>NC_081254.1:32440335-33640335 GCF_030490865.1 Poecile atricapillus | reverse complement strand
CATATTATCTACATCTCTGAGTTATCCCTCTAATGAACATGAAACTACCTCAGCTGCTCCACGACCCAAAAATGACCTGCAGTCATCTTGCCAGCGTTTGTGCTGAACCACATCACAAGTTACCCTCCCTTTCCAACAACCTCTACCCCGGTGGGAATAAGAAAAGCTTTTTTCCCCATAATCCCTCACACACAGGCTGGAGGCAAGAAGTCTCAAAAGGGTCCAAGGTTTCAGAGCTTTCATCATGAGGCTACAGCAGAACTGCTTAAGAGCTACATCTCTGTCTCACTGCTTTTATTCATTTTAGGGATTTAATGTGAATTTCTGGCATGATTTCAAGGCATGTTCTCTCAGTTAATAAAATTGTGATGTTAAAAGGCAAATATTATTATTATTATTATTATTATTATTATTACTATTACTATTATTATTATTATTATCATTATTATTATTAATTGTAATTATAGTATAATAAATATAATAAATAGAAATTATATTTATATATAAATATATATAAATGTATATTTATATAAATAATAACAATAACAACAACAACAATAACAATAACAATAACAATAATAATAATAATAATAATAATAATAATAATAATATTGTTGTGTTCTCAGTGTTACAGCTCCATCATGCAGAATGGTGGACCCTTTGCCAGGCCACCTTTGTTACATTTAATAGCAACCATAAATCTCAAAAACTCATGCAAACTGTAGAAAATTAAGGCCCATAATACCAGGAGATTTATTTCTCTTTTTTTTTTTTTAATTTTCTTTGAAGAGAATTACTCCCTCTTCAGATAAAGAAACAAAAAAATAATGTTGTGACTTGTTTCCCAAAGTTAGGAGGCCTGAGTTTGGGATTCAAAGGTGGTAATTTGGAAAAAAGGGTTATTTTTGTAGTATATTTGTGAACAAGGTGGGGCCACCATAGATGTGGTGATGACAGCAGTGACAGCAGCTCACAAATGTCTGTGGTGTTAATGCAGGTGATTTTATCAAGATAAATCTCTGGTCACTGGTAAAGTCTTCTCCAGATGCCTGGATTAGGTGAGAAATTTCTTTTCTTCTGTTCTTGATCTTTGCCACTGCTGTTCTGATGGATGTGAGCCTCCTGGAAGGGTGAAGGACACTTTTAACTGCTGGTGAGAAGACCCTCCCTGAAAGGATTGTTTTTCATAAGAAAACAGCTAAAAATCTTCAAACCATCTCAAAACCCTCAGAGAATGATGAGATTCTTGGACAACTGCATTTTGTTCTCTGTTTGATGGGTTTAGCTCCTCCCTTCTAAATTCTTTGTTCTCACTCTCCTCAGGTTCAAAAGTTCTTGATGTCTATGTGAGCACATCAAGATGCTAATTTTTGCCTTTAGTAATTGCCTTGATTCTACCAAGCTTTCAAAAGCCTTTAATTTGCAAACATTTTCTTGAACAGCAGACAAAAAACTCCCAAAAACCAATAAAACCCTAATCTGAGAGTCAAATGTTTTTGTAGAAGTGGTAATTATTGCAATAGTTCAAATTAAAACAACCTTTTTTCATCTTTCTCCATATTATCACCTGCATTGCTGCCAGGGTAGGAATTTTTCTTGGAGTGTTTGGACTGTGGAAACAGAGTTGTTTTTATTTATTTACTGGATAAAATAATCTCAAAGATCATTGGTCATCATGAATATAATTTATAGCAGTCTGATAACTTCTTCACTACAAGTTTATCTATTATTATTGCATTACCAGTGATAAAATAATGGCAATATGAAAAGCTAAAATACTGAGTCTGAAAACTGTAGCCTTGGAGGTAAATGTCCTGTGATGCTTAGTGTTTTAGGTGCTAAAAAATAATGATGATGATGATGGTTACAATAATAATAATAATAATAATAATAATAATAATAATAATAATAATAATAATAATAATAATAATAATAATAATAATAATAATAATAATAATAATAATAATAATAATAATAATAATAATAAATGTAGGATTTTAAATATACATACCAGAGCATTCATATCTTACCTCAACAAAGTCATGCTGCCCATGTAAATACCCAGAGATGCTTACAAATAAATGAGTTTCTGCAGTTTACCTGACTTAAATAAGGTCTTCCCCTAATATTTTGAACATCTGATATTATTGCCTGAAATGGAGATTAATATTCTATTCATTTGATTTCTCTTTCAACAGCCATTTAATCTGCATAAATTAATTTATAAATTATGCCTTATTTGTGTTACATTTTTCTTTATTGATCGACCCAAGTGTTTAGAATGGAGGCAAAGTTCTTTCCAACAGATTATTGTGAATATCTGCTTTTCCTGAGGTGCTCCTGGTCCCAGCTGAGGTGAGAGGAACTCTGATTTGTGTTCCTGGACAAGACTCTGGGAAAACAAAGCTCTCTAAAATGATGTGGAGGGAAGATTTGCCTCTTACCAGTGGGGTTCTTTTAAAGGCTACTTTGTCAGTGGTTTGCATAAAAGCAAAATTAAGATTGCTGATCCTTTTAACTTCAAAGGGAGCCTTTTTAAGCTCTACTTCTGTTTGCAAAATGAAATGTCTAAAATGCAAATTATTTGGAGGGTAGGAAGTTCCTCTCCAGCCACAGTACTGCAGAAATTCCAGGAGCAATAATTAAATATTAATCCCATAAATGGTGTGATTTCTCAGGCACTGAGGTACAAAGGGATCTGAATTGATTGAGGGTCCCAGCAGCTTCAGTGAGAAAAAAGAATTGAAATGTTGTATTTTTAGCATCGTTTTCACAGCAATATAATAAAACACCTCGTTGCTGACCTCTGCACGATGGAAATGTGCTTTACACTGTGGAAATCTCTGAAGCTGCGTGGAGCTCCTGATCTGAGGTGCAGCCTTGGGGCATCCACCCTCCACCAGGTGAGACTGCTGCAGGTGAAGGCTTTGCATTTCCCCTCCTTGTGCTTGGGCACATTCTGCTCCCACTTGTGCTGACCATTGGAGGGAAGGCTTCAAGCTCAGCAGCAAAAATGAGATTTCAGAGCTACCATTCATTTTTAGAGCACCTGGATGTCAAAATTCCTTTAAAAAATTGTAACTCTTTTTTTTTTTTTTTTTTGTGTTGCACAGAAATCCCAGAACTGCCTTTGCAATATCAGCGCTTTGTTCTGTAGGGGGGGAAGAACTGAACCCCTTTGAGAGATGTGTTTTAATATCCTTTAACAATGACATCTAGAGGGGTGAGCCTTCAAGTGTGGGAACATTGGTGTGTGAGTGTGTGTGAAAAGCCAGCAGCTCCTTTCTCACCTGCGTGCATCATCAGCACTGCTCCTACAAGGAAAAGAATATGCTTTCAGTTATTGCTCTGATCTCCCTTGTGGGTAAGGGAGTGGACCTGTAGTCTCATAACATTCCATATTTGCAGAAACCATCCTGTAAATGAAAGCAATTTATTCAGTCCTGCTCTGTACCTTGTTACATTTGCAATCGTTCATTTCTTCCTTCTATATATTTTCATATAGTCCCTTCCTCTGGGGAAGCTTGAACCAGAAAAGAAGTCCAGGGGAATGTAAATGATCTGCCCTTTTCCAGCTGACTAATGTGGGCCATAAAACACTTTAAAATACAAAGGAGACTTAACATCTGGTCAAGTTTACTCATCATAAACACACCTGAATGAGAAGTACTCCTTGTTCTGTGGAGCAGAGCCAAATGAACGATAGGTTAAGACAGACATTTTGTGTTGCTCTATGCAAGTGCTCTCTGCTTGCATTTCAATGGTTAAATTAGAGTAAAATATGCAGGTAGCCCCAGGACACATTGTATATCCTTTAATTCTGAAAACTTTCTGTGATTAAAAATGAAACCTAATTACAAACTCCCCATCCAACCTCTAAAATGTCAGAGAGTTTTTCAATGTCAATACAGTAACAAAGTCAGTCCTGGAGCGGTGATGCAAAATTTGTTTTCCTAACCAAATTTATGCTTCAACAACTTTCTGCTTAGAAAAGGGGAAAAAAAAGAGCAGTATTAGGGATGTCCATATCTGATATATGAGCTTTACAGCTTTCCCAGTGTTTCCAGTTGTCCCACTGCAAAAACAGAGCTCTGGATGGTGAAGTGTTCACCTTTTCCCAAAGCTTTTCCCAGGACAGCTCTCCAGCACCGCCCTCTGTGCTGGGGGAAAGCCAACATCCTCCAGCATCCTCCAGCATCCTCCAGCATCCTCCAGCATCCTCCAGCATCCTCCAGCATCCTCCAGCATCCTCCAGCATTCTCCAACATCCTCCAACATCCTCCAGCATCCTCCAACATCCTCCAGCATCCTCCAGCATTCTCCAACATCCTCCAGCATCCTCCAGCATCCTCCAGCATCCTCCAGCATCCTCCAACATCCTCCAGCATCCTCCAGCAGCAGCCTGGCAGGAGCAGAGCAGAGCTCTGAGGGGCAGGGAGGATGAAAGCAGTGGCTTTGCCCAGGATCCCTTCCTGCAGGGATTTGCTGCCCTTCCAAGCACAGGGATGTGATGCTCTCCATAGGGGTGGAGGGCTGGTGAGGGGATGCTCAGAGCCTTCTGCTGTGGTTCCCCACCCACCTCAGGGATTTAATCCTGGTGCTGGAGTGAAAAGCATCCTTACTCTTCAAAAAATCCAGCTTTCTGAAGGTGGTAGGATTGTCAGATCATTGAGTATCTCGAGTTGGAAGGGATGTATAAGGGGCATGGAATCCAACTCCCCAGTAGGAAAAAAGGGAAAAGGAAAAAGAGAAAAAGGAAAAAGAGGTCGAAAAAGGAAAAGGAAAAACAGGTAGAAAAAGGAAAAGAAAAAAGGGCTAGAAAAAGGGAACAGAAAGCCCTTTTCTTAGCTCTCTGAGATGTCCTGCTGGAGTCTGCTGGTGCAATTCCTGATGTTCAGGAGCAGCCCTGCTGTATCCAACGGGACTGTTTGCAAATTAATACACAACTCAAAGAGTAAACACACCCGTGTCTGGCCTTGTGTAAATACAAATCAGCCTGCAGACTGTAAAGTAAATACAAACAGAATTCCTTTACTCCTGCTCGGGAGGAAGAAGAGAAATGGAGAAGGGCTGAAGAGGTTTTTTTCCCTGCTCTGGTTGAGAACCCTCTGGAGTTTGCAGTGTGTTATTAATACCTATTCCCACTAAACCCTGAGTCTGTGCTAACAAGAAAGACTTTCTCTTCCTTCAAAGAAAGATTACATGCCTGCTGCTATCTCCTGCACTTCTTCCTGCTGCTCTGGGGGATCTCTGCTGGCATTTAAATCCTCTGTGCAGGGAACTGTGCTCCCTGTGCATCATTAGTGCAGTGACAGCATCAGCCCTGCTCTGCTCTCATCTGCTGCCTCCTCTCCCTCTGATTTTATAAACTGCAGGGACAGGAGGCTTTCATCTGTGTTTTGCAGCCTGGTGTAATGCTGATGAGGTCTGTGACTGAAGATTAGAGCTAGGCAAGTAACACATCTAAAATTCAAACACCTAATTGTTCGTTCTCTTTGCATTAGCAGAAGAATTAAAAAAAAACAAAAAAACCAAAACAACAAAAAACAGGGAAAAAAGATTTTCTTATGTGTGTTTTGTAAAATCTTAAGTAAACACCCTTACATGGCCCCAACCAAGTTGAACACTATTCTTTAAAAAAGAAAACAATCCTAAATTAAGAGTGGAATTTTAGCTTCAACTTTGAATTTCTTGGCTTTTGCTGGTTTCTTATATACCCTTATTATTTCAGTAGTGTGTTGTTTTTGGTCTGACTAATATTTAGAAATTGTTCCATCCAAACTTTAGATGTCTACTGTTTGAGAATGATTCATTTCTCTTTGAAATGAGCAAAAAGGGACCTTTTCCTGCCCTTGTTCTACCCCAATAACCTGTGGGCTTGCTGTGGAGCAGGGTACATTTCAAACAGGGAGCTGCAGCTTTGCAGGGATGTGGTTGAGGGAATCATTTTGCCAGGATGAGCAGCCTGAAAGCAATTCTGAGCTCAAGAACTGAGATATTCCAGTGGGGTTTGAATAAATATTGGACGCAAGAAGCTAAAAAAAAAAAATTAAAAAAAAGTGAATATAAAATTTCAAAATCTCTTTATGAGGTATTCCTAAATGCTTAAATATTTTGTCAAAGGTGCTGCATAGTTTTGCACAATGGTAGTTGTGCAATGGCAGCAGTGATTGAACTCCCAGGCCCACTGGGTAGGCTGCCATCAGTGTTAGGAAAACAGCTCTCACTTCCCAGTTCCATTGTCCTGAACCAACAAGAAATATCTAAACACCCTGTTCTTTGGCAGTAAATTATGGGTAATCCTCTAATTTTGGATTATGAATGCCAGGGATCATGGAGTGTTCAGCAGCAGAGGATTTATAATGTGCCAGGAGGCACGGTGATATTTAATATCTTCATTAATGGCACAAGGGGAGCCAGGGCAGCCTCAGTGGATCTGCAATAACTCCAGGAGGTCAGAGAGGGGCTGTTGACACCCCTGAGGGCTGGGATCCATCCACAGGGACCTGGACAAGCTTGAGGAGTGGGACTTTGGAATCTCATGAGCTTTATTAACAAGACCAAGAGCTGGTGCTGTACCTGGGTCAGGGCAAACCCTGGTGTCAGTCCAGGCTGGGGGGTGAAAAGAGAGGGAGCAGATGTGGGGAGAAGGACAGAAATTATCTAGATCCATTACAAAAGCCTCCATTAAAGAGATGCTGTTTGCTTCAGGTGATGCAGAAAAACAGAGTGGGACATGGAAAAAAAAACAGAAGAGAAATAAATGCAATGAAATATGACCAATGCTGATGCAGAAATTTCCATGTTTTTCACTTCAAAAGGTCTATTTCTAAGTTTCTAAAAATGAGAGAGGAACAAATTTATTTTTTTTTGTGCAATTTGTTTTGCAGTGATACATTTCCAAAATCTTTCAGCATGTCTGATATTAGGTTCTGAGCCACAATCTTCAAATGTCACATGGAAAAAGCATTTACTGCTGGTTAGGCATGGGATTTCCTCTGGCACAGCATAATATCAAGTCTTGTGATCTATTTACATTTAAAACCAGTAAAACTAATGAATGAACCAACACAGAGGGGCCTTGTCTGTTTGCAGGGTTTCTGATTTTCTTATTTAATTTTTTATGGCTGCAAGTGTTCAATTTTAACTCGGATTTAGTTTTCAGCAATGCAAATTTTTCTTGATGCTAACAACAGCTGTTAGCAATATACCCACATCCAAGAACACGTTTAAATGTGACCAAACTCGGTGTAATTGCCACATCATCTGGTAAATTGGCATTACAAACAAGTCTCAGGGGAAGAAACACGACTCCCTCCGTATGTCATCACTTTTGGAATTTCCACAGTAAAGAATCAGCGCTCAAAGCTCTTCTTTCTGTGCTGACAACTCAGATAAGGGAGCTTGTAGCTGGGGCTTGCTATTTCCCAAGGACTTGGTAGAGCCTTGTTTTACTACCACAAGGGCCCTTTCACATGGGACAAGCACTTGTGTCATGTTGCCTTGCAGAAACACCTCCCTATCTGCCTTTCATGCAGCTGAGTGTGCTCTACCATGAATTAAATAGTGGCAGATTGCAGAGGAGTAACAGTAGAGAACTCAGCTTTTTTATCACCTAATTAGTCCCAACATAAAAGTTCTGTATTTTGATGGTAGCTGTTAGAGCTCTCCTATCACTGTGGTTATTGCCCAGGCCACTCCAGACTGCAAATGCTGAACAGGGATAGTACTTTTAGTTTCTCTGGCTAACATAGCCCATCAAATTGCCTCTCTCTGCCACAGATGCTATTCCAAGTTATTATATTACAACTAAATGTGTTTGGAATGATGTGTGGCTATGAGCATTTTGTCATTAGAAGAGAGAAAGGAAGACCAGTGGTAGACAGATATCGCTATCTGGACTGTAATGAGTCCCTGAGGGAAAATTAAGGGATAATTGTAACAAGCCTCTGGACGGACCAAAAGAATATTAGTCGAATCTCATCTGTTCTCCAAGTTCTTTCTTTCTTTAAACTGTCAACACTTGCCTTGCATTTTGGCTCAAAATGCCTGTCTTCATCTCAGTTAAGCCCCATACAGCTCTTTACTTCCTTGCAAAGTTGTCAGACAGCTGAAGAGGCTGCTAAAAGTGTCATTTTGTAGGTGGTAGGAAATGCAGCTGAAGTGGATGCACTGGTGCCTTTGTCAGAGTATTTACACAGAGATGTGGGGGAAGTTTGCCCTGTAGTGATCTCCAGCCTGGGAGGATCTGCCAAAACCCAGAGCTTGGTGTCTCCACCTGACTGCTCCCACCAGAAACAGGCCCCTTCTCTGAGGCAATGGATATTGAGCTGGAAATAGGGATTAAAATTATTATTTCATCATGGACCACTTCTTATTTTTCTTCAGGAAGATTGAAGTTCTTAATTTTCATGGCTATATAAATAACTCTGCCTCCAGACCCAAATTTTTTCCAGTTCAAAGAGTCAGTGCAATAAAGATCTCTCCCTTAGATGGAATAAAGGTGGTTTCCTGTCCTGGCTGTGTTCTTCTCCTAGATGCCTGCTAGGACACCTAAGCCCAAGTTTCTAGACCTGACTTGGAAAATGGGAAATTGAGACAGCCAAATAAATGTCAGGTTGTTTTTCCCTGTGGTTTGGTGTCTTTGTGTTAGTCTCAGCACTTAAGACACAGAGAGACAAGATAGCATTGGGAACATCAGAATATTGGATATTGAAATGCAAATCCAAACCAGTTAAAAGGTAATGAGATGATGACAGGAGATGTATAGTGGGGAACACTGTGATGAAATTCAGAAAAGATATGACATAAACCAAATTCTCCGTGTGCTCACAGATAGTTTGGAGGATCTATTATAAAGCTGTGGTCCTGACTAAGCTTCTTGACTAATTAGCCACATTTTTTGTACCCTGGCAATAATATTGTGAGTGTGAGTGACCCACCTACTGTGGTGCCTGTCCAAGGAGGGCATCAGCTCTGTGATTATTGGAGTTCACAGCTGATGTTATGTGACACAGAAGAAATGGATTCTCAGGGAATTATTGGATCCTGCACCATTTTTCCTGGAGCAGCTCAGACCTGCTGAACCCTGCTGAGCAAACCCACCTGTGGGATAGGGTGGAAAATCCTGCAAACTCCTCAGAATTCCAAGCCAGCTCAGAAAGAAGCCAAGGCACTGTCAATATTTATATTTAGACCTAGAGATGAATATTTTAATTTTGCTTTATTTCTCTTTGAGGGTGGAGCAGACTGGAATATTCAAAAACCTGTTGAGCTTAGGACAAAACCAGCACATTTCTCTGCATTTCCTTTTCCTTCCCTCACAGTTTCCTCCACTGACTTTGGTTCAGCTCTCACTGGACCAACAAGCTCTGAGAACTCCTATAAAACTCTAAAGTGAAAAAGAGTGTGCCTGCCAGGTGGGATTTTTTTTCCCCAAGTGCTCACAGCTCTAATTTTCACCACATGTGAACAAGTGTTCGCAGTTTTAAAGATGTGTTGAGTAATTGCACATGCGAGACATCTTCCCTTTAATGCTCCCAGTGTGTTCAAAGCTTTTTTTTTGTGAGAACACCCCTGTTAACAACGGTGTTGTGGCCTTTAGCTTATACTTAAGTAGGTACTGCTTTGTGTTGAAATATAATTGGTAGCACTTGCCTACTCTTATTCCCTCAGTTTAGCTAATGAAAGACACTTCCATAATCTACTTCTTTTAGGATGAGGGTTTGAGCCTGGAAAATCTCAGCTGGAAGGAGCTGGAGAGGCACCTGCAACTGCCATTGCTGTGGTTAGCATTTCTTTTTGGAGCAAAACAGGAAAGAAAGGTGTTTGCTGCCTCCTCTTTCGGGTGAGGATGTAAAGCGATGCGCTGCTTTTGCACAGCAATAAAAGGAACCATCCCCGATGGAAAAGGGAGTTGTGATCTGTCAGACTGATAAAAGAAACTGATAAATTGTGTGTAGGATACCTGACCACCTTCCCTGTGACACCACAGAAGGGACACAGCAGATCTTCAGTGGTGACTGGACAGTTTTGAAGACAGCTGAGGAAGGAGAGATTTATCATCAGCCCAGGTTACCCTCTGCCCCTGCACCCAGCCAGGAGAGGGATGACTTAGGCAACAAAATTCAACTCATCACCATCCAAAAAACCTGTCCTTAGGGGAATATCTCATTGCCTGGCCAAATGTCCTGTAGGACTGAGTCTGGACACCACTGGCATGAGATAAACCAAGGGGGAATGGATCTGAAGGGCTGAGAGAGCTGTGGGACAAAATGAAATAGGAATGATAGAAAGTGAGACTTAATCAGGTGAGGGAACAAATGCAATTTCTGTGAGATAGGACTCAAACAACAACTGTGTCTTTTTGGTTTCTCGAAATCACTCTTCTCCTGGCCAGTAAATCTGTGAGAAAGTGGTAATGAAATGTTAATTACCTCCAAAATTATCTGTCTCCAGTTATTGCTAGAAATGACATTGAAAACAGCAAATTGTTGAATCTCATGATGAGAAAAAGATGACGTTTTTCTTTTGCTCCATTGTTCTGAAAATGTTGTATAGAATGGGGGATTTTTTTGAAAGAGCACATGGTAAAAAGCCTCATAAATGTTTCTAAATTTCAGAAACTCTAATTAAGAGTCATTTACTCCTGGTTATTTCTGGAAAGGGGCTGACCATAGCCTGTCTGGGGGGGGCACTGAGTCACCCACCTGTCCTGACTGTGTTTGGAGGAGCACAGAAATGTCTACAGCAAAGGTATGGGTTTCAAATCCAAGCAAACGAGCTGCAAGCACCACTTACATTTATGTTTTTGTAGTGATCAAAGGTTTTGGCCAAGTCCAACACTCTGCTGGTGTGGAGGGAACAATCCTTGTCCCGTGAAACACGGCTGGCCTGAATCAGAGACAAAAGAGAAGCTGCAGGTCTGAGGCTGAACCTCAGAACCTCAGAATCAGTTTGGCTGGAAAAGAGCTCTGAGATCATCACACCCAACCTTAAACCCAGCACTACCAAGCACTGAACCAGGCCCATTGTTGGAGTCTGAGATACAGTGTGTGCCCTTGTTTCTAATACTTAGTTCTAGGATTCAAAAAAACACTGAATTTCATATGATATGAAATTCATGAGCATGTTTTCATGGTGATACATGAGAACAAATGTTAGACAGAAAAAGTGTAAGTGTGTAGATTAGAAAGTTTCTTAAATCACTGGGTGAAAAAGTAGTTTAGAGAACAGGAGACAAGATGGAGGATTTAGGGTGTTGTCTCTTGTCCTTCTTCTTTCTTCTTCATGTTCTTCTCCTGGGGGTTTTTGGGTGGTAGTAAGGGATTGGATAAAAGATGTCGCAGTGCAGCACTCAGGTGTTGGGTCATTGGGTCACTAAGAAAAATAATTTAGTTGGCACCTGTTAATTGGGTAAATGGACATATAAAAGACCTTGAAGAAGATCTTTGTTAGCCATTTTACCCTTTTCTATCACAGTGCACACAGCTCCTTGTACCTTGTAATGCTGATAAGAAAAAATAAACAACTGAGACTGAACAAGAGAAAACTCCCTCCCTCTCGTCATTCTTCAGTTCAAAGGGAAAAAGAGCCCAAATCCAAAAGTCCTTAACGAGACAGCCCATAAGATCCACAACTTCATGTCTTAAACCCCTCCAGGGATGGTGACTCCACCACTTTGCTCTTCCAGCCCGACTTGGGGCAGCCCTCACCACCAAACCTCTGCGAAGGTCACAACCAGGAGCGTGTGAGAGCTCTTCCCCTGTGAGCCAGCACAGCTGTGAAAGGAAACACTCCTCCTTTCCAGCTCCAGGAGTCTCTCTCTGGTTCAGCCTGGGCAGATAAACTCTCTGGAGATGTGCTTACGCTTGCGACGTCATTCAAGGCAGGAAAAACAAGCGAGCGCTTTTAGATTATCAACACCTCCAGAAAGAAATGTGTTCATTAGAGTTATGACAGCCCCAGTGATTCATTAGTGGGAAAGAGGCTATTATGCATTTGTAGACAAAAACCAGAGCTGGTCTGAACAGACTGAGTTGCCTCAGTAGTAGCTTATTACCAAAGAATTAAAGGTTGCAGTGGGATCTGCATTTAAAATTGGAGGAAACTTCTCGGCCAGCAACGCTTTGGTGCTATTATTGTTTTTAACTGGAATTGCTCTTTTCCCTTGTTGGTATTTGCTTGGTGATGTATGCATGGAGAGCAACTGTAACACTTCTCCAGAACAGTATAAACTTGTCATATTAAATTTCACTTGGAAATTAAAAGGTTTCTAATCAGCAGAGCAGTGAAGCTCTGGAACAGCTTTCCAGGAAAAATGAAGGCCAATAAATTTAATCATAATGAAGCCTGAACAGTTTATAAAAGGGATTATGTGACATAGTCCTTAGAATATTAGGGGACTGAAACTGAAGATCTCTGCGTCTCACTTTCCAAACTCTGTTCCTATTTTTGGATGTTTCTCTCACAACACATTTTTGCAGATAATTCTGTGGTCACTGCTGCGTGAAGAACACCAGGCAGTTAATCCCAGGGTACCATTTCATGTTGCCCCGTGTTTACAGCTGCTAAACTTCAGCTTAAAAGTATCTGCTCTGTCAAATTATTTTAGTGTTACTTCTTCATGCAGTCAGTGGAGGTGGTTGTTACGGGACTGAAGGGAATCTAACACAACACAGGGACAGCTGTAGCAGGTGAGAGGTCCAGTTAACCCAGCACTTTGTCTCCAAGGGTGGCTGAGAGAAAAGAGTTAATGAGCAGAGAGAGATTGTGGTAGTGCTTTTAAGAAGTCCTCTTCTAAATTCCAACAATTTAATGCCCAGGGACCTCACAGAGATCAGATCTAGGTCCCCTGGGCTTCCTAAACTCTGATTTTTCTTCTCTGAATTAAAGCAGCCGCTCTTCTAACACTTAAAGATTTTTGACACTGGTGCAAAGGCTTCCACAGCAGATCTGCACTGCATGGAGAAGCTTTTCCTTCTGATGCCTGCTTGCCTAATTTCATGAACCTCAAGTGTACTCTGTCATACTGCCCTTCATCCAGCCCTTCTCCATGCTGAACCATCCTGATCTGCCAGTGCAGAATCCAGCATTACCCTGATTATGCCTCCCACATGTATACAGACCTTTCCTTTCCTTTCCTTTCCTTTCCTTTCCTTTCCTTTCCTTTCCTTTCCTTTCCTTTCCTTTCCTTTCCTTTCCTTTCCTTTCCTTTCCTTTCCTTTCCTTTCCTTTCCTTTCCTTTCCTTTCCTTTCCTTTCCTTTCCTTTCCTTTCCTTTCCTTTCCTTTCCTTTCCTTTCCTTTCCTTTCCTTTCCTTTCCTTTCCTTTCCTTTCCTTTCCTTTCCTTTCCTTTTTCTCTCCCTGAGACACTAAATCTACAGATGGCATTCAAGATTCATGCATAACACAGATGAATAAAATGACATAAAGATATTATTGCTTTATTTTGTTCTCTATTTTTTCCTAACATCCCAATATTCAGTTTTCTTTTTTCATTTGCTGCTGAGTACTGAGATATTTTCATGGAACTTTATATTCAGATCCCCAAATCTCATTCTCTTCAAGCCCAATTTCCAACATGCCTTACCATTAATTGGAGCTGCTTTTGAGAATGAAAATACTTTTATTCCCTCCATTAAGAGAGAGAATCAGTCCTAACTCAGACTAATCCTCTAGCTGGGGTTGGCCATTTTGGCTTCCACTTTATTTCTGTGCCTGTTTTCCATTAAAAAATAAGATACAATCTGTATCTGCCTGCAATTTCTGGTTGCCTCAGTGCAGCACAGCTGCAGGGAGGTTACAGATTTTGTTACTTGTTGGAGCTGCAGCTCATCCTTCCAGCTGTGGAGATTATCTTCCTAACAGCATGTGAAACTTGGGATGTTATCAGGACTCTTTGTTTAGAGACCAGCTCCAAAATTAACCATTCACTTCAGAAAAAAAATTTCAAAAGTTCTTCCCACCAGCCCAAAAAAAGAACAAAAAAATAAACAAACAAACAACAAAAAAAAGGGTTAAAGAATTAACAGCCTTTGTAAAGGAAATTAAAAATTAAGTTATATTTGGGGTCTTTTCTTAGGTGCTGTGATCCTCACAGAAACAATGGATTTCAGGGTATTCTCTCTGTATTATTTAGGTTATAGAGAGTGCATTTATAAGCAAATGCAGGAGTTTCCCACCAGCAGAGGAGTGTGTGGGAAATATCAGCAGTAGTCCAGAGTGTCAGCACATTTCCTTCTCCTCAGCTTTATTTAGTCTTTGCCATTAATTGCCATTCATTTTTGGCTGCTAATGTTAATTTTTTGCTGATTTCTTCCCCTCTAATCTGCTAATTCCCTAAGAGATTGTTCTGTGTAGTCAGATCAGTGGTTTACATACTTTATCTAGAAACTCATGGTGCTCTTTTCTTATCCTAAAAAGCTAGTGAAGCAAAATGGGATCTGGAGCAGGCACTTCCCCAAAAAAACAGGCTCCACTGATATTCTGCCTTGCTAGTGGGTAAATCAGAATGAGCTGGCAAACTGCAAGTCTTGAGATTTTATTCTTATTTATTGTACGACCCTACCAAGTTCATACAACCCATCCACAGGAGGAGCTAATTAATAGGGTGTCATAAGGTCTCAGCAGTGCTTTTTATAGCTCCTTTAACTCACGTGGGAAATTGTTATTCCAGGCAATTTTGGCTGCTGGCTGACATTTCTGTATGCAGGACCACGGTGACATTTTTTGCAGGGATTTTCCAGTTATGGCTATTGGAGGTTAAGTGTTCCTGGATGAATACAGTGTAATGTTATTAATCACAAAGGACAGGGTAAAGCAAGGTAGCTTTTTTGTCAGCACTCTGTAAAACACGATCCTGCACGCTGTCTGTGGAGAATTTGTGAGGTTTTTTAGAGCAAGAAAACCGAATGCCATGAATCAAGTGGGAGTTTGGTTGCAACACCCAGCTAATATTTCAGTTTATCTGATAGTTCCTGATTAAGTTTATCTTTTAGATAAACTCCATCACCTGTGGATATTCAGTCTTTTCCCCTCTCTGTTTAAAATGACATGCAGAATACCAAACACAGCCAAAAGCATTTTTCCCTGAGCAAAATGCTCAGCTCCAAAAGGATCTAAGAAAATTTTTGTGCATGAAAGCAGGTGTCAGCAAACAGTTTTACCAGTGATATTGAGTTAAAAACAAAAAACCAAAAAACCAAGCAAAAACAACCCCCAAAACAATAAGACTGCACTTACTCTTATAAATAAACTGCACATCCTGTGGGAAGTAAACCACCCAAATCAGTATTTGAGAGATACTTTCGAAAAATTCCTTTCGGAAAGCCAAAATTTTGACTGGGCTTCTAGGAACTTGACTTTTTTTGTGCTGCTGGGACAAACAGCTCTTTGTTTGGTGCATGCTGAGGGAGAGATGCACAGATGCTCCTTCCTGGAGGATTTTCTATCTGTCAAGCTTGTTATTTAACAGCACTAATAAAGGATAACATTTTGCACTTCTGCAATCACTTGAATTAAAGAGCACCAAATGAGCACAAAGAGAATCTTCTAGAAACTGTGGGTGAAGCTGCCAGGGGCAGGTTTTCCCCAGCCAGGACAGGCAGGACTAAGTCCACTGCCCTCAGCAGAGATGATGTGAAATCCTCTTAAATCATCCCAGACCCAAATCCGAGGAAAAGCAGGGCCAGAAATGTGGCCTTAGTGATGGAATTACTGACAGAGCTGATAAAAATAAAAAGGAAACACAGCTTTATCTTGAAGTCTATTTCTCATCTTTATTATGGGATAAAGATCCAGAAGGAGGAAGAGGAGGAAGGTTTTGCAGTTCAATAGCATTTCTAGCAGCTTGGGAAATGGCCACGCTCCTGAAGGTTAAGGTAAAGGTAGATCTTCAATGAAAATGAGAAATTAGCCTGTAAAATGCTTGGGACAGAACTGATTGTGTGTTGGTCAGCTGTATCACGACAATTTGTTCTGTTTGAGGCGCCCCTGCATCACCCCATGAGAATAAATAACAGGAACAATCAAGAACAGTGAGTGCTTTGCTTGTGATATTTACTGCTGGGGGAAAAAAATACCCCAAACAATTCTAGAAAGGCCCTGAACTCGCAGGGACCTTGTAAAAACCACTCCAAGTGCAGCACAGGGCTACAGCTCCTCTCTGCCATCAGCTGTGACCCTTCTCAAAGCCATTTCCCTCGCCTTTCAGGTTCTGTTTTCCAAGAGCATTCATGTGCCTAGCTACCCTTTATTACAGGGAGATTTTAGAGAAGGGACTGTTAGTGTTGGAATGTGGGTATTTAGTGTGTGTGACTGTATTTTGGCAAGCCCTTTATAATATTTATACCAGAATTATTCCCAGAGCTCCTTGATCTGTACCCTCAGTTTTCTTTGTGGGAACAGTAGAACAGGAAGGGCTGTGAGAAGCTCAGGTTTTCTTTTTTATTGCCTCCATTCCTACACAGTTCAGTTGTGGAAAAGATAGGTGAGTCCTTGGTGTGGCTTTGGTTTTAATATTCCTTTTGGTTATGGAGTGACCCACATTTTACAAGTCCATGGTTTTTCAGTTTTCATTTCTTTATCTTCAAAGCCTGGTTCATGTTGATGTTACCTGTGTAAAAAATTGAAATAGCGGATGTGCACTGAAAATCTTACCAAGACTTCTCACTATAGCAGCTTTGATTAAAATGAAAATAAATATACAGGCGAAAAAATGTGACCTAAGATTTTGCATTATTCAAAGGAATCCTTTTATTTTTTTCAAATGAGGCTTTAATAGGATTATATATGTATGTTTTATTATATTGAAACTGGCATACCATTCAAATCTAAAAACCCCTTTTCATAGTTTGTATTTAATGATTCCTCCTTCTTTGAAGCTTAACATATTTTCACCATATGGCAAGCATTTAATTTTTCCTATTTTTCTAGTGGAGACTAAATTAAAATGGTTATTTGGTTGAGCAAATCCCTTCAACCTATATGTGCTGTAGGTCAAAGATTCTGTAGGCTTATTCCTCACTGCCATCCCACACTTTTCTCAACATCTTGTTCCAAAACCTGATGAAGTCAACCAAGACATTCCCACTTACACCAAAATCCCATGCTAAAGTTAGGAAGCACTATTTCTTTTTTTGCACTGAATTGCCCTGAATTGAGTAACCCTGTCATGAATGCAACATAAATTCTGATGTTTGTAGAGTCCACATTCATGCCTGAAAAAAAATAAATAAATAAACAAATAAATAAATAAATAAAAGGGCTCCAGGAAAGGAACTGCACAGGAGGGAGAGAGGAGCTTTGGATTCCATCTCTGGACAAATATTTGTATAAGAAAATTTAACCAGTTCCCTAAAAATCATGTTTTGTGGCCCAGCCTCATAGAATCACAGAATGGCCTGAGGTGGAAGGGATTAATGAACCTCCCACTGTCCCAGAGTGCCCCAAGCCCCATCCAGCCCAGCCTTGGGCACTGCCAGGGATCCAGGGGCAGCCCCAGCTGCTCTGGGCACCTGTGCCAGGGCCTGTCCACCCTCACAGGGAACAATTCCTTCCCAATATCTAATTTAAACCTGTTAGTGTGAAGCCATTTTAAAGAAATACATTTTTTTAGATTTTTCTTGCAATTATAACTATTTCTGTTGTTACAGTATGAAAACCTCCATTGCAGTGAAATTCAGTTTCCATTTAATGCCGTGGGAGTTTCAGCACAGACTGGGCAGCGTTTCTTGAAGGTTCCACCTTCCTGACTACAAAGTGCAGCTGTGAATCCATCTGTTGCCTTGTTTTGTTTTGATTTGTTTCCCATTTTGAGTTGCTTGGTTTGGCTGTCAGGCAGAGGGGGAACTCGGGGTAGGAAGTTGTAGCTGGATCTGTCATCTCACCTGAAGCAGTTCTGGAGATTTCTATAAACTGTATATTCTTTGGCTCCTCTACAAAAATGTGAGAATATTCAGATAGAGCTGGAACTGATGCTGCATCCGCTTCTCAGAGAAAAAAGATTTAATGCAAAGATAAATCAAGAGTACAAAAGACCTTTCTTCACTTTCATTTATTTGTTGCATATTCAGTTTCCTTTTTATCACTCTTTGAGCAAAAAATACTCGGCAAACAACCACATCTCTGTAGGAATGAACCCTTCCATTTCAGTTGTGTTATCTGTGCAGAATTCCAACCATTTGCTTGGAGAACTAATCAGTGTTAAAATGTAAAATGATACAATTGCTCCTCTTTTTAAAAATCATAAACATCCAAGCAAACCAAAAACCCAAACACAGTTTGTTTTTCTCCCAGCAAATCACATACTTTCAATTGATGTATTTTAATTTCCATGGTCCTTTCTTTAAAAAAAGGTTTGTTTTCTTTTTCCCTCTGTCTAATATGATAAGTTATTTCTCATTAAAATGTAATTTTCATTCTTCCTTGAGCTATTAGATGTCACTGAACAAAGGAATCCTCATCTATGTCATTCTACTTCCAGTCTTTCATTTTCCTATCAAAATCCTAAGGCTATGGTTGTAAGAGCATGAATTTTAGTCTTGAAAGACACAAATTGTCTTTAATTCTGTTCACGTTAATCGTATTTTATGGCACTCTGGACCTTGTGGGACGAAGCTCCTCGTTGTACTTAATGCTGTAGTTAAATAATGATATTTCTGCTCACTCTATTTCCCTCCTACACACATTTCAGCACCTGATCTCTGGTGGTGGTGCTGCCTGCAGAGTGCTGTGCTCATGGGCTGCGTGTATTTCCCTCTTAAAACATTATTTTCCTTTTCCAGGTGCAGTTGGCTGGGTGCCTGTGTACAGTACATCCAGTTTGTTTTTCCAGCAGCCACCACTGCAGTGGGAACTGAGGTGGAGGAGCTGAACCTCCCCAAGCTCAATTCCCAAATCCAGGAAGGGTGAGCACATAAACCCTGGGCAGTATTTATAGGAGTTTCAGCTGGAAACACCAGTGCCAAACGCTGACTATTTTGTTTTCGTGTTTTACCTTTGTGTTGCTCAGTCAAAACAAGTTAATTTTAAATGGAATGTTTTCATTCTAAGGAAAAAAAAAAAAAAAAAAATAAAAAAGCAAAACAGAGCAGCTCTTTGTGAGGTGTTATTTTTAGTTTCACCACTCCGAAACAGCTGATGGAGGAGAGTTCTGATTTCTGTTGTCTATAAAACCTTTAGGTTTCGACCTTGAAATCTTATTTATTATTGCATCAACTTTTGTATTACTTTTTAAACCTCTTTGGTGGAGGATTTACTCCTGGATGAGCACTCCCAGTCACCCACCCCATGGCACAGCACAAGCCAGTGCAGACAGATCCACATTTCTTGAAGCATAAAATCCCTCACAGCAGCATGGAAAAGGCTCCTGTGGGACAGACCCCTCAGATTTTGTCCCACTGGGTTTTGTCTTTTCTCTGTTTTTTGGGACTTTTCTGTCCTCATTGCTTCATTTTTTTCTTACCTTATGCAGCATGGAAAGATGATTTGGCCTCGCCTTCAAGTGTTCCCCAGGCTGAACAGCACCTTGTGAAGGGAATAACATCCTTTTAAATTTATTCCCTCAGCCTTCACAGCAACTGTTCCTGCTTTTCCTGCTCCCCCCAGGAAGTGTGTGTTAGGGGAGAGGGAACAGAAACTGCTCCTGAATTGCTGGCCCAAAGAAATGCCATTCTGCATATGTGGTCAGCATCAAAAATTACATTTATTTTATACTCTTAATATTTGTTCTGTCAGGATGTGGCTAGACTGGATAATTTAGTGAAGAGGTGTTTGAGGGAACTAATTTTTTACCAACCTGTACATTAAAAATAAATTATCCATGCAGCTTTGCTTTGAGTTATTGGTACTCTTATTTGTAAGAATGTACAGGTATTTTTATAAATCAGAAAAGGTCCCAAGACACAGAGAGTAGTAACAAAAAAATGGTGTAATTCTGCTTATGTTGTCTCTTCTCATGTTTTCAGCCTAATTATATTCTAAGGTGATGAATACTGTGGGTGAGCTCTGTTACAGCAGGACTTTGTGTAAATTCAATGTCTTTCAGTGAGTCAGCTCCAGATTCTTTTGGTTTTGCTTTAGAACAATGTGAGACTCACAGTCTGCTTTGATTTCAATATGAACACAGGTGAGACTTGTCAATTCTGGCTCAATTTTGCCTTGAAAGATGATGGTGCTTGGTGTTTTTTTTTTTTGTTCTTTTTCCTTTCCTAAGCCAAGTAATCAGATAGTAGGAATACATAAAATATTTGTTTGCCTGTCAATATTAAATCTTGTGCTCTGGCCTTTGCAAGCTGAACTGTGGGTTTGTGGTTTGGTGCATTTGCAAATGAGGCCACGCTAAGAAAAATTGAGCAAACACAAGGTGAGATTTTTGGCATTGCTAGGAAGGGATCAGATCCCTCTTTTCATCTCCTACACCAGGAAAGAACATGAGCTGGTAAAACAAAATATCTGAAAAGTTTTGTGTTTTCCTGCTTGAATAAAACCGAGGGGATATGAACTTGTATTTTCATATATATAAGTTAAAGCAGTCATTTAAATGTATTGTGACACAAAAATAATCCTGCAGTAAGTCAAATACTCAAATAATTCATGCCTTCAGACAGCCAACATGAATTCAGAAAAGAGGGAAAGGGGTGAATAAAAAGGGGAAAATTGAGGTGGAAGGTCTTGAAAGGAAAGGAAATAATTGTGAGGAATTAAAGGCAGAGAAAAAGTTTGATAAAGAGGAATAAGGTTCTGAGATAAAGAGCTCCCTCCTGTCCACATCCAGGATATGTGGCTGAATCCCAAGACTCTGATAGCCAAATAAAAGTGCTGGATGCACAGAAATCCCTGCATCTTCCCATGGCAGAGAGCTTAGTTTGGGTCTGTCATTACTGCCTGTGAAGCAAACATGACCATAAAAAGGGAAAAGTTCATTTTATTCTGCTTCAATTCTTTCATTTCATTTCAATTCTCTTATTTCCAACCAAAGTAGTTTTATTCTTTAAACATTTCTTCCCATGCCAGTGGCCTTGCTTCCAACCTTTTGACTTTGGCAAGAAGCAGCTTAAGTCAATAAAAAAGAACTCCAAGTGTCGTGCACAATAAAGCCTTGGGTACAGTGTTCCAAATGACTGTAAAGAAAAATTTACTGAAAAGCAGGCAAAGAACTCATATCTAGAAATCAAATCTCTGCTTGTAAAAGTCAGAGGTTAAATTCTTTTATTAAAAAAAGCTCTTACATGTATCTTTCAGGCATGCCCTATCCTTGCTTAAATATTTGAGGGCAGGGAAATCACTGGCATAGGCAAGAACATTTCCATGGATGTATGTTAGAAATCTACAGCACTAAATTAAATTACTTCCCTCTTCTAAATGACATTTCTACTTTTCACCTATCAAGTACTACGGGCTCTAATACAACTTCTGAAAGGCAAAAGGAAAAGTAAAATAACAGGAACAAAAGACACATCCCAGTGTGTATTTATTTTACTTTGTAATTCATGTCAGTCCAATTGTGCTGCAGGGTATTTAGTTTATGAAATGCTGAAGTTTGAAAACTACACCCAGAATTATTTTTGGATTGTATTCTGAAGATATATAACCCAGGAATGATTGATTTGCGTGTTTTGAGGTTTTGTAGTTTGCTCAGTTTGTGCTTAAATTCTAATGCAGGAAGGCTTTAAAAATCATATCCATAACAAAGGGGGAGGAACATCTTTATCCAACTGCCATTTTCTGATGTGAAGACTAAATTTTAAAAGTAGACACTGACTTTTAGATGGTCAAAATAGAAGTCCCTGTCTTGACTTCCACAAGTGGAGGGGAAAGATTTGGCACTGCTTTCCTAATTGTCCAAAGCAGATCTGTAAAATGGCTGCTTCTCTCAGGCAATGGCTGCTTTCACAATCCCATTAATTTTACTGTGTGAGGTACTGGTCTTCTGAGAGATGGAGTTCATTACTTCATATTTTGTGCCCCCCTTAATGGATATGTTTAATTATACAGCTTCTGGTCTGAAAGAACAATGTTTTAGGATGTTCATGTATGGTTTCCCTTTGCTGGGATTTGGGAACAAACCTCCACCACCTCTCTCAGAAATGCATTTTGGCCATGTTGCAGAGCTGGGAACTTGCTGAATGCCTGACCACAGGAGGCTTTTCCTGCTGTGCCCCGGTGCAAGGAAAATTCAGTTTTCAGCTGTGCCCTGCCAGGGCTCATTCTGTGGATTGCCAGTGGCACTCGTGCTCCTGACTCCCTTTGGAGATTTTCACCATGGAAAATATTTCCCCAGAGCTGTCCAAGCACAGGGATCACTTGCCTTTTATCTCCTGCTCATCCTGTGGAATAAATATCAAGATCACCCACTCTTGGGTGGCAGGCTGGAGGTTTTTGGTTTGTTTCCCTCTCCAGAACCCCGATGTTGTCACAGCTGAGTTTCAGCAGTCTGGGGGAATTGGTCCCATCTGGAGGGACTGAAAGCTCTGCAGCCCCTGCTCTTGCTGTCAGTGGGGAACAGGAGAGAGATCTCCCAGGGCTTTTGGCTCCCAGTCCCAAGCAGAAGTGGGAAAAGGAGGTTTTTTGAAGAGCCATAGCCTGTATGCAAGGAGGGGAAGAGCTGCAGAGGGTGCTGCAGGAGCCCTGGGGCTGCAGTGTCCCATGGCAAGAAGCAGCTCTGGAGGCTCCACCAGAGCTCCCATCCCGTGCAAAGTCCTGTGAAAAAGCCGCTCACCCTTCAGTGGAGCCCTGGCTCCGTGTCCCTTGGGCCTGTGTGACAATGGGAGCAGGGAACACACCTGGCAGGGAGTCAGGCTGGGACTGGCCTGAGTGCCACCAGCCCTGCCAGCCACACAAACTGACCCTGAGCTCGTTTTCAGGGTGTAAAACCAGATCCCTGTCTCACTGCTTTGGGCAATTCGCTGTCTGTGCCCCCTGTCACACAAGGGCACACTCTTGTGACACCCACCCAGCCCCGCTGCTGCAGGGAGCAGGAGCTTGCTCGTGCATTTTGTGGAATACCAAGGCAAACAATTCCACAATCAGCACTCCTCAGAAAGGTAAACTGGCTTTTATGTTCCTTTCCCAGCCAAACCTCCCTTTAGAGTTAATTCACAACCGAGTGTGATCTACCCTTCATCACTAACAGGGCTCATTTTGCTCCTCTGAGCCTGAATATCCCCAACAGGGATATTCAGCCTGACAGGCTCATTGCTGCTATGTTAACTTCATGGTAAGACAAAGATGTTTCCCTAATATCATTTCTCTAGATCAGCTTTGATTTCACTAAAATACATGACTTCACTAGGTGGATAACTAAGGACACATGTCTAAAAGGCAGCTGAATTAGGAGTTACATCAAGGATTCTTCTTTCATAGACAAGAAGAGAAATACCACACAGAAGGGGACAAAGAAAATCATAAGAAAGCACCAGCTCTGGTAATGAATTTATTTCCATAATGAATGTGCCCCAGATTTTGGGCTCACTTTTTCCAGTTGTGGTTTAAAATTCTGAAAATTTGTTGCTTCCCCCCTGCATAAATGTAGATTATCTGACATGGAAATTTAACACCTATTCATACTCCCATACACCCATCATTTTTTGCTGTAAAATAAGGTCTATGAAACCCCCTGTGTGGTGAGGGGGAAACCTGTCTATGGACATTAGCTTCCATCTCCTACAATCCAAAGAAAGGGAAACATACAGAGTGGGATCTGACCCAAGAGAAAATGCTTTCCTTTCTGAACTACCAAAATGCATCCTTTAAATCCATACTCTCAGTCTAGTCCATCCAGATGGTCCTGCAGCTCTTATCAATGGCAAAATATTCTATTTATCCTTCCAATATTTGTCTTTTAAACTGCTCTGGAAGGTAAGTGCATGAAACAGATCTTCATAAAAAATTGCATCTTTGAAATCAGAGCTTCAATTTCACCATAATACTGATATAAAAAAATTGCCACTGAAGAGCTTCTTTTTTGACACATTAAAAACAAAACCATAGTTGAGAAACACTACTGAACCTCAGCCAGAGACAGAAAAAATATGGCATCCAGCTCTGTTTGCATCTCACTGATTTTATACTGATCTAGCCAGTGGCAGAATGATGGATTTAATTTGTTTTTGACTCATGCTGTTTTAACTCCAGGAATAACAAAACAAAAAAGCTTCTATGTTTTAGACAGGTTGGTTTCGTTGCACCATCAGCACCGTTCCCCTTATGGCCAAAGAAGTGTCAGTATTAAAGATAATTACAAGTGTAAAAGAAACTCCATAACCTAAATTAGTGGATGCACTATGTTATCTACAGAAAGAAGAACTGGGTGTGTTATGTACTGTGCTCAAGGCTAACTAAATTCCTTAGCTTTAGATACTTTGGCATTAATTACCTGTAATTATTTTTGTCCTTTCATTGAGATTTATGTTGGTCTGAATCATCACTAAAAACCTAATTAAATCAGCTATTTCCTTTTCTTTTAGTCCTGTTCAATGATGAGTTTGTTCTCATTTTGTTCATATTTGGACATTAATCTTTTCAGTGTTTGTGAAAATCTCTGGAGAAGAGGGATTCACATGAAACACTGGGAGGAGAATGAATGCACCTCACTGGGAGATTTTATACACTCAGGTGCCAAGATTTTCCAAAGAATTTATAGCATTTACAAAAATGATGGCTGTTGTCAGTCCAGGGTTATCTATCATGGTTCACAACAAAAGATTCTCTCTTCCTTTCTGTGATTTTTCCCCCCATGTCTGTATGTATACATATAAAAACACATTCTAGATTCATTCCTGTGCTTCACTTTAAAAAAGAAGACTTGCTCTCTGTCAGTTCCTGCTGTAGCTCTGTCTTCAAATCTCCAGAGTATTTATTCACTTCCTCTGACAGTGAATATGTAGAAACTCCATCAAAACCAAAGGAGTCACCCCTGTGTAAAACTGGTTCCAACACTTCACCTATTGCATGTTTAGAACTCAAATGTACACGTTTGCAGGATCCCTAGGAAGAGAAATATTTGCTTTAAATGGATGCAAAAGAGGTCATGGCAATGTCTGTGAGATCCTAGGCCTGTGTTTTTCCACTGCTCTTTTTTAACTCCTCTTAAATAATCCATGAAAATCAGGATGTAACAAGAACTCTTCTAGCCACAAACACGGAAAAAGACTTTGCAAAACAAGAGCCAAGAGTGATGCTTGGAATTCACAACTTAGTCTTATTAAAAAGGACAGGAGGGGCACAGGTAGACAGAAAATGATAATGCCTTCAGGTGGGAGTGTGGGAATTGTCTCCTGAGTCTTCTTCATAATCATGAAATGCTTTAGTAATTTTTAAGGCACCCTCCTCAAACTTATTAATTTGCACTTAAATTGTGGCACCCCCAGCAGCAGAACCTTGTGGTGTCTGCTGATTACAGATCCTTACAGCTCTGGTGCCTTCCTGTGCCTCATTCCCACATAAAAGTCATGTGCTTTTCCACCCTTGTTCTCTGCATATGCAAACTCTGCTTCCATTCCAATCAACCCCTCAGCAAATGCCATTTATTCCTAAATCCTGCCCAAAGGAAGGAGGGGATGTGCTCTGCAGAGCTGAGTCAGGCAGGGCTGAGGACAAGGGGTGCAGCATCACGTGGAATCCAGCAGGAATATGCAGGGAATAGATATATGTGTTTCCATCCACACAGTGGACAAAAGTGGGTTATTTAAGAGAAAAAAAAACCAACAAACCCACAAAGAAGTTCTGTGGAAGAAAGCAGGTAATCTCCAACTTAAAAGCATTTGCAGTTCTGGTAGATATCTTACATGTGTAGGTGGGGGAGCATAAAACATTTACTGGGTTTTCTGATAATTTCCCCTGCTAATAGCTAAGACAAAACAAAGTGAATTTTAGCATCTCATGCTGCATCTTTTAAAAGCTCTTCAGAAATGTATTTCTTAACAGTACAGAAACAATTCTCTTAATTGCTTGAAATTGTTTGTGGAAGTAATGGGTGAGTAAATTGTTTTAGCTGGAAATCAATGTCATGCAGCCAAACCAACAGATTGTAGGGGCAAATAACAAAATTCATAACAAACAAGCAGGAATAAGAGGTTTTATGCTGCTCATGTATTTTTCATTAAATGAAGAAACTACCTGATCATGCACAGGGAGTGTGGGTTTACAGAGGATGAGAGGAAAATGTCTGTTCTAGCACCAACCCTCCATCTATTCTGAAGTCTGAACTTAGTCCAGATTTAAACACCTGTTTGTGTGTTTCATGCTACAAAGGGGTGGAGTGAGCAGTGAACACTCATAAGGACAAGAGTGTCTGTTTTATCAGAACTGCCCTCCAAAATTCCCTGTTTCCTTTTAAAATAAACCCCAAAACCATGCATTAGAGTTGTTTCCCTTTTTGGTGGCGGTTAATGGGGAGCTTCACATTAAACACAAAGGGAAGAGATCTCTGCACTGGGAGCTGAAACCTGAACTGATGGAAACCAACATTTAGCAGCTCAACATCTGTTTACATCAGCTGAGATTTGGGAGCAGTGCTGTAAACTGAATAGTGCATGCTGAATATTAGATGAGTTTTCTGCATATGTTGGGGCTGGGCAGGACACAGGGATGGTTTTCCACTGCTGGCTCTGACTGCTGCATTTGTCCTTCTCACCAGATTTGATTGACTGAGATGTGGGGTGAGCTCAGCCCCCTGGTATAAGCCTGTAATACAATTTCATGTGTAAGTGCCAATGTTTAATCTTATGGGTAATTATAGTTTAAGAGACTTTTACTTAAGGAAACCATAATTAGTGCTGTGATGTTTAAATAAGGTTTGAAGGCTTTATTCACAGCTTGTAGCTGATGATCAGTACAACCTCTCCAAGTCACATGGATCTGAAGCATGGATAGATTCATTTTTCCTGGTCCATGTCCAAACAAGAGAGAAAAAAAAAATAAATACAATATAATTCAAGCTTTGACACTGATGGGAGAAGAAGGGGAGGGAAGGAATTGCAAATACACCTCAGGAAAGCATCCTGTTGTTGGATTGCCTAGAGGACAAAAATAAAAGCTCATTCATGTCCAGTTAGGGCTTCCTTTATTTGCCTCAGACCCTGACCTGCAGGAAGACATCTTCCCAAACCAGGTGTGTGCATCTGCAGTTTTATCACTCATTAGAAACATTCCCTTTCCCAGCCTACTTCCTACCTTTTAAAAAGTGGATATATATTATCTCAGACTGCACTGTTATCTAAAGATCAAGAAACCTCCTTTCCAATGACACATTAGATGTGATTCATTGCACCAACTTTCAATTAGTTTAATGTTAAACTAAGCCTGTCTCAGCCTATGCCAACCCCTCAGCTGCTTTGTATGACAGACAAAAGGGCAAAGGCACTTCCAGAGAGCCATTTCCTCCATTTATCTTAAAACCCTTAGACCATCAGGTAATTTTAGAGGCCTGACTATTACATAGCAAAAATAGGGCTTTAGTCCAAAAGTAGTTTTGGTGAAGACAAGTGGAAATATTAGGGGGAAATTATAAACAGAGTTGAGGGCCAGGACAAAGTGGAAGGCTCCTTAAACACAGCTCCAAAGCTCAGAGAATGGTTGGGGTGAGATTTCTTTTACCCAGTCAAGCTCTCAAAAACGAAGCTTTTCTCTTCTTCTGCTAGATGGATATTTGTTCTCTGGATCCATTTAACAACACAACCAACTGCTTCTCCAGGTGAAGTTCTTGAAAAAAATTACTTTACGTTCCTTCCTACATGCCAACACATGAGTTGAAGGATTTAGGCTTTGTTTTTCCTGTCACAAGTGAAGACATCACCAAAGGAAGTAAGTAATTTCTTCTGCCTGGGCATTCAGTAGATTTTGCCTTGCAAACAAAGCAAACTGAGCCTGGATCTTGAGTGGATGAAAAGTTCCCATCAAAAAAGACATTCACAGAGGTATAGGAGTGGGTCAGGGATTTATTGATTTTATCATCCTGTTCCTGCAGAAGCACAGCAGCTGCTTCAGAGGAAAGGACAGGAAGCCTTAGAGAAAGCAATTATGGAATAACTTGCTGACAGGAAAGAATTCTTAGTAGCCCCCATTAATTAGAGGTTATCTTATGTCCTGGAAGCACGAAGACTTACATCCTTTCCAAAAAGATTGTCATGCTATTTATCATTTCTGATATTCACTAACTTGTAAACTGCATCTTAAAGCACATATTTCTTGATTCAACCTAATGACACAAAATGAACAGTGTTTATTTACAATGAAGACACAAATCCTTTTGTATAAATCATACCAAATTTTTCATTATAGCACAAATTATTGCTAAGGATAACAAAACTGACTCATCTGGCACTAAAAAATAAACAGAGCTTTGAGGATTTCCCTCATAAATTCAGCAGAACATACTCCCATTTTATAACAATGAATTATAACAAACAAGATGATTTTTCCTACTTTAAAAGTCTGCTATTAGTTATAAACTGTCTCAAGCTTCTCTCCACTTATGTGACCTTATGACAAACACGTTGGGGAAATTTCCATCTCTGTATTTGCTCCTGTCCCTCTCTGACACACAGTGCTGGGACTCATGTCTGCCAAGCAGAAACACAAACTGGAGGGCTGCAACCCTGAACCTGGAGGCTGCAGACGTCTGACAGTGTGAGAAGAACCCAGCCAGCATCCTGTACAATATTTAAACATAACCAAATGTCACCCAAGGCAATGGAACACAGAGCTGTCCCCCCCCTGCCAGACCCTGCTGAAGCTCCTGCTGTTTGTACCAGTGGTCTTTAAGGCAGCACTGAACTGTCAGCACTGGCCATGGATGGGCTTCCAGACCAGTTCTGTACTTGCCTTTGGCCATCCTGCTTTCAGGTAAAGGAGTTTTGGACAAGGAGAAAGGCACAGAGAGCTATGAATGCTCTGCATCTCCCTTTATGTCCCCTGTTCCCCAGTGGGCTGTGTGTCAGCTGGTTTATTCCCATTTTTTGGCTGGTGACAGTGCTGCTCTCACAAAGCCATGATCCTGCAGCCACTGGATTTGGCTGGGGCTGGAGAAACCCTGACCTGCCCTGGGGTGGAAGGAGCTCCTGGCTCCCCTCTGCCTTGGCTAAGAAGCCACCAACAAGGTTTGGTGTCACTTAGGAGACCCCATATATCAAAAAAGGAACTGATTCAGCCTCAGACACTTTGAGAGCTGTCAAACTCTGGCTCAAACCAAAGATCCCTTTTACATTTCTTGTCATGCTCGTCAGCCCTTTCCAAGTGTACAAACAATGCCTTTGTTCTTGTGACAGACCCTGTCCTGCCCACACCTCCCAACAACCTCCCAACGCTCCTGAGGTGGTTTCTGTGATTTCTTTTAAATTCCAGTGGAACCTCCTGCCACATCTGTAACTAAACAGAAACTCAAAAGGAACTCAGCTTTCTCCTGCCAACTGCCATGCTCATATGACCTCCCCTTTTCTACTGCTTTCCATCAGAGCCTTTTATCATTTCCAGGGCTTTTTTACATTTATATTTTCATCTTTCTGCTCCCTTGGGAAGTGCCGTTTTCCTTTATAGCTGCAGCCCCCTTGTTTTGGCCATGTTCATTGCATCAGGCCAGTGCATAACTCTGGCTGCTCTTTGTCCTTGGGAAGTGCATCCTTTGGCCTCAGGAAGAGGTCTCCCCATCCCTGTTCCCTTCCTACAAGAAGGATGCCTTGGGCATCACTGCCTTTTGTGCAACAGCTGTTGGGCTGACGTGGGCTCAACCAAGTCCTCCATCTACTGATGCATCTGCTGAGGGAAAACAGCTCTAGCTTGGGAAAAACCAAATGGATGGAGTGGAGAGATGGGAGCTTCTTTCATGGGATCCCAAAGTCGCAGAATTCGAGCAGGCTTGGCAGATATTGCAGCAAGAAAAATCCCTAAAAGTGTAGGCAGGGAATATTAGGTGGAAGAAGCTCAAGAAAAAATGGAGTCCACACTCAACGCAGTGGCTGTCCCAAATGACACAGGTTTGATCTGCACACTCCCCAAAACTTCCCAGTGCAAATAAATGGCAAGGCTGTCCTACTTGTGAGCATAAAAATGCACAGCACTTGAAAATAGCCAAAGCAACTACTGCAGATACACGATGAATTAAGTAACAGCAAATAATCAGAGAGCAACAGCCATGGTGGAAAATCAATATTACTTGAAGATAGGAATCATTCAATTCTTCTCAAACTTACATCAGATTGCTATTGCTGTTACCAGAGGCCAGGGAAGTAATTTCTAATTTCATTCATGCAATGTGTTTTTACATTTCTAAAAGCACAGGAAGAAATCTTCCCCCCACAGAACCTGACCCAGGACTGGCCACCATCTTCCATGGAATTAAATCTTCACCCACAGGATTTTCTTTCCTGTTCTGGCCTCCTCTGCAGTTCAGGTCTTAATGAAATGCAGAGAGGCTCAGAAAACAGCCCCTTTATCTTTGCTATCAATATGGGGTCAGTCTTGTGGGAATTTGGAGGTTTAAGATTACTGAGGATGGAGAGGTTTCAGGGGATGCCCTCAAACTGCTCACAGCTCCACTGGACTGCAGAAACTCTGTTCTTTGGTGGTTTTTGGAAGTGTATCTTCATACTAAATACACTGTTAGGTACTTTCCAGAGCAATATTTATGTTCATGACCTGATTTGAAAGGAGTCCCAGCAAGGTTGGTTTCCGGTGAGGCTCTGCCCGGCTCATTTTGGTTTCCATGAAACACAAAGAGCTTGAGACTGGCCAGGATGATTCAGATCCTCATCTGGTGTGAGATGCCAGCAGTGTCCTGGCACTCCATCCTCTCATCCAACCACACAACCTCTTAAGCACAAAATTCAGAATTTTTCTGATTTGTTCAATTTTCAGCATGTGCAGGTTGTCACCTCCTACATGTTCCATTATGACAGTGAACATAACCTGGGTGCTGTTCCAGCTCTGCTCCTTCCTTTGTTGTTTACTCTCTGGCTGAAACCTGCGCCTCATAAATTCAACTATTTTTTTCTTCATATAAATAGCAACAAGATTTGTCCTAATTCATGTTTTTGTCTTATCCAGAAGTTAGGGATCCAGTATAATTTTCCATATTTCCATGCACTAGTTACAGGTTTTAACATTAGCATTTAACAGAATCGGCAAGGAGCTGTTTTGTAGGGACAAAAAAAGGACTTTTGATTATTTTAGCAATCATTTCAGTGCTTGCTTTTATTTGCCCATTATCAGCTTCCATCCAGAAAGTTTATTTCTGCGTAGTTAAATACACAAACATGCGCCCACACACACTTATCTCTGTGCTCATACACATCCACACAAATAAACGTCTCCAAATATTTCTGAGTGGTGGCGAGCTCCTGTCTCTGAGAAAGAGGCATGTGGAGCTGCACACGCTCATCAGAGGAATTCTGAGCCAGCAGAAGCATTGACTATCAGACACTTGGTGCCAGGAGCTGTTGTGGGGAGAGCAGCAATCCAGAGTTGAGAGGATTTGCAGGGTGTTGCAATGTGGCTGCTGGTCATGACTTAGAATGAGGAGATGTGGTCTTAGGCCCATCTAGCATGAACAGAAAAGCTCCAATGATCTATTTTTAAAAATACCTGCCTTTTTTTGTTTGTTTTTCTGATTAACTTTTGAAAAATAGTGGCATCCCCCATGCTTTTTTATAAAGTATAGCAGTGTCCTAAACATCATCTGGGAACGTTTCCTTCCTGGAGGCCTCCTGGGGGAAGGTGGGGACTTTTGGGGACTCCGTGGAGTGGGTGACGTGCCAGGCTGCTTGGCAGGGTCAGGGCTGAGGCAATTCTGGGTTTGCAGGAAGCCTCAAAACCAGGGGAAACTTTAAAGGCTGGAAGTGGCAGCCACATGTAGTTGAGAGGTCTCTGAGGTGAGGCAATAAATGATTGGTGGTTTCCATGATCTCACCCTTTGACTTAGCTGCCCTGTTTAGCCTCTGTGACTGTTTACATGGAGCTGGCCCTTAGAAACACGCTCAGTGTGAGGCAAGAAATGTGTGCCCTGAATAAAAACTGGGGGTTGTGTATTTTTTAATGTTTTTGAGGTTCCAACTGGACTTCCTTTCCTCTCTTTCATCCAGTAGACTACAGCTGGAAAAGGTAAAACCACCGGTTATGATGGCTAAAAAGGGAAGGATATTCACCCTTCGCTCTATGGTTTCAAAGATGTCTCTTTACTGACTATAGACAGAGGTTTATTCATGAGAAAAACTCTTCTAAGCAATGGATAAGAAGCATTTTTCTATTTTTGCTAAAACTCCCAAGTATATATTTGGAACATTCCATACTCAATACGTTGGTGGAATAAACCATGAATCTGAATTTTTTCAAGTCTCACAGAGGTGCATTTACCAGCAGACAAGTACTGATTTCCACATTTAAAGACTGGCCCCTCAAAATCAACAAAATGTTTCCAGTTGTCTAATTTTTCTAGGTATTTGGCTCCTGAGAGCAAAGTTTTCAAAGCACCTCCATCCCTGCTTCAGCACAGAAACTGAGCCTTAATGGCATTAGAACTGGTTTCTATCTCAGCCCTAAGCCTATTTGGCTTCATAGGATTCCCTGCCTGTCAGTTCCAGGTAGATTTGCTCAAAACTTATCCATTTTTATGGAATAAAAAGGCTTCCTTTCACATGCAATCAGATATGAAAATAGGCCACTTGAAAGCAGTTGAATGTCGCTGTCATTCCAAGTGGAAATGCTGGCACTTTCCTCAGGAATGCAGTGACTCTAGTCCCCACATAAGACAAGACCAAATAAATAATGACAATAGCAATCCCAGGACAGCTAAATTCCAAAGCAGTGCTGCAAAACTTCTGCTTAAATCGTTGCCTGTAGACCACCAATTAAAGTTCTTACCTGCAGTGTAAGGAATAATTCTTGTTCCTTTGGTTGAGGTGAGTCAACCCTTACCTCCCACGATGTGCTCCAAACCCCAGCCACTGAAACGTGTGGTGGGAGATTTCTCATGTTAAAGGTATTTCACTTTGCAGGGAGAAACCAAACAACTCTTGGACAACTGAGACCATCTGAAAATTAGGCTTTAGCCTGTGTTTAGGGATATTAATCTTCAGAGGGAGACTGGCTGTCCCATACAGCACAGACTGGCAGGCAGGCTGCAGGTGTTGCCAGCAGAGGAAGGTGCTTTTCCATTTATTGCCATGAGCTCCAGACTGGGCTCCTTTACTGCCTGATTAGGAAAACCTGCTTGGAGGAAAGTTGGGAGTGAGTGAGCTGCCCCAGCCAGCTTGTCTGAAGCAGAGAGCTGGCTCTGGCTGCAGGGGAATGACCCCAGCCCTCAGCCCCGAGCTTTCAGTGATTCCTGCCAACCACCTGGATCCTTTTGGCTTTGGTTGAGGCCACCAGCCGTGCCTCGTTCCATCACTGCAGCCCATGCCCTGGTTCCACCCCATGGTGTGGTCCTTCCATCAGTGCTCTGGCCACCTCTGACACCATCCTGGCATGGCAGCATCCCACAGCTGCACATCCAGGCAGCTGCCGAGCCAGGTGTGGTCTGTACTCGTGTGACAGCAGCCTCACCTGGCACATGTGAGGGCCTGTGACACTTTACAGGCCCCAGAGTTATCCTTTGGGCTGCTGAGGAGAGCTGGCTCTGCTGCCCCGAGGTGATGATCTCCTCTTTTTGGGAAGAGAGTTGCCATGACTGCCAGACTCAGTGTGGGGTTTGTATGTCCTGGGCACAGTCTGAAGTTAACAAGTGGCGTTACCAGAGTGGGAGAGGTCTCACTTTCTGAACCTCAGATGGATTGAAGGGTACAGATGAGCTCTGCTTGCTGTGTTCAGGCCTCAGGGCACACAAGGAGTGTGAACCAGGCAAAATCAAACCACTCAGAGCTCAGTGGTGCCACCATGGATTACACACTTCTATCACTTTCTTCTTTTTTTTTTTTCCCTGTGAATGATTCTTGAACTTTCTTGACAAATTAAGGCTCCCCAGTTTACTTTCAGGCTCTTTAGTCAAATGTTGATTCTGCTCTCACGCCTGACTTTGAATGCCATGGTAATGCTGAAGGTTGACCTAAAAATTAGATGTTTAAATGAAGCTCTTGAGTCTTCCCAAACTGTGCCCATCAGCCTGACAGATAATAATTGTCAAAGATTCTGACCAGCCCAGCCCTTTGATTGCCTGTTTTCCTCAAGAATTTTAAACCACCCTTGTTCTTAACACACTTTGTTCCTAAAACCCTGTGGGAGCCCCACAATATCACTGCCCAGGGCAGCACTGCTAAAGGCAAAGCTCATCTAAAGGTTCTCTTTTCAACTCTTCTGCCCTGAGCTCATCCACACAGTTGCCCACACATTTGCTAATGTGAGCAGCTTGCTTTGCAAATATCTCTGAGAGGAAGGTTAGTCCCCTGTTTCAAAAGTTCACAAATCAAGCTGCACTGAAAGGCCTCTTTAACCTCAGCCTTAAGCATCCTCAGCATATCATTAGGAAGATTAGCAGAGCCTTTAGCACCCCACTGAATTTCCTTATGTATGGAAAGGCCTGGCAGATCAAAGGAAACATTACTTCAAATAGCTTGTGACTTATCTTGTGCTTACCCTAGCACCACTGGCCTCTCAATCATCATATTTTCTTCCAGTAGGGATTGCTTTTAAAGACAACAGTTTATCCTCCAAGATCCCTGCTTTGACCCTTTCATCTTTCCCAACCATCCTTACTGAGATGTGCAATTAAAAGAAGCAACAAACCAAATAGCTGGTAGATAAAAATGTGTTCATATTAAGAAAATAGTTGCAACTCATAATTACTACTTGGTTCTGCTAATGAAGTGACTAAGAATCTGAGTAAAATCATGTTTATTCTTTATAGATTTTCCTGGAACTTGGCAGAAACTCTTTACAAACACTGAGGTCAATGATATTTGGCCTCCTTTGGCAATTTCCAAGTAGGATGTGAATGACTACAGAGTGCTAAGGGGTCAGTCCCTGTTCTGCAGCCACATGTGGGCTTGTTTGGACCTTTCCACCCACACAGAGACCCCAGCTCAGTGTTCCAGCTGCAGGGCCCACCCACATGGACTGACTGCAAGCAGAGGTGTCTGATTCATTAGCACACCGCTTATAAAACCATATTATTCATCACTTTAAGGTATTAATCACTTTCTATTTAAATTTCCTTCAGGGGCTTGTTATTTATTCTGTAGGTGTGTTTCAGCATGTTGTAATATGAAATACACTTTCAATTAATCAGCTTAAAATATTTCCAGGTTTATTACTTACATGTGAATCTGAATTGAGACATATATGCAATATATGGAAGGAACATGGATTTGTAAATAAGATGTTTGACCTTCACCTTTTTTCAAAATTACAGGACTGGTAACTCCTGCATAAATGAGTCATCTGAGGAATTAAAAATCAGGTACATTTTCATGGGCTGTTACTCCAACATATCTATTTCAGTTAAGCATCATCTGCTATTTCCTTAAATCCCATTTCCATGGGGATATAATTTGATGTTTTCAATTATATGGGGCTTAAACTTCCCTTAGTACTCTTAACTTCACAAATAAGCATGGCAATTCGAAGTGAAATGACTGTGCTTCAAAAAGTGTCATTTAACAATAAAAGGATAAGATTTGTGTTCTAAGGTTCGGGTGCAAATGGTGAAAAGGAACCTTATAAAATTATGGCTTAGATTGGTTTGCTGTGGATTTAACGACTGTGGCATTTAACAGCATTTTAAACTAAGTTTTTTGTTACTTCCATTCCACTTGTTTTCAAATTAACTTTCAAATGACACACTTTTAACAGCTGGGAAATAAATCATCCAACAGATATCATCAATCTCCCATCCTCAGACAAACAGGGTATGTAAATAACCTAATGCTAATTATCTGCAATTAAAATCAGTATCAGACAAGGAAACGTGGAGTTTTCCTAGAGTGATCCAGAATACTCTGTTTGAGTCAGAACCAGAGACATTTTTTTTTTAAATATGAGCACTGTGATCATAAATTTTATGTCACTTTAACTCAGAGAAAGCTGCATTCTATCCCTGATGGGCAGAGAAATGTGCCCTTCACATTCTGCTGTCATGTAAATATTAAATTTGTCAAAACTCCAGGGACATACCAAAAACTAGAAAGAAAATCATTGAGCCCTCTTGTTTTCAAGGAGATAAATTCCAGTTATTCAATTTCATTTGTCGTCCTTGGCATCTAAGGTCAAGGTCTTCCTATAATAATGCAAATTTTCTCAGCAGTTCCCCTGATGTACTTTGTAATCTGTTGGCATCACTTTGCCTGCAGATAAGGGAGGAAATCTAGAAAAATTTGGTGTCTGGGATCCAATAACCATCCCTGTTCAGGCCAGACCGTAATGGTCTGGGATCTCTGGCGATTGTGGCAGCTTTTCTGGCTGGAGTGGAGCAAGAAAGATTAGATCCCCTTTACTCAGCTTTATTTAGTGCTGAGCCCCTCCCCTAAGGTTTGCCTGTATTTGTTTGATGCGTTTGGGGTGGAGGGGGAAACTTCTGTCCCAAAAGTCTCCAAAGTTAATCCTAAGCAGACACTGGGACTTTCTCCAAAGCCTGCGGTGCGGAGCGGGGAACGAGACGAGCGCTGCTGGCACACAGCTCTGAGCCTTCCTCTGCAGTGGAGGCAAAAGAGCCCTGTGGTGGGCTCCAATCATGTATCATTAGCATTCATAAACCTCATTTCCAGCCAGCACCAGCCACTCAGCACTGAAAAATCATAATTTCACAGTGGATTGCCGTGCAAGTTGAAATAAATCCCCGAGGCAGAGCACCGCACGCTCTGTCCTGAAGCACGGCAGGCAGCCCCCAGGAAGTCTGCTAAAGGAGATACTGAGCACTCTGCCTTTAGTGGTCTCTTTTGCTACACATAAATTCCTTTTTTTAATCTATTTTTATGTGTATCTGTATGTAAATATGTGTATATGAGAAGTAGAAAAGTGCCTTGGGAATATAATTTCCTATGAGTGATAGCTATTATTAGACAGAAATATGAGACTGTTCCACCTCTGTACCATCTGTGTTAAAAAAGCAGCTTCAAGGCTCTAGCAGCACTAAAAAAGCTGGCAGTGCACTTTCCTTATCTCTGCTGCCTGCAAAGAGAAAATTAGTAAAGGCTCCCTGATACTGAGCAATTGAATGTGTTTACCAAAAGGAACCATCAGTGACACAGAATTCTGCTCTGGACTCTGTAAAAAGTTTGTATAAACATCTGCCTTATCATTTACTGTACATCTTTCCCATGCATTTATTTTTATAAGTATCTTAAAGTACCCAGCATGTTCTTGCCATTGTATTTTTAAGAGTATTTTGAGCAGATAAGCTGTTTCCTTACTGGTGTCTGAATTCTGCTGAGTCAAATATTTGCACTCAATTCAAAACTAATGATGGGAGTTTGACATTTTAGGTTTTCACTTTTGCTTTTTCTTCCAGACTCACAAAACAAGAAGCAGTTTCCCCAAATAAGTCTTTTCCACCAGGCGTCTTTGGTCAGAGAGCTTTGTAAACATGACTCCTAGAGTGAAGCAGCACAGGGCTGAGTTTAAGGCTTCCAAATCCACAATAAAATTAAATAGTTAATTGGGAAGATGGATGCATTTCAGAGGATGTAAGAGCCAAGAATGTCTTCTGCCTTCACTGAAACTGGTAACACATGTTTTTCCTTGTACCCAGCACAGAACCAAACAGAAGAAAATACTCTTACAGAATAATTTGGTATGAGAAGGATGAGATACTGATGGTTATTGATGGATGTGAGACCAGCCTTTCATCCCACTGCAAATTATTCTTCAAAACCAGCATTAAATCACACATTCAGAGTCAAAGACCTCTTGCCCAGGCAGCTCTGGGCTGGTATGATTTGTCTCCTCTCCGTAGATTGTCTGTGTTTTTAAATGTAGTTATAACACTGCAGAGCTGATCTCACCAAACTCAGTGCATCCTAATTCATCCTTGTGGTGATTGTCTCCTTTAGATCATAGTGAAAGGCACATTTTGCTGTGTAACTGTGGCTGAAAGCTGAGGCTGGACATGAAACTTACTTTTTAATCTTACTATGAATTGTCCGGTGTATGCTGCTCCGCCAAAGCCGTGGTACTTTGAATTTCTGCTCGTACAAGGTGTGTTTTTCAACCTACATCTCCATGATGCAACTCATGAAAATAATATTCAGGGGTAAATCTGGGTGCTTTTTTGGGCTGCCCAGCCTGTGAGCACAGGGAGGGCACACAGAGGGAGAGCAGGGGTGTGAGTTTGCTCTGCAAAGGTGGCAGGTGCATTGCAGGACTACAAAGGGGACCTGCTCCCTTTGGGAACCTGCCATAAACACAACAGCTGGGCCAGGAAGGGCTACAGTGAGCTCATGTTTATTTTAATATTGTTTGTTTCTCTGCTCAAACAGCTCCCTGGATTATTTTGACCTCAAGTGCTCATTCCAAAGAAGGGTTTGCGTGTAAACACCACCTGCGTGGCGGAGCGCGCCCCGAGCCGCTGCTGCCGCTGTGTTACTTTCTTATCATTCAAAATGTGAAAATGTGGCTGCCCAGGGCTGCCCGGCTCTGCAGATGGCAGACACATGTGTGCACAACATTTTATAGCTCTGATCAATAAAATTAAGGCTTTCCCACCTCTGATGCTGTGCTGGTAGCTCTCTTTGGCTGCTGATTAATCTCTGTCCCTGTGATTTCCAGCTGATACTGCCTTTAAATATTTGCATTTAATTTTGGCATTGTTGAGCAGCTGGCCTACCTACTGGATTTTCCTAGAGCCAACATTTTCTTGGTGTTATCTAGTGTTCTAATTTATTAGCTTCCCTCCTTAGTGAAGAATTAACTTTGATCTTCTCATATCTGCTCTTGTGTTTGTGGTGAAAGTAGCTTCTCCAGTGCAAACCCTTATTTTCTGGCTTTAAGGGAAAACTCAGAGGTTAAAATCAGCCCTTCTCCTCAGGCTGTGGTACCCCACACATGCCTTGGCCTTGGGGTCACTGTGTGCTGTTTCACCTGGTTTATCATCTCTCATTAACATTCACGCATCTCCAATGACTGGATTAGCACAAACACATTTTTTTATTGTCCTAGTTCTAGTTTTTTATTGTCCGTAGCAGGCAAATGGTTGAACCTCCTCAGGGGTTGAATGAGGAGAAATATGAAACCTCTCAGACAACAAAATATGCAAACCTCAGTCCTGTTCTCTTTGAATGGGCTGACTTGTATTTTCTATCAAATATTTTCAAATACTTTTTATCTCTTTTGGCTCTTGAAAAACAGCTCCCATAACATTGCAACTTCAGGCATTAGAAATAAAATCTGTGCCTATTGACTGATTTGTTTGAACATCTATTCAGGTGTCAAATACAGAAGAGGGGCTTTCTCCATCACTTTCTTTCCAGAGAAAAGATTCATACATTGGTATGATTCATACCAATCATGAAGAATTCAACAGATGGCAGTTTCCACAGGTTTAGTTAAATAAAAGTGTGAGGGAAGTGATCTGACTGAAGGCCTGCCTACCTCAGTTCACTCTGGTGGCATCCAAAGGCAAAGAGCAGGAACAGGACAGACAATTTCCCCACTCAAACTCTCCCAGCTTCTGACCACTCTCAGCCTCAGATGTGGTTCCCAGGATTTAACAACCCTCCGTGGATTTCCATTCCATGAACTTGTCCAATTTCCTCTTAAACCTTGAGCATCCACAGTCTCATCATTCTTGGCTTCCCAGACCTTGTCACCTCCCTTGTCAGCTGCCTCTCTCCTGGGACGCTCCTCGTGGGAGCTGAATGAGTGACACTGCCACTCTTCAAATCATTGCCCATTCCACGAGGGAGAGATGTCACAGGTGACCACAACAGTAAATCAGACAGCAGTTTTCCCATGGGAATTACCCTGTGCTGGGAGTGGGATATATATGATCATTTTATGTGGATATGATCAACCCATGAAAATCCCAAAGCAACGTTTTATCACATTTTCTAACTCCTTCATGCTATAATGATTAGACTGTGAGTTCTGGATTTCAAATTGCCATCAAATGAATGCCTCAGCCATCAGAGGAATGGCACATTTTAGTATGTACAGTCTTTACAGGATTGAGAATAGTTCTGGAAAATTGTTTTTTTACAATGAAAATGTTTTCAGGGCTTTCTGGTTATTGAACCTAATCAGGAGTTATTTCTAGAGAATATTTTTACTATAATTCTGTAAAAGCTTGTAAGGAGCATCACCAGTACAAGTGCATGCAGAACAAAGAAATTAATTACAGTGTGAGTTAGTGGAGGAGATAATGGTTCTCTCTCCTTCACCACGTGCCATTCTGGAGAGATGTGGAGCATCTGACTGCCCAAGTGCTCATTTACACTTCACAGGACCATCATTTACACATCTAAATGGTATTTTTATGGTCTTACTAAGGTCTTTGAATATCATAATTCTACTCCTTGCTTGAAAGATGGAACTAAAATCAAATTCCCATTTTGTGATCAGGTCATTTTACATAAAAAGAAAGAAAACAAAAAAAAAAGGAGTATGAATTGAGGTGCCTGATCACAATTACTTCTTTCTTTTGCTCTCATTCAATTTGTTTTTTGCTCTCTGCAAGCAACATTTTCTACTTACAAAGTAAACACAATAAATAAAATAAAGTCAGGAAGAAGGAAATGTGTAAATCTTTGTCAGCTTTGCTTTGCCACAGTAAATGCAATGTGATATTTCCAGCATCCACCAGAACAGCATCATTTTTGCTGCTGACAGTGTGATTACTCTTTTTTTTTTTTTTTTTTTTTTATGGGAGAAAAACAGGAGCTTTTCCCTGTGTTAAGATCTCATTTTCTTAATCTCATTCACTGGCTGGTACCAGACATTTCAAATTGGACATTTTTCTTCTCAAGCCGTGCATGGATGTACATTCTGATCCTACTGCTAAACTTAATGGAAAAAAAAAAAATTGACCCGACCATGTCAGCACATTTTTATGAGTAAAACCCCAGAGTCTCTTATTCGAGCTCTTGGTAGCTTATGGGTTTATGTGCAGCTTTGGTAAGAGCTTTTATACAAGTGAATGTATTTTAAACCTGTATTTGTCAGAATTCTATATTATTACATTTTTCCAATTCTGTTGATTTATGTGTAATCTTCTCATTTCCTCCCTCAGCCCTGTAAAAATGATCCTCACTGCTGTGCTGCTCATGCAGCAAAAACTGGCCAGCTTTGCTTCAGATGGCTGTTTGACTCTATCCTGACAGTGTCCACATGCCAAAAATTCCCTCACTAATTATTTCTGTCTCCTGAATCTCCTTTCCCTGCTTTTCCCACTCCATGGAAACTCTTTCTTGACCTATATATGTTCCCTGTTTTAACAGTTTGCTGCTGTACTGTGGCTGCTCTCAACCTTGTATACATTTTCTTTTCTTCTGTATAAAAAACTGCAGGTAACAAATACACAGGCCTGATAAAATTATTCCAGGCTGTCAACCCTCATTCATTTTTTTTGGTGGGAAAATTCAAATGGAGGTCTCCATCCCTTAGGAAATCATTGCCCTAAATCCATTGCACAGTTTGAGTCCATGAAACCAACTTGTTGCAATAAACTGACAACTTAAATAAACTTATGTATGCCCTTGTTCCTAATAATATTTTTAAATTAAAGTGTATTTTCATGTTAAAATTTAAATTCTGCAGATTTTTTTAACTCATTCTTTCAAAGACACTTTTTTTCCAAAGTTTGGCCCAGCAAGTTATAGATTCTTTATTTGAATCATAATCACAGAATCATAGAATGGTTTGCATTACAATACTCTTGTTTCAACACCCCTGTCCTAGGAAGGGTGGCCTTACAAAATACATTAATTTACTTTATAAAGAGTCCAAGTTTCGTTGCATTTTTCTAGTTTTCTTATTTCAAAAAAAAAAAATCCTTCCTAAAGCAGCTCCCAAAATCCAATAGGTGTTAGTTAAATAACCTAACTTCTCCAAGCATGAACCGTCAATTTTTAAAATAATTGATTTTTATTTTCAATAACATAAATAAAATCAATTTTCCCCCCTACAGCTCTTTTTTTATTACATTTATTATAATGAAATGCATTTATTTTATCTTTACACGCTTCCTTTTCCCATATTTATTTGAATCCTTTCATTCCAGTTCTTTTCCATGTAGGATTCTACATTCCCAGGGAACATGAGGGCCAGTAAATGCTCCCTGTGTAGGTCACTCTGGCCTCAAAGTGCCCAAGATCATTATCAATAATATTGCTCCTAGTGCAATATTTCACCCCAGTGCCATATTTTGGTGTGTCCATGACCCTGAAGGTGCAGCCCCAGGGGTTGAGGTGAGCTCCAGTGGCAGAGGGACATCCCTCGAGGCACAGGTGTCACTGGGCAGTGCCCTGGCAGCTCATCTGTGGGCAGGATCTTCATCTCCTCATTTCACAGCCAGCTTGGCCCTGCAGGGCTGGGCTTTATTTGCTCCCTCTGGGGCTCTCTGAGCCCAAAATTTGTGCTCCTGCAGCACAAGCTCCTCTTACCCACGTGTGTCCTGGCTTTTCCCCTGTGTGTGTCCTGGCTTTTCCCCTGCGTGTGTCCTGGATTTTCCTCTCTGTGCCACTTTGCAGCCCGCCTGAAAAAGGCCCTAGGACCCCTTAATGAACTTGGTTTGGGCTTCCTGCCTCCTCTGTCACCAAATGACTAATTGCTAATTTCCAGCTATGAATAATTTATATTACATCCTCCTTCTTAACCTCAGGGGTGTTTCCTTGGATTTATGTGCTTTAGGTTTCTGCAGACGTCTTCATGCTGCTGCAAAGGCTTCGTTGAGCACCTGCCTGAAATAAAGAGCAATTTTCCAAGCAATATTTTAAATATTCTACATCTGTCCTGAAAATTAAGTTTATCTCTGGGTTCTCTGCTAAATCTAATGTGTCAAATTGTCCTTATAGAGGGATCTTTGAAATTCTGGTTTCCCAAATAGCTACACAGCTGCACTTCCTTACAGAGTTTTTCTTGCCTTGTCTTCAGTCTTCCCCCAAAAATGTCTTTGCAGAGCCTGGATTATGATTGTTGCAGTAGATGTTCTGGCTGCTACCAGCCAACCTGGTTATTCCATTATGGTTTTTATCACAATCCCTCCTGGTGATCTGGGCTGCCTACGAGCACCCAAGGGGATGTTTTTCTCAAACATGTAATTATCCTCGGTTTGCCACTTCAGCTGCCAGGGCTGAACCCCTGGCCACTCTTTGATTAGTCAAATTTAGAGCCCGTGGCTGTGTGCTGTTGATCTCTCTCCCCTGCCTGACCTAAATTCCATTGTACACCTGCCATGCTGCATTTGCTTAAATCTGGAACAAGTTCTGGTTCTTGATGTACTGCCAGTCTTGGGTTTTAACTCTGGGAGCTGACTGGGCACGGGGATTTGTCTCTGCAGTGACTTGTGGAGCTGCCCAGGACTGCTGTGCATGCAAGAACTGACTCAAGAAGCTCCAGGGATGGAGGGCACATCCCAGGGTGCAGCCTTTGCCCAGAGCCCCTCGCTCCTCCTGCTGCTTCCAGCCTGGCTGCTCCTGCTTTGGGCTGCCACTCCCTGCCCAGGAAAGTCTGAGTGCATAGAATCCATTCAGTTGTGGATAAAAAAAAAAAAAAAAAAAAGAAATAAAAACAATAAACCAACACCATGGAACAAACACCTTCTGTAGAAGTCGTATTTCAAAAAGTGCAGCTCAAAGTAAAAAGAAGTTTCTTGGAGAAATGTGGTCACTGGCTCTACATTCACTTCCCTTCTGGAAAGGATTTATATATTTATATTGTTATTTTTTTTCTAATGCATGATGTAATCCATGTTTTTCTCTTACAAATAATAACATAAACACCATTCTATAACATAGAAATAATAACATAAGCATTGATCTGTAGTGGGGCTGTGAAGTAGGGTGCCACAGTTCTTGCCACCTCCAGATAAATATTTACTTTTACAATTTAAATTGATGGGAAATTGGTCAGAAACCTGACATATACCCAAAATTAGTGAACACAGAACATTTAGATCCAAAGGTCAGAGCCATAGCTGAAATATGACTGGAAAAGTCCACAGCATCCAGCAATCCTACCCAGGTCAGCATGACGCTGTTTTCCTCTAAAACAGGAGCTTTTGGGCTGTCCTTGGAGCTCTGCCACAGCTGATCATGGATCAGCACTCCCAAACAAGGCAGAGCTCTGCTCTTCATTTTCACAAAACCTCAGCACCAAAACAATGGGCCAGTTGATAAAGTGTAAATAATTCTCCACACTGGGAGACCCAAACAAAAGGTGGAACATCTTTTTCCTGGAAATAGGTCCCTAAATTATGCCAAAATCTCATTTGGGAGTCTAAGTCCTTGAGTGGATCTGACCAAGGCGATAAGATCCATGTGAGAGATCTAGAATTTAAAGTCTTCTATTCTTGCAATACCTAAACCCCATCAATATTCCCTTTTTTTGGTAAGAAACATCCAGATTCTCTCCAATATGAGATTAAAATCTACTGAAAGGTGAAAGTGGAAGAGTTTAATTAAAATCAGGACAATGGAAAGAGAGTTTCCAAGTAACCAGAAACTTTCATGTCTCAAACAACGTGAAGCACAAATTAATTATCTCTGCAACATAAGTTCAAACAAGGATGCAGCCAGAAAGAAAAGAATTGATGGATAAAATTCAGAAGGCTGGGGCAGGTAGTAAAATGAATTATTTGTGTCAGTGTGTCACCAGTAGTTTTTCAGGTGACCATAAATCTAAAATGCTTCCTTGTGTTACATGATGATTGCATTATATTCAAAAGTTCTTGTTATTGCAGGTGGCACTGGAGACTGGAGTTCAGTGTCTCCATTTGAAATTTTCACTGCTGTCAAAAATAAAGAGACAAGGAAGTGAATTTTTTCCAGTTGTTTGTTATTTGGGCAGGGAATTTGCCTTTGACCTGTGTGTACAGTGCAAAGCTGCCTGGGAGTGTGACTGTTCCATTAATGCTACCATTAATAATAATGTAAATAAAATGTCAGCTCAATTCTTAAGTAATTCTGCCCTAAATCTTAGCTTCAATCTCTTTACATTTCAAAGGCAATACATTGATAAAAGCATTTTAAATGGTCTCATTTACCTTATGCCATCTGACCTTTTAGCAGGCAAAGTATTGGAGGTGTCTGGATCCATCTCCTTTCCACAAAGTCACAGATGCTGGGGCAAAGCACAAGGAAGAGAGGAAGCTCTGGGATTAAACTGGGATGGTGAAATACAGGGAAGAGAGGAAGCTCTGGGATTAAACTGAGATTGTGAAATGGTTGATGTTAGGAAATAGGGGTGAAATTTGCCCCATTGTTAGATTTACTCTGGTAAATAACATGGGTTTAAATCATTTGACTATTATTTTGATACTCAGCCATGAGGCTGCTAAGATTGAAACTTTTTTTAGGGTCTGATTTAGTTTTTTGTCCCTTGTCCTCATGACCAAGGCAGGAGTGCTATTGGCTAGTCTGGTACCTTTCACCACTAACAAAATCCCCACTCTGAGATAAACACTGTTTTCTCTCAGAAGAAAATTCTCAAAAAGCTTGGTTTTCTTCCTGAAAATTTGAAAATTTCAAAACAGCTTTAAATTCTAGAAAAAAAAATAAAAATCATCAGCTAAGTTACTATAACATTTTTAAACTCCACCTAAAGCACAAAGAGCCTAGACTGGATAGATCTGGCCCAATTATTTGGTTAATTCTAGTATCATTTAAATAACTACAGTTCTTCCATTTGGGTCTGTATTTTCCAGAGCAGCACATTCCTGCTGGTGGCTGTGAGCAAAGTGTGACAATGTCCAAGTCTCCCTGTTCCCCCAGCTCAGGAGCACAGCAGGACTCATGGACAGCACCATGGCTTGGAATTGTAATTTTTCCTTCCTTGCCTCTTTTGGGCTGAATTCTCTGTTGATATAACTTTTCTCTAGGTTCTCAGCCTCTTTTGGGTTGAATTCCTCTGGGATCTTCCCTCGTGGGGAGTCCCACTTATCTCAGTTCTTATTATTCGAAGAAAACTCTCGAGCTCGTTAGATTCTTGTTTCTCGTGTTTATTAACAGGTGATCACAAAACTTAACAGCTCTCTCCAGGCTGGTTACAAGGTTAATTTTTGCAATTTGGCACATTTCTTTTTTCTAATGGTACAAACAAGGCCTTGTGGCACACTTCGTGTCTGATGCACAAAATGGCCCCGAACTACGCAGTTCTTTTATCTTTATACCTGTTTTTACTCAATTAACAACAGACATATTATTTTTCTTAATGACTCAATGACCCATCACCTCTGTGATGCACTGTGGCATTTTCTATCTAATCACTCACTATTACCCAAAAACCTCCAGGAGAAGAACATGAAGAAGAAAGAAGAAGGGACAAGGGACAACACCCTAAATCCTCCATCTTGTCTCCTGTTCTTTAAACAAACTTTTTCACCCAGTGATTTAAAAAACTTTCTAATCTACACACTCACACTTTCAGCTTTTTCTATCTAACTTTAACATTTGTTTTCATGTATCAGCATGAAAACATGCTCATGAATTTCATATTATATGAAATTCAGTGTTTTTCTAGATCTTATAGCTAAGTATCAGAAACAAGGGCACACACTCTGTACTCCAGACTCCTACAGGATCCAAAGCTCAGCTGGTCCTCAAGGACTTCTGGCAAGATCTAGAGGAGATGGATGCACACGCTGAGGTTTGCAAAGGGGGTGAAGGGATTACAGATACCTCATGGGCAGCTGGTGCCTCCAGCCCTGTATTTTGTCCAGAAATCTTGTATTTTTCCAGAAATAATAATATAAAATATTCTTGCATTTTTCCAGAAATCCCAGAAAAACTGATTTCTGCTAGCTGACAGGGAGAAGCAGGGCCTCCACGTCGCTGGTGCCTTTCCAGTCAAGTACCCAACTCCTCTGGGGCTTTTTGCATTGCAGCCGTGGAGACAACTAGAAAAAATCAATTACTGAATCAATGCCAATTGGGAAAACGAGACAAAGAGCCTTCCAAGAGCACAAAAAACTGAGATGGGACTGAAAAAATAAACAAGAAGAATGGTAGTCCTACTTCATTCTGAAGTGGAGCTCACATAAAATAAATGCTGATGGCTTTGCTTTCCAAGTGGAACATGGGAGAGAGTGAGCGAGGGAGGTTGCTAAAGAAAAATCATTTGTACATTAAATATCTGGAGGAAGCACTTTCAGTCATGCTGGAAACTCCAATTTTTTCCAAAGCATCCTGCAGCAGACTGCACAAAAGCCTAGGAAAGAGTAAAGGTGTCTTGGATCAGGCAGCACCCAATATGTTTATGCAGCCCTGATGGGAAGAGACATGTTTATTCAAGCTTCTTGCCAAAGTTATATGTGCTGGAGGCTGCTAAGGAAGGGAAAGAATTTATTATTTGTAACAGTACAATGTTATATAAATGTATAAGACAACCCACCTAAGTAAAACGGATTCTCAGTAATTTCAAGCCGGGCTTTCACAGACTGGAGAAGGAACAGGGGAGAGGAAAAACAGGGTGGGGGACAGGAAAATGCTTTGAGTTGGATTGTTACCTCACAGAAGCTCAGAGTGAGTCAGTGTGAGCAGGAACTGGGCAGCAGAGTGTGCTGTACTCCACTGTCAGGGGTGACACCACTGTCCCACCCTCCCTCCCTCCCTTCCCAGCACCAGCAGTACCTCCATCCCTAAATGCCTGGCAGGAAACAGGGGCCAGCAAGACAGCCCAGATGAACTCCAGGTAATTTTTTCTTGGAGTGAATTCCCTGAATCAACAAGCCAGCAAGTCTGTAGGTATTATGGAAAATAATATCTACATTTTTCCACTCCTCTAATGGAATAATATCTATATAATGCCATTACTCTAAGATTGTGGTGTCTCATCACTAAGTTGAAAAAGTAAATAACTAAAAACTCCACAACCTTGGATGTTTGGAAGGTTGCAGAGCCATCCTTCTAGATTCTGCAGTGATTCTGAAAAGCACATTTTCTAGCCAAAGCCTACTTGCTCTAAACTTTGGAGCTGTACTTCCTTCTAGAATGAGCTGGATCTCACCACTGAAATGTAACTCATGTGCAAGAGCCTTGTATAATCTGCCTCAAGGAATTATTGCTGCACTTAAAGCAAATTGTTTTGCAAGCACTGGGTTTCTGTTTTGTAATAAATCTAGATTTTCTTTGTCTTGCTTTATTTTGTTTCAGTGCACAACATCCACTCATTGTCTTTTCTTCCCGAGATGTTTGAATAATTATTGTTTTCAAAGCAAGAGGTTTTGTTTGATTAAGCATAAACACTTGTCTAAATCTGCATACCTCAAAACACACACAAAGAAAGGCAGGGAGATGAGACAGCAAAGAGAAAATGAGGGGAGCAGATTAAAGGAGAAAAAGAGAGAAAATAGAACCTTTCTGTTTGAGTCACTGCATCTCTTTGACTTGCATTTATATTTTCAAGGAGCTTGGGATCCTGATTCTCAAGAAGAACTTGGGAAGATCCAGTTATGCAGCAGATGATTTTGTGGACACACATCTTGCATCCCTCTGTCTCCCTCACTTGGGTACAGCCAGAGGCAATCACAGAAATAGGGTCCTGCAGAGTCAGCTGAGTCTGATTTATATTTTAATTAAATGTGGGAATTCCCTTAGATATTGTTTTAACATAAAAAAAAAAAAATCAAAATTTTAACAGGAACATTTCTGCCACTTCCTTATCAAGCCAAACAACGAAGTGAGGAGTGGGGTGAAGAAATTTACCTCTATCCCAGCCAACATGAGGACAGGGTTTGGCTACTTCTGTTTTGCCCCTTTCCTGGAAATTGTGGTCCTAAACCCTCAGCCCATGTCCCAGGGACTGGATCCTCACCAGCCTCATCCACCTGCATGGGAAAGCAGCAGCCATGAAGGCAAAGGAGCTGTGGTTGATGTTCCCTGGGAGGAGGCTGTGAGTCCCACAGATCTGCAGGGATCAGCAGGGCAAAGGAGAAAGGATTTTGGTGCAGGCTGTGTCCAGATGTGCAGCTGCAGTGTGGGGAATCCCTTGCTTGCACTTTTATCGTGTGGAAGCTGGATGCTTTGGGGCTTTTCTTAGGCAAAAAAATTCTGTGCTATTCTTGAACCAGCTCTTCCTCCCGCTGGAAAAGCCCAGGCAACTCAGCTTCCACTCTTGTGATCCAGCTTTGGCTCCCCTGCTCAAACATTGCATTTGTTTGATACTGTAACTCAGGAAAAAATATAAAGTGCAATAAAATCTTCAAAATACTTACTGGAGTGGATCTTGAAGTCTTATAGGCAGAGGTCTTGGGTGCCCTTTACCCAGTAACTTCACTGAAATACTTCGTAACTGAAGAAGTTGAAAAACAAATCTATCAAAGGATTTAATTTTCCATGATTTAAGCATAGTTTTAAAGAACATTTAGCACTTATTAGCTTTGTGCTTTGTGTAAATGCATTAGCTGTTGCCAATATTATTTAATCTGTATCTGCATTAACTTGTATTTACCATCTGTTCCCTAAATGGAACCCCTGTAATAGGTTACGTTTAACACTAAATTAATGAAGAAAAATGGGCCTGCAATCACATTTTGCAGTAAACTGTTGTCTCAGCTCTACCTTTAGTGTCATTTACAGCAGGTGGGCAATGGCAAGGGATTTTGTGATGGTGCCTCAGCAAAGTGGCTCATGGCCAGGCCCTGTGGAAGGTCACCTCTGTCGGGATTATCTGCTGGGAAAAACTGGTCCAGTTTCCAGTGTGAGGAGAATCCAGCAGAATAGGGCACACTGGAATAGGGAATATTTGTCCTGCAGGGGATGATTCTATTGGTAAGTCAGTATTTTCAGGTGGGGTGTCTATTAAGATTCATCAATTAGAAATATCTATTTTGGGAAGGGTGTAGCAGAGAAGTCAGTGTGTCATCTGGCAACCCAAGACATTTATAGCAAAGAGGGCACCCCAAATTCACAACCCCTGAATCTGTGGCTGCTTGCAAGGAATTCTGCCCTAGGAGTACAGCCCCAAGTGCACGGATGAGACTCCTTTGAGGACTAGCATGTCACATTAAGAAGGAAAATTCTAATTTATACGTTGTTTGGAAATTTCTTCCGTGCCTCCTAGAGAACGTACAAACAAAAAGAAAGTAAAAACATACAAAAGAATATTCCAAGAAAATGTTGCAATGAAAAGAAAACGACAGAGAACTTCCTCTGTTTGGCTCAGTAAATACAAAGAAAATCTCTCCAAACAAACTTCTTTCAGTAAGGATATGAGTGAAGTTCACAGCACAGGTCATGAGATCCTGGGCTGTCACTTCAGTTTTGGGGGGGATTTCTGGAAGGGATCCCTCCCAGCCCTGCTGGGGGCTGTGTGTGTCTGACTGTGGGGCTGGCACACAGCACCCCTGTGTGCTGCCTGAGCTCCTCCAGGACACAGCAAGCTCGGGGGAGAAGCTGTAACTCCTCAGAGATAAATAAGAAATATCTGCTGGTTTAGATACTTTTCATGTAACATGGACTCTGGTGAGTGCAGTGACCGCCCCAACCCTGACCCTGGAGCATCAGCTGGGCCTGGTGGTCATTGTGCAATCAGCTGAGGATCACTGACCCATGTCCAGAGTGTCCAGAGTGTCCAAAGTGTCCAACAGGAGCCTCAGCACAGCTGCTGAGCTCCAGTCAATCTGGGAGCTCTTGCTTTATGCCCACGGTATTTCCCCCCGTGTTTAATATCCTCTAGATCACTGATTTAATCGTGGAGCTCTAGCCAAGATTACATAATTATTAAACACTCTGTTCTTGAATTCCTTGTAGTGGGATTTAACAAAAAAAAAATAAAAATAGAGTTTTCTTTCGATCTTTTATCGGTTGATTTTGCTATGAATGATGTATGTGAAAAGTGTCTGTGCCCACACTGCAGGCTGTGTGCTGCCTGAACCATCACAGCATTAAAATGCAGAGATTTCCCCCCTGAAACACCTGCAGAGAAAGATATTCTGTATTTACTGGTTCAGCAAAATGGACACTTAAACCCAAATTTAACAAAAAGGACACAAGCAGCATCTCTCAGTGCCTTCTGTGTAAACTCGTGAGCATTTTCGATACAAAGGTGTCTGAACAATCATTTGATTTCTTTGAGTGTTTATTTGGAAGTGCTTTACTTCTTCCAGCCATTTTTTGAGTCACGTGGCTGTGACCACAGCAGCATCCTATTTATTCATCAAGGCTGGTGTTTCACTGTGGCTCTCTGAAACTCTGAAGACCGAAAATCAGGGAGCACACAGCAAGTGTCAAAAAAGGGAATTAACCTGCTAAAATGCCCAGGACTGCTTCTTTTAATTTCTCTTTTTTTGAAGTCATTTAGGGAAGATCCAAACCCCAGCTCTATTAAGAGGAAGATACAAAGGGCTTTTTGAACCTGTAACTTTTAAAATCTACATATTTTATTATATAACATTAAATGCTTGAGTATTTACTTTCTTACCTCTTTGGGCTTTGCTGGCTTATTTTTAATTTTTTTTTAAAATCACAATTGTCAGTGTGATCCTTCCCTTCAGTTCAGGGGAGAGTACCACAGGAATTGCAAGCTCTTGTTCCTGAAAAAAAGAAATGAAAATAATAAACTTTGCAAAAAGTTGCTTTAGAAACCGTTTCTAAAGGTTAGCTCCAACTCCTGGGCCTACTAGCCAAGAACATGGAGGGTTTTTTTTTTTAATTCAGTGGAAATATCTAATTTTAAAAGATGAAATAAATGGAGCTAGGCATGCAATAAGGGCGCTATTCTGTATGAATGCAGCAGAGATGGTCCAGCAGAGATTACCTAATGAGCATCAGCTTGGCTGCTCTAGTTACAGACTGAAAACAAACAGCTCCCAGCATCCTGCATGAGCAACAGGCCCTCAGGAAATGCCCAAACCCAAAATTTCAAGCATTAATCTCCAGTGCAGAAAACTTAATCTTTTATTTACTGGCACTGATGCTACTCGGGACTCCTTGTATGAGTATCAAGGAATCAGCCAGCCTCGTTTTTCACGGCCTGAATGCAAGTGAGGACGGCCACGAGAGCACTTCCAGATGTTAAATGAACCCACCACGTTTCACAGATTCAGGGATTTCTTTCTGAGACCATTTACAGAAGTTTGGAAACAGCACAGGCTATCATGGTATTAAAATTTAGGGAGGAGCGTTTTATTCTTACAACAAATTGAAGACATTACTTAGCTTTTTTTTTGCGATCGCTATTGACATCTAAGCTCCAAAAAGGAAGTAGCTCTATATAACTATAACTAAATACTATAACTATATAACTATATAAGGTATAATTAAATACATCCTTACCATCATATTAATGATTTTGCACCAAGGAATGTGTCCCAAATTTAGCTGAATGTCCCAAACATTCAGTTGGGTCTGATGCTGCTGAGAAAGTCACAGAATTTATAACTTTTTAGGCTGTCGAGTTCAGTGTGACAAATTGTGATTCCTTTAAGGATTAACTGCCAAACAGGGACAAGAATTATAGAATGAGTTCTCAGAAGCTTTGCAGGAAAAGGATGTCTCTGCAGTTTTGGGGAACTCACTGAGGTCACACATGCAGCCTGGAGGTTTTGTTGGGATGCTCCATCCAGCATTTCTGTCTCCTGGAGAATGGAGGAGAACACACAAATGCTAAAAGGGAGACAGCAGTACTAGGAATACCCACAAATTAAAATAGGAGTGTCTCCATTTAAGGTGAAGTTGAATGACTTCCTTTACTCTGAAGGTGGATTTAGTTTCATGAGAATTTGGAAAGAACAACCAATATATTTAACAATTAACATGGCCTGCATTTTGCATTAACAGGCTGTCAGTAAGCCAAGCCATCTTGGTAGCTCAGAGCTTGCCTGGTTCTGATTCACTTCTCTCTTTCATGCAAACATTATCTCACCCCTGGCACGCCCTGCCCTTGCTGCCATGGCAGGTTGGATGAAGGTGGAAGAGATTTAGCATATCAGGTTCTATGGAAGATCACAGCTGTTCAGGCAGCAGCAAAGTGCTTGCCAAAGACAACAAAAATACAGAAAACAAGCCCTCTTCTGGTTAGTTACCCAGAACCAGGGTCCTACCGAGGGACAAAAGGCTCCTATGGAAAATGGGAAAGTGCCCAGGAGCTGTAATGGTCACTCTGTGAGATGGTTCCACACCATGATCATGGCTATTCCCAGCAGCTTCTGCCTCACAGAGCTGGGGACTGGACAATAAAGTCATCTGCAGGTCCTGATCTATAAATTCTTCTCATCCTGTGTTGAAAGCAGCTGCGCTGTTTATGCACATCTCAGTTCTGCCCCACAGGAGCAAAGGTTGGCGTGGGTGCTCACAATGATCCATAAATCACAGAGAGCAGTAAATCAAAGCCTCACACGCAGCAGGTTGAGGATGCTGAGGCAGAGCTTTAGTTTCCTTTCTTTATCTCTTTTTTACCCATGAAAACTTCAGTAAAAATATCCTTCTGTCATCCCATCTGGGTACAAGTCCAATTTCACAGCTTCAGCAGTTCACAGCCTTCATGGAAGAAGCAGGAGTCTCTCCTGAAACTTTAGATAGTTTGTGACCTTTTGGAAGCTCTGAAGCAAACCAGAACACAAGGATGGAAATCCACCATTCTAGTAATTAATAACTCTGAAAAAAATAAATAAATTAAATTGTGCTGAGGAAAAATGATAACACCTGTTCTTACCTTCCAGGTGCTTGGGATAACGTTGTTGCTGAGCTTCAGGGACGAAGGGGAGAAACTGCTCCTGCCTGATGCAGTTAGATACAGAGTCTCCAGGGATTACAAAAGCTGCACAAAAAAACATGAAAGGGAGAGGAAATAAATAATTTTTAAGGAAATAAAATCAGACAGGCCACCTTTATCCTTTTCCACTCAAACAGGAGAGCATACATGTGAGCCCAGTTGTTTTTTTTTACCCAGAATATTATAGGTAGAAGTGATTTTTCAGCCAAGTATTAATCTTGTTTTGGAGACAGAAATCAATGATATGTACAGGGTACAGCCTGTGGAACTTTATTTTATAGATTCTGATGTGTAGAAGGGCAGCTGGTACTGAGAAGGGCACTACAGCACTCAAAGGCATCCATCAGACCTTCTCAGGCTGATTATAAAAAAAAGGAATTTTATCACCTGTTTTTATTCTGTTCACCTGTGACAGCAGCATCTGATCAGCACATATGAAAACCGTCTCTGACCAGTGAGTTCTTACCTGAGTGAGTGAAATCTTTCAGGTGAGACACAGGAGCCCTTTTAGAAAAGGAAAGGTTATTTTCTCATCAGAGTGGTGGGAATTTGGCGTCCTACTCCCCAGAACAATATGAAAAATCTCGCCCTGAGACTCACTCAGATATAAATCTAACAGCACCCAAATATTTCCCATGATGGGAATCCCTGGAGATCCCAGCATGAGCAGCAGCAGATGAAGCAGAAGGATCATTGCTGTAACCAGCCAATGACGTGAGCACAAAAGTTAATTAATAGTGCTTTAATGAAGAGAAGTTTTACACCACAAAGTGGTGTGCAAAGAAAGGCTGTGAGCTTTCCTTCTGCAAAGGGAAAACAGCTCAGGAATTAAACAGATAGGCTCAGGCTCTGTGCCACAGTAAATCTCTCCTAAATCCTTTCACCCCACTCCAAGGGTGGGAGTGGGAGGTGCAGGACAGGGGAGGGTTAGCCAAGACTTCCATTGCTCCCCAGGGAACTGGGATTGCTACAGCTGCTAAAACGAGGAGTAGGATTTATTCTGCATGTTTGGAATAGCACTTGTGTTAAGCAATATGTACTTCTTAAATTATATATATATATATATTTTTACTCTAGTGCATATGGCATGGCTATACCCTTTCTGGAGTGAGAAAAAAAAAAACCAACCCACACTTTAGCTGTTTCAGATAAATTCACACAAAATTTCTGCACTGTGCCCCACTGAATTTGGAGTGTTAGTTGTGTCTGAGGTTTCTGGCTGATCTCTCGTTTACCCTTTTGATAACAATGCCAGGCACTTCCTAAAGCTGCACTGCATCCAGTGAGGAGTCAATGGGAATTTGCTGATTTACACCAGCTGTGACTTCATGCAGGCATTTGGTGGAAATATTACGTGTCTCTTGTAATGGAAAAAATAATCTGAAGATGTTTTATTATTCAGTTGTCTGTCTGTATATAGAAAAACATGATGTCCTGTTGCTCTTTACACTTTTAAGAAACTACAGGTGACTAAAGGGGCAAAAAGTTCCTCAGTCCCTCCAAGAAAAGCCATGGGAGGCAGCTAGTATGTTCTCCCTAGAAATGTTTTTAAAACAATGGGTTGGGTGATACAGAATCCATAGGTGAATTCAAGTTATGAAGTTATAGCTGTCTTTATGCAATTCAGGTTATTTATACCGAGTTTAATATAGGCACGGTTTGAATCGCTGTTATTTTAACATATTTATTTAAAAATTAAAGAATGTCTTAGGTTGCCTGCCAGCTGTATCACAGCCACGTCAGTTATCGTGCAAGAAATCAGTCATTCAAATTCAGTGCCTGACAAAGTGTAGGAAAAAGAAATATTCCCACAAATGCAAACATTATGAGGAAAGTGTTTTATATGTTGTGAGCCACAGAGTCAGCTGTTTTAACTGAGACACTCACTGCTCTCCCCATGTTTATAAATAGAATTATGAAGGGTGTGTTCCATGTTCTAAACTACCCCAAAAACACAATTTAAATATCTCACAATTCATGTGTTCCTTTACATGTTCTGAGAGAAAACAATGCTAATGTTCACAGTTGGAAGCCTGTAAAATCCCACACTGTCTCAATAAAAGCAATGATGGTGGAAGGAAAACAAGAGTAAAACTGATTTCCAAAGCTGTGGGTGACAGCAGAGGTCCCAGAGCTCTGCCACGCACCAGAGCACGAGCTCCCACCTCGCTCACCCAGCTCCTCCAGCAAGGGCTTGGGTGTAAAAAATGAACCTGTGCCTTGGTTTCTGTGACAGCTCAGCTTGCTGGAGAGTTTCCTTTCAGGCTGACCATGGGAGACAGGAATAAATAGCGAGGGAGAACGAGGAGACACAATCCAATTAGTCAGGCGGGAGGTGATGTCAAAGGCAAGCTTCAATTACAGCGAGATTATTAACGGTGATGGTGTCAGCCTAAGATAAATACACTCAGCCCAACAGCAGACATGCAAATCCTCTCAGTCTGGCTCTAGACATGCTAATTTTAGTGTTGAGGAGTCACTGTGAGGAAGTGCTGGGCACACAGTGCTCAGAGGAGCTGGACAGAGCTGGGACTGGGGCACTCACAGAGCAGATCATGGCAAAGCCAACACGATTTCCCTGTCCCAGCAGCCTGAGGGGGTCACTGCAGGGATGGGCAGGAGCTGACCAGACCTGGTTTTGCCTGGGAATGGTCACTGTGCAGAAATCAGGGGAGTCACAAGGCTGTGGTCTCTGTAGAAATAGCACAGAATCACAGAATGGTTTGGGCTGGAAGGGACCTAAAACCCACCCAGTGCCACTCCAGCCATGGCAAGGACACCTCAAACTGTCCCAGCTGCTCCAAACTCCGTCCAACCCAGCCTTGGGCACTGCCAGGGATCCAGGGACAGCCACAACATCTCTGGGCACCTGTGCCAGGGCCTGCCCACCCTCACAGGAACAATTTCAGCAACACCAAACACAAGTTTGGACTAAAGGAATACAGAAATCTAAAAGCATCCAACTATACTGGATCCACTGATATAAGCCGTGGGTTTCTATTTCTCTCATTGCTCCTTGAAGCTTATTTATCCTCTCTGACAAAATTTAATCAATTGACTAAATCACCATCAACCAAGCACCCAAATATTTTATAAAGATTTCATTATTCTCCTTTTTTGCTGATCTCAAAGAATTCCTTTTCTGCTGCACAGGACTTGAACATAGAAGAAACACTGTATTTGAAAGACACAAATTTACTCAGAGTAATAAGGTTTCCCTTTATGTGTAATGCAGATACTGTTGTACAAAATTATATATAAAATCAGTTGAAGGCCTAATGAACTCATATAACCAGCTTTGGTAAATTGGTGTTGAAAAGGACATTTGTGAGATTGAGACAACATAAAAAAAAACAAACAAGGTTGAGTTAATTCAACTGAAAAATGTCATTTAGATCTTGTCTAAAATGAAAGAACTTTATGGGTTAGGAAGACAGAAAAGAAATCTACACCTAACTAAGCAAAGCTCAGTTAAACAACAACCTAAAATCAGTGTCATGACTGCATAGAGCCACACTTCTGGCAGTTTAATTTATAACATTTGGGAATCCTGTGTAGAGGGATGTTATTCTGCCATTTCCATCTCTCCCAACAACACTGTGGATACAGCTTCCTATCCTAAGATTGCAGAAAAATCTAGAGAATTCTTTTCTTAAGTAGTATCTTTAATCCAGTCATTGTTACGGGTTGGAGACACAGAATTAATAGCTGATCTTGTCTCGTTTTGTCAATTACTGAAGGCATATTCATTTTAATAAGAAATCTAACAGCACAGAGGTGTTCTAAGTGATGTCATCTATTTGGAGGGAGTTTTAGTCTTTGTATTTTTTATGCAATACTAAAAGGAAAAAAGATACCAAAATCTCTTCCCAGGTTCTGTTTTCTCTTTAAAAAACAACCTAAGACAAAGCAAACCCTTTCTTCTTTACACAATTTCTCATGAATGTCATCTCCTCCAAGCAGACAAAGAGGATTCTTTCCAGCTTCTCTGAACTGAGGTTCTCTTTGTTTCAGGGATGTCTCCATTTTACTATTTATATCTATTTTAGAGTTCTAAACAAACACACATATAAATTAAGAAGATTAAATAGGGGCAGCACTAAAAAAAAAAAGCGAGCCAGGCTTAACCCCAGCGTAAAGGATGAATTAAGCACTGTGACATCAAACAGGAGCAGGAAACTTGGGGAAGCAGTAGGTGATTACTGCCTCTTAATTTATGGGAAGGATTAGAGTGTAAAGGCTTGAAGAGGCACACAGAATAGAAAAGGTGCTTTTCTCTGCAGAGTGGTCATGCAATGTAGGACAAAAGCATCCTCTGCCTGCCCATCCCACTGCAAACACTCAGCCCTGGCCATAGGAAGCCTAAAAACTCCTGGTGCTCTAAAACACTTTTTCTGCATGACATCCTAATGAGAAATTCAGCCCTCCCAATAAATCACATCAAGCTGCCCCTTTTTTCAGCACTGTGTTCCCTTGTTGCTCTCTCTAATATTAACTGCAGCTCCAGGGGCATCACCACGTGGAACATCAAGGACTCTCAACCTGTGCTCCTGGCCCCAGAGCTGACAGAGGAGCAGGGAAAGCTGGGCCTGGCTGATGCTGGGCCTTGGTGATTTTCCTCTGGGCTCTTTGAGCTGGAACCTGTGATGGATGGGATCCAGCCTGGCCTCCTCCCAGCCTGCCCCAGCAGCTCCCCCCTTGCTCTGGCCCCTCTGATGTTTCTGGGTTTAAACACACAATGTGCAGCTAGACACGGTTTTCTCCTTCCTCTCCCCAAAAAGATTACAGTGTGAATGAGGGGAGAATGATTGCCTAAAGGCAGGGCATAGCTGTGATGTGTTTTGAGACACACCAGAGCATCAGGAATTTGAGGTTATCGCTACAGAGCTTTCTAGAGCCAAGGCTTTCAAAAGAGCCCACCATGGGAATGTTGGAGCAGCCACAGCTTGATCACTTTTATTAAATCTGGTTTTTCTTTTTGGTAAACAAATATCTGCTTTTGTGGCAAAAGCTGTCTCTTGAAACTTTCAGATCTAGTGGGTCCTGAGCTAAACCTTCTGGTAACTGCTAGGCCAAAGTTCTCAAGGCAGAAGGTACAACATTTTGGCATCTCTGTGGCTGTAGTTGGCTCCAAACTAAACTTTCTCATATGAGAAAAATTAAAGTGCCCCACAAATCCTTTGCCTTGATCAAAAATTGTGATAGCTGCTTTACTTTTCTTCTGGCAATATATTGTGTTGTATTAAAGCCACATTTTTACCTATTAATTGCAAAGGACATTATTTTATTTTGTTTTTCTTTCTTTTGGATTGCCCTTATTGAAGCTTCTGGGAGTACTTCAAGAAACAAAGGAAAATTGACTTTTCCATATTTTATTCGTATAATCCTCCAGTTTTCAACAACACATTCAGACCAGTAACTGAAATATTTTGTTTGACCACACCAGATTCATGCATTCTGATAAACTACTACACATATTTTACTCTTGTCTCAGCATGCCTGGAACAGTATATGTAAAAATATCCTTAAAAGAGGGGAAAGTCACAGCAAGACGAAAAAAAAAAGCAAAAAAGGGGGAAGACAGAAGTGACATATTAGAAATGAAAAACGCTACTAAAAAGGAATATATCTTTTCTTGGCACAAATAAGAGGCTTCTTTTTCATTGCCAAAGTCAAGTCAGATTACTTTTCAGAGTTATGCAAACCTCAAAGTTTTGCCTGGAGGAGATCCTGAGAGAGAATTTGAGGAAGGCTCATTTCAATTCCTGCTATTTGATCCACAAAGGAGAAACGCTGCTGGCATTAGCTCAGCACACCCTGGGATGCTCTTGGCCTGTCATCCTTGAAAGAGAAGAATTGCTGGTGGGGAAGAGGCAAGTGAGTGGTCCCCAGGCAGAGCTTCCAGTGAGCCTAGACACAGAACCAGCCTCCACCAGCAGGATGCAAAACCACTGGGAAGTTCTCTGGCTATTTTGCATCAGCATTGCTGTCATCTTCTCTATTTTTTTTATTTTTTTATCGTTCCATCTCTCGTTACTAATCAGGATCCTTCCATGCCTTTGATAACAAACATTATCAGCTTGACATAACAAACCCACCAGTTTCTGTGCAAAAAGATAGAAGTGACCTTTTCTTTCCTAAGCCCAGGTTGCAGTGCCTGGTCTGCATGACAGGTCTGCAGTGGGATGTGTTGTGTTTGTTTGACATTCCAGCACTTGAGTGTGTGACACAGGGAAGATGGAAGAGATGCTTTTGGCACTTGCATACCTGGATCATGCTACAGCTTGCCAGGAGGGAAGGAACAAAACCTGAGCCTGCAGGGACATCCTGTAGTAATGGCCCATTAATCCAAACAGAGCAATCACTTACCTGTCAGACTGAAAGAATTTAGACAACATTTCAAATAGCTTCTCTGCTTGCCTGTAGCATAATGAGCACAAATCTGCAATTTTGTAGTCTCCTAAACCAGGAGAGCATGAGAGCAGCCCCTACACCCTGAGAATTGTGTTAATACAACTTTGGTGTTCCTTAAGGAAAGCAGAATTCCCCAGAGCACGTCCCCTGAAATATTTTCTCCTCCCTGACAGAGCAGATCTTTATCATGTCACTCCTTGAGAACAATTTGCAGAGTCTAAAGAGACAAAGGAATTGTTTAATACCTTTACTTATTTTTTATTATGCTTTCAGAATTATTATTCCTTTCTGATTTGCCTTTGCTGTGCAGCACCAGCTGGAACATTGCCCATGGTCACATCATCCCAGGAGCAACAGCAGGACAAGAATAATGTCCCATTACTGCTGGGACATTTAATTTGCCTCTGCCAGCTGAAAGATTAGCCCTTGGACTGAAAATTCCAATAATTCCATGTTTTGCAGGAGGCAGAAACACAGCTCTGCACACCTCTTCTTTCTGCAGCATTGAAGAAGGGGCTAGGCTACCTGGGAGAGCCAACTTGGAGAAGAAAGATTCTCTGACTCCTGCAGGACACTGAAAATACTCTTTTCCAGGTTACACACTCAGGTTTTTGGTTCTAGACTCGGACTTCTGAGGTTCCAGACACAGAATTTTGAGGTTCCATTCTCAGGTTTTGGGGTTCTATACTCGGGGGTTTTGGGGTTCTAGACTCTGTAGTTTTTGGGGGTTCCAGGCCAAATTTTTTGGGTTTCCAGACATCCCAAATTTTTGGGGTTCCAGGCCCAAATTTTTGGGGTTCTCATCCCAAATTTTTGGGGTTCCAGGCCCAATTTTTGGGGGGTTTTATCTTCAATTTTTGTGGTTCCAGCCCCAAATTTTTGGGGTTCTCTACCTTAACCCTTCTCATGCCAAATATTTGGGGTTCCCAGCCCAATTTTTGGGCTTCCAGGCCCAAATTTTTGGGGGTTTTTATCTTCAATTTTTGTGGTTCCGGGCCCAATTTTTTGGGGTTCCAGGCCAAAATTTTTGGGGTTCCAGGCCCAAATTTTTGGGGTTCTCTACCCTAACCCTTCTCATCCCAAATTTTTTGGGGTTCTCATCCCAAATTTTTGGGGTTCTCATCCCAAATTTTTGGGCATCCTACCCTAACCCTTCTCATCCCAAATATTTTGGGGTTCCAGGCCCAAATTTTTGGGGTTTTTATTTTCAGTGTTTGGGGTTTCAGGCCCAAATTTTTGGTGTTCTCATCCCAAATTTTTGGGGTTCCAGGCCCAAATTTTTGAGGTTCCTACCCTAACCCTTCTCATACCAAATTTTCAAGGTTCCAGGCCCAAATTTTTGGGCTTCCAGGCCCAAAGTTTTGTCTTCCTACCCTAACCCTTCTCATCCCAAATTTTTTGGCGCTCCAGGCCTAAATTTTTAGGGTTTTTATCTTCAAATTTTTTGGGCTTCCAGGCCCAAATTTTTGGGGTTCTTATCCCAAATTTTCAAGGTTCCCGGCCCAAATTTTTGCGGTTCCAGGCCCAAAGTTTTGGCTTCCTACCCTAACCCCTGTCATCCCAAATTTTTGGGGTTCCTACCCTAACCCTTCTCATCCCAAATTTTTGGGCTTTTAGACACAGAATTTTCCAGGTTACATACTCCGTTTTTTTAGTTCTAGACTCTGAGTTCTGGGGTTCCAGAAACAGAAATTTCAAGGTTCCATACTCAGGTTTTGGGGTTCTAGGCTCGGGGGTTTTGGGGTTCCAGACTCGGAATCTGGGGTCCCAGACTCGGATTTTGGGGTTCTAGACTCAAGTTTCGAGGTTCTAGACTCGAATCTTGGGGTTCTAGATCGGGTTCTAGGGTTCTAGATCAAGTTCTAGAGCAGGTTCTAGGGTTCTAGACCGGGTTCTAGATCAAGTTCTAGAGCGGGTTCTAGATCGGGTTCTAGGGTTCTAGATCGGGTTCTAGATCGGGGTTCTAGGGTTCTAGATCGGGTTCTAGATCGGGTTCTAGATCGGGTTCTAGGGTTCTAGATCAAGTTCTCGGGTTCTAGATCGGGTTCTAGATCGGGTTCTAGGGTTCTAGAACGGGTTCTAAGGTTCTAGACTCAGGCTCCAGGGTTCTAGACTCAGGTTCTCGGGTTCTAGACTCGGGTTTGGGGGTTCAGGGCCAAATTTTTAGGGTTCCAGGCCCAAATTTTGGGGTCCCTACCCTAACCCTTCTCATCCCAAATTTTTTTCTGGGGTTCCAGGCCCAAATTTTTGGGTTTTTTATCTTCAATTTTTGGGGTTCCAGGCCCAAATTTTTGGGGTTCTCTACCCTAACCCTCATCATCCCAAATTTTTGGGGTTCTCATCCCAAATTTTTGGTGTTCTCAGACCAAATTTTTGGGGTTCCAGGCTCAAATTTTTGGGTTCCTACCCTAACCCTTCTCATCCCAAATTTTTTGCGCTCCAGGCTCAAGTTTTTAGACTTCCTACCCTAAACCTTCTCATCCCATATTTTCTGGGGTTCCAGGCCCAAATTTTTGGGGTTCCAGGCTCAAATTTTTGGGTTCCTACCCTAACCCTTCTCATCCCAAATTTTTTGCGTTCCAGGCTCAAGTTTTTAGACTTCCTACCCTAAACCTTCTCATCCCATATTTTCTGGGGTTCCAGGCCCAAATATTTGGGGCTCTCATCCCAAATTTTTGGGGTTCCTACCCTAACCCATCTCATCCCAAATTTTTGGGGTTCCAGGCCCAAATTTTTAGGGTTCTCATCCCAAATTTTTGGGGTTCCTACCCTAACCCTATTCATCCCAAATTTTTGGGGTCCCATCCCAAATTTTTGGAGTTCCTACCCTAACCCTTCTCATCCCAAATTTTTTGGGTTCCAGGCATAAGTTTTTAGGGTTCCACGCTCAAGTTTTTGGGGTTCCTACCCTAACCCTTCTCATCCCAAATTTTTGGGGCTCCCATCCCAGATTTTGGGGTTTTCATCCCAAATTGGATGCCGCCAAAGCCCTTGGAGCCGCCGTTCCCAGCGGCGCCAGCTCGGGAAGCTCGGCCTCAGCACAAAGGCATGGATACAGCCCCGGGAATGCCATCAGGATCCCGGGAAAATGGGGAGAGGAGACAGGAAAAGGGAATCGGGGACCCTGGGACAGAGGGAAAGGGATGAGGGAACGGGAGAGGGGATGGGAAGAGATTCCTGCTGCAACTGGGGGGAAATCTATTGAAATTCCCTCTGAAATGGGGGAAATCAGTGAAATTCCCAGTGAAACAGGGGAAATCCAGAGAAATTCCCCCTGAAATGGGGGAAATCCAGTGAAATTCCCACTGAAACAGGAAATCCAGAGAAATTCCAAATGAAATGGGGGAAAATCCATTGAAATTCCCTCTGAAATGGGGGAAATCCAGAGAAATTCCCACCAAAACGGGGGAAATCCATTGAAATTCCTCCCAGCATTTGGACATCGCTTCTTTGGACTTCCAAAAATTCCCCGAAAAGCCCAGTGGGGTTTGGGATCTCGGGCTTTGCCGGGCGCAGGGAGGAGGAATTCCCGGGATTGCTCCAAGTAGGATCCAGCTGATTTCCAGCTGCCACCGCTGGAATCCCAAATCCTGGGAATTCCAGGGATCCCGGCCCTTTCCCACCACACAAATCCCAGGATTTGCAGCTGGGCTGTGCCCGCAGCTGGGGCCGGATCCCAGGAATCGGGAGATTCCCTCTGGAATTCGGCTCCAATTCCCTCAGCTCCAGCCCGGGAGTGGGAAAAGGGAGGAAAAGCTTCCCCAAATCCATGAAATCCGCGGGAGAGGATGGAAACCTCCAAAGCGATGACGCCACCTGGTCCAATTGGTGGGGAAAAGCCAGACTTGTGCTATCTGTGCATGACTTAAAGCAAATTGGAGCAGATCACAAAAGGTGACCTGAACCCATGTCCCAGAATGGGAGACAGACATTAACCCTGCCTTTTCTTTCTTACAATGAAATATCAGTGTAGACCTACAAAAGCCATTTTGTCAAGTGAAAACTTCAAATGATTCAACATTTGATCTATTTTTTAAACCTATGAAAATCCCAGGGTTTGTAAATATCTCCTCAGCCTCAGATCATCTTTTTAGGCTTTTTAATTTTGTATTTTTGACATTATTCAAATAAAGGGAGGTTGTTTTGTTTTGTTTTTCTGAGAAAAGAGAGGGAAAACAGTAGAAGCTCAATGATGTGTGTTCAGTGCTCGTCTGTGAAAAACAAACTTGTAAAAATTGCATCCTGGGATAACCTATTTATTACCCTGCAATTATTATTCAATCCAGCTTATCCAGTTCAGCACTGAAAGGATGGGTTTGCCCCTGATTGTCACTGAGAGCTAAATAAAGGTAAAGCTTGATATTTTCTGGGTCACACTCTCTGCAAAGATCTTATAGAGAGAATGCTGAAAAGTCTCACTCACAGTATGAGAGGCAGAACCCCTTTTACCTTCCACTTCTACTGGGCTGAGAAAGCCCCCTAAAGAGTACCAATGAGTTATTTAATGACCACAGGAAATAGATCTGTCTGGGCAGATACAGGAAACAGATTAAAATGTCTCCTGATTGTGCCAGAGGAGATTTAGACTGGATATTAGGAAAAATCTCTTTGTGGGAGGATTGTCCAGCCCTGGCACAGCCGCCCAGGGCAGTGGTGGAGCCACCACCCATGGAGGGATTTAAAAGCTCTGTAGATGTGGCTCTTGGGGACGTGGTTCTGTGCTGTTCCTGGCACTGATTGCACTCAATGATCCTGCAGATATTTCCTACTCTTCCCACCAGGTGTTTAAGCCTATAAAGATTCAGATCAGCTTCAGCCAGCTCAGGGCAGGGATGTATCTTTGTATGTCCCAGAAACTCCCTTGTTGGGGGCCATGGCTACACACAGTGTTTGTGGGCAGGTATAACCCAGCACCACACCCATCCCAGATTCTCTGCAGTTGCTCTTTTCCCTTGGAATTACTCCCACACAGCCCCCAGTTTGCTCAGCTCAGGAGCAAGAGAGGCTGGGTAAAATATGACTCAAACACATCCTGGATCCTGCAGGCAGAGTCCAGGGAAAGCTCTCTGACAAAACCAACACCCTCTGTGGTCTGAGACCTCCACAGCTCCAAGCTGTACTCCTGCCACGACTCCAGACCACTGCTGGGATGGGTTTTATAGGGATGCAGTGACATTAACAACCAGCACTCTACATAACCGGGGCATTTTCCTAAGCTCTTACAGATGTAGGCAAATAAAATCAAACCTTCTCCCAGCACTGAACCCCCTTTGTGGGCACAGGGCTCCCTCAGTGTGAGGCTATTTATTCTAATTTACTGTGCTCTTGGCTGTGTTCATGAGGATCAGGACACCCAGGGAGAAGGGGCTGTTTTCCTTTCATTTCTCCCGAAGCCTTGGGCTGCAGCAGAAGCTCCCCTGCCTCGCCAAGTGTGCTGTTCCTCATGGCAGCTCATCAGCTGGGAAGGTGTCAACCATGCTACAACCCAGCAGCAAGTTTATAAAGAAATGCAGAGGGAATAAGAAATTAAAAGACCTAATCTGGAAGAAATGTGTGTATTACTCCTGTTACTGAAACACTGGAGACAGGCCAAAACACAGATGAAAGAATAATATGACCTCTAGAAAATTCTGAATAACTGGAGAAGCTAGATCTGTTTAAACTTCCAAAGGTGACCTGCCACTATTTTGACCCTAATACAGAGTGCAATGTACAAAAAAAAATAAAAAAAATCTGATACTAGAGGATTTTAAAAATAAAACACATTAAACAAGGACAGACTGAAGGACTGGAAGCTGAAGGTGCATAAATTCAAAGTGGAAAATGGGTGATGATTTTTCCTCGGTAGCAGCCAGTCACTGTAAGGACTTCTCATGCATGGTTTCCCCATCACTTAAAATTTTTACACAAAAGCGGATGTCTTTCTCAAACATATCCTTTTGTGGAATAATGCAGTCTACCCTGGATAACACAGGAAGCCAAATATTCCCTTCTGGCCTTAATCTAGGACTGGTAATATTCTTGTTCTATAAAGTTACTTGTTCCTATGGAACAAGTTGGTCTCCCCCCAGCTCGAGATGATGTTTTCAAGACATCAAGTGAAACTAGACAAGGTGTATTTGACAAAAATATGCTGTCAGCTTGACATGTGTGAATGACAGCTGTACCTGCGGGGTCCTTAGCGAGTAAATCCTGAGCCAGAGGTCTTGGAGCAGCCCAGGTGTGCCACACAGCCAGTGCTGTGCCACACCCATGGGTGCAGCTGTGCCACCCTGGGCTCCTCTGGAGGGGACAGCCACCACCTTTGGCCCTTTCCCAGTCCTTGTGCTCCTCAGGGATGATGGGAGGTGATTTTCCCTCACACTGCAGTGACTGGTGTGTGCCCATCTCATTGGCACAAACAAAACATGACCAATAAATAAATAGGTGCATTTCTTTCCTGCCTTACAGATGCTGTTGCAGCAGCTTCACAGGGAGCTTGCAGGTGGGCTTTGGGCTCCTGTTGGGTCCCCTGTAACAAAGCCTTGCAGGTGTTTCCCACATCTTTGTGGTCACTTTGGAAGCACATCGTGCCCACTGCTCAAAAAACACAACCTGGCGCTGCTGGGTGTTTGCCTTTGCTGTAAGTGCCCACCCACCCGGAGGCAGAGGGTGTTTTATGGTGTTTAGAAGGGCTGTGGGTACAATGTGAGGCTTTGAGCAGAGAGCATTTCCCCCAGATCAGGGGCACAGTGGGGAAAGGTGACAGGGGATGAGGTTTTTCACCTCCACCTCTCTCTCCAGGAGCTCTGCTGTGATGGTTGGCACTGGCTGCTCTCCCACCTGCATCCCCTCAGCCTCCCAGCAGAGAACTGCACAAACCCCAGCCTGTCTCCAGCTAATTGCACTTGAAAAGCAGAGGCAGGTCACCCCAGCATTACACAAGGCATTTTATGATACCTCATGATACCTAAAATTCAGAGAAATGAAAGAGAATTTCCTAAAGCATTTCTGTGGTCATAGGCTGTATAGATGACATGAATTTGGTAAGGTTTCCTAGGCTGTGAGTCTATGCTTCCTACAACCTTTTGGAAAAGCTTTGATTTATTTTCATTTTGCTTCCATAATAATTACTGATACCCCGTGAAGCAGTCAAAATAAAAGCAAGGAAAGCAGGGCATAGGAAAACAGACCCAAAATACTTCCAGCCTAATGTAGATGGAGGCTGGACACAATTTTCTTCTGAATTCTTATTGTGTTCTAATAGCTAAGTTGCACTTTCAAAGTATTCTGGAAGTCAGAGGATTATATAGAGTAGCATAAGGCTGGTTTTTTTCTTCAAGATATGGTTTAGAAGCCACTGGGAGTTATTTGGATGCTGCTTTCCAAACTCTGGGCTTTAACTTTTAAATATCGTCATTCACTGGGTAGGCCAGCACTTGCCAAATTCTATCCCACTCCTTTAGAAGCAGATCCCAAACCAGACAGGGCCTCACTCACACCTAATTGCTTTTGGAAAATAAACATTTTACTTCATATTTCCAATGCTCTGCCTGAGAACATGGTAGGTCCTGTGCTTCTCCTGCATGGAGAGAGATTAAGGAGGACTTGAGAACCCACCAGACACAGATGGGTGGGGAGAGCTGCTACCTGGTGCTGCCTCTTTGCCTGAACTGGACAATCAGTTTGGCAGAGGATCCCAACTTTTAAGCAGTCTGTGTCTCATGCAATAAACTCCATCTCTGCTGTGAAGCTTAAAAAGTTCTTTCTCATGGAAAAGTTTTGCCCTGGGAAGAGCCCCGGTAACCACAGAGGTACCAGGGTGCTCCTGACCTTCAGAAATCCTCTACAGTTTCTACAGGACAGCAATCTGCACAATTTTTTCCTGCTTGCCTGCTAGAAAAAAAGGAAAGTCTTTATATTTCTGGTACAATAGATGCCTTGAAGTGAAGATCTTTGTAGCCAAATGCTCTGTAGAGCACGTTCCTGCTATTCTGTGCAGAAATTCAGCGTGATTCGCTTCCAGTTGGGTTAATTCTAAGCAGCATTGGGACCTCAGAGTGAGGACCTTTAATGCACTGATGTGTTATGCATGGGCGCTCTCAGTTCCCTGGTTTTTATGATTCCCACTATTGTAGTGGTGATAATAGAACTTTCAGAAGAGTGGCTCTAAGCAGACAAAATCCTTCCAGTCACAATGGATTGGTCAAGGCAGCTACCACTGACTAATGAGTCTAGTCCATATTCCTGAAATTAGGCTGCTAACTAAATATATTTCCTTAATGACATGATTTATCTGAAAGGCAAAAAGTTCTTACGTATTTTAGTATTTTGTGTCTCCTCAGATGGTTTCCTGCTTAATTTTTCTTAATGAATTCAAAAAAAGAATGCATCTTGATAGATTAATGAGTAACACAATTTTCCAATCTCTCTCATTCATCTTTTCTCCCTGGATAACTTGGTCTTCATGCCACAGGTACTCAGACAGCTTTGATCTTCCTTATATTTGCATTTCTTTTTACCTCAGGCATGGTAGGTGTTTTAATAAGATACACTGTCCTAGCCCCTTATTTCGAAGTATGAAAAACCTATTTTCACCTACAAAGCACAGATCAACTGCATTTGAAATAATTGCCCTTAAACAAACCCAGCACATTCTACTTTGCTCTGCATCCCAATTAATGAAATTTTGGATTGAAATGGAGAAATGTTGAGCTAGGAACAGCAGATCTGTATTGAAGAAAGTGGGAGATGGAAAAGGAATGAAGAAAAAATGTAGGACCATTAGAGGTTTGCAGTAAAGATATATATATAGATATATACATATATGAGGTCAGAAAATACAATAAACTTCTTCAATATGCTAAAATATATCAAAATATTTATATAAAAAACCATACAGAGCCATTGGATGGATCATAAGTCGGCATCAATGTTCAAATTTTGGTAAAAACCTATATTACTTAAATAATAAGAGAAAAGATACTCTCTAATACTAATGTAAGTATCCCAGATGGAAGTTCATGTTCAGATCTGAGAAATTCTGACTGTGATTATACAGCTATAAAGAGCAACAAAACTGAAATGTGGGTTTCTGTTTATCACTGCTAGAGAGTAATATCATTTGGAAGCTGTTAGCTTGAAATAAATTCCATGTAATGTCACCTCAGACAGCTTTGTTCTTTTTTAGTTTGGCTTAAATTTCATTGAAGTCTTTGGTATAGACACCAGATTTGGCTGTCAAATGCTAAACCTTTAAGTGAAATACTTTCAAAATAAGTTTTTGGGACAGAAAAAGATGACTGGTACTCAAATAGTACAAAACCAAATAGAATTGTTTTCGTAGGTAGAATCCTTTCTCTTTCCCCAGAATGGTTTTAATTTGCTCTCTCTGTAGCATTACTACCTGGTCACTCAAATAACATCATCACTGAAAGCCAGATAATTAATAAGCCAAATCCCACTGGTTTTTCAAAGCCCTTTAACTTCCTGAATGATACATTTCCCACTAAGTCCTCTGCAGAAGGATGCTGCACTTCTGTTTCATTGGAATTAGAGCAACAGTTCACATTTTCCCCATTTCCCAGCTTCAGGAGAATACTGGCAGCATCTGCAGCCTCTCACCCTCCCACAAGCTCTGGCCTCCTCAGCACATTCTTGCTGCTGTCTTGTCTTCAGGGAAAGCCTTGGATGTGCAGGCTTATCTCAGTGATTTAAACACAGCTACCTAAGGATGTGATGGATTTCCTTTGCTTGCAGCCTCCCAGTCAGGAGCTGATGGATATCTCAGGGACATGTTACAGCTCAAACAGAGAGGTGCCTGATGCAGGAATTACAGGGTCAGACTCCCAGACCTGTGTTCTGTGGGAGGTCAGGCAAGGTGAGCTGGCACTTCAAACCACAGCATCTGCACTGTAAATCTCAGAGATGCCTGCAGAAGTATGACAGCCACAAGGAATTTAATGGGAAGCATTTACTTTTTCTTTTTGTCTGAGCTGTAACCCAAGGCTTTGCCTTTCCACCACATCATTTTGAAAGGAAATTAATTTCCCTGCTCACCAGTTTTACTGAAATTATTTAAAGCCATTTTTCAACTACCACTTAGTTGAGCATAAAAACTTCCTTAATGCCAAAACTCTCTCATTTCAACACTTCCCTCCAAAAGGAGTTCCACCTGAAACAAAATTAATTTCTCTGCCTTTCAATTCCTTATTCAGCTTTAATTGTAACTCCAGGGAAGAGGATTACCCTCTCATTTTTCTTCATATTTCTTGTGCCGTGCTTCTTATCTCCCAATGTCTTCTGAGCACCAGACAAGGACAGCCCTTGCCATGTTTAACTTCTGAATAAGATTCTGGGGAGGAACAGGAGGCACAGAGGAGGCTGGACCTCACTGTGGGGTCATTTCTGGGCTTGGGGAAGCTCAAAAAGAGAAGGAAACAACTCTAGAAAAACAAGCCTCCAGCTTTGTAACAAAACAAGCCAAGGAAGTGCCAGGCTATCATGACATGGAAACAGAAAAATAGTCCCAGAACTGACACGTGCAGTGTGGGGAAAAGAGGGCATTCCAAACACAGTGCTGGGGGGAAACTGAGTCCTGTAACTCCAAACAGGAACGGGACCAGGCTGGTTACCTGCAAAAACTCATCTTGGAGAGCTGAGAGCTGAGCCAGCCTCGGTGGGGTGGCAGCAGCTGCCCAGGTTTCTGAGCACTGGGCTTTATGAGCTGAGCACTTTAATGAGAATGTTTTCTTTCGTGTTTATTTTCACAGAGTCAGACTGATCTCACGTTCCAAGAATGAAACCCTGGCATAGAAGTGGCATATCTGCCAGTTAATGTCAACTGTTGATGTGCAGAGAGCAAACAGGATCTCATGTTGTGGTAAAAGTTGAGTTACTATTTGCTTTAATTGTGTTTTCTTTGTGTCAGACATACTAAGAGTAAACAGTAAAAGAATTTCATTTTTGCTTGAAAGAAAAAAAAAATTTAAAAAATACCCTAATAACCCTAATTCTACTAGTGGAAGAAAAATGTTATGATAACTACCTATTAATGAATAGCTTGAGATGTCCTCTGCAAAAGGTATTGTAATAAAAGACCCCAGTGATTTGCACAGTGCTGAACTGTTAAGGAGGGGAAGAACACACTTAACTGTGAATGAACAGAATGAAAATCCTCCCTGATTTAAACACAGGCAAGGGCAGATTAAGTTATCACAGCAAGCAGGTTCTGTGAGTGTCTGAATGTCACCAGCAATAGAAACCCTGCCCTGTGTGAGCAGCCCAGCTCATCCCGTGCTGATCACATGGATGATCACAGGAGCTCACGTTTCCAACCATGATGTCCCAGCTTTGGGAAGAGCTGGGCAGGCTGTGCTGTAAGGTGGAGCTGCTCAGAACCAGCAGGGTTCATTGTGAGGCTCAAAATGCAGTGAGGAATGTCACCCACCACTGGCACAGAAACACCTGTGGCACGTCCCAGCCTGGCAGGGAAATGGAACTGCTGACCTGCCAGCCCTTTCCACCCCCAGCTTCAGGGGTTTTATGAATTGGCAGTCACACCTAGGGGTGAGATGGCTGTAAAACCCCAGCCATGCAGGAAAGCTGGCAGGGCAGATCTGTGGTTTTAGGCTTAGCTGGGTCTGAAAGACTGGAAGGAGGTAGAAGACTTTAGGATTGGTGGTGACAGTTGCTTTCAAATATACTCAAAGACAAAATCTAGTTACACAGCAAACTCACCTGGAGTATGGGGGGTGTAGGACAGATGCAACTGAAAAACAAATAAACAATAAAGAAAAAAGGAAAATAAACCAAATTCCCTATAAACACCATGTGTATGGAGGACAGACTGACATAAAGGTGTTCAAAAAGTTGGCAAAGCCTTCTCTGTGTTGCAGGGGATCCCCAAAACAAGGCAAGGGAGCTCAGGCAGGCTCTGCACCCACTGCTGGCTCTCAGTTCAGTGGAATTGAACATGGGTTATCCACAGCACCTACCTGGCCACTGTGACCCTGACACTGGGGCAGAGCTCCCTCTTTAGTGTCTGTTTCTGCATGAGAAACCTTCTTTGTTCCAAGCACAATAAGTCTAATAAAATAATAAAAATATGTATAAAACAGAGAGACAGAACTGGTTTAATCTTCCCCTCCAAAATCCTGTAATGGGAGAAGGAAATGCTGGAAAGCAGGTTTTGGAATTATACACCAAATTTATGCACTATTATTATAGCCTGAACCTGTGACTGCCCTTCATCTCAATGCAGAATCACCAAGCAGATTTGTTGTGCTGTATTTATTTATGGCATCAGTATTTGTTTTAGATGATGCTACAGACAAGGGCCAGTCAAACTGCAGCACTGGAAAGCAGAGCTGCTTTAACTGGGATTTGAGAGCAGATCCCTCTCCACCACGTTCTCCTGTTGGGAAAGGGTGTTCAGAGCTGACATGGCTTTCCCAGGTGTTTCCTACAGGGACAGAGTGTGGAGTGAGCAGTTAATCATGAGAGCACTCGAGTGTCCTGAGGTCCCTGGGTGAAAGCTGTTACAGACATTGAAAAAGTGTTTAATAATCAGAGCCCCACGTCCTGAGTGCAGTCTGGGTTCACAGGAGTTCACACACCTCTCAAGAGCTTCAGGCCAAAATGTAAGGAGAAGCTGCAGCTCCAGGGGCTGCACCTCATGGAAAGCCCATGAAAAGTGTGTCCAGTCTGCCCTTTGAGTGACCCAGGCAAGGCTCTTGAGGTGCAAACACATCTCAGAAGGTGCCCAGGGAAACACCCTGCAGATCCCCACCTGGATCTCTATCAGATCCACATTTTCATTCTGCACATACAAAGTTAGAGTTGCTCACAGTTCATAAAAAGACATTTTATCACAATAAACTCACTTATAAATAATTATTCTTGAGAATACATGTAGCAAGAACCCTCAAGAGAAATCAGACTAGAGGCTTCCAGCTCTCTGGAAATGCACTGGCAAATCAAAATGCCTTTTTCTGCCTCATTTGCATTGTGATCTCAGAATAAGAAACTGGACATATGAAAGCATTTTTCCACTGGAGGAGGAGTGAGGATGAGAGCTTGTTTCTCTCTCTCTCTCTCTCAGTCTGAGAGGGGAACAGATTCAGCAGGTCCCTCTCAAATACAGATTGGGTTTGGGATGGAAGGGACCTGAAAGCCCATCCAGTGCCAGCCCTGCCATGGGCAGGGACACCTTCCACTGTCCCAGGCTGCTCCAAGCCCTGTCCAACCTGGCCTTGGGCACTTCCAGAGACCCAGGAGCAGCCTCAGCTTCTCTGGACACCCTGTGCCAGGACCTCAGGACCCTCACAGGGAGAAATTTCCTCCTAATATCTAATCTAAACTTCCTCTCTTTCAGCCTACACCTTCTTTTCAGTCCTGGTCTGCACCCACTGCTCTCTCCTGCAGGCTGGGGGCTCCCTGCTGCCCTAACCCCAACCCCAACTCTCCTCCTCCTCTTTTAAAGGCTGTTGAGTGTTACTTGCATGCATTTTTTGAAGTGCCCACCTGCTGCACACAGGTTTCACATCACTTTAGACAGAGCAGCAAACTCCTCCACACCACTCTGAACCATGCCACGGCACTGGGCTTGCTGGGTTTTTTTCTGTGTAAATCTATTGAGTATTAAGAGAAGTTAATCATTAGCTGGCTGGCTGTGAATTAAGACAGAACCCCTCCTTTGTCTCTCAGCGTTATTAAATGCCTTCTGCTTTGAAATGCCACATAAAAGTGATAGATGCCCTTTCTTTAAAAGCCAGGCTTCCAGTCAAGCTATGCTGGATATTAGCTCAGCCACAAAGAGCCCTCCTTGTTTAAATATAGAAGGCTGAGGCAGATAAGGTTCAGTCAGGCTGGCTGCTGTGCCAGGGCTGCCCTGATAAGGAGCTGCAGGGGCAGGGGAGAGTTCCCTGAGCACGATCCTGACAGCTGAGTTACGGCTGGACACCAGCACAGAAAATGATTGGGCTGAGGCCAGAGATGCAAATGGTCCAGTGAGTTTGTGATAAGGTGGTGGAAGGTTCTTGGCACTTTGAAAGATGGTTTAGAGTGGAAGCTGCTGCTTAAAACAGCTTCAGAAAGAGCAAACTCCACCTGTGTAGTCTGAGAAAGGGTGTGTGTGTGTGGAGCTTATCCTTCCAGCTGGGTTTATTCTTCCAGTTGGGTTTATTCTTCCAGCTGGGTTTATTCTTCCAGTTGGGTTTATCCTTCCAGCTGGGTTTATTCTTCCAGCTGGGTTTATCCTTCCAGTTGAGTTTAACCTTCTATTCAACATCTGTGTTCAGAGAACCCCAGCACTGTTTTCAGAAGTACTGCCATCTCCTCGAAACACACACACACACAGCCCTAAGCAAGAAATGAGTGAACAGGGAGGCAGAAAATCAGGGCTGAGCAAAAGAGAGAGCAAATCCCCTTCCCAAATCACTAGGAAAAAAAAAAAGTTCCTCCCCAGAGGAATGATAAATTATATTTTTGCCTAGCAGCTTTTACAAGGTGAAAGTGCTGCTCAGGAGAATAAATGCCTGCTTTGTGTGGCCCCCCTGGAACCAGGAGGCAGTCAAGTCTGGGCTCAGCTAATGTATAATCTATATTTACATGTCAAAATCCCCCTTTATTTAGGTTCTTGATTTACAGTCCCTAGTTTTCATAAAAGTCAGTCATTCCTAGTGAAAGAATGCAGAGCAGATTTATAGGATCTGCATTATGCCTTAAATCTTAATAGCATTTTTAAAGCATTTTTATGACTCGTCGTAAGTAATGTTTTCCCTCTCTTTTTTTTTCAAGGCATTACTGTGTAAAACCAAATACAAATCCTTACCTTAAAAGCAAGATCATTTTAACCAACCCTGCTGGTATCAACCCTGCTGCAATGCCAAACCTTCTCAGCAATGTCCTTATAAGCCTCTGTTTTCAGGCATTCATAGCTTGAATGCAAAATGTGCTTTTCACTAAGGTTTGCCTGATAAGATCTCAACCTGCAAGCTCAGTGAATTTGTTTTCACCATCACAATCAAAATAAAATAAATCTCTGGAGGCTGCTGTGAGGTAGATGAAGGTAAAGGGTCTGATTCTGTGCCTTCTGCCCCACACCAAGCTGCTCTGAATCAGATGTCAGCCCAGGTTCAGCCCAGTCTAGAGCAGAAATATCCCAAGTCCATTAATCACGGGCACAGACACAAAAATGCTGGCTGGGCTCATGTGTTTGCACCCATGGATGGGCCCAGCACTGCAATGTTGGTTCTTAACCAGCTCTCTCAAGAACTCTCAACCTTTAGGTAGAAATTTAAATATTATCAAAGAAGTCAATAGCTCAGAGCTGTGTTCCAAAGTGGTTCTGTAGGGAATGAGTTTCTCAGGTGTTTTTTTAGGAAACCAAGCACCAAGAGCTTTGGGGGAGACCTTGGAGCCCCTTCCAGTGCCCAAGGGGGCTCCAGGAGAGCTGGAGAGGGACTTTGGACAAAGGATGGAGAGACAGGACAAGGGGGGTTGGTTTTAAACTGAAACAGGAGAGGGATAGGTGGGACATTGGGCAGGAATTGTTCCTGGCAGGGTGGGCAGGCCCTGGCACAGGTGCCCAGAGCAGCTGTGGCTGCCCCTGGATCCCTGGCAGTGCCCAAGGCCAGGCTGGACATTGGGGCTGGAGCAGCTGGGACAGTTTGAGGTGTCCCTGCCATGGCAGGGGTGGCACTGGATGAGCTTTAATGTCCCTCCCAATCCAAATCATTTTGGGATTCTGTGACTTCACCTGACAGAACCAACAGTGACAGGGATCAAACAAGTGTCCCCAAAGCCTCCTTGGCCACAAGCCAAGGATTTCCTTAGAGAATATATTCTAACCTCTGGTTACTTAACATGAAAATGTTCAAAGGAAATGGAAAATATCTGTTATACACTGGGTTATTGCAAGCTAGAATAAGTATACATCAAATACTAGCAATAGAGAAAGAAAAAGAAGTTTGGAACAGCAAATATTTCCAGTAAATTATAAATATACTTTAGGATATCTTGAGTTACATTTCAAAGAACTCAGAATATTCTCCCACTAAGTCAAGTATTTACTCTGGATCCAGTCTTGCAACCTCCAGTCATATGAGAGTCTCATCCACAGTAACTGCACAGACCATTCAGTTGGGTACGCAGTTTTAAAGCCTGCTGTTATTCCCTTAAATGCCTTAAAATTAAAAATTTCCATTTACAATACCATTGGATATGAGAAACAGGTTTTAAAACACCAGTCTCCATTCCAAGCTGGTCAAAATTCACAGATAAAAATCAATCATAAATGCAGCTATTACCCTTGTAAATATTTAGATATTTCAACAGACTTTGAATGAAATTTTGTGTAAACAACAATTAAAATCAGTATGTAGCATGCAGAGAAAAAAAAAACAATTAAATAAACCATCATATTGTAACAATTTATATTAAAAATACCTTCTCCTCAGGGAATTTATTAAATAGCCATGAAGTCTAACCTAATGACTGGTAGGTACAGAAAAGCTAATGTTGTTTTGGATACCTCCATCCTACTTTCAAATCCCCCAAAGAGGTCAGCATCAACAAGGAAATAAACCCCAAATTCCTACCTCCTACATTCCCAAAGACAAATCAACATCGATATTTGTATACAATCAGTTAAGCATATTCTAAGAGAAGCATAAATAAAGAAAGAAAAAAAGAAAAAAAACCCTGAGGACTCATCAACAAAGCTGAAACTGCTTCCAGACATCCAGCATTAATAATACACACCTGCTTTAGCAGGTATTAACTTGAGATGTGATTATACAATATTCAGAGTTCTTGGCTTTGGTCAGCCATGGTTAAACAGATGCTGAAACTGGAGTGTGTGAAGAGTGGTGTTGGAACATCCTGTGTGCCGAGCACTTGAGCTCTTAAGGCTCCCCCAGACCATCATTTTGCTGCTTTTCAGCAATTTTCAGTGGTTAAAGATGAAACCTGAGCGCAGTTTCTGTCCTTGGCTGCATCTTTGCAATGAATAGGAAATAGGAAATATAGCAAAAAGGAAACCTGTCCTGTGTTTCCCCATGCAGGGCAGGCAGTGGGGGCCACACCAGCCACAATTCCTGTCTGCTGTCTTCCTAAAAGTGCCCAGCCAAGATCTTTCCTAGAGATATGGAACAGCTCCATCAGGACAGGCTGGATAAACGCTCTCCCAAAACAGAGCGGGCAAGTGACAAATTCTGCCCCCCAAACCCCAAAGCTGTACATCCCTGCCTCTTCACAGAAAGAGAATTGTCTCAAAGGCCACCACTGGTCATATTTTCTCTTGGTTTCCAGTGTCTAGAGTCAAGGACCTGATAGAAATCTCTCCCTGGTAAGGTCAGGCTGCCCAGGGGGCTGCAAGCCTCCATCCTTTGAGTTTTCCAAGACCAAACCACAGGAAGCTCTGCACAACCCAGTGGGGTCCCAGAACTGACACTCTCAGAGCAGAAGGCTGGACCAGAGCTCTCCTGGGGTCCCTTCCAACCTGCCCTGCCCTGGAGTGCTGAGAAATCCTCTCCCTCTCTCCCCTGTACTCCTTCTGCCCCCAAAATCATGCCTTCTCTAGGAATATTTTCATTTGTGCCTTAATATTTTCTTCAGGAAGTCTGCTGACACTGAATTAAAAGTTCAGTTTGAGAGGGAATTATGTCTTTATGAACAGTCAGCTATCTCACACTTTTACTGTTATTTCATTATTGTCACAATCCTTTTTCCCCTTAAGCAAGAGCTGCCAGCTCCATCTTCCAAATGACCATTGTAATGAAACACTTGATTTTCAAATGTTCATTGAAGCAGGAAATATTTTACACCCCCTTAACTTTCCAGAAGCTCAGGAGCACACTTCTTCCCCCTTAACAAAAGTTTCTAATGGCTCAGATGTGTGATCTGTGTGGAGGAGTTTATGGCTGAGCAGGTTGGGATACCTGGATCCCGACTGAAAGGCAGCATCTCTTTAGATAAACTAGAGAAAGTAATTTATACAGGCAGTGAAAATGTAGCTTTCAGACATAAAACTAGAGTGTAAGAGACCATGAGATGCCAGTCAGTCAACCTTCTGCCCTTGGACAATCAATCTGTGCTGCTCCCAGCAAATGTGTACCCTGGTTTCTTTAAAAAACAAAATTTCTCTGGTATAGATTCCAAAATCTCCCTTAGAAATTTTTAATTCAAGAGGCAAGGACAATATAACAAGCTCTGGTGGTTTTGGCTGTTGTCATTATTTGAAATGTGTCTTATTTTTGTTCTATTTTCTATTTTCTGCTTGTGCCCTATGCAGTGGGAGCTTGGACACCAAGTGACCTTGTGCTAGCAGAGGTGATCACAGCGCTGCCTCTCTGCCTGTACACCTGGGGAAACAATTCCCTGCCAGCCTGGCAGCTGTTCCCTCCAGAGCTGAACCTCTTGACCACTCAGAGCTGAACATTCATTTGGCAGGAGACAATCAGCAGGGACAAGCAGGGGCAGGCAATGGGCCCCAGACACAGAACGGCACAGAACCTGTCAGAGCACGAGTTCCTGCTGCTCCAGGACTGCGTTAGCTCACACATTCCTCTCTTGAAAGCTTCTTTTTATTAAGTGTACACCGTGGATTCCTCCGAGCTAGCACTCCCTTTCTGGCTGCATCCCATCTGGAGTGGGAATAAACCACTTCAGAGAAGCTTTTCTGGGCATGATGAGAGAGGTTTGGCTAATGCCTCGTGCTCCCAACCTTCACCTGCTGGCCCAGGGCTGGCTCAGGGTCAGGGGACCCGGTGCCCCATTGCAGGAGCACAGCCTGGCTTTGCAAAGGTCTCCTGTGGGGTTCTGAGTCAGCAGAGGCACAGCAGGGCTGCGAGCTGGCTCACCAAGCCAGCTACAGAGACAGGAGGGAGGGAGGGATTCAGGAGGGAACCATTGCTGAGACAACGGGAATTCATCCTGCAAGAGCTTGGAGAAAAAAAAAGGTGGTGGATGCAATGGCAAGGCAAATTTTGTTGAGAGATTTAACAGCTTGGTGGCCAGAATTCACTGGGGCCAGGGGCTCACAGGGACCTCCAGGCTGCTGAATTGCCTCTGACATCCTCATCCACCATCGGAGACACAACTCTTAGCTGCAAGGTCTCTTTTTGGAATCAGATGCTAAAGGAAACCTACAGGAAAGATGGAGGGGGATTTTTTACAGGAGAGTGTAGTGACAGAACAAGGGGAAATGGCTTCAAACTGAAAGGGAGTAGGTTTAGATTAGATATCAAGAAAAAAATTCCTCCCTGTGAGGGTGGGCAGGCTCTGGCACAGGGTGCCCAGAGAAGTTGTGGCTGCCCCTGGATCCCTGGCAGTGCCCAAGGCCAGGTTGGATCAGGCTTGGAACAACCTAGATTTTAAATTTGGGCTCAAAACACTGCCAGAGGAAAGTTATCAGAGCAACAATCCCCAATAAACTTGCTTCTATAAAGATCATCCAATTGTAGTATGTTCTACTCCACAATTTTTTTTTGGTATGAATTCAATTCCACAAACAGAGAAAAATGGAACTTTATAGAGGGATCCAGGTCCAGTTTAGAACAAGGTGTTCTACTAAATGCAGCCTTTGCATTTAATCAATATTAAATGTCACTAACCTGTTGTGCATTTGTGCATGCCTGAATCAGAGAGGATGAACAGAATTTAACTGTCTGCATTTAAACAGAATTCTCAAAGGTTTGAGAGGGATTTTTAATCCCTGAACAGCAAATCTGACCCTGATTCAAAACCATATGCACCAAAAAACTCCTCAGGCCCCACTGGCCCACACACCTGAAAGTTTTTACCGAAAAATAATTTTGCTGCTTATGTTTTGGTGAATTTTGTGTGTTTTTTTAGCCAAAGTTGAGTCAGACAGCACTGGAAGGATCACAATGGGCAGTGATTAAATGTGTAAGCAGAGGGAATGGCAGTGAAAGGGGCAGGGCTACATCCACGGTGCCTACACCATGTGGGAGCAGAAATTTGGGATCTGGGTGCCCCTGGCAGTGGAAGATGCTGTCGGGATCACCCTGCCCAGGGGCCAGAGCTGCTCCCACCTGGCTTTGGCCAACAGAAAAATCCTCAGCTCCACCTCAGGATGGCCAATTCCTGGAGAGGAATATTGGGAATATTGGAGAGGCAGCACATGGGCTTTTAGCAGAAGCTGTAATTTTAAATGAGACTCTAAATCTGGGGGGGTTTCTAAGAGCCGACCTGAAACAGAGGAGCAGACACGGGATCGTGTGGCACCTTGGGAGACAGGCTGGCTTTTCCACCTCAGGAATTCATGTATATTAAATATGGACTTCATTTTTATCCTCTCCCACTGTCCAGAGATGTCAGAAATCAGTATAATTGCACAGACTGTCCAGACTCCCTGGGAATTATGTGTACTTTCACTCTTTCTTTCTCATACAGAATCCATCTTTCCTCTGAATAATTACTGCCAGAGCTGAATCAGAGCCTGCCAGTGTTGCAGAAAAGAATCCAACCCTTTTCTACAAACTCTCAAAACAAATATGACTTCACTTTGCTGATCTTTTTTTTTTTCCTCAATTTTTTTACATCCACTGTCATTTGATTCTCTTTGAATAACTTGAATGAGTTTAGGGAAGGCGTGGTACATAAGGAATCTTTGGGCAGACCCTCAGCTGGTGCACAATTGGCTTCAGAAAAGCACTGCTCAGTTACATCCTGAAGGTGCCTCACAGTGAATTTGAAAAGCTCTCTTGGAGATTATTCACCTCATGTGAATGCCACTGTTCCCACCAGCTATGTCATTTTAAGGATTTCAGCTGTTAAGTCAGAGAGCAGACAATAGGATGGGACAGAGCCCAAGCAATTAACTCCACTGGGTTTTATTACTGAATCCTCAACTGGACTCCCACAGGGAACCTGTAACATTTTAGTCAAAGGAAAAAGGGCAAAACGTTAAATAATTAAAAGTTTGGAAGATGAAATTAAACAGCAGCCTATGATTTGCACACAGAAACTTTAAGAAAAACCCAATGAAACAAAAAAAACAAGCCAAAAGAGCATTAATTGAAACCTTTAATCCCAACAAAGTATTCATTCTGAGATAATTACCACCATAAAACCCTCTGACACTGACAAGAGAACTGTCTTCAAAAGTTACATACGTAAGCAGCTTGGAACTTGAGAGAGGATCTGGCAAATCCTACAGAGATGTGAAAAGGAGGGAAGATTTTGGAGGGAACTGAACCTTTCAGTGTTGTCATTCCTCTGTGAAAACATGTTTTCATCTATAAGAGACTGAAAGAGGAAAAGGCTGGAGAAGATTTGCCTGCAGAAAACCAGTTCCTCCAATAAATACGAAACCAGTGGGTAAAAAAAAAATAAAATAAGTAGCAACAAACTGGACTTTGAAAGGCATTTGGGACCAAATGTCAGCAGTACAAGGTGGTTAAAACTGAAATCACACAATTCCTTACTCATGGTGCATGAAGTGCTGCAATCTAAAAACCTCCTGCTGCGATTCCCCTGCTCTTCCCAATTACAAACATTTCTGAGATGCACAAAATTAAGGTTGTCACTGTCCTTTGCTCCAGTCCTGCTCATTTTGGCACTTCCCCAAAGATGACAGCAGCTCTTGGAGCACAGCAGCGCTCAGTCCCTGCTCCATAAATTTGGTTTGGTTTGTATTCCTGGGAAATGACACCTGCTTTAAATAGAGACAAGGTTGGCTGATACCTTCAATCACCTTCTCACCCTCTGTGAACTGGCTAAGAAGCTTTAGACTGACAGATAAATATTCTTGCAAAGATTCCAAAGTCTCTTTTCTTCTCCAGGAATATTGTTAAAGTCCCCCAGAAGTGGAGTCCATCAGTGCTGCCTGTTGTGCCAAGAGCTGTCCTGGGAAAATGCTCCAGTCCATGCTTATGGGCCTTTCCTACTGATTAGTTATTCCTATATATCTGCAGATAAAAAATTGCTTTGGCATGTTTTTCCTGAACATTCCTTATGGCAAAGGGATAAACTTATCAGCAACCCACTTTGTTGATGTGCTTTTAAATGCTTTTAACAGTTGTATAGTTAAACATCTCTGTAACAAATGATTATTTGAAACAAAATAATTTGGGTATTTTTCCCTTTTTTTCATGAAATCTGATCTTGTACTTTAGAAGTCACATCAATACTTGATATGCAGAGGGGTAGTGCTCTAAAAGTTGCACTTAGTTACTTTGAAACGAATTCTTACTTTATTAAGGTCAAAAATCAGTCTGCTTGTTCCCATGGGCCTTCTGGCCCTTCCAGCAGTCATGGCATTTTTACTTACCTGGGAATAAATCTGCCAAAAGGCACCTCCAGAAGTTCTCACCTAGGGAGCAAGAAGCTATTAGAAATAGGTATTTTAAAAAGAAAAGGCAATGGAGATTTTTAGAGCAGATATTCCTGATTCACGTGAGGTTAAATGACAGAACCCCAGACAGAGCCAGACCTGTGGTCACAGACCAGGGGCTCTGCAGCAGCCTGGCCAGCAGTGGCCCAGCTTCGATACTGGGAGAGGGAAATTCATTTCCTTTATGAGAAGAGAGCTAAGCAAAAACTGCATTACTGAGCCCAGAATTGCTTCTGGGAGGGAGCACCCCTGGCATTGCATCCTCACGTTTATGTGAGCAATGGATCCTCTGCTGGGTGCAGGTGCTGTGGGTCTGAGCTGGCTCTGGGCTAAATCTGCAAGTGAGGGAGTCAAGAGCACTCAGAACTCAGAGCATTCACCCCAAACTCCTGGGAGAACAAGCACAAGAGCTGAGCCAAAGCAGCCCCCAAGCCCATGGGATGTGGGGGAGCTTTTTGGGCAACCTGTGCCAGGGCCTCAGCCCTTGGAGGAGCTGTCAGGGTGAAGGGGAGGGTCCTGTCAGTGTCAGATTCAATGTTCTCCTTCTTTTCCTGCCGTTTCTGACCATGAAGAACTGGATGCAGCAAGGGAGAGGCTTTGGTGGCAGCTCAGCAGGAAAGCTCCCGGTGCCTGCTCTTCTCAGGGACACACACACAGGCCTTGAACAAAACCATGTCCTTTGCAGAGCTGGGCCTCAACATCTGCCACCACCCCGGACTCTTGTCACCAGTTACAGACATCTGATGCTCCTGCCAAAAAATGAAACCCACTGCTGTGTTTGTTTTCCAGCTGCAAATGCAGAGGTTGCTTCCTGCTGAGCTGAAACTGCCCCGGGCTCAGAATTATCTCAAGCAGAAATTTAAGCACCATGGCAGGTGCACATTGAAAGAGAAATCACTTGGATTGGGACCCCTCAGAGGGGATGCTGTGGAGATGAAGGGACAGTTTAGTTCCTCATGCAAGAGTTCAAAGTTTTAATGACAATAATAAAAGATTATTCCAGAACATCTGTTGGCCACTACACCAGTGCCTCTGCCCGGTTGTGTTGCCAGTACTTTTTAGTTTACTTAAATATACTAAAATCATATAAAATTCACAGACAACAACTTGCTGCTGACCACAAACACCCACAGCAGCAGGTGCTGAGGGTTATAGCTTTGAAACCCACCAGAAAGAACTTTCCCTGCGATAACTTTTCACTGATCCTTTCCTCTTCCTACACACAGACACAAAGGATGAGGAGCTGTGCTCTCTGCTGGCACCCAGGAATGCTGCCAGCAATTCACCAGGGATTGTTGGCACCAGCAGCCTCAGATCCCCAGGTTAATGCACAAAGAGTTTTCCTTCTGCTGCTCCAGCTCAGGACTCTCTTTGCCATTCCTGTGTGTGCATTAGATCTGCTCCCAGCACTTTCTAGGGAGCAAATCTCCCCTTGGCTCTCAATAATTAAGAGACAATCCCTCAGCACAAAAAGAAACTGAACCAGACTTGACCACAACCAAGTTCTGAAGCAAACCCCACCTTTCCAGCATTAGATGCAAAATAAAGCTTTAAATCACGGTTATTAATGCATTTTCAAGCATTTCCTTTTTGCCAAATCAGAACAGATTTCAAGTGAGACGTGAGCTCGTGTTTAATGACAACTTGAGCTCCTACTTTTATAAGAAACCTGCAATCTCTCAATGCCCTGCTTTCCTTTCCTGTAGCTATTTACAGCTGATGCTAAAATCCATATCTGAGATGGGATACTGCCTGAGAGCTGCCAATCCTTCAGGACTGAAAATAAAAGGAAAAATTTAAAAAAAACCCGGCCCCTTTGACTGGGGTGGTTTGGCTGCTCCCAACCCTCTCCATTCGCTGATCTCTGCTGCCCTCTCCTGCAGCAGCTGGAAACTCCCAGGATTTCAGCGAAATAATTCGATATTAAAGCTGCTGTAGTGGGGTGTTAAAGCTCTGAGGGGATGGAGCAGGAGTTTTAGGAGTAGGGAAAATTTAAGCTGAAATTGGAAAGCGCTCGTGGCAGCGTATTGAGCACAGCAAGGGGCAAATTAATGATAATTAACAATGATGCTAAAATTATAATAATGCTAATAGTGATAACAGTAATTATAATAAAAATAATAGGAACCATGGTAATAAATTAAATAATAATATAATCATTAAAGTTGGAAAATACATCCAAGATTAATAAATCCAGCTTTTGACTTAATACCACCATGCCCACTAATCCAGATTGTCACCAAGTGCCACATCCATTTGTTTTTTGAGCACTTTCTGGGATGGTGACTCCACCACTTCACTGAGGAGCCTGTTCCAGTGCTTAACCAGTCTTTCAGTGAGGAAATCTTTCCTAATATCCAACCTAAACCTCCCCTGGCCCAGCCTGAGGCCATTCCCTCTCCTCCTGTCCCTGTTCCCTGGGAGCAGATCCCAAATTCCCCCGGCTGTCCCCTCCTGCCAGGGGCTTGTGCAGAGCCAGAAATTCCCCCTGAGCCTCCTTTGCTCCAGGCTGAGCCCCTTCCCATCTCCTTCATCCACTCTTCCTGGGACTTATGTCCCTGAATTAATTGAAGATGTTATCTCAAAGCGCTGGAGTTTCACAGAAACACAAACATTTTGAAAGTTCATCAAACATGAAAATGTGGAGGAATGGGAAAAAGGAAAATTTGCTTTGCAAATAATCTTGTGGCTGAGGAATTTGCCTGCAAAGCAGTCAGAAAGGATAAACAGATGATTTCAGTTCAATTAGAAGAATGTGCCTTGGCTTTTTGACGAGATGGTTGTGGCACAAAATAAGAATAAACTCGCTCCACACTGACCTGGTCCTACTGGGAGAAAAAGCAGCTACCAGAAAACATCACATCCAGGTGACCTCTGGTAAATTCCCTGATCTATTTCCATATTAGCCAGGCTGATTTTCCTTGCATTAATCTGCCTTTTAATCAAAGCCAGGCTGAACTCTGCAGTGGAAAAAGAGAACAGATGCTGAGGTAAACCACAGAGTAGAACTGGAAGAAACAGTCAGAAGGAAAAGGCTCCTTGGCTTGATAAGGATTTAAGAACTATTTTTCTAGAGGGAAGGGAGAAAAAAAAATGCTCCATTTTTTTTCCAGCTTGATAAAATGGCTATGCCTGCCTTGTTTTCCCAAATGTAGGAAGCATGGGCTGGTTTGCACAGTATTTTGCATGTGCCAGCTCCTATTTAGTTGTGCAACATAGAAAAAGCCAAAAATCAATGCTGACAATTTGAAAATCAATCTCCTGACTGTGGAAATGAAATTTTTGTGCTGTCAGCAATTAAGAAACAAGCCAACAAGTACCCCAAATCAATCAGCTGCTCTAGGGAGGGATTGTGTGCAAACAGCCAGAGACTGGGATCCAGTTTGACCATTACTGTAGGTACCAGTTAAAATTCCAGATGCAAGAAATTATTGAAACAGAACACAATAGGAAATAAAAGTCTCAGATATTTGAGGGGAGGGAGGGTTTGTGTTGGTTTCTTCTCTTGGTTGTTTTTTGTGTGTTTTCAGGTTTTTTTGGGGCTGTTTTTTGGGTTTTTGGTTTTTGTTGTTTTTTGTTTGTGTGGGGGTTTGTGTTTGCTGGCATTTTTGTTGTTTTGGGTTTTGTTGTTGAGATCCCCAGCTGCCTTTCAAAGATTAAGGCCATTGCTTTAATAAATGTCCTCGTGTTCCCAGGGCAATTTTCTTCTGTAAAAAGAAAAGTGGTTGGTCACTAAACCACTGAGGAAAAAGTTCATTTAGGAGCCAGGAAGATAAGACCAAAAGCTAGTCTTAAAAAAATGGCATTTGCAGCAGCAACCTTGCTGGTTTTCCCTAGCACAAGCAAATACTGGAGCTGAAGCAACACAAAAGAAATACACAGTAAATTCATAAAGTGTATAAAAGCTCGCAAACAATGCTGGAAAAAAGTATTTCCAAAGGCTCACCAAATTACACCATTATTCACGAGCCTGTGGTTGGATTCCAAAAGCAGGAAGGAAAAAAAAAAAAAAGATTTACTCAGTAGGGTCATAAATATGAAACCAGTTTGAAAAAATGACCACACACAAAAAAAAAAAAAAAGCAGAAAGATGACCTTTTTTTTTGGCAACTGAAATTTGTTGCCGTAGCTTTTTATTAGTCACAGCGAGTGAAATAAAAGCCAGACAAGTTTAATGTAACTCTATTATCTCCTGCTACACCAGGGTGAAAAGCAGTAACACTGCTTTTTTTTAAAAGCACCTGTTGGCATCTGTTTTGCCCCGTGTACAACAGAATCACTCAATAAAGCTCTGGAAACAGAGTTTGCCAAGGGAACCTCCCTGAGCTGCAGCCTCCCTTTGCTAAAGGAAGCAGCCGTGACAGTGACATGGAAAACAAAAAGGATCTTCAACCTGGGGATCTGATTTGCAGAAAGAAAACCTTTAAGTTGGGCCAAGAAAGTCACATTGGGGGAATATTTAACAGCCTTGCCTTCACCAGCTGCTGAATTTGGTCTGGCAGGAACTTTGGCTTTCCCTGCAGGATCTGCTGATGTTCCCTCCCCATCATCCACAAATCCTCCTTCATTGGCAGAGCAGGAGGACAGAACTGGAAAGTGGAGGGGGAAGTTTAAAGCTTTGAAAAGGGACCAACAACTTCAATGAATAGCATGGAAACAAACTTAGGATCACCTAATTGTAATTGCTTCTCTAAGATTTTCAAGACTGAAATCAACTTATCACTTACCTTCTGTGACTGCATTTTAAATGTGCTGCTTCCCTCCTTTGGGGATCCACACTTTTCTTCCAAATTGTTACATCCAAACTAGAAAGCCATTTTAAATCTCAAAACAAACAAACAAACAAAAAAAACCAACAAAAAAATTCCACACTAATAGCAAGTTAAATACAAATAAATTGTAGAATTTATATTAAAAAAATCTTTAACTTAAATCTAGATGTGCTATTTCAGCTACATTTGCATGTTTTCTGGTTTTGTTCTGCCAGAGCAGATGGATTCAGATGGATGAGGTGCCAGCTGTAATCCCTCAAAGAGTGCCTATGACTTCCACCTGGATGTTAAATTTTTCCCTTTCCACTATTTCCCCTTTCAGCTGGCCATCCCACACCCAATCATTACATCTTAATTTGTTCAGATGGGCTGAGGAGGCAGGAGAACAAGAGAGAACAGGGCAGAGTTCTCTGTTACAGGAGCTTGGGAACCTTCTGATCATCAATTCTGTAGAACAAGCTGTGTTTATGCAACTCCAGCCTGTTTGTTACTGATAGAATTCGGAGGAAATCACTTGAATTGTCAGTTAAGTTGTGAGGATGTGCTTTGGTAGGAGGGTTTAATTCATTACACATAATAAATATTAACAGAATAATTAAATACTAATCACACAATACTCATCAGAAACCAGGCATGTTTCAAGAGGTGGATTTGGTCTTTTGGTTAAAGGAGCAAATATGAGAGGGAGGAAAGGAGATGGACAGCAAAATTTGACTGCATTTTCTACCAAGCTCTGCCCATCCTTAGGGCAAGCACGATTCAGATCTGCAAAGAGTTTGTACTGTCCTTCCACAGAAAAGAAAGTTCAAAGAGTCAAAATCCACCAGACTGCTTCTAAAAAATTAATTTCAGGGTTTTAAGGTGTTTCTTTTCCCCTGGAATCAACGGGAGTGGACAAAATGCACCTTCCCTCTAAGGTAACTGTGAGATCCCAGCTACACAAAGCAATGACAACACACCACTAACTCGGGCAAGGGGGTGTGGAGCTGGAAAAGAATTTGAATCAGCTTGGGAAATGAACAGCTATTGACTCTGCAATTTAATCTTTCAGTAGTCCAGCCTTTGGAGAGGTGAGAACACAGCTCTGCTGAACCCCTCTGTGAATACCCTACATTAAAGCTGTCACTTTTAGCAAAATGCTTTTGCCTTGAGTATCAGCAAACACCTCAGCAGCACCCACCTCCTGCTTTTGTTTTGCCATTCTCCCATTCCTACAGGAGCCTTTTAAACACTTTTTCCTCATCCTCATTTTTCCTCATTTTTTTATCTTTCCCCTTCCTAATCTTCAGTGTTTAGGTAGAAACTGAAGAATTTACTATCAGAATTCCCAACTCAAAAATATCAGTGGCTCAGTATCGGTCTCATTAAAGAATTTTTTGCCACTGCTTGGATCTATAAGTTTTTTTTTACCCTGAACTCATTAATGAATGGTTCACATAAATATCAAGGTTGTGATTAATTATTCTGAGAAAGAAATAATGATAAAAACTCCCAAGCCCTACTCTTTTGTAAGCTATTATTATTCTCCTTCTCCCCAACAATTTAATTTTTAGTTGAACATTTAGAATACAATTTTGGGCAGGAAGTGATCATCCAAACCAAATCCATTTCCCATTGAAGAATCTGTGATTGTCCTCATTTTCTGTTTCCAGACTCAGCTGCCCCAAAAATGAACTCTCAGATTATTTGCTCAGACACTCAACATCAACACTCCAGGCCAGGTTTCTTGATGTATAATAAATGCCTCTCTCTGGCTGTGGTGTCTCTAAACTGGCAGACTGCATTTTAATGAAAGCAAATGATAAACAATTTGCAGTACAGTACTAATCATTTTTACACTGCAATCAAGTATTTTGTGTTGTCATTTTCCCTAATTATTCCCCCTGAATCAATTCTATGTGTATGCGTGTATATGAACACATGCACACACCATTAAACTGAATTTTTTGAGAAGTACTTCAGAAAGTGACCCAAGTTAGACAATTTTAGACACTGTTGGTCCATATGTTTAATTTACAGGCTGCCTTTATTGTGAAGCACATCGTGATCCAATTAAAACTCTAATTAGGGCCTTTACTGAAGCTAAGCTGAAAGACCATTTTCTAGACTTTCCACTGACAATCCATTATCTTAAAACTGAAATAATTTGGACTTTTTTAAAGAATCACATCAGGAACTGAAAAGAAAATAAGCCCATTTTTAAAATCCAGCTCTGCCAAAAGAGTCCCACGACAATATTCAGTGTAAGCTTCCCTCAGGTTGTACAACCACCAGTGGAATGTGGGCACACAGATTTGGAGAGAAAGCGCCTGTGGGACTGACTGAGCTCCAGAAATGTACAAATTCCAGATGCTTCACTGAACTGAAGACAATTTATGCATCCCTGCACTCCATCTTATGCTTTTGTTTTTTGCTGTTGATCATGGAAGGCCAAAATTATTCATATCAAACAATGAGAGGAGTAACCAGCACTAGTTGTGCTGCAAGATTTTCTTCAACCAGAAGTTTCTCATCTAGACAACCTAAATGCCCAAAGAATTCTGTATTTCCAAAGGTCCTGGCCTTATGCAAAAGAACCCTTAAACAGTTACTGAATACTCTGCTAATTAAACATCCCAGTTAATTAATACAGGGCTGGTGTTCAAAGACAAATGCACAAAGAATCTCTGTATATTGAGGTGCAAACACAATTTTACCATTTCCTCATTGCCAAGCATGGTCAAACACCAGTTCCAGTTATGGCTTCACTGCTGACAGAGGCTTCAAAAGAAAAAGCTTAGAAAATACAGATTATAAATGGTAGTATTCACAAAGCTTTGAGGAAGGAATTCTCAAAGGGGTTTAAAGGAGTTTAAATCATATTTATTTTAAAAACTCATTCAGTTCACTTTTTAGGCTGTGAGAACAGAAAGGGAGAGGATTTTTTTCATTACTTATTTCTGTGCTTTTCAAAACTCAGGATGTGCTGACCGTGTCCTGCTCTAATTTAACCCATACAAATTTTATGTTTGCTGCTAAAGCCTGGGAATTAATACTGCTCAAACACAATGTTTCATTAGAACTAATATGGAAAATGTGACTCAGATGTACAAAGGATAATCACTTCCTCTATTAAACCCAGCCCTGAGCATTGTTCCTGTCCAGAAGGCAAAATGACAACAGTTGCACAAGCAGCACTCAATTCCAGGGCAACAGATGATGGGTTTGTATTAAATCAAGACACACAGAGATTTTAAAAATATTTTTATTATTGTAATGAGACTGCAGTATTATCTAAATAAACTTTTCAATCACTATTACACTCTATTTTCCTCATGAAGGTTCCAGTTGGGAATGCCACAAAGTACCCTGAAACCTGCACACTTAAAAGTTTATAGAAACATTCAGTATTAAAAGGCCTTTGCAATATGTTGTTTTTTTAAAAAAACAAACATCAGAGTTACAAATCCAAGTGTATTCTGAAGGAGATTTACTTCAGAGACCCACTGACAAACAGCTCCATGACCTGTCAAAGAAAAGTTTGGGTGTGCTCACAACTCTGTGGGAGCCTTGTCCACAAGGGCTGCTACAAAAGCAAGAGCAGGGACTGAGCAGGGACTGAGTAGAGCTGTAGTAGTCAGTGTGAGGCAGAATTTAGGCCACTGCTAATTACAGCTCATTTTGATTCATTCTGTTGCTCATGTAGTACTTAAGGCAAATTTCCTTGTATACTCATTTTCTCAAGCTAAAGCAACACAATAAGCATGGTTCACAATACACTGAACAAAAGGTATTTTGTGGTTATTTATGTAAGATGTGGCAAGAACAAAAACAACACATTGCAGATATATCTCCTATTTTTCTGTTTAGAATGATGAAACTCTCTTTTTCAGTTTGTACTCAGAATGACTTGAACAGTGTACTCTTTCCCATTTTATCACAAATATTATTTAAGATTTGAACCAAAAGTTTTCTGGAGCTGGAGATGTCCCAAAGCTGATGGGGGTTCTCAATACATATCCACAAATCCTTGAACAAAAGGAGAATCCAATGCACTGTTACTGTAAGTAGACAACACAAAAATTACATTCAAATGACAGACATTTTATAGGATTCTTTTCACGACAACAAACTCAACTTCAGTAGCTCCAACAAGCAGGGAAATAGAAGAATTTAGGATTTTAGCCTAAATGCCACAGTCTTCAGTTTGCAAGGGCAATGTAGCATCAGCATCCACTCCTCAGCTGTAAAATTTCTCAGCATGGAAAAGACACATCTGACATCAGAAACAGTAACACAAACAAGTACTGAAATACTGGCAAAAAATATGAAAAGAGTTTTTTGGTGGCATCCTTGTGTCTGTGGACCATAAGATACGTTAGCAGGAGAAGTATCTCATGAAAAGCCATTGTTTTGGCTTTGCACAATGCTTTTTTCACCTTTTGTTAATCAGACATTCAATAACAAAACAGTGACAGGGGACAGCACCAGCAGTGTCCTGACCTTGCTGCTCTGGAGGTAAAACCTTCTCCCATCCTCTGACAGGCAGAATTCAGTCCCCAGGGTGTGCAGGGAGTGCACAATTGAGAATAAAATGGATTGTAACAATTCCTTAGCTGAAAAAAGTGATGTTTCATGGATTTCTGGAATGTTAGGAGAGCAACATTTGTAAGTTAACCTGTTAAAGATTCCATCCCAGGCAGTTATGGAAATGACAATACAGTGAATTGATTTAAAATAACAGTAACTTTAAACAAGAAATTGGACTGAAAAACCCATGATTTTCCAGGAAAGAACTGTGTGCTTTGTGATCTCTGTTTTTTTAATATATTTATATTTTTACAGTACAGACTCAATAATTTTTACATATAAATACAACAGTATTGAAGTTCTACTAAGATTTGATTTTTAGAAGTAAACGGGCCAGACTTTTATACATGTATGGAACCCTTTCAGCACATTTTTCAATTTTATCCCTACTACATTTGAAAAAGTGGAAATACTATTGTATAATTTTACCATAAGCTTTTCTCCCCTCTTGTGAAAGCAAAGACAAATTTAACAAAAAGCAACACCACAGTTCTTAATCCTGACTTTAAACACATTTAACAGTATTTGCTCAAACGACACAGATCAGTTATTACAGTGATTCAAGAGAAAAATGTATTTTCACCCCGTGGAATCCCAGTCTGCCAGACAACCTCCCAACACGGAATCCTCACTCCTGTGTCACCTCCTCCTTTGGCTGTTTGAGTTCAGCCAGAAGCTCCTTCCCACTTTCTCCTGCTTTTGAGGCAAAGAGAGCAGCTCCCTCTTTAAAGCCCAGGAGCTTCAAGCTTCTGGCATAATCTGCATACACAGCATGGATCAATTTATGTAAATGAAGCATTAAGGAAAACACAAATTAATAGCAAAACAAAAACAACCTCAGAATCCCTTTTTCCCCCCTTCTTACTCCTTGCCTCTTCCAAGGTGAAAATGCTGAATGTTGCTACAAATTGTGCTAATCCATTATTTTTCAGCACAAATAATAACAAAAAGGTTGCTTCTAATCCTCCTTTTGAACTCATATTAGTATTTATAAAGCAGCATGCAGAGTGCTGTAAACTAAACCAGACACACTTCAGATATCCTTAAGTACCTACCATGATACAATGGGATAAATTGCAACAGAAATTTTAATGTCACAAAGATTTTTTTCATTACTTAGACCTGAAGTTACTTACATGACTTATTCGTGTATTTTTTATTTACAGGGTGATGACTCCATAGAACAGGATCAGGTATTATTTACATATACATTATTATTTATAGTATATAATACAAAAGTTTGTGTAACTGCTCAGCTTTCCAGAACACATGTGAAGATTTAGTGAGCAAAGACAGGGTTTCAGAAAAAGGATATTTGTATCATCATTAACTTCAAATGCCCCGTACTTCAGACAAGCTTCTACAAATAAAGCTGCTCTATCAAAGTACCTCATACTGTTAAATGGGAAAAAAACAAAAAGAGAATCATTTGTTAAGATACAAACCAGAAAAGTATTCCAGGACATCACACCAAAACACTTGCAGAGAGGCTTTGTAAAACTTTTTTATATCACCCCTCCCTCTTTGCACTCAAGAACTGACACTTGCTATAAATTTTTCTGAAAGATCAGGGCTGAAGTTGCTCAGAACAAATCATAGATACTATAAATCATTGCTGCTTGGTCCATGGGTGCTGGCAGTCTTAAAGCCTGTGCTAAAATGAAATACCAGTTGTAGCCCACAGGTTAAAATTAATTAAAGATAAACCTGCTAAAATAGAAACAGATGTCAGAAGTGTGGACAAGAGAAAACACAGCTGCTGTTTCACCTTTACCTGTGCAACATCTCTGCAACTTTTGTGAAGCAGCCAAGAGACAAGAGGACAAGAATGGCCTTGGATTTCTGGTTGACCTGTGGGGAGCAGAGGTGATCCACCCAACGCCGGAGCACGTCCGCGCACTCCTCCGAGCTCAGCCGCACCTGCGGGACACAGCAGAGCCTGAGCGAGCTCCCAGCTCCCACACACACACACTGCTCTCTGCTGCTGCTGCATTCTCCTCAGGGAAACACTCTGGGCAGAAGCAAAAGCATCTGCAACCATCATTTTTTAATAAAAAGTAAGCATATTCCTTGAATTAATATGACATTAAGGAAAATCAGAGATATCTGGGTATAAAAATACTTCACTTGGGTCACTTCATTTTTACATGTGATTAACATCATTTTTACCCCAAGTTTTTCTTAAGTTTTTTTAAATAAAGAAGTTACTCTTCATCCTTTACTGAAGACTTAAGGACAAAAAAAATCTTTATTTTTCTGAAAAGCAGCATTCACTTATTTAGAAAATCTAAGTGCTTTTTCCATTCCTTCTTCAGGAAACATAACAGAAAGTTTAGTTGAGAGACACTGAAAAATCCTTACTAACCCCTGCCCATTTTTAATGTGGAGAATTAATGCTGTGTCTGGGTAGCTTTGCTGTAATTATGGCTGCACACCAAAACAGAAGATGATGCAAATTTATATGAGTGTTGGTAATTTTGAAATCAGCTCATACACTACATAGAGCTCAGCACAAAGTCACTGCCCAGTTATTTACCCACATCCAGGAGTGGATTTTTATAGTTTATTACCAACTTTATACTGCTGCAGCTATATGGACCTTCCCAGACTACTGAAAAATTAGGAAATTGAGTATTCCAAGCCTTTTTAAGCCTCAGTCCTATAACACAGATGAGGGCAGAGCTGTGTGGTCAGAAGGCTGAAGAATCTGCCAGCGCTGATTGAACGGACTGGCTTTGTGTAGCTAAATGGTATTTCTAACTGATGTTTCAGTTATTTAGGGCACTTCAGCACCCTCCTCAGCCTTCCTAAGCACAGATGCCAAGCAGGTGGTTGGTGTTACCAGCCTGGAAGCGAGGAATTGCCCACCTTGGCCAGCCATGCCGCGCGGTTCCACTCGCCGTAGGTCTGCAGGTAGCGACAGGCGTCTGCGGCCTTGTCAATCAGACACAGCAGCTGCACCCCCTCTGGAACACAGAAATTCACTCCACTCAGGAAATCCAGGGAAAAAGGAGTTGCTATCTCAGTGTGGAAAGGGATCTCCATGTCCTCAGCACCTGAGGATGCTGAGACTGCCCTCAAATAACCCCTGTGCCAGTTATTGCACCTTTGTTCTGGGCGACAGAGGCCAAGCAAAGCTCTCATTTATCTTTATTCTGAACACAAACTTAGGGGCTCACAGGACTGCTCATCATAAAGACATAATGATCTTTGCAAATGAAATAAATAGATTTCATAGGTAGTTCTTTGTTTTAATTTCATGTTGTCCACAGTGCAATTATTAACAGTCTAAAGAGTGGAAAGTAGTTTTTCCAGGCAAGTACAGACTTTTAACTTTCTCGGCATGTCTGAGTATTTCAGTTTTATGGTTATAACTGAAATATTTCAATTATGTTGCAGCTCTTGCATTAAGCAAAATTAACCTGTACTTGTAAGGAAACACATATTATGAACAAAGTTCTGAACTGAAAAGGAGACTAAATCCATGTTTCATATTTTGTAACAGGACATCAAATTTTAGTTATTCTTTAATTAGAAAAGTGGAAAATACATATTATGTGCTCAGCTTTTTTTTTGTGCAAACAGTTCTAAACAATTTCCTCCAGAAGTAAGTTTTCCAGTGAAAATAAATCAAGACAAGCTGGATTTTATAACTCAGTAACTGATAATTTTTGTGTTAACTACTCTGTGTAATGTCTGCTACAGCACATGCAACATGTAAGATCTATCACAGCAGGATTCGCTCCTATTTCCACTGGCATCCTTCAAAATGATGAGAATTATGAGTTTACAAGCAAAGAGAAGGAGTTATTTTACCTGCAAGCTTTCCATTGGCTATCATGTTGGTTGCTACCAGTTTGATGGTGCTTTGAGATGGCCCTGACGAGGTGACAGTTGTGACCAGGCAAGCTTTGAGTGAGTCACAGTAATAATGTGCATTCTCTGAACTGGTTTCTAGCAGCAGTTGCACTGCTCTGTCAGTCTAGCAAGAGAAAAAAATACAACTTTGACCACAACATATTAATTTTGTTTAAAAGCCTTTCTATTTTTACCCTTTTTAAGACATGGAGCAAACAAAAATGGAAGTAATTCTAAAACAGGCTACAAAAATACCTCCCCATCTAGCAATGACTAAGATTCTGATTCAATAGGATATTTGAAATAAGGACAGCATTGAAAACCCATCATGAATTTAACATAAGAATGAAAAAAACTCTGCACTGGATTCATACAAGTATGAAACAGCAAATAAAGTTAGCAAAAGCCGTCCTTGAATAGACTAAGTACATGAAACAGACAGGGAAGAAGAATAAAAAATTCAAACATCACCCACAAACCTGGCCCAAGAGAAGAAGTTGATCAGCACATTTCCTGGTATGATCATATGTTGATCTCTTCACTTCCTGGAGATTTACCCTTTCCAGCTGGAATTTCTGGACAAAGAAGGAAAAATATTTTAAATGTAAGCCTACCATAAGAAATAAAACCAGGCATTTAAAAGATATTTACATATCTTGCCAGTTTTTAGAACAGCCTCTATTTTTAAGCACTAGGAATGTTTTAATCCAGACTGGTATGTTACTAATAAAAGTGAAATATGTACAGGGAAGTGAGTGTTTATTGTGTTGATGACATTCCTATTAAATTTGGTTTCAAACTCTTTGACATACCTGGAAGTAAGAATTTTCACACAGTACATCATAGCATATATCCAGAGGATTAACCAGCTGCTCTTGAAGGACGGCTGTGTCTGGTTTTGCAGGCTTCTCCTGGCATAAGCTGTGCAAATAGTGGGCAGCAATAGTCCAGAAATGCAGCTCAGATTCGTCCCCATACAGTCTGAGAAGATACAAAGCAGGATGTGAAACAGGTTTGTATTTTTCCATAAACCACATAAAAATATGATGTATTTAATTTTCTCAAGGACTGTGCACAAGTACTTTGCATTATCAATGGGACAACATTATGGAATGACATTCAGCAAGGTAGGTCACAACAGAAATTAAACTCCAGGAATGTTCAGCATAGAAATATGTGGAAATTGGTATTTATTATTATTTTACACTTAGTCACTGATATCCTCTTTCAACCACAAGGTACTAAGTTTGGAAACCATCTCTGAATACAGACAGATTAAAATTAGCTCAGTTTAGGCAGAGGAACCACACAGAACAAATACACTTGAAATAAACCCCAGGCCCTGTTTGTACAGAACTGTTGTGAAGTTCTAAATGACATTTTGGAGCAAGAACAAAATAATGTGGCTGCCAGAACTGCAGTTATAAAAGTGCTACCAAGACTGAGGGAAGCTCCATATATCCAGCATGCAAATAAAACTGTTTCAGTGTGGTAACAGTTCCATTTTGGACTTAAAACCTCTCCTATATGGGTAACAAAGTAGTTTAGGGACAGTGCTAAATTAAAGGACAACTGGGTGAGTTCCTGTAATTCAGCTCATTCCTATGCATTAATAACAACAAGATTTTCCTAGGAAACATTTTATATATTTATCTGAATCTCTACTACCTGGCAACCAGGAGACATCTCTGCAGCAGAGTAAAATCTGGATCAAGCAGAAGTTTCTTTATGTCACTGCATAAAGTGAAAAAAAAAAAATAGAAAAATAAATAGAAAAATAAATAAACAAAGTGTTAAAGAATCTGTAAAATGCTGTACATGTTTTTTTGTTTGGTTGGTTTTGAACACAAATAGGATACATCACGTACAAACTGAAAAAATCAACCCCTAAAATACACAATTTCTTTTCTGAAATGAAAAAAATGCATCTATGAAAACAATTACAAGAGGAATTATATATAATTTTAAATATAACTGATCTCCAGGAGCAAATGCACAGAGTCCAACAGGAACTCTTTCTCCTTGTAATACAGGGAATCACCACCAGGGTGTATGCAAAGCTGCCAATTAGTCTGCAATAATTCTACTAATTACAATATTAATTACAAATAATCTTGCAGCTATGTAGTGTCACAACAGAAGGGGTGCACATGCACGAATTTAGGTTTTCCACAGGTGTTTCAGACTGGATAAAAACAGGCTGTTACCTATTCCACCCAACTAAATGAAAGGACAAAAGGAAAATGGACAAAATTGTCTATTTGCTAGCTTTAACTAGAATTTTCAAGGTTTAAATTGAAAATGTCAAAATCTGTTTCCTGTGTAAATAGAGCAGTGTGCATCAACATTGTTCTGGAATTGCATCTTCAACAAAGGATTGCTGGAATCATCTTTTTTCCCTCAGAGCTCAAATATCCTAACAAACCTTGGAGTATTTAAGTAGCAGTGTCCAGTGCAGTCAGGATCAGCATAAAGAACCCCTAAATCCCTGAGAAGTACTGCTTATAACATTCCAAATGCTCACAGGCCAGTTGCAAATCATGTACTGACCCTATCAGTACCTTTAAAGCACCAAGTTTTAAATTACATAAAAAATAACCCCTTTTAAGTAAAAACTCATTACTCAAGTGTATCTTTAGAGAGGCAGAAAGAATTCTTTCTTAATTAATTGTGAATTGCCATAAACTTCAGATTTCTTGCCTTCTCTGAGCTTACACAAATAATAATAGGAAAACTCTTACTTGGACAATGAATTCAACTGCTCTTGAAGAAGGTTTTTAATATTTTCATTCTCTGGATAATCACTGGATTAGAAAAAAAGGAAAAAAAAGAGGTTTTCTACATTACCAAAAGGACAGAATTACCTGAAATGAAAGAGCACTACTTGTAGGAGAAAAATACAGGCACATACATAGAAACAATCTTTCACATTCTTTTGGTAAGCCACTCATGCAGGATTCTTTATCCAGTTACCAGTTCCAAAACAGCAGTGAAAAATTGAGTTTGCTTCCACTGAACCTCAGAGCCAGTGCCAAGCTTCCTTTTCCCATTTTTCTTTCATTCATTAACCTTAAAACTAATAAAAATGGCAATGCCTAGAGCATTATAATGTGACTATGAGCCAATCCAGGACACAGAAATGTCCTCCTATGATGATGTGAATGTGGCTCTCCAAGAATACAGCCAGGTCTACCAGAATATCAGAATATCACCTGCAGTTACACTTTAGGAACAACTCTGACTGCTGCATTAACTCCTAGAACAAAGAGAACACAACTTTTCTCAGAAGTAATATAATGCCATAAAAATATTACCCATACTTAAAGCAGACTGCAGTTTTTAATAGCCAAGTGCTACGGAAAGCCAGAAGAAATACCTGACCTTAGAGCCTTATCAATTTATTACTTTCAGTAATAAACAGTGAAATAATTATTTTTTTTACTGTCCCCAAGACTGAGGAAACTTATATATCCAACAGTTATTTGCACAGAAAGACTAATAAAAGATGCAGGCTTTAAAAATAATAGTCTGTTATATACAGAACTATATTTCTTCTTACATGTCCATAATATCTAGAGAATATTTCTCATCCCATGGTTGATGCAGCAGGAATGCTTTTAAAGCTAATGAAGCCCTTGGAACAAGCAGGTAGGGACACCAGACAGGTTCTGAAACAAAAGGAAAAGATTCATTGTCCAGAGGGTCATGTGCAATAATGCTGTGCTCACTGATCAGAAAATGTACCTCCAGGAAATATAGAACAGAAAATGTACACCAGAAAATGTACCACAGAAAATGCACCACTAGAAAATGTACCACAGAAGATGCACCATAGAAAATGTCTCAGCTGGTTTGCAAGCACCAGGAAAATCATAAATAAAAGTCTTCTCACACACCCAGCACAGGCTGCTAGTCATAAAAACTTTTCACTACACTCAAGCAAAAACATTTCATAGAAGGTACAGGGTTATCCACCATGCTCAAATGAGAATTTCAGGACATTCCATAGTGAATTTAGCCATAGACTCCTGGAATGCATTCTACTGGCTTTGGCAGAGCTGTGTGCATTGATTATTGCTACTACAAGGGCATGGTGCAAAGTTTAGTTTGGCTCTGTCCCTGTAATTCCTACAGTACAATGCAAGAATTAAACCCCATCCTGGAAAGGATGGTGGGAAGTTAGATAAAAATTGTACATGAAGTGCTGTCACACAAATGTGAAAGCCAGTTAGTCTGTACTCAGTACAAGGTGTGGCTGACAGGCAGTAAATGCTACCCAGTAAGGTAGTGAGGAGTAAAACAAGTACCAAAACCAGCTCCATGATTAAATATTCACAATTCCCTGTTCCTCTTGTGCACTGAGTGATGTAGGACTGTTGTAAATGTGATTTGGTAATTAAAACATTACCACAGAGCAGAGGCAGAAGGACAGCTCAATCACAGGCAGCTGGCACAGCCTCATTTCAGTGTGCTTGGCTTTACAACATTCATTTTTATAACTTAATATTGCAGAACATTAGATAACTAACCTGGCTGTGATAAATTACATATTTCCTCAAATAAATCTATACCACAGCTCCTCACATCACAGTTTATTACATATATCTTAGAATCTACTGGGTTTTAAGGAAATGACTTAAGGAATTGTATGAGCAGGATTGACTCAAAAGGCAACAAGAAGAGTTATTTGGAACACCACTAATAAAAAATACAAAAAAAGTACAGCTTGGTTAAATAGTTAAACATTTGCATTCCCTTCTTAGACATATGGCTAAAAAGGCAAGTAACACTAATATTGCTATTTTAAAGGTCAGTTTGAAAAGCAATGTATCAGTCTACAAACACCTGAAAAAAAAATCAGGAAATACATTTTCACACATCAACAATTGTTTCTAAATCATGTAATGAGTATCCAATGATGCAGGTACTGATACCTAAATGATGTGCCAATGCTTTGTAAGTCAATTTGCTAAATATCTGTACAAAAAGCTCTTATTTTGCTAATTTATACTTCAATTAAGATATTAAAAAGTATTTATTATTTAGGAGATTAAACTTGTATTAATAAAACCATGCATATGACCTGAGGATAAAAAAATTACCTGTATCTATCAAAATCAGTGAAAAAGCACCAAAATCTCCACATGTGACAATTCCCTGTTCTAACAGAAGTGCTGAGCTCCACTTTCCAAAGGGGAGTGCAGAAGTCTCAAGCAGTGGGTAGCAGAAAAGACATGAGCATACCTATTAAATCCTGTTCATCCATCCTGAAACACGAGGGTTTCATGGATAAGTCCAGCACTCGGATGCATCCATCATCTGATGCCAGCACCACTTTGTCTGACGTGCACCAGTCCACATCCAAGATCCGGAAATTCACATTTCTCCCGCTTCTTAAGCTGCTCACCATTTGTACCTGGAAAAGTTCAGTTATTTTTTATTTTTAGCAGCCTCTCCATCACCCCGTGTGAGGCTGTGTCACACACCCAGGAGGCACAGCACAAAATTCATGATGAAAGGTGAAGTTAGCCATAAATCATTTCAATAATGGTCTTTTCTGGAGAGTGGGAATTTAGAAACCATGGAGAGATCACATGGTTGCCCTGGAACAATACTATTTCCCAATTTGGAGCTGAGAAAAAAATCCTTTTGAGCACAGTGTACAGCTGCCTTCTTGTTATCTTTTTTAACAGGACAGGATTAGATGTATAATAGAACTGAGACTATAAAATATTATTAGATATTCCAAAAGACTCTTGACTGAAAATGTGAATTTAATTTTAAATGCTTTCATGTAGGAAACTCCTTTATCCTAGAAAAAGAAGAGGGAACAGCTACAGGAGGAGTATCCTATGCCATCAAAACTATTCAAACATGCTTCAAGGAGAGATTCATTGGGTAATATCCTACTCAGCTTATGTAATTCACAGAAGTTGTTCCTATCTGCTGCCCATTCTTATCATCAGTGGAGTTTCATATTGCACTAATTAAGTGTCTGAATTTGGAACTGGTGCTCTTTACAAAGTGAACAGGAAAAAAATTAAAATTCCCATTTCATACCCTGATAGCCTGAACTTATTCCAGCAGTTAAAACAGTACAATTATATTTCCTTCCCCATGGTACTATAATCCCCTGAAAGACCTACAAAGCAAAACCCAAAAGGTTTGTGAACATAACTACAGAGTTTCTGAGTACGAAGAGAAGCTAGACAATGTTAATGAACAACATTTTCTGGTTTATTTAATTAAATCTACTGACCATACACAAAGAAACCTGCAGTGAGAGCAATCTCTTGTCCATGGATTAAAGTCTCAGGTTGGGGACTCCCCCTTAGATTTTCAAGGTCTGCCTCAAAACCATTACAAAGAGGATCTCAGATATTGTCAGCTTTAACAGTGGAAGACACTTCTCATTGATGGCAGCTCAAAAATGCTTTATAGGGAATAAAAGTCTTCTGAGAAAAGCCATATGACTTTATCATACAGCTGCCAGCAAGAAATCCTGACTCAGTAAAACTTAATCCCTGACTCATCCTGATTTTCAGAGGTGAGGTGTGGGCTTTGAAGAGAAGTGCCTATTAAACCCACAGCCACTTACCTCTTTTGAATCCCAGATTTCTGCCCCATCGTTGTACATTGCAAGAAGTTTCTGATTTCCTTTCCCTGGGGCAAACCGTATTTTTTTCACCCAGCTCCGGTGTGTAGGAATCCCCCTAAGAAAAGACAAGATTAGGATCCATCATTCTATACCCAATATTGCAGGAAATTGAATCCTGTCCAGGAACTTTGCAGATCCTGGTACTGCACAGATTGAGGAGAACAATCTCTCTATATGCACACACAAATGGCTGTCCAGATTATCAATTTATTAAACTAAAATTATTAAATGCTTGAAATAAATACTACAATATTTAATGTTTTACCAGAACCCATTGCAGATTTAATGTGAGAAAATGATATCTAGCTGGTTTTAAAACTGTGATTAAATGTTAATTCTTCTGAAAACACAAGAGATTAAATGTAGGGAACTGTGACACAGTAGACATTTTCTAAATTTTTATTCTAAAAAATGTGTATCTTTCCCTACAGCAAAGAACAAAAATGAGGAAGGATGAAAACATTCCACATTCTAATACTCATCATCTCATGTTTGACAGAGTTAATTTGCATTCATACCTGGATACTCTAGCTTTCAAATCCCAGAAGTTTAAGTTTCCATCAACATCTCCAAGAACCAGGATATCCCCTTTCCAGGCAATACAAGTAATGCTACCCATACTTCCCTGAAAGTATTTAAGAAACAGAAAAATATCTTGGGATTAATAGACTCAAACATATGAATAAATATTTCAACATTGGTATTCATTTAAAAAAAAAATTATACAACTTGATAGATCAAATTCTACTCAGTTAAAACAGGAGGAGTTACGTATAAGACTGTGAAAACAGAATTGCTATCAGTTTTTAAGTTGGAATTCAGATTTCAGATTTCAAAGTACTACATTACTGACCATTTGCTGCTACAAAGCTTATCCCAAATTTTCTTCTGGCAATCAAAGCTGAGTAAAAACAATAAAGCATTAATGATAAAGAAAAATTGGAACTCACATCTGGAGGAATTCTTGCACTGTCTTTTACTGAGTTTCCCTCTACTGTGAGATGATAAACTTGCCCATCAGCACCTGTAAACACAAAGTGCTCTCTGGCAGAGATGTTCTGGCTCAGCTCTGATTTACTTTCAGCTTCCTGCAACAAGCTTTAAAAAGAACATAATGAGACACCATTATTTGTTTCTTGAAATCAGAATTGCAAGACAAATTCTACCTAGTAATGCACAGAAACAGGAAAAAAAAAAAAGCATATATCCTTCAAACCATTTTACTGAAAAGTTAACTATTTATTACTTCTACTCTTCTGGAAATGTCCAAGGGCAAGTAACAGTTTCACTACAAGAACCAGGTAACCAATGGACTGCCACAGACATCCCTGAGAGAAATAGATGTATCAAAGTCCCACATATAAAAACTAAAGGGAGGCCCATAAAGTTGTTTTGCTTGCTATGTGCTCAAGAATCTGTTCTAAAATATTATTCTCATTAGAAAAAGGGCACATGGTGGAAAAACAACACTTGCTGTAGCACAGGATTCCACCAGGAGCAGGGATACCTGATCACAGAGGATTCCACGCTGCTGACTTCAGTGTCTGATGCCACTGTCTGCCGGGCCATGGCCTCCCTGGCTGCCAACTGCTTCTTCCTCAGGCTTTTTAAGTTATGGGAAGGTGACCACTCCTGTGGAAAATGGCCCAGGAAAAATGGAAAAGACAAAGGTTTATTCCCTGAATTTACTGGGGCTTTACAATGATTCCCAAGGAGATTGCTTTCTGTAGTACCTCCCTCCAGCACCCAAGGCACAGAGCAGATTTCTGCACCATAACCTCCTTTTTTCCTGCCTCCATTTGGTGACAGATGAAATGTTAAAGCACTTACCTGTATATGCTACAGTTACAGTAACACTTGCTGCAAAATTGCTCAGAGATTTTATACTATTTCAATGTATTACATTTATTAAAAGGTAACAGAATTAACTCCTTACCAAAGCAGTTGCTGTAGGGAAGTTTTTAGACATTTCCCTGAGCAGAGTGCAAGTTCTCACATCCCAGATCTCCAGTGGTTTATCTTTAAATACCACAGCTAGATACTGCCTGAAACAAATGAGAATTTACTTCAGCAAGAGTCCTTTGAGCATTTTACTTCACACGTGTTGTTCACACCAGCACTCTGGAGGCCCTCAAGAGTTAGCAGAGCAAATTAAATCCCCTCTGAAGCTCGTGATTCCCTTGAGTTACTGAGGAGCAAAAGAATGTCTGAAAAAGAGTTCTTTTCAAAGGTAACAGAATGAGAAATTTCTGACAGGTGGTTCTGCACAATTACTGTGGAGGAGACAAGGGGAATAATTCAGAGAGAGCAGCAGCAACTCTGATCTCACCATATTCAGTCTCAGTTGATGGCTCAAAATACCAGAAAAACACACAAGACTGCAGGCTGGACAGAGATTTTCCCCTCCTGCAGATGCATGCCACTTCCTAACCCAGGGATAAATGAGCATAAAATCATCTCACACTAAACCACTTGTCATTCATGTCTTCAGATGGCTCATCTGTGGAGCTGGGTGAGTGTAAACACCTTTAATCTTCCGCTTTTCACATTTAACTTGAAAATAGAGAGGCCGTGCAGCAGTTTGTCCTCTAAAGCATTCATCTCTCTGCAAGTGAGCCTCCTTTCTTGTCTCACTCAACACTCTCCAGCCTCTTCATCTCAGCCCATGGCTGTTCTTAATTTTTAATGCATTATTAAGAACATTATATGGCTGAACTCTTCCAAATTCTCTGGAACTCCTACATGCAAAAATATTCCTGTGCAAGCTAGAGGACATGAATTTTTTCCTCCACTGTAAAGAAGAAGCTTTGAAGATTTAGAGAAAATACCCAATCAAATTTAAGACTACTTTAATTTCATTTGTAAATGAAAGTGGTTTCCCAGAGTACTACAATTATTTTTGATACAATGAAGATCAGGGCCTCCTGTCTCAGGCTTCAGCTCAAAAGAATGAGAACTGGAAAGGAAACAACTTGGTCATTTATCAGCTGACCTTTCAAACAACTATATCTCACATCTGGTTTTCCAGCAGAAAATTATTATAAAGGTGTGAAACACTTACAAAAGCTAAATAAATATGAATAATCATCCAATCTTGAATGCCAAACTTCCTAGTTTTAAGTAAAGCCTAAGTTATGGAAAAGAGAATTAACTCATAACAGAATCAAAGTTGAAAAAAAAGTCCAGCACTTTTTTTCTCCTTAATATTATCAAAAAGTCTGTTCAGTAAAAACAACTCCTGTCAGAAATAAAATATTAATTATTGATTTTGCAATGTGATTGGATCCTGAAGTGGCAAAGTCAACCACAGAAACATTCACAGCTTTCGCACTTGGAATTAATATTTGGAAGCATTTTCCTCTTGATGCTGCTGAATATTTTTCTATATACTCTGAAGTGCTTTTTTTCTTGGAATGTCTATGATGTTATGAGGATTTTCATGCAGTACAGTGAAATTTATAAACTTCCCAAGGCTGATGCACTTACTTCAAATGAGACACCTTTATCATTTCGATGGCTGGCTCATCATTGCCTCGCTCCCCACGGAATGCAATGCTCCTGCCTGGAGCACAAAACAGGGGGAGAACAGAAACAGTCAATAAACTAAAGAGAAATAGAGAAATAGCTTATACACAGAACCAGTTTACAAACCAAACCAGCACATCTCCAAATCACCAGTCATCTCTAATGTTACTATTGTCATTGTCAAAGTTTTACTGCATTTCATTTTACTGCATTTCAGAGTTTATCATTATAATTTCAAAGTTTACATTAAATATATTATAAACTCTACTGTCAAATCTAACTCCTGACTCATTCCAGAGCACAACAACTCAAATGGATGCATCAGGATTACATAAATATAGAGAGAGAGTTCCAAGTGTTATTATTTTCCACTCAAAACCAATGAGAGATTCTCTCCATTCCCCAAAGAGGAAATTCATTAATAGATTTCAAGTTTGATAAGAGAAATTAACTCTGCCATGAATTAAGTGTGATAGTGTTTCATGGTGTAATTCCAAATTTATCAGAACCATTCTCTCTTCCTTTCCAGCTAAAATAGTAAATCTCAAGAGTTTATAATCTCATCCCCAACAAAATTTTCATCCAGCTGTAGGAAGTGTTGCAGAATTACAGGTATTAGAACTATCACTAAAATAAATAATGACGTACAAACAGCATCTTCTATGCAAGTTTCATTCTCCTTAGCTTCCAAGGAAAACTCAAGCTATAAACTTTAGCTCCTCTTGTAGCTCACTGCTAAATTACTTAAGCCAGCTACATGAATAAATCCAGTTATCAAGAATGAGTTAGAATTCCAGCAGCCTCTGACAGGAGAGCTCTTTCTCCTCTATTTACAACATCTTAGCAAATTTCTTTCATATTTTTGTTCAGAAACATACATCTGAATTTTGTCAAAGTAAATCTGAATTAGCAGAGTTTGCCTAGGCCTAAAATAGAAAGCTGGGCTCCAAACTTCCCTCCAAAGAGGGAAGAAGCAAAAATCAAACAGTTAAATTGCTAAAACTTTCTTGAAAGCTTTCAAAGAGGAAATGTACCATTTTCAAGCAAACAAAATGCTAAGGTCTCAGATATTCATATTTACTTGAAATTTGGTTGCCTGCAGAAATTCTGAATCTTTTATGACTTCTGTCTATAAATGTTCTACACTGATTCAAAAGCTGAGTGAAAAGTCAGATTCCCATTTTACATGAGATTAATTTCTCAATCTTTTCTGTTTTGGTTTTAAACAGATGAACAAAAAACATTATATGAAAAAACTTTACAATAATATTATGCTACAAGAATAGCTTCTCTGTGCAGCACCCTGGAAATACAACAACTGAGATTCTTCCATAAGCTTAAAAAAAATGGAAAAAACCACAATCACTTTATATAAAGCAATTCAGAACTAGCCATGTGCTGCAAGATTTAGGCTTTTCAATTAGAACTTAAGTGGCTCCAGCTTTTCATATTTAAAAATAATTTAAAATTATTGAAGTGCTTCCTGTTCTGTGCTGTCTAATCTCCCCAGTTCTACCTCCTTGTATTGTGCAAATATTGAGTTCATTACAAATATATTTATAATCCATTATGAGGTCAAAATAGTTGAAAAAACACATGTAACCTGTTAACTTTGCTATCAATAGTATCTTTTAACAGTTATTTACTTTTTAACCTTTCCAATTCTTTATAAAAGTATCAGATTTTATTGTTTAAAATCCCTTTTGCACTCATTCACACTCAAATCCCAGCCACGTGCCTGACCTGTTGCTGAAACAAGCCACAACAAATGGTTCAACACCATTTCAGGGGCACACGAAACAGTGGGTGCAGACTATGACAAAACACATTTGGAAATCTGGAAGTATGTGCAGTTTGTGAACAAAATCCACCACTAATACCCTGTGTGGCTACTTCTAAACCCTCTGCTATATTTATTATTCTTTTAAAAAGGCCAAGATGTTTTTGCAAAGGTTGGTTCAAGTGTGCCTGCAGAGCACCAGACAAAACACATCTTTGTGGCTTCACAAAGAGGAGCAGAAACAGTTAAAGCTCCTCTATTATTTTATTTTGTCATGACAACAGAAGGAATAAAAAGAAAATAAATCAGAACTTGTCACTCCCCAGCAAATCTGTCATCTCCTGGAGCAGACTTCTCAGGAAACACAAACCTGTTGGAAGGTCCACCAGCTGCAGCTCATTCCTGACCAGCCCCAGATTGTTGGGTGTTGATGTGGCAAAGGAAATGAACCCACTCAAGCTTATCCACTCAATTCCCCTGTGATCAGAAGGAAATACATGGAGCATATCAGCCAAAATACTTGAATTGCTACAAGTTTGAAGTATTTTTTTTAATGTATATTCTTAAAAAACCCAGCACAGATGTAACTTTCTGCACTTTATGAGAACATAATATTTAAGCATAACAAGAAGCTACACATTAACAACTACAGTGTGAATATAAAGTTACTGAATTAAATTTAAGAGCAGCTTTCTTTTCAGACTGCATTAGCTCTACTTTGGTTAAAATAAAAAATTCAGGTAGAAACACTGCTAACTTTTGCAGAAAACCCTCACAGATACTCAGCACTAGTGTGAACTAAAAGCCCTGCTCTGATCAAATTCGTGGTTACTATCAAACAACTCCAATTTCCCAGCGCACAGGAAATACTCATGTGGGAGGCAGAGTGGGTAGACTTAATTCTTTCAGTCCAGAGAGAGGAGAAATAAAGATGATATAAAAAGAGAGGCCCTGAAGAGATTTCACAAAAGAACCAAAAACCTGGTCTTTTTTTTGTTTGTTTTTGATCTTTTAGATCACACCAAAGCTGCTCCCAAGCAAATCACGTTGCAGTGCTGCAAGGATGTAAAGTTCCAGTGCTCAGAACATATTGGCAGCACAGATGGATTCTCAGCCAATTCCTGAAATACACCACAGGGCAAAAGGGACAGAAAGTGGCACTGGGTGGGCCTGATCCTAAACAAGACCCTTCTCCAGCCCCATTTCCCACACAGTCTTGGTGCCTGCAAAAATTGCTTTATCTGCAAAATAAATCAAGGAGCTCTTCTAATGAAAACTGAGCTCTAATACAAACGTGCTCAACTTCATTTTAACACAGATAAAAGGATTTAAGGTTTCTTCAAAGCCTTCAAACACAGATTACTTAAGAACTGTTCCCAGGACAAGTATTCTGTTACATCAACTACGTGCTTTGCAAGAATATATGTGCAGTATGAGAAAGATAAATAACAGTATTTATGATTTACTGTCAGTAAATCCAACTTACACTGCATTAAGTAGAAGTTTCCTAAATACAATGTACATGGGTGAAACCAAAAAGCACTCCCATAATATTTTGCATGTACAATTTACAGCTATATTTATATTACTTTAGTTCAAGCTTTAAAAACATGGGAAGCTTTATTCCTAAGTCCACAAAAAATTTAAAAATTTATGGCCCAGTCTTTTTCCCAGCAGGACCTATGGAAGTTCAACCATTAATTTCAATCAAAATGAGAAGTATTCAATTATTAATTGAAACATTTCAGGCATGATTGAGTAGAAATCTACGACTGCAGTAATGGGTGACATTGCAAGTCTCCAAAGGGTCATAAACCCAGGGAGCTTTCTGAAATGGAAGAAATATGAATTCTGACACCTTTCCATTTCTGTTACTCAGCTATGGTTTTTGGAAAATGTCCACTCCTAATGCATTGTTATTGCTGGTAGTTATTCACCATTCTCCTGTAAAGACCTGAAGCATTTCCCACATTTCTACACTTCCTTCATCAGCTCAGATTTAGCAGGGCACTTCTCTGCTGCTGCCTGGCCATTTGTCAATACCAATAAAAATCTACAGAAACCCAAGACACTCAAAATCAAAAGGAAACCTTAGCTCAGCTAACTGCTTGCACCTGAAACAACATCATTTTTGTCACTGTCATACACAGAAATTGAGAATTTGAAGACAGTGGTTCAAATTCCCTAATTCAAGTTCCCTACTGAAATAGCAAAAATTTCCTTATAAAAATCATCTTTGCCTACCAGAATTAAGAGTTACATTCAGCTGCCAACCACTTCTCAGACTGAATCCACTCTTTTAAAATGTAACATTTAGAGATTCTATACATTCAACTTGTCTCAGGTACTTCAGGAGTGACACTCAGTTGTTTTGATTAATGTTTCCAATGCAAACAAATCACGAAATGCACTGAAGTGGATAAAAACACAAATTACATTTCTGCTTGAGAATAGATTGTTGTGACTTTATGACATGGCAGCTGCTACTTAAATTTAAGGATTGTGAAAAAAAGAGAAAGGCAAAATGGGAAATTAAACCATATGTGCTCCCAAAGTGGTGGTAGATATTTTTCACTCTAATTTCTCTATTCAAGGAAAGTTTTTTTAAAGAGGTGATGAATGTTTGCAAGGCAGTTTCCCAAAGTGCAGTCAGCTGAAATTCAAATGCTAAAACAGCTTCAATTCAACTGCTAAAATTTGGATGTAATGTAGTAATTTTCAAGTCGTGCCTGCAGGCCATAGACATTCTTGTTACAGTCAGTGAGATTTTAATTTTCAAAATAAAAGCTGTTGCAGCCTTGAACTTGCTGAGCTTCAGTGAAAAAGAATGAGCAGCACTGCTCCAGTCACAGCTATTTCCCTACCAGAATAAGCAAAAGCTGCACTGAGAACTGCAAATGTGCCACTGAACTGAAAGCTGCACTGCAGGCATTTTTTATTTGCAGGTATCAAATATATTTTTCTCTGCACTGAAGATGTTTTGTTATCTCCTGTACTGTCTACTGTCCACAGCGATCAGACTTGGTTATTTCATGGTTCTTCCACTTTCTCTTAGTAATAAGAATGATTTGTATTTCTCTCTGTCCTGAAGGAATCCTGACCTCCTGCTCCCAGTTTCTACCAAGCCAAAATCCCCTTCTTGATTTTCCCCCTCCCTTACACTCCTGGCTGTGGCCTGACTTTCCCTCTTTGTGTGCTTTAAGCATTTCTGCTGCTTCTTGCCTCAATCTCCTTATAAAAATGAAATTAAACTAAACAGCAAAGTATTTACTTCTATAATTCTAAACAAATAGTGAAAGCTCAATAATAATCATAAATAAAATGAATATTCAATGTTACCCACAAGTACAGATTATTTTAAAAGGAAGGAGAGAGAAGCAATTCTTCCTCCTTCTAGTCCCAATGGAATTTCAAAGTTTAAATAAAAACTAACTAAACAAAAAAATCAGCACATGACTACATATGTAGAACACTTTGATTTCAGAAAAACAAAAATCATAATTGCTAACACCCAAACAACTCAGTGCCCATTAATTTAGAACATTTAATTTGTGAAGGAAAATTGCCTTATTTTTATTACATTCTCTTCCTAAATACAGAGCACTGAGAACTCTGCTGGCCTTGAGTGACAATTTCAGGGTACTCTCAATTACTACTAAAATAATGATGGTCCCTGAAGATGTTCTTCAAGATAAAATGGAAACAGAGGCATTATTCAATCTGCCCAATATTTTAGAGGTAAAGTAAAAATTCCCAGTGGAAGAAAAACTTTTGCACTCCACAAAAATCAATTAAAAAAAGAAAAGAATCTCCATGCATTAATCTAATTTGCTTGAAGCATTCCCTTGAACTTGTAAAAATTATGTAGAAAGTCACTCAGACAATTGAGGAATCTATAACAAATATTTAAAAGCCTTATCCTGACAACAGCTTATGGCTAAATAGAATTCACAAACATTTTATATGGATTCTAAAAAGACTTGTTGAGAGCATTTGCTAAAAAGACAACATATTCTTAAAGTTTCTCAAAAGCTGCAAATCCCTTACAAAATTGAAAAACTTAAACTAACAATACTTCTAGTAATGCACAAAGCTTTTTTTCAAAACTATGTTTATTTCTTCCTCCCTCTCCATCTTAATTTTTTTTTTTGACATGTGAAATGCAAATAGGGGTTTTCATTTTGAGTTCTGTAATTGCTGTAATAAAAAAGGACTCTCCTCTTGTGCTGCATAAGGGAAGATCAAATGAAAATAATTTCATGTGTAGTCAATGGTATGAAATCAAGAGATTTAAATGGTTTAGAAGAGAAAGGGGAATTCTACTCTTACAGTGCCAAGTAATCACACCACAAACTTAAAGAAAGTTATTTCATTTTGTTGGTAGATTCCAAGCAGGTTTCCATGATGAACTCTCAGAGCTGCCTATTCTCAGTAACCTGTACATAAATTTTTGCAGAATGCACAGTAAAATGCAGACCTGAACCAGATGAAGGCTTTATGACACAATTCTGATGCAAATATTTACTAATATTAGTACTAGAAATAAGTATTTTATTTTCATGCTTAAATCTACCTGGCAATATGTAACCAGCAAGCACCACCTTGAATATCTGTGCCATCAGTTATTCAGAAAGTTCTGCCATTGTGTACACACAAACACACATCACAAAACCTTTAAAACTTACTCTGCTCCTTCTTAGGATGGATAAATACCCATTCCTATATTCAGTCTTAAAAAAATTATCTTTACTTCTCTTAGAACTACAACTCTCAACAGCAATTTCAGCCCCAAGGGGATAAAGTAAATAAACCCTGACACACCAACCAGCACTATTTCAAAGGACTCAATCCCAATAGATATAAAATAAATAAAGTTCCTTGTCCTAAAAAGACTTCTTTGTCCTGCAGTGCCCTGAAGAGACTGGAAGTAGTTGATATGCATCCCAGATCAGCAGGCACAGATGCAATTCCAGTATTTCCTTCAATGTAATTTTCATTCCAGTTTTGTCAGGGTGTTACAGCTCTTACACAGCAAAGGCAGTGTCAGGGTAAAGCACTCAACAGGCAATTTTCCTGATTTCATTAACAGCAAGGCAAGACACCCACACTGCTGGGTAACACAACTCAGGTGTCTCAACATTGGTTTCCTAGAAGGATTATAGCAGGAATTTAAATGAAAATCTTACTTGACTTCACAGGAATGGATGCTTAACTCTTTGTGGAGGAGTCCACTTGTCAGGTGAAACACCAGGACAGAGCCATTGCTTGTACCTATAAAAAATGATTAAAAAAATAAAGGCACACATTTTTGTTCTCCCATGCTTTAGTGAAAATGCAGGATTTACAGGTATTTCTCTCTCTCTCATTTTTAGATACCTGTAACTATTATATTTTACAATTTTACAAAAACTATGTTAATTTCTAGAACTTAAATCCCAAATATTAAACCCTCTGCAGCCACTGATATTCACTTGGATCAAGACATCTTCCCAAACCTTTTTGAAGAGGCTGTAGAAAATCTGATTATTCTTCTTACATTTCCACAACACACCCACCCAGCTGAAGAAGAAAAGAATGTTTCTTTTTGCTTTGATTACTGGAGATGAGTAAATGCCTCAAGGAAATGTTTTAACTGTTATCCCAAATAATGCCAGGGGAGAATCTTGGGTAGGTTTTATGGAATCATTAAAGCAATTCTGCTTTCTCATCCTGAAATAATGAGTTCTTTCAAATTAGAAGTCAGTAACTTAGTAGCTTTGAGCTTCAATTACATCAAAAACCTTCTGAAACACTGAAACTTACAATTTTCCATTAGACACTTCTTTATATTCATATCAAACCTCTGAAATACAACAGGGGATACCTAAAGAGCCATTCAGGTATGTTAAATTTAAAAAGATCTTGCTGTAAATGCACTTTACACTTATTTATTTTCTAATCTTACTATTTCACCTGTTTTAACAGTTGCAGCTCATGGAAAACCACAAGTTACATTTTAGCAGCACCACATCATGTTGTGATGGACTGCCTGTGGTTTAGAGCACAACTGTGAAAGAGGATGCCAGAAAAATCAGCTTTAAATAGGGAAAATTCTGAGTTAATACATCAGGTGCTGGCAACTATTCTAATAGCTAGATGTAATAGCTAGATGAGTTTAACTACATTTGTGGTGAGACAGAATAGATTCATCCAGAAAAAGTAACGTGCTGCAAGTGTAATTTTAGGAATTCATATCAGAGCAAAAATGAAGTCTCTGTAAGTCCATTTACTTGTTGTAGGAATGCAGGGCTGCAGAAGTCCCTATTTCCTGGCATTCAGAATTAAGTGAGAGCAACATGTAAAATGCTGAGTGTATCAGCAGATCAATATCACAGAAAATAACAGGATAAATAAAAACTTGCTATGATACTGCATTTTTCAGTCAGCATTGCTTAAACCCAAGGCAGGGAAAAAGAACCCAAAGACTCACAGAACCAAACCAATACAAGGGTCACTATAAATTACACTGGCTCAACAGACAGATTTATTTTTTCTCTGTATTATTAACTAAATTTGTATTTAATACAGGATCTGCTCTTTCCAGAGCAATAAATAAGCTGCTCAAGGCACTCACCAACAGCAAGGATGGGCTCATACTGTTTGATGTTTTTGGTTGTGAGGGGTGGGCACATGCGGATGGCGAACGGGGGCAGAGGCAGCCCTGACAGAAGTCCTGTCAGCAGGAATTTGAGGTGCACTTCCTGCAGAAATGAATTCCTTAACTCTTCTCCAGCGCTTGCACCTTGCCCTGCTTAAAAATTAAAGTTCTTGTTAGTATGAAACTTTAATTGAAGATGTTATAGAAGGTTTTCAGACAGAAATTTCTATAATGAAGAATTACAAACAATGGATAAGACACATTTCTTCCTCTTGAGCTTTGCATGATTAAACTTTCCTGAAGACTGGTTGCTGGTTTCACAAAGAGAAATGTGAAATTATGTGTCAGATAAATTGGCTTCTAAGATTAGTAACAAAAAATCAAAAAGTGTTTTGTCCAAATTCCATTTTAAAATACTTCTTTTCCTCAAATAAAATGAATTTGGAACATTGGTGCTCAAGATAAAAACCTCAAGAGGATTCATTTGATAATTTCTTTAGCAAACAGGAATTCTTCTATTTCAGAGTTACTATTAGAAATAATTCTAACAAATATTTTAAGTTCTCAAGTCAGGTAATATGTACAATGATTCAAAGCCACAAGAAATTAATAGCTGTGGTATCAATGAAAGAAATTCTTACCAATCATGTTGTCTAATGAGAGGTCTGGAAGTTTATTTTGGAATGTTCCTACAGGGATTCCACAGAAGGAGACTGGGGAATACAGAGGTGATGCACTGGAGCTGCTGCAGAAGAAATGAAAACAAGTTCCCCATGCAGGGACAATCTCCATCCCCAAGGGACTCAAACTGCCCCTGCAGCCGTGTCCTGCTGGGCTGGGGCAGCTCTGTGTCATCAGCAAAGAGCACAGACCTACCTGGCTCTTATAATATTACATTTTTCCTGACAAAGATCAGTGCTTTAGAAATAATTTTTAAGAACAGAAGAATTAAAAAACAAGAACATTTGGGTTCTAAACAGCTTTCCTGGATATGCAGCACAAGGAATCCATCTAGCACTCTAAGAATAAAAACACTAAATTTCTGACGAGCAACAAGAGGATCTATGCTGAAAATCTGGTACTACTGACATGTGAAAGAATTCTATTTCTTTTATGGCAGTAAGTTATTTATTTTATTCCATAGTGCTTTAAAGGGTTATTGCAGCAGAACAGCCTTTGTACATTGACTGTTCAAAGCACTGTATCACTTCACACAGTATTTGGAGAGACTGCTCCAAATCTAAAATTCTAAAAGCTGTGTGTATAAAAACATTGTTGATACCACCATATTCCAGTCACCTGCTGTGCAGCTGGAATAGTGCCAAATACACACAAATCCAGAAGAAAGACATTCCCCTACTAAAAGTGTAGTTCTTTACAGACTCATTTTGGTCGTTACATGTGACTGTAATTGAGGGATCCATTCCTAAGGAAAATTAGATGATCTGAAGAAAGCCAAAGAGAGGAAAACACTCCCCCAAAATAAAGAGAATAGTCATTCTATCTTTTGTTTTCTTAGTCAAGACAGTCAGGATGGAACTGCCTTTAAAAAAAAATAAGAGTAAATACAGTTCCTGCACTTCCCCAAAGAAAGGGAACTGATCTATCTGGATGGCACAGTTTGTTCCTCCTCCTTCACTCACACACATGTACAGCAAATGAAACACTTCCAGGCACAGAAGGATCACTGCTGCCTTTAAAATACAATGAAATACTGAATACCACTTGGAAAAAAAAAAGAAACTTTGGTAAGAGAAGTAAATCCCATTACCTGTTCCGCACATTTCTGCCTGAAATGCTGGATTTTAATTCCCAGATCATCACCCTGCCATCACTGACTATGAGAGCTGCAGCATTCTCATTCACTGGGCAGCACACCATGCTGAAGGGTCGAACTGTTTTGGTCACCCTGATGGCATCACACTGACTTCTTAAATCATAAACCAGCTCCTGAACTGGCTCTGGATCTGTACAGAGAACAAACAGAGTGAAACACATGGGATGTGAGCAACAGAGGGAAATGTGAAGCATGACTGAGCACTTTGATTGAAATCCATGTGCTTCCTGTGCAACAATTAGGAAAAGCAATCAAAAACAACACTCTCTTGATCTTGCTGTACACAACAAAGATCTGGAAAGTTCTCCAAAATGTAACTTTGTCTTTGTAATATATTATTCCATATGAATCTTGCAAAACCTAAAACAGTAACTGTTTCATAGCTGGGCAGAACCTGCATCTGCTCCCCACAATCCAAAACTCCAGGTTTATTGGTAAACTTGGAAGCCAGTAATGTAGCTCACTAGAAATTAGCCAACTGCCCAATCCAAAAAGAACAAACAAAACTCACTGTCCCTTTTTTCCAGTCTCCACCATTTGGTTTAAAAGACCATTCCTAATAATATTCCATGAGACAAAGGTTTAATAATTCAGATTTGAAACTAAATTTAAGCCCATATCTTAGGTCTAAAATAACTTTTTCCAGTTGACCAAATTACTTCCAAAATCTTGTGTCTGCATAAAAAAATTTTTTTTCTTAAAGATAAAAAGAACACACTAATATTTTATTTAAAACATTATTGTATATGTGACTTTTAAGCCACTTATTAATTTAAGTATTATTTAGCAATAAAAGGATATTCAGGGTATTAATATAACCTATTTCACACTTATTATTAGGGAATTCAAAAACTTTTCAGTTTTGAATTTGTTTTGGGAATTTGTTTTGGGAAAACACAGCATAAATTTAAATTTAAATTCAATATATAAGGGACAAAACACTAGAAGGACACTAGATTCACCATCTTTTATGAGGCATGATGGTCATTACTGGTGTTAAACTATTAATTAAAATGCATCAAAGTTAATTTCTGGACATTTCTGATGTAAAACTCACCTGGCTCCTCATTTGGTGTTGCAGTGATGCTGCAGTTGGATCTGCGAACCCTTAACGTGATACAACCATTTTCGTGTAGGCAAAATAACCCATCCCTCTGAAAACAAGGGATTACCTGGGCAAAGAGATGGCTGTTAGATTGCACATTCAAAATCTTACCCTTTGAAAAGGACACTTGCAAGGGAGCCTACAATCCCTGATGTTTAAGCAAATCATTAAAAATGTTACCATTAAGGCAACACTTCCATGGATTTCTTCAGCTACAGGATTTGTGACCATGGAAGTCAACGAATTGGAAAACATAATTGAAAGGTTTTGATTGAATTGTTTGTTGTTACAATGATCAAACACAATCAAATCTTCCTCACCTGTATGAAAGGCACTCCTGTCCTTTCAATGGCAATCACACCCACTGTCTGATTCACTTCCAAGTCAAGAATCAGAATTTCCCTGGGATACAGTAAGAGCATGTAGTTTCTTTTGGAAGGCAAATATGACAACTGAAGACAGTCGTTGAGTGTTACAGATTCAGCACTGTAAAATCAGACATGAACTTTTATTAGGTTGTGTCAACGAAGAGATCAAGTTCAAAATAAAATTAACAGTTCCATTTTTCCTGCAACTGCATTTTTTCAAGTAACCTCTATTTTGATCACAAGGCAACTGCAGATTTCCATTTACCTGTCAGAGTAGTGCAAAGCATCACTGACTTCCAAAAACACATTCTGTTGACTTTTGTCTAAATAAGATTATAGAGCAATTTTAAAAATTGTACTTCATTCAAATGGAACAAGTGTAACTCTTGCACATCTCAAATCCAAAGCAATTCACTGAGGAACAGCGCTGACTGCCCTGACATTTACTGGCATTCATGGGAAATTACCCTCAGACACACTGCTTACTTCACTTCTTATACTACTGTGTGTATTACCTTACAGGCTTTAACTTAAGTACATTGAAAAAATCAGGTATAAAAAGCATTATCTGAGAAGAAATATTTGTAACTTACCTTGGTTTTTCATTACTGATTAGGATTTTTACTTTATCAAGGGCCTTTTTGGCCCCTGTAGCAGCAGCCAGTTTGTTGTGAGAAGGACTGGAATGGGGACTGGAGATGTAAACTTTCTTCCCTGAGCTGGCAGGAGCTTTGGAAGGGGAGAAGTCAGAGATGAACACTATTCCTTCACTGGTGAGCACTGGACCAAGAAAGAAAAATAGCACAGTTCAGTCTGCAATTTGATTGTGGCATTCCATTTTAATGACATTTTGGTGAGGAAAAATGCTAATAACTTTGGTAATACTGTATCAGATAGAACACTCAAAATTCTAGACTGCCAGCACTTTCTAACTGAAAGAGCAGCAGATGGTCCATTAAAATCAATTAATATCCAAAAAACTCAACTTTTCAAAATTAAGTTTATATTAAAAATTACTGTATTACAGACAGAAGCTGAGTTATTCTCTCTCACCAACTGTTTTTCTTTAAGATTCACAATGCAAATCGAAGACAGAATACACACTGACTGTAACACCATTTTTTGTTCTCATGCAGAGCATTGCCCAAATAATCATTAATTCACATTATTTATGTTGCAGCACAAAGCTCAGCTGTACAGCTGCAGTGTTTATAGAAGGTTGAATGATATGGCAGATAAAAAAAATCCCCAAACTACAGACTGGCAACTGTACTTTCTCATTACAGATCAGGAGTGATGAAGCTAAATTCAAAAATAAAATGGTGACTCTCCTATTTCTCTCCGTTTCTTTCTGCTAAAATTAATAAATCTGCACTACATCCCCCTTGACATCTGAATCACTTCTGGTACTGATCTCACACTGAGTCCTCTGAAATCTCTTCTGTTGGAAATAACTTTTATTCTTGGTCTACTTATCTCAATGGCTTCTCCCTCACCACTCATCCCTTTATAGCCTTTTATATTTCACAGGGCTCTCTATCCTTGGCTTTCTCCAGCTCCCTCTACACACTTCACAATTCCTCTTGTAAAGTCTCAGGTATTTCTTTTCAGATCTTTAAATCTCTAACTTCTCCACTCATGCCAGCTTTTCCCTCCCCACACAACAGCAACTTCTGAAACAAGATTCCACACTGGCCAAAGGCTCCCTGTCTTCACTTTCTGACTTCTTATTGGCATTTCTGACATTATTCTCTCCAATCCTTTACTTTTAATTTCAACATTTACATTCCAGTTTAACAATTTTCCTGGTCACACATATCCAGGCCCCTCTGGATTTTCGTTTACATATAAACTTACAAGCTAGATGTGAGGGATCAAAGGGGTCAAATGAAAAAGACAGGATATTTTCAGCATAACTTTTCTTCCAAAGTTTGGTGCCTGTGTCTGCATTCCATAGTACAATATAATTTGGTGGGTGAACTGCAAGCAGTAAATCTCTGGAAGCATCTTGATTCCACAGCCACTGCATGTCTGTCAAAAGAAATAGGGAACAAAATTAATATTTGGGATGGTATCAGTTTGGGCCTGGACACAAATGTCTGCTCCACTCTAATCTTCACTCTTCTCCACTAAATCTTTAATCAGTTTTAAGCTCAAGGGTAAAATGAGACTGAATATAATAATCAGCCCTTTCAGAGCTGGTAAGAGCTTTTCCTGGTTTCACAGAAAATAAAAGATCTTCAAATGGCATGGTAAGGACTTCTTTAAACCATCAGTGAGCTGGTGTCAGGAGTAAATGAAACCCAATTTATAATGCACACACAAACAAAAAGTAGTAAAACTAAAACCAACTGTAGTCAATTAACAAATTTTCAGTGGCCCAGTATCATTTAAAATGTTGCAATTTCTTTAATGGGATTTATAAAACAGAGTAATAACAAAAACAAAACAACCTAATTTCATAAGAGGACTTTTATATAATAGATTTTAAAAGCCCACCAGGTATAACGTAAGTGTCATCACAAGTTTTTAAAATCACTGAAATGCCCCAAAAAAACCCAACTCCAGCTGAGGAGCAGGAAGATGTTCTTGACATAGTAAATGTTATGATGTCAATCAATAACATTCATAAAAATAGATTCTACCTTTCTGTCACAAGATCTTGGAAAACATCACCATAATGAATTAAATCTCACAGCATTCCTCTGGGGGACAGTAAATCTTACATTTACTCATAAAACAAACAAGCAAACATACAGAGGGCTGGTAATCCCAGCAGGAAAATTCCCTGTCAGAACTGAGCACAGTTTATAAAAGGCAGGTGATGGATCTGTACACAATGCTCCATAAAATAACTCCCATATAAACATCAGGCACTGTCATTACCTTGGATGGGCTTTGAATGCTCCTGTATTTCACAGCGAGCTGTTCCCGTTGCCACATCCCACACGATGATTTTCCCTGTGGCATCAGCAGAAGCCAAACGTAAGGAATATGGAGAGCCAATATTGTGGTGGTAATTTTCCTTAGCCCATTTAACCTGAAAATACACATGGGAATCAGTTAAAGGAGACAAATATATGGCACAGACACCATAGCTCGTATTTTTCAGATAATGAACTCAGTAAAAAAGCACAGTAATAGTTAATGCCAAGAGCACCTGTAACATACCTTTAAGCCACCATCACTTGTGTAAATTTAAGGTAGGTCAGCACTGTGCTGCATGACTGCATGGCTGATATTCTCAAATTACATAAATCAACAACCCTTGCTCCTGAAGGTAACTACAACAATATACACTATGTATATAGAGAATTTACTCAAATATTTAGAGGAAACCAAATGGCAATGTTTAAGGTTCTGTGGGCACCCACAGACCTAAATTTACTGACTTATAATCAAATGAAAGCTGAATTATCATTCCATTTTTATACACATCCTAAAACATGTAATTTTCCAAATCTGACAAATACATTGTGGTATTGGTGAGGAAGTAAGGTTAGTCTGTAATTTATATATTGTCTCATAACAAAACAGAAACAAGTTACTGTTGACATTTGCTACCTTTTTGGTTATTTTCAGCACATTACCACCTCTGATTTCCAGGTACCACTTTGCAGTTTGGGATTTCAAGCTGCACAGGCTTGTAAATTGGCAGTACTTATGAGAAATCTGTGTCTTGAGATCTGAAAACACTCTGTCTACAACTCCTCCCAGATTACAAGGGGATGGATAACACTGACTTCTTCCTTATCTATCCCACATGGAGCTGTTTTTTGCTATCTGCTTTTAAGGTGAACTTCTGCCCCAGGAGAGACTGCAGACACTGGCAGAATGAAGAAACATTATTGCTAAGATAATGGGAAGTCACCTGCTACAAAAATTCCATCCTGTGTGCTGTCACTGCCTGTCACAGAAAGGGTGAGGCAAACACAGGACTTTCTGCAGGTACTGAAAATGTGACATTTGAAAACTGAGACAGGACTATCATTAGTCACCACTTTCTTTTCACCATGATCCAGATTTACAGCAGCATTCAGAGCCCTGCTGGCACCTCTGTGCTGCCCCTCTCAGAGGTGTGAGCAGGATGTGCTTCACAAACCAGCTGAATAAATTAAACAAATGTGACACAGGCACAGCACACAATCTCTACCTCTAGTTATAAACTCAAAGCATGTTTCTATCAGAATCACAAAGAATTCTTGAGAGACTCTACCTAAAATTTCATTTTTGCAATTCCTACTTCCCTGCTGTTCCAAGAAAGAACTGCCCCTGAGGATATCTGCAGGTCGCTGTGTAAGTGTAACTGCAAAAACCTACAAAGCTATTTATTTCTCAGTTAAATGTATAATACCCCAAAGCAAATTCCAAGTCTGGAAAACATCCTTTCTCAAGGGAGGAGTTGTCACCAAGTACAGAACAACAAAAAAGGAGATCTTTACATGATCAGCCCTAACCAGAGCCCATGTGGTGCTCCCACACCATGAGCCTCTTTCCTCTCTGCAGTCACACTGATCCAACAAGTCCCCACACAGGACCTGACCTTTGCTAAGAGAAATTATTTTCTAGCAGTGTTACTCACTGTCTACTTGACTTCAAAATACAGCAGCATCAGTCAGAAACAAGAACCAGAGGTAACTTTTTTAATTTTCACAATCCATACCACCTCATTTATAAAGCCTCATTTTCACTGTTTATTAATGCATCAAAAAGAATACAAATGTCATGTCAATCCTCTCATTCTTGTGACAGATGAAAAAGCTTCTCTTGTAATTAGATTTTCTTCTGAAAAAGCACGATTTCAATAATCTTTGTAAAGGTAAAATCAGATATAATCCACTCTGCACAAAGTCATCAGTCCCCCACAAAGACCTTTTGGACAGATGGACAACTAACATGGATCCATTTTCAGGGAAGCTTTTACCTATTCCAGACACAGCTACAACTCCAGCCAAAGGAGAGGATGTTTTTAAAGGAAAATAGCAAAAAGGATTATGAAACAAATGATCTCTTTGTTTCCTTCATAACAGATGTGGTGTATTTTGGAATTTTTCTGAACTGAAGCACACATTTTTTGGGGAGATCCCCAGTGGACTGAGTTTACTGGTGTGAGCCTCTACTCCAAGGAGTTTAAGTCAGACTTACACAGCCACTCCAGCTTATTTATGCTCTTAGCATTTACAAATTGTTTAAAAAAACTGATCTAGGAACTGAAGAAAATTTCTTAGAGATGTAAAGGTACCTGCAATGACCATGGCCTCAGAATAATTTCTCATATAATGCCTATTTCTTAATGTACAAGGGATTTTTTTTTTATTCTTCCACATCATAAATTAGCTATTTTCTTCCAGCCTGCTTTTGTGCACAAAGCTTCAGGTAGTGGCTTTGAAAAAATTACCTTATAAATTATTGGACTTTAGCACTTGGTTTCCTGTTAAATAATGTAACTTCTCAAAGCTAGTGAATGTATCCAAAACACATTAAAATGCTATCACTGCATGGATCAAAAGGGCTACAATTTTTACCTAAGCTAAGTAAAAATGTTAAAGCAGAAGACACACTGGACCTTTTTCTTCTACTACAAAACACCAAAACCTCACTACCTAAGACCCTATTATTCTTCATAAATTATTGACTGCCTTCTACTAAATACAGCACTTGTGCCAAGGGCCATGAAACACATCTGCCAGCCAAACAATCCTCTGAACCCTAAGTGAATCTGTCATTGGCCACAGTCAAAGAAATGATAAATCAAAGAAATACATCCTGTTCTACCATCTACCCAAAGCCAAACTCTGCAATTTCAAATCAAGGACTTCCAAAGGAAAGTACAGGTGTCCTACACTTAAACTAAAATTTTAGCCATAAATGCTCCATTTTGTCTGCAATTTCTCCTTTTCTAAGTAAGAAAAGAAGAAAAAGGTTAAAAGTAACTTTCTAGACAAATGGTGCACTTCCACAACAGGGAGATCAGAAAAGGCAGCAGCAAAGAGGTCCATTTGGTATTATGTAATGTCCATTTGAAATCCTCTTCTGTTAACAGCCTTCCTAGAAACATATCTATGTTCTGTAATGCTAACAAATGTTTCTAGACATTCTTTTATATTCTATGTTTTTTAGAAAGATATACCATCAACCCTAACACAAACTTCAGCATGCATGATGTGACTTAACTGCAAAAGATCACATAAAATACATGTATTTTACATCAGATTTCATGTGAAAATCACATGATACATCACGCCAAGCTGTTTACAGGGATTTAGATGATATTTCAGATATCATGTCAGATATTTACAGTGATTTAGAAGGATAACATAAACCCCAGAATCAAGTAATATACCATAAACCAGGTACATCTCACCTTGACAACACTGGCTTTGTGTCTTTCCAAAACCTGCAAGGTCTGAGCAGAGTTGGCATCCACTACAAGAACGAGGGAATGGCATCCATAGGCAATCAAACCTTGCCAGCCCCTGGAAGAGCACAGAGCATCATCAAGAAGTAAATCAGAACAAAAGCTCTTCACATCAGGAATGAGGGGGGTTTCGGTAAGTTGAATGCATGCTACTAGACACTGTATTTGATGTTTATCAGATGATAAATACTATTTAGTAACCTAAAACCATTATAAAATAATATTGCACTGTCTGCTGGAACCCTAAGCCACCACAGAGCATCTCTCTGTGTCCCTCTCAGAATCTTCTTCTGTAAGTTTAAAACATCAGACGGGAATTCATTAAGAGTGTCCCCAAATTTTAGATGTAAGAACACAGGTAAGAAATATATTTGCAATGATACAATTAATTGCTTATCTTTTTGTTTATTTATTTACTTATTTATAGACAAAAAAGGAGCATGGAAACAATTATTACAGTAATAGTGAAGATCTGCTGAGGACTGTCAGGAGAAGTTAAATACAGAATCACAGAATAGTTTAGGATGGAAAGGACCTTAAAGATTATCTTGTTCTATCCTCTGCCTTGGGCAAGGACATCTTCCATTATCCCAAGCAGCTCCAAGCCCCGTCCAACCTGGCCTTGGGCACTTCCAGGGATCCAGGGGCAGCCACAGCTGCTCTGTGAAGCTGTGCCAGGGCCTCGCCACCCCCACAGGGAACGATTGCTTCCTGATATCTAATCTCAACCTACTCTGCTTCAGTGGCACCCACATGTCACTGCCGGGAGGGGCCGGGCCCCGCTCGTCCCTGGGCACGGCTCTGTCTGTGCCCAGCGCCGGCCGGAGGCAGCAGCAGCCCCCGGGCTCTCTGCCCGCGCTGCGCCGGCCTCTCCAGGGGACGGATCCATCGCTATCCCAGCCCCGACCCCCGGCGCTGCTCGGGGGCTCTACGGACACCCGCTCGCGAGGGGAGGCAGGGCCGGGGCAGAGCCAAGCCCGACCCGAGGCCGCGGCCAAGGAGCCACGGGGGAGACCCGGGACCCCCGCCCGCCCGCGGCCCGGCCCCCACCCCGGCCCTCACCAATCCGCCGCGCCCCGGTTGGGCGCGCTCAGGGCGCCCGTCAGGGTCCGCGCCGGCAGCTTGATGTTGACGGTGAAGCGCTGCATGGCGAGGCCGGGGGGAGCCCGGAGCGGAGCCCAGCGGGGCCGCCCCAGCCCCGGCCGCCGGTGCCGAGCCCGCGGCCCTGCCGGCACCGCCCCGCAGGAAGCGCCGCCTCGGCGCCGCCGCCGCTCCCCGCTCCCCGCTCCGCCGGGGCCCCGCGGCCCGGGAACGGCGGTTCCGCCGCCCTGCTCTGCCCCGGCCCGGCCCGGCTGGGTCAGGGGCACACGCGGATCTCGGAAGGGTTCGGCTCGGCAGGAACCTCTGGGGATCACCCGCGGCACGTGCCGCAGGAACGCGTCTAGGTGGGGTCGGGATGTCTCCAGAAACACTCCTCGCTCTCCCTGTTCAGCTGTTCCAGCGCACTTCCAATTTCAGTCTTCACTTTCAAGTTCTTCCTCATGCTGAGGTAGAACTTCTTGTATCTCAGTTTGTGGCCGTTGCTCCTTATCCTGTCGCTGCCACTGAAGAGTCTGGGGTCATCCTCTGACACCCCTTAGAGATATTTGTATGCGTTGGTGAGATCCGCTCTCAGTCTCTCCTCATCACAGAGATGCCCCAGACCCCTCGTATCTCTGTGGCCCTGCCGGACTGTCCCAGCAGCATCATCCCGGCTTGCACCCAGGGTTTGACAGAGGAGGGACCCCCAGAGCTGCCCCCATGGCCAGGGACACGGTGCTGCTCTTGGCTGCTCATCCCTGGCTGGGACGGGGAAGGAGCCGCGGGATGCCAGAGACTCCAGCTCCAGGGATGCTTGTGCTGCTTCTCAGGCTGCAACCTGGGACACCTCTCCGGGAAAAGGGCCCCCTGTCCCATCTCTAGGATGCTGCAGGACATTTTTCACCGTAGTGTCACCTCTTCAGTGACAAAACACAGTGGCAGACCTCAATAGCAGCAGCAGCAGCACACGTTGCACCACAAGGTACCAACCCATCCTCCAACTGTCCCCAAGTTGTCACTCACACCAGGCAAAGCCAGCTGGGATGACACATCCCTGTGCAGGAGCACTCAGGTTGCTCAATAATGTCAAAGGTCTTTTCCAGCCTGACTGTGTGATTCTGTGAAGCTTCTATACCAATTTTCTGTGGCCCAGCATTAATAAGATAACAAGAATTATGTACTTGCAAGCTCATTATTTAACATACATGAGCTGTTGTTAAGGTGTTTGTTTCTCTTTGAAATAATAATTGTTTTTTTTGTTTTATTTAGTGGAGAAAAGGATGCCACTAGGTGGCCAGAGATGGCAAGAATGTAATGCCAGTGACTCGCTCTTACACTGCTGCAGTGTCACTTTGTCACAGAAGATGCATTAATGTCGATCCTCCTTTTCCCTCTTTTCATTCTAATCACAAGTGCATTTGTGCAAGTGGGAACTCAAGAAACAACCTGCAGCTGATGCCTTTTCCAACTCTCTTCTAAAGAAATCTGCTCTTGAAGCACAGTACATCCCTCACAGCCACTTCCAAGTCACCATAACATTGGAACTTATTTCTTGAAACTGTCTTGTCCCAAAAGATCTCTCTCTGCTCTTAAAACTGAAAAATACCTGTTTGGAGAAGTAAAGAGCTTTTTTGTTCCCTTCTCTTTGTCATTATTTGAGGACTATGTTATCTGCACCTCTGGAGATCAATTTTGTAAGAGCCTGAGCAGCTACTAGCTTCATTAATTTTAGTTATTTTTGCTAATGATGTGTTTTCACTCTGTATCCTTGGGCAACATGCTGCTGCTTATGTTTTTTGAGGAATTTGGTTATTTTCTTGCTTTGTTGAATTTGGGCTTTGTGAGAAGGGTCTTTTGGAGCTTTTATTGCACAATAAAAACAGAACCTCTTCTTGACAGTTTTCCATCCATTCTCTTGACATCAGAAAACCAAGCAATAAATGAAATGCCTAAAGGAAATAGATACTTTAAGGCAGCTGAAGATAAGGATAGATTCATAAAAAGAGGAAATGAGGGCTGTGTCACCAAATTGGTTGAAATAAAACAAAAACCTGAGTGGTTTTCAGTCAGATAGGGTGAAAATCAGGGTGCAGAAGCCAGGTGAATACATACTGGAAATTCATCAGAGGGATAGGGAGGAGATGAAGAAAGGTTTTTGAACAATGATAAGGATCACTGGAAGAGCTGAAAGGAATAGAAATGTGATCTGACAGAGAGAAAACAGAATATGCACTGGGTGAACTTCTAATTCCACTTCTGATCCACAACTACTCACCAACACTGAGTGCTCAGGACTGATGCACAGCAAATGGGTGTGAACTAAGGATGTTCAGAGATGTTAACTTCTTTTTTGGGGGTGGTTAACTGGATGTTCTCTTTCACATCTTATTGTTCATTTAAACCACTGCTGAGCAAGAATGCGAAGTACATCAAGGCACTTTATCCTCTTACTCTTCTGTAAATATAATGATACACTATAGATATATGATACTGTTATAGCAAAAGCAAATAGCAAGCTTTCAGCTGTTTAACTGCATAGTCAGTAATGCCATTAAAGCCACCAAAACCTCTCAAGTATCCAAGATACCCAGTGGGAGAGACTTCATTCCAGACAGCTCCAATAGTTCTCACTGAGGACATATGGAGAATAAAGTTCTGGGTGATCATAAAAACAATTTGAATAAATGAATGATAAAATAAATAATGAGAAGTATGATTCTACACAGCTTTTGGCTCATGACTGTAAATTATTTTTCAGTGAATTAGAACAAGAGAAACTGGGAATGAAGTAGAGACGTGCAGTCTCCCTTTTAGGTTTCTTCTTTACATAGTAATTATTGCAGGAATATTCCTGTGAAAGCTTCTGGGACCTCTTTGATTTCCATGGCCTTAAGTTAGAGCTGCAGGAGCTCCTGGGATCCACTGGTGAACTTTGGATGCACTTTGCATTCCTTTATGCAAACCCCAGTTTGAGATGGGGGTGTGTAAGCAGCCCACACATGCTATGGGGCAGGGTTCCATTTGCATTACAAATTACGCTGCTCTTGCCTTGCTGCTGTCATTTCTGCTCTGTGCATTTAAAGCTCCTCGAGTTTTCTGCTGGTTAAGTGTCCCTGGCTGAAAGGGGGCTGTCTAAACACTGATGCCTCTTATCAGAGGTTTTGCACAGAGCAAGAGACTTGCACAGTTCAGTTTTGCCTCACACTTTGGGTTTTTTCCTTTTTCTTTTTTTTTTTTGCAAAGGGAATATATCTAAAGTCAAGATTCGTTTAATCACAGTCTAACTTCATAATCCCAGTAGGGATCTTTTTATTTCATCTTGTATTTTCAAAAAAAGATTAAATAAAACATATTGATGGAGGAGATTCTATTTCTGGAGCATCAGAGTTCTGCTAAATTTAACACAAAAATAAAACCAATATATGAATTTCAGAGTGTGGAATATTTAGCTTCTAGAACTCTATCAGCTTGATGCAAAACCAGATGGCTTTAATCAAAGACTCAAATGCTTGGCTCCCTTTCCAAATGCTTTCAGCTGAGAAGTTTAAAATTATCCAGAAACTTCCCTCCAAGTGCGAATGGTCTAATCCAGTTCCACTGAACCTGCTGGACATGTAAAAGTAAATCTCAAAGTGGGAACTCAAGGGGTGAACTATGAAGACACTCTAATGACTGCTTGCAGCCTTGTTTTGTTTTCACCAAGTTTCACCAAAGGAAAAATTTCTCAAATGCTGTTGTGTTTTTTGGTGAAAATATTTTCCTTCCCCTTATATATCTCTCTTTTCCTAAGGGTACAAAATGATGATGAAGTGTAGAATTATTTAATTCACATATTAAACTATGTGAATTAAAGAATGGTGCCAGGTTTGTGCCATTTCTTTCTAATTTTATCCTAGCCACAAGTATCCATGCCTGCTGTAGCACAATCACTGAGGAGCTCTGGCCCTTACATTTCTTTCTGGTCCTTTCTTTGAGTATTCCTATATGTAAATTTATATTTATTTGAAATATCCAGATGAACATTTACCCACCTCCCCGAAGTACATTCACTGAGTGAAACATCTCTGGAGAAGTAGTGCAGAAAACAAAGCCAGAGGTCTGAAAGCTGTGTGATCCCTCAGGGACACAGAGGGAATGAGAATGTCAATCCCAGATATCAGCATCCAGGACCAATTTGGATGATTTGGACCTCAAAAATTGGGGGTTTTCCTGAGAGGAGAAATCAGAATTTCCAGTAGCAGAACTCTGAGGTTTTTAGAGGTGAATATTCCTGGAATTCAGACACTGGCTCTTCCTTTAGGAAAGCGTGGAGAGTGTGATGCAACAAATGGGTTAAAGGGGAGAAGCTTGAAGTGTTTCAGAGCTTTGGAAGCATCCTAGCAACCTGAGAGAGCATTTGTTTATTTTTTTATTAGGTATCAATAAAGGACTTTTTTTTTTAGCTAAAAAATAATTATCAGTGCATTATGCTGTAAGATACAGGATGAGAGCAACAGTGGTGTGAAGCTGGGATTTGAAATCTGTGTAAAACAATGCAGGATACTCGACACTGATGAATCAATCACTGTTCCTGACAACATGAGGTTCCATGACATAAATTTTTAAAGAGGAAGAAGTCTCTAAGAAGACAGGCTTCCTGAAAAAGTAATGGAAAATGAAGCAAAAACTGATTTTAAGAGGCATCTGCAACTCCATGACTACAACTAATGAAAATGCGAACACAGTAATTTACTGAGTTTGATAAAGTGCATATTGAGAATTAAAAGTGTCCTCATGTATATTGCATATTGAATAGATGGAAAAAGTTTTAATCCATTTTATTAATGTTTTGTGTTGTGCAGGTTTTTATAAACTAAATTAAAAAATTCAAATGGCCAGAAACCATGGTAACCATGTATATCCAATAAAGTGTTATTAATTTCTGCACATTATATAACCTACACATTAATATTTAAGGTTGGATGCAGCCCAGAAATAATTCTTATGAGAGCATAAACCTTAATTATTTCATGATGTATAATATTTTCATTAAATGGTTTTCACATTCTTTGGGAAACTCCATATTAGCACTTGTTTGTATCCAATGTCCAATGGAGTTTGGGAGTCAAAGTGTGGCCCTGCTTCAAGACTCTGGATGGAAGACACACATGGAAAATAAATGTGTAGAATTCAGTATGTAGCAGTAAAATCTGCATGCAGGAAGTAAAAAAATCCAGCCTGGCACATCAACCACAACAATTCCCTCAGCAGTGCCTCTCCTCCACCAAAAGGGGTGGGAATTCTGCATTCTCATGGTTTATGATGCAGTGAAACTTTGAGTCTCTTATAAGCTCAAGGGACACTGAAGATACTTCAATCCTGGCTTGATAAAACAATATAAAGTATCAAATAAAATGCTGGGATGACCTGTGAAAGACAAAATCCCTCTGTAAATAGGAGGAGCATTAGCAGGCTGACAGTGACATTAAAGTGAGGTTTTGCTCACCATGTCTGCTGTTCCTGCAGCTGGCAGTGGTTCCTGTGGCTGCCCAGGTGATGGATGGATTCCCACAGTCCCTCTGAGAGGCAGCAGCTGATTCTGAGAAAGCATCACATATTCAGTCTTTAAAGAAGCTTTGTAATCGCTCTTTTTCCCTAATAAAATATATTTTAAGAGTGTTTATGCAGTGTTTTTTGCTGTAGGATTTGAGTTCTTTGGTGGATTTTACTGCTCTTTTTTGTAAAGCATCCTGAACAATTCTCTGATCTCTTTGATATACTTACAGATATTAGGTGGAGGGTCTGAGTCTAGCAGGTAAACAGGAGCAAAAAGTGGATGTTCCAAAAAAATTCCATATTATGATGCACAAAGTTTGCTTTCCATCTCAGCACAGTGATGACCTGTGACTTCCCTCTGGCTGTGCATGATTTCTTTTTCCTCTGGAGTAATTATAAATTGATCAGGCAGGAAGAAAAGATGCAGTTTTTGGAGTACAAGGTTTAAGTGCACCACAGTACCCAGACAACTTGATTTGGGATTTTCCACGTTTCCAGCTTAAATAAAAGAAAGAGTGATCATCAAGGAACCAGTCTTTAAGAAGCCTGGCAGAACAAAATTATCATCTATTACAACCTGTATGGTGGCAGCAGAAAAAAATACACAGATTTGTGTCACAGAGAAATTCCACACAGCAGCTGGAATCAAGATATTAAATAAAGATATTTTTAAAATCAGCTTCTGGAGCTGGTTCACTGATGATGTTACAAAGGTTGTGGCTCTTGTTGACAGCAATTAAAATCTGGGAGCCACAGGAAAGAGAAAAATCTGTGATTGGTGCACTGAAGGTAGAACACAGGAGCTGGTTCTTCAAGGCTGCCTTTCACACTTTAAACAGTTTCTCAGGGGCCATTGAGTTACAGAAAAGAATCAGATGAGTCTTAATACGATTTCAGATTTCAGGTTTTAAAGAGCTTATGTAAATATTTCCCATAAGTACAATAAATATTTGACCTGACTTTGAAATAGTGCTGAAAAAGCAAGTTTTATGACCACTGATAACGGCAATGTAGAGGTAAAAATCCTCATAAGGCCCATCACTTTTGACATAATAAGTGTGCTGTCCTTAAAAGTGTCTGCAGGGTAGGAAATGACTTGGCTGAAATACTGAATCTATTAAGAGACAAATACAATGTATCCATAGATATGAAAATCATCCTCAGAAGAGTCCATTAAAAAAAATATAGATCTTCTAGTAAAGATCAGAACCCTGCCTCACCAACCATGAATAAGATGTATTTCTTTACAGCACTCTTTGAGCTGTAAATGTTGGTTTATGTTCTGTGGCATTAGCAGTATCCATCTGTTTTTTCCCTTCAGTGAAAGTAGTGAAGAGAGATGTTATGGCTTTGCTTTACTGGTGATTTTCTGCAGTGTTCACATCCTTTTCTTTAAAGATGAGTCCTTAAAATGTGAAATTGCTCTTCCAGCATGCAATGAATGCCAGAAAAATAATAATATCTGATGGTTTAGTTCATTCTCATATATGCAAGAGAGATTTTGACTGGCTTCAGTCACAATAAACTGACTTTAAGGCCCCCCACACTGTTGCAATGTTCCCATACTCAATTTTATATATCTTTATTTACCTTTCCAGTTCTAACTTTTCTCTCTTCAGCACAAGAAAAGCAAAGGTAACTAAAAACAAAAATCACCAAAACCCACTCCCAGACACATGTACAAATCCCAGCAAAACCCAACCAGGCCTTCAGGAGTTTGTACAAAAGTCTTTTTAGGAATTTGATCAGTGGAAGACATCTCATGCTTGAGAGGTGTGAGTTCAAGTGGGAATTATGATGAGATGCAGGAAACTGCGTGCCTGAAATCCAGGACTTCTACAGTGTTCTTGCAAAGCTCATGAAGCTTGCCTGAAATGAGTCAATCAGTGTTGAAAAAATTCAGAAACAATAAAGAATTTATCTTTTTATAACTTCACTCATTGTGGGGTCGTAAGTCAGAGCTGTAAGAAATGCATCTGTGAACTTAAACTTACAACAGGGCAGTTTATACAGGAAAGCACAAATGTCTTGATTTTTTTCACACAAATGATATTTGGAAGCATCTGACAACAGCTTTGTCATGACAAACTTACATGGAAATAACCTTTAAAAGCACCACTGTATGAGGTAATTTAAGAAATCAGATTTTTCCAGAGTGCTCTTTTGCTGGGGAACTGAAAATCTATGTTAGATTTTCTTACATAAGGAAATGTACCTCTCTTTTTTTCAAAACATTTTCAGGTTGTTGCCTTGAAGCTCAGCCCTAAAGGAGTGTCTGTATTCCTGTGCTGCAAATACTGGTGGTGGTTTCAGTATTTCATTTCTTCTGCTCTCCAGAGCAGGACTCCTGGGAGAGCAGGAAGGGTGAAATATATTCAGATGGAAGCCAGTTCACTCAGGATGGATTTAAAATAAAATAGTCATGACTGGCATTCTTGATGGGACATAAATCATGAGAATGCTTCCAAATATTGTCATATCTAACCATGCCCCATTTTTTTTCCTATAAAACAAATTTCACTCGAAGCCAGATCTTCAATCCTGACAAAAATGCTTATTTCCATGAAACAACTGCTGACCTTCTGCCTCTGAATTGATGATTTCTGTACCTCCATCCCAGAGGAAATGCTCTTTGTGCTGCACACTTGGGCTGAGCTCCCTGCCTCTGAATCCTGCCCATCCAAACTTCCAGGTTGTTTTCCTAAATTATAAAACCAGACCTGTTTATCTTCCTCTGTTCTTCAGAGGAACATTTCTATTCTTCATCATGCTAAAATCCCCCAGATCCCTGATAATAGGATTTCCACAATTATCTCCTGTAATGGGGAGCAAGAATATTCTCTTACTGGGGATATGACATAAATTCTTCTTCCCTTGAGAATGAATTAATTGAAAAAAAAAATCTATTCAAAAATTTTCATGATTTAAGGACTATTTATTCCTTAATTCTTAATGGATAGAATTCAATAAATGTCTGTATTGATGACCATGTGGTTTCAGTATACTTTAGACTTCCAGAAGTGGAGAAAACACTTTTCTAAGACTGTCAGCACTTTTGATGGATGCTGAGTGAAGAATATTTCTTGAACTCCCTTTGGGGGAAAAAAGAGTGGTTTTCAAGGTTTACATATCAGTATTAAAAGCACAGGATCTGCTGTCACCAAAGTTCCCATCTTCAGAACTTCAGCAGGTGGAAGCAGGTGGCAGCAAGGGAGAGAAACTGGAGAGAGGAAGGAGCAGAAGACAACAATGAAACTCCTCATGAGCCTGATGAGCACAGCTCAGAGCTCAGCTCCTGCCAGCCAGGGCAAATAATCTGTGCTAAACACAATTCTCACAGGCTAAGTGTTCAGCTATTCTTTAAAGGTTTACTTCCTTTTATTTCCTGTTCCCCTGCAAACTGTTTCTTCCAGCAATTCTGGAAGTTTTGCTGTGAGAAGGAGCTGATATTCAGTTTTAATACAAATTAAAGAGCCACTTTTTGACTGACAAGGGCAACAGATCTAAAATGGTTAGCCCAAAGCACCTTTCCCCTGCTTATCAATTCTGTTCCATCTTTATCCTTAAATTTTCATGTTTCTTCTCTTTGTCTCTCTGCTGCATTTTGCTCATAGTGGGGAATAGAGATGTTTTTCATACAGTGGATTATTGTAGATGAGTTTTCCATAATAAAACAGTTCTCAAGCTTGCTATCCTCCACAGAATTTTAAATAAAATATCCCTGATTTGGAGACAGAATGATCAATCTGAATCAGTTCCCAGACATGAAAGCTTCAGAACAGAAAACATAAAAAAAAATTAAATATTTAGCATGAGTTATACAATATTAAAACCAAAGGAGACTCAGAGGAGTGATATTTACAAAGCATTCTTGATTTTGGCACAAGAAAACTGTTTAACCTATTAACAAAAATATTCCTTAAATAAACCCACAAGTTCCTAGACCCTAACTTCCCAACTTTTTGCCAATGTAGCTTTAAAATATTAATACATACTACCTCAAATTTCTGACTTGCCTTTTTAATAATAAAACTTTCTTTAGACCAAGTAAAACATGTGACAGCCCTTGCAGGGCTGTTTTCAGCCTAGTGGGAGCCCCAGTCCTCCTGCCCCAGAAATTTCCTTCCCTCTGCAGGAAGGGAGGAGAAATCTTCCAGAAACTGAGAATGCAGGACCTCACTTCATCCTCCTCTTACTTGGCCTCAGTATAAGAACCTTCTGCACACCCTACAAATGTAAAATTGTTGAGCACATAAAGTGAGTTGTAGAAGTTAGACATAAATCCATCAGGTTTTTTCTATCTGACAAAACTGTTTTCCAGAGGATTTTAAGTCCCAGGGGACTTAAATTTCCAGGGATTAGAAATGCTGGTTGGCCTGTAAAAATCAACAAATTGGATGGATGCTAAGTAGCTAACAGTCATTATTTCTTGCATATTTTTAAGGGAAAAAAGACAGTTTTGGAATGTAATCTTGTAGTTCATAATATGCTGTAGTCTTTTTTAAAGTAATTTAAACGCAAGTAATCTAAGGGCTTGTTTTCTTCAGGATACTGACAAACATGACTAATCCATTGTGACACAATTTACTGAGGGATAAGTGCTCCTTTAGAGGTTAAATTAAACAGCAAAAAAACCAAAATAACAATACCAAAACACACAAAAAATTTTAGTATTCTCTCCCCTTTAAAAGATTTCACTTTACTTCAGTTTTTGTTTTATTTTCTATGTTTTAAAACTTTTGAAGGACTAGTTATGTGGCTTTCAGGAAAGTATTTTTGCAACAGGTAAGACTATTTGACACAGTGAACATCTGCACTGTTCTGGCCTTCTTTGTATTCTTATTTATGCACTGACTGTTGGGCAGTAATTTAAAAATTATTGTAGCAAGATTAGAAATTACACAAGGAAAGTGGCAGAGAGGGATAAGAAGAGAATCAAATAGAAACCTGATTACTTCAGGTATTACCGTTGGGATGGTATAATTAAGTGCATTCCCCATTTCATTACAAAATTCAATGAGAAGTATAACTGCATTATTTTTCAGTCAGCAACCTTTTTTTTTGTTTTAATTCCAATTTCCATATTGATCTCCCCAGTCCTCAGAAGGGCTTTGGGGCAAAATGAGCTCTTGCATTTTTGATTAGGCTGAGAACAATCTGATTTGTGATTTTTCTGTATCTCTTCAGTTCAGTGAGTCACTGTGTGAGACACCTTTGTGCACAAGATTCAGCAGTGGGCAGCACTGTCAGGGTGCAGAGGGACCACAAAATCCTGGTAAATTTACAGGGGTGGGAAATGATGGGTTGGGCTGCAGACAGATCACAAAATCCTGGTAAATTTACAGGGGTGGGAAATGATGGGTTTGTTCATAATTAGTCCTGAAGTAGGAATAGATAAATGTGCTACTCAAACATTTTGCTTTTCACTTACATAAAGAAAGCCCTGATTGGTCCAAACTCAGTAGTACCCTAAAAACCAACAAGTTTTTCCTCTGATTAATGGAGATTCCTCACAAGATATGACTTCAGTGGTAATTAATCCTATTAAGTGTTTGCTGCTGATACCCATCAGTGTTAATGGCCTGGCAAAGGCATTCCCAGCAAGGCATCAACCATGGACAGCTGCTTTGAAAAGGAAAAGTTTATCCTCTTATTGAAACTTGAATTGTTGTTGAAATAACAGTGCTTACCTGTTGCAGGGCACTGAACATTCCTCACCATGCAACTTCTCAAAGGAAAAAAATACCACATTACAGCTTATTTTGCTGTAGGAAAAACTGTGCTGCAGGAAGATGAAAAAGCTCATCCAGGTCACCCAAGAAACTGGTGGCACAGCCAGGAAAAATGTGAGTTTGTTATGTCCCTCAGTGATGCCCTGTGATCCTCAAATAAAAGGATTCACAAATAGCAGCAGGCTTCATAGCAAAACCTCCTCATTAACTGATCCATCCTGGATCTCACATCCACCCTTCTTTGAAAATCAGTGTTTAGCTGTGAGTAACCAGTGTTTCCCATAAAAGTGCTTGTAACACTGAAACCACTTACAACTGCTGGGATACAAAGCACATCTGTCAAAAGAAAATCCTCATTAATAAAGGATGAGAACTCTGGCTCTTCTACAAAGCCTTAATGTGGCACCAAGCCCTTCTTGCTGCTTATGATAATTTTCCCTTTGAGAAGAATGAAGATTTCTAACATGGGCTGACATCAGTGCAGTTACTGCAAGGAGGAATTTGGTCCCACATTTTCTCTCTTAACAGCAGTGAAGAAAACAGGTGCAGTGAGAAGAAATAGTGGCAAAAGACCCATGTGAGATCAGACCAGCTGTTCCAGGTCTGCTGGTGTTTGCACATCTGGTGGAAGAGGCTCTGATGCTCTGGCCAATCCCTCTCTCAGTGAAAAGATGGATCCTGGAAGCAGTATTTATTTGCTCCTGGCTCACCAAAACACAGCCTACACGTTAATATTTATAATGTTAATTAACATCAGATTGATACTCTGCTACAAAAGTAAAACAGCAGCAGATCAATTATTTCAGTGAAAAATTGTTGCCTTTTCAAACAAAGCTTCCAGTTTTTCACAACAGCCATTGGTGTAAAACTTGAGGCATTTGCATTTTTAATTTCCCCTTGCCATGACTGGTTTTAATTAACAAAAATTACGGTGGCAATGATTGGCACGGATAATGCTGAAACTAATTACTAAGATGGCATGAGTTAAGATTTAAAATGTAGATTTAATTCTGGAAAAGAGCAAGATAAATAAAAATCAGCTCTGTAATCTTACAAAGATTACAGATGGCACCAGTGAGCTGACCTGTCTCTTACAGGGAAGGGGATTTTATCAACATATTTGCATGCAGTGCTCTGCCATATTTACTGAAGCCTTTCTTAAAAGTGGTTTCTCATACATTTGTTATTCCTCTCCATCTCTTTGATTAAACAATTGAGCCCCCCTGCAGTTTTTCTATTTTTACATATTTTGATCCATTTGGTCACTGTAGGGATATGTTTTCAAAGCTGTCTCAAAGCATGCAAAGACTTTGGATTGTACCTCCTGCAGTCCTCAAAGGCAGTGACATCTCACAATTAACAAACAGCTCTGAGTATATTAAAAAATGTATTCCCACAATTTCATGGTTGAGGAAAAAAAAAAAGACTTAGAAATTAGCTTGACTTGGGTTTTGTTAAGTTTTATTCCTCTCAGGTTTTTATATGGTTGGTCTTGTAAAAGTCAAAAATAATGAAAGAAATATCAGAAATTGGGAGCAAAGCAGAAATGGAAAAGAAAAAGAGAGAAAGGACTAGATCAGCCCCACCTGGTAGTGCCAAAGGTTTCTAAAAACCTATGGTAAATATGTCTGTTGTTCTTCCCTGTTCTATTTCACACTTCAATTCAGAAAGTGGTTGGCCATTTTTCTGTGTAATTGGTGGAAATTATTTGGGTCAAAAAATCCTGTTTTGTGGACTACAAAAGGTGTAGTCCACTTATGTAGACTACAGTTACAAAATTTCTACAATTCTACAATTTCTACAACTATTTCTTAATATCTTTGAGCTGAAACTTTTGGTTACCAGAAGTCTCTTCCTTTTGTTGAATTTCAGTCCATGTTCTGCTTCTGTATTTCACAACACACGGTTCACATATTAATTTTATATTAATGAGTTTTAATTTATTTTCTCTGTTCTGTAAGTTACTCTTTTGGCAAAGTTCCTTTTAACTTAGGCTTTAAAATAGCTGCTTTTTTAAAAAGCAAGCAGCAGTTTCACTGAATTGCTCCTGTTCTTCCCAAAGGTTTGAAGTCCAGGAGTGATGGTGGGATCTGCTCTGTCTCCTCAAGTCACAGGGACTCAGTTCCCTCAGGCTGGAGATCAAACAGGCACAAGTCAGAAAAATGGAGACCCCAGATTTCATTTTGAATGCAAACTAAACATCTCTCAGCAAATCTGAAGTTTTCCTTGAAATGATGGCAAAATAACCAGCATGGGCTTCAGGGCATGAATTATTTCAGGCAGTCTCATTCTAATATTGTCCAAAGCACCTAATTCTACAGACCCTAAAGTGTGCAAGAAATAAAATTTTAGAGAGAAAAGCATGTCCTCTCACCAAAATGATGAGGCAGAGAAAAAACCCAGCAGCTCACTGTAAGATCTTTATTAATACTACTCTTGTAATAATAATGCACATTATGGCTGTTTTCAGCTGGAGAGGGTTTGATGAGCTGATGTTTACAGAGTGTAAAATGATGCTCCTCTGCTGAAATGAATGCAGCTCTGCTGAGTCATGTGAGGTATAAATTATCTGATTGTTGTGAAAGTGGAGAAGAGAAACCATGGTGGCATTTCAGCAGACAGAATTTGCTCAGATTTTAGGGATGCCAGGTTTAAGATTCCAATATGGGCAAAAAGTGGAACCCAGCCTTTGCTGGCCACAGCCCCTTGTAGACTTGACTGATGTCTCCCACACTTGGTAAACCCCATCAAACCCTTCCTTGAGCAGGAGGCAGAGAGAAAGGTGCTGCCCCAGACTCCAATTCTCTTTAGAGTGTGTTTCCCCAGCACATTTTCATTTCAGGGAGGGAGCTGCAAATGCCTCACTTTGCCAGGCAAACAGCGCTTTTGGGATGGAGACAGCCTTTAAGCAGGGGTGATTTTAGACTTCTCAGTTAGGAGCCTTCTCAGTTACTCTAGTTAGGCATCTCTGCAGAACTGCAAGGAATGCTGAGCTTCCTAAGCTTGTCTATCTTTAAAAACACAAATCTTTTTACCTGGAAAGCAAGCGCCTTTCAAGGGCATTTGCTCAATGAGACATTTTCTCCCCTGCATCCTCTCCTCTGCAGGCAGAGCTCAAGGTGCTGCTGAGGATTACAGCCAATCCTCTGACCTCCTTTTAAATAAAAACCTGAATTTCCCAGTGTTGTGAGACACAGCAGAGACTTGTACCATTCACCCCTTGACTGGACCAGAATAAAAACTCTCCTTTTGTTTTCCAGGTGTTCACAAACATCCTTATTTCCCTGGAAGAATCCCTCATGTTCATCTTGTCATGTCTTAAGCACCCTCAATGAGGATAGACATCATTTTTATAGACATTTTTAGATGAGCCACACTTAAACCCTGATGTTTTCTCTAAATTAAAGATTTGTTTAGTGAATTTTCCTTCCTTGCTGGCTTTCTTAGGCATACAGTGTGCTCACCAGTGCAAACACTGCCCTTATCTTCACTCACATTGTGTAAAATGTTTTAAATTTCACCACAGAGCTGGAAATCATGTCAGTCTGGCAAATTTAGTTGAAACATCCCAGTTTTCTTCCAAGAACCTGGTTCTTTCCTCTGAAACTGGATTACACTGAAGAATAAATTATAGAAGGTGCTAAGAACTGCCAACAGCCAGCATCTAAACTTCACAAGACTCTTCTCCTACAGATGAAGGTCTGAAACTCCTCCAAAACAATAAATAAAACCAGGATTCTTACTGCAGATTTTTAAACATCTTGGAAAACTGACTCAATTTCAAGATTCCTAGAGAAGTTTTGCACTGCATTTACATTTATTACTGTACCTGAAGAGTAGCTGCTCCCAAGTTGCCCTCAATAGAAATCCACTCAGACACATTGTTGGTAGAATACAAAATTTTGGTTAAGGAGATAAATTGACCTTAATTTCAGTACATGGCTGTATAGCTCACTGAGGTTGTTTTAATAGGCTAGTAGAAATTCAGCTGGTGCACAATGATGTGGTTGTGATTTTCAAACAAATTCAGGCATGAAGTTTACAACAGCATATTAATTTCTAACCTATGTGATTTTCTAAGCTTAAAAAGGGGAGGATGGAACTGTTCAGAACTGCTGCTTTTCATTCCAACAAAACTTGTCCAGCTCAGGGCTGTCAGCCCAGGCAGGGATTTCAGCCCAAGCAAACCTTGCAGGTGAGCTTGACCACGATCCCACTGATGGCTCTGCTGGCACAGGGTGCACCCAGGTGAGTTTGTTCCTCTGTTATCTTTCCTCCACCCTTTGCTACCAATTCAGAGCACCTTTCTAAGTGCTGGAATCCACACCTGATTTCCCAGTCCAAATGAACTTGAACAAATTAGAAGATGCTGATTTGCTTAATGCCTTTGGGAAGCAGACTGTCCTGTCTAAATACACACACTGGGTATTTATAGGCCTTCAATACACAAGCCTGAAAAATATTGGCTTCCTTCCTTGGCTGAAAACTGGATTAATGAGGAGAAACATCTGCCAGTCTGGAGATTCAGTGGTCCTGGCCATGTGGCAAGCATCTTAACAAGTAATAAAACCCAACAACTTAAACTAGGAATAAAACTAGGAATAAAAGTTATTTTCTTGTAACAAGACTATCAGAAAACATCCTCTCTTTTTATTTCTTAGATGAGCTGCTAAAAGTCTCAGGATATGATTTGTCTCCTGCACTGAGGGCAGTGGAAAGGCAATGGAACAGTGACTGCACACAACCCCTTATCCAAGGCCTGTGCAAACAGGGAACAGAAGAGGGAGAGACGATGCTGATGAATTATTCATGAATAATAATGCACACTTTACACAGGGTGGGTATATGAAGCCCTCATCTCCATTTCCTCTGCAAACAGCTCAAGGAACAGCTCTCTCAACTGGTAACTCCAAAACTCCAGTGTTTTGTTCTGTATGGGATGAGCAATGATGACCAAATGGATTTGTAAGTTCTCAAAAAAGGCTTCATAACCTCCACGACAAGAACAGTTGTACACCCCCAAGCAGCACAGTTCTTTATTAAATTGCTTGGTTGAAGTTTTGCAGTCTGTTCCTTCTGAAAGATGCAGCACTGACAATCTGGAAGTGACCTTGAGAGCTGCTCTGCTCTGTCCCGTCACAGATTTGTGCTGGAAGCACTGGCAGAGACGGGAGAAGGCTTCTGTTCAATCTCAGGCTAAGGACAGCACATCCTCAGTGCCAGCCTTTTGCTAAGCAATCATCGAGGATTGAGTTTTAAATGGTGGCCCAGAATAATTTACGTGTAGGGAGCAGGAATTTAAAACCTTTGATTTCATTCCATGATGTCCAGTGGGGCCTAAATGAAAGTCCAATAAACTTATGTCCTGAAAACTTCTGTAAATGCTTTTAAAAGGTAGACTGACCTCTATGTAGGACATTATCCAAAAACACTAATCCAAAATCATGAACTCCCTTTGCAGAAGGGACAATATCAGAAAAAAGACTAACAGGTGAAAATATAATTCAAAGTATGGGCTAAAGCCCATGAGTGGTGCACAGTGTCCTGAGTTTGTATCCATTGTGATTTCATCTTGGTTGGAATATTCAACACAACTCTGTTTTGAAAATCAAACAGCAGATTTTGATTTCTGAAACAATTCAGAGCCAAACTGAGTTGAAACTTTTTTTTAATGCTTGAGTGTTTTATTTTATTCTACTGGCTAGGCAGAAATTCTGGGGGAAGGCTGGGAAGTGGGGAGGGATTTGCTGCAGCTGACATTATTTTATAAAATCTGCCTCAGGGCTCTTTGTGGTGCCTGAAATGGTATCAGACATGCAGGAGCTGCTCTAATGCTCAATGTTTTCCAGGGATGCTGCAGCAGTGCCACTCTGTGCTATTAACAACTGGAGCAAACGTTAACCAGCTCATTGGGAGTACCCTTCTTTAAATAATGAAAGGAGCTCTTATATCCACTGAAACAGTCCCAAGGAGAGAGTAATTAATTTGTACATTTTCCATCATGAATCATAACCCCCCTTTAATAAAATGTAATAAGATTGAACTTAGTTCTTTGATAAAAATGTACAGTATTGTTAGAAAGATGTTAAATCTTCAGTTTACAGAATTATTTAGGAGTTTGTTTTTAAAAAAATCTGATACTGCTGCTGTGGAAACAAATTATAATCCCAAGGGGTTTCAAAGTGAAAAAAATAATTAAAAATTAGCATAATAATTTCACTAGAGGGCTATCATAGCTTGGATGTTTATTCCTTTTCTACTTAATTTCCTCCTTATCAGGGACACGATACACAGACCTTCCTGAAATATGGAAAGAGAAAGGGGTATTATTAAAAGAACAGGAAATTATTTCTGACAGGAGGTTTTCTATCTTGATGCTATGGGCAAAATTAGGGGCAGTGGGAGACAAACACCCATGTGGGTAAAATTAAAACTATTTTCCACCACCACCAAGACACTTCCAAAGCTTTGTCACAAGGATGATGACTTTGGCAGCATTTGAATTGAATCTGTTATCTGTGGGCGTGGGCAGCCCAGTGAAACTCATCTGAGAGCTGCATGGATGTGTCTTCATTAACTGATGACATTAAGCTAATGATAAAATAATGATCTGTGCAGGACTAATGTTTTTACTGTAATGTAATAACCCATGAAGACTGCTTTGGTATTTCCTTTAAATAATTCCTAAAACTGATTTTTATGAGGCTGTTTTCTTCTCCCAGGATGTCCAACAAAAGGAAACACCACAGCAGGTGGCCTTTGCAGCACGCAGCCAACTGTGCTTTGATAAAGAGTTGTTTGTGATGACATTTTTGGTTGTAAACCTCATCCATTTTTCAGGTTTGAAGGGATCTTCCCACACCAGCTAAGCCTGGACTTTTACCAGCTGCAGTAGAACTGCAGCCTGTGAGAAGCTGAGGGTTAGCAGTTTCAAGAGTGGTGAGAACCAGGGTGACACAAAGCTTTGATGGCATTGTGGGGCCATGAATAGTTATGGAAAAATCAGAGTGCACTCCAGAAACTTGAGAAAGTCACACTTAAACCTCTCAACTTTGCCCAGCACTCCCAGAGGCTAAAGCTGAAGATTTTCCTGACTCCTTCTGCTCTAAAGGAGGGCCAAGCAGTGAGGCAAAATGCAAGGGCTGAGATGAAACCTTCACCTACAGCTGGGCAGGGAATAACCTTCTCATTTTCAGTGTCTGCACATCTCCCAGCTACCAAGCTCTCAATGCCTGTTCTCTGCTTTTCTGATCTTCCTAATCCAACAGCCCCCATCTCTTTCTTATCCAACTACACAAAATGTTCTGTCACTGTATTCCCTTCCATCATTTTCTCACCCCACTTAGCAGACCAGTCTGGCCCAGGCTGAATCTTTTCACATACCCAAGTCTGACTTTCTGCAGCTCATTGCAGGGCAATTTTCATTTACTAACTTAGGTAGAGCTCCTTCCCTCGGATACCCTGACTGTGAGATGTAGAAAAGGGTTAATTATTAGATCTGGACAGAATGAAACAAATAAAATGGGTTTTGAGATTGAAGGCACACAAAATAGTGAATTGTTCATATATCCTTCACAGGACTCACAACACACTGCACATAGCAAATAATTAAAAACACTTAAAAGCAGCATTTTTTAGATAGCCTGAGTCCTTTGCATGTAGTCACTGTTGGAAAAGAGTCCTTGATTGCTTGAATTAACCTCCATTTAAAAAAGTAACTGAATGATTCAGACATGAAAATTCTGGGGAGGTTCAACAAATGGTTTAGGACAGGGAGGCACTGGAGCAATACCAGCCTGTTTGAGCTCTTACTCATGTCCTGTTTCCTCAGCTCAGGGAGCCAGAGGATGCTCACAGCCACCACATGGCAAAGTTTTGAGACCCTACACTTCCAGCAAAGCCCAGCAGGTTGTAACCATCCACTCCTAAGGGTAGTTTCTCTAATTACATGCCAGAGAAAGATGTAATAATGACAGAATTTGGTAGCAGATATTTATTCCTGTTCCTTGTAGGAAATTTAGGTTCAGAAGAATTTCCATACAGTAATAGGCTCCACATTGGTATTTTCATTTTCTCATTATCCAAGCACATCAATTGCAAAGAAGATTCATTGCAGGCCAGCATTGCCTTATTATTTGTGGTGTGATTTGCTTTTACCCACACTTAAGTGAAACATCTGCTCACACAACTCTGCTGCATCTCTTAGAGAAACAATGACTTTTCCAGGCACAGCCAGAGCGTATTAGAAATGGAATCTCACTCCCTTTGCTTCAAATCACTGGGGTGATGAGAAACACAAACTATTTTATATTTTGTCTCATGAGAATTAGAAATAATGAATCCTCTAGCACAAGATCACTGAATGTCACCATTTCAGTTTTCATCTATAGGATGATGGCAAACCCCAATTTTTCGTCCTGTGTATTCACACACTCTAACACCACCACCAGAAATTCAGTTTTTGCCTTAATAATTTCAATCATCCTTCCACATATAATTCTGCCTTTTTCACAGAGATTTTCTCCATGGTTTGGTTGTGACTGACTGGATATTCAGGGCCTTTTTCCTCAAGACTCCTTGTTAATCCCTAAAGGCTTTCTCTAGTTTCCTTTCATCTTCTACCACTTCTTTGATGTTGAGGGCTCTTTTCTTTATCTCTCTTGAAGCTTACAGGCCAAATTTTCAGAATTAAAGCTGAAACTGCAAAGAGTAGAATGGAATAAAGTATATATTGTTAACTTGGACCGTGCTGGAGCATAAAATAAAATATAACATTTCAGCCAAGCAAAAGTGCACTGCAGAGCAGGAGAACAGAAAATATCCCAAGTAGCTGAAATCAGACATTTCTCTAAACACTGAGTTTTCTTCTCTGTGAGCCACACAAAGTATGAGCTGCCCCAATGCTTTTTATGAAATAGACCCTCTAAAGTGTAAAGGTAAAGCTAAAGGGAAGTTATGCACTCCTTGTTATTGATCAGAAACCATAAAAAAAAAATAAATCAGGAGCAGAGGTGTGGAAGAAATGAAGTCCCACAAGACACACAGGAGAGGTGCAGAAAAGCCTGGAGAACTCCCTGGAGCAGCAGCAGCTGGAGGAGGCACCTCCTGATGTTTGCCCTTCACTCCCCATGTTTTCAAATGTTCCCAAAAAGTCTCCTTTTTATTCAGTCTGGAAAGCTGTATGTATATCTGTTCTCAGAGGAGCTGATTTCTTCTCAGACTCCATGATAAATTGCCTCAGTTAATATCTTTTTTCAGAAGAATTACAGTCTTCAATTTAATAGAGTTATAAAAGCATAACTTGAACTCTCCTGATTTCATTGTAAAGCAGGGAGATTTGGAAAGATTTAATAACTGATAATCTGCTTGGCACAAAGCATGTAAGTGTTCTTCAGATGTGTATTTCTGAGCATGCATGGATTGCAAAACAGTATTATAAAAACATTGAAAAGAATGATAAACTAGACAAAGACAATGAAAGATATAGGTTATGGGAGTCTGATAAGCACAGTATTACATTTTGTAAGATGATGATCATCCTAAAATGAGATGCTATAACAAAATCAATGCTCACTGCTCTGTTTGCAAGGGCTTAACAGGGAGAAGTAAAATCTGTGAGGATCCCAACCAGCTCTTAGCAACATCCCTGTGACTGTAATAAATTACATAAAACCATTCAGGCAGTAAATTACTTGGAGATTGTTACAGATCCAACTTCTCCAGAATGTCTCTTGCATTAACATGTCACCTCACAGAGGTATCTCTAATAGAAGGTACCGGGCTGTGAGTTTTGGCTTCTGGCTTCATCAAGGCCTGGCTTTATTTTCTGTAGTTTTACAGAGCTAGCACCAGCACAATTCTTTGTATCCATACTGATCTCTTTTCTCTCTCAGTCCAATTATTCAAATCATTAATTGATAGCACTTAATGAAATGTCTTGGTTCCCAACACGTCAAAAGTCGATATTGTTTGTCTGCCGTGTGAGCACTCAATGCATTCTCTAATTAACAAAGCCAGTGGTACCTCTGCTGCAATTCTGCTTTTAGCTCAAGCTCAGCCCATGAGTGTTTACAGACATCATTTTGTACAGAAAAATGTGTTGGTCAAGAAAGAGCTTTCACTGGAAGCTGCTCTTTTCATGTCTGTCCATGCAGCCCAACAAACTGAGTTGTTCCCCAAGTTCACTCCTCTCCTGAACTGGAATGATAATGTTGACCAGCCTGTAAAAAACTGAGCAGTCACCATAGAAAGTTTTCTTCTTTTCTAGGGGACATTCTCCCACTCTTACTAATTTTCTGGACTATTTACTCTACATCACCCTCTCTGAAATGGGAAATGCTGATGCATTGCAGTTGAATCCAGGGAGAATTGGTTTAACAAAAGGTCAGGCTCAAAGGGTACCTGTCAGCTTGCAGTGAGTGATGCCATTAGTGGCCTTTTTCAGAGAGGCTAAATGGCATTAGTGATGCTGCCAATTTGTAATTTTAACAGAAAAATCTAAATTCACCTGTAGGGATCCTTTTGATTTTTTATTTCTTGATTTTTTAAGTGCTTCCCCACCCCCCATAAGCACTTGCTTCCTGACCTTGGAGAAATTAGCACTGACTGTATCTTTATTTCCTCTCCTTGTAAGAATGTGGTAATACTTACCTAAATGCTTAACTTTCAGACAAAAGCCTCGATGAGCAGATATCATAAGGACAGGAATATTAAAAAATAGCCACAAGGCAATATAGAAGCTACATTTTCATCACTGACACAGAAGATTAAGTACCAAATATTCTGAAATGCCTGCTGGAGAGCAATAGAATAATAATCCTAGAAGAAATTGCTCTTCAGAAAAGTTTCAGAGAACTGACTAGCATGGAGGACTTTCAGCTCCCACTATATTTCACTGTCAGAACCAGCCAAAATTCCTGCAAGTTAAATCCCCTGATGTTGTGTTTGAAGGCGTTTTCAGTAATTTTCACTGAAGTTGGCAAAGAGGAAAAAAAAAAAAAAAATCACCATAGATCTTCTTCTTGTTTACCTGTCTGTAAATGGACTTTCTGTGCAGTTTCAGCCCTGTTACATTCAGCAGAACACTGAACCTCCCAGTGGGATGCACAACTCTGCATTTTTCCATCCTGACTAAATCAGAATCTTGGGCACCAGTGATGAGAACTACCAGGTTTGCTCTCCTGAACATAGCAAGAGTGGCTTGATTTGAACAAGCAATGTAGGAGGCAGCAAGGGGATTGAGGAGAGAGGCACAAGCTTAGGATCTCACCAGCCTCTGCCAGTTTTAGAGCTGGGCTCAGCTGTGGGCTAAGCAGGGAAAAGCTGTGGCAGTTTGTCCAACACGACAATCTGGCCATGTCAGTAAAGACACAACCTTGTCACAGACCAAATACCAGTGAAGGATGGGCTGGTTGATGCCCCAGTGACATAAAATGAAGAGAAAAGCTGCTCCACTTTGTTCTTTCTCACCACATAGAAATATTCACACGGGTTAACTAAGGAAAGCTGATCACCAGAACTATTGCACAGCTGAAATTGGTATTTATGAAGCAGGTAGAGCACTCTAAAGGAAGAATCTTATTCTTTCATATTCATATTAATATTGAAATATTTCAAATTTCAAGGAAAAAAAAAGAAAACAAATCAATCAACCAGCATCAGAACTTCTATCAGATTTCAATACTTTGAATGGAAGCCAAAATAATAATTTAATCACTTCTTAGAGATCAGACCAAAGCCATTTCTTCGATTTTAGGGTATTGAGTTTGCTGCTGGATCACTGAATTCCCTTTGTTACACATCAAACCACCCTTATTTATCAGCCTGATTTTCCAGCAGCCAGAAGAATCCTGGATTTAGCTCCAAGACACGCTGCTCTTCTTGTAGTTAAGACCAACACACTGAATGATTTCTCCTCCTACACTCTGCACCTGCCATGTTATGCCCCAGGCTGTTGGCTAACAGATCCTCACTGATTTACAAAACACAGGACAAATGTCATTTTGCCCACAATTTCCACACTTTGTTTTTGCCTTTTTTTCCCCTCCTCTCAGGATAATTTAGAGCCTTAATCTCAGGAATGGCCTGAACCAGATGTCTCTCAGGTGTCTCCCTTTGATTGTCTCAGCTTTGAGGTGAAGCTTCAGGTTCTGAGGATACCAAAGTAACCTTTAGATAGGAAATCCTCATTCCTTGTTAGGAACTATAAACAGGAGAAGAGAAGGTAGGAAAAGGAGGTGGAATTCAAAATAATCTTATGGAATCTTTTAGTTACTGAATGCAGTTTCCATCTAAGATGACCATGATGGATAATGAAAGAACATTGGAGTTACCCAAGTGCATTTAAAGGAGATAAGTTAGACAAAACAAAATTAATCACATGGAGGAAAAAAAAAAAAAAAGGACAACAGGGACATCCTAGAGTAAGAAAGTGAGAGAAATAAAAGCTACATGGACAAAAACATCCTTATTAGAGTGCAGAGAGAAAAAGGGAAGGAACCTAGACTGGAAGCCTGAAAACAAAAATTCTCATTAAAGAATGAAAAGGAAATACCTGGAAAGAAAAATATCTGTGCAAAGAAGATTAAAAAATACAAGAGAAATCCATGTACTTGATAGACTGTGAAAAAATGATGAAATAAAGTGTACACAAGACCGAAAATGCCCTGAGGAATGAGACCAAAAAAGAGAATTGGAAAGTAAACCAACAAGAAGTGCTCAAACGGAGGAAAGAATATCAAAAACTTGGATTGGGGGGACAGAGTGTGTTGCACTATATTTTGTAGAAGGATGGAGCTTATTTACCACTTTGGCTCTCTTCAAACTAAGAAAGTGAGAAACCCTGAAATTAAACTCAATATGAAAATTTTCCTGGAGTCTGGTAATGGACTCTGGTTTTACAAAGACATCATTTCTCTTATTTTATTTCTGTTTTCACACATTGCCCCTTTCCATTACCTTAAAATCAACTCTCTGATAATCCCAGGTAGCAAAACTTGATTTCTTTCCTGCCTCCCAGCACCCCTTGCTCTGGCTGCCATTTTACTACCTGAAATAAAGTGTAAGCATGATCTTATTTTCAAATTAATGTGTGAATTAAATCGCTGTAATTACACAATAAATGAAAGAATAAATTAAAAGCAAAACAAGTCCCAGCTTTCACTGGTGCTAATAAGAAACAAGGTACGACAAATGGTGTTATTCCAAAATCAGATAGTGTTGAGAGCAAAAGTCCCATGCAATTGATTGTGACTACCACACACAGAAAATAAAATGCCTTCAGGTTTCAAAAGGTATGTCATTAATTTTAGTATATTTAACTACTATATCTGCTTATTTAAAATGTATTTTGCTGGTCACTTTTATTCTTCAAGAAAATTAATTTTAAAAATGCAAACAGTCTGTTCTTTCACAGAGCAATAATATCCAGAGGCATTAAACCCAAAGCAAAGAGCTATGGAAGTACCAAGACAAGGAGGAAGCTGTGTTTTAATTAACAGTCATTGATTATTAACAACTGATTCCTGACATAGGAAGGATTTTCAGGATACCTTGCATTTAAAAATGCTGATGTCTGATGGAAGCCAAACTCGGCATGAGCAGGTGTAGACATGCTCTGCTGAGGGTTTTTATAATCAGGTGCACACAGATCCAGAACTGTAAATATAATTATTTGATGACTCATTTATTTGTTAACATTATTAGAAGAATGCACGAGTTGCTTTATGGCTGCAACATCCAATGCATCTAAAAAGAGCCATAAAGCAGAGGCACATTTCGTGTTTGTGCTTGCATGGCAGCCTGTCAGGAGGTGTCTGCCACCTTCACAGCCCTCAGACACACACACACCTCTGCAGGGAGAGGTTTGCAACAACTAAATAATGGGAGTGATTAGAAACACACCCTAAAATAACCCACAGATGGTTATAGACTCATTATGAATAAGGTTTCTGGGTTTAGGTTTATTTTATGTCTATATTTTTTATTTTATTTTATTTTTTACTTAGTTTAAATCCTTCAAAGCAACTGATGGATTTGTCTAAAGTATTGTTCATAGGCAATGTAAGGTAACTGAGTGTTTATCAGGAAAATCTAAAGAGAGGGGCAGTCATGGGAGAATTTAATGTCAGGGTTGAAGCTCCCAGTTTCTCCTGAATTCCTGAATCTCCTGCAGGCATCTGTTTAAAAAAATAAAGAAGAGAATCCATTAAGATGCATGATCAGTGTTTTGGTATATGTATTCTCTAGGCACTGCAGATTTTGCTGTGATGGCTCATTTCCTCCAGGAGAATTGTCCTCTGCATTTCAGAGATTCCAGCTCATCTCCAGCCCAAAGTTCACAGCTCACATGGGGTGGAACAGGAGCTCTGCTATAAAGTGTTTTTAGCAGTGCCTGCTTCTGTAATCCCAACTATTTCCACAATTTAAACTGGATAAGAAGCAGTGTTTCCTCTCTTCTATAATCCCACTCTTCCAGGGTGGCAGAGTGGATAAATTAATGCCCCCTCCCTGAATTTTGGGCATCAGCACCCCATGGAGATTTTGGGAGGTGGGGGCACAAGGGTTGCCTCTGGCCTCTCCTTCACTCCCAGGCAGCCCCATGAGAAGGATGCCATGACAGGCATTTTCCAGAATTCCCATAAAACTCCTTTCTCTGATTCAGCTCCAGCCTGCCCTCTCCCTTGCCCTGCTCTGCTTCAGACAGCCACAGTAAAATTTAATCATTTCCCATCACTGCTGTCCCTCAGTCCCTGGCTCTGGAAAGCTATTAACTCATTCTGAGTTAACTCTGATATTTTAATTGCATTTGGACAATCTCCCTTCCAGTGAGCTGACTATGGCAGCGAAGCCATCAATGGCCAGCTAATGCATTTACTTGCCCCTTGTCATTATGCAGTAAAATATGCTTTTCAGAAGAAGTCACATTTGTCTGGATGTCTGGGAATCACTGTCAAAGAGCTTTTCCCTTCTGAACAGCACTGAACAAGCCAAATTCAGTATTTCATACACAGAGCTCATAACCACCCCAGAGATTTTCAGAATATTATTTGTCATTGCATTTCTCCGGCTCATTTTCTCCCAGATGCAGCTTTTGTTAATGACAATGAGCTTTCACTTTGAACAAAGTGAGAGCTTCAGTTTCCAGGTACAAATGTGATTCATTACAAGCACAGTGAGCGCTGGGGCTGTGCATGGATGGAATCCAAGAGCAAGCACACGCCTCAAGAAGAAAAACACTCAGGACAAAGCCCCCTCTCATTGTATCAGTCTGTGTTTGAAATCCACAGCCACAAATCACTGCCTGGGGCTGCTGCAGCATCATTCTGTAACCCTCTGGCAAGGACCCTATGGACTTTCAACACCTTCCCTGTGGAAAGTAGTTTGAGTGGGTGAAAAACTTTTGAGCTGCAGTGATTCATGGCTTTTCTCCTTCTGCTAATTGGTTTGATAGAAAAGGAAAACTTTGCTGCAGCTCTAAGGACAGTCAGGAGTTTTATAACCCTTTTTCCAGAGCTGCTGTGAGCATTCCTGGCTGCTGGAGAAGCTCCCAGAGCTGAGGATTGGGAGGATTTCCATGGTCCTGGGGAGCAGCACTGCGGCAGGGAAGGAAAGCTGCCCTGACAGTCCCTCCTCCTGTCCTGCCCATCCATCTCCCACCACACTCTTGGCTATCCTAGGCAATGCTATCAGAAATGTTAATACAAGGAACCTTTTGGCCACTTGAAGAGGTCAAAAACCAGAATAGAGCGATTTCTTGTTGTTTTTAGTATTTCACACCACTTTCCATTTGCCTGGCTGTCCTAAAATACATTCATGTGTGCATATTTAATTTTCTAATCAGGGTCTTTCTGCACAGATATCAGGATGTTGTTTCCAATTCACACTAGTTGTTTGACAAAAAATAAAGAGCTTTCCAGAAGGTACTAGAAGGAAACAATTAACAGATGATCTTCTGTGACTGCTCTTGACAACGTTGTACACTTCATTATAGTTTGTCATCTCTTGTCCTCAGCACAAAAGCAGACAAAGATTTTCCCAGGGGTAAATCTTTGTCAATATGTGCTGCTACACTGACAGGTTCAAATTAGTGGTTGATGGGAATTACCATAAAACTTGGCATCTTTCCTCTTTGTCACTGAAAATGAAATTTAATTGATGAAAGCAGCAGCAGGTGGAATTAAAGCTTGTCTATTTAACACTCCAGTGATAGATAGCAGAGATTTAGAAAATGAATTCTGAGTTTAGAGAGTAGCTGGTGTGAAAGAACAGATCAGAGCAGCAATTGGGGAACTTGGGTAATAGAAGGGTCCAGTGAAAGAGATGGGTATGAGACAGCAGACTGGAAGGTGAAGAACAGATTGTGACATGAGAAAAGAAATGGAAAACAAAATTTGACATTCAAATGGAGAAGTACAAGGAAGGAAAGTTGGTTTTGATAAAAATTAATGGTTTTTTTTATCCAAACTATTAATATAATTTTGGTTTACAACCAGATGTTGGTGAATGTTTTTCACTGGCTAGTTTGTTATTTCACAAATGAAAAATTCCTCCATTCTGAAAGCAGGAGGAAAAGTGCTTGGAAATCTGTGCTCATTTCCCTGCTCTGCTGTGAGGTTTTTCTGTGCCCTTCAGCCAGCCCCTTGTGCCAACATTTCCAAATGCCCTTGTCCTACCTAGACCATGACCTGGATGGTCTCTTGAGCACCCAACATCTACAGCAACAGAGACACTTTTAGCAAGAAAAATGAAACTCATAAAACCTGGAAAACCACTCAAGAAATTTAGTTTTCAGGGCTAGCTGTTAAGAAAGAAGATTCGACGTAGAGTTGTAAACGAACAAACCTCAATCTTTCATTTATTAGGATCCTTTACTTTGTGTAGTTGTTAAAACCCTGAAGTTTTCCTGAATTTGTGCTTATGAAATGAACAATAAAACTTCAAAAGGAGTTTAAATAGGATTACCCAGGCTAAATCTCAGGCTTTAATACTCAGCTCTTTCTTGATCCACGTAGAACACTGCCTGTTGATAATGCAGGGCAGATGGTACACAAACCCCCAGCCTCCAAAAAAATCGTGTTAGCACAGCTTCATTTAAGAGGCTGGAAGTGTTTGGTCTGCATTTTAATACCATAAAACTTAATCTGTTTAACATGGCTTGGAGAACAATATTTTCCACTCTGCATTCAGAGTAACTTTCCATGACAAACACTGGGGAAAAGGTTTAAGTAAATCAGGAAGAATTGGTCTGGTTTTCCCCCCTCTAATTTTTTGCATTTTCCTATTCCACCAGGAAGTCTGCTACAACATTCCCAGGTTCAGCCAGGCAAATCATACACACATTTTCACCTTCTACTGCTTATTTTGTTGGTTCTCAGTTTGGGAATAAGATTGGCATCACTTGCTCTGCTCAAGGGATTCCTGGAGGATTTGTGGGAATCTGAGCCACAACCAGCTCTTAAACCTGACCTATTGACAGGTGCAGCAAAAGCAATATGTAACAATAAAACTTTCCTGTTTATTTCCTCTAAAGGTACCAAATTACCATGCAGTGAATGTACTTATTCTCTGCATAATTCTGTCAATTAATGAACATCCAGGTCATTCTTTCTTTCTTTCTCACACGTTCTTCAGACAGACACTGAGCTGTAACATCCCATTTTTGTGACTCTTCAGTTTGGCTGAGGATTTTTTCCAGCAAAGTCTCTCATCCTTCTCACAGGGCAACAGAAACACTCTGCCCTAAATCAGATCTTTCCCCTTAACACAAAACATAAACCACTTTGGTTTGCTCTTATTTTTCGGTTTGTATTAAGGACAGGCTTAATTTATGAAGATGTCAAAGTGCAGCTCTAGGTTTGCATAGGATTTCAGTTTATTATGCTCAGAAATAACATAACAAAGTAGTCTCATTGCCTGCACTTTCCAGCCATTCCAGCAGGGTTATTAACAGTCAGAAAGGATGAAACTTCCCAACGAGAAAGGAAATGGAAAGGACTGGGAGGACAATACTGGAAATTGGCTCCAGGAGGAGACTGGTGACAATGCCTGCTGAATAAGCAGACAGGTTCAAAAGCAGCCAAAGGGAAGCAGGTCCATGAGGGCACCATTTCCCATCAATTTCCATCTTTCATCCCAATATTTTATCTGAACTGACCTACTTGGCATTACAAAGATTTCACATGCTTCTGTTGTTAAAATACCTCTGTAAGTCACAATAAAGAGCTTGGGACAACAGTCAGTTTTACATTTGCAAATCACCTTCTAAAAAGTTACTTTTTAAGACCCAGGATGTCAGTTTGGCAAGTGTCACCCTTCCAAAAGGGTGTGAAAAATGAAAATCTCTTTTTGCCTTCATTGTGGGTTTATTTTTTAACTTCCAAGCAATGGCCAGTCCAGCCATCATCTGCTGCCTTCCAGGAATGGAGCTCCTCCCTGCCAGTGGCTCTGCCTAGACCATTAAAAGCAGAAATTATTAAATGCTCCTCTAACTGATACTTGGCCTCACACCAGAGGAATTCTTTTGCCCAATCATGTGGAACACTCATAATATTAGACAAATTTAACTTTATTTTGCTTCTAATAAAATAGGTTAGCCGTTAAATCCAATGATGGAAGCCAACTCTTCTCTCAGCCTACTATTTCTCCATTTTTTTCATTGAATCTGTTATCTGTGCTAATTAGAACCAAAACAAGTATGTAATAGCTATCATTACACATTCTACTATAATTATTCCTGCCTGCCAGAGCCAGGATTCAGGATTTTGGTGCCCAAGATGCTGTGTGCTCTACACAGATGGAAAATTTCTGTGCAACCCCCTGAAGCTACAGCTTCGTGTGAGGTAAAAGACAGGAGAGCTTGGATCATCCAAGAGGGTGAAAAATCAGGGATTCAGTTTTGAGAATCCTGGATAAAAAAAGATCCAGAAAGGGTGGGGAAACAAAAGGAAGGAAATGCAACTGAAACAATTGATAATGAACCTTTTTCTGACCAGGCTGAGCTGGCTGATGGCTCAGGGATGCAGGAGGTTGGGATCTCTGCCATGGCTCTGTTCAGCCACAGAATTATTCCTGAAATTCAGCCCTAGAGCAGCTCTAAACCCACACATTTGCACCAAAGTGTGCAGAGCAATCCTTTGAGCCTGTCCAATGTCTCAGCTCCACGGCTTCACCAGGTAAACACACTCAATAATCAATAGCAGGGCTTGGCTTGTTCCTTAATCAAATTGTGCTGCCCCCATGAAGCTGGAGTACTTGTATTTCAGTATAAGGGTTTTATTTGAAGATTTCCACCATTTAGGACAATTTTACAGATCTAGCTTTAATTCATTTTCAGTCCCTGAACATTCTCCTTTGCCTACTGAGTGGAAATTATCTCAGCATCCTCTAATGCCTGTGTTCTTCTAGCAATACTCATTTACAGCCTACAAAAACACTTCCACATGGTGATATTTCGAAATCTGGAGCTAATTACATTAATTTCTATTCCAACAGCCTTATCAAGAGTAAAGTAAGAGGAGGGTGGATTTCCTGGTGTAGCACCTGAAGGTGAGTGTTAAAGACAGAAGGAGACAATTTTATTGCTATTTCCCTCTTCAGATGTCCTCTGAATACTAAAACAAGCAGGTTGCAGAAAAATGCAATAACTTTTATTGCATTAACTGGTGTGATAAAAAAATAAACTGATCTATGCAAAAGAAGCAGACACATTCTTGGGCACATAACACTGAGTGCAATGGCAAGGGAGTTGCATAAAACAGGTTCAGGAGTAAAAACCTCATAAAAATAAACCCACAAAACCCCATCCCCAAACCAAGCAGAGTATTTCCTTGTTCTATTTAATCTCAGATAAATCTGTCACCTACTTGAGCTCACAAGTGACCAACACCCTCATCAGACTCAGTGAAAATTAAGATTTTAAGCACATGTTAAATAGTAACACACAGGTACTACATCTCTAGAACTTGAAATTTCCCCACACAAGCAAAGAAGTTAAAGTTCAATTAACCCAAACCTTTCAAACCCTGGAAGAGTGAAGCATCTGTAACCACATATAAAATTTGCTCCAAGGAAAAAAAATTCAGATAAACTAAAATAATTTGAAGAGATTCTTAACTAGGGCTAGTTTTCCAAGCAGAAAATTAAATCTGTCATTATTTCCCATTCCTCAGGATTCTTTGAAGAGTTTCATTCCCCACTGAGGGGAATGTTTTCAGTTTAGTTTTTCCCTGGTTTGTCCCACAACTTCAGATTTTATCAAACTCCACCATGTTCAGCATCTGCTGAATTGGTTGCTCAAGATGATCTAACAAGCAACCCAAACCTTCAAGGAAAAAGCAGAATTTCTTGATTTTGTGAAAATAGAGAAAGTGGGCATGAAGGATAAAACTGTTGGGAAAAAGCAGAGTGAACTTATTTCTTCACAAGAAGGAAATGTCTAACAAAAGAAAAGAGAAGAAGGAAAGAAAATATTTCTTTTTTCTGTTCAGTTCTTACATGGCTCACAAGTATAGCATTTAAAAATTAATAACCAGCTTATAAATTTAATTCCCTTTGCCCCAATAGAACTTTTTTGTCCCCAGAAAAATTTACAAGATTCTATAAAAGGAGGAGCAGGAAGGCAAAGTTCTTAAGCTGGCATTAACATACACAGTGTTAAAACCACTGAGATTTTTTTTTCCTTCTTAATATGGGAAAGAAAAGTTTTTTTTTTCACACACGCAGAGCTCAGTAGAAAGACAAATCCCATCCCTGTTGCTTTCAGATCATGTATATAAGGAATTAAAATGAACTTACTCTTTTTCAAAGTTATATTGTTAGAGACAGCCTCCAAGGAAGCAGGAGGGTGAATTATTGTGCTGGTTTCAAAACAAGCAACAGCACTAAGCCCATTCAAAAGAACATAATTAAAAATAAAATAAAAGTGACCCAAATCTGAAATATTCCAATTAAATGAAGTAAAACATATGTACAAAAAAAACGACAAACAAACAAACAAAAAAAAACCCTACCACACACAAAAACAACCCAAACAAACCATAAAACAGAAAAATAAATATATCTGTGAACTTTTCCTGGGTGTCCTTGAAGGGCTCTTTCTAACCCTGCTCCCAGTGCTCCTTGGCACAGCTGGGTTCCCATTGCTTTCAGCTGCCCAATTTTTGGAGCTGCTGTTCCCTGCACTCCACATTCCAATTTTGCCTCTGCTCTGGGGTTTGAGTCCCACCTGTGGCCAAAATTCTGCACTCACACTCACTGTGGCTGTGCCAAGAGAGCGAGAGACAGATCTAGAAATTCTGGCAAAGCCACTTTAGATGTGTCTGGGTCACCACGAGTTCACTTGATACCGAGAGTAGGTTGAATTTAGTAAATATTTGTTATTTGTAAACGTGTAGTGGTGTCACAGGAAGCTTTGTGGCTGTTTAATGACACACTGAGACTGGCAGATGTTTACTGGTGGAAATGTGCTGCTCAGCACCTCTCTAGAAAGAACCAAGTCTGGGATCAGCTGGAATTAACCTTGAGGTGGATTTTCCAGAAGACCTTCCAGGAAAGAGCCAAATTTTCACCTCCATAAAAAAAAAAAAATTAAAAACCATAAACAACAACAACAAAAAATAAACCCAAAAAAAACCCCAAAACCTGTCTGCTTGTCCCAGATGGCTGCTTCTCCAGGGAGTATCTGGCAGCATCTCCAGAAATATTTTGTGCTTAACAAATATCCCTTCTCAGCCACTGCTATCTGATCCAATTTTCCCCTGACTCCCTGCCCCTGTGAATGTCCATTTTCCCAGGATGTGGTTTTGTCTCTGAGCACTCTGCCACTCCTCTCAGAGAGCTCCAGCCCACAGCTCTGTGTGCAATAATCCTTCCAGGCTGCAGAGGCACACAGCTCTCTGGGACATTTCATTTCATTTCTCTGCCAGATCTTCAGCTCCCCGGAGCACTTTGAACATACTCATCAAGTCCTTGCAGCTCATTAAGGGTCTGGGATTCCCCTGGAACCCAGCAGAAGGAATATATGTTTTGAAATATCCACTTTCCCTCTTTGCCAGAATTGGCAGCAGCTTTCTCAACTTTCCATGCAATTCCCCTGCTCTAGAAGAGCCAAATATTGCTGCAGGCTGTGGTCCTAGGCTAAAAAAGCCTCCTTACACTTCCACCACGAACAGATATTTTTATATCAGTGGTAGCTTGAAAAAGAATAATTGGGAGGAAAAATGTCTCTTGAAAGGATTGTGTTGCCATCATATTTATTTGTTTCCCATCTCTTTTGCAGTCTGTCTGGGAGAAAGTCCCGTGCTGGCACTGCACTTCTGTAGTTAATGCTTGTTTTGTTATTGTTTCCCACAACACTTTCAGAATATTTAGGTTTTTCCCCTGCTGAAGTTCTCTGGTTCCCACTTGTGCAGCCTGGTCTCCATCAGCCACCCCACCAGCAGACTTTAAACCATGCCAGCAATTCTTTCATATCCATTTGATCCTGATTTGCCCTCAGCAGGCACCTCCAGGCTTGCACCATTTTGTTTCTTCTGAGTAAAATGACTCTCCTAAGTTCTTGTGTCATAGTGAAGAAAACAGAGTGCTGCACTTTCCTCTGGATTGCAGGAGGCAGGGAATTAAACAACTTCTTATTGTTATAGATACATATTATATTATATTATTGGCTTTTTGCAAATATTAAATTAATGTTATATGTAAAAGGTTAGAAAACTTTGTTATGTTAATAATATAGTTCCTTCTATTTCTGTTGTTGATGGAACTTAGAAATAGCGGTATAGATACATATATGTTGAGCTATGGCATAGTATTAAAGCAAAAAAACTATTTTTGTTTGTATAACCCAAAGACTGAAAAAGATAATTAGAGACCCCCCTCCATTCTTAAATTATCTTGTCCAGATGAGGACAGCAGTGACCAGAGCTCTGGGGGAGGAATTTATTGCATTTCTGTTATCAGGGAATGTGAAACTCGGTGGAGCCAAGAAGATTGATTTATTGGGAAGGGGACAAGTTAAAAACTAAACAAAGAAACATCCAAAACTTAAGAAGAATGTTTGAATCATGCATGGGAATTTATGGATATGTAGCAGGGTTCTGTTTTTAAGGGACAATCCTTTGTGCTCTCTTGGCTGAATGCAGAGACACCCGGCCGTATCTGTATTTTTTATTTTTATCTCCTAATTGTCTTTCTATTAAACTTTTAAATTCTATAAAAAATACCTGAACCTCGTTTTTCACATCACCAACTGTCTTTATTCTTAGATCAGTGATAAATTAACACTGATTGCACCAGTGCAACCTCTTCTGATCTCTTGGAGTTGAAGCCAGTGAACCTCCATTCCCTCTGAAATAAATTGGGATTCCTGGAGGACACAGTCAGGGCTGTCCTGGCTGCCTCCCTGCAGTGGAAAACCTTTCCCAGGCTTTTTTTTGTGGAAGCCACATTGCTCCAGCATCCCCGAGGTGAGATTTGGCTTTGTGTCTGCAGGTTTGTTACTTCACACAGCCCCAGACTGCCACCAGAAACCTCTTTCCCTGGCAGAGATAAGGAATTATTTCCATTGGGAAAGGACAAACAGGGAGAAGTTGGGTTTGGGAGCTCTGTGTGCTGAAATCAGCCATGCTGGGGTGGGAATGAATTATTCAGCGCCCCACAGGTATTTCAGACCTGGTGGATCAGATGTGGCTCCACCTTGAGCTGAGCCTGGAGATTTCAAACAGGAATTGTAGGTCAAGAAAATGAAACAATTCCACATCTAAGCACATGCTAAAATGAAATGCTTGTCTCAAAATTCAGAGCAGCTATTGCATCAAGCTCAGATCCAATAGAGTCATGAACTGAAGCCATGTCTATTTGAAGACTCGGGAGTAATAAATTATCCCCAGAAACACATCACTTGTTTGACAACAATCTTATTTAAATAGAAATAAGTTCAAAGACAAAACATGGTCCACACACAAAATTTGGCTATAATTATTTCCATAGTCCAAGTTTTTGAGAGGTTTCAAGAAAAAAAAAAAAAAAAAGGAAGTATTTAAAAGTTTCCCACCTGACATAAAGAATTTTCTTTTTTTCTAAACATTTTCCTTGGGCATGAAAGTGAAGAAAAGCTACCCTAAAAAATTTAGAGGGATTTACAGTGTCATTGGCAGCACAGGAAAATGGTATTTTTATAATTGACCTTGAAATAGGAAAGCTGAGAGCTAACTCATTTAATTCCAGCCCACATTTATTTCATCACGTTTGTCAGAATGGGGAGTTAATTTTTCTCTCGGTGGTTGAGAAAACATCCCAGGTAATCAGCAAATCAGAGAGCTCTGTCTGGGAGAAACCCTGAGTTCCTCATATTAAACCAGAGCAGGCATTTCTGAAGCCCAAGAGCAACACAGACTGAACACTTGGAAAGGAGAATTTGCTGTTTGGAATTGACTTGTCAATGGAGAGGGGGATGTAATTTTGAAGGAAAATCGATGCAGAGAGATGGCAGTGGAGCTGAACAGTAAACAGCTGGTAAATGAATGCCTGTATGGTCTGAGCCCAAAACCTCCTTGGTGGTTTTTTTTTTTTTTCCTAGGAAATCAGACTGCATTTATTTTTAATTTGAATCCCGATTTCCTCAGATGCCAATCACCGCTGAATAAAAAAATCTAGCCTGAAAGCAAAACTACCAACACGTGTTACAGACAGCCAGTCTAACTGGTGGATTCCTCACTAGGTTTTTACATATTTATGTCAAGGAATTTTCACTGTAATGTTTTATTACACAGTAAGCAAAATTACAGAGGCATTGCCCTCTGAATTCAACAGAAGTTATTAAAAATACTGTGGTTTCCTGCAAAGTCTCACAAATTATGCATCATTTTTGAGAAGATTAAAAATGCTCCTGATGCAGGAGCCTGGCAGCAGTTAAATCAGCATGGAGACAAAAGGAAAACGAAAGAGGGCAGAGAAAACAAAGAGAAAAAAGTCACCAAACCCTCCTTGCGAACTTCAGCAGAGAGAGCTGGTTCATATCCTTCAATGCCAAATTCAGATCAGCTGTGTGAGCCAAAATCCTCCCTTGGCTTGTGGCAGTGCCTTGCCAAGCCATAATTAACAGAGCTGTTTGCACACTGCACAAATCACATCAGTGATTTCCAGTGCCTGGAATCTCCCAGCGCTTCCCAGCACATCCAGCACAGCTCCAGGAGCTCCTGCTGGGCTCTGCTCCAGCTCCAGCATCCCTGAGCTGCTCCAGGGACACAAACACGGCCACGGGGCAGGGACAAGCAGCAGAAGGTTGTTGTTGGGCTGTTTTCCTTTGGGGAGGTGCTGCTTTCATTGTTTTTCTTCCTGTTGGTGATGCTGAAGCAAAGTCCAGAACATTTCCATCGTTATAAAGTTGTGCCATTATCATTTCCTGCAGAACTGCCCAGACTGAACTGGTTTTCTCAAATAGATAAAACAGAGGGTAGGAAACATTTCAATGCAGAGACTAAAGCAAAAAGGAGAATTGCTGGAGGAGGTGGTTTGATGCAGGGATTTTAATCCCATCTTTAACATACTTCATCTCTTCTACTTCCCTCATGCAGTGTCACAGACCAGTTTGTGCCCTGAGCTCCAGAGCTGCTTGAGGGAAACAGAATCTTCCCTTCAGAAGATCCACCTTGTTCCCTTGCAGTTGGGTATTTTTGCTGCATGAAGGCAGCACCTCTTTATCCAAATATGTAATAATAGAGTGACAGCAGTTTAGAAAGGGCAGGCAGTGAAATTTCCATGTGTGTTTTGCAGCTGTGAAACTCATCTAACTTGTTGGCTTTTGAGATCAGGAGAATATATCCTGACCCATGACTGGGATCCCTAGGGTTCAGCACAGTACATAATCATTATTTATATTAATATAAGATATTCTTTAGCTGCTCGTTCAGCTCCTCTCTGTGAGGCAGCCTAGAACCTGGACACAACCTCATGATTGGTAATAATTGGCTCTGAATTTAATGAAAAATGTCAGTGGCTGAAAGGAGGACCATTGGGAACCTTCATATCCTGAGCCAGAAGGATGCATTTTGGCATTTTATTAAGGATTGTAATTCAGCTGAAAGACTCCAGCTTTATGGCTTTACATTTTGTCCCTCAGTGGCAGATATTCAACTTTGAATGACTCCAGACTATTCAATCATCTGGTTTTATGTTTATAAAGCCCAACATCAAGAGAACATGGGCACCCTGATATATTATTGTAGGCTCAGTAAAAGAATTGGCACGAGGAGAGCATTTTGTTATACAAATACATAACAATGGACACACAGTGGGAGAGACAAAGCAATGATTTGATATTGCTGTGATGATTAAAAAAACAACCCCAAAGCCAAAGATTTAGATGACTGCTTTCATTATAAGAGATAAAAGTAAATTCCTCAAAGGAATTAATTAATCTAGGAAAGCTACTATGGCTCTTTGAGCAATGAAAGACCCTCATGTTTGAGACAATTTTATATAATTTCATCTTTTCAAATAATGATTCTATGATTCTGTTATAAGGAGGGAAAAAATATGTTATTTAAAAAATATGTTTCAAATTAATTTCATTCTGTAGTCATCAGGGTTTGAGCTATGTACATTTAAATGTTTGCTATCAGATGAAGTTCACAGAAGGAAAATAATCTGGGAGGTTATGGAATTGCTCAACTAAACTGTGTTTGAGCTCAAAATGGTATCTCCCAGCTGAGTCCTATTTTAAAGCAAAGTACATTTTCAGATATAATCATTTTGTCATGTCACAGACAGCAAGAGTCCTATTTAGGCTTTCATAGATAATATTTAGTTTGCATTATTCACCTTTCCCATTAAAATATAGGTCCTGTTTCCAGAATAAAAAGTCTGCCTTCCTTCCTTTTTATTATTGATCATAACTTTTGACACCACAGTAGATTAAGGCAATGACATTTTGCCCTTGTTCAGTTTTCTTGTTGGCACAAGAATGAAAATGATGATAAAAACCATGGAAAAGAGCCTGGCCGTGACAATTCAAAAGAGCTCACTCCTATTTGAGTTAACAGCACAAAACCTACTCAGAAGAGGAAAATGAGAATATTTAAGGGTTAAATGATTATTCTGATTACCTTGACTGCAAGAGGTTGATACAGTTCAGCCACACTGAATGCACTGTGCCACTCCATTATGAAACCTTTAAATAAAAGGAAAATTCACATTTAAAATAAAAAATAAAAATTCCCCTTTTAATAACCCAAAGGAAAGGTTACAATAAAATCTTTGAGGTTTAGCTCCAACAGGTTGAATATGTATTCAGGTGGAAGCAGTCAAGAAGAGTTTCACCCTTAAACTCCATTCTCATAAAGCCCGTTTGATCCTGCTCTGTTGAAAGAAGTGAGGTGATAGTGGACACTGACAGTAGAAACTCTAACAGTAATAAAATGGGCAATTGGACATTTTTTCATAGACTTTTGACTGCTACAAGATATTTGGGAAATATAATGCAAAACTAGTTCAAACTGCTCACTGGTGAGCAGTGAAAGCTAAAGAACTTTTCCTTGCACGTTTGTTTTTTCTCCTTTATTCTGGTCTGCTTTTCAGGCAGAGGCATTTCAAAATAAGTTTTTGTTACACAAGGGGTGAAAAAAGAGCATTACCATATTCAATTTCCCACAAATGTCTGTTGTAGCAGTAAAAGCAGATGGCACCAGAAACAAATGAACATCAACTCTTCCTGGAGTACATCTAATGAGAACAGGTTGGGTTTGATGAAGATAATGACTTTTGAAAATTCATCAATTTTTATGCCACAAAAAGAAATTGCAGCAAACATTTCCCGTAGCATGTAATCCTTGAATCCAGGCAGAAAGTTAATTTAATGGTCTTTCAAGGGCTGATCTTGTAAAAGGTCTCAGAACTGAGTTCTTGATGAAGAAACTAAAGTGACTCAAAACTTTTTCAGGAGTCTGCTGGCAATACACACACACAACTGAAGGAGCTCGATTTGGTCAAAGGCATTGCTGAAACTCTGCAGTGCCAAGAGCTTTTTTGGATCTATTAGCTGGGCATTTATAGCTGATCTTTCTGAAAGACCTGCCCTGGGTTAACTTCTGCCCAGGAACTGCTATATTTATGCTGAAAATGCAGTACAGGGCTGTAGATGCTATGGCCAAGGATTCAGGTGATTTCCAGCAATCTGAATTTGTATTTACATATCTTTTTTTGCCCTGTGTGGAGTGAGATTTAACACTCCATTACCCCGTGGTTCTGAAGGCATAAAGGCTTGGTAAGGCAGGACAATAAAACATTTCCACACCTGCACCTTGTACAAAATAGCTGTGAAAAGTTTCTGCCTGGGAGTCTTGTAGGAATTTCCACAGGACTCTGATTAAATCATTCCCCTTTGAAGAACACGTTGCTATTCCTATGATTTTGGAAGGTTTCACTTATCTTTTCTATTATTTTCCTACATTCAGCTCAAAGGGAGCTTGGATTTTTCATGCTTGACACCTCTCTCTCTCTCTGCCCTGTTGTAAGTGCAGTGTCTCCCCCTTTGCTTTTTGCTGTGAAATTCCATGATAAAAACCATGAAGGCAGCCCTGTACTCATCTCACTTTCATCATTTTGTCATTTTTTGGGATTTCCAGCGCTTCCCCTTGCAACATCCTCCCTAAAGGCTCCAGGAATAAGTGGACATAAAAGCCATTGATAACAAATATAGACATTAAGACTTTTCCTACAGAACAGTATTCATGTTTCTTCTGCAAACATTAAAAACCAGACACCTGGAGAAAAGAGATAACACAAATATTCTCTGGAAGAGCTTTCTTCCTCCAAGCGCTTCTGAGAATTTGCAATTCACATCAAAACTGAGCAGACTTGCAAATTCCTTGTCTGTGGACGTGGCATTAAAGCAAGGGTGAATATGGACATCAGGAATTCATCTCAGGTTAATAAAGCCATGGTCTCCAAAGAAAGATAAAAGGCAGTCCCAGCACACAACCTCCAAAATGGCCCAATGACGTTGAAGTGACAACATTTAATAGGATTTGGCAGTTAAGATGTAGAAACAGTAATTCATTGTAGGTTACTTCTGAGTGTTTGTACAATCAATGAAACTTTTTGAATTAAATCCAATTGTTTCTCAGAGAGAAGGAAAATTAAGTTCAAATCTAACTAACTGGAAATAAAATATTGACACTTTTTCACATATGCCCAAAATCTAAGAAGCATTTTGAAGGAGTTGGTCTCTATGCCTCACAAAACTATATAAATATTATTCATGACAGGAATGTTTAGATGCAACTGAAAATTTAGAACATCTGTAATCTGAGATTTTGGGTTGAAACCAATGAAGATAGATTTTCAAAATATTGCTCAAGATGATCTTCTAAATACCAAATCACAAATATATTTGCCAAAGGAATAAGCTCAATAAAAGTATGAGAATTTGTTAAAATAAATGCTGAACACTAACATAAGTGTAAAATAGGATTAGAGCTATTATAATGGTGAATCCAGACCTGATGTTCAGGAATAGGGTTTTGTCAATATGAATAGAAAAAGAGAGGAAAGAAAGAAGCTTGAAAACGTGGAGCCACTTGAGCATTGGTATGAATATATTAAAGAATGCCAGTGAATTTTCTCTAGCTGAAGCATACTCATTTCCATGTCACTTACTGGAGATGATTACTTAGCATTTTAGTTAATATTTGGTGCTAATTAGATATACTGGCAGGAGAGACATGGCTCAACATCTTCTGCCTCTTCTCTCTCCTTTATTAAAACAACTTTGGCCTCAGGAGAGCAAAGGATTTTTACTACTTAACATTAGTATTATTAAGTATATTAAGCATCATCTCAGCAAAGTGAGTTTTCAAGTGATTTTCTGTTAAGTTTTCTCAGCTTCCTTTTCAGTAAATTATTCCATTATACCCAGTACAGCTTTGCTGGAGAGAGGAACATCCACCAAGTTGACATCCAAGATGCCAGGAAGATTCAGCCAGAAAAAGTTCCTTTATTTTTGACATTTTGGCCACCTTTTTTGATTTTTTTCTTTCTTTCCTTGCTTACAAATCTTTGCATAAGCCATAAAATACCCCACTGATTCCTAGGCTTACACAATTCTGCTTCTTTTTGTATTTTCTAACAGCTGCAACCTCGCCAGCACTGCTGGATTTAATTAACCTGACAAAAGAGCCCTCTCCCTCTAGAAGAAATTTTATTCACTGAAGCAGACTCAAATATTAGGCCAGGCCTGCGGATCAGGAAGGCTGGAGTTTCCTGGCAGATGTCCATATCCACAGACAATAAGGAAAGCACTTTATTTGCCAGGCCCTAGAGTTTAAGCTGATGTACAACGTGGTATAGAGAATCTGAGTAAAAAAAAAATATTATTTCCCTAGGCTGGGACAGGCTTGTGTAGCCTAGCAAGGGTCACTGGAAAATGATATGGCTGGCTGAGATTTTCCACTTTCAGAATTCTGGAATAGCCCAGAACATTCCCACACAGCTGGCTGGGAGCCTGTTGCAGGGATCCCCTGGATATTGCTGCTCTGTTTGCTCCTTCCCTGTTTTCTTTCTCACTGAAGTGACATGGCAAAGCTAACTAAAATCTCCCAAAATTCTCTGATGAAAGGCTCTTCTGTGCAGACACCACTCTGCCACACAAGCATGGCTGTACCATACAGATGAGGTCTGGCTGAGGGTTTGTCTGCTCCAGCCCCTGTCAGGGTAACTTTGATCTCTGAAGGCAATAAATCACATCACCAGGAGCAGGCATGTAGCAGTAAATGGGATATGACAGCATCTTTCCTCTCACAGCAGAGTTCCCTTGATTATGATCCCTCTGATCCCTGTCTTTTCCCTCTTGTCTAACAAAAATCTGCAGCTGGAAGGTTCAATGTGTTTATCACCAGCACTTCTAAACTTCAGCTCTCTGGAGCCACGGTTTATAAATGAAAAATTCCTGCCTAACCCTCCAAATCCTGGCTCCAGGCTGCAGCCAGTGCCCCTCAGCAGTGTGGTTCTGTCAGGAGGGAGCTGCCAAGTCCCAGTGCAGAAGAAGCAGCTCCAACACCATCTGTCTGTGTGCCTGCACAGCTCCTGGTCCCTCCTGGCAAGGCTGGATTAAAACATCAGAAGTTTTGCAACCCGTCAGCTTCAGGCTTGGAATTTCCTACCTGTCCTTGTGCCCTGGTGTTCGAGTGCTGATCCCTTTGTCCTGCTTTAATCCTGCCTGGATATGCTCAGAGTGAGGAGCTGCGTTCTTCCCTTGCAAAAATAACTTTGTCATGCTTAAAGGGAAGCTTTTTTAGACTTCTCCCAAAAAACCAAGCTTCCTATTCCTGCTCCTGTCCCAGCTCACCTTCATCTTCCCTTGCCAGCTGTGTGCCCAGTGTTACACAGGGACTGGCAGAAGAGACTCAGCTGGGCTGGCAGGGAAAGAGGCTCTGGATGCTGGAGAAAATCAGTCAGGGCAGGGCATTATGCACAGGGAAACCTCATCTGACCTCCAAGGGAGTCCCTTTAATACCAGGAGGGACTGGGAGGATTTACAGTGGTAGAAATTTATGATCCAGTTTTTTTCCATAAGTTAACATTGGATGTTTGCTTATGGATAACACTTATTAGATATTTTAATATTAAATTAGATTTTAATATTATGAATATTATAAAGACACAGAAAATAGAAAAGGAGCTGTTTGAGAGCAGTAATACAAGGAAATGCTTAGGAAAACAAAACAAAAATATTTTTAAGAAAATTATTTTCACCAGTGGTGTTTTGCTTGTATTAAAAGTTCTGAGAGAAAAAAAAAAGTTTTAAAAACCCATCTCCCAAAGTCATTCCCGATGATCACAGAAGAGCAAGAAGTTTACCAAGAATAAAATGACTACTGATAGTTTAATTTCACACTGTCACATCCCGCTATCCAGGCTTTCCTTGCCAGGGCTCACTCATTTCCCAGCACAGACTTTACAAGCAGGGGTGAATGAACACAGAATTTATAAGCTGACACTGTATAAGGCAGCCTTGAAATCCTTTTTCTGTCTGAGCAGCAGCTGTGCTGCTCCTTTGCTGATGCAGAAGTGGCCACAGGCTCTCTGTGCTGGGTGTGTAATGTCAGCACAGCAGGCCCTCCATGCCCTGGGTCTCTCCATTCCCAGCTCAGCTGGCTCCCCACAAGAATTATGTGCTTGAAGTGGATTAGAGAATTTCTATAGTGAGGCTGCCAGCAGTAAATGCAAAAATCTGTAGGCACACCTACTACAGTCATCTCATAAATGAGAAATGTCAATTGTTCCTTGCCCTGCTCTGAAAGATGGGGACTGTTACATGGCAAAAATCAGAGCAAAAGCGTGTTGCTATACTTTGTTTTAACCATGGTTGGGTTTTGTTTTGGTTTGTTTTTTTTTTTTTTTCTGTTAAATTTCTTCTTTAAGACTAAAACTGGAATTATTTTAACCTGAAAAGGATATTTCCATTTTCATCCTTTGTAGAAGGTGTTGTCAGCACCAGACCTGAATTCACAACAAATGCCTGCCCCTCTGAAATCACATTTTCCAATAATAATCTGCTCATTAAAATGACTCTGCTGTGTGCTTTATTCACTGCCTCAGGTCCTTCTGCCCTGTGCCACAGGAGTGCTGGGGAAGGACTCCATGAGGACACAAAGATCTAAACAGGATCTCACAGCTCAGTGAGAAACACACCACAGTCCCAGAGATCTCAGGCTTTTCTTGAAATGCAGCATCTGCCCTCCCCAGTCTGGATCTTTCCTGCAACACTCGTGTTTGGGTTTATCCCCCTCCTGGACTCAGCCTGTTCCAAACTGCACTCCATGGTCTGCTTTGGGAACTGGTTAAAATTAAGGTGTTCAGGTCTGGAGGCAGCTTCTCATTAGAGGCAATCTTCCTCCAGCAGCTGAAATCAGGGAGGACAGGGAGTACTGAATTAACTGTTAAAAAGTGCTTTTGAATCCAGGTTTTAAAAACTCTGTCTGAATTGTGGTTTCTTCCTTTGGCTTTAATTGAGGTTTTATATTCTACTTCATATTCTACAAGTTTATACTTCTATATTCTACTAGTTATAAATGTGGACTCCTGAGTCTAAAAGGAACTCCAGGTTTCTATCTGAGCACCATAACAAGATCAAGTTCTTGGCAAACAAAAACCTTGTGAAGTGCTAAGGCTTTGAGCTGGTTTGGGGAAAAAAAATAAATCACCAAAATAAAATCAAGGTTCTGATGGAGCTTTTCACAAGGCAAGAGTGTAATCATGAAAAGCACACAGTCAAGGCATAAAATCACTCCAGATGTGACAGTATGAAAGGCCAGAGCTTGGTAATGAAAATAGAGATGGTACATGTAAGGGAAGCTCATCAGTCACAGAGGGAGAAGTGGCAGCCCAACTGAATATATTCAATATATTGCGGGGTCCAGAAATAATGCACACCCCAGGGGGGATGGAGAGCAAAGGAGGGGTGTCTGCCACCCCCAATTGTTTTCAGTGCTGGGAGAAGAGGTGACACACAGGGGGAGCAGAAATGATGGGGTGAAGAGGGGGAAGCAGGGAGAAGAACCAGCTGAGGACACATTTCTCATGCTCCATGAGGAGCCTCAGCCAAGCCCAGCAGAGCCTCACTCACCTGCCAGCAGCAGGCACAGAAAAAACACAATCTGCAGAAGGGTTTGAGTGGGGGTGGGACACTGCAGCCTTGGTTCTTTTCCCTAGGGCTGAGGCTGACCAGAGAGAGATTTGTTTCCTCATGTTTGGGCTCAGTTGTTTATTTTTCTTTATATTATATATTTACAGAGTACAAGGAGCTATATACACTAGGCTAACAAGGTGCACAATGGAGGGACAAAGAACTTTTCTGAGGCTTTTTATGTGCTTATTTACTTAATAATTAAATGCTAAGTAACCTATATTTTTAGTGACTTAGTGACTCAACACTTGTGGGGTGCAATGTGGATTCTTTCATTTAATTATTTACTATTAAAAAATGTTAGAAGAAGAAGATGAAGAAGGAAGAAGAACAAGAAGGAGAAAGAGATAACACCTTAAATTTTCTATTTTGTATTTCACATATTAATATAACTAAAACATTAAACTCTAACTTTTCAACTCAGTGATTTAATACAACTCTAACTTACATTTCTAGTTTTTTTTACTTAGTTTTAGAAGCTTTCTCTATGGCTTTAAGTTAAACTCAGTGTTCTCTTGAGAGTTAGAGCTTGTTAACACAGAAAATGGGATATTTTCTGTGCTCTTGACTCTAACAGGTATAAAACCAAAATTCTCTACCATTCTAAACCTCTCCTTCACAGATCATCCCTTTGATTGAGAAAGCTATCAATACAGTGAGGAACTTTGCCATTTTAGCAATTTTTAGGGGTTTCCTGAGGTCAAAACACACCATTTTCTGTTTGCCTTTTATTTCTCATGCAAAAGAAATCTTTTTGGTGTTCCATTTCCTGCACTTCACTAACCTATTATTCCCATTATCCTACACTTACTCTTTTTCCTACCTTTGCTGGAGGCTTCACAATCCCTTTGAAATCTACCTTGGCAGGCAAAAGTGCACTGTGCACTGCGTTTTCTGGCTGAAAAATGTGCTGCATTTTGTGGAGAAGGGAAAGACACCAAAATCTGGGAATTACATCTTGCTCCACGTGGCTCCATGAGATCAGGCCAGGCTGGATGGAGCCCTGAGCAGCCTGACCTGGAGGGTGGATCCCTGTCCATGGCAGGAGGGATGGAATGAAAAGATCTTTAAGGTCCCCTCTAACCCAAGGCTTTCCATGGTTCTGTGATCCCTGACTTGCTCTTTGCCCCTGGATGTTTCACTGATGTCTGCCAAGAAGAAATAAACACTTGGAAAGCTCATCCTCACTTTTAGCTTCCCAATAATTGTTCCAGAGTGTTGCAAACACTGTGATTAATTTTAATTTTTAAATGGATGCTGATACTTACCTAAAAATACAATCCAGGTTATGGAAATGGCTCAAAAAATTACATTTTTTTGTTTGAAACAGAAACAGATGAAGAATTGTCTACTGAAAATTGCTTTATTATACTTGTCAGTGGAACTTTTTTCTGCTTCCAGAAGAACTTCAGTTTTTAAGTGCTTCAGCAAAGCACATAAAGGGAAGAAAAGTGATAATTTTACTAACACTGGGCAGTTCCTGCTCAGCTTTTTCCCCACTTTCAGAATTGGGGTGGTTTTATTTTTTTCCCAGGTGAAATAGAACAGAAGCAGGAATACCAATACATTTTCCAGGCAACATAGGCTTTGCTTTCCATTTGGTGATAAAAAAACAACTCCTCTTTGCAGCACAGGGATGATTTTTAAGAAATTAGCTGCAGAGGAAAGCTGACAGGCAGCATTCCTCATCTGTCACTACACAGCACCACTGCTGGGAAGTAGCAAATTTCATACTCAGCTTGCCTGTCAGCCTTGAGGGCTTTAGAGGACAGGGATTTTTTGTTTTTTGGGTTTTTTTTTGTTTAGTTTTCCAAGATGTAAATCAGAAACAAGGACTCTTGTTTGCTGGTATCTGCAAGGAGCCACATGAGTTGGTTTTGTTAGAGAAGGGTAGGGGGGTTCACAGATGAACAAATCTCTGCATGCAAATGAGTGTGGGTTTTATTTTATTTCATCTTTAGATGAACATCTCAGCTATAAAAATTATATCTTATAATAGTTGCTTAATTTTTGAAAGCATGTAACAGCCACTATATAAAAATACTAAAAGCTATATTAAATGTAAAAAAGCGGAGGGGTTTTTTTTCCCCCTTTTTTTTTAAGCTGGATTTCTTCACTGTTTAATGGAAAAACTCTGCTTTTGGTGTCTTTTTCTCCCAATTATCTCTGCAGACAGTACCATAGATGGTGCTAACTTTTTTTTTTAACCTATTATTCATCAAAGATTAACAAGATCTTATTTCACACTCTTACTGAGCAGATCAGGAAAAAAGCAAACTTATCTTTGCATAAAACTTTGGGGTTTTCAAGGATAAAGTTCAGCAAGAACTTTTATCATGCTGTATAAAAGCATGAGTGTTGAGATATTAACATATAACAGTCTGAGTTCCATTTTTGGATAGAAGACTGAATTTAAACAAAAAAAATTAATGTTTGCATAGTATTAATTCAGACTTCAAATTAGATTTATTTCTACTTATTGGATATACACAAGGTGTGTGGTATCTTGTCTGCCTGCAGAAACCAACCTGACAATTGAAATAATGCTGTATTGTCTTAAAAAAAATCATCACCAAGAACAAGACCAAGCTCCCCAAGATAAATTAAATGTTGCATATGACTGCTGAAAAAAAGTGTGATATTGACCTGAAATGACACCCAAGTCTGCCTCAGCTGGGAGCTGTGGTGCATTTTTCTCCAGGTGAAACCTTTGCTGGGTTTAATATTGCACTTGCTCAGAAAGTCTTGTCACCACTGCCTGCTTTCCTATCTGTCCTGTAAATTATTGCTGATGTTAAGCACTTCTGTTTAATAAGATCAGGTTAGACAGACAGAGTGCAGCCCATCAAGCCACTGATAAACACTGAAATGTCAAGGGGAGTGTTCAGGGACTGAGGGGGGAATGAAGTGAGGACACTGATTAATCAGAAATTATTTACCTGGGCTGCCTGTGCCTACCCAGCCTGGATATTTCCTGAGAACACCTACACAGACTTGGTGAGCAGAGCAGTTCTGAGCTGCTCTCCTGGGCAGTCTGTCAGCTCACACACCACACCTGCAGCTGTATTGCTGTGCTGAAGGAACAGGGGCTTGGAAGTTTCCCTTCACAAGAGTTCTTTAGAGTATTGAATAGGTTAAACCCTCTAAAGAGCTTTGAAGAAAGCGTTAAGAGAAATAAAACCAATGGCTGGGCTACATTATAATGAAATTTCTAAAAGTAAGTGTCCAGATGAGGAATATCTTTCCCCTGAGTTTTGCCAAGATTTCAGGGATGGTTTGTTCTTCCCTGGCCCAGATGTGTTTCACAGCTGCAGAGTGAACTGGTGCTTGAATTTGGGATGTCTGATGTGCAAGGAGCTCAGCTGAGGGGACATCAAGGACTCCTCCAGCCTTCAGTTCCATGGTTTACCAAAGTGAGGGATAAAATCCATCACCTGGGATGGCAAGGGGTGACAAAAAAACCAGACAATAAATGAAGGCAGGATCTGTGTTGTTGAAAATCACTCAGAGAAGATGAATCAATGAAATAGCCAGGTAATTTAGAGGGAAGAAGACAGAAAGGCAAATTGGAAGATCCTTTAGGATGCCTTCTGTCTGATTTTAAGTGATGTGTCAGCACACCAAGCACATTCCAAGCTCACAACAGGAGTCCCCAGTTCCCTCTGTGTGTTCCTCTTTGCACAACTCACAGGCTCCAAACTGTTCATGGTTGGCCAGAGGAGGACTTAAAGATGCTGGTGGCCTTTTATCCCCAGGATATGAAGAGAGAAAAATCAACTTTCCTAAACAATATTCCTGGAAAATAGTTACTAGAGGTCAGATGTTTGCCTGCTGATTCACTTCACAACTGAAAAAAAATGAATTGAGAGAAGGACCTACCAAAATAACTGAAAGTTAGGCTCCTCCTGATACCAGGTCTGGGTTTTTTTCCTAGTTTATATGCATTCTAAAAGTTGTCACAATACTGTTTCTCATCCAAGGGTTTCCCAAGGAGTATCATTAATATGATAGTAATCTGATGAAGAGGTCTGTCCAGACCCTAAATTTCTTGTAATCTTAGGATATCTTTGGATTCTAACAAATTAAAAGCACTCCAAACAGAGCTGTAAATAACCTGAGCAATGCTATCTAAAGGTCAAAGCATTTTCTAAAAATTTCCAATTAAAGCAAGCCAGAAGGAGGAAAAAGTCAAGTGTTCAATTCCTATATTGGTCATCATTTTTCAGCACCAGAGCAGTGGATTTCTGATTAGTCCATTGCACTAATTTCTTCAAAAGCTATTTTAGTCACTGACATGTTGATCATTTATTAATATGATAATTGTTCAAAAGGCACTGACAAGGAACAAGAAAAATCAAGAAACATTAATCACACAGTCCATTTTTTAATACACACAGAGTCACAGGCTGGTTCTTATCTAGGTCAGTAGATATGGGGAGCTGCCAGGAGTGAGTGGAGCTGCAGGAGGGAGGAAGAGAAGGAAGAGGAGGAAATAGGAGGAAGAGGAGGATGCAAGACAAAACAGGAGAAGGCAGAAAGAAGCAGGAGGGTGCAAGAGGCACCAGGAGGAAACAGAAGGCTGCAGGAGGAAGAGGAGGAAAAGGAGGAAGCAGTGCAAAAGTCCTCATGGGGAAGGAGAGTCCATGGGAATCTTGATTTCTCTCAGGGTGCAGACCTGCTGTACCAGGCTGGCATCAGCCTAGAGCTGGATGTATTTTATATTTTAGCATAATTTCCTTTATTCTTTTTCCTGCTTTCCCCTACTCCTCAGCTTCCTTTTGCTGATCTTTCTGTCTCTCTGTGGACCTGAGAGCTCAAGAAATCCACAGCATCATACATCAGTGCTGGATACACCTTTAGAGACCTAAAATCCTTGGCATCTGTTGAAAGAACAGGTAAAATGGATCATTGCTCTCTGTGTCTAGTAAATATGCCTCCACATTTTTATCACCACCAGTGGTAGTGTTACCCTTTTATTTCAGGCTATCAGGCCACTCTGATAAATCATAGAATTGTTTAGGTTGGAAAAAGCCCTTTAAAATAATGAAATAAGTGTTCAAATTCACTCTGACCCTCCTGGAGTTGTGTAGTTTTCTTTCTCTGCCATTATCATTTTCCATTAAGCAGATATGGTATTATAAATATGTTTGAAAATGCACAGCCAGAAAAAAGTCCCCAAGCCAGTCCAGCAATCCTGGGAGAAGCAATCCTGGAATGTTTGCTGAGAGATCCTGTGTTTGCCAGGGTGGTCTGTGGCAGAAATGGATTGGAGGGGATACAGAAGGCAAAGCCAGACTCCTGCTCCACAGACATCAACTCATTGTAAACACACTTAAATATATTCTAAAATATATTCCTAAATATCTTGTAAAATTCCCAGAAAATATTTGCCATACAGACCTAGACACAAACTGTTTTACTTGCTACTCTATAAACTACAGCTTCAGAATGTTCAAACTCTCCACTACAGATGATTTTTAATTGCCATAACATCATAACTGAGGAAAAAACCCCAAATATCTTCAAGTCTGGTAACATCTTTGGATTAAAGCATGCTTAGATAACAGGGTGTATAAATACAAAAGGTGGTGTGGTAATTGCACCTCAGGTAAAGCAACAAGCATTCTATATTTAGATCTTAATGAATCAAATTACAGAAAAATCCTTTTTCCTTTCAGAAATAGCAATTTATCTATTTCAAAATTTCAAAATGTGGCTGTTCCTTTGAGATATTTAACCTGAGCTGCCCACATGAAACGAGCAATTACTTTTTTTAGATAGCATTTCCTTTGACTACTATTCCCTGGCCTTTTTTAGTCAGAATCTTTCAAGTATTTTTAATTAAACAAAAAAACCCTTGGTAATGCTTGGCAAATTAAGGTCCTAGTGGTTTGTTTAATTTAGTCTGAGACTATTTGCTCATGATAAATAAAAATAGCATAGATTATTAAAACACAGGAGGAGACATGAGGGAAAGCAACCAACAAAAAGGGATGTGCAGTGTCTCTGAACTTTAATAAGAAATATTTTGTTGATAAGGTCACTGTACTAATCCAGGAGGAATAAAGGTGCTCTAGAAAAAAAAAAAAATCTGCTACTTCTGAATGCTGAGTTCTGCCTGTGCAAATTCTGCACAAGGAGAGTCCTGGATTGATCTGTGCTCGTGCAGGTGATTTTAGGCACCAGGGGTAGGATGGGGAAAGAGGAGCCATCCTCATGGGCTGAGAAATTAGGTCATAGGATCATCACAGATTTCAGCAGCACAATGGACAAAGTGTTTTATCTCCATGCAGACCCTATTGCAATATAAAGAGGGGAACTGACCTGTTCCTCTCCTCCCTGGTGGAAGCAAAATTAGAAAAATCTGCCCAGGTATTTCCCAGGGAGGGAGGGGATGGTTGTGGTTTATTTGATAGTACATAACCAAGGACTGAAGAGCTCTGACAAGCCCATCCTTGCCAGCGTGGCTGCTGAGGTAACAAGGGGTGCCTCAGATGAGGCCGTGGGGGATGGAGATGAAAGCTTGGAAAGAAACGGAGCCATGAGGGTCAGGAGGAAATTTGTGTAGGGGAACAGAGGCAGACTGTTCTCAGAGGTGGCAGTGTGATGCCTGGAAGCAATGGACACCCCTTAAAGCAAGGAGCACTGCTCAGAGACTGGGCTAAAATTCTTCCCAGTGCATGTGGTTTAATGTGGACCAGAGAGCCTGGGGGACCTCCAGGCTTTGAAATGCAGAAAGCTTGGCTTGAAGAGCAACCAAGCCGCTGGACTGAGCTACAAAATGGATCTGACTTCAAAGCTGGCTCTGTCCTGGGCTGGGGGGGCTGGAGCAGATGTCCTCATGGTGTCCATTTCAGCCTGGATTTTCCTGTGCTCCTGTGGTACAGATCTGAAAGAGCTGCTCTGAAGAAGGGGGATTTGGCTCCATGTTTCAGCTGAGAACAAGGGCTGCCCAAGGACAAAGCCAGTCCTTCTTGAGCTACACAGAGATGAAAGCTGGAGATGAAGGCAGCAGCTCAAAGCCTGGCTTAGATGAAGTTTTGCCCATAACATGGCAACTTTCCCGTGGTGAACTCCATCAAACACCAGATGTGCTGCATTCAGATCCCTAAAACCCAGCTGGTTTAACTGATGAGAAAGTTTGCAGTGTTTCACAATAATGGGATAATGAAGATAATCAGAACACCAGAATAAATTCCTCATGACCATCCACACCAGCACTCCTCAAAAAAAAATGAAGTGCCATATGTGTTAAAATTAATCATGTTGCACGTGTCTAAATTTGACCATTATTTACTTTAAGGTCACAAGGTATTTCAAGAAAAAATCTTTATTGAAGTAACTTCTATGATAAAAATACCTGTTATTTCCAAGAATAATCAGAAGGAGCTGAGAAGAACGGACAGCTGTGGGGAAAACTGAGGAGAGATGCAGGCACTGCATTCATAATTTGGACCCATGTCTTGGTTTGGACTCTTTAGTTGAAGATCATCCCTCATCCCTACCAGATGAGACACAGATTAGACTTAAATTTTCCATGCACAGCTTTCTGAAATGATCAAGAACTAAAAAATAAAAAAATAAATAATAATAATAATTAAAAAAAGGGTCAAGAAAACATTCCTAGAATTCTGAGGCCATTCAGTTAATTTATTTAAGCGGTGCAACGTGCAGAAAATTTTTACATTTTCTTGTGGTACCCAGGTGGATTGACAACCATGGGGAGGAGGAGAAGAAGAGGAAAATGAAGCCAGAAAGATAATGAGCTGAGCGATTAAGTTGTATAAGGCTTCAGAGGGATTGCTTCTATAAATAGGTTTTTAGTAAAAGTCTAACCTTTCAAAATTTTATATTCAGCAAAAGAAAGAAAAAGAAAAAAAAAGGAAAATGTTACCAAAATCTAATTAGGAAGGGTTATAACCCCATATCTATGAGAACCAAAATAGAATAATGTCACAAGAGAAAGAACCTCCAGAGATGTATTTGAAAGAGTTTCTCTCAGAAATCTTAAAAAGTTAAAATTCAAGCTGAATCAAACGTTCATAGTGAAACTAAATGGCCAGGTAGAACTTACAAAACAAATAAGTCAGGAAGGTGTGTACCCCCATCTTAGGCACTGATTTCCAGACCAGGTTTTATTTACTGATTCGTTCTCCTTCATCACTGCATAAAAGCTGTGCTTTGTAAAAAGCAGAACAAAGAACATCTTCCCCAGTCCCAATATCTTGCCTAGATCTTCTCACTACAAGCATTAGCAGTAAAATAGGAAAATTTAAGAAATTCATATCCCAATGAATTTCTGTTTCTGATATTTAATACTTCAGCCATTTGCCTCTGTCAATACTAAGTTAAATGAAGTTTGTACTGGGATGAGTAAGGATCTCAGTCTGTAATTTTTTTTTTTTCAGTTTTCAGGAAAACCATCCTACAATTTTAATTTTTTTTCTCCCCAAATACATCTGTGCAAATATTTTCCTTTCTTAAAGAAACCCACCTTAGCCATATCTCTATAATAAACATTTAGGAATGAAAACCAACCCTATGGAATTTCCACTGGACTGATATTATAATTTCTCAACAGGCATGAAACTTTTCTATTTCCCAGGGTCTCATTGTGTGGCTGCTCTCAGATTTGGCCAAGAGCTCTTCTGGCTTTTTACCCAGGCAGGAGATCTCACCACAATCCAGAAGCAAGTTGTCACCTGCCAGTGCTCTCTTCTCAAGGGAAAATACTGGCTCCTGCAGCTTTTGCTGGCTCTCAGTGAATAAATATAATGAGAAACTAACAGATGGAAAGAGTGTGTCACCTAATTTTAAGTGTTAATATTATGCAAGTGAATAATACTGGCCGTGGTGTGCTGAGGAACACAGTCACAGTCCAAAGACACGATTGTTTAAAAAGCATGGCATGTGAAAGATAGCACAGATTCACAGCTGCTCACACAGGGCTCCGAGGTCAGATAAACTGAATTATCAGTAGCTGATCACTTGAAACAAGGGATGACCAGTGCCAAGGCTGAGCTCAGCTGCATCTCCTGCTGGAGCCCAGAGCCCAGCTTAGAGAGGAGCTGATTTATTGACACAGATCAGGCGATTCTCTTCACAACCTGGGCCATCTCAGCTGAGGTAACCACACAGAAAAATGAAAATGTGCCTGAGCAGGAGACCCCTAAATCCCAGTAGCCCAAGGCTCTGGCAGCTGATACTGCCCCAGTTCCTTTCTCTGCTGCCAGAGTGCAGGTGCTGAGGGAGAGGCAGCAGACACAGGGGTTTTCAATGCCCTGTAGCATCACCCTCACTGCTCGTGATCAAGCTTGGCTCAAGTATTCTGGGACAAGTTCTTATTCCCCTGCAATACTGCGTGCTCAAGGCAACCAAAACTTAGTTGCCTCTTGGTCCCAAAGTCCTCTGATATCCCAGAGAGACACTGTCATTCAAGACCTACTGAAATGGACTGGTTTTATTTCTATTTATGTTGGTCTTCTTCAGAAAGACTTTCTCAGTTGCACACCAGATAATTTGGTTGGCCAGATACAGCCAGTCTATTTGCAACTAAAGATCCATTTAACTTTGAAGCAGCTTCTCACTATATTTGTCTTAGAAATACTATTTCAATAAAATTCTAAAATGCAGGAATGGGTATAACATCCACTTGAATGTGTACTCAAATATATCAAAACAGGGTGATGCACTACAGCTTTTTGCCATCACTGTTTCTATTGTTTTCTGGTATCCTGGATGCTAATTCTGCATTTTTCTCATGTTTTCACCTGTGTTTGTGGATCTGCAACTGAGATATGGCAGTGATTTCTCTTTCCTTCTCTGACATGATGAGGAAAACAAAGGAGTCCTACAATTTTTAATCAGAAATTGGACCTCCAACAATCAATTCATATTTTCTTTTACATTGCAATTTACATTTCACTTTTAGTGATGGAGGCTTACAAGTGAGCTGATTTCACATAAACATGCAGATATCATAGAGAGACTTCTGTAAGGCAGAGTAAAGAATTCCTGGATTAGGGAAAGGGTTCTGCCTTATTAATGCTCTATTGCTGCATTCTGCCTGTATGCAAAAGAAAAAAAAAATGAACTTGCCACCTTCTCATTGTTAAAGGCACTTAAGCACAAAAGAAACTAATTAAAAATGGAAAGAGTGGCACTTTTTATACCCCTCAGAAATATTTTCATGAGCTGCCCAGTGACTCATGTTTTACAGCACTGGGTAGCTCAATATATGTATTTTTAATGATTTGGAAAGGGCTCATAAAGTAGTGTTCCCATCTTGTAATCGTTCATGACTGCGTGTAAAAGGAAGCAGAATCCATTATTTCCAAGGGACTGTAAAAAGAAACTGGCTTAGAGGTATCTGAAAAGTATCTGTATTGTTATCAGTAAAGTTAGAAACTTTTATAATGTTTCCAAGCCTGGTGTATTATTGTGTGAGATATGTTGGGGTTTTTTTATATTCTGCCACACAGACACCCACAAGAGCATTAAATTCACCTGACACCAGATTTGTGTGGAGGTCTTGGTCACGAGTAAGCAGCTGAAGCTTAATGAGTTCATAAATCAGATGGGCTGTGGCAGCTGTCCAGCTCAGATGAGAGCTGAATCACCCATCACAGGCTACAAAACTCCACCCACACACTTAATGAGCCTCCAAAGATGAGAGCTTCTAAACTCCAGTGCTCATCTTTATCTGAGTGTGGGGTTCCTGCAGGAGGGGCTGTGCTGCAGTTCCTCCCCCAGGAGAGTCATCCCAGAGCCAGCAGTGATGGGGATGATGAGAGCAGCGTTCCCAAGCACAGATGGACATCTCCAGGCTCCTGGCACTTGGCCCTGGCTGAGCTCCGTGCCTGAGCCCACGGCAGGCTCTGTCAAGGCTGTGTAAAGCTCTTTTTGTGCTGTTTATTTACCAGTCAGACAAACGGTGCCTCTCTGATCAATTATCAGCCATTCTGAGCTGTTGCAAAGGAAATAAATGTTTCCCCCACCTGGCTACAACCTCCCTCAGGTAGCTGAGGATTGTTTGCCAAACAGATGGAGAAGGAGAAGCAAATTACATCTCTCCTCAGGTGACAGGGAGAGCAGGAGGAAAACTGTTCCATGGGTTCCCTTAACTTGTTACAGCCTGGAAACCTCAGATCCTGTGACCCACATGAGCACTAGCAAAGAATTTAACAATCCATTCCAAACAATTTGAGAGTTTAACATTCCAATCTCCTCTCTCCCATAGTTTGTTCCAACTCCATCATTTTCCTCAAGGAGTTAAAGCATCCAGACATTAAAATCATGTTATGGTTTCATCAAAAAGAAGCTTGCAGATGTTTCCAGAGGAATAGGAAAAATAATCTCTGTGTCCCGTTTTTGAAGGTGTTTAAAGGAGATATTAATGCATCATTCATTGATATATTGGATCACAGTGTGAAACAGCAAATTAATTCTGTATCAGAAAATGCTTCTGCTCAGATTAATCCCTTTTCATGTAATGTTATAATTATAAATATTAAGACCTTTGGAAATATTTGTACTTTGTTTAGACATAACAGATCATTAGCTACTTTATTAGTCAACAGTGGGAAGAGGAACTGTAAGAAATATCATGGTGTTACCTAGAGAGAATGCAAGGGAAAAACAAATCTAATTTGTTGAGATTATTTTCATATATTTTACCACTTATTTTTCATAACTTTATCTTTTTCCCTCTTCTACTCCTCAGATGTTAGGATAATTAATAAAAATAATAATCTCTCTAAACCCAGCAAGGTTCCATGGATCCAAGTCAGTCAAGATAAGACAGAAAATTGTGTCACTGAAGGGCAGCCAAAGAAGGATTATTTATTATTGGATTAAATCACAGGAAAGTTCATCTGTGTTGCCTTATGTAAAAACAAGAAACACTTTGAAGTTCTTGAAGTCCCAAGAGAGAGAAATGGATGAACATATTCACAGGCAGAGAAGAGAAATACATCCATTATTTCCTATAAAAATAGGGAGTCATAAATCAACCAAACCCCTCTTACAGACACTGGGAAACCACTAAGAGCACCAGTTTCTGCAATTTTGGATAGGATCTTACTGTTTATGTAAAGAAAAGCCCAGGTTTCCACAAAGAGCAATATCTTGTGCTCCACAAGAATCATTACCCAAACACCACTATAGTAAAAGAAAAAAAAATACAGAAAAAAAAGAAAATAAAAACAAAAAAAAAGGGGGGGGGGAGGGGGGGAAGAAAAGGACAAAAGCTTCTAAAAAGTCTCTGAGCAGCTTATCAGCCACGTAAATGAATATTGAGCAAAATTTCCCCCAGCCTGCCTGTACTTGTCTTCCTTTAGATTTCTAATAAGCAGTTTAATATTTTGCAGATTCTTTTCCCTTTGTATCCCAAGTCCCTCCAGAACCTGTCCAGATCTTCAGCATTACATTGCCACAGATCATTCAAACTGTGTTTTCCATGGCCTTCCCTGCTATCCAAGTGCAATATTCTGAAACTGCAGAATGGGTTTTCTTTATTCCTGTGCATTGCCTGTCTCAGAGTGAACTGCCTCGATTTCAGAGGTTTCTTTGCGTTTTCTCTATCCTCTGTGTTTTATTTTCTCTGAAGTGTTGCCCCTGTCTCCAACTCTGCATCCATATCCTGAAATTTCAACACCATCTTTCAGAAATACAGATGTAAGTAAAGGATAGCTGGGAAGGAAGTGAATGTTCTATTATTGCCATCATAAATGGGCTTGCCACTGATTAAAAGCTCATTAGGCTTTAATTTTTCAATGCCTCATTTTTTTCCATCCCAAAGCAGGATGCAGGAAGGGCAAAAACTCATGGTTCAGAAATAAATGAAGGTTAACACTAACCCATACCAACACTGTGTGAAATATTGTGCTCAGGTCTTAAATACAGAATTTTTCTTTCATATATAAAGATAATACCCAGCTCTTATGCAGCATTTTCTACCAGCAGAGTTCAAAGTGATTTATAAAAAAAGCAAATAACAACTGAGGCTAACTTGGTTAGTTTCTTTAAAGGAAAGAAGTTGACATTGCAATGCAACAGTAAGATATAAATTGGAACTATGCCACTGAATTTCCACACTCTTCCAGGCTCCCAGAGGTATTGTCAGTGTGACCAGGATTTGATGAAAACTCCAGAAACCAGTTTTCTGTGGCTAAAAAGGGCATTACTAGCAGAGGAAACCATTTACAAGTGCACTTCTTACAAACAATTTTGTGAATTTGCTCTTCCAGCGCTGAAATTTATTCTCCCTCCATCCCAGGGGCAGCACTGTCTGTTCACCTATCACTGGCCTCCTCTGCCACTGGAAGGGGAATTCTCCCACACCACTGAGGTCAGACTCCTGAGAATCCCACTAGAACCTCTTCAGTGCCTATTCCCTACTTATTTTCCCTTTTTTGCTTTTAACCCACAGATGTAAAAAGCCATCTCTTTCTTGTGCAAAATAAGAGAAAGAAAAAAGTAATTTTTTTTTTTTATTCTTGCTGTTGAACTATATTTTTCATTTCTATCAAGCATTCTGAGCTGAAGTCTGCAAGAAAGGCTCGATATAAAGCAAATTTGCATGCAGTGACACAAAGCCTCCCTTGAAGGAGCAATTGTCATGCACAAATCAATGGACTCATATCCAAGGTGCAGAGAAATTCATCTTGAGTTCTGCTTATCTTCTTTTCAAAATTGAAATAGGATCAGATGTGTTTTCCTGTGGTCCTTGCCTCATTGTCCCAAAATTTTCCTTTTGAAGCTTCTCTCTTATCTACATATCTTTGGTATGGTTAAATGATTAAACTGTAAAACTTTTACCCTCCCATGCATTTACATCCCTCCTTTCACTTGTAAAATACTTTTTGCCCTTTCAAGTAGCATATTTGAGGTGTTTGTGTCCCAGTTGTTCTGGGAGCTACCAGTGAGATATGAAAAAGCTAAAGAAAAGGTCTTTTTGAAAAGCATAGAAATACAGAAGGGAAATCAAACCCTTCACAAGAATGTCATAATAAAAAATATGTATTTTGGCAGTAACCTCTGGAAATAGACTGTATCTGCATTTTTGGTATTGTGCAGCCTAAACATACCCTAATTATTAATTAATAACTCCACTGAGCAGCCTCAGTGTCATTTTTTCTGTACACTTGCAGGAGATACCAAGCTTGTTATTGAGTCCACGCACATCCTGAAGTATTACGAGATCATGATTACCCAATTTTTCCCCCATTTACTTTTAGTTTTAGCCTAAGTGAATATTTTTAGGCTAATCAGTATCTGTTAAATCAAAGCAGCAATTCCCTCTCTCATCAGCCCATGCAAGCCTTCTCTTTCAGCAGCAAGTGTGCTTATCAGAACCACCTATATTTAATATAAGTTCAGCAATGTTTGTCATTTGAGAGCAGAATACACCAAGAAACTTTTTCTTAATGCAGCATTTAGCAACAAGAGAGCAGAACAACCTCAAATCAAAACACATTCATTTCTTTTACTTTAGAGTTTTTCATCTATAAACCTTTGCAATTAAAGAAGCTGCTGCTATAGTGTGTTTAACTGAGGTCTGAAATTTGGAGATCCAGAGATTTTATGGATGGAATGATACATTTTTTATATACACAAGAGAAGGTGCAGCACTACAACTATGAAAAAATAAAAAGAAAATAAAAAAAAAATCTTTGTTTGGAAGCTGATTTGTCAGGGTTTTGGGCACAGTTAAATTCCAGAAATGAAGAAAAGTGTCAGAGAACTGGGCTCTTGAGGGACTGTCAACCCCAACTAAATGAGGAATCAAACAGAGCTGTGTGACAGGGTGAATTACAGATCTGCACCTCTTGGTTCCTCCTCTCCACGCTTTGACATCTAAAGGTTTGTGCCAAAAAAACCCACAGAAATTGAAGTACATTTGTTCCTGTGTGCTGTCTTGCAGTTGTTCAGTATTAAAAGGCTCCCTGTAAACCATTATGATATTTATGCACAAAGAAATTATTCAAAGTTTCAGGATTAACTTGTCCCCTCTCTGCAGATGGCAATTTTTCACCCACAGCTCCTCACAGTGCCATTAAGCTGGTGGCAGCTCTGACTGGAGAGATCATGAGATGAGCAATAGTGCTAGTCCTGTGATAAATCTCATAAATAAATGATAAATGCTGGGCTGGTGGAATTAATACAACAAATTTTAAGTGGTGGATGTAAATGACCCAAGGAACCCCAGCCTGGAGCAATTGCCTGTAAATCTTCTCAGTGCTCCTGCCTGGGGAGATTTCCCAGAGCCGAGGGCAGCTGCAGGTGAGGAGCTGTGGGCTGTAGCCACAGGCTCCTGGCATGGCCTCAGGTGACTCTGCTCACTCTTCTGCACCTACATTTCAGTCTTCACCTGGTCAAATTAGTCAATTATTAATCATCTTCCCAATCTCAACCAATGAAAGCCTTTCTTGTATTTGGTCTTTATTTCCATAAGCATTTTTAAGAACTGTTTCCCATTCCCAGGTTAGCTTTGTACTCCATACACTTGTTCTAATATTACCTTATTTAATAATTGTTTTTAAATTAATCTATTCATCTTGTTTAATACTGGGGGCTTCTTTCTTAGTCTGTTTAAAGACCAAGATGATGTTAGCATAAACAGAAGCACTTTCAGTGCAAAATCAAAATCTGAATGCTTTCCATTTTCCCTTTCATTAAGCTCCTACGATACAGAACTGCTGCTAAGCCACTTGGTGGGATTTACTGGTGGGACAGAAATGCACCCTTCTCCAAAGAGATTCTATCCATGCTGTCAGGAGAAGGGTCCAGACAGGTATTGCCTCTGTGCCCGAGTGTCTTTCAGTGCTGAGAAGTGTTTGCTGCAGGAATTTAACCCTGACAGAAAGACCCTTCTCCCCCAGAAGCATCACAGCCCCTGCAGGCTGGAGAAGTCACAGTGATGCTCCCATTTCTGGACTTACTGAAGTGTTTGAATAAACACACAAGATCCTGTTTCATTTCAGGTGAATGTACCATTTATGTCAAAAAGCTGAGTTTTGTAAGTTATCTTTTGTCCCTCTCACAGGGTTTAAATTTTTAATCAAATTACCTGATACAAAACTATGGCTTATTTTGGCAGGGGGAGAGGTTGATTCAGTCTTCCAACACAAATCAAGATCAAATCTGTGCTTGTAACACAAATCCAAAATTCACCCAGATATTCTGAGCCAGTCTGAATTTCCTATCCACTTCAGGAGTTCCAGGATTTGGCTGTTTCACATCACTTCCTTCAAAATAAAATATGTGGGTGCAATGCTTTGAGCTACCTTAGATCTTTATTTAAAAAGTGGTTAAAAGTTTGAAGGCTCTGTATGACACAGGTTCTCAGGATAAAACCATAGGAAACAAACTCTAGAAACTGTTTAAAACAATTTACATCCAATAACAGCAATTCACATCACACAAATGATTGACATGAATGCTTGCTCAGTAACAGATTTTAAAACAAAAATATTGCTACATTTAACTATACAAGAACTACACCTCTCCTAGATAATGATGAGAGAACAGAACAGTTTCAAATTTCTGTAGATACAAAACAGCAAAAGAATGAAAATCAAGATCTGAAATAAACAAGGTGATACATGAGACTTAATCCTGGGGAAGTTTTTTTTTAAAATAGCAAATTTCAAATAAACTATTAGAAATTATTCCTAATTCAAACATCTCTCAGACTGGAAAACTTGATAGAGGAAAAAATACAGACTTTGTTCTGAGGATTTAAGTGTCTGTTTGAATAGAAATGTGTCATTAGAAACAAAATTATCCATTTATTACATGTAGGCAGAGGATTCCAGGGGCCTAAATCATGCACTCACCAGAGCTCCAGGTGCATTTTTAAAGCTCCCTTGTGAAACTGGCTTTCAGCCCTTTGTCAGCTCCCTTTTCTGATTTTAAATATGTTCCTGCAGATTATTAAAGATGTCTGTGTTTATTTTGGGCTAAGCTTTGACATATTCTTTGACTTGTTGGACAAATCATCACAGTTCACTTGGCACCACTTCTATGGATTATGTGATCATTGTTTAGGGCTTTCCCCAAAACCATTTTCTCCATTCAACGCTTCCCTGATTTTATGATAATTTTCCTTAAGAATAACATCTTCTTACCCACTGTATTTATTAAAGTATCAAGATCATTATAATTAGCATTATTGGCAAGGGGAAAGGATATCTTCTAATTAAGCCAAAGCTGAGCTAATAAAACCAATCATCTTGCAATTATGTAAAATTTTAATTTCATGTCCATCAATGTTTAGCTCCCTTATAAAGTCCCCAGCGAGCTAATAACCTTTTGTGTGCTCTTCCTTCTAGAGAAGCAAGAAATATCCATCCTTCTTGGGGTTACTCTTACATCCTCACACTGAAAGCCCATATTTTCACATGGGCTATTGCTTTATTGGGCTGTTCAGTGGCAACTCTTTATTGAACCTTCCTGGCTGTGAAAAAATCAGCAAAACTTGCTTTAAAGGAACCTGCAAAGTGCTGAAGGATCAGACCTTCTGCCCCTGAACCCAACACACTTCCCAGTGAAGGTTGTTCTCTCATTTCCTTGGCTGTGCCAGCACTTGGAGCCAAAACTGCACATTTTATGCACAATTGTGCATTTTATTCAAGCTCAAAACAGCCTCAGGGCTTAAGCTGATTGAAATCAAATGTTGCCTGGTGTCTGTGTGCCCCAAGGAGCTTCTCCAGGCTTCACTTAGAGTCAAGGTCACTTCTCTGCCCTGACAGATGCTGTTTCTCCTCTAAAAAAGACAACACAAAATGTGTAGGGAGCCTGGTAAAAGACAACTTCCCAGTGCTTGTGGGCCTTAAGATTGGCCACTCCAAGTTCCATAATGATGGAGCAGAATAAGCCCCATGCATTTGCTTTCTCACCCAGCATTTTATATTTTAGTGAGCTAAAGCCACACATGCAGTGTGGGATGCACACCTGGCTGTGTTAGGTGGGCAATAATCAGCAAAAATCAGCATTCAGACTGTTGACCCAAGATAACTTTTCTGTGGGGTAGATGCCCTCTTTCCCCACTTATTCACTCACCCTCAGCAACACTTGGCTGTGAAGTGCTGCTGTCTTCACACAGAGTGTGAATCTCCCCCTTGCTTTGCAATGGGAATGGGAATTTGTAACCAAATTTGGAATTTGCCAGAATGGAGAGGGGATGTCAGCTCAGTGTGTGCAGTTCTTCTGTTTGAGTTGATGCTTCAGCAAGCACAGTCAATAACACATTTTTAGAGGGCTTGTAGATAATTAGATTAATGAGCTGACTCTCCTCAAACACACGATTTGCAGTAAGCCTTTCTGCTCATCTCTTTATTGACTGGCACAGTAATAATGTCTATTGAACTTCACTCAACCATCAGGTAATACAAACATATTTTTGCCCTTGGAGGCAGTCAGAAAGGCCAGGCACACTATCACTGCAGTACATATATTTTCTGAGACAATTAGCAACCTCAAGGTGGTGTTAATCAGGAGGAAATAGGGGCTAAGTAAGTATTAATTTATCTTTTGCTACAATAGGGTTCCCAGAGCTAAGAAGACCATGCTAGAATTGTTTTGTAGGGATCCATCTAACTCTTTGTCTTTCTCTTGTAATGAGATGTCAGACAATCCTCAGGGTAAAAATCCTACTCCCTCTGAAGAGCCAGATAAGCAATGGAGTTAGAAATGGCAAGTGATTTTTTCAAAGCACCTTATTCACCTTATCCCAACCCCTCAGCTGGAATTCAGGATTTTAGCATGGAAAACCTCTTTCAGTGTCCTTTGGTGGGTCCCAATTAACAGCTAGGAGAATCAAATCTCATTAACAAAAACACTGTGAGTAGAAAACTGTAGAAGTAGCAGAATGGTAGTTATAGCCTTGGAAGAATGGGAGAAAAGAGGATGCGATGTTTTCTTCCATTTCACCAATCAAAGTGAATGGAAAAAAAAAATCTCACAACATTGGTTAAGCAAGTCCTTTCTGGGACCTTACTATGGTGAGAAAAAAGTTTCTCACCATCATCACATCACAGAAATGCAGCTGGTCCAGAATTAGCCCCTAAGAAAGCGATCAGCACCTGCAAGGCAAAAGGGACACAGACTTCACAGACCAAGGATGAGAAATACAATGAGAAAATTGAAATTACTCAGGGAGGAGGTCTAAGCTGAACACCTAATGGAAACTTCACTAATACAGCAGAAGGGAAAATGAACAAACAAAGGCTGCAACTGGCAGCACTCTCAGGGCAGAAATCCAAGAAATTGATAAGATATTCAGGCAAAGCACAAACCCCCAACAGGAAAACTGCAGCTACCAAAGGGGTTAATGACAACACTGCCTTCTTCCACCAGGTTTTGGAAAGCTTCAAGGCAAAAAGCATCTGCTTTAGTGTAAAGCAGTAGAGAGCTAGACTGGGGTTGCAAGCACTTATTTCTGAGGAAACCAATAAAACAGAGAGACTGTCCTGCAACAAATATGACATATTTGATGAAAAGCAGCAAACATTCCTGCAAGTGATTATGAGTTCAAGAGCAGTGGCCTGTCTGTGTGATGGTTTGGATGCTGGGGAATGTGCCAGGGTGGTAGAGATGCCTCAGGCAATAGAAAGCGAACAGCCGGAGCACTGAGAGCGAGCTCTTGCTGAAACTTGGGAAATAAATGCTTATTGAGGTTTTGTGAAATATGGTGGCTGCCAGGGGGAGGGAAAGGGTTCATTAGAACCCTTACAGTTCATTAGAAAAGCAGGGGAATAAAACTTCCCATGCAGAGAGTAAGGATGGAATCTGAGAGCAGGCAGAGATTAGAGCTGAAGGGATTTCTGCGGTCCCTGCACACCTTAATTCACCTGCTCATAAAGAAAAAGAACCTAATCCACACCCAGCTGGATCTGTTTGTCAGGAACGGAGGAACACATTCTGCTGCCTCCAAAGGCAAAAATTCTGAGAGGGAATGAAAATGTCTAAAAGTTGCACACCACTGGGGTTATGGATAGTACCCCTAAAGACAATTAAATCAAATTCATAGTAGCTATTTTGAGGTATGCTTGGTGCCCCAGACACCCCAGAAAGCAACATGGCAAGTGGTATAAGAACAGGCAGGAGACCAGGACTCCAATAATGTAAAGTTGGGAAGAGCAGCTTTAGAAAATGCCTGAGCTGTGACACTTCAGTAGCCACAGAAAATTCTCTTGCCAGTTGTCAAATTGCTCTTAAGGCAGGGCCACAGCCCCCAGCAGAGCTGGCAGCAGCCCCAGGGCCCAGCAATGAGTCCGGTGTGTGTGTGAGGAGCCCGGTGTGTGTGTGAGGAGCCCGGTGTGTGTGTGAGGAGCCCGGTGTGTGTGTGAGGAGCTCTCCTGGCTGCCCCAGGGGCACAGCACACACACAGACACACGCACAGACACACGGCTGGCACCGCTCACCCATCCTGGCACTCCTCATGGGCCCAGCAACGGAGCCGGCCTGGCTGAGCCGGCCTCTGGCCTGGCTGAGCTGAGCTGGCCTGGCTGAGCCGGACTCTGGCCTGGCTGAGCTGAGCTAGCCTGGCTGAGCCGGACTCTGGCCTGGCTGAGCTAGCCTGGCTGAGCCGGACTCTGGCCTGGCTGAGCTAGCCTGGCTGAGCCGGACTCTGGCCTGGCTGAGCTAGCCTGGCTGAGCCGGACTCTGGCCTGAGCGAGCCGAGCCGGCCTCTGGCCTGAGCCAGCTTCTGGCCTGGCTGAGCTGAGCCGAGCCGGCCTCTGGCCTGAGTGAGCTGAGCCGAGCCGGCCCGGACAAGCTGAGCTAAACTGGCCCAGCCGAGCCCTGCAGGAGCCGAGGCAGCAGCACCAAGTTCCAGGCTGAGCCTGGGCTAGGAGGGCTCTGACACAGCTGGTGCTGGGAGCACTGAGGGCTGACAGAGTCACACAATGGTTTAGGTTGGGAGGGACCTTAAAGCCCACCCAGTGCCACCCCTGTCATGGCAGGGACACCTCAAACTGCCCCAGGATGCTCCAAGCCCGATCCAGCCCAGCCTTGGGCACTGCCAGGGATCCAGGGGCAGCCCCAGCTGCTCTGGGCACCCTGTGCCAGGGCCTGCCCACCCTCACAGGAACAATTCCTCCCATTATCCAGTCCAAACCTTCTCAACACAGAACTGACACAGGACACTTCAAAATCAGGCAGCTGTGCTCCTAAGTGGCAGCAGGAAAACTTATTCAAACTTGCCTGACACCTACATGAAGTTGCTTCTCCTGACACACGTACAGGGTATTAGCTGAGGTCACCTGCAGTCCCCAGGGAGGCCACAGAAGATGCTAAATTGGGTTTTCCAGCAAGATCTGAGAGACACAAGCTTCAAGAAGCAGGGACAGCTACAGTGCAGGTGTCACAGCCAAAGCAAACGGAGTTTATCACCCAGCTGCAGTGCTGCTGATACAGAACACTCAAACAAGTGATATTAGCAAGGATTTGCAGGCACCAGCTTTCCGTACTTCGTGAATGCTGGGTTTTATGAAGGCTATTGATGCGTTTTGCCTGAAGAAGATAAAGGACTGCACCTCCTGAAAGGATTGAGCCCTGAGTCTGGTGAAGGATGGTTGGCATGTCCTGCAGGAATTCAAGCTGAGGAACAGCAATCACTGGCAACATGCACATTGCTCAGAGTGCCTGCTAATCAGCTTAAGAGACACACAAATGTTTAGGATGTCTTCATTGCCACAGAGTGATGGGATGAAGACACATCCCATGTTGAAAATGTAGTTTCTTACCCTGTAAAACACAGCTGACCTGTACCTCTGCTAAAGAAACCTTCCTCCAGGTTTCCCAAGTATAGTTTAAGCTGGTTTTTAATTCTTTTTCATTATTTACCAAGATAAGACCAGTTATTTTGGTAACAGCATCCTCCCACAAGGAAAAGAACTCAGAATAATGCTGTATAGGGTATCACCTGTGCAAGGCTGAAGCTCTAAACCTAAATCCATCCATGTCCATCACTGCTAGCCCTCATCTTCTATTTATGTGGAGGTTTTGCTTAATTCTCCATCAACCCCAGGCACAAACATGACTGAAAGTATGAGTATAAATACATGGCAGAATATGCAAGGCTTTAGGCAGCTGGTGTGTGTGTGTGCATTAAAAGCTCCTCTAAAAGGCAAAGAGAAACCTCCTGCACAAACATCCCCAGCAGCACAGGAAATGCTGATAACCACTGTCCCTGTGAGAGACGGATCCTTCCCCAGAGCATGCTGAGCTACCGGAACAGAGCAGGAATAATGACTCTGGCAGGGGCTCAGGATTCATCCTTACCAAAAAAAAAAAAAAAAAGGCACAATTTCCTATTTTTGGGGTGTTTAAGAATTTATAGGTGTTGTTTAATCAGAAAATTGTGGTAAGAACCGTAATGATGCAGTATTTTTATTAGTATCAAATGTATTTAATATAAATTTAGTAATTTAACTCAGTTTTGCTCCCCAATTTGGAGATGGGCTCACAGATGTTATGGGAAAAAGTTAACTTAGAATGTTAATTTTTCAGTGCATTGTGCAGATCTTCCTTGGTAACTCATGAATCCAGAGCCAAAAGCCACTTTTTTTTCTGATTAAATTACTACATAAGATACATACCTGTTTTCTTATGTACATTACCAGGTTAATAATGATGAATTATTATGTAAAAGACCTGCAAAAAACCACCCCCTCCTAGCAGATAAAAATAGGTAGGAAAAAATACAATAAGAATTCTTCCCAATAGCTTTTGTAATTGATATTTAGAAAATTAATGTGTATTTTTCAGTCATAAAAAAATCTGTGGGGTGAAAAATCCAGAGTCCAAATCCTAAAGCCAAAGATTGTCTCCTAGTTGACAGTTTAATTATCAACCTATCCAGAGTAATGTATTTTTGACATGAAAAAATATGATAATTATGCTCTAGTCTGATTTCCCATCAACTTGAGATTTAATTAGAGCATATATTTTAGAAAGAAACACAGACCTGATGTCTTCAAACAGTGATGACATTACTTGCAATAATAATTAACAATGAGAAAATAGGAATACTTATTTTCACCTTATTTCCTGTTTAATTATTTGGATCAGACCTTCTACCAGGAATTCTTGGTCCAAGTTTGATTTTACTTTAGAGATGCTTCAGTGTAATATCAAATGGTAGGACCTTCAGCCAGGTGCTACATATTAAGTGTTAAAGATTCATGGTTAAATATTCAGAGTTAATATTTAACCCCAAACAGCTTTTAAAAAATTTTATTCTTTTTTTTTAAGCCTGTGGCCAGGTAAGTCTCTCTCTCTCTCCCAGCACTGAGGGAGGTGTCAATGTGTGGTGCGCCAAACATGTGCTATCTCTGGCAGGAAAGATTTTTGAAAGATTTTCCTGCCAGCAATAACTGAGCTGAGATGCTGCTTAAGCTGCTCTGGGATGCAAGAGCTGCCCTATTACAGTGATTGCTCTGCCACTGGTCATTAAAATTCATCAGTAAATATTAATGCAGGCTACTTAGCCACCTTTCCAAGTAACTGATGCATATTCTCTCTTGGGTGTTTCCAGACTTGTCACTCTGGGAACTTCATTTTCAGTATATAATCTGTGCTGGATGATTCAGGACAAATTAATGTAGAGGAAATAAAAGCTGATTGTACATTAACTGTTGGTAAAAACTCCAGAGGTACAGAAGCCAAAATTTACAGCTCCTGCCAAAACCCATCTGGTGCTTTTGCTACCCAGGAGGCAGAATCCTCTCGAGCACAGGATATCTGTGCTCAGTCTGCCCCAGGGGGGTCCAGTGCTGCTCCTCAGCTCTGTGTTCCTCAGGGTCTTTGCTTTTCCCTTCCCTCTCCAGAGTCACAGGAATGATCTATTTTCATAGCACCATTCAGGCTTTCTCTGAGTAGGACTTACATAAGCAGGCTACAAAATGTGCAGTCATGAAAATGTCAGTCTTTGAGCAATTGATTTTGTTTTTATGAAGTAATATTCCCTTTGAAACACTCTGTTCTGATGGTCATGTGAGAAATACCGATGGCACCTGCTAGGGCTGACTGGAGAAATGGAACATGCTTGGTTCTATGAAATTTAACATACAAGAAAAAAATGAATTAGAGATGTCTCTTTCCTAGTGCAGAAGTACTCAGACAGGTAGTTCCATTCTGCACTGCCTCAGTTCCAGGTATTTTATTTTCTCTTCATTTCAGGCTTTGCCAGGTATTTTACAGGTTCAGGGTCAGATTTCTTGCTGCAGTCACATTGTATAACAATATTGTACTTTACACATTGCTCAGATTGTAATTTTGGCCAACATCTAGAGAGACAAAAAGAAGCCAACTTAACCATATTCTAAATGGCCTGGAGCTTGGAGCCAAGGAGTCATTACAGGACATCCATCCTGCCAGGGAGAGACAGATCCATTTGCAAATGAGCAACCCAAATTCAGTCTGCATGGTTTGAGGGATGGAAAAAGTTTGCAGGATAATTTATTAGTGTCATTGTCTGCAGCTTTCCAGATGTTCTTGTCCTAGAGCATACACAGAGGAGAAGCTCCCAAACACATCAATAAAATAGTTTAGAGATGTTTTTCTGCTAGGAGGAATGAAGCTGGAAAAATTAAAGGTGTTCTTCCAGAAGCGATTTAAATTAATGAATGAGTTCAGATCAAGGCCAGAGGGAGGGAAAACATCAGCACAGTCCTTCCTGCTTGTGTCAAGGTAGAGTAGATCTCTAAGCACTGCTGCATGGAAGGAAATAACAGAGGCTTTCCCATGGGATGGGGGATACTTCCCTGAATGTCCAGAGAGTATCCCAGGTATAGTTCTGTAATGCTCAGTGCAAATAAATTCTCTCTAAGCTGATGATATTCATGCAAACATTGTGTGAAATACTACCACGCACCCAGCATGACTCAAATACTTTCCTTAGAATACACCACGTGAAGGAGGAAGGCACTTTCACTGGACTCCTTTAAACAAATAATTGAGTAAAGAACAAACCAAAAACCAGCTCCTGCCTGTTGAGGTTTAATGCCAGAAGAGTGAAAGGAAAGATGAGAGCTATTTTCACCCCTCAAGCCTTTTCATGTACTTTGGATGGTATTAGGAATCAATAAATATCAGAAAACACAGGTTATAAAGGTGATTCAAGCCATGTTCAACCCAGATGAACATCCATCCCCCACCTGTATTTACTGGGTAGCAGAAAGGAGTGAAAGCCTATATTAGACCTTGAGTACCAGTTTGAATAATTGACATTAAGATTTGTTGAAATGGAACAATTTGACTGACCCACTTTTGGAGTTCAGGCTAGTTTATCTCACATAAAGAACTATTTTGAGTTTATGATGATGGTTTTAGGAGCTCTGTCATGCCTGCCAGCTCACCTTCCCACAGACAAATTCACAGAAAATAATGCACAGTATTAATGCCAGGATCTCTCATCTTGGCCTCCACTGATTTCAGCTGTGATCAAAGAATGCTCTTTATCCTAATCACCACATTAATTTTAATATAAACTTTCCATTGTCAGGTTTGTAGGCAGATATCTGCATTTGTCCTAATCAGGGCTTCACTTGCAGCTGTAGGTTTTAATCTTCCTCTAGAGTAGTCTAAGTACAGAGTTGTCTGTTGGCCATAAAGGAGCCCAAAGCCCCTAAAACTCATTTAAGGGCCTGATGTTGATAGAAACCTGGCTCAGACCCCACTCACATGAGCCAGTTCCAGCCTCTCTGGATAGAGCCTGAACTGCTCAGCTCTGTGCCCTGCACTGCTGAAAGCAAAAAAAACCCATCATTTAACTGAAACAGTGAGAGCTTTGCAGGAGAATCTCACTTTCTCAAATAATCACCTTGGGGGAATCACTGTTTAATAACAAAGAGCAGTCGCTGCACCCTACAGATACTGAGAGATCATTTAAGAAAAGGCTCACACCTAAAAGCTCAGCTTCTAGACTTTTTTCCTGTGTCATAGCCCTAGCTCACAAAAGTTGCTGGGGGCACTAATGCAAGGGTTTAGAAAGGACCCAAAACATAAACACACAATTTAGCCTGAAGAAAATACTGTGTGTTTCCTGAAAGCACATCACTGGACCAGAAAATACGAGTTGTGATGCTACACTGAGGGCAGGGATAGAAAAGAAAAGTGTCTGTGAATGTCTCTCTACTTCCCTTAACGTTGTGTGATTAGCTGCCCCCTTTGAACCTAACCTTTATTCCTTTAACAAACCCAGGGAGTCAATTACATCTCTTGTCTTCTTTTGAAACCAAGTGAAAATTCACCAGGACAGGGAAGTGGCAGCAAAGCTTCTACTCCAGCTGACAACAAGATGTATTTTTGTCCCACTGTCTCTCAGCAGAGCCATTGAAATTCATGTCACGGGATGGTTTTAGATCCTATTGCACCTGTTAGTTCTGGTGTTTAAACAAATTCTTCACGATGCTGATGTACCTGGGTGAAGATCAGCAAAGACAGAGCAGAGGAAAACAAACTCACAGCCCCTCAGGTAGGATTGACTCCCCCAGCTTTGGAGGGGGTTGCAGATCACACAAAATTCTGAACAGTAATATTAATTATTGCACTGACTATGGCTATTTAGCACATTATCACGACCTAACAAGGCACTCCTGCTATGATTTACCTTGTAAGCACCTTTCTTCATAGCTGAATTTCCTGCTTTATAAATGCTTCTAATTGCATAGCCATTACCAGTGCCATTAAACTCATTAACCATGCTCTCACCACTGTAATTTTACAGAAAGATGGCAGAAAAAATAGTGTAACTTTTCCTCTTTATTTCTGCAAGGACAGCATTATGGAAAAACATGTATTTACTTGCATAACCATTCTCTATAATTCCTGAGAAATGTAGGTATTAAATACTATAAATATTAAATAAATACATGTTCAGTTGGCTTCTTCAGTATAACTACCCAATAAAAGTAAGGATGGAAGAGATTAATAATATTGATTGGTTATAAGCTAGTCCACCCCGAGTTAAAAGCTAGCCTCTTTTAATGGCAGATAGGAGAACACAGACACTGGTTAGAAGAAAAAAGAAAAAGCTGAAAAAGTTTCCAAGGTGATAATTCTGCTTCCCTCTGCTGCAGAAACCTCTGACAAAGCAAGGGCCATACAGAAACAAGGTCAATGTCTCTGCTTCTGCCTTTATCCACAGCACATAAGCTGCTCCACAGCTTCTCCACATTAAACCATGCAGTGCTTAAACTTCACAAATTCCCAGCTGGAACACACTCACAGCTGATTTCTTTCCATTTACTTTGGGAAATCCCAAATACATCAGAGGCTGCTTTTGTCACCTCATGGAAAATGTGAATCAACTTACTGTTAATGAATTCCTGTGGCACCTCTTCCTGCAGTATCCAGCAGCTCTCTGTGCCTCCCCTGCCAGCTCCCACTCAAAATAATGCTGCAGAAGCTGGGTTTTTATGTGAGAATCCTTCTTCCCCCATTAGCCTGAACTGAATACTTGGATCAGCTGTGCTCACCCCTTTTGGGGTCAGTAGCACAGGGGTTTTCTTTCAGTATTTAAAAAGAGGAGACTCCAGCTGATGCTGAAAATAAACTGGTCAAAGATTAAAATGAAGCTGTTTCCCATCAGGACAATTCACAGAAGCAGAGGTGTTGTACTGAAACTCCAAGGGAGGTTATTCAGACCAGAATGGAATTAGGAAAGAAGCAAATTAGGAAGGAACAATTCACCCACTCAAGGATAACCCTGTTACTCTGGGCATTTCTTGACATGAGAATGTTGGAAGCTTCAACAGAGCAAGGGTGGAAATCATTCTCCCATAGGCTGGCAAAAGTCTTTATATACTGAGATGTAACAAGAAACTATGTTTTATTCCATTAGCATATTCTTAAAATTATGAGTTTTGTTAACACATGAAATTAAAAATATTTCTCAACCTTTATGAAATGGAATTCCTGTTTCCCAAACAAGCCTCAGGAATATGATCTCTGTCCTTTTACTCGGTGCAATGATTTGTTTGAAGAAGCCAGCCCTGCTCAGTGATACAGAGGATGTTTAAGTTGCTCTATCTTTGTTGAACAATGCTGCAGATATGAATTCCATCACATTCACTCCCTAGACAAGTTTGCACCTCTTAGATTAGAGTGACATTGCTGTAATGTTCTTTTCCCCTTCCTTTTTTACAGTGTTATATTGGTTTCAGCAGGAACCACATCTGAAACTTTCATTGTGCTTTCAATCTGCAGGACTGAGAATGAAGATTAAATGGGTTTTTGTATACACAAATGCTCTCTAATGCTGATAAGGGCTGATGTGAATAGAATACAGACTAATACAACAGAATTGTGAATTTAGCTTGCCTGCTAAAGGAGGTATTTTTCAACAGTCTGCTAAGTAGCAATAAATGATTTGTAAATATCACTCTCAACAGAGTGGGGGCTTCTTTATCCTACTAACCCTGACACGTATAAAAAAAATTAATAAAAAGCTCAAGGAGATTTTTGCCAATAATCTGACTCTTGGGAGCCTTCAGAGCCAACTACACTGTGTGTCCAGCGAGGGTCACTGGGCAAGGCCTTTGGAATAAATCAAACTTTCCCTGGCTCAGATCTCTTAGATCTCTTCCAACAATCATGTGATGGGCTTGGCTCTTAATTAGCAGCTCCTCTCTCTTAATCTGAATGATGTCAGGTCACTTTGAGAGTGATGACAACTAGAATGTTTTGAGTTGTTGTCTCCAAGCCAGGTGTGTGACAGGGCACTCACCAGCCCCTCTCAGCATCTCCCACATCAGGTGTGAGTTTGCTCAGCCTAAAACCTGAGAAATGGGAAGAACAGAAATCTGCTTTTGCTCCAGCTGTGAATCAGGGGCAGAATTCACTTGAATTTGACAGTGAAAGTGCATTTGGAAACTTCCCTTTACTGGCTACCCTTTCTCACTGCAACACTTAAGAATTCTAAAAGCCTTAAAATTCTTTAAAACTCCCTTTGGCTTAAAAAAGTGAGAAGTTGTGTGTATTGGACAATGGCAACCTGAGCCCTCCTGCTGGAGCCTGTCTGGACTCAGGTGGGCAATTCTGCAGTGACATCTGGTCCTTTTTAGAGCTGCACTCCGTGTTGTGGGTGAGTATATAAATATATAAATGCATTCGTTAAACTTGGAAAGTCTAAGATGAAAAGGAGGAAAGACAGCCACCATCCAGAAGGAGGTGTGTGCATGTCACCATCAATTCTCTTCCCCTCTCATCACCTTGAGAGAGGCAGATGGAAAGAACCAGGGACTCAGAGGAGCTCAGAGAACACAGTGGTGTGGATTGGAATTAAAATGCACAATTACATCCATGAACAAGAGGCCGAATAAAAGCCATAGATAATCACTGGAATAAAAACCAGAGCGTCCTTGTGCTCAGCCCCATCTACTCCTAGAAATTAACTTGTTTCAGACCACGTTAAAATCTGGTTGCTTGACAGAATGGCTGCTGCAGATCTGCCAGGGAAATTAAGAGCTTTTTTGGCAAACAAGCAAAGATACTCAGTCCAAAGGTTTAAGGTTTATGGAGCTGCTTCAATCATGTTTCATGCTTGACTTTCTGCAGTCCTCCTGAACTGGCTGAATGCATCAGTCTCTTATTTTTACCAAGTACTGAGTGAGGATTTTCTATTTCACGCCCCATTCCTACCTTGCTGCTCAGACTGTGTAATGTGGGTTATCCCAAACGCCTCTTGCTTTTCCCTTTGCAAAGTTTTCTTTCAGAAAATAATAACGAGCAGATCTTCACTTCTGTAGCTTCAGCATACATCTGTTGCAGCTCAGGTGTTTTTATTACAGTTTTCTGGGATCACAGTCCAAAGTTAGGACCAGTCTGAATGCTGATTTATTATTTTTTTTTTGTTGCTGTTCTTTCTGCAAGTTTAAGCAAAAATCCTGTAGCATCTGCAAAAAGAATCTCAGTTAATTCAGTGCATCATGAGTTACCCACCCAGTCTTGTCATTTTAATTTTATACATGTTGAGCAAATTTTAATCTAATGGCAAAATGATAATATTTTTTCTCTGTTCAGAGCAAGTTCCTGAGCAGGGAGTAATTTGCAGACCTGTAGAACAGGAGTTCTCTGTATAATAAACTGAATTAAACTGGGTGCATCCTAGTGAAAACTTCTAATTTAGTTTGAGCCTCTTAGGACAGAAATGTAGGCACTCTGTTTATCAGATGAGTCTGGAGTGTACTCTGAGATAGCAGGTGAGACTGTATTTCTTGTAAAGATGGGTAAGAGTAATAAGAAATCTGATTTCAGATAATGCCTGTGGGTGCTACTCCTAACTGTCCAACAACATGGTCCAGCTTAGCAGCTTTCAGACAAATTTAAAAATTGAAGATTATGAGCAAAACCCATGTGAAGGCTTTGTTCCACCTACAGGATGTGATGTGCTCAGTGTTCCAGAGAAGTTGTCCCAAAGTCATTGGAATTTTAGTACCACAGAACAAAAATATGGCTTTTTCATAGGTTTGGTGGGTTTTTTTCCCCCACCCAGTTGACAGCAAAATATTTTTTGCCATGGATAGAAAGAAGGAAAATTAGGTTCTCTTCTCACATCAAATAGAAATAATTTGTCCTCTGCACAGAGAAAAAAATAAAGGGCCAAATTAGAAAAAACAATAAAATCTGAACAAATCAGCACAAATACTCCTAACCCAGTGCCTGAGATTTGCATTCACTGTGGGGACATTTTACATTTTACTGGTTCCCAGCCTCACGGTTTCAGGATATCCCTGCTGTGTTTGACTTGATATTGCTCTCCTGTTCTAGCCCAAACACATTTGTTATTAAATATGGCATTTACACTGTTATTTGAGCTATGGAATGGGACCAGGGAAAGGGACCTGCTCTGTTTAGCTGGGTAACAATTACAGAATTTCAGCCTTGCAGACTTATACTGGACCTCTGCCTGGAGGAAAGGTGAAGAGCATTATTTTGGTTAAAGGAGGGAGGCTGCTCCATTTTAATAGCACCAGTAATGAATGTTTATGAGTAGCACTGTTTCTTTAGGGCTTTTTTGTGTGTGTGATGCTCTACATGGTTTATTAACGAAAATAACTTACTAAATTATTTTCTTCCCAAAAAAATGATAACACGCAGATGTACAAACCCACATTCATGTGTTGTTTTATTGGTGCATTACAACATTACATTTCCTTCACATTGAGAAAGCATGAGATTAAAATACATTGATCCACAAAAATGCCTTCCCTACGCTGACTTTGCACTGGTGATTGTGGCACCTACAGATCCCTCCACGAGTTTCATTCCATTAAGCCTTTCATAATTTTAATTACATTTTAATCAAACCTTTTACGTTGTCTGCTTTACGACTCTCGATTTAATTATTCCCATTAAAATGTGTTGTTCTTTCCTGCTTTTCTGAGGTCACCAATTACTCTCCCAATTTCAGTTTTTATGCTGTATTACACTTCATGTTCCAATCCTTTAACAGCCACTACTCACTTGAGGGCTGTCTGAGCTTTTCCTCATCCCAAAGACAGCTCATTTGTATCAAAAGCCATTAAAATACTGAGAATGTGTACAGCACAGTTAGAAGGCCCCACTCCATTTTGAGAATAAGCCAGATCTATATAAAAACATGCAAAATGCTCTATGCATCAGTATTAAACTTCTAATTTTGATTGAAGATATTTTTTATTTTTTTTTTTTTTTTAACATTTGCATATAACCTGGAAGACTAGGGTTCCTGCTGAAAGAAAGAGCTAATGGCTAAGCCTTACCCTGACTCTGGGGCTCTCCCTAATCCTCCCACATGAACTAATAGAAAACTATATTTGTTCCAGAATTCTGTAGGATGGTTTAAAAACTTTCTAGGAATGTTAAACCTCCATTGAACTCTGTGGATTTCTAGAATAAGATCTCAACCACACCAGAGGAATGTTCTGTCAAATCCAGTGCAAATGCCAAATAATTTTGCTTTGCTGATGCTGGTATTGTGAATTACTGTATATCCACCAGGAAAACCACAGGTAAGTTTGACTGTCTCTGTTGTAGAGCTCAGAATTCTGTAAGTGAAACATCCTCCCTCTGACACAGTTAAGCTGTAGCAGCTTTGCAAAACCTGGTTTCTACAGAACCTCCCGTGTTCACTCCTGTTACTTTCTGTTCCTTAGTGTCACTTCCTATTTATAGTCATTTCCAAATATCATATAAGTTTATACACAGCAAGGTTGCATCCTCTTGTACACAGTTATTAGGTTTATTTTTAATGGGACCCTAATTTACTTGCTTTTTGTAAAAATTCAAGTGTTGCCAATCAAGAAGCAGCTCTTCTCCAAAAAAAAAAAACCTCTACAAAGCTTAGCTTTGAGGAAAGTATATGACAAGCCTTACATAAAGACATTGAGCTGTTTGAATCACAAAATGTCTACAAGGCCGATGCATATTCCAACAGGAACACAGAAATTATAATTACAATAATAATGGCAGCAGTCTCCTCCAGTCTGAAGCACCGTAATTGTGGTCGTTGATCAACATTGTCTTGATTGCTCCAAGAAATGTTCAACTGCCAGGGTGTGGTCTGGAATATTTTGCCTGCATTTTTCACAGGATACCTAAGGAGAAAAAAAACCTGGAATCTGACATTCTGCCATCCAAAGGTACATCATCTCACAGGAATGTGATGTATACTGCATAGTGCATACGTAACTAACAGAATCCTACCGATAATAAATTAACTTAGGTCACACACTTGTCAACCTTCTCCATACCAACAGCAGTTTGATTCAGGTGAGCTCCAATTCAGGTCCCAACCTTGGCAAGCACCATGTCCAAGAGCATGGTGAGCTGAAAATGTGGGATGGGATTAGTGGAAAGGCGTCTCCAGCCTTCCTCTGGATATTTTACAGTGCTGGAAACCACCACAAGCACTCGTGGTTGTGCGCTCAAAGTCACAAATTAGAATCTTTGCATTTCCTTAGATCACCAATGCTGCAGTGAGTCACCACACAAGAATGAACATGGCACACCGAGATCCACAGAAAACTCTGTGTTTCTTTATCCTCCCAGTTTTAGGGGGTTTTAAATGTCTGTTTGAAAGACTTCAGCTTGTTAAATGCAAAGGGTGTTCTTTCCTTTGGATTTGCTTTGACGGTAAATACTCCAAGAGTTCTCAAAAATTGCTGATGATGCAATACCAAGTTTCTAATCCATCCTGTGTGTTGTTCTTAGTTGGTAATTTTAACAGCATGGAATTTCTTGAACTTGAGAGTCATCCTGTGGAACTACTAATGCACAAGGCTTGGCTCTTACAAGCACTTCACCATCCTCTCCTTTCACCTTCTTAGCCATTAGTAGCTCAGAATGACCTTGGCAAAACTTGACAATTAATACAAAGTCCCACCAGCATGTGGAGGTTTTTGTTAACATCAGAAGGCAGCAAGATAAACATAAGGATGATGCCCTTAAATTATCAAGTTACAGACGTTGAGCACCTGATGAAAAGTGCTCTGTGTACTCGCCACCCATCAAAATCAATGAGTGCTGAAGATGACCAGAACTTTGTAGAAGATACTCAATACTTCAGAAAATCTCTTTCCAGATCTAGTAGATGCACAGCCACATCTCAGAATTACTCCTTTAAGCATTCTCCACATGAGATTGTTTTTAATAATGTTCTTTTCCCCTTCCCTTGAGTAGCTCTACCTGTTTGCAGTAGACTGTAATTCAGCAAGTCAGTATGAACTGAAAATTTAACTTTAAAAGTATGATGTTATGGCATTAAAAATAAAATATCTAAATTCCTTTTATGAAAAAGGAAAGAAACAAAAGAAAAAATGTACAGTAAGAACCACTGTTAAGAGACCAGTTTGGAGGAAATGTGAGAAGGCTAAAAGTTCATTCTGCACATTTCTCAAAGTCATACGGGACCTTCAGTTATTCCCTCCAGAGGCAGCCCAGTGGCATTGTCTGCTGTAGGTCTCTCTTCTTTCTTCACTGAGTTCTGATCCAGCAGGCTGACGTAAGATTTGTGACAGGCTGTATTACCCAAAGGAGGGTAGTGCTGTCTGTAGCAAATATAAGCAAAAATGAGGCCAATGATCCCTCCAACGAAAGCATCTGGAGAAAAAAAGCAACAAAACCAGAAGCACGTTACCAGGGAAAGAGCAGCCAGCAGTGACAATTGCAAATAAAAGACATTTGGTTGATGTGAAAGTGCTTAACACAAAAACTGTGAGTTTTGAGTTTTCCTAAAGAATTTGGAACCAAATACCACAATCATACCAGACACATTAAATCAGTCCCTGGGGAATTGTGCAATATTTTGAACACCCAGAATTGCAGAGGGTTGGCTGTTTTGGGAGATGAACACTGGGAATAAAACAGCCTCCATGGGGTATCAAACACTCCTGATGTTCCAGATTACAGCTGATCATTTGTGGGTAGGCAACCCATGGATCTTCTCCCACTTCCAAAAGCACACAATTTAAAGCTGGATGAATTCTTACCAAAAGCATCTGAAGGGTCAAAGGCTAAGCATGCCTGTTAACTGATTTAATACCTTTTGAATATCTTTCTTTGATGTTTTTTTACTATCTCAAACTCCTATCAGAAAATAAAGTAAGATAAAATAAGGCTGTTGGATGATATATTTGCAGCTCTCACACTCAGGCAATTTTAAATTTTCTGTGGAGGACTCCTTTTCTTTCTGGTTCTGCCTCTTAATAAAATACCTCATCTTGTGTTTCATTTATAATCAACAAGAGAAAAATTTCAAATGAAAATACACCCTCTGTGAAAGCCTCAGATATAACATGCAGAATAATGAAGTGAGGCAAAAAGCACTGCTATTAAAATATTTTGATAAATTAAAAATGCATTTTATTTTAACGAGACCAATTCAGCACCACATCATCTGTATATACCTGTGTTTCCATTATTTCAATTTCAAAAAACCCGAAGTGTAATAAAAGTGGTGAATCATTGGATTTACTGGCAAAAAAGGGTAAATCAATACAAATTATTTTTGTCTAAAGTCTTTAAATAGAGATTAAATGCTCTGGTTTGTCAGTGTGATTTTTATTAGAACAAAGACCATGTGGTTCAATTTTTAATGCATAATAGATAGTTTGTAATCACCAGAGGAGTGAGATGCCTTTTATCAGGAATGGCTAGGGCAAGAAAACCTGAAAAATTTAATACTGAGATGAATAAATATAAGAAATTTGACTGTAAATCCCATTTGAGGAACAGGACTGCATGGAATGACCCAGGAGATGCCTTCTAATCCTATGTTCTCTTCCTCCACACAAAAGGACATATTGAATCTTTCACAAATTAATGAAACAGGGGCTCAAACAAGAATTTAAAAGGTGATTGTATGCAGTCAGTAACTTATCCTACCCACACTGGAAGCTGACTGATTTCATCAGCCTGTCCCTACCAAACTATAATGGTATTAAAGGTACTGAGAGCAAGAATTTCCACTGCACAGCATCAATCAACTTGTAAAAAACTTAGTTATTGTGACAAGATTAATTTTCTATAAACCTGTGTTGGGTACAATTATCAGATTATCCTGCTTTGACTGATCAGTGGTCCAGCTGATATTTTATTTTGCTTAACAATCAGGTCAAGACTATGATTACTATTATTAATCACAGAGAAACACCAGGTATTTTTCCAGTCCTCTGTAAGTTCCCTGAGATTTTAAGGCTTGCTGAAAACTTGCCCAGATAATTTCTTTCACAAATTATTCAACTCTGGGCCTCAGCTTGGGCACCACAGTAATACAAATTCACTACATGATTTATGCCAAAGGTTTCTATCTTTCTGACCTTGCTTAATGGGGGGTAATAAGCAAAAACACAGGCAGCTCCTGTTTTTGAAACAAACTATTCTGTCTTTTGTTTGATTTCATGGTAGGAATAACTTTCCTCTTTTTATTTTTTTTCCCCTTTGTCCATAAAGGAAAAATAATATTCTTTCATTCTCAGTTTTTAACTTTACTTTTTTCCATACACAATACTCCCTTATTCCATGAGTCAATTAACATTTTCAGAATTAAAAGACTATAGAGGTACCTATATATTGGGAATTGATATATTAAGGAATTCAGGATTCACAGTGAAATACCCTAATATTCATTAATACCAATACTAAGGCCTCAAATATCACTCTCTCCAGCCAAATTGAAGGGAGCTCATAAAGTTCTCATAATATTAATGTTGTAAGAGCACTCAATGGATTTTTAATACAGAGACACTCCACTCCATCCCTCACCTGCACTGTGCTAAGTCATGGACTCAGAACTAATGGTCCTTTTTCATTTCCACAGCATAGTTAAGGCTCCATCACAAAGCCACCATAAATAATTTACCACAATTAGCCGACTCTGCTGAGCATAAAAGCCAAGGCCTGAGGTTCTGTGCTGTGCCCAGAGTGAACAAGGCTCTCCCTGGGGAGCACAGTTCTTTCAGGGGAAAGCAGAGGTCACCTGCAGGATAATGTCTGCACTGTTCTTGGCAAGAGATGAGTTTGCAGCTCCATCTCCTTAAAATTCAAAGGCAGAACGGGAGCAGCTGTGATGAACCGAGTCCCGAGCCCTTGGGTGCAGTTTTCCTCCACCTCGTACAAAGCACACCATCATCCCCTGCCTCACAGCACACCTTTCTGTCTGTAAATAATTCTGCCAAGAGACAGTACACGCTGCAAACACGTGTTCCAAACTGGGGAGTAAACCTGTGCTCTCCTCATTTCCTCACACTCCTCCTTTTCTCTTCAGCAGCCAGCTCAAGCCAGCCAAGGGTGTCGTGTTTTTGTGGCGCCCGCCAGCCTGGCCAGGCAGCACCTCATGGGCAGCAGCTTCGTGCTGGAGGCTCTCTCCAGCCCCAGTGTCACTGAGAAAAGGAGAGCAGTGAGTCCTGAAACGAGACAAGGCTCTGCTGGAAACCAGGAGGCTCCTCAGAGAACGTGTCAAGGCTAATGCTGGTGATTAAGCAGCTGCAGAAGAACAGCAGCAGCACAGCAGGATGAGAGACAGCCTGGCTGAGATTGCTTCTGGCTGCTGGCTGAGAAGGTGCTCAGGGGGACAGAGAAATGCAGAAATTCATTGAAATGATGTGAAGGAACCAACAGAATGCTGTGTCTTTGTATTGGGATTTGGGGTCAGCTTTTGGTAGCAGAGGGAGCTGCAGGGGTGGCTTCTGTGAGAATCTGCCAGAAGCTTCTCCATGCACAACAGAGCCAACGCCAGCCAGCTCCAGGATGGATCTGTCACTGGCCAAGGCTGGGCACAGCAGGGATGTGGGAGCACCTCTGGGATAACAGATTTAAAAAATTGGATACAAAATCTGGACAACTGCAATGGCATCTGGAGAGAGGAGTGAGAGCATGTGAGAGAAACAGCCCTGCTGACCCAGGTCCGTGAGGAAGGAGGGGCAGGAGCTGCTCCAGGCACCGTGACAGCAACTGCTGAGTGATCTCTCCCTCAGCTTATCTCCACTCATGAACCTTTCACTGCATTTTCTCTCAGCCTTCCAGCTGAGGAGGGGAGTGACAAACCTGGTGTCCAGCCAGGATCAACCCACCACAGGGCTGGAAAATGAGAAACAGCGTGTAACCAGTATGAAACTGAAATTTCAGGTAATTGAAAGGAGCACTCAGGACCTTGAGGGGAGTTCAATTTGCAAGGCCAGCAGTACAGTACTAACAATACCACAGAAAGCCAAGATGACCTACATAACAGCATCAGAAATACCATGCATGGTATTTCTTACAGGAATATAGGAACAAATAGGAAAAAAGTAATTACAGGGTGGTTTACTTAGCAGAAGACATGAGCAAAGCAAGGAAGCTACAAAGGTGGCTATAGAGAGGGTCAAGAAATGGTAAAATAAATAACTGATGGCAGGGTTTTCTGAGTTGCCACACGAGTGTGTAAATGATGAACAGCACAGCCTTCTGCATCAGTTATGTCTCACACCTGAACTTCGAAGGACTCTGAGACAACAGTGACAGATGCAGCTGACCTGATGGGCACTGCACTCCAAAATTCCCTGCTGGGAGGGAGGAGAGGATGCTGTGGCAGAGCCCCGAAGCTCTGAAGGTCAGTGCTAGCTAATTAAACCTTGCTAGGAAACCCTAGCATAAATCCAGGAGCAAGGAAAAATCTACAGCACACCGATGTGTTTTAACTCAGATGATGCAGTGAAAAAAAAATAATAATCAAAGAAACACATGGGTAATTAAGAAAAAAAGAGTAGGAAAAGAGGATATGTCCATATCTCACCTTGCCAGTGATGTTTGTAGTCACACATCCGTGACAGGGCGATCATCATGGCACAGTAGAGGGGCAGAATTGCTGCACAGAGCCTCCAGCTCTTCCCTCGGCCGCTCTCCGTGAAGCAGTGCAGCTTTCCAGCCAGGTAAAAGGTGGTGAAGCCAAGGCCTGAAAATGCAACTGACAAAACAAAACACATCACTAGAGAAAACTGTAATTAGCATTGGTTGGTTGGATGGGTTTTTTTAATTAAAGCAGTCATGATCTTGCAAACTTTTAAAAAATCCTATTTTTGGCGAAGTGAATGAGAAAAGACATTCTCCAACAAGATCCATGACATACATGTATTCTTCACAGTAGGGGAGCAATGCAACCAGGCAAGGGAAGACTCAGAAGCAATTTGATTTTTTCTAATATATATACTCAGTTTTCACATAATCTGACATGTCTGCAAACACTGTGTTGCCTCTAGACATTCACCTATTCCATAGAAATTTAATTTTTTTCTTCCTTCAGCAATTTACCTTTTTCCTCTGGGGGAGACATCAGACACTAAATTAAACATTTAAGCAAATTTTTAACTTGAGTCACAAAAGCTTTTTCACGCTTCAACCTTCAGCACATCTTTCCTGATTTTAGACCTATTCTAAAACGTTAAGGTTCAAAGCAGAAAAAGATTCAGACAGTTTTCACTGTAATTGAATTACATTTAAATGAGATTTTTAGGTTCCATTACCCAGTTTCTATAGAACATGCACAAGTGGCAGTGACAAGAGAACTCATCTCCAAGTTTCTGCACTGAACTTCTTTCCTGTTGCAGCTCTTACACCTTCCAGACACTGGACAAGGAAAGGACTTGTTCGTATCATTTCATCTTCCAGATGAGTAAATGGGAGTGATCAAAATTAAATCTGTCTTGGATATGCAAATCAAATGAACTTCCAGAGCAAAAAACTTTCCCACTCCAAAAATACGTTTGTCTTCATATTTTGATTTTTCACCTCGGGTTATTATTTTTTAGGTGAACTGAAATCTGAAGGCAGCATTCCCAGACAGAAGAATCAATTGCTTTGTGGTTTCATTTTCTGGCAATCTACAATACCCAGCAATTTAGAGGGCTTAAAGGAATATTGCCCAAACTATAAAGGAGGTGTTCAGCTCACACAGACTCATATTTAGGATTACTACCATTTAGCAGGCAATTTTACCAGCAATTGTCAGTGTGGTGCAGCAGCAGTTTTAGCTAAAAGGGTTTTAGAGAGAAGATGGTGATATTTTAAGACTATTTCCCCCAGATTTGTGGGGTTCTTTCCAGGGACCCACATTTCCAGAAGGAGGTGCTCATGGAAGAACATGGAATTCAGCAGGAGCTGTATTTGTAATAAACACAAAGGCAGATCTTGCCTTAGGTGGTTGATGTGTTCCTCTAAATAAAAGGCAAAAAGAAAAGAGTGACAAACACTCCTCTAGGGGAACCCACACCTGACATAAGAGGGAAAAGAAATATATGATACTCTAATAATATATTAATATATAATACTAACACTGTGGCTGTAGAACTAGCATTGTGCAGAGAAGCCTTACACTGCACAACTTCAGATCCTGGAGTGTGCAAATCCAGAAAGAGCTGCTTGACCCAACAGTCCCAGGAAATGCAGAATCAGCAGCCAAAACCATGGAATTAACAGCAAAGTGCTCTGGGATGTGGGATATCCATTATAAAAATAACAATAGAATTCAAGACAACTCAATTGCTGTGCACCCCATGTGGGCAACTTGGCTTGATGGCTCTATTTTGAAGATGTCAGTCAAGAACATTAAGAAAAACAATTCACTCTTCAAGAATCCTGGGCCTAAAGGTGACATTTACACTGAAGAATTGGTCCATCAGTAGAATATATTTGAGCATTTTTTCCTTCACCAGCTGGAGTCAATACATCATGAAGGAAATGCAAATACACACATGCCCTGAAGGGTCACACCCTGCCTACTGTCCTAATAAAAATTATAAAGAAGACAGATCCCAAGGATTCAGCAAAGCAATACAAAAACACTTCAAAGCTGCCTTTTCCAGAAAATAAATCAAACTCTCTTTATATAAGGAAGGGAAAAGCAATATAAAATACCAACCAGCCCTTTTTGGAGACACTGATGTAAATGAATAGAAGAAAATCAGTCTGATTTAGTTTAAAACAGTGTCAACACAAGAAACGTGTTGATACAAATTCCAGACACAAATATTTAACTGATTTTAAATGTTGTAAGAGGAGAAAGGAATGAGGAAATTAGATATTTTTAACAATTGGTGAAGCTAACTCAAATGAAAGTCCTGAAGCCACAAGTTGCTGAACTCAGGAAAACCTCTCATGAGACAAGCCACAGGTTCTGTCATGGCTTATTAAAATGCTTTATCATTATTTGAATAAATAAAAATATGTTAGACTCAGTTGTTCTTTTTAAAAAATGAATTCAGAAGGAACAAGGAGGATGCCAGCATCTGGAGATGCCACAAATCCCATCCTGACACCTGATTCCCTCCAGACAGGGGATTTAGGTGAGCTGAAAAACCTGTCTGTACAGACCAAACCAATTACCAAGCTGAAATGCATAAGGTGAGAAACTGTAAACAAGGATCTGATCTAAAGCACCCCAAATAAATTATTCATTTAAAAATGTAATTGCTTTTGTGAGTGTTTTTCTGAAATTTAAACTACCCCAGGAGGATCTTCAGCCTCTCAAGTTTTAGTGGATGCTTTGCTAAGTACACAATAAATGACTTTTTTCACATTAAGCAGTTTTTGAACTAAAGAAAACACCTCAGCTTGCTTAAGTGACATCAAATTCCAAAACAGGCATCCAGCTGGCCTTTGTAAGGATCAGATAAAATGATCCATCTCCTTGGCTGCAATGCCATATTTCTGCAGTGATTACTGTACATTTCCCAAATGCAAACCCAGACTGTTCATCACTGGAATTGCTTAGCAGCCTACTGAGGAATTCCAGCAGCTAGGGCTACTGCTGAATGTTCTCAGTTTCACACTCTTCAAAGACTGAAATGTTTATCTTTCTTGAAGGAAAAAGTATGATACCAAATGAGTGCATAAATTTTAATGCTGAAATTCAATTCAAAGAGCATTTTAGAGAAGTACAATTCCCAAAGAATGTTATGAGCTTATTATCACAAAATATTTTTTAGGGTTTTTTTTTTTTTCCAAGTGGGACAGTCAATCACCTTCCCTTTGGCTTAGCTTTATTAATTTCTTTTCACAGAGAAAGACAGTTCAGCAGAAGCAACATGAAAAGCACATCACAAAATACAAATATATGCAGGGACTTGGGAAATAAAAATGAGATGTTGGAGACAGAGACATGGTAGAACAAAAATAGACTTCTATTATCTGGAAAGCAAGAGCATTAGTCATTAGATTGTTTTTGCACCACTGTCACAGTGAATTCTTATGAACTTTGGGTTTTTTTGGTGACATGTTTTTTATGTACCTTTCCAGACACCTCATCTCACTGAAAATCCTAAGGTGGCCTCAGGATGCATCTCATTGCCACCAAAAAATGAGAGTTAAGCTTTAATTTGTTCAGTTAATGATGCTGTTTACAAAAAGTCCTAAAAGCAAACCTGGTCCACAGCCTACTTTTCCATTTCTGTGGGTAGAAACCTTGAAAAAATCCTCCTTCTCTGAGAACATAGTAAAGAGAAGATCAAACCAGCTCAGACCCTGGAATTACTTTCAATAATTTCTCTTATTAAGCACAGTATCTAGACACAAACCTTAGATCACTGCCTCTTCATCCCTAATCCAAGTTATGGCCATGTGGCCATTTATGAGATATTTAACAACAAATAATCCCTACCAAGGCAATTTTTTTTCTTTTCCAGGTCAACACTGGGAGATACCAAGTTCCAACCAATGGATCAGGGTTTCCTTCTTGCTTTCCTGCTTTGCTGTAATTACAGCATCCTGGATGAGGATCACACCCTGCCCAACCTCCTGGCATTCTATTCACAATGCCAACTATTTGCACCACTCATTCAGGGATGTGCACGTAATTTAAAACTTGTTTGAAGGAAATTGGCCCAAGCACAGAGATTGGCATGTAAAATACACTTAGAGGAATGCTGAGGAGCATCTCCATGGATAGAAACTTTACAGTGGAGGATCAGAATGCTTCTGTCAAACTCATGGCCAGCACTGTCAAAGAGTTTACTGGAATATACCAGTTTTAGTACTGCAAATAATCCCCCTCAATACTTCAGAAAGGAGCTCGGGAAACCCCAGGACTATGCCCAGCCTGAGCAGGATGGGTTATATAGAAAATCACTGCTTCTCTTTCCATGGTGTGACACACAGCAGGAATAGGAAAGTGTTATTTGCTCCTGCAACATTGCAAAATGCAAAGCAATGAAGCCTGATCTAAGCACCATCTGCCAGAGGAACTTTTCATTGGGGTTTTATGTGGAGAAGCAGAGTCTGGACAGGGGGAAGGAAAGGACTTTGTGCCTTTTTCACCCCCCTTTCCAAGTGAACCATGGAGAAAGTGGCTGCACAGCAGAATTTGTATATTCACTGAATGCAGTGGGCTCCCAACTTGCCAAAAACTCTTGAGAGAGACTCTTAAATAACTCTTGAGAAAATCAGGGACTGGACAATTGGGCATCTTCATTCTCAATTCAGTCTAGAATGAATTTTGCTATCTGAAGAGAGCAAAACTAGAGTTGGTTTCTGTTCTGGAGTACACAGTAGATTTGGGATTAATACCTTTAAACACACAAAGAAAAGAAAATATAATTTTTAAAAGTGCTAAATAATTGAGTTGTTCAGCATGGAGAAGAGAAGGCTCTAGGACAATCTGGTCTAGTGGGAGGTGTCCCTGTCCATGGCAGGGAGTGGAACTGGATGATCTTTAAGGTTCCTTCCAACCCAAACCCCACTCTGACCCTACATCCTTTGTGTAAAACAAATTCATAGAACATGTTGGCCAGGTAGGATAAATCCCAGTGAGGAGCCACTGCTTTACACCACCAGGATTCCTGTATTAAAAACCCACCTTTTTTATTTATTTATTTTTTTTTTAATTCAGGAAAAAAGGAAAATATTTTTGAGGTATACACGTAAGCTGAACCTCAAACGGGCTCAAAAGAGTTGATTTATTAAGGCTGGAAAACCAAACATTACAGAGTTAATTTCACAAGCCCCTCACGAATTCCAAGAGCTCTTGCTGTTGAGTATTCACAGGTAATCATGTCAGAGGAGAGGTAGAAGCATTCAACATAACCATTCCTGAGTATGCTCAGAGTTTGAATTAAGAAGCCAATAAACCCCACAGGACTTTTTTTTTTAACTTGTGTATCTAAGAAATCCGTTTCATATTTCCCTGGATTCTTTTCTAAAAGGCTGAAATATTTCAGTGAGACAGTGCCATACAGCTGTTAATTAAGAGATTTATCTTGGAAACAGGGGAGTAGCAGCCACTACTGCCAAAAACCTGTGGCTTGTAGCTCATTTGCTACTTAAAATGTTCATTTTCAAGTGAAGGAAATATGATTATCCCCCATGAAATTGCTAGCTAAAGATAATTAACAGTTCAAATTTAGATACCCAACTATAATTACAAGTACTGAGGTAATATTTTATAAAAATTATCACAGGATAGCAAACATTTCTATTGAAATTCAATAATTTCTTCACTCTGAAGCACATAAATCACTTTAATTTTTCAAACTAATGGATATCTTTTAACATATAAGAACATTTTCATTCTTAAAACTAATTTTAATTATTTAGTGAAAAGGGTAGGAGGAGCTACCTGTCCTTTCCTTCTGATGACATCATATTTCCCAGGCACCTTTTTTCTTTGTAGTGGCCCAGCAAGAAACACCACAAATGCTACGTTCACTTAATTAGTGCTTCATCAGGCAAGTCTAGAGTGAGCATAAATTATATAATCAGCTTTAATATCATCAGAGAAGCCAACTCCTTGGGGATAATTTAACAGTAATGCTCTATACAGTGACAACCATTGAGTGGAGCAGTCAATTGTGAAGAGATAGAGACAATAAAATATTAACAACCAGCCAGCCCAGAAAAGGTGCTGGGATGTTCTGGGGGTTGTTGTAGAGTCTTTACCTGGCTAAGAAGATAATTCACACCCAGGCTGCTGTCACAGAATTTATAACAGCTTCAGAGAAGCAAAAAAACCCAAGAGATTTCTCTCCTCCCAAAGCTGAGGAGGGGACTGGACAGAAGCCTAATTTAGGAGTAATCCTGAGAATGCTTTCAGCCCAGATAAACAGAGTTCAGCTGGGGGGAATGGAACGTGTCCAAATAAATGCAGCACTGGTCTGTGAACCAGTTATCAGGACTACAACTGCCAGAGGTAAATTCACATTTCCAAGGAATACCATGGAGCAGCACAGAGAATCAAGGCCAGATCCGTGGATATTCACATCCAAGTTACTCTCCTGCTCCTCATATTTAACTCCTACCCATCACCTGCCCTGCTGCAAGAGGCATTCTGCATAAATGATATTTTTCAATGAGATTCCAGCCACCTTGCCATACTAAACAATACCAGAAAGTGAAATCATATCCTATTGTTTGACAGCATAAATAGCTTTTAAACATTGCCTATTGACTTTTTTGATATTTATATCAACTGGTAGTTCAATTTGTTTAGACAGGATCTTCCTGTGTTCATCCACACAAACTTACTGATTTCAAGCCAGTAATGAAGGCAGTCAGAGAAGGGAACATAGAGAACAGAACAAAAAAGAACAGAATATTTCATTTGGAAGGGACCAACAATGATCATCTATTCCTACTGCCTGACCACTGCAGGGCTGACCAAAAGCTAAAGCAAATTATTAAGAGCAGTGTCCAAATGCCTCTTGGACAGTGACAGGCTTGGGGAGCAGTGCCCAGCTCTCTGGGAAGCTTCTTCCAGTGTTTGCCCACCCCTTTGGCAAAGACTTTGTTCTAATATCGAGTGTGAACCTCCCCTGGCACAGCTTTGAATCATTGCTACGTGTCCTGCCACTGGATCCCAGCGTGAAGAGATCAGCAAAGACAGGCTGATAAAATGAAGAGTAAAATGTCATATGGTGGAGAACTTCGTGCATGGCTGGCAAGTGATGTTTTAAATATTTAGTGATATTTAAATATTTTTAAATGAGAGTTAATACGACTCAGCAGTCATGCTAAATCATATTTAGTCCCAAGTGTCTGTGGAAATGCTATGATAGCATAAACATCAGGTCAATCATTCTGATTTCTATTTACTGATTAATTCCTTCAGTAAAATCATCCAGAGATTTCTTCTTTCCCCCCACCCCCCCTGTGAGTGATTTTTATTTTAAATACTTTCCATGCTATTTCATCCACAGATCCAACTTGCACCAACATGATTAGAAACCCTCAACATAATCATTCTCCAGAAGTTCCTAGTTGCTTATATAAAATGTATGAACCAGACTGAGATTTCTAAACCCACTTAGTTCATGTTGGAACAAAGGAAAACTGAAAGTCTCGAAAGAAAATCACCAGACAAATCTGTCGTTTTCAACAAAGCAGTATTAGTTTTAAAAACATTTTGCATAAATATTTGTCATGTGGGTTTTGTTTGAGAAAAATTGATGTCATTATTTGCTCAGTCTTCTGCAGAAGGAGGAGGGGGAAAAAATTACCTTCAATAGCTCATGTTTTTTATGTAGAACTGGCAGCATTAGCAAAATCCAAACGAGGCTTTTGCAGGTGCTTTTTTTTCTTTCTGGCATAAATAGTATACTTGATTTCCTGCATTTATCTCATAGCTTTTATCTCAAGAGCCTTTTAATATCCCCTTGCTTTCAAGAGACCTAAATTAATGTTTTCAGAAAATGTTATGACTGAGATTCCTGCCGTTTGATAAATCAGTCAGCCACCTCTAAAGGAAGCTGCCTGGCATTTTAAGTTTATCATTCAATTTGAAGGGTTTTATTGAGTTATTTTTCTTTTGCTTATAGCAGAATTGTAGTTGGTACTCCTGATTTTAATGAAATAATTCTGGATTGACTCAGAGTTATTTGCATTAGAAGAACATGATGTTATGTGAGTCAGGTCTATCCCTTTTGCTGCTCAAATGGGATTTTAGTGTGCAAGGAGGATTTGGAGACTGATCACAACTAATTCTTTTGGGGTGGAAAAGACCCACCCCATCTTATAAAGGTGAGCACTCTGTAGGGAGTTTTCAAGTCCTCATGGACACGGAATATTTGGGTTTGCTCCCAAGCAGCTGTAATAAATGTAGAAAAGCCTCCTGCATATTCTGATTTATTCTCACCATGGGCTGGAAGACCCCACCACGTGCTGCAACAGCAGTTTCAAGGAATCTCAATATTTGCCAGTACTGAAGTGAGGCTTCTTCCTTAAAGATGGTCAGGAGGTGATGTGCCAGCCTCCCCTGAGTTCACAGCCTTCCATTTCCAAACCAAACTTGTGCTTTCTGACCCATTTCACCCCAGAGAAGAGCTGTCACTACAGTTCACAGATGGAAATTGATCTTTACATCTCTGGTGTGACTCAGAGTCCTTTTAACTGAAAAGGTCAGGCAGAAGAACAATGGTCTTTACTTTAGATACTGAAATTTACAGCAACAAAGTCTTCTGCAGCCTGTGAAACCAAGCATTTGCCTTAACCTTAGCTTACAAATTTTGACTTAAAAGCTAAAGTTAGGCAAAAAAGAAAGGAAGAATTAGACTGAAAAGTAATTAAGCTCCTTCCTTGCACATATGAAAGCAAACTGAACAGATATAATAACCAAGAAACAGCAGCAGCTGCTGGGAAATCTGGTTTATTGGAGCTGAGATCAGAGATTTACTGACACTTGCAGCTCACTTTTTTAACTTCAGCTTTTTACATATTTCTGTTTTGTCTGTAAGTGTAAACTATAGCTTGAAAGGCAAAGAAAATAATCTTCTTCACTTCTAAAGGGCCATTACTTTCTCAAATATATCAAGTCACCTTCATTCATCAAGGAGATAATTAAAAAACATATGACAACACAAGTCACTGTTATTGTCCCCACAGCCTCTGATTGCATTCTTCATTTCAGATTTCTGATTGAATTCTCTGATTTCTTCAGTGATATTCAACAGTACTGTCTACAAACTTCTTTCAGCAATATAATAAAAAGAAGAAAAACAAAAACACCCACACAAGAAATGAAAGCTCTCACACAGCTCTGTGTTAACATTCATTCTGCAAATATAAAATTGAGATGCTACAAGAAAATAATTTCTTTAAAAAAACTCTATTTTTTCCTTGCAAAAAGGAATCTCTAGACTCGATAAATATTTTTATTTAAAAAAAAATCAATTACACAACTGAGCCAAAAGTCAACTTTTCAAACTAATTTAAGTAACTAAATTGCAGCTAGAAAAATAAAAATCACATAAGTGTTTTATTTATTTTGCTGCCGATACAGCAATTTTATACAAGATATGTTAATTTTGAATTGATTTTATTCCCATAATGCCATCCAATCCAATGTGAAATTATAAGTTCAATTATCTCTGCAGCCACTGTGCTAAAATAAATGATTTTTAGAGAGTTTGGCTTCCAGTCAATTGATGGGACCTTTCTCTCAGGGATCAATAGCCAGCAGGAATCTCCTGAAGTCCAGCACAGGGAAATGCAAATTCCTGGACTGGGGGAAGAACATCCCAACTCTGTTGGGTGGTAGCCAGTGCAACCTGAGGAGACAACTGGCACCAACTGAAGCACAGGAAATTGCATTTAAATATAACAACATTTTCACTGAAAGAGTGGTCAGGCACTGGAGCAGGTTTCCCTGTGAGAGATGTTGTGGAATCTTCACATTAAATCAAAACTCAACTGGAAATTGTCCTCTGGAACCTTCTCGCCCTGACCCTGCTTTCAGTTGTGGCTGGAACTGTACAATTTCCAGAGGCACCTTTATCCTCAAAGTTCTGTGAATCCAACTGTAAGCTGATATAAACCAGACAAGCAAGTGATAATTCATTTTTTTTTCACAGCAGACACATCCATTTCAAGATGTCTGTGTGGGTATTGATGGGCTCAGTCTCCCCCTGACCACCAACACCCAGCAGTACAAGCTCCAAGGATGCTCAATTAACCTCTCACCAAGCCACTATTTTTGCTTCAGTAAAAAGGTACCAAAACCAGTTCCATGAAACTTTCTCTAATCTAATTCCTCAGCTGAAAAACACAGCTTCAATAGTTCTGGCCAATTCAGAAATAACACAATTAAAAATAGTCACTAAATAAAGCTGAAGCCAAAACTGGTAACTGCAATCTGCTTGCAAATGCTTTGAGCAGAATAAGAGCCTAAAGGGAGTTATATCATGAAGAATTAATCACTTCCTCTAAGAAAGCAAACAGGGTCAAGAATCTGGCATTAAATTCACAGAGGATTTTTGGTGTTTCTAAATAAATTGTGTTGCGTTACTATTATTTACCCATATTTGCTTGTACAAGGACTGCATTACTACAATCACAGCAGCATGTGGGACCTCTCCCTGTCTAGGATTTCATTTTTTCTTTTAAGATAAACAACTCATTTTACTGAACAATATTTGAAGCAAGCCTGTGATGCTGATTTGCTGCTTACTGTTCTGATAAGCAACATATGATCATAAACATTTAAGAAACAAACATGAAGTTCTCCAGGTTTTGGCAATAAGACTCATTTATTATCTATTTTAACATAAGCACATACTACTTTTGCAGCCCTTTTGTTTGCTGTTGATGGTCTGTCTTCATTTATACAGGTGAAAACTGGGTCAAAGTTTCAGTTAGAATGCAATGGATCAGGTTTTTATTCCTTCTATTTAGAGCTCAGTATCCAAAACTTGGAATTACCAACCAGGAAAGATGATCTGGATTCATATTTTAAGCCAGAATTCATTTCAGACAGCAACTGGAAAAAGATGTGGACAAAACCCAACTCATAAAATTTGGTAGAACCAGTTTATATTTGTGCCATTACCAGGACATGAAGTGAAAAGAGAATTTTCCCCTTTATCTCCCCGCTCCTTCCAGCCACCTGTCTGGTGATGTGACAACATCACAGGTAATTAACTGGTCATATTCTTCTGCTCTCCTCTGAGAACTCTTTAGAGGTCCCAGGGCATTGCAGCAATTTTAAGCTGCAACTCATGAACCCTAAGTGCTTTCAGAAACGTGAGCTCTCACATGGAAAACATGCTCAGTATTCCTGTCACCTTAATTAAACATGTTCTTGACATGTGGTCAAGCAGAATCAGCCTTCCTTGTGCATGAAAACACCCTGGTGGCTTCTGGGCTGAACATGTTCCCTGAAAAAAATTAGATGTATTCTCCAAACAAAGACATTTACCCAATTATAGCAATTACAACCAATTATAGCTAATTGCGATTTAAGACTAACACAGGATCTAGGAAGATGACATTCTCCCTCATGACCCCACGGTAATAATACAAATTCCAAATTCTGTCACCAAAATAAACTCAGACCTCCCTGTCCACACAAATACCAGACAATCAAATGCTCACCTCCTGTAACCTGTATAAAGAGTGGAACGTTGTGAAATCTTCCTGGAGCTGGCCAATGCATAAAGCTACTCAAAGTAACAAAGAACTGTTAATTAAATGAACCCTACTGATTTCTTTTCCATTTTTAATTACTGAATATCTGGCCTACCTGGAATTGCTCCATTGGATACAAACCTGGAATTACAAGCATTTATTTCCCATGCACATTGATTTTTAGATAAATAACACCCCAGGACTCGTAAGTTCCTATTTTGTTTGTGGAGAGATTTTGTCAGCCTGACATAAATGTCAAAATGACATCAGACATGAGATGAAAAGGAAGAAATCAATTATGAAAAGCTGTCTATCCATCCCATTAGTATAATGTATGCCTGCAAATTCAGTGATCTTTTCAGGTCCCAGTTGTGCACGTGGCTTGTCCAATTAAATGTTCTGTGTTCATTCACCTTAATTTTCCTTCTGCATTCAGTTTATCTCTCTTTATCCATACATCACATTTTTCATCAACTGGTATGGTGGGTAATCATTACCAATAAAAGGTTTCTACTGATTTCTGCACCATTTGTTCTGTTTGTTTCATTGAACACAATCATTCTGTCTGTCTGTCCCTTTGGTTGCTCATTTTTGATCTTTTGCTTGCTGCTGATGTTTCTGCCTCGTTGCAAGGAAGGAAAAATGCATCTGGAGAGGTGGGGATGCCATGAGGCCTCTCCAAGGCAGGCTGCACAAAGGTTCTCTGCAAGAAAAACTCTTCAGAAGGCACACAGGAAGGACACAGGCAGGAAAAAAATAAAATTGCTGCATTTATGATATTCATAAACATCAGTTTTGATGAGCTATGGGCATAGAGAGGCTGCATGGTACCATCACAGGTGCTAGCTTTAAATTAGCATAAAACTGCCAATGGATTATAAAATCATGGAAATAATGAATACAGAATAAACAAACATATTTCAGCATTATTTTGGGTCAGAATAGCAACATTTGTGCCACTCAGGAGCACCTCTGAGCCACTGGACACAGGCAGGAGTCTGGGCTCCCTACAGCCAAAGCTCCATTCCCTCCCACAAGATTGGCAGTACACTGAAAAAGAAGCAAAATGGGTTCCAAACAATCCAAAAGATGCAGAGATTTCTTTGATCCAGTGGAACATGCAAGTCCCTCTTTGGCTTTATGAAACTGTCTGTGCTCCACACAGTTTTCTTGTCCGTATGACCTGCACTCTTGGTCCAGGGAGGTGAGGCCAGGAAAATCATCTGTGCTCCAGGAAAGCAGAACTCTCCTTCAGGACACGAGCTGGCTCTGAGAGCGGTAACAGGTTGTTCACAACATTTTTATGGAGTGAGCAAGGTCAGGCCAGGCCATCTGGGAGTGCCAGTGCTGTCACTCTTGATACACACCTCTGCATTTTGCACTCTTGCAGCTCCCCGTTTCCAGCACCACAGATTTTCTTTTTAAAGGCCTTGTCTTGCATGGGTGAGGTTTTAGATTCTGGTGTAATAAAGCTTGTGACTGATAGCCTATCCTAGAAATGCCTTAAGAAAAACTGTTTTGAAGATGAGAATGGCTCTTGACTGAAGCTTCTAGCCCCTCTTTGTGAGCTGCCTGGCAGCTTTTACTTGTGATTTATTTTCCTCATGGGTTCAAGTGAAGTGGGAAATACCAAATTGCTGTGAGCTACTTGTAACCATCATACCAAGAGAGGCACTATAGATTATGTCACCTCTCTTCCTCACCACTTGCATTTCTGCAGTCATGAAGACAGAAAAAATAATTCCCCAAACACTAACAGAAGCAAAAAAAGGAGCCCTTTTTGGTGCTGGTCCATGAATTTCACAACACACACTGAAGGGATGACAGAAACCTGAAGAGTGGAACTCCTTCACTTTACCTTGTAACAATCTTGTGCTGAAGGAAGACTGAATGACTGAGATTATGGAAGGAAAGTTTGTAAATACCTACACTCTAAGAAGACAGGAAGGACAGTTTTTAAAACTGAGCTAAGAAAATGGAAAATTATAGAACAATTTGCAGACATGAATTATTATATCCCAAACACCCTCATTGCTTCATAGGTGTAGGAAATCAGAATAATGGTGTGCTTCCCATAACACATTCTTGGTTTCCACTCCTTATACTAATGAAGCAATAGCAAGAAACTAAATTCATGATCACAACTATAAACTATTCTTGATAAAACTGACAATTTTGGTTATCAAAATAATTTTGCTGCAGAAAAGAAGGGTTAGCATTGTATGATTGTCAAATTAAATGCTTTCCTTTTCCATAATGAGACTAAAATATGTATGGATTTTTAAGTCTTAGATATTATAACATCAGGCTTCAAACAGCTAAACAGTTCAAGCAGCTGCAGAATTGCCTCACTCCAACAAACACTTCCCAAGTGATAAAAATTACTGAATATATAATATCTCTTCGTTCTTATCACATTTTAATGAAAGGATTTTTCTGGTGGGAAGCACAGTAAACTCAGCCACGTGCTAATCTTATACCAGTGATGGAGAAAGCTGCTCTCATAATTTTGATCTAAATACTCTGGGACCTCATTCTGCTCCAATAAATTTGGTGTGAGCTGCAGCATCATAACTCAGTGCTTATACAGCCAGTGCCAGGTAAAAGGAAAATTCCAGGATTCCTTCTGTGGCTGCCCCACTGGCTTGGAACTAAAGCTCATAACATATCCACAGGCATCTACTACTCTCTTATTTATTTATTTCTGTGACTCAAACAAGAAAGAAAGAGCAAAATCAGCTCACAATTTAATTCATCTCATCATCCAACTTGTTTGCATTAGATACTTCTGCACAATTAGGCAATTTGAATTTATCACTTCCAAAAAATTCCCTAGATATGACTTACTGGTTCTCAATTGTCAGTTCTTAGAACAGCTGACAGCAACAAACATTACTGGACAAAAAACCCCAAAGAAGCTTACAGTAATCAAGTTATTTTACAGATGAGAAAAAGAATTAGGCATTTCATAAAATACACTAGAAATCTTCTCAAAACAGAACAAGGAACCTTTACAAACATCTAAATTAGTCAGACTAATTAAACCAGATAGATGAATTCTCAATAAGCCACCTACACATCTGTCAGGACACAGCACAGACTGGGGGTATCTGATCAAACCATGAGACCTAGACTGAGGACCACCTCAAAGCCAAAAGAAGAGTGACTGTACTGTCCTCCTTCATCCTCCTCTGGAATATAACAAAATTTCACTCTATAGACAAAGGTCTGCACTGGGGAGCAGATGCCCCTCAGAACCAGGGTTCTGTAGCCCTGAATATGCCTCACTCTGCTGACAGTCCTGCCATGACTCTGAGCCATCTCAGGTGGTTCCCAAGATAAGGAAGAGTCACAGGCTCACAATTTTATTTCCAGAAGGAAATTTCTGACTTTCTGAAAGTGAGAAATTCAGACTCCTCCAGCAAAAATCAGGTTCACAATCCAGAAGAAAAAGAGCAACCACAAACCACAAACAGGACAGCTTTTTTACAAAGGAGGCACAGTGTTTAAGTGAACTTACAGGAAGAGTGGATGCTTGGAAAGCTTTTTCTGCCTTCAGAGACCAGGTCTGGATCACCTGTGCAGTGCATTTCAGAGTTCATTACTCCATCTGGAAAGCAGCGGTAAAAGAAATCGGGACGCGGTCTACAAGAAACACCATGGATATTAAAAATACAAAAGCTGTAGTAACAAATAAACCTCAAAGTGGTTATTATTACATTTACTGCTTATTACACACATGCAGGTTACTCTTGCCTAGAGTGATTTGTTTTTAACAGAGTGAAGTGTAATGACTCCCAGATTCTCACAGGTCTTGCCAAAACACCCAGCTCAGAACATGCTAAAAACAGCCACCAAAATCTAAACCAGCCTTGATGCTGTCTCAATGCATTGAGAAAAACCTCTGAGTTTCTCCTGCTGTGAGCTGGGCCTGTAGGTGTGACTGGTGTCATACTGATCCTGAGCTAATAAACCACGTGGAGAAGAAAAGTGAACGATCACAGATCCAGAGACAAGCTGACAGCAAAATACTTGTGCAGGAAAAATGATCTTATACCTGTCTAAAGAAGAGGGTGTACTCTTAATTATTTTAAAAGCACCCATCAAATTACTGTCAGGCCATCAGTTCTGCAGCAGAGAGGGTTCATCAGAAACCAAACACAAATATTATTTCCTCAATGCTGCAAAACATCCCAACAAAAGCAGCACTGGATTCTGTCAGAGTATGAATTTAAGTCAAATGTGTATTTTTCAGCTGAAATTATTCAAAATATTGATAAAGAGACAAAAAGTACCTAAAAACATATTTTCCAGGGAGTTTTGTTTGCTAGATTTTTCTGAGCCCTTCATTCAAAATAACGCTCCCCTAAGGAAATGTTCGACCTAGGGATCCACTCACTGCTCAGCTCCCAGGTTTGTCTGATGTCACCTGGACACAGAACACGCTTTCACAAAATGCAGGCATGGTTTCCCACAGAGACCCAGCTGATTCCTGCTTAATCAGACAAGGGGTGCTGGAATCTGAGCTCCCACATGCTGTGACTCTTCTCTCCTGTTTAATGAACCGATTTCAGCTCCCTCGCGTGTCTGGATCCGCCAGCGACTCAAGCAGCGCCATGGATCCCAGCCTCCGCGGGATGTCACCTAATGGAGTTGTCCAACACCTGCACCAGCCCAAGGACAGCTCCACAGGGTCCCCCTGACTCCTCGTGCTCTGGAGCAGCAGCTCTCTGTTTCTGGGGATTTCTTGTAGCAGTCAGTCTGTCTCCATTTCTCTCAGCAGTTAAACCCATCGTTTATAACATGACAGGACTTACCTCCCCACTATTAATTTAATAGTATTTGTGCAGACACCATTCAGAGCTAGAGCCAAGGAAACAGCTACAAAACAGAATGAACAAACAGAACAATAAGAACCTAAGTACCAAGGAATAAATTGCAGCATTACAGCATTTGATTTACTGAATTAAACCTCTACTGGACTGAAAACTGAATGGGTTTTTTTTCAGCCTACTGTTTTTCTTGTTAGCCAGACTAAAGCCAGACCTCAGAGCATCAGAATAATCATGACTTGCTTTGTTCTTATTTCCCTACTCAAAGCCAGTTTTCCTACCATGCCATTTGCAAAAGTCAACAAATGGGAAAAAATTAGAGGATTAAGTACTGCGGGTTTGCAATTTTTGGGTTTTGTAATTTACCAGATTAAACTCTCATGTTCATTATGTCAAACAGAATTCCTGTTTAGACCAATACACAAGATATATAGATATATCTAAACACATGTGTATATATATATATATATATATATGTATGTATGTGTGTGTGTGAGATCCAATTAAACACTTCACTTTCAGCCTAAAGAATTACATTTTGGGTAGAACTACAATTGGATGAATTTATTTCTCTTCCAAAAGGATTTGGATGTTTTGATTAAATATTTCAGTGTTTTCCCCTTATGTTTGCTCCCATGATTAACATTTTTTTTCTAATAAGACTGGGGAACAAGAAGGAACTGTCACACCAGGTAAGACTTAATCATCTTTTCTATTTGTGCTCGCATGCCAAGTCCCTAGACTTTCCAAAGAACCTCATCTCAGGCCTATGGAGATCTTTGCCTTGATTTCACTGGCTCTTGGATCCTGCACATACACACATTTTAGATTAAAACTGATTTAATTTTGCAGTCCACACCGTAGCTCTCTGTTGCAAGCCAGGAGTCAATGAATTTTATTTCCCATCTGGAAAAAAAAAAAAGTCTGATTTCCAGCAGAACATTTACAGTAATATAACTTTGATTATGACAGCCACATGAGCTATTTTCTCCTTGGGCTGCTGCCCCAGATGCTGCACTTCAGCAGCACTCATCCTGTCTCCATAAAACCTTTGCCTGAGGATATTACAGATCATAAAAATGTGCTATAGGATCTATTTTTTAAAGCTAAAAAAAAGTGGGACCTTCATCAAAGCAAAAATAAGGGTTTTCTCAGAATATAACAATAGCTGCCAGCAAAAATAAAAGAACAAGTCAATCCTAGAGACACCCAAACTGTTAAAAAAACTCCTCCTCTTTCAACACCTCTGTTCACAGTGACCACTCAATTCCAATCTCTGTTTTTCCACTCCATCATTTTGTCTCAGTTTTTTATGGAAATTGCATGGGGGACTTGTCCATTAAGTCAAATGCAGATGATCAGCAATGCCACAGCACTACACTCCCCTTCTTAAAAAACATATTTGCTTTTGAAGACAGCAAGTAAAATTCAGTCTTTTTGTCTTGATTGTTCTTTGTACACCTGACAGAGCTGTGCCTTCACTGTTGCACATTCCTCACAGTGGCAATCCAAGCATCAAGTGACAGTGTGAATGTAGGATGGTAAAAAAAAATTTCTAATAAAAAAAAATGCTCTATTTGGTTTTGTTTTCTTTAAGAAAAATCCGTATTGCCCATCTAAAGTCATATAATCCAGTCAGTAAGAGATTCAGGCACTCCCAGGGGAAGGTTTAAGGGCACCTAAATCAACTCCTCCTTACTCCAGGTGCATTGAATCCCCTTCTTTGCATTAATGGCTTTATGAGGGGCAAAGAATTTTCATCTCTTTTTAACCTTTTCTCTCCTCCATGCTTCATGCTTAAAGAAACCCACCTTTTGGGGCAATCCCTGAACATTCTTTATGAACATTTCTGTGCTGGACCTCAACAAATCAGAAGCCCACCACACCTAAGAAACCTTCACATCACCAGACAGAGAACCTTGTGCACTTGAACAGAAACAAGCCACAAGAAGTTCCACACTTGTGGCACATAAACAGAACATCAAGGTTGATGTTTCCTTAGTCTGGGTAGCAAGAGAAACATTGGGGAAGCTGGGGATTTTTCTCCTAGATGTTATAGAGGGAATAACAACAGAAGGTAAAACAGCAGGAAAAAAATTAATAATGTCTTTTTAGAACAAAAAGGTGAAAGTGATGAAGAAACCGAGTCTGAGCTCCTTTCCTTCTTACACAACAGAAAGTGAGGCTCAGAACTGACTCTGTGTTTTATGAATGAGGAGTTATTTCCACTGAATGGACTTGTCAGTAAAGTATCACTCCAAGACATTTCAGAACATACAACAAATGACTGGCAGCATTCAAAACAAACCTAGGATTGTTTCATACTTGTGTGAGAGCAGCTGGAGAAAGAATAATCTATGGGAATGAAGCTTTTTCCAAGGCAGATACACAATGCCATTAATATCCTATCTACTTAAGGCAATGCAGAGTATTTATTTGATTTTACTATATAAGGGTCAATAAATAAAGTGTAAATTAGCCAGTAATAGAGAATTTCAGAATTATGCACATTTCGAACATAAGGCCAACAAAAACATTTGCAGTTCTTAGTGCTTCAAGGTTTCCCTTGCCAGTGAAAGTGCTTGAAGCAATATTGGTTTCTGGCAATATCTATGTAAAAAGGATCTGAGCATGTATCACTGGAAGATTTCAAGAGATAGGCACAGCCAGAATTAGCTGGAACAGCTTAAAATTTACCCTCTCCATTGTCCTCTGCTCCAATTTTCCTCCTACAACTGTAATTAGACCTCACCCATAGCACAGCCACTACTGCTCACAGTCCAGGATTAAGTGCACAGCTAATTCCATTGGCAGTTTAAGATGAAACAACAGTTTTCTAATTAGAAAAACTGAGCCAAGAGCACGGATTTTGCAATGGATAACAGTAAATTCCAGGAGAGGATCAGAGAAAACAATGAGAGGAGCAATTTCCTCCACTGAGTAGCTGAGTCGCACAGGACGTTCCAGTCAAAGCCTTAATTTAGAATAGCTGCAAGTGTAAATAAGAGGTAATAGATTGGGTGTGACTGAAAAATATGCACCTGAACAGTCTCTCAGATGGACTTGCCTTTGCTGATCAAATTCCAGCCCTTGCTGGCTAGATTGTGCAATTAGGGCACAGAATTTGTACATCTAGAAACTCAAAGGTTTGTGTGAGGTGCCTTGAAACTGCACTGAAAACTACTATAATGGGCTGTAATGGAGACAGGTTTTCTTCAAGGCTTGGATTACACTTGGAATCAATCTCTGAGAGCTATCACACACTTTTCCACCTTGAAGTATGACATACATTACCTAAGAAAGCCTCTTTAATTTCGGTCTTGTCTGTTCGACGGATTATTTTCACCACGAAAATGACTGCTAGTGGCGTGAGGAACGAAATTGCCTGTGAGAGATAACAAATACCATGTGTGAGAGCATCAATTCCTTCTCAGCCCAACTGATTAATAATTAGCTGCAGCCAGCTCCATTTAAACTGAAAGGCTGAATGATCTTTATCAAACTCCTGACCTTAAGCAAAGTGGGACAATTTGTCTTTGCAACTACAGAGTGACGAGCACATTAATATTCCAATATAGCCCTCAGCTGTAATTGATCTGTAATTGCCCAGAGCTGCATTTAAAATGTCAGCTTCTCCAATGAAAAAGTAACAGTCCATAAGGTTCACAAAATTCTGATCCATGCAGATTTTGGACATTTTTTCCTCAGTGTGCTGTGGAAGGCAGCCCACCCATCCAGGCTGTGTGCTCAGTAAGACCCCACTCAACACAACAGACTGCAGCACCAACCTCGTGGCATTTTAAAATGCTCTTCATCTTACTTTCTGTTTTCTTTTCAACTGTCATGCCTGAATGCATTGGGAAGATTGTGTCTTCATGACTCTTTTGTTTACAAGGGTTGGGATGTGGAGCAAGCTGCTTTATTCTGTTCAAACCCAGAGAAACAACACCTGAGCATCAACAGATTTAGTCACTGCTTAAACAGAACCTTATCCTGTAATTGTCAGTGCTGGAAGACAGGAATCCTCCTACAAGGAACCTGAAATGGCATCCCTGCCTCAGTGCACACACTTTATTCTCTTAAAAAAAAAAAAAGTGAAAATTACTGGTTGAGGTTTTGGTTCGTGTTTTTTAAACAAGGCAAAAAATGAGCTGTAAATGGCACAAGGGGCACCAGGTCTTAAAATTATGCTTTCTTTACTGCAACTGAACTGGGTCTTACTTCTTAAATAGCCCCACTGACATAAAAACCAGACCAGACATATATTATAGCAAAAGACTCAATCTTCTTTTTATAGCACAGATTAATCCTAGACCTCACTCGATGATTTTAGACAATCTGAGTAGGGAACAACACAAGAGTGCACTACATTTGTTATTTTGGCTGTGCATCTTGCACCAGATTGTCCTTGCCTGCATCTGCAAAATACTGTCTAACTCAACAGATTTAAACACAGTCTGGACTCTGTTCCCCTTTTCTACATTTAGGAAGGCAAGCACCAGAATTTGTGCAAAAAGAGGAGTCAGTTCAGCTTGAAATCTCCCCCTAAGTACGTGTGAGATTCAAGTTTGGATGCCACTGCTACCTTACTGCTCCAGAAACGTTCACTTCTCTCTGTCCTCATCAAGAATTTAATGTCTGCTTTCAGAAACAGATCCTAGATTTTCCAGTTTCATTCTTAAAATAAGGATTGCCACCAGCAAAAAAAAAAAAGGAAAAAAAGAGAAAAAATATCTGCATTCCAGTAGTGAGGAACATGTAGAAATATATCCAAGGCTGACAGGCTTATAGTGGTGGTTTAATGGAGTCAGAAATCTTTTGAATAAGCAGGAGCAGCAGAAATTATCAACAAAGAATAGCATTCAAGTGGCAGCTTATTCCAAACCACTTCCCCATCCATCTTCAGAAATCTGGTAAAACTGCAGATTTCCTCATATTTTACAAGCATGTGATTTTTTGAGGGAGATAAACTATTCATTTTCGTGGTGTATTGCTGCTCCTTACACAAAAGCATTAGCTGGAAGGTGCTTTTTATTCTGCAGCAAAATGCACACACAAAGAGATTTTGGCTTGTGACAGACTCCTTTTTATTTATTTTGCAAATAAGTTTCTCTATGGCTCCTGTCTAAAGCAGATTTGGCAACATTCTAAGGAGCAATACTCTCCTCAGATGCACCACAGCTATGTTTCCTTTTCCAGCAGTGAAATATCCCAGCATTGCCAGGCTATTGTCAAACATGGACAGAATCTCTGTCATTTATTATTCATCCTGGCAAGCCAGAGATGTGCTGAGGTTAAAGGGATTCCCACACACCTCCACTCATCCAAGGGAAAGCTGGAAGTTACCTGCACTTTCCAAGACAAGGAATATCCATTGATGGAGACAGAACCAGGCTCAGCTCTTTCCAGTTTTTGGGACTCATGCAGAAGTCAGTTTTGTCTAATTTGGATGTGCATTCACAGCCTTTCGCTTGAATTCAAGTCTCTCACAGCAAATAAAGTAATCCAGCAATTCATGAAGTCTTAGAGATTGCTTTCTGATAAAGCCATATGTTTCAATATCAGAGTACAGGAGTGGCAACAAATTCTTTCCATAATGAAAGCTTGTGATCAATGCTAGAGTCAGATTTTACTTCTTTTAAATTTAGAAAGTAAAAAAAGAGTATAGAAATTACCTATGGTTTTTTTTTTTTAATTTAAGGAGTTGTTCACTGTTTAAAATCTGAGCCAGAAAGAGAACACAGGCCATAGAAATGTTACACAGAGCTGCCTCAAAGTTCCACCCACCACAGACTTTGGCAAAATCTGGGGCTATGGGAACAGGGGAATATATTATAATTATATCCCAGAATTGTGCTTCCCAGTGCCTACTGCTCAGGGAGCAGGAGGATGGACTAATGATTATCCCAACTGGTTTCAAAAATAGTTTCACCACTGCAGCAAAACCCTCTACAATGATTCACTCTTGGCTCTTGAACTCCTCACTTAGATCAGAGAAACCATGTAGCAAAGTATTGCCAAGCATAAGGAAAAATCACACAATTAAATTCAGTCTTCCCCAGCACAACAATTTAATGTTTGGCTTGGGGGTTATTTTGATTTTTTGTTGTTTGATTTTTGGTTTTTGGGTTTTTTACACAGCTGTCATCCGTTTCAGGAAAAACATATATTCTCATCCATCCAGGATGAAAAAGCCCAAAACAGAGCTGCTTCTTAATGCAATATAAACAAAATATTTCTTGTTTATGAAGGCAAATTTAAAAATCAGGCCTGCAGCCTCTGTCTTAGAAGGCTGGGATATATGGTCACCTCATATGCAGCAGGTGCCTTTAAGCTGTTCCTTAATTAAAATTTTTTTATAACTGAAGGATTAGGCATTTATATAAAAAAGCTGAATAGAAATGATATAGCTGATTTGCATTTAATCTGAACTCAAGTTTAAAAAGTAAAACCCTGGCCTCACTGAAGACTCAGGGAAAGATTACTTTGAGGCAGCTGTTGGAAAGACTGAACTACTACTTTTACAGCCTGAACTATACCCACAATTTCAGCATTTACGAGGTGGTCTGTCTTACTGCACTCTTATATATAATATAATAAATATAATAAATATAATATAATATAATATAATATAATATAATATAATATAATATAATATAATATAATATAATATAATATAATATAATATAATATAATATAATATAATATAATATAATATAATATAATATAATATAATATAATATAATATAAATAACACATGATATGTAGAGATCATTATGGATGTTAATCATTGCTAGGGAAGGTTATGAGAATTATGAAGTTTAACTGAATTCAGCCATCCCATCTGCATGTGCTGAGCAGGGAAGAGCCAGAAGAGCAGTGACAGCAGGGCAGCTCTCTATATTTATATTTATATTTATATTTATATTTATATTTATATTTATATTTATATTTATATTTATATTTATATTTATATTTATATTTATATTTATATTTATATTTATATTTATTTAGTGTTGGCAGAAGCTAAAACAAAGGGTTTGCCTTTAGGGGGAAAAAAAGAGATTATTCAGAGTCCAGTATCTCAGTGCCTAACGTGCCTAAAACAAATTGGATTGCAAAATTTAAGCACTTAACCTTATAAGAGCATGGCAAGGTTTTATCAGGTCATCCAAGCAGCTGATTGAAAAAGCTTCTCTGCTCATTTCTCTCGCATCCCTCTCAGCTAACACCGCTTTCAATCCTAAACTGAAAAATCAACATTCATAAATTCAGTCATCTGATAACGCTGCTTTTTAAAGACATCCCATAATTTGCTACATTTTGGAAAACATTGGTTTGGAAAAGAATTGTCTTTAGGATTAAAGGAACATCCTCTACTTGTGAAGTGTTTCCTACTGCTCAGCAAATGAAAATTTCCTCAGTTTCCAGCCATCAAATGACCCCCAGGTTTAGTACTCACAAACATCAGCCGTGTAGGGATGTTGTCTGACTGCACCAAAGGATTTTTGTACAGCCAGATCTCCTCTGGCTGGATCACTCGCTGGAATGGATCCAAAAATTCTGTAAAACTGAAAAAATAAAAAATAAAAAATACAAATTTTTCACAATTTGAAGTGATGACCAAAAACCCCCAGAAGAGTTTTGCTCATTTCCCCCAACTCTGACATGAATTATCCTCAATAAATTGCTACATTGCCATCCTACCTCATTGCATTTTAGTAATATGAACTTTATAAATACACCCTTCAGAAAATGGGTTCTAAAAGTCTACACCTTTGAAGTTTTTCTACAACTTTATAAAAGTTCTATGAACACTACTGTGGAGAATAATTTTTTTTTTTTGTGGGAAAAGTGTGCAAATAACAGAGATTAAATAAATCATGTAGTCATTTATTAACAGTTTACAATCATGTAATCCAGTCTTTTACTCTGAAGAAATTATATAACAAAAGTAAAATATAAAATGCCTTTCAAATGCCAAGATTCAGACTTTGAAGCATGACAGTTGCATTTGCAGGATCACAAAGCAAAAGAAGCAGCCCAGAAAATTTCTTCTACTGATAGAAAAGAGATAACTTTAGAGAATATCTCCAGAAGAGACTTACTCCAAAAACAGGATGGGCTGTCAAGCATAAGAAGAATCTAAGTCTACCAAAAATGTCTCATTCTACCAAAACAGTTTTAATTTCATTATTATGTCTATTAAACCTCTTACAAAACAAAACAAAAACAGAAAACCAACAAAAAACCCACCCAAAAACCACACTAAAAAACTTCATCATTCTGTAATTATTATTTTGCAATTAAGAACAAAAAAATAAAATGTTGAGGTCCCAATGTTCTGTAGAAAGTAATTTGTGTGGGTGTCTTTTGTCATGCACTGAAAGAAAAAGCAGGAATTGTGATCTTTGGCCACAGCAGGAAGTTTCAGAAGCTTTTCATGACTTCTTAAATTGTCTCACTTCATTTAAACCGTGCTCCTTTTCCCACAGAGTCCTTCAGTGCTCTTTAACTTTTCTTGGCTTTGAATTTATTTCTGACAGCCTGGGAAGTTTGGCCTTTGCTTTCCACTGCTCATTTCAGGTCTGGATGATCAGGGCTCAAGGATTGGGGGTTGAGGGAAGACACAGGGACCATTTTTCTGCAGATTGCTCTCACCTGATAATCCCATAGAGCCAAAACTCAAAGGGTGTAACCACCCAAAGCTTTGTTTACTGGAAATTTTCCAAAGCCAAGGGCTTTACACCTCTCCAAACCCAGGTTTTACATCAGGCACATCAAGTGGCTTTGCAAAGAGAAAAAGCCCAAAGCAATTTGCAGAGCAGAGTAAAATTAAAGCACACTCACAGATGGAACTCTCCCCAGGGAGGACGAGCCCTCAAACCAAGCTGGCTCAGCAATTCCCAAGCAGGAACAATTCCTAAGCCCTGTGCCCATGGCAGGGGGCTGAACCAGGGCATCCTAAAGGTCTCTTCCAACCCAAACATCCTCTGAGCCCTTTACCCGGCACAGAGACCCCCTCTACCCACCATTCCCACTCAGCTCCTCTTCCTCTCCTTTCCTAAAGGAAAACAACCAAGTTTAAGGAGCAAAGAAGGTCAAGCACAGCTTGTCACTTGTAAGAGTATTTGTGTTTCCTATGCTGGCCCACATGGACAACAGATTATTCTGGGAGCTTAAGGAGTTTGGTTTTGCAGGGGAAATATTTATTGTTCCACTCAGCTTCTCCAAACCCAGAGTCTGAGCCTGCTCTCCCAAGAAGGTGAATTTCAGAAGTGTCAAAACAATTTGTTTCAGTGTTTTCAATATGAAAACAAAGCTTTTTTTAAGTTTAAAAGACAATTGCCCATATGGAAAATTAATTTTATAGTTTTCAAGCTAGAAAAATAAAGGTAGACTCCTAGACAAACGCAAGGTTTGGTTCCAAATTTCAGCTGAGGGTCCTAAAGTATATTATTTGAAGCATTTCTGTTCACTGCAGAGAGCAAATCACACACAAACATCTGTGCTGCAAGGTGATCAGGACACACCCGTGCACCAGTGCACTTTGGGAAAATTTGTCATATTTGATCAGAAATGTAATTAATTTAATGTTAAGACATTTGACATTATGAACAAATGCCAACACAGTTAAAGGTTTGGGACTCTTCTTGATCTTTTGTTTCCTGCCCCTCGTGACGTAAGAAAGGTAAAATTATTGTTGTTTAAATCGGAGGAATTAAAAAAAATCAAGTTCAGTTCTCTCAGGAAACACTAGGACACTGCAGATACATACTGTTACAAAATGGAATGTCTTTAAGAGCAAAAGAACACATGCTAAAGAGATGAAAACGTAATAAATAACATAAATAATATCTGATTTCAGATGAGGACTGCTTTTTTATTAATATATACTCATCTGTACTCATATAAAGAGTAATTTCAACAAATGCACTAATGACTGTAATTATTATTATTATTATTTTATGCAACAGCAGCAGTTTTGTATCCACTATATATTAAATCTGATTAGGTTTTCATTCCTTTCTTTGACTTGTGTTCCGAATATGTTCCCAAAACTGCGTTGAAATTTAGTGCAAGATAATGCAAAAAAACCCAAAAAACAAACAAACAAAAAAGTTTTCTGAAACTGGGCAAAATAATTTCAAACTCCCTTTTGAAGGAAGAAAAAAATAGCTGCAGAAGGCAGCAGATGTCTCTGTGAGCAATACAGAAATAGAAAGTAAACAGTTAAAGGAAAGAGACTGTAAAAAAAGAAATAACTTTTTTTTTTTAATCTTCCCAAAGAGCTCAATTGCTAATTAAATTTTTATGCCAAGACTCATAAGAGAACAATTCTCTTCTTTTTTGAAGCATCACCAATGGGTGAGTGGATATGAGATTTCACTAGCTTGAAGGCAATTCCCTTTGTACTCTATTAAACAATCATGAGGACATACTGGTTTCTAAGCTGCCTGACACTTGGTGATTTATGTTCCTTTGTCCCAACCAAAGTACAGCCTATCACTACTCATAAGTCAGCACAAGCTTGTTTAAAGAACTAGATGTTATGAGAAATTAATGCAGTCCTTGGACAAAGAAAACTGGTTTTGATCCTTTTGTGTTATGGCCCAAAGTAAAACCTCAGCCATGGAAGAGTCGCCTGGCAGCAGGTGGGCAAAAAAGCTTCCTTTGTTTTAGTACAGAAAAATTAAATCTTGGCTTTTTGGTCTTTTTTCTTCATTTTTCCATATTCACCCAACATTTTTAACAGCTTAGCAAGCAAGATCTCAAACTCTTCAGCCTGCTGACACATCTTTAAGGCATAAAAGGATTTCCATTAACTTCAAGAGCCTTTAACTGTGTCTTTCAAAGCAGCCCAAGGGAAAGGGGGGGCCAAATTCCATTAAAAACATCAGTGAGCAACAGGTGCCCCAGTCCCTGGGCTTGCTCTGGCCGTGCACACGCTGCTGCTAACGGAGTAAAAACGCTGCTCCTTCCCGAGGTCTTCGAGGCACATTAACTCCATTTCCATCTCACAGCCTGCAGCCCTCCAGGATCATTTTGTGCCAGCACCACATCACAGCCAGAGCCAGGTAACAGCACACTAAAAGTGGTTTTATGGTGATATGGACGAATAACTTGGGGTTATCTTTGTATGAAACCGTTCGCTGATAGTGAAGGAATCAAACGCAGCATAAATATCCTCACACAAGTTTTGACTGGAGCTTCCACCGTGGTTTTCATTTCCCATGAGCAGCAGCAGGATATATATATATATATAGGATATATATATATAGGATATATAGTTTGGCACCTCACCTTATTGTTTCCACCACTGCCTGGCCCTCAGCTGCATGAATCACACAGCAAGGGTTCAATTTCTGCCTGGAACTGAGCATCAGCTAAAGGCTGGTTGGCAAGAGAGGGGAAAAATTGGGATTTTTTTAACTTTTACTTTTTCTCTCACAGACAAATCTTGTCCCAAATACCAAGTGACAATAACTGAGAGGACAGAGCAGTACACATGGGATTGCAAAGCACCAGGAGAGAATGAACAGGAACTTGTGATTGTGACAGCCAGGCTTTCCAGACACCTAATGAATGACCCTCCTCTTTTCTAACCTTCATCTGTTGATAGGCAGATTTTATCCTCAAATGGCTCTGGCTGCATGTCCCCATTGGGGCAAACAACAAAAAGACAGCAAATCTTCATGAACTTCTCTTATAAATCACCTCTGGGAGCTTGTGGAGAAAAAATTTGGCTCTGACCACTATTCCCTGCCTGCAGAACTCTGTGTGAGCAAACACTGCTACCTCTCCCAAAAACACAGGTTAACTGTGGTTGGGCTGCTGGAACTCCATTTTGCACATTTTTACATGGATATTTCCTCTGGTATTCCCCAAACTGGGTCTCAAAGCTCGGAGTAAAAGCTTGTCCAATGTACCTGTCATGTGCAATTGTGCAATCAGTTGTTCTGCAAGGCTGTGAGCGGTGTCAGTGGTGCTGAAGTTGGTGAAAGTTGGCCTAATTACAGAGTGTGTGCACAATTCATAAGTCAGGACGTGCTTCAGGGGCTTCCCACAAGTGATCCAGGCTAAAAGAACCCAGAGTTTGCATCAGCTGGGTGCATGGAATGCTGCTCACATCACCTCAGCTCACATTTGAATTCAAGACTTCAATTTACCCTTTCTGAAACACACTAAGAGTGGGGAAAGCATTCATGTCATCTTATCTGATGTACCTGGAGAGAATAATTTATTCCCAAGCCATGAGAAAACTTAGGTTTGTTTACTGCTTACAGATAATATTATGGAAAAAAAATATACCATAACTTCTTGGAGGTTATTTTACAAATTCCTGCAAAAACAGACAAAATATGAAAAGCTTGAAACATTCTGTGTCTGGCATGTAAAATCAACAAAACTGAAGGAGAGGGGATAGTGATGAGGGGAGATAAGAAGCAATGCCTGTGGTTTATCACCATGATTCTGCTCTCCATGGAGCTGGAGCAATTCAGGCTCTGAAATGCTGCTGTCTGTGTGTGTCAGCATGATGAGATAGCTTTGTGCCAGCTCACAGGTTAGCACAAGCAAAGAGATCTGAGCCACTTCATATCTAAAGTCATTTGGGAAATCCACAGCTCCTCATCAAGGTTACAATATATATGGCCAAGACTCAATTATGTGTGATGAGCAAGGAAGAAGCTGGCATGAATTAAAAATACAACTTTAATAATATAAACTACACTTTGATAGAAAAAGAAACATTCCATGTTAAGGCACAATACTTAGTGCCAAGAGATTTGATGTTTCCTGCCACGGTTTTACAAAGCAAGGTAGAGCAAACATTGCAGTATCAGTATCAAAGTAACTCTTAATTTTGAAGTTTCTTTATTAACTGGACTGGTACCTACACAAACCAAACATGCATTGCTGATAAACACCCAGCAACAGCTTTAACTTCTCCATAGAGATCAAAAGGAAAGAGTTAATTTTAAATATATACCCAAATTTATTCTGCAATAGGTACTGAATGCAAAAGAAGTGTTCCCAACAGAATAGACCTAAAGTTTTATTGGTCCTTTACAGAGTTTTATGGAAACATGTTACTGTAAATATAATTTTTAACTGCACTAAAACCAATTAAGTACTGTACATTCACACAGAAACACCAGCATCAACAAATTATCCCCTTTTAACAGCTAAAAGCTTTTTATTTCCCATTACAATGCCATTAAGTGTATACACCTACTAGTTCTGATTAATAATTTGAAATCCCCATACAGAGCTTTATTGGGACTGATAAAGACAAAGGGCACAGGCAGTGTTTTTGGGGCTTTTATTTAATGTCACTGGCAAGTAAAGGACTGGTTCTGGAGGGTAGCTTTGGCTTCAGATGAATCAGTATGACTTGATGGAAAATATTTCTGAATACTTTAAATTAGCTAGCAATTGCAGTGTGACATTTAATTAGCACATTTGCCTCCATTAGCCCTTCAGATATACAAGAAATCATTTTGATTAAGGAAAAGATTGAAAATAAATTCTGATGTGCTTTTAAAATACACACATATTACCACAGCTGTCATATCTCCCTGAAGCTCTAAAAAAGGAGAGTTTCCAGTATTTTCCTTCAGCCTTACTGATAGGTTTCCCAGATTTGCCTCGCATACCCACTGATTTTACAGATTTATATCAGGGTATAACTTCTTCCAAAGATGAATGGCTGCCCTCTGTACTCTCCTTGCATCCAACACTGCACCCAGCAAGGAGGCAGCAGCTGTGGAGCCTGGGCTCACTTAAAAGCTCAGATCTCAAACTAAAAACAATGCAGACTCACAACAGGAGTCCTGCAGCTTATGAAATCTCATATAAACGAGACAGATACTTAGAATACCTAATTTGAAAGAGCAAACCAGCAATCTTTTCACAGTGCTGAAAAAGAAAGAGCAGCCTGGAGTGGAGTTTTAGAGCCTAATGTTAGTTTTCTTTGCACTTAAATTATATTGGCCCTGTTTTCTCAGCCCCTGGCACTGGAGCACTCTCTAAGTAAAAAATTTCCTTCCTGTGACACAGAGGAAAGGGAAAGGATTATCTGAGCATGCATAAACAGCACAAGAGGTTAATGTAGCTAAGAAGTTGTTCTTGTGCTTGAAGTCTTGAAAGACTCCAAAAACTTCCAGTCCATTCTCCTTTTTAGGGGCTGCGCCTTTGATGGCAAGTAGAGCTAAATATCACTGAGCATCATTATTGCCACTGTCAATCTAGAAAATTCCCATTCCACGGAAATAAAATGGGTTTCCAGGTTTTAAAGTACTTAATTAGCTTCAATACAGCATTTTCACCACCATATCTTCCTCACAGAAGTGGGATATCTGGAAATGAGCAAAGTGAAAGGAGGAAAGCTGCACTGCAGCTTTCACCAGCAGGGCAGGAGACAGGAGTGACTATACTGAACCATGGCAAAAAACTACTGCCAAACGAGTCAAAGTCATATATTGGGACTTGTTTTTAATTTTTACAACTTCCCTTGACCCAATATTGAAAGTGATCTTTGCAGCTTTGCTTTCTGGTCAGCAGAGTATAAAACAAACCACTCTGAAACAAAACCAGCTTCGCTTTGGCATTTTGCTGCTCCTGGGGTGAAAGAGCTGCTCAATCCTTGTGATCCCTGCTCACAGGGAGCAGTGCTGCCCTGGGAAAACAACACAAGGAGGTCAGAGCTGCTCCCTGGGTCAAAGTGCAATTCTTCAGGCCATCCAGAAATAATCAACAGTGGTAGTTTTACAGAAATAACCAATATCAGCCAAGTGAAAACTATTGGCTCCTGCTTTCATTGCATTATCTCTTGTTTTATTTATGAAAAAAAAAATATTTATGCTATTAGTTGTTGCCTCTATCCTCTATTTTCATTAAATATACCCTATGATATAAGATATCTCACAAAAAACACTTTAATGTGTGTTTGGGGAGGAGAAAGTAGAGTGAAATGAAATAATAAGTTCTGCAGACATTAGAAGTGTCAAAGTTGGCAGCTGTACATTATCCTAAAGTGAAAAAACAGAATTCATATTACAGGCTTAAATTAACTAAGCACATGTCTGAATAATGAACCCAAACACACTGCAGACAGTCAAAATTTTCCTCTTGATGTTTTTAATGCTTATTTTGATTACATCTCAAACTGTTTTCAGTCAAGCTCTCCACAGTTCCCTGCACAACTACACAGCTTCACAGCAAATTGATGGAGCTGAGTCTGGTAAAGTTTTTCCTCTTTTTTTTTTAATTATTATTATTATTAATTTTTATTTTTTTCACATCTGCATATCACACACTATTACTGATTATGTTTGGACCCGAAATGAAAGTTGGGGTAAACTCACAACCATGCTCAGTTTCTTTCTGTGACAAAAACTCCCCCCCTCAATTATCTCTGAATCTTCCTCACTCCTCCTCCTAATGATATTCCAAATAAAATCCAACTATATTAAAATCACTCAGTCTAAAACCAGTTGTGTGTGAACTATATGTTCCAGAGTATTAGTAATGATTAAAGAAATATTATATATGATATATTATTATGTAATATATTAATTTTATATGTTATATAATATATACTATATAATATAGTATATATAATTATAATTATATATTATTATATGTTTATTATTATATATATTATATAAATATAAATATATGTTTATTATTATATATATAAATAAAATATATATATTATTATATATATATTATATAAACATAATATATATATATTATGTTTATTATTATTATATATATTATATATTATATATAAATATAAAAATAAGTATATATAGAAAATAAATGTAATATAATAATATATTATGTTATATTATGTGATGTTATATTATGTGATGTTATATTATGTGATGTTATATTATGTGATGTTATATTATGTGATGTTATATTATGTGATGTTATATTATGTGATGTTATATTATATTATATTATATTATATTATATTATATTATATTATATTATATTATATTATATTATATTATATTATATTATATTATATTATATTATATTATATTATATTATATTATATTAAGAAGATCTAGTAATGGGGAATAGGAACATCACTTTTTGCATTTTTCAGCACTCACTGAGGTCCAATAACAATAGTTACACTCCTGGAAAGCACCTTGGACAGAGATGAACACAATTATTAATGGTCTCTCTGAAATGCTGTGTTCTCCCATCAGTGAGAGCTGGCAGCTAATGGAAATAGAACTTTGCATCAGGGGTTGTTCTCCGCTGTTGTTCTCCCTTTGCAAGGCTCCTCAAGGCTTGGCAGGGAGCCACAAACCCTTCAGAGCTGGAACATTTCTGAGCATTTCCACCCCCACTACACATGCTAAAGAAGTAGTAAAACTTCTCACCCAATAAAGGCTAAAATGTCAGATTGCAGAGTGAAACATTGCACCTGATCTAGGATTTCATTTTCCCCACAGTCTGTTCAAAGCAGAATATTTAGCACACAAACTTTGGCAGGGCACTGCCCTGCAGAGGGGACCATCAGCTTCTGTTCAGGGCTTGCTGAAGTATCCTCCAAGCAATTCCAAATTGGTATCTCTGTTTCCTTTCCCACACATCAAGATGAGTCAAAAACCTCTCAAAAGAAATTTCACTTCAAACTTTTACCCCCACACTGGGGCACTCTCAGGCAATACAAACCTCAGTGCACTCAGTGCCAGCTCACAGGACCAGCCAGTCTGTCTCCTCACAGCAGAGCAAAATTTGATGTAAAATACCCCTTCTGTCTCCTCACAGCAAAGCAAAACTTAATGTAAAATACTCCTAAAACACTTCAGTGGAACTTGCATTCTAAAACTTCCATACATGGAGACTCTGCCTATCCTGGGCAGTCTATCCCAGTGCTCCAAGTCCTGAACATCAGAATATATTTCCCCACACTCAACCTGAGTTTCCTTTGCTACAGATTTAAAAATCTTTCTGCCGGATTCCCAGAGGATGTGAAGAACAGCTTGTTGTCTTCACACACCTTTATGGAGCTGCTTACCTGTGAAGATCACTGCCATGTCTCCTCAGATCTTCAGATTAAACAACTGAATTATTTCTACATTTTACAGAAAAAAAAACACAAAAAGTTTTCTGTACCTCTCTTAACAATCTTCCTCAGTCCTCCCCCCAACTCTCTGGAATTCACCTGAATAATTAATTTCAATCAAATACTATGAAAACCCCAGTTGTTATCCTGTTACCTACCCTACAGTAAAACAATTTCCACTTACTGCATTCCTATGCAATTGTAATTCAAATTCAGTGGTATTTTAATGAGGAAAATATTTAGCCATTCAGATAGTAAAACTAGAAGTGTTTTGTAATGCAGAGAAACACACAAATACAATACACAGTGACTGTAGCAGTCTGATTTAAAATCAAGCAAAAAAATCCCAATCTAGTTTTCTACAGAATCATATCAATCAATTACAGGGTTTTTTTTTTCCATATCAATGACTTGTGGTCCAATGATGACAAATTTAACATTTAAAGGCAAGGGGAAAATGTGAATGGAAAGTACTTTAAAGTCCATATAGTCATGAAAATCTTAGTTCAAGTGCTGGAACTGATGACAGCTTTGTCTCTTCCACGCAGACAATGCAATTGCATCTCCTGTAGAGGAGCTGTTCTGGCCCAGAAACAAGTGAAGCTTTCCTTGACCATCCAAGCCCTGCTGTTCATTAGTGGATCACAACCAATACTTTAATTAGGGTCATGAGTGCTGCCTTCAGCTTTCTGTCCTGATCCACTAATCCTTGCAACACTCAGGCATCCCCTGTTCAGTACCAGCACAGCCCACGCCACACCAAAAAATTACAAGACACGCTAAATATTATTCTTAATTCATTTTTAGCATCAATAATTCTGCCAGCTGTTTCCAAGTACTGGCTTTTCAAAGTCACTGACAGATTGGGAGACCATAAAGATCTTGATTTACTGTGCCAGATACGAGTACATTCTCAGCAGTAAGACTATAATTTTTATTAAATTCTTTCCCATAAGAATCACAGTTGAGCCCTACCTTGACTGTGCTTAGATCAAAGTGTAAGAATCGATTTATTAAAGAAAAATTTTCCCCCCAGGAACCCTATCAGTACCATTCTCACTATAAAACATCCTCAATCAGGCTAGAAGTAAATAAACACAAAGTGCCAAAGCCTGTGAGTAAATGGGATTCAACAACAAGATTCAACAAGAGACACAAAGTCACCATTTACTCCTCAAAAAATCTGGAGCAGATGCTTTGGCATTTACAATAACATCCTCTTTTAGCATGGATTCAGCTGTGGGTTTAGCCATGGAGATCAAATGTAAATCCTATCCTATTAGCAGGACAATTAGAATTCCTGCTATTAAATCCCCTTCCCTCTTCCCATCCTTTCACTCCCTCTTTCCCCCAGACTCGGGGAAGACAAATGAAGTAACTCAGTTCCACAATCTACAAGTAATGATACAACAGTCTGTAAAATCAGTTTGCCTTTGGCACAGACCAGAGTCTGCACAAAAAGACAGGTAGGCACAATTTCCCCTGAATAACTGTTATCAAAGTCAGTAAAATCCTAACCTATTCCAATAAATAAAATACAAAAGCAATGAAATCAGAAGTTTCAGCTACCTGAGACACCAAGCAGCTGAACAGCAGGATGACACTGAGTGGATGCTGCTTCATCACTCCCCTCCTCAGCTGGATGGGGGAGAGAAGATACAGTGAGAGGCACCTGGGTGGAGGTGAGAGCAGGCAGAGATCTCTCAGCTGTTACTGTCACAGGCAAAACTGATTTGACTGAGGGAAACTAGTCTAATCACAGTAGAAAGATGAGAAAATAAAATCTAAGCCTTAAAACAGCTTTCCCACCCTTCTCCCCAGGCTTAATGTTGATTTTTTTTCCTCCCTCGTCCCCTGCAATGGTACAGGGGGATGGGGAATGCAGACTGAGATCATCATAGCTACCAAAACCTGGCCATAAAACCCCACAGCATCAAGTTTCCCTGTGAGCTCTGTGGTAATTCATACACATCAGGACAGGCACACAGTCATTTTGTTCTGTGGCCATATGACACCAGGGATAATTGATATTTAGGGCCTTTTGTGGTCACAGTAACCTGTCAAGGACACAGTGCCGAGCAAAGCTAAAATTCAGGTTGCTTTGTGGTGTATCAGGGAGTTTGAGGAGCTCCATGTCATTCTAGCTCTCCCATCACTTCAAAGGTGTGACCCACTCTGCTGAGCTGGAACAAGTCTGCTGCTCAATGTGCAACCTTTGATAGATGTTCTCAGATCCTGAGCACCAGAAAAGCTCTTTACTACAGCAGGTCTTTCCCTTAACTCTTCATTAACCCTACTCACTGAATTAGACTTCAACCTGCACCACAAAATATTTTTTTTCTCACTTTAATAACATTTAAATTAGGGTTTACAATGATGCACCTATTTTCAAGCATGTTAGCAAACATGTTGGTGTTCTCATTTCCTATTGTCATTACACTTTGTGAAACTAACACTGAGAAAGCTCCAAGAACGTTCAATGTGTTTGGCTACCTGACGACAAAGAATTTATCAAGTAACTGAAGGATTAGGGTGAGAAAAAGCTTTGTTTTCCTGATGAGAAATTAGGGTACACAGAAATGAAACCCAGGACTGTGAGGATCAGAAGCCAAAAGTCAGATTCCAAACGAAGTCAGGAGTATGGGCTATCCAAATCGAGAACAGAAGACACAAAATCACTGAGAAGTGACCAAATACCTACTTTGAAACATTCAACTAGAGAGCCAAGGCTTTAAAGGTGCTTTGAATTCTTGGTCCAATCGATTTGTGTAAATTCGCAGCATTTGAGTCAGAATGAAAAAATAAATCTTAATGTCTGAGTCTGGTGATTTCTTCTCAATACCATCCTGCTTTTGCTACCTACAGTCACAATTTTCAGCTCAGTCTATCCTCCAGAAATCCCATCCATATGAGAGAGGAAAGGCAAACACAATCTGGAAGCAGAGCAATGCAAAGTGCAGCACTGTAGAATTTCCTCCGGTAATTGATTTTCTGTGTTAACAAGACAATACACAGTATCATTTATAAAGGCAACATATGCAGGTTATCCAGAAGACAACATCCCGACAAAGAAAGCTACTTGAAAGAGCTTTGCACATCAAATTACTTCATGCATATTCATAACTCGATTAAAATATTAATATTGTAAACTTGTAAGAAACACAACACGCCCAGAAACAGCTTTTATTTACTTACACCAGAAACTGAACGTGGAACACACACAAAGGATGTCAGCATTAGTCAGTGCTCTAAACTCACATGTGTGCAATATATATCTGTATATTAGCCTGCAGATAAACATTTATTCCCAAGGGAGGCTGTTAATGAGACTGTGCTGTGGGGAAGATATCCAATTAGTCCAAACGACATTTATATTTTAATCACATCACATGCACTGAAGAGCTCAAGGTTTGATGAAGCAATCCTTGAAAGACTTTGCCTTTTTAATCAATTAGCTCTCTCAACATCAGTGATGTGCTGTTGACAAGTCCTTGGGATAAATATACAACAACACACACAAATCCTCTCTCCCTGCCAAAAGTGTGGTCTTCTAAAACTTCTGAAACAGCTGCAAAATTTTTTCCTCATAGAAGACACCTAAAACAGAGCACTGAGAAATAAAGACACCCCTCGGGTTCATTCTGAGCTACCACTCAGTGAATTCATTTTAGGACAGATGAAAAACTTTGTTTTCAGGACATCACTCCTGTGTAAAACTATCAGACTTGCTCATAAATCTTTTTAGAACTGGCTTATCTGAATAAAACCAAGTCAGTCAAAACAATTTGCTTTCTTCAAGCAACCTGTAAGTGACAAATGCCACTGCATGCAAGAAGATGAAAGTCTGGTCATTTTTAACATGTTTTAGCATTAATCAGGCATTTTAAGATGCTCCAAGTCATAGAAATAAGTATAAAAATGAAGAAAAACAGGGCTGCAAGACCCTAATTCAATCATTCTTCAAATTAGCATTGGATTTTTCCTGTAAACAAAGTACATCCTCATGGCTGTTCTATTAAAAAGCCATTTCTACTTCTGAGAGCTTACATGACAAACCTCACTTAAAATATAAAACTCAGTTCTGTACTCACAAATATTTCTTAGTAAGTAGAAACCTAAACAAACATATGAAGTGGGAATTGATCAAAGTCAAGATTTGATTGGAAAATATTTGAAACTTCATAATGTCATAGACAAATTATAGCGAGAGAATTTTCTCCACCTTGGAATTAACAAACCACCTGTGCTCCATCAGATCAGTTCAGCCCAATCAAAAGGGGCAAGGACACATATCTTGAAAACTAAAAATTAATTTGATAGTTAAGAAACTGGGAGAAACTGTGGAGCAGAAGAGAAATATCATTATGTTTGCAGTTGGTAACTTGAAGCTTGAGAGCTATTTTGCTGGAGGTACTCAAAGAATACCTATTTAATTTTGCAGTAAAGTGTGTATTTAGGTGTATTTTTTACTGCAACAACTTGTTTTTTGGGTTTTGACTCTTTGTTGTTTGGAGTTTGGGTTTGTTGGCTTTTTTTTTTTAACTCCTGCTTCTCAATTTCAGGCAGACACAGCCTTTCTGATAAATCTGTTCTAACTAATCCTTCCTTCAATACCACTAAATCCTGAAGGCTAAAATGCCCTTTAGCACAGATCTCTGTGAAGGCAGAGAAGCTTGAGTTGCTAAATTTCAATACCTAATCCGGTCTTTAATTGCTAAGTGAGCTCTCAGCAACTGCCATGAGCACAACACCTAGAACTGAGTCAGTTGTTATCATTATCCTCCCTAAACGGCTGCTGAATTCAACCAAATCAATACCCAACTACCAAAAATGTGCATTGCTTCTAAGGGTGCCCATCTGCAGGATAGAAGAGATCTTATATAACAAGTATAGGTTTCTGCCTTTGATGGAATGACTGACGTTGATAATTCTGGCAACTGGAGGGAAAAAAAAAAAAAAGCCAGTCTTAAACATAGAAAACATGGCTGTTCTTGAGCTAAAATACATTCAAATTGGCAATACATTCAATTTCAGCAATCATCAACAGAAGTTTTCACACCTCCATTTTTTATGAAATGACATTTATTACCAAGCAAAGCTCCAGCGTGGAATATGCACCTTTTTCTTTTGCATTCTCTGGTACAAAATATGTCAGTCTATTGCTGTGAGTGATATGAACTGTTAGGTGGAAGCTCAAAGACATCTGGGAGGCACAGATGGTTCAGAACTCTCAAATAGCTGTGGAACCATTACCTTCAAGGTCAGGCTTCTGTCACTATAAGGATTGGTAATGACACAAAGCCATCAAGACCTTTTCAGAAAGAGCTCCCTCTCTTCTGTCCAGCTCCTCATTTCCTGGCACTCACCCCAGAGCTGAGCCCAGACCTCAGCTCATTTCTGTTAGTGGCATTCCTTTCCAAGGCAGGTGGAACCTGTACAGCCTCTTCATTCCTAGAAATCTCTTCTGCAATAGAGCTCAAGTTGCTGCTGCCTGGATTCCAGTCCCAGGACATCCAAATTCACTCCTGAAAAGATATTCCACTGAACTCGATTCTCTGTAAAAATCTTCGCACTGGCTGTCTATAAAACCACGGGAACACAGTGTTTAAACCTCTGCTGCACAAAAGTTTCAAAATGTGAGTAATTGCCACTTCAGAAAACTGAGAGAACTGTTGAATACTATTGCAATAGCAACAGATTACTTCTGTGCTAATATTATCTGAAGAGAAAAGCTCTTCTTTTGGTCAACCTAGAGGTTGTATTCCTGCAACCATTACCAGCAAATAAAGGGCAGCTCTTCATGGAACTAAACACTGACCTGAATTTGGAACACGACCGTGCCGAGTACTTTCAGATGTCAATGAATGCTCTGAATGACCTATTGAAATATCAGAATTATTCCCCAGAATCCAAATGAGGCAGGACTTGAGCTGTGTGAAAATATGAGAATCTCTTCCACAGGCATTTGCCATTACTGTGACTCTAGCAAGAGCTTTTCTGTTAGCTACCCCTCCCCAGAGCATTCTGGAATTCATAAAGAGTGGTGAAAATAATGGAATCTTTTAGAGAGGAAACAAAGACAGAAGAGAAGCACAACCAAGAAATGACTAATTATGATGGCTCATGATTTACATATCATAGTAACAAGCTACATGAGGAGATCTCCTGCAGGGGTGGTAGAGGTGATGAATTATACACACAATCATAAAGAGGAGAAAGCTTCTGATGTAGCATCAGCTCCTGAGGTCTTGCTCAGACTGTAACTCCACATATTCCAGGAAGGAGTTCTGTTGACAGGAACGGGTCTACCTTCAAAGTAAGATGCAACTGAACTGACAGATATCAAAGGCACTTTACAGGGTTTTGTTGCAAATCAAAAGATTTGCATCAATATTCAAGAGAAATGAGCACTGAGGGAAAAAAAGCAAACACCAGTAAATTGGACAAGTTATTAATTAACCATGAGAGGTTCAGAAAGGACCCATCAAAGCATTCAGTTTCACCAGGTCTAAGTCAATATCACAGCTTAACAGATGTCCTATACTGCCTGTCCTGTGACCAACAGCATCCATCCCCAGGAAAACAAAGCAGCCAACAGCAAAATCCCATCCTGGTTCTGTGATATTCCTGAGAGATCACAAGGACTGAGAACACTCATCTTTAAACATTAAGCAATGGAAATGCAAACTTATATAGAGTGGAACTTTTTCATTGTTCAAATGTTTGCAGAACACAAGCTGCATAAAAGAAAGGGCTGAAATACTCGAAGCAAAATAATGCATAACTGCTTTCTCCTAAAGAAAAGGCTGAGAGAAAGAACGGTGCTGTGGTGACAGCTGCACATCTTTCAACAAACAGATTTTCATGACTTTCCTCCCTGCCCGAGAGCGTGCGGAGGAGCTCCCCAAATCCCCCACGTTCCACCCCACACTCAGCCCGGCCCCGGGAGCTGCCAGAACCAGCTGTTGAGGCTCATTCACAGCTCCGCCAGGTGAGACTTTACCCCACAAACTACAACCAGCCCAACGAAACCAGCAGCACACCTCTGAGGCTGCGTTGTTTTGGCTGCCCGCTTTTTGCACACTTCTCTCACAAACGGAAGCTTCTCCAAGAAAAATTCCACTCAGCTCTTCGGCAAAACGCCGGGGCTGGGAGAGTTCCCTCAAAGACTCACCTCGGGGAAATATTGCACCCCCGAGCATCCCAGAGAGGGGACCGGCGGTAGCTGCCGCTCGCTCGGGCATCCCGAGGGGGCTGCCCCGGCTGGGTCCCCTGACCGCCGGAGCCCATCGGGCGAGCCCCGCACCTCCATCCCCGCTCCTCCATCCCCGCACCTCTATCCCCGCACCTCTATCCCGCTCCTCCATCCCGCTTCTCCATCCCCGCACCTCTATCCCGCTCCTCCATCCCCGCACCTCCATCCCGCTCCTCCATCCCGCTCCTCCATCCCCGCACCTCCATCCCGCACCTCCATCCCGCTCCTCCATCCCCGCTCCTCCATCCCGCACCTCTTTCCCGCTCCCCCATCCCGGTGCGAGCTACCTCCATCCCGGGGAGTGCGGGATGGAGAGCGGGGATGGAGGTTGTCAGAGCAGCACCGGAGCAAAGTTGCCGCGGTGCCGCCGGCCGCCGCTGCCCGGCGCTACTCACACGAAGACCCCGAAGAGCAGCACCCGTATGCCGATCTCGATCGCCAGCTCCCGCATGGTGGGTCCCGGCTCTCCCGCAGCCCCGCAGCGCCGCCTCTCATGCCCGGGGGCAGCGGGGCAGCCTCAGGCGGGCCGGTCCGGAGCTCCGGAGCCCCTGCGGGCAGAGCCCGGCCGGGCGCAGCCCCGGCCCCGCCATCCCTCGGCCGCCGCGGCAGCCGCGCTGTGCGGGCGCGGCGCTGGAGCGGCGGAGCCGAGCGCCGGGGGAGGGTCCCGGTGACTAACGCGGTGTCCCCGCTCGGGGGGAGGGTCCCGGTGACTAACGCGGTGTCCCCGCTCGGGGGGAGGGGGCCGGGGATCCTGGGGATTTCCCCTCCCCGCCTCCCCGCCCGCCCCCGCGGCGCTGCCGAGCGCAGCCGGAGCCGCAGCCGGGCCCGTCCCGCCCGCCCCCCGGGGCCGCCCTGCGCCACCGCCGGCAGCGGGATGCTGTCCGGATGCTGTCCGGATGCTGTCCCCGCCTAACGCGGGGAAGGGGCGCCATAAGAGAGCTTTGTCTGCCCCATGCAGCGCTCCCCATCTTTCTCTGGAGGGCCGTGAACCCATCGGTGCGAGGGGCTGACATCCCAGGGCACCGCCGCCGCACGCTGGGCTGCGGCTCCGACCGTGGGCTGGCGCTCCGGTGTTCATCTCTGGCTCGTAATGAAGCCCCGCGCTTCGAAATGGTGGAGAAAAAAAAAAAAATAATAATAGATGGGGCTGGCGGGAGGGAGCATCACCTCCGCACACACAATAAATAACAGCGGGTGTTCACAAAGCATTGAACCGCCGGCACGGTGTGCGGAGGGAATCACGCACCAGGACTGTTCGTGCTGCCGCTGGCCTTGGCCCATTCGCTTCGTCTTTGCATAAAGGATTAACAGCGTTTGAACGCGTTCTGCTGGATGTATTTATGTAACAGGCTTTTCACCTGTTCACACATCCATTTTAAACCCTTGTTAATGCAGATAACCCAGGGTGTTACCCCGCTATCCCTTGGCCAGATTCTGCATAAGATGTGATATTATAGCCTAAAGATGTCATTAATTCAGTGCCTGCTCATTGCCAGAGATGAGTTTAGCTACACGTGCAGAGGTTGTGGTTATATGGGACGCCAAATTGCTGGAATGGGAGAAAGGCAGCAAAACAACCAATGACTTGGTTTACTCCTGTGATTCCTCCAATCCATCCACCATTCCTCTCAATGGCATTCTCTGAGCTGCCCAAATCCTTGTAATGTCTTAGTCTACTTTTGCAGAGTTCATTTAACTTCCTCCTGCTTTAACTTGCTAAGCATGGAGAGACTCCTGAACATCTTCAGTGTAAGGGAGTTTCAGCCTTAAGTCATGAAATGCAGCAAACTAATTCACATTTAAATGTATTTAATTATCTGCTTTCTTGGGGCATTTGAAGGGGTATGTCCTTCAGGAAAGTGTTCATAGCTATTAATGCTGCACATAGCTGCAAAACAGCCATCAGGACTGCAGCTGGAATCCAATCCACTTTAGTAGATGATTATTGCTGGAGAATTAATGCCATAGAGGCTTTGTTAAACCTATCTGCCTAATATATGCACTGTGCAGTAAAGGGAAGCCTTGAACTCTGAATTAACTACTAAGTAGTAAAACTTTTATTGACTGTGTTTTTGGAAGAACAGGGACGTAATACACCAAACTCATCTACAGAGAAGTACACCAGTGCTAGATTTGTTGCAAGGAGTATGTCTGAAACCCAGAGAACTGGGGTGTGTGGCTGGCATTGGAGAGAGCACTAAAAATGTTATTTGAAAAAGATCTTTCTCCCTTGCACATCTTATTTTGTTAATTTTCAGACAAACCTCAGCCAATTACTTTTTGTCTGGATTTTAAAAAATGTGGTTTTCTCTCAGGAAACAAAGCTAAGTTGTGAAACCTCCATATTAAACTGGTGGTGGTGGTAAACCTGGTGGATGTCACCTGCCTCTGAGGGCACTCAGTTGGTCTCCTGCTGTCAAATACTTGTACTTCCTCTGGTTTGTGCCCCCAATGACTGAATGTGTACCTCCACTCTTGATAGGTGTGCACAGGAATAATCTTTGTTTTTATTAACAGGCAGAAATAGCTTCATATGTCATGTGAATCAAGCCAGTCATGAAACAAGGAGTTCTAGTTACAAATGGAACAAGATTTGTCCTGCTGCAGCGATCTGCTTGCAGTGTTCTGGCTCTCCAACATGTATCAGCTGAGGGTGATTTATGAAGCATAAATACTTCAGACTGATTTTTTTTTAAAACTAGACCCAGCTTGCAGCTGGCTGCTGAACAAAAACTTGCTTTGATTTTTAAACTGAGTATGAGCTGTAGTGTTAAATAGCAAGAAAAAGATTTTAGGCTGCATTGTAGAATTAAGCTACAACCCAGCAGCAGGTACAGCACAGCCACTGCACTACAGCACATTCTGAGAGCAAACCACAGTGACCCTGGGAACATCCCAGGTTTTTATTCATCCCATCCCTACATCAGGCACAGCAGGTGCCCTCAATGCTATTTCTGTTTTTAAGAGTGACTGGAGAGGGGAGAGAACTGATCCCACCCTGATGGAGGCAGCTATGGATCCTGTTAGGTGGCAAACTCGGGTTCTCAGTACTTTTCTCACAAAGATTTCTCTTTGAGCCACCTGCAGCCAACTTTCAGTCCTCAAAGAGATGTTCACAGCCAGAAAGAGCAGCAGAGCTGACCTGGCTTTTCTGGAGGTTACAGCCTTTTGCCAGGATGGGTGCATGCTTCTTACCCGCCTTGGGGCAAAATCTTGCAGCTCATGGTAAGGTGAGCTTAAAACAAACTTGATTTTTCTATCAAAGCAGGTAAATTTCATCCTGCCAAAAGGCTGTGGGAAATAGCAAGCTTGCAGCAGAAGGGACATGACCAAAAAACAGGTGGTAGTAGCACCTGAAACTCTGAAACCAAGCAAGAGTCTCAACACATCACATAAAAGTGGAATAATTTTGTATGTTTTAAGAAGGGTTCAAAGGATGTTGAATAAAGTTTCTGTACATTTCATAGTTCATGACACAAAATCAGGAGCAGCTTGGCAGACAACTTTCATTTTGGAGTGATTTTTGAGTGATTTGCACTCAGATTTTTCACATAAAACTGGTGTGGGTTCAGATCTACCAAGATCAAATACGAACATGTCTGGATGAACAACATTTCCAGTTTTCCATTGCCTGACTCCATAGACAATCAGATGCTTAAGCAAAAACTTCTGGCCAAAGAAACACTAAAATCCAGCCTGCCATGACACCAGGGTAGCTTATTATTCTTTAGCAATTACAGTCCACTAAACAACCTACTTATTCTTTCAAAGTTATAAATGAAGGGCTGTTTTAGCTCTTTCTTACATTGTCTTTATTTCTATCAATATTTTTTTTTTCTTTTTACTTTTTACCACTTCTTTTCCTCTCTGAGTATTTAGGTCACAATGGGGAAAAGCCCTTTTTCCCCTTCCTTTCCTGCATGCACATTCCCTGTGCTGCACACCCAGGTGCAGTGCACAGCCCTTGGCTGTAAATTCAGCTCTAGAGGAACCCCAGAGTCACAGAGGGTTTTGTTAAAAGAAAACAGAGTCAAAACTGAGATGATTTTATTTATTCTGTACATTTCCACACAGATGCATAAGGAAATGGGAATTTCCCACTATTGATTTGGCTGCTATTCCACACACATTGCTGCTGGTCTCTTCCCTATTGGTTCTCTGATGGACAACAGAAACTTCAGGCAATAAAACTACGAAGGAATTTAAAACCTCAATCAGTATGATGCAGCCATGCACATCTTAATTGCCCTGGATATCATATTTAAACCATTTATAAAAGCAAATCCTTAATGTTTCTGTTTAGTTACTGTGCTTGTGCCTGCAATTGGCTCCTGATTGTGCCTAATTAAACAGTTCTAAACATTAATGCATAAGCGATTTTCAGCAGTTTAATGGAGTGGTGTCAAATATTTCATCTGGGAATTTTTTGGGGGTGAATGTATGTGCTTGGGGCCATCTGGTGGAGCAGAACTACAATGCACTGAAGGTGCTGCTGCCATCCCGGGGCAGACTCACCTGGCCATTCCTGGCATCCCAGACATCCCTGACATCCCATCCCTGCAGAACAGCCAGCCCTGGGCTCTCCTCTATCTGCTGCCCGTGGAATTTCTCTGCTGAGCCCTGACTTGTTTCAAAATGTGTCCTTTACAACTCTTCTAGACCAAAAATTGACATCTTTTCAGCCAACACACCACTACCTCTAATAATCAGCATCTTGGGGAAATCTGATTAGTCTAAACAATTAAATTCATGTATACATGAAACTGAGATAAATTATTTATGAGCCAATTGACATTTGCAGCACTGGTGATGTTAGTACTCAATATACATTGTTATGGGGTTACAGTTGTAAAAGTATTCATGTTCCCATAATAAACTTGTGATAAATCCAAGCCTTTAACCTTTACAATATTTAGTGCTCTTGTGCAATGTTTAACAGGAGACTGTGACTTAAAGCAGACATCTGCTGTCTTTAATCTTGAGTAACGCTTCATGCCAAGAATGGCCTTATTGACTTTAATGAAATTGTTGTGTAATTACTTATTTTCTCTTTTTTTTTTTTTATATTTATTTTTTAGTCTTCTAAATGTAGTAGAAACTTGCCAACCATTGCTGCAGCCATTTCAAATTGTTCTTGACTTGAAAGGGAGCATAATGATGCAGGATAATTAAACGGAAGAGGTAAAGGGAAGGACAAGCTCTACATGAGTGGAGGAAAACAAAATAAAATGGCCAATTGTTTTGGACAGGAGTGAGCTGCAAAACACTCCAGAGTTTGAACATGGCCTCATGGTTTAGGGCTGGTAACAATAAAGGACTGTTTGTTCATGTTTCCCTTGGATTCTTGGAAACCACTTGCCATTTCTCCTGGATTCTGTGCAATAAACAAACCAGAATTTTGAAGCTGCTCACAGCAGGAATTCATTCTAACCCAAATTTACTGGAAATAGCCCCAGGAAGGGTAAAGTAGGGGGAGACAGTGTATTAATACAATTTCAGGCTGCATTCCCCTTCAAGCATGCCATTTGTTGCATCTCACACTGTGACTGCACAGGATCTGCGTCCCCAGCCCTGCAAGAACACTGAATTCTGGGGCTGTGCTCACTGCAGTGCTACCTGAGGGCTCTGACAGCAATGTGCCAGGGCTTTCCCAGCAGGAACCACGTCTTGCTGCTGTTCTGGGGGCTTCCTCAGCCACTCATCATGTCAGTGATTTGTAGGAGGAGAAAAACAGGATTTTCTGCTCCATGAGAATGAGACCAGTTTCTAAGTTGTAGCTCTGAGCGACTGCAAAAGTGATTTTCTAACCCAGGAAACAGCACCAGGGACCTAATTCCTCTCTAAATTCTGTGATGCTGTGAGATTGGGTGCATTGTGGCAAAAGGAGCATTTTCCTTTTTTCCTCACATCAATTGCAGGCTGAAGTGCCTGGTCAATAACTGCAGAAGTGGAAGCACCCTTAGTTCCGTGGTTAATTGGGATACATTGATGATGTTTTGTCAGACCCATAGCACAGGTCAGAGGAGAGCTGAAACATCCTGACTGGGAACAAATTTCCATGAATGCCACTGAAGGCAAATTAAAATTAGGCATGAGCCCTGCCTGCTGTTTGGAACTGGGGTAGAAAAACCTTGTTTCCCAATTTGAACCCTGGAATTCACTCTCAGCTCTTACCAAGTCATAATTTATGTGCTTATTTAAATACCAAAGTAATTTCTGTCTGGCCCATCTAGCATGATGTGGGCTACTGTCAAATGAAGATACTTGGTTTAATTTGTATCATTTTCAATATACAATAGAGGATATATTTTACCAGTGCTCAAGAAGACGAAGGACAGAGAAAGCATTGAGGAGTATTAACTTCTGGATGCCTGGAAAATGCATTCACATTTTCATTACTTGCTGAAAGATAGGCTTGGTGCTTATTTTTGCACTGTGACAGCCTCATTTTCTTTGCCTTCTATATTATCTATATTTAAAAAATCAGCAGCTCTGCAACTTGAGTAGGCTAAGGAGCTGATTGAGTCTCTGTGTGTGTGTGTGTGTGTCACTGCTAATTTTGCATATTTTGCTGCAGCTCCTCAAAGTAAAGACTACTAATTAATTAGAGGGTGATTGAATCCCAGCTTACACCACCAAGCAGTCAGTGTTCCAAGCCAGTTTTATCATTAATGTTGCCTAGCAGGGGGAGTGTGCAGCATTCCTGCCATAATCCTACAATTTTGGACACCAGCAGCTCCCTGAGGTGGCAAATCCAAATGCATTTCTCTAGGTGAGCCAGAGATTGCTGGCCATATCTAAGTGGGAAATGATAACAGCTGTTGATAATGGTGAAATCCAATCTCAGGTAACTGATTTAGATGAATTCCCCTGAGCTTGGTGCCGTCAGCCTGGATGCTGGTCGCTGGTTATGTCACCAATATTTAGGTTTCATTTTATGAGGCAACTTTGTCTCCTCTCAGAAGCAGAAATAAAGAATTTCTGTTACTGGGCAAATTCCCCTCAGAAAGCCAAAGGCAAATATTAAATATTTATTTGACTTTTTAAACACATTATGCAACTTTATGCATTGATTTATAAATAGAGATAATTGAACAAACTCGAGCAAAATCAGCTCATGCATATTTTACTTTTTAAAACTGCAGACAGATTTTAATCAACTGGTTTTAAATAATGAGCTTTTATGCTGTTTGGGGGTAGAAGGAAGCTGTTTAACATCACGCTGCACCAACACTGCTGTGTGTAAATATTGAACTGCAAAACTACTTTTGGCAAAATGATGCTTTTCTGCTGGGCAAGTACCCACAAAAGGATCCTGTTGTGGGTTCAGCCACAAATGACATGGTTTTGAAAAGGATATTGACTGAAACTAAATGAAATTGTGCAATTCCTGCAGAATTCCTTACTGACCAAAGCTAGTTCTGTGCATTTATCAATGTGGGGTCACAAGGGGAATCATGATTAGCTAATTATTGTTGGGGTTTAGGGAAGAACCGAATAATAAAACAGACTTTCATTCCTCAAATAAAACAGACTTTCTGCTGGAATTTCCTTTCAGTGGAAGGTTTGACATGTTCTGTGCCCTAATTTGTTCCAGAGGGAATATTTAACTCAACCTCAGTGGCAGTGGGCTACAAGGAAGCAGTAGGTTCTCACCAGAGTTAAGTTCAAGTCTCTTTAACTGGGTTGGCACTGAAATTACAAAGATATACATGAGCTAAAATGCTTTAAAATCTTCAGGAAGGCATTTAGTTAAGCACACTGAAAAGAAGGGAATAAAGCTCTTTTTTTAATTTCTATTTGGTTGACTTCCCTGATTATTAAGAGGTATACTTTTTTTCCATTTCCTACTGAATTTTTTATTTAAAAGAATAGTACAAATAAAAGAGAATTGCTACTTTTAGAGAAAGATGTGAGAAAACCCAATATCTTCAAGTGTCTATTTATACATTTTTTCCTTGAATAATTCATCCTTCTTTGGTCCCCAGTGTAGTTAATGATAATTTTTAAATGTGGTGAGTAATCAGTTTTGCTAGATTTGTGTTGGATATGACAAAAAAGGCAAAATAAGAAATACATTAACACATCTGATTACTTTGTAAGTATTACATTTTTTAAAATAATAATTTTTTTTAAGATCCTCAGTCTTCTAATTTTGTTTTCCAGTCTTGTAATTTTTGACTCTTAGAATTCATATCCTCATTCTTATTTTCTGCTAGTAAAAAATACTGAGTATTTTCTAAATAGTGGACATGAACTATCCATTATTTGTGTATACCAAAATGGAAGGTTAACTTAAGGGAAAAAATAAAAAAAATAACTTTCCTTTTTTAGGTGGTTCCAAAACTGTGGATCCCCATTTGTCCTGACAATCATTAAATGTGGACATGTTTTTTTGGGAACAGACACTCCATCCAAGTTTCCCTACACTGAGGTGGAATAAATTCAATTAATGCATCCTTGGAGCCAAATAAGAAGTTAATTTTTGCTTAGTCTTCCTCTGTGAATTTTTTAAATCTCTTTTTTCAGGTTTCTTCTGATTTTCCCCTTCTTCCTCAATCTCCTTTGCTTTGTTTCTTCCTTCAAAGAGTCAATACCTTTCCCCAGCCCCATTTTCTTGCTGTGGATAATCAAAATGTGTTTACTGGACTGCAGTTCAGGTCTTGTGGAGAAAGGGGATAAATTGCAGGCTGATGTTTCAATGCTGCTGTTAACATAGTTAATAGGAGTCATCCTCTTCATGCTCAAGCACTGGAATGGAGACAAGTTTAGATTTACAGTGGTACAAAAATATCAAAGCATTCTCCCATCAATATAATCCCAAAATAACCTCAATTTCTCATTACTTCTGAAGGAACTATGACTTGCCCTCATTTGTGATTTTCTGCAACTGTAGAGAGCAGTTGAAAGGCTCTGCCTCCAATTCCTGCTAGAGGCAGGGAAAAAAGGAGTTCTTTAGATTCAGAGTTGCAAACAAAGGTTTTAGCAGTGGAGTGGAGAAGGCCACTTTTGAATAAGGGAATAATTTTTGATTTGTTTTAAAGCTGCTTTCAACCCATGGATTTGGGCTGAAAATTCCCATGAATACTTTCATCACCAGGTCCTTTAGATGCTGGCACAGAAAATTTGTTTGGGTTTATGATTTCCTTGCTTTTGAAGGAAGCATCTGGGTATATCAGGAAGAAAACATCACATGGTATATTTGTTATGATGTGAGGGTATAGATATTTATTTTTAATGAAAAGCTGCAGTTTTTAACTGCAGTTTGGCAAGCTGCTCGTGGCACACCACTGAGTCATCAGTGGACTCTGAAATATCAGAATATTTCCACTTCTTAGTGCAGTTTTATGAGACAACAATTGTAAATTTTAATTAGTGACTTTTTGAGAAGGGCACTAAGGTCTGGGTTTACAAGGCTCAAATTTAAATGTACATAGATGGAGAGATAGAAGAAGCATGATCTCATCTGACTTTAAACTGTGAAAATATAATGATGGGATTTTAAATATAGTGATGGAAAGATTTAACAAATATTGTAGAACATAATTTTATAGCTATAAAAGGTACATTTTTTTTCATCTGTGAGTACTCACAGGTCAGGAGCACTGGATATTTGCTCAGAATTTTCCTTCCAGTAAATGAGGGCACAGTAGTTTTCTGCAATCGTATGAACTTCACACACCTGGCAGAAAGAGAGATTTGTAACTTTGGTTTACCAGGGATAATTTGAAGGGGAAGTTCTGTGCTGGAGGACTTAAATCCTCCAAAAAATTGAGAGTGTGCTGCCTGTTGTGGTAATGGTGATCCAAACCATGGAATCATAGAATCATTTAGGCTGGAAAAGATCAATGAGCCCAAAAATTAACCCAGCATTGCCAGGCCCACTGTTCACCCCTGGCTCAGTCTCAGGATGGAAAGGAGTCCAAGCACAAGTTCCTGCAGAGGGGAAATCCATATTTCCCAATTGTGGCACAGAGCTGCATCTCCTTTTGAATTTTCTGTGCCTTTCAAGGCATCCAAAGAATCAGAGCAATATTAAACTTCTGTCAAGAGAATGGAAAAGTAAGGCCAAAGCTTCAGGAGTTTTCCTCCTTGACAATAAACCTATTACAGCAACTTATTTTGTATCTAGAGACGGCGCATAAGGCTCAGGAAATGTATGAGCAGCCAGTCTGGTTGTTTAAAGTGTCTGAATCACTCTCTGAAGTGTAAAGTGCCTTGAATAAAGAAATGCCAACAGAAAAATACAAAGGAATCAAAATCAGGTATTTCTTCAAAAATCGTAGCTCTGTAGAGATGATAACGATACATGCAGATAAAAATGAGAGTGAGAGAGTGAAAAAGGCTTAAGTTCAGCTCCTGAGCTGTAACTGGATGTTTCCATTATGCTTTATAACTTTAATTATGCCATCCAGCTCTATTATAAAGCCCCTTCTGCATCAGTCTGATACTTTTGATGTTCAGGAGATTAGACAGAGACAAAACCGGTCCTGTGCACAGTGGGCAGCTGTGTTACCAACACCTTGCTGTATTTACATCTGTATTTTAAAATTTAGAATGATTTCTTTACTCAAAACAGTTTTGTTTTTTTTTTTAAACAGCTACAAGATGAAAGGTACAAAAAAAACCCAAAAAAAGCTCTTTTTCCTTTGAAGAAAATATTGATTTCAAAGGCACAGAAAGCCATCACAGTCTAAACTGAGATGAAGATAACAGTTCCTAACCAAAGTACCACGGCCTAACAGCAGGAGTTCTTAGGAATCATTAAAAAGTTGCATAAATATTAAAGAACATTAATATTACAGAATTTATCATATGCACTCCTTTGTATATATATTTATTGTGAAAATATTAGCTCAAATCGTTGAATGAATCAAACCTTGTCATGCCATATGGGAAAGCTACAAATTATTTCATTTACTGTTATTTCCTGCAAGGTATCTGTACTAAAATAACTGCCAGAGCAAACATTGTAATATGTGCTCTCAAAAACTTGCATTTCATATCACCACTACTGGAACAAAGGCAGCAATGACATTCAGTGCTATTTCAAATCATAATTAAAATAATTTCAAATTAAAATTCTGTAATATAGGAAAAAAAAAAAATCTGGGTTCTCTCCCCAATAATTGATGTGTCTTCAAAGTAAATTAAGTACCTTTAGTGGGAGTTGGGGGTTGTTCCAGACTCTGTCCAGGCTGGTTCTCTGGACTAAATGTCTGGGAGAGCACTCATTGGGTGAGTTTTTAATTTAAAAGAAAAAGATCAATAGATGAGTATCCAGTTTATGGATTAGGTGGGATTTCCTGCCAGTTTCATCCAAATAAAACTCGGTTTCTGACACAATGACAGCATCAAAATGTGGCAAAGGGGAGTGAGCTGGAGGTTCTCTTATGAAGCTGGTGCTAACACCCAGCTTCAGGCACCGAGCAGTAAAAGGTTCTGTGCCCACCCAGACTCTTGGTTTTCCAAACCCCAGGGCAATTCCTCGCTCCCCCAGGCTGCCCAGCAGATTTTCACTGCCTGGGCACATTTCACACCCTGGTGCTTTGCTGATTCCATCCACTCTTCCCACAAAAAGGGACCAGAGGTGATGGACAGTCCAACAGAGCTTGTTCATCTGCTTCTACAATCTTCATCTACCACCATCTACTCCTCTAAATCCCTTTTCCTGTATTTATCTCTTGACCAAATGAGAGTATAAAGGCTAAAATAGATGTCTGAGAGAGCTGGATTGATGATTTGAAGACTGTGGAAAACAAATGTTTCTCCTCATTTATATTTGGGCTTCCTATGCTTTGTTTTTACAGGGCTTCAATTCTGAGAGCAGAACCCTTTACTAGTGGAGAGGAGCCAAGAAGCCAACCAGAAAATTGGATATTTCAGTGTTATGTACAGGTTAATACCTATTTTCCATCTAACCTTAGGCAAACATCTTGGTTAGTATCTGGCATTGTATCTGCTCCAAAAACAGAATAACAAAAGAGGAAGGGGTTCTGAAGGATTTGTACAGATCCTGTTGATCATCTAGTTATTAAAAAAAAAAATTCAAAATACCCCAGGAATGTTTGGCCAGAGACCTGTTTGAGAATGGCATAAACACCATCATTATCTCTCCTGCAAAAGGGAAAATCACACTTAAGTGCAGAGAGAGGTTAAATGACAGGTCAGAAGTGGCCCAGGAGAGAAGAGGGAATCTTTCAGAGAGGTTTAGCTAAAGCCCTGGGATTTAGGGTCCAAATCCCTGGAAGAGGATGAGAGCAAATGCTGCTCTAATGAGCTCTAATGCCAATTATAAATGGCATCCTCTGCCTGGTCATGAAACTACATGTGGCAGGTGCAAGCATCACATGGGCTTTTTAAATCATCTGGATTTCTTCCACAGAGGGACAAAAATACATCCCTATTACTTCTTTTTATGAGATCCACCTCTGGTGCCTTCTGCTTAATGATCAGTGAAGTATAGAACATCAGTCAGTGCAACAAAAAGGAGCACAAACAAGCCATGTTCCTTGGCTGATTTATTTCCTGTGTGGCTGCAGGAGGGAATGTAGGAAATGCCTCTTCCTTGCCCTGTTAGAAGCTGCAGATTACAGTAAACCCATTTTCAATATTTACTCAGAGCCTCCTGGCTCAGGGCTGTTGGTGTTTTCAGAGAAAAGCCTCTTGTATGTATTCATAACTTAATTCCTTACTGAGACCCCTCAGATCTGTGTCAATTAATGGGTTTTTAAGAGATTGATACAATTTTAAAACAACCTATTTGACTTTTCAAATAGGATTTTTTTTTTTAATACATTGAAGAATGTTTTCATTTCACATTCATGGGACTTGGAGAAAGCGGAGGAGAAAAGTCATGTAGGCTTTTTCTCCTCAGTGTTTCCATCTTTTAACATGTTTGAGAATGCACCAGCAAACAAAGCAACCTACCTAAAGTGCTTTAACACTTGCTAAAACTGTTCTTTGTCCTTTCCTGCACTAACTCACACTCGTTTTAGAGATCTTTGTGAAAAAGCTCACATTTAACACAAATTATGTCCCTTTCATGCTCTTTTACAGGTTGGATTTCACAGGAAATTCTGTGGAGTCTCTTCCCCTAGCAACTTCTGCTGCTTTATTAATTATATTTAGCCAAACTTACTCCATTCCTACGCTACAGAAGTCCAGTGTAAAACCAGTCTTAAACCTTTATTCAGTTTGGGTTGTTTTTTTTTTGTTTTTTTTTTGCATTTCCATCCTGCAGCAGATCAGAGACTGTACAGCAGTTAATAAGATAATAAATACAACATGAAAATTTATAAATCCTGTTACAAACAACACTTAGAGAATAGAAATTAAATCAGTGGTTTTGTCTTATTTGGTGCTGACATGAAAAGGAACAGAACTGGTCCAGAAATTTTATGTCTATATTGGCAGCTCAGAGAAGAAATAGTGAAGAACTAATGGAGGAGGTCAGGTATAAAAAGAGCCTTTCTGAAAAGAATTCTTCATTTAAGCCCAGCTGACTTTCCTAGAAATTGGGACCTCAAACAAACCCTAGCCCTGAACATTTACCCAAAAACCTGAATTCATCATGGTATTCATTTCACCTTAATTTTGCATTTCATAATGCAAAATTGTAATGTAATTTAATTTAAGAATATGTAATGTAATGTAATTTAAGAGGTTCCTTTGCATTCCCTTTGCAGTCAGTGTAGAAGAGCAACATCTTCAGAGAGGAGCCCATCCTACCTTGGTCTATTCAGGTTTTATGATGGGATCAATCTCTTTATCAGGTTTTCATATGTGGTGATATGGCTGAGTGTAATGCTAGTCAGGAATATAAAAATACACCCAGATGAACAGAAGTTAACTAAAATATATTAAAACTTTAGTTCCCATGAGAATTAAAATGCTTCCAAATTTATTATTATTATTATTATTATTATTATTATTATTATTATTATTATTATTATTATTATTATTATTATTTCACCTTTGCCTTGTTTTAAGCTAGCCTGACAAAATTCATTAGTCAGGCTTAAAAATAATCCTTTTGTGAAACACATCTAAAAATATGCAGGTGTTTTATTCAATCACCTACTTACATTCTGTTTGATGCCACCTAGGCTCATGATCTTGGCACTGAGAGCAACGTTGCATTTTCAAGAGGTACTTGGAACTGATTTACAATATCTTGATAGAGAATGCAGTCAAGCCTAGAGAATTGTGCTTTGTCACAGATTTTAGCAGATCCCAGATATTTTAAGCATACAGAGCTTAGTTCACAAATCACTGGGAATGATTCAATGTTGCCGTAAAAGGAGGTAGAATTCCAAAAGAGAGCTAAAATTCCTTTTGAAGATTGCCATTTTTAACATCAGCCAATCTCTCCCGTGGCAGGGACACCATTTCAGTTTTAAATCTTAGGCAATCACTGCTCCTCAAGTTGTTGCTCAGTTCACAGCCCTGATTTCTCACCAGGACCCCCAGCTTGGCCCAAATCAGGATAAACCTCTTCCTTTCAAAATCAATGCACCAGGCAGACTCTTATTTGTTCCTCATTTGGAAGGGGTTATTTTGTGATCTTTAATTAGGAAGGGAAAAAAAAATAAATATATGAGACTGCCCATCTCCTTGTCCCCTTCTCCAAAAGTTTCAGCTCCCCCTCTGTAATGTTCTGTAAATGATTCTTTTGTTCTGAGTGGCAGTCATGCTGTCTTCAGAGGTTCCATTCTCCTCTGCCAAAGGCTAAAAATATGTCTGGCCACCAGTGCATCCAAGGTGATCCTATTCATATGTTGATGGTCCTTGAAAAGCCCTTCATTCCAACCTGGCCGTGCCTAAGAGTTACCTAATTCCTTTGGATTCTGCTTTTCCAGAATAGAATTTTTCCCTTAGTGCTGACAGCCTCAAAGCAAAAGGGTAAAATCAGCCAATGTTCAAAAAGATGAATGGGTAGGATGAACCATATCCATCTTTCATGAGAGTAATGCTAAAATTCACCCCCCTGGCCCGCAGGATTATGTCCCATAAATTATGCCACTGGTTTAAAAATAATGGTTTTGGGTTTTTTTTAGCACAGAAGTTTGGATTCTTATGTTTTCACCACAGGCACCTTTTCTCACAAGTAGGGGTTATAGACTCTGCCCTGGAGTGTGGTGAGGGGTAGGGAAGCAAGAGAAAAGTAATTTATTTGGCTCATGGAATATAAATTCCTGCAGCTTAATCCTCAGTATTTGACTTTTAACTAAAAGAGGGAATTTTCTGGTGAAATGTGAGAGGCTGCTGAGCATCCCCCCTCTGAAGGGGAGGCTCAGGGCCAGCTCCAGCACTGCCCAGTGGAGGGATGGCCCTTCCCACTGGGAGAGCTCCCAGCCCCTGCTGCAACCAGTCCCTGCACTTGGGAGCTCCCTGGTGCTCAGGCCTGCCTTGATCTCCAGCACTGCTGCTCCACAGCCACCCTCAGCCACCCTGAGAAGCTTTCCATGCAGAAAACATCAGCTCCCCTGACCCAACACAAGAACAGATCGTGTAGAAATGCAATTAAGGATAAAGCTCTGAAGATGCACTACGCCCATGACCAGCTACTGTCTCCCAGCTCTGATAAATCAGGACAGAAACTGGAGCTAAAAAACTCTCTAATGTTACCAGAATTACATATTGAACTGTCTGAGGGCTCCAAATGGGTTTTTATCCTGCTCCTCACATATTGGCTTCCCCAGTAGCAGCTCAGATCTGCAATGTTGCAAAAATTGATAATTTTCCATACGTGAACTTCTGTTCATCCTTCCCCTGCCAGGGTGAGATTGTCTCAGAAAACACTGGGATCCCAGAAAAATGAATGCAGGTCATGAATTATTGAAAACAAGTATTAATATCTACAGAATTAATAATATATGTTGAGGCAAAGTCTCATTACTTTTCAAACCTCTTTTTTTGTGACTCTGCTCATTGCATGCAAAATTATACCCATAGAAGCTACGTTATTATCAACTAAATGTTGTTTCTTTCCATAAATCTAAATATTAACTTGCTTTTTTTTTTATTTATTTATTTGTTCTCAGATACTTCAAATTGGATCCATGAGTTTAAATATTTGGCATGGATACCGAGAGAGGAATTTTGCTAAGGCATTAAATGGTGCAGGTTTGGGTCAGCAGACAAAGAAACACATATTTAGAACCATATGTGCTGGTAGAGGAGAGCAGGGAAGAAGTTTAAATATATGAAAATGCATTTGGATCAGACTTTTCCCCTTCAAATGGCATCATAACCTCTGTTTTCAAGAATGTGCACAGCCTGGGAATTCTAAATTGCTCTCTCATACTCAGGTCCAAAGAAAGCCCCATGATGTGACCACCCCAGATCTGTGAGCCACAAGAAGACATTTTTAAAGCTACCATGGTGCAAAGGCTCAAAAACCATCTGAGAAGGCACCAAGGAGCCAATCCAAGCCTGCTCCGTTCCCAGAAAGGTTCATCCCGTCCTTCCCCTTGATCCTGCTCCCATGCCTGGAGCTGTGGAACCACCCTGGAGTTATTGCTGGTGGCCTGGAGCCTCATTTCATTATTCCAATGAAATCAAACCACCTCTGGAGGGTCCATTTCTGCTTTGATGGTTCGTGCAGAACTGTGAGGATGCTGATGCTTGCTCAAAGAAGCAGGAGGGAAGCCTCAGCTGGAGAAGGTCAAGCAAGAAAACCCCTTGAGACAGATGAAACTGCGCCCTGAGAGTCCCAAAAATGCCTTTATTTGCAGTAGCAAAGCTTTGAAATGTTGTGCATGGCAATCTCATATGCACAGAAAATGTCAACTACATTATTTCTAAAGAAAAAGAGGTTTTAACACAGAGATTAAAACATGACATCCTTCACTAAGGGAGTGGTAAAATACTCTGACCTGGATCACCTCACATCAGAGCCAGGTGTAAAACTCACAGCTGCATATGCAAATTCAGGAAATATTTAAATTTTTATGTAGCTTGATTGCTGTTAAAAATGTTATGAAAATGGGTAATATTTGATGGACATAAACTGATTTTGTTTCTGTAAACTCCTTGCAGAATAATCAAAATAAACAAATGCAAGGACCAATATCATTTCCTGAAGTGCAGTGAAAAAATATAAATTATATTTCAAAGAAAATCTTTGCTTCCCAGCCTTAACTGTGCTGTGGAGAGAGAAAAATACAATCCTTGCTGCAGCATGCTTGAGATTGCTGCACTCTGAGAACAGCTTTGAAATATCACTTTTGTGCTATCAAACAAAATGTTTAAAGTAAGCTTTCTTTGTTATTGTAAGCTCAAAATGCTTTGGTCCCTGTATGTCAGAACAAGCCAGTTTTGGGTTTATCTGATGGGGTTTTTTTTCAGTAGCTAAATTATAAATTGATAAAATCATTAAATTGTTTTCTGGGGTGTAATTGTGAACCACAAAGAATAAATTCAGCACCATGAAGTTCTAGGCTGCTCCACCTTTCTGTTGTTCAAATGAAAATACATAAATTTATGGACCAGCTTAGCCCTCAGTAACACCATCAGTGAGATATAAACTGTGCTTTAGAATAATACTAAAAATTAATTTAGAATAATACTAAATAATAATTATAATACTAAAAGTTAATCCCACAGCCAAAGTTCACTGGTCAAATTCCAGGAGAATATTCTCTATTCTGCATATGGAGCTCACAACACACAAGAGTAGAACCAGGTATAATTTAATGTAAATAAAGTAACTGGAGGTTTTTTTTTGTTTTTTTAATTAACAAACTGCAGTTTAATAAAGATGTATAAAAGGCCTTATTATTGTATGTACAAATTACTATGGAATGCAGATTTAGTCTGTTGCAATCAAAGTGCAGAAAGCAATAAATGAGACCCAAAATCAGAAGGGACAAAATTTATTATTGAGATCAAATTGAAAGCATAACCCAACAAATCTGGCCACAACTTTTATGTATTGCCACACAACAATGTGTGCAGCACCCACAGAAAATGTTTTTTTTAAGGTCATTTTAAAATAAAACCCTTTTGATTTCTTCAGCTGGGAACTCATTGACTGTTTTAACAGAGAGATGAAGAACTCCAGCATTATGTTTAGAGTTAACCAGGTCCTTGAAATGCATGACCTCTGATAATATTGCCAGTATTTGCCTGTTCCTGTTTTGAAAAACCTCTCAGTACCTTCTGATATAATTTTTCTTTGGTTCCAATTATTGATCCAGCTCTACAAAGATTTTCCTGTAACATACAATTGCACAGTGGCTACAGATCTCCCTGAATCAAGATAAATGTTTTATAGAATCTGTTTCCAAGCTGAAAAGTCTTTTGAGAATTGGCAGAGTCTGGGACTTCGTAGCAGCTAAGCAGGGCAGGAAAATCTCCAGCCACTGAAATCAGATTTGCATGTCTGGATTCTGCAGAATAAAAGCAAAGCACCTAAGAAAAGACAGCAAGTCCAGAGGTGCTACAATGTCTGTCTTCCCATACAGGGATAATCTCAATAAAGATGGCTCATTTGAACTATTTTCTGCTGGAAAGACTGTCTGTAATTCAAGATCAGGTGTGCTGGACTCCAGGGGACAGTGATATATTGTATTCCTGTGAAGAGGGAGACAAACCTCTGTCCCTTCCCATCTTCCCATCACACTCAGTTTCAGGTCTACATATAAAGAGGGAAATAAATAAACAAAGCAGCCAGGAAAGAAGGGGCCATTTACTGATATGCACATCAGCTTTTCAGCATGGTGCCAGCAGGATAAATGCAAATTCTTGGGGTTTATTTCATGGGAATTAGGGGAATAATTTCCCTCCAAGACAATATTTTGACAAGGCTCAGAATTCCCTTAGGATGATCCTTCAGGGTTGTGTCCACTGGTGATCTGTGCCTTCCTGTCTGCAGGATCCCCAGGAATTGGTGCTGTCCCTGAAAGCTGAGCTGGTTCTATTGATCAGCTCAGTTATTTCCTCAGACCTCCCTGGCAATTCCTTCAGCTCTGCAGTTCCTCTCTCCAAGTACCTTTGCCCCTTTGGGTCCCATCTAGTTCAGAGTTTATTGATTTGCTTTGTTTGGACTTATCTCCTCACAGAACAGACCAGATGTTCAAAAACCTCTCTTGATTTCCTGCTGACAAACACGTGACTTCTTCCAGCCCCAATTTTCATCAATCTGGCAGTTCATCTTGCCAGTTCTTCCTCTTCTTCACTTCAAGGACTCTCTGTGTACTCCCTGCTTTTCTTCACAAACTGTCTGAGCATAATTTGATTTTAGGTTTGAGGGGAGCTTGTTTGGCAGTTTTGATTTGATGATTCTAATATTTTTATCTGCAGTTTTGTCTTACCCCAGGCCCTTTTAGACAGATTCCCACCCACAACGTGAATTTTAAGATTGGATTATACTGCTGACTGTCCCATTTTCATCTCATTGTTTTCAACTTCATCCTTATGCTCTGCAACTCAGTAGAATCCTATGTTTAAATATGTTTCTTAATGCCCTTTGACACCTTGGGTAAATTTTACCACCTTTTTTTTTTTGTTATACTTCTCTTTTTTTGACTGGCTTGTCAGTACCACTACAGAGGCTGTCAGGACCCACACAAAGCATGTGCATTTTGTGAATTAATATTTATAAAGACAGGCAGTGGGATGTGATTTTCATGAGAAAGGTTTCATGCTAAACACAAAGTGTTTTTGTGTTAAATTGTTCATCAACAAAGAGCTAATGCATCAAGGAATGACCTTTACTTGTTCATCTATGCCATCAGTCTTAATTTAGCAACCCAGCAATGCCCTTAAACGGGATAATTATGAAGTTAAGCTCACACATAAATCTTCAGTGTAAAAATTAGGCATATGGGCTGAGGGATATTTTAGCTTTCAGTTTTCATTCCATGGCATTTTGTTAGCCTAGCAAGAAGAAACTGAGGAGCAGCTTTGTAAATTCAGGGGGCGTCATCCTGAGTCCTTCCTTGAATTCAAACCAAGGCCGAGAAATCTGGGCCAGAAATACCTCACGTTATTTCCTTCATTTTGCAAAGATCTGAGTGCAGCTTTGGTGAGGTCTCATTGTCAGTTTTTGTGCTGTGGAGAGCCTGGCTCTGCAGAGTTACAGCAGGGTTTGAGTGACCTCAGCTCCCGTTCCCCAGCGCCTCCCTGGGACTCCTGCATCCATCCCTAATGAGAAAACTCTGATTTTGCTTCCCTACAGAAACACACAAGCCTGAGAAAGGGGGTCTAGAAGCAAATGAGGCTTCTTAAATAGCATATAAATATTGTAAGATTTGATGTTTCCTGCCCTGCAAGGCTGAGACTGTCGCTTGGGAAGCAGCTCCTTGAATACACATTACACCTAAAAATGCACTCCACCAAGGGCATTGAGGATGGGGCAGAGCACAGGCCACGTGTCCAGGGAATCACTGCAAGGGCAAACACTCAGCTGAGGAACTTGCACTCCCTCAATCTTTCTCAATTTCTCAGTATTTATTCAGTTCAGTGATTCCCATTCCCGTGTCTGTGCCTTTTCTTCTTGTCCAGCAGGATCAGTTCACCCTTTTGTGACCAGATTTAATAAAACATTCCAGAGGTGGGGTTTCAATTACAGGTACAGTATTTCTACACATGGATATTGCTGTAGCTCCTTTTTTCAGCTCCCTTTCCAGTGAGCTTGAAGAAGTTGGTTCTTAACTTTTAAACTCTGAGTTGGTTACAGAGCACTGGGGCAAGTGATTGTTTCAGAGTGACTCTGAGCTGATGCCTTTATAATTGCTTTCCACAGCAGAAACTTTCTGTTTTCATCCCAGAAAAAGTGATATCCTCCCTTCCCCAGTTGAATCAGTAACACCAGTACAATCACCCTTCCACTGATTGCTGTGTTCCTGTAATCCTGTAAGGAAACACAAACACAAGAACCATTAACTCAGCCATGCAAATTCCATCAGATTCTACAGAGAGTTTGTGCTCCATCTGCAAATGCAGCTGATTGTGCTGTCCTGGACAGATCTCCCCCTTTCAGACACCAGATTTAATCAGCAAAACTAAATTGCTCAGGAATTAGCTCTGCAGGAAAAGCTGGCTCAAAAATGGATCCATTCTATTGTTTCAGAGAGTTCATAAGAGTACATTTTTTCCCATCTCTCAGAGAGATATTAACTGTAATGGAACAGGCTCAATCTTTCATTTCTTTATAAGATGGGCAGGTTTATCACCAGGTGGGGTGGGTAAAGCAGGTGAGCTGTGCAATCTGTGAAGGGTCATCTATCAGAATGTGCTGGGTAACCTTCACAAGTGTGCCTAAATGCCTTTGATTAAGGGCTTTTCTTCTGTGCCTTGTGATAAATGCTGGGATATTGATTTTCATAAGCTTCTTGCTGAAGACAGAGAACATATTCCTAAACGGGAATTGAGCAGCTGCTAAACAGAGAAAACTTCAAGCTTTCAGGAAAAAAAAAAAAAAGAAAAAAAATTAAAATAAAAATAAAAATAAAAAACTGCCCACAAGAGAGAAGCAAAGAGAATTAGTTGTAGCAATGTCATTGCTACAATGTCATAAGAAGGTTGTAAATGCCCTGAGGAAAAAGGTATTTTTATTTTAAGATTACTAAATTAAGCAAAGGATGTAAGAGGAAAATGTCTTTAGTATTGAAGTCTGTGGATTTCCTACAGCCCATAATATAAATAGGGACTCAGCCTGCTAAAAAAGGTATCTGCTACAAGCATGACATTTCTTCCCTGTGATTTTGTGCAGCAAGTGTCTGTAGCATCATTTAATACAACAACAAGTTGTTTGCTGAAGATTCATACTCTTTTAAAGAGGCCCCTCTAGGCATGTTTGGGAATGTGCCACAATCTGATTGCTGCTTTCTCCTTTTACTCCAGAAACAGAGGGATCCTGAGTGCTGACAATCACTGTATTCAGAAGATAAACTGATTTAGTTAAATACAACAGAGCACAGAGACAACTGAGATTGCAGAAAAACAAGGTATTGGGACCTGAAATGATGATTTAAAAATATCTACAAGACTTATATTCCCTTTCTTTGCTCAAACATCTGCATGTTGCTTTGATCTTTCTAATAGAAAACAGGGAATAAGCATTGATAGAAACACCAATATTTGCCATGAATCTAAATTTTAAAAGCAGACAGAAGAATTCTGTCATTATTTTCCATGCTCATGTTAATAACTTAAGAGGTCTCAGTTACCCAGTTAGATATCAGAAGGAATAACATGGAATTTAAGTGATCAATTCTCCACCAAAACCAAGGCTGGAGGAGTTTCAGAGCCACTGCTGCTCTCCCAGCTGTGCAAAACCTTTTATTGCTCTTCCAACAGGTACACTTGGCTTAACTTCTCCTGTGTCATCCAGAAAACCAAGGTGAGACCTCACATGACACTGATCCCAAAACCAGAGTTTTGTTAAAGCCTCATGCAGAGCCTGATCACACCAATGGAAAGATTTCTTTTGATTTTGACAAGTTTTGTATTTCATCTCCTATGTATCCATAGAGACATCTTGTCTTCCTCTTCTGGCAGGTGCTGGCTCAAGAAACAGCTTCAACATTACCACTCTTTAAATATCAGAGATATTATAATTGATTTTCACAGTAAAAACTTTCTCTTTTCCCATTCCCACACAAGTTCCAAAATTTCAGGGTTATTCATTCCAAATAAACTCTTGACTGGATCTTTCTAACACCAATTCTAACTGTTGGATCTTACACAATCCATTAAATCTCTCATTTCTTGTCATTACAATGTCTTTCTTTTTTATTCTCTGTTCATTATGTATATATTGTTTACAGGATAACACTTTAATCTTTCCTCCATTTCTAACAGCTCAGTCATGCTTATCCAGTACAAACTTGATTTAATTTCTTAGCAAGGTCCACAGGGAAATTGAAGAGGTGCTGTTCATTATCCTGTCTTGTAATTATGTTTCTAACTCTGCTTTCTAAAATAGCTCTGCTGGCCTCTGGATGCCTCTGGTTCTGGGACTGGTTTAAATCTGATCAGTGTCTCATTATCTGACATGTTTTAAACTGCTGAAACAGATAAACTAACCTAACTTGGGCACTGCTCACTGTGTGTCCAGTAATTTGGAGTAGGAAAAGGTGTGAGGCAACGCATTCAACGATGTATGAATTCCAGGCTGGATTTGGTTCCTTTGAACTTTGTGATATTATTGCTAGCACTGAACAATCCCTACAGATTCATCCACTTTTAACAACACTGCTTAACTCCATGGCATCCATCACAAGGACAGTATACCCTTGATTATATTGGTAAGGAATGAATTTTCTAATAACATTTGGAAGAGCTGACGACTGCCTGGCTAATTTTGTGGCATATGAGGGAGACTGAGGTATTTTTCTTAAAATGATACAGATTTCCAGTCTTCCCTTTGAACATAACCCCCTGGAAAAGGGTTCTATTCCCCACTGAGGAGCAAATCCAACTTAGAAGAGTGCACCAGGGCACAATTTCCTGAAATCTGTAGAGCTGCATAAGGAGATGACAAGCATTAGAAATAAAAGCCCTTTGCTGCAAGGAAGAGTTCATTGCTGCCCAGAGAACTACAGAAAAGGGATAAGAAAACTCTCAAGAGAAAGAAAATCTGTGACCTCCTGATCTTCTTTCTCCTGGGCTGATGCAGAATCCTCCTGGTCAATGCCATGAGGGCACTGAGAAATATTTCAGCCTGGCATCCCTCAAGTCTCCCCTTGGCATGACACAGAATAGATCACTGTCAATCTTTCTGTTTTCAAAAGAATTGTCTTTGCTCTCTAGATCTGGACAACCTGAGCAATGCTAAAAATGAGGAAGGAGGTAAGGGTTGGTCAATCCTCACATTTGTCTTGAAGCAGTCATCAAAATTGGCATTTATTTGTCTCCCTTTGTGCTATTTGCTGTAATGGCAGATCTTCAGCCATCAGAAACTGGGCTGAAAACAATATTACCTTCTGCCTCCAGGTAAATTTATCCAATTAATGCCACCTAGAAAAGAAATAGTGGCTCCTTAAGTTACTGACTCCAGGCTTTGTACAAAATGCTGCTCCCCAAGGAAATCTGAGTTTTGGTGCCTGCCAGGATTTGCAAAGGCTGTCTTTGCAACTGCTTCAGCAACAGGTAAGTGGTATCATCCACTTATGTTTTCTCCTCTACCTCATCTGACCCAAAATCTCTGACATCAAGAAATTGTGGGTTAAAGACAAGAGTGAATTAGACATATTCCAATTTTATTTTTTCTTTTTCCTACTGGAGCAATTCCTCTGCATACCTGATTCAATCTGAATCTGAATTCAATCATCTATCTTTGAGATGCATCTCAGACTCAGATCTCTGCCTTGCCCTGAGAGCACTCCAACCTGTAGGCAGCAATATTAATTGTGGAAATCTTCATTTCATTCCAAATCAGTGAGTACTTAATTAAATTTACAAACCCCTGCAGTTATTTCAAAGTTCTCTGCAGTGATTACCTATAACCCTCTGAGAGCATTCCCTGCAGTACAAGGAATGTGGTTTAAACCCTTTTTCATAGGAATTAGAGGAAGACCTTCTCTCATACCACAAAGAAGTATTTTAAGAAGTGTCTCATAAAGCAAAGGCCCTTTACACACTTTAATGAGTAAACTACACAGACAAAAAAAATCTTTAAGCATTCACAATCATGAATGCTGAAAAAAATGAATGTTTACTACAGAAAACAATTCATTAAAAGCAAAGCATGACAAAGAGTAAAACACTAGGATGGAAGCAACAGAAATAAGGTGAAAATCCTGTCCAATCCCTCAAAACTTCCCGCCTGTGGCTAGGACTCACCATATTTTTTCCCCTGGGACTGTCCTTATTCTCCTGTTCTTGGCAAAATCTATACTCATGATTTTGTCCTGATGTTATATATTTTAATTTAAAGCTAAGAGCATTACAGTGTGATAATATGATCCATTACTCAAGCACTTTTGGAAAGGTATAGTTACAAATCTACCAGCAGCAGTAGCTGCAATTTTTTCATGTACAGTTTTGAGAGAACAATGAAGAATCTGCATGAACAGCTTCAAGGTGAAACAGTTCACCATCCTCGCTAGATTTTCACCTGTTACAGTTCAAAAGATTCTTGAAATTGAGAGAATTAAAACCTCATCCATCTGCCTATGAAAGGCTGACAGGAAATTATATTCTTCTAATTAATTAATTTTCATTCTGTATCAGAAGGCACCGTGCTATGCTAAGAACCACACTCTAACCACTAAAAACAGAGGGTTTCTCCCCAGGTTTGAGTGGGAGTTTTGCCCCTTCCATGTGGAGTAAAGGGGTGCCAGATCTGTTTGTGGCCAGGAGGAGGTACCTTAATAACTAATAATTAATTAATAATTGCCACCCTGAGCAATGAAACCCCTTCATCAGCACTCCTGGCTTTGGGCAACACAGGGAAGAATCTGCTGACATTTAGAGAAGAGCAAGAATTCCCTTTAATGTTTTATATATTTGTCAAACAAGTAATTAAGCTGGTTTGTAAATGTGCTGTAATAACAATAAATACTCAGTGGAAGGACTCAGGTAATGAGTGTTGGGCATTGCTGGGAATGGGCTGACTTGGTAAAACACAGTAATTTGTAGATTAAGTCTCTGGAATTCTCTCAGTGTTAAAGGACTGGCAGCTCTGGGATTTATTACCTCTCCTGAGAAAATGGAACAAGAGCCTTTATTCTCCTTTCACAGACACGTTTTTCCTGTGCTTCCTAGAAGGTAAACTAAATATTTCCATAAACTCCAGGCAGTTCCTGTTGATTTATTGGGAGGTTAACACCTTTGACTATGTTCTCAGAGAAACATTCCTGAATATCTGATATGCTTGAATGCAACTTTAATTCAGAGCTACATACATTTTGAAGAGAGACATTTTCAAAACAAGGATCTAACTAAGAAAGCTTGTTTGAGAAAACAGGGCAGGAGCCTGTGGCCTTTGCAGTCAGGGATTCAGAACTGAATCAATGTAGGTGCCTCTCTAAATAAAAGTGAATTTATCAAAACAAAACTGTGGATAAAGCCCCTGAATAATTCTTGGTGTCTGGAAGAAAATCCAGCCTGGATATGATTTAGCAGACAGGGAAGAAAAGGGCTTCCTTTGAAACCAGTTGATTAAAAGCCTTTCATAACACGATAGAGAACTGAATTAATGAAATAATGCCTAAAGTGTGAGAGCTGTTAATGTTGCTTTAAACAAAACCATCACATAAAATATTCATCAGCACACAGAAAATTAAAAGATAGCATCTAATTAATCTGTTTAGCCTCTAAATGACTAATTAATCTCATTAATATAGTCAACACTTTATGTTAGATAAGAGAAATTAATGGCAGTTGTGTCCCCTTCTGTGTTTAGGGACAGCTGTGAAGTCACAGGAAACAGAAATTTTAAAATATCAACGTTTCCCTGTGTTTGGATATTTCTGAGATGTCTTCATGAAGAAGAAACCAAGAGCAGCAGTTGCCTGGAATGACAAGGAGTGAGCAGAGCTGCAGGACAGCACAGCTCTAACAAGCTCACTTTTCATTTGGATTTATTACCTTATTATTGAGAGCTCTGCAGCCAAAGATACAGCTCAGAGCTTATAAAAGCAAACTGGTTTTCATACTTCCCTTCTATATATTTAGCACTGATTCCTGACCTATTTTTCTGTCTGAATTTCAGCTGTGCTACAATTCCAAATGATTGAAGTCTTTCTGTATAGTCCAGTCAGGAAGGAGACCTGAGTTAGGGCTTAACAGTCCCCTCCATGATGTAGGCTAAACTTGTTCCTGCTGCTGTTTCATGCTGATTGGAAGGGAAAAAAAAATAGATCAGAACTCCATTTAAAAATATTAAATTTTTTTTAAATATTCAAATATTTAAATTTATCTTTACATTTAATAAAATTATTTATGTATAAATTTAATAAAATTATTTATGTATAAATTTACATCTATATTTAAAACGTTTTTAATATTTTAAATATTTAAAAATATTTTTTGATAAGGAATTTAAAAGTCAGCCATAAAATGCAGAGGGTAGTGAAGCAATACATCATAAATCAGCTTAATGAGGTGCCAAAAATATGTATGTACCTTGTAAAGACAGCTACAGCCAATGATTACCTCTTTCAAAAGCAGCTGTGTACTGATATCATGGAAGAGAAGCTGCTGAATGTAAGGATGATTTGAAAACTGAATGCACTATCAAACTTTAAATGCATTTTTACACATTAGCATTTTCACAAACTTTATTCCAGTTTCCCAGACACGGTGTTATTACAAGAGAAAGACTGCCTTGGGCAAGGAATTTCAGAGTTTTCGTGATTTTTCAACATTTTTGAATTCCTGGAAGATGCTGATTTGGCAAAACAGAGAAGAAACGAAAAATTTCACTACTCAAAATACTTTGTTATTATTCTTGCCTTATAATTAACCCTGAAACTGCTTGGTGTTCATTATATGCCTTAAAAGAGCCCTTGTTTAAAGTTCAGATAGTTTTTAATTCTGAGGAGATGGAAAAGAAGACAATTCTCTTAGGTGGAATCCAAAATTAATGCCAAAATTCACCCTCCTTTACTATGGTTTAAATACACTCAGTCATTTCCTTCTCTCCAGAGGTGTAAGGAATCCCCAACTTTGCCCTGGCTGGAATTCATTCCCACACAGCCTGGGAAATGGTTTGGGTTCTTTGAATGTGTTTCACCAGGAAAAAAGCAAAAAGCAGAAATGTTGTTGTGTCTCTAAGAGTTAGAGGCTCAGGAAATAATCAATTTCCACCAAAATTGTGTTATTCTGCTTCAAAAATAAACATCTGTCCAATTAAGGTGAGACATAACAACCCTTTCAATAAAAACAAAATTCCAAGCAAGAAATATTATCACTGAATTCAGTGGAGTTATTAACTGACTGAATTAATCTATGAGTTAATGTGCTTTTTTTGGATCAAAGCCTTAGAAATTTTGACTGTCTCTGTAGGAAGAAAACCTGGATTAGCTAATGTACCATTGTTCTATTAAAAATACAGCCATTAAGACATTTAAATTAAATATGATTACTCAGCTCTGATTTAAACCTCAGCATCTGTAGAGTTTTAATTGGGGTACAGTAAGTGAAACTCACATGCAACTTTTGTTAATGCTGCAGTGCTCAGTGGCCATAAGTGCCAAAACCCATGAAATCTCTCTCCATGTGCCAGTTCTCCAGGAAACTAACCCAGGAACAAATCAAAAAAATGAAATTGTCTCATTATTGATTTGTTACGTAGTTAAAATAAAATGGAACCCCTGTCATAGCAGCAAATCTGTTCTCCTTTCCCCAGTAAGGGAATATTTTCTGCCTCTCTAAAATTGCTTCCATTCCAAAGGCTGAACTCAGGAAACTCTAACAAGGCCTAAAGAATCAAAGATGAAATATTTCTTAGAAAGCTCCATCTGTTATCAGTCTACAAGAGGACTTGTAATTTGTGAAAAGCACACAAGTGCTGTCTGGAGGGGGCTGCTCAAGCTCATCTGCTCCGTGTTTCCAAACACTCCCTGAAGGCTGAATTTCACTTTAATCTGGGAAGCAATCACTAAAGTATTCTGGGCTGCCCTTTAAAAGCAGTGATGCAGCAAGCTTGTGACAGAGAAAAACAGAGATTTATCTATTAACTGCTCATTGCAACCTGGCAGCTGCAGAGAGAAAAAAACACATGAGACAGAGCAACTAAGATATATTATTTCTAGTGAGAGATTTTAAAGGAAAAAAAAAGTTAATTTTTCAGATGGCATCAGATTTTCTGATGCCAACCAAGAATTTCCTAAGACAGGAGTCGTCAAAACGAGAACAAATATTTTGAGGCAGTGGACTGAGATGGGCCAGGGTGGCAATAGATGAGTGGAATTAACTGATAAGGAAAAAAAATCCATGAAAACTTATAGAAAAATACTAAGAATTAGGGAGACAATTAGAACAAGGGCGACTTTTAAAAAACTTTTCTTCTTGTGCAAGGAGGCAGTGGCTAAACTAACTTGTTTTAAAGAATATTTTTTTCAAGACATCTTAAGCAGCAACTTCCCCAACTTCCTAAAAGCAGGAATGTCTCAATGCTCATGAATACTCACAAATAATAGGAGTAGCCTAATACAATTGGGTTCATTGGTTTGACAGAGGAGAGAGAAAACACATTACCCAATGTAAATTTGTATAAAACACAATTATCCAACTGTGACCAGGGAGGGGTTATTACAAAAAAGCTTTTTAGCAGGGGTCTAAAACTGCAGCCAGAGCTAAAATCACTGTGCCACATCTGCTCCCTCAGGAATATCAGTCTTACACTGACATTTACAATTTCATTAGCTTCACTGGCACAGATTAAGGTGGAAGAAGGGTTTCTTGGCATTTGGACATAACAAACACCGCACTGGAAACATCTCTGTGCAACTCTTAAATATTTAATTGCATCTATAAACACCTGAGAATGTTAGAACCCTCCTGGCCATGAACCAGGAGTGATTTAAACTTGACAGCACGAGCTGGTATCTCCTGTGTCCTTGTGTCCTGCCCAGCCCTTCTGGTGCCCAAGTGCAGCCAACAAAACCATTGTGGAACACTGAGATATTTGGGTTTTAGTGCTTCCACACCAGTATAATAATGCTGACATTCATGTAATTACCTCTGTTTTCCTCTGGTACAAGGGTACAGAGCTGTGTGGAACAGACAGATAGGAAGCCTCCAAATTAGGACACAATCCTTTCAAATTGAGGAGAAGTCTCACCAAACACATTTTACCATGCACACTTTAGCAGCACCTTATAAATATTTATTGAGTTCATTAACGGACATAAAATATTTGAGCTTTAATTGTTTAAGGATATTAAAACTTAATTTTAATAGAGGTCACATAACTTCTGAATTCCTAGTGTACGAGATTCAGACCTCTAAAACATAATGGCAATGATGGGTTTTCCATCACGGGGTCAGAGGTGCTAACAAATGTAATTTTCCAGACCCATCTGAAATATCATTAATTCTGTCCTGTGCACATAAAACGATCTGAGTTGTCAGAGTCATGGTTTCTCTAACATAGGGCAAATCCTAGACTTTTATCTTCTGTTCCTTCAATAAACTTCTCAAGTTGACAAAAGCAATTAAACTGGAACAACATGAAATCACATTGGGAAACTGTTGAAAATCACAAATGAGGTTAAATATTCCATCCTAGTAATGGTTTCACTAAACACCCCTAAGCACTGTTCTGTTTTATTGTGCACCTTGGGGGACTCTGCCACTTTCCAAACCAAAACTATTTTGCAAAGTGTGTCATTTTACATTTACAGAACTCTACTACTTGATTTAGCTGTAATCTCTGCTCTTGAAATTCAGTGGATTCTCTTCAATTCTTCCTGGGAAAATAGGTTTGCTGTGGTTTATTTCTTCAGCTGGAGTAGGTGAAAGAAATTCTGATGCATTTGCTCTGTTTCATTTCTGTCACCAGTTGAAGGAACACATTCTCTGGCCACTTTGGAAAGCTTTTATTGCAGCTGGTTTAAGAAGTTTTACAGGTGCTGTTGCTTCAAGGATGTAGCTCCCACAAGAGTAAAACAATATATAGTTCTTTCTTCCTTTTGCAGTGCAAAGAGGGACGAAATTTAGCAAGATCTTATATTAGTCAAGAGTTTCATAAAGAAACCCTCCCAAAGGGATTCTCTCAGCTTTAAAAGAAACCAACATGTTGATCATGTGAGGGTCTAGCTGTTTCCCACAGTTTTGCAGAATTCTGCAGCAGTGGTAGCAAACCCCTACTTTGACAGCCACATTTCCAAGGTCACTTTGTGCTGTTATTGAAAAGCAGAGCTTGGTCTTCTTTCTAAGACAGATCCTTTCATGTTCTTAGTGGCATTTTTACTGGAAAAATTCTTATTGAAATCAACTGTGTCTTCTCATAACCTTTCAAGATCTGTGGGTCTTTAAATAAACCCATTAAAATCTGAAAATTTAAATTGGTGATAAGAGAGATGGCTGTAATTGAAATTCAGCTGCGATAGAAATAGAGTTGGCACTAAGATTTAGAATTCTGAAGATGGCTATATATTAACACACTAATGTTAATTAGTCCATTACCAACTAAGTAATATACTGACATTAAAATAAAATTAGTAAACTAAACAGTGTCTGAATAAATGGAGGTGGTGGAGAAAACTCATGATCAGGCAGTATAATGCAAAGTCTGGCAGAGAGCAGCTCTCTGGGGAAGGTTTCAGTGGAATGAAATGCACTGATCAGCAAAATATGGATGAGAAAGAATCCATGAAGAGCATCTGCTCCAGCCTTCCAGTAGAAATGGGGTTGTTGCAAAGAACAGGAGTGTCTGCAGTGGGATTGTCAATCCATGTCTTAAAAATCTCCATGGATGGGAGATTCCACAACACTCTGAAAATTTTTGTTCGGTACGGCAACGCCTCACTAGTGAAAAGGTTTTTGTGACATGGCCATTCTGAGCATCCCAAATTGGAGTTCAGGGTGTTCCCCTGGGCTGTTCAGCCACCCCAGAAGAGTTTGTCTCCATGGCCTCTGGCACTCCCTGTCAGGCACCTGAAGGTTGTTCTCAGCTCACAAAATCCCCTCCTCAGGTTCAGTGTCCAGCCTGCAGCCCTCAGCTGCACCCTCCCTGCTTTCCAGCAGGGCTCTGTCGATGCCAAGGCTTCCTCACCCTACACACAAAACATTTTTGGTTCATCTCCACAAGGTCCTCATTGTCCCAGTCCTCAAGACCCCTCTGAATTTCCTCCCAGCCATTTGGCAATTATTCCTCCTGCTTTGGTGCCATCCACACATCTACACTGTGTTTTTCAGTCTATGTTTTGTGACTCTCTGAACATAGAGCAATGCCTGGTTCTGCCCTCTGCACATCATTTCCCCTCGTCACTGCTACAGGGAATTGTCTGGAGCCAGACTCCAAGTCACATCTGCCAGGATGATCACAGCTGAGCCAAGCTTCCCTCTCTGTACCCAGCCTACAGGCACAATAAATGCTGAGCCCAGGGAGAGACAGCACTGAGTGACAGTTTTAGAACATTTTTTTTAAATTTTTTTAATACAAAAGGTAGATACTGCATAATTAAAAGTGATGTTGAATTTTCAGGGAATTCTTTCCTTTTCTTCATATAACTAATTTAGATTGCAATCAAACTTTAAAAAACATAAGATCTCAGTTTCAGTGTTTTCTAGGTGAATCAATTTAAATTTCAGTTTAAAGCCTATGTTATATTTTAGAAACTGACAAAACAAAGTCAAAATGTAGATGTGTCTATTTAGTTTAAAACCTATTTCTTGCTTTTTTAAAGGAAAACTATTATCCCCAAATGGGTGATCCCACCACAGATATAAATGCAGCCCTGACCCAGAATTGAAAGCCTATCAGGGTACACTTCAAGATTCTAGGAGATGTCTAAGACACTACAAAAGTCTTTTGTAACCACCCTACTCTGCCTCTTGTTCCATCCTCTTTCTGTGTGTGTGATTTCTGCATGTCTGAAAGAGGCTGATACAAGTCAGTGGTGTGATAGAGATTGTTTCTCTCAGCTGTAACAACCTCTCTCTGTTTTCAAAAGGTTTCCTGAGCATTTTAACTGATCCTGTAGAGGTTTTTGCATTTGTGTCCATCTCACACACAGCACAAGGATTCCAGGGCAGTTAACCCTTGGGAGGACACGAATCCTCAGGGAGGTGAAAAAGCAAAAGCAGTGGCCGAGCTGAGGCACTGGAGCTGCCAGAGCCCAGATTCCACAGATAAACAGTTTTATTTCTGCACACAGCCAGGAATTGTTGTGCCACAACTGTGCCTGTTTTGGAACAAGGTAAATCTCATCCCCTTTGCAGATGGCCCTGCAGCAGCTTTGCCTTCCATACTGAAGGGCCAGGGTAATTCAGAGTGAAGCCTGGCTGACAGATAAGAAATAAAGCAAGACAGATACCATCCTGAAAAGTAACAACCATGATTACTTTAATGGAGCATTTAAAATAAAAATAAATAAAAAAAGTCTTCAGTCTTTATTATAATGTAGCTACTTCAGTAAATGTATTCAGGGGTTGAATTTAATTGAACTCTTAGGATTTGGCTGCATTTGGAAGTTTACCAAAATATCTAGTCAAGAATAATTACCAGGCTAGGCTCTCTAATTGAGATTTAAAATGTCTTTTTCCTATTTAGTATAACCTATGCTGGAAGTATGCCTGAAGAGCTGTTTTGGAAGGATTCTGAGAGTAGATAAATCTTTATAATTATGAAAGAGCCACATAATGTAATATGCAAGGACCAGGCAAAGATCATCCATCCCAAAAAAGAAATTTCAAAGTTCTGCTAGAGTCAAATATGATTTGTGAGTTAAAAGAAAAAACTGAGATGTGGCATCTCACATATCTCTGGTCTCTAAAGAAGCTCTTAAAGCCTATTAGTTTTTATTTAACTAAATTTACAAGATTTCACTAATACTTGGTAAATACCTTAAGATGACTGGGCTTTCACTTTGTCTGCAATTGCATTCATTGAACTTGGCTGCTAAAGTTTATCTCTTGGAATGTGTTAAATACCTTAAAATATTGCTATGTTTTATACTGAGAACACACATCCATGTAACATTTATAGACCATTTTGCCATGACTAGGGCAGTGCTGTGTCAGTGGAAAAAAAAAAAATTAGATAAAATAGAACCCATCCCTCAATATCTCCTGGAGACAGAATATCAGAGACCAGCGCAGGAGAAGCAAGGGCAGGACCGAGAAAATAATGCTAAATATCCAAAGAATGGCTAAATATTGGCAAAGCAACTGAGGGGAGCAGTTTGGGAGCATTTTAGTCCTGTATTACTCATCCAGATCTTCTGTTCATGCCTGAGAACACCAAGGGAAAGTGAGAAGCAGCCACAGCAGAATGGGAGAGCCAAAACACTGGGAACAGTCCTCCAGACCAGTGGATTTAACAGGAACCCAGGTGCTGTTTCAGGAAAGAATAAGGGTGTAAATCTGTAAATATTTTAAGTGCTCTGTCACTCCTGCTAATTTGATTGACATTTTAGTGGGTTTGGGGAGTTCTATAAAACAGGGAGGAGGTGTAGCAGGATTACATCTGCATGGTCACTCCATCAGCTTAGGGCAGTGACCTGTGCCAGTTTTAGCAAATTTTGTCCTCTCAAATACACTTTACCTCCCATTGTACACACAGCTGAGTTTGGGGCTCTGTGGGAGACTGACCCAGCCTTACAGGAAGGCAACCAGGAGGAATTCTGGGTGCACACATCCCTTTTTATGGACAATTCAAGACTGAAGGAGTTTAATGTATAAAAAGTCTATCTTGGAAAGAGGAGTGACACTAACAAAGGCCAAGAAGGTGCTGCCACTTTCTTCTAGCAGGGCTCTAAAGCTCTGAAGTAAAAAGCACCCCATTTCCTTATTATTCTGCATATGTTTCCCTTTCCCCTCCAGGGAAATCAAGCCCTGGTGAACAGTCAGAATGAGAAACAGAAGTTTTCTAGAAACTGTGGGACTAATTTCCTGCAGCTGGGTCTCTGCTAAAAATGACCAGCTCCAAAATGCTGCCCCATATACAAACTGGATGTGAGCAGCTCAGTTCATCCCAAAACACATTGCATTACTGCACTGCTACATCTCTGACGCATCTCTAGCTCTAGATGAGCCTTGGCTGCCTATTTATTTATTTTATTTTTGTCATACTTCAATGAAACTATGCAGGAGCAATCCCAACCACGCAAAGGAATATTCTGAGCTAGTATAAATCAGGGTTATTTCACAAAAGGCAATGAACTGAAGCTGGTTTATGTCTCTTGCAGCTGTAGATCAAAACAGTATTAGCGTGAAACCTGCTGCATGGAGCTATTTAGAATTATTTGTGAAGTGCCTAATCCCCAGAAGCTCCTTTTCTGGTTATTAATCACAATGTACTCATTATCCTGATCTGCTAATAGAGCTGCTGGGTAAGGACAGCAATCCTAGTACAGAATTCTGCCTTGTCTTTTCATGTTGTAAATTGTTTTATTAGTTAGCTTCATGGCAATTTTAGTGAAGTCAAGCAAACCCCACCTTAATGTTGTATCAACACAGAGAGTGTTGGAAATCCTGTGACCCACTGAGGCTCTAATAAACCATTGCTTGCATATCTGCAAATGTGTGACTGGAGACTTTTGACTGATCACCACTTGTTTTGGCCACTCTAACATTCACTCAAGAAAGTTCAAGTTTTTTCAGCTTTTCCCTTTTTAAAAATCTAGATAGTCTTGGGAAGGAGATGAGAAAATTCTGGTCGTTCTTGGAGTAACTCCAAGATATCAAATAAAGATATAAAATGCCAGATCACCACAAACTGCAGTGATGGTTATGGCAGCTGATTGAGAAATAATCAGAAGAAGTAACTTTGCAGACTACACAGCTGACAGAATTTGACCCTTAAATTTCAGCACAAGATTTTGTGAGTGCAATCACTGCCAGGCAAACCCACTCTCAGTGCTGGAAAAGGACATTTATTCTCTGGCTCGTGAAGACATTTCCGTGTGAAGTCCCAACATCTTTTATCTTTCTCCCACAATTCTGGACGAGTTGGAATATTTGAAATGTCTTCCCTCTAAATGGGATGTTCCTTTCAAGTAACTTGAACTTGTATTTCTTTGCCTGTTTCATCTTTCCTTACAGGCCAACAAGGAATTTATTAGCCTATTTCCATCTCTTCTGCCAGAATCCTAAAAACATTTATTGAGGAGATAAACTGATCATCTTGTTCAGTCCTTTTCTTTCCAACACTGCCTGTTCCTGGTTCCTCACAGCCACTTGGGACTTTATAAAATGTGTACTACATCCTATTGCACACAAGTTACAGCACAATTTCACAAATGATACTGCATCAACTGCTACAGCAAAAAAATAAAGTTCCATTTACTACCATTCCTTCAATTTTTTTTATTATCAACATTGATATCAAGTAAAAAATGAGATGATTCTAACCATTGACTTTTTGCAGCCTTATCTAACATCTTTCTCTCTTTCCCATTTTACATCTCTACTTGAGCCATTTCTCTTCTACAAATCTGTTTCCAAATATTCTTTTTCCATCTAATTCAAACCAAATGACTGTTTTGGGCCTACTCACTTCTCCCTCAATTTCTTTAATAATGTTTGGACTGCATTTGGTTTTTTTAAGCTTCCTGTTTCAATATGCACTCCTAAGCATAATAAAGAAGCGTAATAAAATATTTTCTCTTCTTAATTCAAAGTCCTGCTCCAGGCTCCTAATTTCAGAATATTAGGATGGAAAATATCCAGAACTCCCTCTTCTCTGCAAGTAAACAGAAATTTCTAGAGCCTGAGGGTAGCCAAAGTGATACAATTTTGTTTATACAGTCTCAATTACCCTTAAATCAACATCTTACATCTTATTTATTTTTTCTTTTGAATCTTCTATTTGATCAAACACTTGATTATTTTTGATGGATACTGTAAATAGTTTCATGACATCAAATGAAGATGTGATTGATACTGCCAGCATGAGATGAATCATCACAGACTGAATTTCATGACTTTTTAGTGAAAATAAACTATTTTTACCTTATTCCCTCAACAAGTAAGGCATAGCAAGTGTAGTTGTGTTATTATTATAATTTAGAAAAAAGCCTGATTAAAAGAAAGCTTGTGTTCTTGTTGGCAAGATGAATATTGAAAAACCACAGTGCAAGTTACAGGGATCTCCCTCTATTTTGTGTGAGGACAGGTCAGTGAGATGTTGAACTAAAACCTATTAATCAATTTGTAGTTTATATTATTTTCATTCTTCTATTTTATTTAATCTGGTAATATATCAATATATTTATATAAATATGTATAAAAATCAGAATGAGCTGGGATCTCACTTAATATAAGTGATTTTGGGGACTGTACTCAAATCTGATTGGAGTGAGTTCTTCATAATTTTTTTTCCCCCAGGATATTTTCTGATTATTTCCTTCTCCCCATCACTTGTCATCTCTCTGCCCATGTGCTCAATGCCATTAAAACCTCACAGTCACCAACCCTGCAGAGCTGTTTGGCCCCTGACACATCTGTATATGGCCCAAAAATCTGAACTGAAAATGAGCCCACACAACACCCAAATACATCCTGTTTGTTGAAAAAATATTCTATTCTTCTCCCATAGCCTCCAGTCTTGAGTATGGATTAAGTGACATATAATAATGTTCCATATACACCACATTTTTTGGATGCATGTGAAGGGGATTAACCAGAGGAAGCGTTACTGTGAACCCAACTCATTTAATGCAAGGTTAAATGTATTTGTTTCCATCTGCTTTGCTGGCAGAAAGGCTTCATGGCAGCTAAGCCAGGAAAAGTCACAGAGCAATCATCATAAAAATCTCACTGATACTAACAAGGGTGAGGAGTTTCACTGGACTGAAAATATTCTGGTACCTTTCACACAACATAATGCCATTGCTTCAAAAAAGAATAATGGAGTGAGTTTTGTTGGCTCTTTTTGGGTTTTTTTTTTCCCCAAAATAAATACCTTAATTGCCTTAATTTATTTTAGAAATGAGAAACATGCGTCTGAACAGTCCCATTTGCAACATCCAGTACTCAATTTAAATTACTTTTCAAGGATGGAGCTTTCCATTTTATGCATGCCAAGAGACACCATTAAAATCACAGGAGCTGCCTACATTCATGGGGAGCTGTAGGAGTCCAGCACAGAATATTTTTGTCTCATTTGCTGGCCCCCAGGAAGGTGATTAGCTCTGAGAACAAGCACAGTGTAACTGCAAAAGTGCATTTCTTTATTCCCCAGTCTTCACCATCCTGCCTGTCATGGAAATGCCTTGGCAGTGATTGTCACTCAGGCTGGGCTTTGCAGTCAGAGGGGACCCCACAAAAGGTCAAAACTTTGACCTTGGCACCACAGTCTGAGAGAATTATTAGGAAAAAACCCATCTGCTGATCACTAATTAACTTGGAGTGACTGTTGCTGTCCTCACTTCTGCACGCAGCCAGCGTGCTCGATATTTAAATGAATTTTCCTGGAAATATCATTTATCTGTTGTCTGTGATGCCAGGCTGGATCACATCCTAAAGGATCTGACAACTGGGAGGCAGAAACTCCAGAAATGCAGTGTAAGAGCTGTGAATGAGAGTCTGAGAAAGACAAACCATGTTAACTGCAGAGTTTGGCTGCTAAAATCTGTGTCAGAGCTTCCAGATTCCTGCACTGAACACACTCAGAACTCACTGCTGCTTCTCATTCCTCAGACAACAAGAATTTGGTTCACTGCTGCTTTGCCTTGGGGGTTCTGTTCCCTGGGGCATTCACAATTGTCTCAGCACTCACAACATTTTCACTAGTTTTTTTTTTTTTTCTCTTTTGTGTGAAAAGCAATAAAAATGAGATATTTCATGAACAATTATTTTTTAAAATTCTCTATCCTGGGAAATCGGGTGCCTTCCTAATTGCAAACAAGTTTTCTACAGGGCAAAAAGAACTTTTATGCAGCTCTAAGGGAGGTGCTTTTTCACAGTAACATATCCCCATCTGCTTATTTCACATCATTTGGTGTCTGTTTAGCCATGGCACAGTTTAAGAGGCCTTATTGTCCTATTCTCAATTGGTTTGCTTGCCAATAAACCCAAAATGCCCAAAAACATCTTGGAATCTGACAGTGCTTATCAGTTTATGGTTGAATTTTACAATTGAAAAACTGAAATAAATTACCTGAACAACTGAGCCCACTATTTCAGTGCTAATGGCAAGAGAGATGGCAAAAATGGACCAACAACTCATTTTTAAGGTGTTGAAGTTTGAAGAACAAAAAATTCCTCCAGAGCTGCGACTTCTTACAGACCTTTGTAACATTTACAATGAAAAATTTCTGTAATCAAACTGAAAGGCAGAATGTTAAACACTGTGCCATATTTTGAAATTGTTTTCAAGCCTGTTCACCCATCCTGTCTTTTATAAAGTACATTTCTTCCCACATCTACCACACTTACTGATTTTACAGCCATGTCCACAAGCCCCCATCTAGAAAGAGCTGGATAATGACCCAGTTCTGCTCTCAACTGAAACTTTAAAGCTGGTCCTTTTTTGGTTATTTCTGAGTTTCTGTTTGATGTTGTCAGCTCCTATTTGAGGTTTTGTTTGATGTTATTGGGTTAGTTTGAGTGTGTTGTAAGTAAATTTTGCTGGGTGGCACAATCTGCCCTAGAAATATCAATAATGTAATAGCTGCAGCGAAAATCAGCACGTTATTCTTGCAGTACTTGTAAAGTAGAAACAAGTGATTTTTGTGTGCTTTGGCTAAATGTAAATTAAAGAGAAAAGCACCTTTTTATTTACAATAATATGTAAAAGAACAGACCATGTGCTGAGTTCAGCTGTAGCAAGTGATGTGCACATATGCAAAAACCCAGGCAGGGACACTGAGTGTTTCTCTGGCTGGATGTATTCCCTGGGAAATAGATATCTCTAATTTTTGTTATTATTTTTTTTTTTTTGTGGTGGGATGGTTAATATTGGCATTAAATTTAAACACTGTTTAACCTCACAGAGTGCCTTTGCTTGGCTCTGTGCCCTTGCACAGCAGGAGATCAACCTCACTGCAATAAATATTTATCATTTCCAGTCAAACTGAGGAATTCCAGCCACAGGCCAAAGGTGTGCAAAGCACTGTAGGGACAAAGAGAAACAGTCCCAGGTAGCACTGTAAGCAAACAGGTAAAAAGTGGGAGCAGGAACAGTGTAAAAGCACTAAAATGATTTATCCATTATGCAGAAAGTTAAGGAACTCTACTGAGTAAGATGCAGATTGTCTGACTCTCTCTGACAACCATATTCTGCTTTTCCCAAAGCCACAATCTCTACCACATCACTCTGCTTGTTCACCAGCTTAACTTCACATCCATGGATTACAGAAACTCCATTTCCCTTCTGCAGAACTGTGCACTGCTACACTTGAGAGATGTGAAAATAACTGCAGCAAATAGAAAGTTCAATCACTTCTAAGAACAGGCCTGTCTGAGATTCTGAGGACATAATGGAGTCCCCCAGATTTATGCCAACTGAGGGTGTTACCACACAGCATTTCAGATGTTGAAGTTGTGTATAATGCCAGATCATTTGAACTGAACAAAGAATTCACAATGTTAACTTTCATGCACTTTAGCTACCAGAAAGTCACAATTCCCTCAGCATTCTATTGCTGAATTTCACTTGCCTTAGACATAGAAAATCTTCCTAATCTCTATCACTGTTCAGATGTGACATAGAAAATGTGAAATTAGAGTTTTCATTTTCCCTGTAGGATGTGAGATCCCAGAAATCTTAGAGTAAGAGATGAAGATGATGGCATCCTTAAGCTGCTAAGACAGACTTTGCTCACATCAGTCCCTTAAGGACTCTAACCTGATATGTGGGTCAGAGGAAATAAATTTTTTACATCTCTCATTTGCACAGAAAATATTTATACCAGTAAATAATTAATTGAGTGAGATCCTCCTGGCAATTTTCATTATTAAATTAGTTATTAAATTATATCTCATGTCTTGGCAAATAGCAAACAATTAACCAAGGGAAAGTCAAATTTCAGTCTGAAGAACTTGGGGTTTTTTTAAGTCAGAAGAGCTCCAAGGTAACAGAACACATCAGAATAGTTTCGTTGGAAGAAGGTGTCTCCAGGTAGTCCCAATTTGGCTGTACATCTCACTGCTGCTGATACCAACATTATCTCTGCTGTTATACTAAATATCAGCTTTGTTATGCTAAACAATCACTTTATTTTGGTAATGCAGGCATAATTATGGATTAATTAGCTCAGACTTAATTGCACCTCAGGGAAAAACAAACCGAGAGCACACTGACAAACAGGCATGATTGAAACTGGAGAGTTGCAGGAATTTGCTAATAATTGCACAGATTGACTTCCACGACTGCTGATGTTTTCACATTAAAAAAGCAATTTTCTGCCATTTCTTCTGATTTCCTGTGCCTGTCTTTCTGAGAGGAAGAGTAAGGAATTTAAGGAATCCTTAAAAAATGAGAAATTGTTGTGAGTTGCCATATTTGACTCAAACCTAAGAAGAGGGTCTAGCTGTGAATCTGAACCCAGGCTACATTTTCAGACCAAGAGACTGGTTCCAGTTTATCTCTCTGCTCTGCACACCAGTTTGGTAGATGTCAACTTCTTCTAAGAATCACCTATTACAAAATCTACCTCTGAGCTGCTTCCAGTTGCTAACAAGTGGCAAAACTTTTCTCAGTGAAAGAATTCTGTCACATTTTGAAGCTGGTTAAAACTCAATGCAGTCCTTTCTTTCCTGCCCCACCTACTTTCTTCTTCCCCTCCACAGTCTTTAAGTCAATGCTTAATTCTTCAAGGTAAGCTTTCAAATAAGCAAAAGAAAAATAAATTACCTGCTATGAATACACTGAGATTTTCAGTGCTTTTTATTTTGTTGTGGTTTTTTTTTACCACAACATAAACTAATTGCTCCACAGCCCAATTGCCCAGAGCCTTCCACCTTGTGAAAGCTCAGTTATTAAGTGGTTCAGTTGTCAGAAGGATTTAATCCCTAATCAGTCTTTGCAATCAGATCGTGCAGGCTGCCAGACAAAGGCTGGGGTTTAATTCACTGCATCTGGTCTTGCTGTGAGTGTGCAGCAGATGCAGCACACGGGGAGAGAACAAAGCTCCATCTGGGACATCCTCCTGCAGCCCAGCTCTGCTGCTGCTCCCTGAGCAAACCCCAGCTTGGGCTCATTCTGCTCTCCCAAATGCTGCTCCCACAGTTGCCTAATTAGTAGATGGGCTTGTTACTAACTTAGATTTCATATGATTTTAACTCTTCTGGACACCTATACAAAGGAATTGTGTGATTTTTCCAGCCAAAGTATAACATTCTATTTGAAAAGCCTTTAACTTTTCCTTTGTGCTGCCCCTATGTTTTCAGTATTGGTCACTACCTGTCAGTAAACATCATCATATCCCCACACACACACATTTTATAACATGGACAGGACTATTTCAGTACCCAGCTCTGGGCATTCTCACTTGTCTGCCTTTATGAAGTTCATAAGAAAGCATTTTAAATCAAGAACGTGCTTTACCCTGGCTCTAATATGAATTGGTGTTTCTTCTTCACGTTCTTCAATTCAATTGGCCTATATCAATTAAATTTCTCTCTCCTGATCCTACAGCTTGCTCTTGAAATTAATCCTTTAAATCCCTTTCTTTGAATAGTAGAACATCTGAGTCCACAAAAGAATCTGAAGGCAAACATGGAGTTGGAACCAAGGAACTTGCACAGCTCTGTGCCACATTTCCTTAGCTCAGATATTCTTAGAAATGGGTCGGGGTGCAAACATTATGAAGAGCATTCTTTGGAATGCAGTCATATGAGGGGTTTAGATTTTATGTAAAACTGGTTTTAGCTTATTTAAACTAAAAAAAAATAAAATAGAAAACAAAAGTCAATAACAATACAAACAAACAAAAGAAACCAACCAAAAAAATAGTGCTGAATATGCAGAGAACCTGAGGAGATCCCACTGAACCTCAGAAATATAAATTGTCTTTGCATCAGATTTCTCAAAACTGCTGCTTCTCCAAGACCAGAGGCATCCATAAGGTGGGTGTGATTCTACTGGAAGTTTATTGTTCCTTTCACTTTGAATTATTTTAATATAACCTACAGCCCTAATTCAGATGCAGTTCACAGTCACCATGTTGATGATGAACTGTAAAAGTGTCAAGCTACTTTAAAAACTGAATCTGGTTTAGTTTCAATTAGTAGGGTCTCTATTCTGTTCCTAAATCTGATTCAGTTTTGCATGAGGTGGTTGCCTGTTATCAATATTTGAGAGATAAATATATATATATATATATATATAAATATATATTTCCAATCCAGTGTCTATACTCAAAATTCAAGCAAAACTATATATTTGGTTTTGAATTATTTCTACAAAAATGTGTTTACATCTTTGCAACAAGAGCAACTTCAGGAACACCCATGATTTACTATGCTGTGAGAAAAAAACAGACAAAAAATATTGCATCAAAAAATAGCTTAAAAAGTTTAAATCAGGGGAAAACAGATCAAAAAGACTATACCAGCTGTTTTCAAAGAGAACAGCTAAAAGTGCTTTAAAACCTAAAGGTTCCACTGCAATTTAGCATCTGTTTGAAATTCACTGTAAAAAGGAGTGAAACTTCCACAAATTTTACTCAATATCAGATACAGGTACACAAGGACATGTAATTGCAGCCACAGCTGATGGTCTGTAGAAATGAAAGGAACAAATCATGTACCTCATCTCCCCAGAAACACTGAGAAAATAAAGTTCTTTTACTCCCAGACTTCAGGGTTAGCTATGATCTACTGGCCCATCCTAAGGGATATCTGGCACTCTCTCCTCACAGGTGAAGCTCTTTAAAACATTTGTTGAAATTTCCATTATTTCTGCTGATTGAATTCATGTCAGGACAAAGGAAATAAATTTAATCTTTGATTTGAAATTAATTTAGTTCTTTCAGATTTAGAGGAAAGAGATCCATAAGGCTGTAAGTGGCAATTCATGCTGTTTCCTTGTGCTTTCTCACACCTCTGCTACAGCTTAATCTGAGCTTCTCTCTGAGGTTTCTCTTCTTTAATAAGCATCCTTGACATCCAATCTGGTGTGGGGTGTGATTTGAATAACAGCCTTCAGGATGGGCACCTATGGCCCCACTGAGCTGTGAAATGAATCAGACACAGGTAACAGCTTTCCTGTCATCCTGGCATGAATCAAACCCTGAGCCCCAGCTGCTGACAGACATAATTTATCCTTGAGGATTTGGAGGGAAAGAGCTGGTGAGCACCCAGCTTTCCCTCAGGAACCACAGCTGTGCTGCCTCAGATATCAAACTTCCCTTCCAGGAGGCTGCTGCAGGAAAGGAGGGAAAGGATTTGGTGTTTAAACTTCTGGGAGGTGGGAAAATTTGCTGCTTATTATAACAACTGCTGGCAAAGAGGTAGATTTCTGTCTGGATTGGAATGCCTGGGTGCCAAATGTTGTGATGATGATGATTCCTGCAGCCTGATGGGCTGGGATTCACTCGGGCATTAGGAACAACAAACTGGCAGAGTTACAGAGAGAAGCTCAAAACCACATCCACATGAACAGCAAAGCCTCAAGAGCTCTTGCCTGCTGCTTAACCCTGTGCTTCCTCAATTCTAACCTTTAAAAAAAGCAAATTTGAAGGATTCCCCAAAGCTTACACCATTATTGCCTGTGGATGGATCATTTTCCTGTTTTCCTCCACCCATTTTTTTCTTAAATCTTTTGAATCCTCATGCTTTGAGTCACTAAGAGATGAAGAATAAAATTGTTTCAGAGAGAATAGAGAGCAAGGTGAGAAAAAAGGTGGGTTGCATGGTACATTTATGGACCCATGGAAACGTGAAATGAGTCACTGTTCATGGAACTGAGTGATCATAAAGGGCTGAAATAAAATGAAGAGGAGGAAAAGCAGTTGAAAACATTAGTGTGTTAACTGAAATCTGTTAAAAAGCTACTTTAAAGTAATTAACAATGACTACAAGACCAGTAACACTGTGTCATACTGTAACTTTTGAAAATTTTCCCCCACATGAGTACAGTCATTATATGATCATAATCTTGTAAGGAAATCACCATCAGCAGAATTCCCAGAGGAACCTAAAATCACTGCCAGCTAACAGCATTCAGGCTGCTGCTGGCAAAAGTATAAATTGGATGCAGGGAATAAAGATGATTTCAGCCTCACCTTTCAAAAAGTTCACGGTGATCCCTTACATTGTCTCAATTTCTATTTATGAATGTTTGCTGCTGTTCTTTAATAATCTCCAACATACACTGCTTTGGGGTTTTTGAGCAATTTCCAGAGCTCAGTTATATTTACAGGCTACATTTACACAGCTCTGGGGGACAAAACTCAAGCATTAATCGTTTTTAATCTTTGAAATCTCCTCCTTCAGGAATTTTGACTAATGCATTTCATGCAAACTGTTCCTTGCTTAACCAGCTTCAGATGTTAACTTCTTTTTTTTTAATAAAGAAGGACTTCAAGAGCATCCACTGAAAGCACAACATTCCCCACTTTTGTCTGTAAGGATGTGGACTTTTCTGAGGAAGGAGCTGGCACAGAGAATCACTGGGTCAGGAATAATGAATATCTAACCTTGTGAATGTCAGCAGAAACCACCGGAAGAAAAATTGTAACCTTTAGAGTGAATTTAGATTTCTAGAACAATTTAGGGGGAAAGAAAGCCAATTTGTTTTAGTTTTGTTTTAAATAATAGACAACCAGGACTGGACAGATTCAATATAGTGATTTAGCTCCAATTTTCTTAATTAAAAAGTCATTAATGGACCCTAATCCTGTGTCCCTCATCTCCCCACAGCTGGGCTCTGAGACACAGGCATTTAAATACTCAAATCATGGTAAATTTGCTGTATCTGGAGAGAACCTAGAACACACTGAGCTGCTGGGAAATCCTTTGTGCTTTCCTGGGTAAAAATCACTTTATTTTTCACTTGCTGGAAAATTTTAAAACCCTGAAACTCAGCCCCAGCAGTGCAGGTCATTCCAGATTTTAAAAGCCTCCAACACTTTTGCAAGGCATCTCCTGTATTATTAATGCCATCCATCTTTCAGATATTCATGGCTACAGTGGCAGTTTCTTTCCATGACACTTTTTATATCCTATACATTTTATATATCCCATACATTTTATATATCCCATACATTTTATATATCCCATACATTTTATATATCCCATACATTTTATATATCCCATCATTCTACACAAGAGATGGGGAGCTGCAACTCAGCTGTGTGTTTATACAGAATATATAATATATTTAGGATATTAGGATCACCATTTTTCCCCTAATGCCGGTGAACCAGAAGGACCAAAGGCCTCAGTGGGGTTTTTAAGGCTCCTGCATTCAACCCACATTCACACAGACAAGGATGAAGTTTTCTCCAAGCCTCCAAATGGATCAGCAAGGCCACAGGGAGGAGTGATCTGTGCTCAGTGAAACACCAGTGGATGGCTCATGACATGGAATGAGAAGGGAATGAGGCATCACATTGGTACATTTATGGAATAGGAAGCAAATCAGACACCCCCCTGACATTTTTGTTGAATATTTAGGAAATCAGAGACTCCCCTGACATTTTTGTGTCATCCTGGGGCAATGTAGCCCTAAGGACATTCCCCCAATCCACTAAACAGCTGTTCCAGACTGAGTGGTTGTGATTTGCTTTGATTTTTCCATCTCATTGATATCCAAAAACTTCAAGGATGCCAGAATTAAGGTGATTTCTTTTGCACTTGTTCCAGGAGAGTCTGAGGCAGAGCATCCCTCCTTCCATGCAGCTCACCAGGCAGATAACAAATCAAGTTATGTCCCTTAGACTTGAACACAGAAGAACACACAGAGCACATGGAGCAGGCAAAAACAGAGCTTTGACGCTTCTGCCTCCCAAACAGAACCATTTAAAACTTCCAAAACAGCCAGACAAAAGACATGGAAGCAGCAATTACAATTAGTGCTAACCTCCACCCATCAGTCACTTCCTGTCCTGACTTGACTTCCCATGGGCATAAGCAGTAAAGTCCATTTCTCCAGAAAGAAAAAAATCTAGAAAATAGGAGGACAAAGATGAAATCTTATAGTTGGCTCAAATCTATCAAGATACTTAATGAGACTTTTTTTATATTCTTTGACTCCCCCATCCTTACAATGAGCTGCTTAATAAAGCACCTGGGATCAGCTTCCAGGCACAATCTGTACTCAGATTTTATCCAGATTGATGTGTTTACTCAGCACACTGAGCTAATTAGAACTTAACTTGCCTAATATCCTCTTCAGAAGCAAATCTGACTTCTTGAAAGTAATTTTAGAGCCTAGTAAAGATTTCCAGCATTTTAGTTGGTTAAAAAAAGGAACTGTCCTATGTAAATGATGTTCCTCTGTGATACATAATGAATACAGTGGTGTTCCCTGTAATAAACCATCCAGGTCTATAAACTGAATGTTGCTGAAATGAATTATTTTCTAATTTCAAATTCTTAAATCAAACTCTAGTATGTCTCCAAACACAGGCTGTCTTATACAGATTTTAGCATACATCAGTATATTTAAATATCAGAGCAAGTCCTGTTACAAATGCCTTTCCATCTGTCATAGTTTCTGCTGAAAGGTGGAATATTAATAAATGACAAACCAACCTCAAAAATGTTTCTAAAACACACAACATCTCAAAAGGGCATTATCAGGATTTATTTAGAGATTCAGTGACAAGACAAAGCAGGAACTCACTGTGTTTCCTAAGCACTGAGTTTTATTTCCCCTGGGGATGCTTGGGAATGGCTTCAGTGTTCCAAGCCTGGTAAAAACCTCAGGATATTCTGCATTTCCACCTGCATGGGCAGTGATTTGTGAGCTGCCAATAACAGCTTTAGGGACTCAAACTCCAAAAGTTCTTTGGTCACTGATGTGTCCCAGGCTCAGTGGCACCCGGGTACCCAGCACACCTATATCCCAAATCCTACTTCCTGCAGCAAATTTACTGTGCTAACAGAGGAATGTGCCAAGAAACAGCAGGAAAAGATGAGCTGAGGTTCTCACTCCTAAAGTCCATTGGTGTTCCAGTCCAAAGATCAGCATCAACACAAGCCCCTCTTGCAGCTGGGCATCAGATGTTGAGCAATTCAGAAATGCTCCATTACCCCACACCCATATTTCACTTTCTTAAACTGATAGAGAAGTGCATTTAAGGCAGTATCTATGATTTTTATCCCCAAGGGTTGTGCATCTTTTTATTCCAAAGAATTTTACATGAGAATTTTCATTTTTCATCTGTAGCTTTGTAAAGCTGACATTCTGGAGATGTTTGCAAAATAGCTACTTGAAAGCCACTCAAAACTCACACTGTCATATATTTTCTGACATTAATCTCATTTAAAAGGGAAAAAAAAATCCATTTCAACTTCAAAAAACTCTTTTCATGTGGGAAATATGCAGGGTTTGGGAATATTTTGTGGCTCACAAGGCCCAATCCTAAACTCCTAATGAAATATAGAGAGAGCTTGAGCCATTCTTCATTCCTTTTGGAAAGTTTCCCTCATATGCACCGATTTAGAAGGTGAGTCACCAGCTAAACTCCCTAGCAGAGCTGAATTTCCTTGATTCCTCACACCTGCAAAGGCTGTGTCTGTCCATGTGCATGAGCCCTGTCCAAACATCTTTGTCTCCCCTGGCCCTCTCCTCATGCAGGCAAGGGATTAAACCCTTCCCCAGGGGACTCAGTGGTGCTCAGACACATTTCTGTGTCTCACACACATCCAGCATTTATTCTGCTTTTATTCTGAGCATGGACAGACTGGGCACCAGTACCTGCTGCTAAAACTCACTCATCTCATGCCAAGAGATTTGACAGCTTTTGGTGCTGTTTTTCCTTCGAGTTTTCAGGTATGGTTCAGCCAAGTTTCAGAGCATTTACTCCCATTTCAGGCCCTCACCCTGCTTATCTTCAGTAGTTTTCTGCTATGGTGTTGCAGATCTTCTCAGTTCTCTATTCACAGCTCCACAGAACAACAAAACAGATATTGACAGAAATCTCTACTGCTGACATATGTGTTTTCCACTTTGCTAATTGCAAAAAAGCAGCATTCTAGCTCTGCAGAGCTGAAGTGGTGCTTTAGCTATTGATTTCTATCCAAAACACTCCCCTGGATTTCTCACCAGAGCCCAATCTTCCCAAACAACATGTAATTACGTGTTGCAGACAACACCCCTCCAGTATGGCTCCAAGTGAAATCTGGTTTTGTGAGAAATCCCATACAAAATCCTATCTCTGAATTAAAAAAAAAAATAAAATAGATAATTTCACACATAACCATCTTTTTCTAAGCATTCCCATATTTATTCAAACTCCCTGTATTTGCCTGTTACTTTGAAAAAGAAAAGTACATGAAGGGATGCAGCAAAAGCATTGGCCTAATTTGATTTCTTGGTTTAGACCAGAGAAATGCTAGAGTTCAGTGGAATTGATTTTAAAGAATGTCACTATATGAAAAAAGCACAGGTATGTTTTATTAAAGCCTCTGAGCTCCTGGACTCACAGCAGAATTAATAACAGGGTAAAGTGATCTGTGCAATTAATTTGCAGAAGAAATTTGAAGAAAATCTATGGGAAATGTACAACCAAATCCACACACTAAAAACAGTCATGATTTTCAAGCTGGAAAGTTAAGGATGTTTCAAGAGCTTGTTTTTAGGGAATGGCATAATAACTTCATAAATAACCAAGAGAATATACACTACTACTGTGCTTTTTATTCTCAATAAATGCAAAGGTAAAACCAAACTGCAAGAGGCCAGAAGTAAAGTAACAGACATCAGGAAACTGCTTAAAACCCTTAAAACTTTCTGAAATTGGATATGCACTGTTGGATAAAACTCAGTACTGTTCAGGGGTAAAGGAAATAAAAAGGAATTAACTTGTTTGGGGAACAAGAACACGTCTTTTAGCTGGATTTAGCATGGCAGATCTGAAATAAGCTGGTAGATGTGCCTTGATGAACAACTACAAGAGCACAGCAAAAATGTGCTTTACCTGCTCATTGCAAAGACAGTGCCTTTAAAAACATGACCCAAACTTCTTCTCTCAAAGTTGTTGTAGCAGTTCAAGACAGAGCTGAAAACAGATGATAAAGAGCACGTTGGCACTACAGAAGAGTAACAAACCCACAAACTGCAGGAACATTATTTTGACTATACTGCCAAAAGTTCACTGGCTTTCTGCTGTCAAAAAGTGTTGTAATGATTCCATTTTCACTTTATCTTTGTCTCATTAAAATGAATACTGAAAAGACTCGCTGCCTAAATTCTCCTGGATCTTGGTCACTCTCTCTATTGTTGCTACCCACTAAATGTACAAATCCATTAGCACCTTTTCAGCAAAAAATAGCAGAATCATCACAGAATCCCAGAATGGTTTGGGCTGAAAGGGACCTTAAAGCCCACCCAGTGCCACCCCTGCCATGGCAGGGACACCTCAAACTGTCCCAGGAGCTCCCAGCCCCGTCCAGCCCAGCCTTGGGCACTGCCAGGGATCCAGGGGCAGCCCCAGCTGCTCTGGGCACCTGTGCCAGGGCCTGCCCACCCTCACAGGGAACAATTCCTGCCCAAAATCCCATCTAACCCTTCATGTCTATCATCCAGTCCAAGGTCCTGGTCATTTTCCAGGGACTTCACACACCTGCACTCCAGGAACTTGTCCCTAGAAGATTCCAGCACGTTATGATCTCTTTGCTGCTCAGCTGTTGCACACTGAGCTTTTCCCTGGTTGCAGAGCTGACAGGGAGTATTCAGTGCCAAAGATGTCCCATAAATATGATGGACTGTGTGAGTGCCATCAGTGCATCCTGCAGGCATGGTGAGCACTGCTGCTGCACACAGGCTCTCACACAAGAGGCTCTCCAGGTACATTTTACTGTTTACATTTTATTGTTAGGTGTGACAGATGCTCCATCCCTGAGCAGGAGGTGCTTTCCAGCCTGACACTATCAGGAGAGCCCTGGATCACATTCAGCACTCAATTCTATATTTCATGATAAACTGTTTCTCTTTCATTTTCTGGCTTAACATTACTGGCAATGGTTCAAATACAAAATATTCTGAGAAACTCCAACAAACATAATTTTAACAGAATAAATACAATGATCATCTTTGTTAATGACTGTTTTTCTCTGACTCCAAAGATTCAAATGTGATCTGCTATTGAAACACTGTTTTTTGCTCTGCCAGCACAGCTTTTGTTTCATCTTCCTGGCTCCAAAAACTCCAAAGTTCATTGCAACACAAATCTTCTCACAGGCAGAGCTTGAGAGGTCCCCTCAAGATTTTCTGGCTGGCAGAGCCACAGCATTTGCCAGGATGCTCAGGGCTGCCTCCCAGCCTCCTGTTTATTTACAAGGGATTCCTCTTTCAGTATAGTTGTTCTGTGTTTCATTTGCTTCAGCTCTCATCTCTCCCTCAAAGCTCTTTAAAAACAAATTTATAAATGCATGTGTATGTATTTTGTTGTGTAAGGCTTATATATGAATGGGCTTTGAGCAGCCTGGGCTGGTGGAAGGTTGGCCATGGCAGAAGGGTTGGAACTCAGGGGATTTAAGGTCCATTCCAACCCAAACCACACAGTATTTCCATGACAGATGTGTGAATATTACAGAGCATATTATATAATACCAGAATGCAGAGGTACATAAACCTGACATGACCAAATTTCAACACCAAAACATACCTAGGCCTGTGTATGTTGCTGCACAGGATTTCTATACCAAATCCTACCAATCATTTTTTGGTCTTTTCAATCACTTTAGCTAAAATTTTGCCTTAAAAAGAAAAGTTTCACCCTTTTTTTTTTTTTTTTTTGCCATATGAATTGTCCTTGAGCCCATTTGCTCTTCTTTCAAACCTGCCCACACTCCCAGTATAAAAAAGAATACCAGTGCCATTTAGGATTTATTTCACAGTGAGCTCCCCGACTTTCCTGCTCAGGGAAGGTGCAGCCTTTCACAAAAATCTTCTGGAATTCTGCATCTTGGTCCCAGCACCAGTGTCAAGGTGTAAAGGAAGTCCTTATTCATCAGTCCTGAACAGTTTAGACATGCATACACTTTTATAACAGTGTGTAGAAGTAAAGAAGTAAAAGTATAACAGAAAGGAAAAAAAAAAGTTGCAAACTAAATCTGGAAACCAAAAGCTTTTTTGGAAATTCTGGAAAACAAAATCCAGACTAGTCAGAAGCTCAGATATGTGCACCAGCAGAATATGCAACAGGCCAGTGTGGGTTCAAACAGGTGTGTGACAGAGGCAGCTTTATTTCCTCCCCTGTAAACCCACAGTTTCTCTGAAAGAAAAGAAGCTCTTGGTTTTTTTTTTTTCCTCTGAAAAAAAAAAAAATCTGTAGATAGGGATCTGCATATTATGGAGCAAACTCGGATTAAAATCTCTGTTTGAAACAGTAATTCTGAACCAATTCTCTCTTTCAGTATCTCTTTCAGTGACAGAAAGTGTTTAAATTATTATGATAGTAAAGCAATGGTAGACAGAGGAAACATCTGCTCCTGTTGGCACACTTCACTGCAAGAGCGCTCTGGGATGAGTATTTGGCACTGGGGATAGAGAGGAGCGTTTGTCTTTTCAGTGAGTAGAAGCTGGCCATTTTCTGCCACTTTTCACAACACTGTTAGTCCTGTACTGCTGCATTTCCTCTCTTCCCACTGCCAAATAAACCAGGGAATTGCTTACTCACGGGCAGTGGGGTAAGGGTTGGGTTCATTAATGCACCAAGGGTACAGGTGGATTTCACACATGATGAAAAGCAGGGGATCTTCAGCTCTCTCCTGCTCGTTTATTCACGAGGATTACAGACAGCAAAGCAGCAGCATGTTGCAGTTAGCAGGAAAGCTTCATTCCTGCAGACACACACAGTTCTGAGACAGAGCACCAGCGGGGCTCTGTAGTCTGCTCCCACCGCAAAGTGGAAAGTAAATTAAAAGCTTGAGTACTCTGCTTCCCCAAGGCATTCCTTGCAGCTGAGAACAAAAGAAAATCTCATCTTTCTTGACATGAGGTAGAACCTTTTTTAAAAAAGAGAAAAAGATCTTATTTTACTCCACCTTTCCCCTCAGTGGACTTTGCTGTCTTGGACATTAAACACAGCTCTGACTCGCAGCCTCAGCCTCCCTGCCCAGCTCACCATGGGCTGCTGCTGTGCACACAAGGAGGGAAGAGAGGGAACAGAGGTGAGAAAACCTCTGTGCTTCAGTCAGCAGAGCTCTGTAGTGCCTGAGGGAGAGCCTGGAGTGAGCCAGAGCTGAGACTCGCAGGGTACACGGCTCAGCCTGAACACGAGTCTCATCCGCGCCTGCTGTGAAATGTTACTGAGACTCAGCACCATCATCTCCTCACTTTGGGGGTTTTTGGGTCAGAGTTGAAACGTTTCACATTTGATGACTTCTGAAACTGGAATCCTGCTTTCTGTGTGAATATCTGTTAAAATTCCTGTCTCAGCTGAGGTCTGGGTAACTTTTTGGCGCCTACGTGAACAGCGTTCCCAAAGTGATGTTACCGATTTGCAGACATTTCACTATCCAGCTTTTCATTTAATCCTTGAGACTGAAACAATTGGCCTCAACCCATCAATCCAGCCTGTCCAGATCCCTCTGCAGAGCCTTCCTGCCCTCCAGCAGATCTACCCACCTTGGTGCTGTCTGTGAACATCCCAACCCTGAGTGCAAAAGCGGGGAACAACAGGTGGGAATCTGTTCAGGAAAAGCTGACCAGCCTGTTATTTTTCACCAAGGAATGTGATGGAATAGGAAGATCCTCTGAGTAGGACAAAATTTCCAGTGGAGGGCATTTGAGGATAAATATGTTGTGGAAAACACCAGGGCCTGTTTGGCTGGGGGTGGGAAGGGTAATGGGTACAGCTGCTCAGCACAGATCTCTCACCTCACTCAAGAGACAACTTTGTGCCTTCAGAGAGGAGCAAAGAGAATTTCTTTCTTCTTAAATTCTCTGAGCAATACTTAAAGGACAGAATATACAGAACATTGCTGAGCCTAGGGAACGACTTAGGTCACTTGAAATTTAGAGCTTCTGAAGTGTGCTAAGTTATAGCAGCTGCTGCAGAGCCTTTTTCTCAGCAAAGAATGCCCAAGTGCCTGGTATTCCTTATCCACTGGTACCTGTTCTGCACTTCATTCCTCCCTTTCTATTCCTCATCCTCTCTCCTCTTCTCCTTGTTGTCCTGGAGATTCTGGAGGTCCCTGTGCAGGGATCTGGCAGGAGCCATTGCAGAAGCAAAGAATGCCCCAGGGCCCTGATGTGCTGGGAGTTTCAGATTAGAATTTTGGAATAAGATGCAGCCCCCTTGCCACAAGGGACTCTGTTTCATCCTAACCAATGCAGTGATTCCTCTCAGGCAAAGGATCTGTTGCAGTTCTGTTCTCTGAATATGTATTTCTGAAAAATCCTGTCATAGCCAGACCTCTGTGTGTTTGCTGAGTGTTTCCTCTGCTGTAAAACACTTATTTGCACATTTCATGGGTTAGGTCTAGAACAAACACTCTGAGAGATGAAAGAGCATCAGCAGAACAATATACTTGCTGCCACCTACAGAAAGCAAGCTGAGACTAACAATGAGACTGGAAGCACTGAGACAGAAAATAACTCAGGGCTGAGGACAGAAACCTTCAGAACACTGGCAATATCAGAGGCCAACTTGGATAAAATATTGAGAAATAAGTGATTGTCTTGAGATTTAAAAAAACCCCCGAAACTCACAGTAGCCCAGGTCTAAAGAGTTATGAAAATTCATAGGATGGAACTGGCCACACTGTAAGATGTTTCCTTTGTAAAGAGCAGCTGTATCATACTGGGAAGGAATTTTCAGTAATGAAATCCTCATGGCTGCTTCAAAGGATGTTAAAAGTTATTTTAAACCACATAGAGATGTTTGTTCATTTAAACACAGCTTGGTTTCCTAAATTCAGATGGATTTGCAAGATACATATTGTGTATTCGATGCAGCACAGCACTGTTAAGGATCTTTGAGAAAAATGGGAGATTAGCAGCAGCTTTTCAGTGGAGAAAAAATAGGCACTACAAAAACGTCCATGAAATCAAATAAACAGCAGAAGATTTTAAAATACAGAGCACATACACTTATGTGTTTACAGGAGATACAGCTCAAAAGAAAACACTGAAGAGGCGTGAGGAGTCAAAAAACAAGCAAGTGAGGATGAAATATGATGGCTCTCTGATTTTTATAAATATCTGCAAGACATCAGTACAGACAGTGATGGACAAAGAATCCAAAAGAAATTTTTACAAACAACTCACTCTGAAACATGAGAAAATTTGAAGTCACATTAATGAACTTGAGCTGATTAAAACCAAACAGAAATTGGAATAAAGGTCCAAGGAGAAAATATCAACAGAAATTTCAAATGAAACAGTGAAGTAAATTTGAAATCATTTATAATGGGTCATAAGAACAGTGGTGGACAGGGACACATGTTAGGTTTGACACATGTCAAAGAGGAAATGTGTATTTTTTTCCTAGGTGTTCAGCTATGAGCTTTGTGCAGAACATCCATCATTCATCTCACAAACAGTTTAGATCCTATATTTTTTCTAGAGCTGACAGAAACTTTTCCAATAAGTGATTTTCTCACCAAAATATCTTTTCTTCTAATGCAGCAGGAGTGTTATACAAATACTGAAACCACAACATGTTTTTGGCTCAGGAGGATTTTTCTGATCTAAGATAGAACTTCTTATCAGAACAAGCTGTGAATAAAAATAATTCCATAGTAGATTTTAGAAAAGAAACACCTTGCTGAGTGTTTTGTGTAAACAGCACTTTGAATGAAAAATGGGGGATATTAATTATAATTATCAGTGAATAAGAAAACTCCTCATTATCTACTGATAAGAAATAGTCTGTAACCAGCTTTCACTGGAACCTCAAGACATGGTTTAACAAATCTGTAGCTTCAAACTTCTTCCTGCAGGAAAGAACTCCATTCCAATAACAAAGTACTGACTAGAATGTGAGCCCATCACCCACAAGATACACTTAGATCAGAAAGCTGTTATTCTTCTGATCTTTAATAGGTTTTATCAGCATTTTATAGTTTAAAAGAATTGATTTTCTTTGCATTACATTTTTAATAAATACATTTTATGGCAATACCTAGTCAATGCACCAGCTGAAAGACCCACAGATCACGGAGATAAGCACACTTGAAGCAATCAACTGCCTCCTCTCACAGACTAGAACCACCTTTCATCATTTTAATTCCTGAGAATTTCAAAGAACTTCTATGAGAAAATGTCCTTAAAAAAGGAGCTTTTGAACTCCCCCTCGTACCAGAATAATTTTCCAGGCAGAGCCCCAGCTGATGTCAGACACCCCCTGCACCTGGGTGCTTGAAACTGCCAGGCCCAGGAGGTGAAGGATTTAAATCAATTCATTTCTAGACTTTAAAAGGAAGACACAAGGGTGGAACTGTGGCAAAACATCAGCAGAATTACTTTTTTCCTCCAGATACCCCAGACTGGCAGTATTTTTATTTTGTTCCAGATCTCCACAACGCCTCTGCAGACCATTGTAATACCAATTCTCATGCACACTCCTGCTGAGCTGACTCAGGAATCAAATGTCCATTTTCTGAAACCCAGAACCATCACAGAAAGAGCAATGGAGGCAAGATGTGGGAGCAACAACATAAATTCATCAAATCATTTTTAGAGTACTACAGAGCTGTGCTGAGTAGCATGAACACAGCCAGAGTGATCCCCTAGGAACAGAAAAAAGATTTCTGAGGCACAAAAGCATTAAATTTCTGTTTTCCAATAGAAATAAGGGCAGATCTGTTTTCAAAGAGACGAGGTTTTGTCTATTTTCTTCTCCAATACAAGCCCAGTCTTGTCCTTGCTTTGATCTGTTCATCATAACAAAGAGTGAGCACCACTAAACAGCGTTGTAAAAACAAGTGAAATAACAGCTAGAAAGATGAATTCTGTGTAATGATAGCTGATTATTCAGGGGAAAGTAGGCTACAGAATTCACCCATTCTGAGTGCTCCATTAATTCAGGGTATCTGACCTGGTGATCTCTTGTTAACAGTTAAAAGGACACAAAAAAGTGAAATCCTTTTCCTGAGGAAGCAAATCAAACTCAGCTGATCAAGCAGCCAAAATCAGCGCTGGCAAATGTGATGGAACACAAAAACTCATCCTCTTCTGTCCTTAGAAAGGTAACATGGCATAACTGAACCTGGCTGAAACCAATCATTCCAATTTAAGGAACCAGGGTCAAAAAAAAACCCCCAACATCTCAGTAACATTGTCCTGCACTTTGTTTGGCTGGTACTGCTTAACCCTTGACAATCATTTTTAATTTAGAAAATACCCAAATCCCCTTTTCACCTGTTGACCTCAGTGAGTTTGTTGTCTTCTCCTTTTTTGTATTCTTTGAATCATGTTAACAGCAAAAAATCATTATATTATTGCTCTCTACCCCAGCTGGGGTCAACACAAACAGAGTGAAGGAAACACAATTCCAAACACATAAATCTGCTGCCCACTAAATTTCTCCATTATTATTACCCTATTACTTGCTACAATTTCCTCATTATTTCTGCTATCCTTTTCCCTCAAAATCAGGAAATATTAGGTGCAGCTTTTTCCCCATTTCTCTTCCTAAAATTGAAAGTCATATCTTTTTTTGATAATGCAGTAAATCTAAAGCAAAAATTATGTCCCCTTTAGGGCAAACATGACAGCTTGCTGTTCACAGAACCAAGTAAAAGTTAGTGCCCATCAATCAGTTTTCTGAAAACTGAAAGTCTTTTTATCAAAATTATACAGCTGCAGTTTCTGAGAAATAAAACAATATTATGGCACTAATTAAAGCACTTGGAAATGAGGGCAGAGACAAAAAAGAGTTTCTTTGGCCCTTAGGTTGTCCATATAAACACACAAAGACAGACTATGGAAGTCAAACTCCTTAAACATCAGATCTTACTCCCTTTTTTCCTGTGAAAAGGAAAAGTCTGTGAAAAGTCTGGTTGCACACAATCACAATAAACAAATCTAAAGACAAACTATCCCAAAACAATGAGCACAATTCTTACAAACAAATTTTAGAAAGTATTTTCTTCTGTTTTGAGAGCTGAAAAAGATCAGAGTCACGTAATAGTCATAGGAATAAGGTTCCCAACCCTAAATGAACTATTTATGGAATGCAAGTACAAAACAATAAAATACTTTTTTAATTTTTAGCATCATTAATAGTTTCAATTTGTATTTTACACAATCATCCAACAAAGGCTTGTCCACTGAGAGATAACTAAAAAAATAGCTCCTTCTAAAGAAATAAACCAAGATAAAAAAAAGTTGATAAAGGTGGATTTGTTTCAGTGACCCTGGAATTTCACACTGAGAGACCACATCTCATGCCAAGGGCTTAGGTTAGTCATAAAGAAAGTGTGAGTTTTATTTGGAAGACTTTTTTTTTTTAAAGCAAATTATATTTATCTGATCCCTCTCAGTTGACTGAAAATCTATGAATAGAGACATTTATTTTGCTGAATACAGGAGGTTTAGGAAACATGAGAGATTTTCTTGTTTGAGATTCCAACCACACTTTTCATCAAAAAAATTCCCTAAAAAATAAATTCCATCTGTAGATTTTCTCCCAAGGCCATAACAAATTGAGTTTCTTACTATTTCTCTGGTTGCTCCCCAGTTTTATTTTTGCTTCCCTGGTTTTTCTCCTCTAACCACTGACACCTCTTCCATACAGTGATGGAGGTGAGGGGTGGGAAGGGAAATGGAGATTGCAAAACTATTAAATTCCAATCCCAGCATTTACATGATGACAATCCCTTGGCCTTTTTCATCTTAGACCCATTTAATTGTTCATTACTTTCAAACTAGTGACAGATATCCAGTGTGTGCATCAGCTTTAAGGAGATTTGTGGTTGCCAATAGATCAAAAAATATACATGCTGGAGGCCACCTAACTCTGGTTTAATATATTAAAAAAAAAAAAAAAAAAGATTTATATGGCATTTAGGATAACCCTATGAAATACAGTAGGAGTGATGAGACTTTGCCTAGACACCACCAGATTATGACAATAACAAGCCAGCAGGATGTAATAAGAACAAGTTAGCAGGAATAACTAACTGCAACACTCACTGAGCAGCAATGTGAAATTTGTCACAGTGGTGATTATTTATATTGCACCATCAAAGTAGCAGCACTATGATTAAAGTCCTGTTACAGAATTCGGTTTTAATAAGAGCTTTAACCTTTAGCTTGTTGGAAAAAAATACCATTAGAATGGCAAGAAGTCAGAATAAGAACTCTGAGTGGTATTTTAAACTATGTTTTTATGGTGGCTGGATGAAAAATTTATTGAGACATCAAGCATTAAATCTTCTAAAATATTTTTAGGTTTTTCAGTGTGTTTGTTAAAAACAGTTTTGTACAAGGAGATCAAGAGCATTTTGACCATCAAATCAAGGCCAGTCGAGATCAGCAGTCAAAGTTTGGCTCCATGGAAGTTTTTCCCTGCAGCATTAGTTATACATCACTGTGTTTTCTGTCTTGCATTTTAGTCTCATATTCAGTGTCACAAACCATCATTATAATTTCAGGGATCTCAGCTGTGTTAAGACAAAATGATTTCACAAATGTGTGGAATATTGTGGCAGCCCTGACAGTGAAATTGCTACCTAGGAACAGAAGGGTGATGTGAAAGGTGAATTAAAAAGAGCAAATGCTGGAATGCACCTTCTAAAGAGGGAAATGAAAGCACTGCTGGTCCCTCTACAGGCAATACAGACAGGAAGGTGTGCACAAATATTTCCTTTTTAGCTTTTATTTCTACACCTTTAGACATAGAAATATTTGATTTTTTTTATTTGTTTATTACATAGTAACATCACACACTAATATTAATGTCATTAAATAGACCTTTGCTAGTTAATTGTAATTTGGGCTACCACATTCACAGTCTAATCCAATTACCTTGGAAAAAGTAATATTGCAGTGATATGGGTGGAAGCTGTAGGGAAACTGTGGAAATGGTGGAAATTTTGAAATGTTGCAGGGTCCCAGTTTCAGCCCACGTGGGATTGAGACTTGTTCTGCTTTTTGCACAACTTTCCTTCAATGTCCTTCATGATTAACAAAAGGGCCTCTGCAGCTGGTGTCTCTCAGCAGAGAAAAGAGACTCAAATCTCTTTGAATAAAGAGAAGAATAGCTTCTCTCTATTAAATATAGTCCCGAAACAGGAGTAGGTGTTAAGGAGGAGAACACTGTGACATTGTGACATTCAATAGCACCACACTGAATTGAGGCAGCATGATGAGACACAGCCCACAGACACTGGTCACTGCCACTCTCAGAAATGACAGTGGAAAAAGATTTCCAAGATGTATTTTCATCTCTCACACTCAATAGAGAACAGTGATCTCGACTCCCACATACCTGACACAGTGCTGGGCGATGATTTGAAGAGAAAAGAATGAAATATTATCTCACTTTGAGAAAATAGAATTACTTTTGAAAATGTCACGGTTTGCAGCAACTATACATTGATTTCTTTATTACCATTAAACCATGCCTCCACATTTTGTAAATCAAATTAAAAGCACCACAGTGGAAATTGCTTTTCACCACTCCTAATCATTTTAGACCCTGGGTCAAATAATTTTTCAACAAACTTTTCATTAGACCTTATTATGCTTTACGATAGCTTTTGCTTCTGTGGTGCTTTACATCCTTTTCTCAAAATAAGGAAAAAAAGGGAGTTATCATAAAACAAATGTGGATTTTGTGGTCAAAGTGCTGGGGAGAGCCCAGGGAATTACACTGACTTGGGAAAAGGCAAGATGAAAACAATCTCTCTGCTGGTCAAGCAGGGTTCTTGCCCTTTCCTTTCCCTGTAACAAGAGCTCATTAACTGCTTGTTTTTAATCACTCCTGCAGCACCTTTGCTGCTCTGTTTCTTATCTCTGTTTCTTATCACACCACCAGGGCTTGGGTGATGCAGCAGATCCAGGTCCCTGGAGCTGGGACTTCCAGGGACTGTGATATTCATGTAATTTTCCCAGTTTCAATTAGTTTTTGATCTAATGCAGTCATTTCGGGGTCTGTTTGGAAAACTGAAGGAGTGGAAATAGGTTCAATGGGGTTTCAGCACAAGGCTGCAAGCTCTGATAGGGACATTTCCAGTGGCATAATGAGCTGCTCTGAGCTGTCTGCTCTGGCTGGCCCTGTGAGTGATCTGTGAGCATCAGCTTTTTATCATTCTCCTGAAACCCATTTGTAAATCCTCTTTTTTCTTAGTCGTGGTTCTATTTGCCAGTAACTCACCCTCCTTAATGGAACAAGGTGACTTTTAGGGATATTAGAAAGAGATTTGTTTAAAACTTTAGAAATAAAGCACAGAAGCTGGGTATCCATTCTCCCCTTTAGAGCATGCTTAAATAAACAGGGCCCAGAAGTCAACAGGATAATTATAACCCACTTTGATAGATTATGGGTGGAGAACATTAATCACTGGTTAATCTTGGGAGATATGACACAACCTTACCACATCACAAACTTAAAATCTTAGTGCAGCGCATACAGCAAAGCATTTACAAACCTACACCAGAAGCCAAAAGAAAGGAAGAAAAGAAAAAAGATAACAAATTTATTTCCAACTTCTGACGAGTAAAAGGTCTTGTATTCTCATTTGGTTTGAATATAACTTGTAATAACAATAAATGTTTCATGCCAGGGGCAATAGACTTACACAGCACTTGCTGTAGCATCTCTCATTTCTTTCCTCTTGACCCATGTTCATATTTGCAAGGCAGATACTTCAGGGACTACCCATGTCTGCAAGCTATAAAATGATGTCAGGTTTGCAGCCAACATCCATCTTCCTTAAAAATGCTCACTATTCTTCAGCAATATTCCCAATTATTAACTTAGGGCAAAGCTTTACGGCATTTTGGTTGCATTGTGGAACAGAGCTGTAAAATTATTTCCCTAAGAGGATTCATTCCCATTAGTGATGTATTTACTGTTGCCACCACACGCAATCAAATCACCATTTATATAAACCTTCCCTTGCAAATCAAGTGTTTGTATTCAGCAGCCCTCAAGCTGTGGCTGCTGTCACTGTGAAAATAACAAAATAAGAAATTCTCTTGGGATGCTCGCTCCTGGAGTGGGTCCAGTGGTGGGCTCCAAAGATGCTGAGCCTGGAAATTCTCTGTTATTTGGATGAGGATATAGAGAATGACACTACAGATTCACAACTGTGCAGACACATCCACCTCTTGGCAGCTCCATCCAAATTTGTCCTGCTTCAGGATCTGCTCATTTGGTCTCTAAAACAATTAACCATTCTTTACTAGATTAAAAACAAAGGCTTGTTTTGTACCCTGTCTATTAAAAAAACAAAACAACTTTGCAGGAAACTGTGCAGATACTGAAATTCCATCTAAAGAAGAAGATTAAAAGCATCAGAAATTTAAAAAAAAATCCCCATTTTGTCTCATACAGCTTTTCAACATTGCTTTCCAAGATACCACATTTTACAGCCAGCCAGTATTACTTTATTTATATCCTATTACAAATGGCATTCAATTTTAAACATCTGCAAGGTGTTAAGCATCCTCAGTAAATTTCTGAGTAAGCTCAACTCCCACCAGCTACAGATGGAGAGGAGGGGGCTGAGAAGTACATTGCAGGAGTCATTCTTGAGTACATTTAAATTTAATTCCATTTTGAGAGGTGTTGTGCTTTGGGGCCACCAAATCACTCTCCACTTTTAGAAGGCTGACTCTTACAGCAGCTAAAAGCTACACTTCAGCCTCTCCTCAAGGTCTGTACTTCTCAGTACTTTGTATCTCGTTCAGAAACTCCAAAGTATAAAAGCCACCATAAAATCAACAAAACCAGCACAAAGCTTTTATTTTCCTTTTTTTTTTTTCTTTCCTTTTTTTTTTTCTTTCCCTCTGGGTTTGACTCAAAAGCTCCCAGCTTTTAGAATTTGATGGCAGCTTGCACCAGTGGGTGAATTTTACATGGGTGATGTGGATAATTCAGATTTATGCAGAACATTGGTTGTTTCTCACTACAACTCATTGCTTGTGATTTCTGTTGGCTGAATAGCAATGTGCTCCTGCTGGATTAGGTTAGGGGTTTAAGCCAAATAAACAAATTTTCAAGATACAGGCTCTTGTTGAATGTATCCTTGAAAATTTCTGGGAGATATGTCTCACATAGGGACCTGTAGAGTTTAGCAGTACTGAATTACAGGAAGAATTTCTGTACAACCTGAAAAACAAAGTAAAAAAAATCACGTTTTCCATTAACTCTGTTTAAGCAGATAAGGCCAGGCCAGTCTAAGATTAAAGTAACAATATTAGCGCTTTGAGCAGCTTTAGGAAAACATGTTTGTACTTGACAAAACTGAATAGACTGACAACTTTGTGAGCCACTGCATACCATAAACTACAACTATAATATTCCTCTCTGTAGATTTTAGCAATTTATGAAGTTAAAATATCATAGCAGAAGCTTCAGGATGCACTCCACAGTACCAAGCACATCCCAGTCCTGATCCCTGCCTGGGGAAGAAGGTTGTGCTCATTAAGAAGATCATAGAACATGAGAATCTATCTTGTAAGGTTTGTAAACAACTCCATGAGTTATCTTCAAGTCAGAATCTTTCTAGAGATCAAAGGAGCTCAAGATATCAAAGCTCCTGCTACACAAGGGAGGTTTAGAATATAATCGACATTCTGAGCATCAACACAAAGGCTCAGGAGCCAAAATGCACCTTCCCAGCTCTCCAATTCCTTGGGATAAATTTGATCTCATCAAATATTGAGCAGAAGAGATCTGGGATCAGTTTGTGTTTGTTTGGGGTTTTTTCCAAAGAGTTTGGGGTTTTTTATCCAAAGAGTTATATTTTCCAAAGTGTTATAATTTCCAAACAGTTATATTTTCTCACTGAAGAGAGAACAACATGATTTCAGAAGAAGTTGTACCACCCTTTCATTAACATCTTGATTAGAATACCACTAATGTACAATTAACCACTTTTAAATTTATAACTGTTATGCACCATTGTTTTGAGGTTGTAATTGCACCTCAGAATCCAAAGCAGCTTAAATAAGCATTGCACCTACATTGTTAAGTAAAACAAAAAATCCCCTGGTTATAAATCTCAAGATATAGATAAAATATGTTTTATATAGATGATAGTCTAGTCAGATATAGTATAATTAATTCAAGTTATCTCAGCAGGACCTCTGAAGGCTTTAGCATGGTTTGAGGGCATGGGTTTGTTCTCTATAAAGGCAATAAAAACTCACATTTGGGAGAGGTCTTTAGAGAACCCAATGGGATTTTATGCTGTTGTTGTACTTTGTGTTATTAACCTTTTAGCAGAAGGTTGCAAAAATATTTCATCAAAAATAAAAAAATATATATATAAAATATACCAAACAACAAAACCTAGAAAATCCCCATCTGAGAGCTGACTCTAAATTCTTTCTGAGGTTGTAGCTGCACTGCAGGCTCTATCCATCAGCAGTAGCTCCAAGATAATGACTTTGAGATCTTGAAAACCCAAAGCCCATGAGAACAGGAGGCATAAACCATCAGGAAAACCCACGCTTCGAGGCAATACTTGGGGAAAAAAAAACCCTCAGCATATAGCCAGTGATTTAATAATATTATTTCTCTGTTAGAATGATGGTAAAACCTTCAAACTGCACAGGAGATCATAGGCAGTGTTTTCTAGCAAACACACAGTGTGCCTTTGCTCCAAGGGGCTTAAACTCAGGTGTAGAGACAGCAGAAAGAAGAGAATAAAGGGATGTGTTTTCACTTTAATGATGCAGAATTGAGGCACTGGGAGCTCCATGCAGTGCCTGGGTATCACACAGATCTCTCTGCACTGATACCTTCGTGCCCAGAGCTCCAGCCAAGCTCCTGCTCTTTAAAGACATCATTTGCAGGAGCTCCAGGACTGTTCCAGCAGTGTTCCCTCAATAAACAGCAAAGAATGGGCACAGATGAAGGTGTGAGTAGCTTACACCAGGTATTTTAATAACCTGCTTTGAAAGACTCTAATTAGGCTAATTCAGCTAATTAGCCTCCAAGAATCACAGGGGATTACAAGACTATTTCACAACACTAAATAATGCTAAACATTACACAATTACCTAAGTTATTATTTTTTTTAAATGCAACTTCCTTAGCACGTGCAGGATGGAAAAATGAATAATGGCCAGCTCTAGCACGTGGCTCATTGAATCTTAGGCTGAGTTCTAATTATTTTTCAAAAAGAAATGTCAGTTGTAACACTACTTGTTAATTTAGCCACTGAAGTGATGTATTAAGAGCAGCATCTCTGGGCAGAATGACAGTAATTTGAAATAAAGGCTCAGCACAGCGCTCCAAGGAAATCTTAAGTATGGTGAAACAAAGTCACTCTGTAAAGATTTTTGTGGGTTTAATTCTTTTGGATGTTCCTTCCTTGAGCAGCTGATGGTTATTCTGCACCAAGATAATTACAAAAATCACACTGTGAAAAGAGCAGTGTCAGTTTGTGGTAAATTCTGTGGAAAAGCTTTTAATTTATTTTTAAAATGTCATTACTGTTTTTCTGAAGCATTCACCGTCTGTTGAATGTCCTTTCATAACCATAAAACTCCTCAGTGTCCACTTTGTTCTCAGTTTAAAACAAATGTGTTGATATTTTATCTATCTGCAAACTCATAAAATATTCATATATCAATCCACATCTTGTCTACCTGCCAAAATAAAGGCCAGGCTATATTTCAATATATTTTTTTCTGTTCAGCTGGTGCATTTCTCTCAGTCCACTAATTGAAATAGTTTTGATTTCTCTGAATCACTCTGTTTTAGAGAGGAATTTTATTTGCCTCTGATTTCTAGTTCTTTTCCCTCACATCGACCATTCTGAGGATTTCATTCTTCAGTGGCTTCTAGGATGGCTTTTGTGCTTATACAAAAATATTCCAGCACTCTAGAGCTGACCAAAATTATCACATGTGAAGGTGTGTGATCACTGCCCCAGGTTGTGATGACAAGTAAACCACTCCTTTAGCTGAAACATCCTTCTCCTGCACCCACGGTGTGTTACATGAGTGAACCTTCCAAATGTCTCAGCTTCGCTGCCAACACCAGATCTTCTCCCTTCTCACTCTGAAACCAGCCCAGCTCCCCTGGGCTCCATTCCAGTCACAGAGAATCAGCACCTGATCTCCTCCTCCCTGGTCTTTTAGCTCCTAATGACTTGCTGCTCATTGTATTAAAGTTAAATTTTCTATTCACAGAGAGCTTCTCTCAGTTTGAGAACCCCCAAAGCATTAAAGGAGGTGGAAAAACATTTAAAAGCACAATTAAAAGCAAAGCAATGAATTATGAGCTCTGCCCCAACTTCAAATGATGAGGCAATAAACCCCAGAGTCCTAGGACACAAATTTACATATAACCCCTAAATTAAATTTTCTCTAAAATTAAATTTCTGCAAGACCTCTTCTGACCAACAAGGATTGTCAGAATCTTGAGCATGATGTGTGCTATATCCTCACACAGAGCTGAAGGACAAATTTGAAAAGAAGGTTCATGTAGAGCAGATCCCAGTCAAAAACCCCCAGGATTAAAGAAGTGTGGCTCCTGCCACCTCTGTTAACTCAAGTCTCCAACTAATAAAGAGAGGCCCAGCTTGGTAATAAATGCAGGAGCTATTTGCCTATAATATCTGTCTGACAGGATTCATTTTAGTCCCTTTTTTTATAGCAGACACTTATCAACTGTCCAATTATCTTAATTGCCAAGCCATAAAAATTAAGAAAAAAAATCAGAGAAGCCAAAAAAACAACATGGCAACGATGATTAGAAAAGCACTTTGTTTGCAGGAGGTACTTTGACACCCACAAAAAGAGCAGTGACACCAGAAGCAGCAAGAACCTCATTAGTCACTAAGAAATTTTGCACAAAAAGCCAAAGTCATCACAAAACAACAGAGAATCCTGGTGGAGTGAGGCTGGCCCTGGGTTTTTCATCATTCAGGTTGTTTCCTGTGCCATATGGTCAAAAATGAGAAGCTTCTAAACTGACTAATTATTGAGAGAAGTGGAGAGAGCTGTCTGGCCTTATACAGAGAGCATCCTCCAGGTCCCCTCTCACACAGGGGTTTCAGTAACAAAATCAATTTTCTGTTTATTTGTAGCAAAACCTTTTTCCCATCATTTTGCTCACAGACTCAGGCATGTAAAACCTACCCCTTTTGTCCCACTCTTGGAAGCAGCAAGGAAAAGGAAGAGATAATTATTGTGGTTCCCTTATTTTAACCCTGGGGGTGCTGGTAAGCAGTGTAATGAGGAAAAAGAGCTTTACAGAGATTTGAAAAATATTGAGAAGGGGTTTAAAAGACCAGTTAATTGCTTATAGAGCTCTGAACATCACCTGGGACTGAATTTGGTTGTTAAGACTGCAAATAAAAAATGTCAAGGATGCAAAGGGAACTCGAAATTGCAGCTGCTGAGGTTGTCCATGGTCCATAACATGTTCATCACCATTGGGATGCCCAGGAAAGTGGGTTTGTGTGAAATATGGAGCTGTTTCTATGGGCAGCATGCAATCACAGACTTGCACATTTTTCAGAAAAATAGGCAAAGCAAGGAAAGAAGTGCAGAAATGTCCTGTTACTAAAGCAGCCACAGAAAAACATCAGAAATCTTTATTTTTGGCAACATTTTCATGTTAGTGATAAGCCCCTGTTTCTACCTTGGATCACTCCTGTTCATGGGGAAGGACAGAAACTCCACTTCCTTGGTTTCTTCCCTTGAGCCAAGATGAGCTTTTGCTCCTCAGAACAAGATCACTTCACCACAACGCTCATGCAGATGGCTCCAAGCACTTGGAAATGGATATTTTACAAAATAAAAGAGCTATAATGCCTCAGTGTCAGCCCCAGAAGGTCAAAGCCTCCCTGCCTGCATCTCACACTTGCCCTTCCACAAATGTTTTTCACAGGGAAGCCAGCTGAGAGCCCTCATTCTGCCTTCTTTCATCTGCCCAAGGTGGCAAAGGTCACCCCTCTTCCAAGTGAATTATCACTTTGAAGGCAACCTTGTGATCATTTCCTTCAAACAGTGGAGACCAGCTCAGCACTGAGTGCAGCCAGAGCCTCTCCTGAAGGGTTTGGCAGCTGGGGATGGATTTTGGTTCCCTGCTGCATTCACAGGTTTGTGAGCAGCCCCCCAGGAGAGGAGATTGGGTCATGTCTGCACTTCTGGCATCCAAAACAAACCCAACAGATTTCACACAGCTCCAAGGTCAGGAGCTCTGACTTTTAAAGGGCTGAGGTTTGAAACATCTGCTGAGGTTTAATTCAGAATTTTGGGGTTGTCCACTTTGGGTGTCACAATGCAGTATCACAAGTGTGTTCATGCCAAAAACCCACATTCACATGTTTGAAAATTCACATATATGAAAATTAGGCAACTCTATATGGTCAAAATTCACAATATCTGCATTCAGCTTCAGTCATTAGGATGACTACAGCACCTGACAGTCTGAATGAAATAGCTAAAAATCTGAAATTCAGTTGCATTCCAGAAAAAAAGCCACAAGCCAGATTTGATATTGGCCTGCAATGACAGAGAAAAGACAAAACAGGTACACCAACTGTTGAATACATTTAAAAAAAAAAAAATTCACAAGGGAATGAGCAATATCCTGCACAATTGACTCAAGAATTTCCAACAGCCTTTCTGGGTTTTCCACCAAAATAAAACAAGTGCTCTAAATCTTTATTATGTGACAAGAATTGTAACAGATTTAAAATATAATACAATTCTGGTAGCCAATTTTTTTTTCAAAATGGATACCTGTATTCAGCTGAAAGTATTATATTTAAGTCAAATATTCTTTTATGAGCAGCAGATTGGGGATATATGGCAACAAGCACACATTTCTCTATATTACCTTATTTTAATGTCAACACCATGCACAGAGCAGAATTAGAGTTCCAAAATCACATGGAATGAAGTAAATATTTGTTATTAATTTAATTGCTCTCAAAGTACATGGAATTTCTTTTTATGATTCTTATATAATCAATTCAGTCCAATATGGTGAAAATGTAAAAACGCCAAATCCAACGTATAAACAATATTGTGCCCTCGGGTTAGTCAGTAGCTGCAACACACGGTTGTGTTTTGGAACATAACTGAGCTGAACCCACACATTTCTCTTTTTAGCATGTGTGATTCCATCAAATATGCTCAAAGCTCGATTTCTGGTGGTGTTCTGTACTGGCAGCTATAAAAACTAATGACTGTACTGCAGGGTGGAACATTTGGGTCACTTACACCAGCAGAAATCAAGAATAATTTTGCCATGGTGCCTGTGTACCTTCACATTGAAATCTCTGCTGGCAATTCCTGTGAGGAAAAAAACAAATCCAAAGCAGGACTTGATGGCTGGGAGACACATGGAATTTATACTGTAGCTTCTTTTAATGATGACATTCATTAACCATCCCAACAAATGAGCAAGAAATATGACACAGGGACCTTTCTGAAATCTCCTATTAGGTCCATATGGTTTTTCTGCTTTCAAAGATCCCTCTGGCCTGGCCAGAACAACACCACCACCTTTTTGTTGCCAAATTTGCCAGGCACAACGTAAAATCAGTATATTGCTATATTTCTCCTTTTTTATGGGGAGAATCATCTAGCTTGTTCCAACTTTTTTCCCTGAAAAATATGGTTTGAAAAGGTTTTCCATCTTTTGCATTATGTCACTGAATTTTAAGGACTTATTCAAATTCCCTGTACTGTGTTGTGTTTACATGTTCGTGACAATGAAAATCAGCAAAATAGCAAAATCAAAGTTCAGAATTTCTAGGGGTTACTTAGAAACATTGTTAATATCAGAGAGGTTATTCTGCTCTCGTCTCTCTCTATAAAAACCAAAAGCATGCAGATCAATGAGGGTATAACACTGATATTTTTAAATGTCAAGCCACTTTAAATGGGTCTCTTTGTTTATAAGCAACTTCTCCAAGCACCATCAACGAGTCAGCTCCCAGTGCCAGCTCAGTTTCACAGACTGAGAGCAGAATTCATAAAATTGCTCTGCCAAATCATCAGGGCTTGACCAACACGCAGGTTTGCAGGCATGGAGCATCACTGGGAGCAGAGACTTGCAGGCAAAACACCTGCTCTCTGCAGTTGTTATTTTTATATCTCTGGACAAAGATCTTCTAGCAAAGTGCTCCTGATGCTAAGCTGAAAGCACTCAGCATTTTTGTCACATCTAGAGGAGCACAGGGAAAGGGCTGTAGGCATTCCCAGCTGTCCCAATCTAATTAACTTGGCCTCCAGGCAAGAGCAAATCCAAGCAGTTTCTTTCTGTGTGAACATTGGAACTTTTATCCAGACCTCATCTAAAGTGAGGTGATGTTCTTCCACAATGGACACTGGATCAGGTTCTATTGAAAATCTCTCTAGGTGGGTAGCATTTTACAAAACCTTTTAATTCCCTTGATTTTTGTACTAAACCCCAAATAAGGCATTAGCCAATAATTTATTACCAGTGCACTGTTGATAGAGATCTTTTCAGATATACAACACATCAATAATGCCTATATATAAAAAATATATTTATTTTTATATATAAATATGTCTATAAGATATATATATCTACACCTGCTTATATATATACATATATATGTTATATATAATATATAATATAATATTTATATAATATAATATATATTTATATATTAAATATAATATATATTATATAATATGTAATAAATAATAATAATAAACATAACTTTACTGAAGCATGTAGGGTTTTGGTTGGGATTTATTATTATTATTATTGCTGTTAAAGCAGCAAGGAGAAGTAAATTTAATTTAGGAACAGAGCACTAAAAAATGTGCTCATCCTAACAGGTAACATTGATCTCATAGAATCATTTTTGTTGGCTAAGACCCTTAAGATCATAGAGTCCAAGACTTTAAGCTATTAAAACTGGAGCTGTAGTTTTTCCAAGCTGCCAGAATTTAAAACTTTCTGACCAGATTCTTCTAGATATTCTATGAGTGCAGGGTGCAATGTGTAATATCAAATTTATTTATTTGGTTCTATTTTGTGGTCTGTGGGATTCCTTATTTGGCAGAGTGGTAATATCCACTGCAATATCCCTAAAATCACCCTACAAGTAGGAAAATATAGGAATTGCAATCTGCAGTTCAATCCCAATAAGAACCCCAGTGTACAGAACACCTGTAAGGAACAAAACAGCAATTCTGTAAAATGGGTTTTATTCAAGCATAACTGTAAACATAAACTTTTCTTTGCCTATGGTAGACCACTATCAATAATTGCTCTATTTTACAGACCTACAGTCCTCCCTAAATCTCTGTTTTTCAGCATCTCTTTCTTTCCTGATGGGTGTCAGGGGAGCTTTCACGGGTCTGCAATGCCTCTCTGCAAATGTGACACTTTCTTGTCACACGTGCAGGTGGCCACTTACTGAAACACAATTATTATGTGCATTTTCATTCATTCTGGTGGTGCTGTTAGGGAAGAATTGTAGCATTTTCTAATGGAATGGATAATCACCTCTTGGCCTTTCTGCAGTAATGAGAAACAGTGGAATTTCCAAATGTGCCCAGAGTGATTTCTCCAAGGGAAAAAAATAAAATCAAGCTGTATTTAACACCTTCCAAATCTCCCGTTTTTATGCAACTTACAACAACCTGACAGAAATCAATACTCTCTATATGTTCTCTTAATTATTATCCTTTGACATGCAGCTGATTAATAAGGAGTGGTAGGGAAGGTGAAGTGAAATCACTGCCTCCTTCCCTAACAAAAAATTATTTGCCAGTGATTTTTACATAGGAAAAGAACCCAAATCTATGTTACAATAGTATTCTAGTTGATCATGCTTGAGGATCAAATTTCCCTGACTCACAGACACAAGGAAAACTTCCTGCATGACTTCCTCCAAAAGACACAGCATAAGACAACACTGATTTTTCTTAACTAGGCATTCAAGTGGGACTATAGAAGATACACAGAAAGTGGATTTAAGAGGGCTTATATTAATTAATTTTAAAGCATTTCAGTTAAAAATATATAATTTCCCACTATTCCCACTCTGCCTTTTCTGCTGTCAGGATCTAGAATTGCAGAAAACATCTGCAGCACTGCAATATTTTAGATGAGGTAGCTTGGAAATAAAGGGTGAAGTGGAAAAGAGGACCCAGCTCGTCCCCAGCCCTGCTGTGTTTCATTCTTCTCAAGCTGAGCTATTTACCCCTGATTTAACAGCAGGAATTCAGAGAGGCTTCACTCCTTGTCCAAATACTCTGCCAGGGTAAAAGGACTATGAATTGCTCCTACATCTTCATCCCTCCTGCTCTCTGAAGGGATCTCCATCACACAACTGCCTGACTAAAAGCTCTGCTCCATGAGGACTGCAAGAGAACAAAAAGATCATGCATAAAAAAAAAATAATAAAATTCAATCATAGAAAGTTTGTTGGAAGGCTTTGTAAAACAAACTCACTCAGCAATTATCACCCTCATTGATTTGTCCATCATCTTTAAAAAAAAAAAGTCAATTAATTTAGCAATTTGTGCCATATTGAAAAGCCTGATTAAAACTTAAAGGGCAATTATTGCTTTTCTAGCTCTCAGAGAAATAATGCTAATGCAATTTCATCCAAAACAGGAGTTCAGTGAATAGGACTGTGCTACTGAAAACAAAATTGAGGCTCTGCTGCAGCTCTGCTGAAGTAATAAGGATCACTAAAAAGAAAGAGAAAACCCTGAAGTCCAAATGACCTCTAAAAATACCATTTATTTTTGTTAGGAAAGAACAAAAACACTAATCTAGAAAGCAGTTTATATAGCTAATACCAATTCTCTTGCCCTAGCAAACAAACACGAATTTAAGTGATAAAACCAGTAAGGTTTAATGCAGGAATTCAAAAGAGATTAAGCACATTTATCACATGCAGGTAGGTAACACATAGAATATGAGCCATCAAGTCAGAAAATAATGCCCTGAAACATAAAATAGAGCAAGGAAATTCATCTCATTATAGCAGTGCTGCTCCTCTAGACTGCAGATTTCTGCATTTCTCCATTCTCTCATTCCACACGGGGCCCAAAGTGTAACAAAACCCACTCACTTTTCAAGCAGGTTTGAATTTACTGGTCTCAGCAAGGACTGCATTCTCTGCTGAAAACCAGTGGCACAACACAAGCACTAAAGGTCCCAAAATCTCATTATGTCAGATCAATGAAGTGGTTTTTCACCCAGATATTCACACTGTGGCTTCCTGTATCCCTATTGATCAAATTCCTTCAACTGAATAATGCACTATTAATCTTTGGGGGCATTTTGACTTCTTCTGAAGAGTGCATATTTGAAGTGAAAGCAGGAAGACTTAAATGAATGTCAGAATCTTCCGGTTTCAAAGTGCCTTTACAAAATACACAATTATATTACAATATAATTGCAAAAAAAAGTGATTTTTCTGTCTCCCAGCAGCATCCCAAGGGCAGCACTGCAGGGACAGCAAGAAGCTGCTGATAAGGAGCAGCTGACAAGGTTTCTTTCAAATCTTGAAAGAAGCCTACCTGTACCTTTCCTCTCAGGAGAAATCATGAGCTAACCTAGAAAATATATATAACATCATGACCAACCCTACAAGCAGCTTTAAACCACTTCAAAAAATAAATAACTTACATTAAATATAACAAAGTAGTTGGAAATTCAAGAATTAGAAGGTGGTATGAGGAATTAGGAAACAAGCAAAAAATACTCAGTCATGCTCAAGGCTCTGTTAGCTGAAGAAAAAACTACAATCTGAATTTTAGAAATTTTTAGAAATTTTTAGAAATTTTTAGAAATTTTTAGAAATTTTTAGAAATTTTTAGAAATTAGGGAAATTGCACTCATACTTTTTACAATTAACAGATTTTGAAAAATCTTAACAAGCAAATTTTCTAGTGCCAAAACCAGGTTCAGTCAACCTCGAGTTAAAAAAAAATTACACCCTTCTGTTTGAAATTGCCAGGTATCAGTAATTGCACAAGGTTATGAAACCTCTTTCAGCCCTTTTTCCATGCTGTCCTGGAAGGTTTTGGTCCAGCCACCCCAATTCTCTGTGGCCATGTCCTATCCATCCTTTTTCTCTGTATCCAGGTCCCACCTCCCTCAGCCTCTGCTCTGGTTTAGCACTCAGCTCACTCAACATAAATAAAATAAAATAAATCAAACAAAATAAATGTCAAAACCAAAAGAAACACTGAGAGTAAAAATTGGAAAATTAAATATTTTCACTGTTTTTTTCTACAGGACAATTTATTAGTGTCACTCCCATGGATTGCTCAGTTGAATAAATTGCTTCTGCCCAATGGAGAAGGAGATGATTACTACAAAAACCCAAACAAACCATGAAATCTGTGATAGCAGTAATCATTAATTTTGAAAGAAGTCATTAAAATATGCCAGTAACATATTTATATTCTCAGCAATATTTCACTGACAAGGGACTCAATTCAGAAATGGGCACAGCTTCAGCAAAACTCTTCTAAATATTACTTTTTGACATGCTTAAGTGGAGGCTTTATTAAATAAAATTTCAGTAACTTTCTATTTGAAGTTACACTGTGAAATTCACTCAAGGAACTTCATTACCACACTTCTTGTATTTTTTATTTTGCTTCTTGATATACTCAGCTTGTAAAACATTAAATAATCAGAAAGTCAAATCTTCACCTCATTTTTCCCACATTCAAGAGGGAGCACTGTCACCCAATCTAATTACATTTTTTAAGGAATAAGCTTCACAGTAAAAGGTAGCTCTTAAATGATTTAGAATTTCTTAACTTGCAAAGTGGGGTCTTTTCACTTTTTATCTGACTGTAATAAAGTGAATGCTGATTTTGCAGGGAAAATAAAGAGCAATGTCACTTCTCTCAGGTAAGTACAAGCTGGTTCAGTGCCAGCCTAATTCAAAACAAGGTAGAACCAGTGTCTTTCATGCTGTAGCCTGACTTGTCCTCTCTACATGCCCAGCTGAGGATCACCTTTCTTCACCTACTGAACTGGGACACTTTTTGTAGTTCAAGATATAAAGGAAAACACAGTTTTAACATTTAAAATGAGCTCTAATTAACTCAGCCTGCCTTTATGTTAATGAGTGCCCTGGAGGTCAAACATCATTCAATCATTAATTCACCTCCCAATTAATTGCATGAAGCAGTTTCCATATCTGCTCTCATAGAGCTTCACTTTGCAAAAAGAAGTTGATTCATCTGTGGGTGCTGTACACGTGTTTGGAAACACAAATCAGCAAATACCGGAATTAACCTCACTACTGCAACTGCCCTTAGGCTCTTGCCAAATCAACCCTACAGAATTTATACTGAATATTCCCTCCAATGAAACAGATAAGTGAGATGAGGAAAAAAAATTAAATTATTCTCTTTTTTTTTTTCTGATAAAGGCCAAATAGAGGGACAGGCAGCAATTATCTACAAATAATAGCAACACATGGAGATCAGTGGGTGTAACTGATTGTGTCATTAATTGGGGTGTTAGGGCATGGGTTGGACTCAATCTTGGAGGTCTCTTCCATCCTAGTCATTCTGTTGAACTCAGCCTAACACAAATCATGGCAATTAAACCTGTTAGAAAACCAAATGATCTGCTACACAAATTCTAGGACCTCCTGCTTGATAAATAAACTAAACCAATAACAATCCAGTGATGGATTAGCAATTCCCACTTGCCTTTTCCCAGCACTTCACAGGCAGTAATTGGCTCTGACACAGTTCATCACCCTCATTGTTACAGCAGCAGCCACCCTGAGCTCCTAAAAGGAACCAGGAGCACCACCGAGCTCTGCAATTAATTGTGCCAATTAATCACAAAACTCATCACCTCCATAAGAGCTTTCACCTCCACAGTGCCTTGTAAACATGCACCAAACACAAGTACGGGGCACTGATGACTGAAGGAGCAATGATGATTATTCTGTGTTTACAGCTCAGGGAGCTCTGCCAGGCAGAGCCTGCACAGGACAATTCCTCCTCCCCATCCTCAGCACATCCTGCACCTCCTCCTTCAGCCCTCCTCTTGCTGGGGTCTCTTCACTCCTACATTAAGCATTCATGGCAAATCTGCTCTGATTTTTCAAAATTTGGATGTTTTCCCCCCATTTTTAACACTTAAGGAAATGAGTGAGTAGCTGTCTGTAGAATCAGGGAATAGTTTGGGTTTGAAGGGACCTGTAAGGTCTTCTAGTCCAACCCCCGACATGGGCAGGGGCATCTTCAACCAGACTAGATTGCTCCAAGCCCCCCCACCTTGGACACTTCCAGGAATCTCCACAGGCAGGTTATTTCCTGCATTTTTAGGGTTTTCCCTACACAGACAGGTCTGCTGGGCTGTCCTACCACTCCCAAGAAAATGGAAATAGAAAAGAATCAGCTTTTGAGTTCCCACTAAATGTTTCCCTTTTATCCCTTGATTCCAAAATAGAAAATACCAAAAATCAATCAAAAAAAAACAAAGCTACAAGCAACCAACCAACCAAAAAACCAAAGAAAATTAATTAAAAACAAAAAATGCATAAAAGAAAAAGCATTAATCCTTAAACAAAATTAAAGGACTGCACTGGAAATGTCCTGCTGACTTCAGCTTGTTCCTGTGACCTGCCCATGCTCTGCAGGTGCACAGACCTGCAAACCAGACATATGGCACAGGTAGAAACTTTTGCTTTATTAATTACCTTGCAGTAATTAATTAACATTTTCATCTCAAGCTGCTGACTTGCATTTCTCTGCTTAAGAGAGGTCAAAAGATTCAGAGATTGGGGAAGTGATTCTGTCCCAGAGCAGCTGCCTTGCTGGACATTCACAGTCCTACAGCCTTTAGGCAACAATTGTTCACCTCCAAGGCTTGCAAAGAGAAACCTCTCAAGATCTGCTACTGGACAGCTCAATGTTTTTTATGTTCAATTCTAAGTGCAGAAATTCAATGTGAATTTAATGGAATAAAAATTCTATCAACCTCCTTGTCAGAACTCTCTCTGCTTTCTCAAATAAAATCCCACCCAAAGTTTGGCTCCTCCGTGCTGCATTGAAACCAGCTCAGCTTTCCTCCCATTCTTATGTGCAACATCACAAAACAATTCAGGCAATGTAGAGAACTAAATATTTTGGGAAAAGGGTTGTTTGGGACAAAAGAATATGGGGTTTCTCCTTAGCACAAACACTAAATTTAATTGTAGGAGTTGCCAGAAAACGTGGAACAAGGGATACAGAAATTGATAGCAACTAGGAAATTTTAAAAAGCAGAGGAGTAAAGGGGAAAAAAGCAATAATATTTTTGATATTTTTGTCTGATGGAAAGCAACAGGAAATCACATTTCATGAGCAGACAGTGCCAGGTGCTCCTGTGTGAAATGGAAAACAGAGGATGGAGAAACACACACAAAAAATGACCTTTGCTGGGGCAAATGTGAAAACTCAGACATGTCTGGGCTAAGCACTACCATGGAATCAAAGAGAGGAGCTGAAACAGAGCTTTTCATGGATAAAAAGTGTTTCACACTGGGGTCTGCACTCGTGTGTGCTGCTGTGCCCATTGTCCCCCTGCAGCTGGGGAGGAATCACGGCCCAGACTGGAACCACTGGCTGGAAAGGAGCTCTGCATCCCTGATGGAGCCACCAGCTAGAAAAGCTGTTGAGCAAAAGTGCAATAATAACAAAAAGTAGTTCATTTGACATCTTTGATGCTCTAGGAGCCTAAGGAGGCTCTGTAAGGAATAAACAGTGAGCAGCTCTGCCAGAACAAAGAGCTTGTGCACACCTTGCACATTAAACTTAGGATAAAACCCTATCAATGAGGTTTCTTACCCTCATTTTTTATCAACCTTTGCATCAAATTACAGCTGATCAAACAAAGCCCTGTAGATAAATGGCTTAATAAGTCCTTAATCATAATTAAGAAAGCCTTAAAATCCCTAGAAGAAGGTTTCAAGGGATTTAAATAACAAAATGATAGTGAACAGCACAAACTGTACCATAGCAGCTTACAGACATATTCATGTCTTCCAGGATTTTTAGTTTAACGGCCTGCATATCTAGATTGAGAGACAAACACTGATATTAAATGACCAGAAACTTTAATTCAACAAATTAGAAATACTAGAACTGGTGGTAACAAAGCAGATTCAGAGGTTTAATTCTGTTCCAGCACTGTAACATGACCCCTTCAGGGGACAAAGTACTCCTTAGGGCAGGAGGACATAAATAATACAATTTGCAGTACATATTTATATAGGAACCTCAGTGGCTATGGGATCTAAACCTGTTTTGGGGGTTGGAGTGTTAAAATGAAGGGCAGAGCTAAAAGTCTCTCCTGGTGGGTTTGTTCCACAGTCTGTGAGAATTAAAGGTGTTCTCTGGATTGCAGATCTCCAGGCCATCATCACTCTCCCTGTGAGCCCAGAGTGGGAAGCACTGACAGCGCTCCTGGGCAGACTTTGGGGTCTGACAGGACTCAGAGGCACATCAGGATCAGCTGGAATCTGAGATATTTTGGGATTGCTGTGGCTGCTTTCCAGCTCACAGCATCTGTGGAGGTGTGAAAAAGGAACAGCCATGTGAAACTGATCCACTGGTGTATAAAATGAGTAGTAGCAAGGGGTTTATACTGAAATAAATGAAAAGGACTTTATTTCTATCCGTGACAAACTTCAGAGAGCACAATTTTGTATCTAAACTTCTTCACTCACTCATTTAATTTTATTTTTTTCAGTAGAGGGAATGGTGATCCTTCCTCTTAAAGTCCTCCAGGAAATAAGAAGCAAACACAAAACTTCAGCTATACACCCTCTTCTCTTGCTGCTAGTGGCATACTGAAGAATCTTTAGAAAAATTCCAAACTCTTTATTATATTTCTTGCTGGCTTTATCAGTAACAGTAATGTTTTTTTTCCCTCCAGCACTGCATGTATGTTGTGTATTAAGAACAGGTAAGACAGATATTAATTTGTTTCCAGTTACTCAATTATAAGGTATTAAAAGGTCACTTTTACTTTATTGTTACTTTACTTATTTCAGCATTTTTCAGATAATAATGTATATAAGGAAGTAAGAAGGAAGCAGGCAAAAGTTTCTGGACTTTCTGGAGGAAATTAAAGCTACTGCAGAAAATAAGGTATTCACCAAGAAATATTGGGACTTTTTCATTACTATTATTAGTGTTCTTGTTATTATTGCTACCATTACAAAACTCTAACCTAGTTACAACAAAATGCAATTTTTTCATATGTTTTTTGCAGTAGAAGTAACATTTAGTAATATTAAACCATCAGGTAATGCCACCAGCCATATTCAATGTCAGATCATTTAAAGTTTAACTTGTGACACCAGTAGATTAATTATTTCAATGAAATATCTTCTATTTCTTGTTCATTCTGCATCACAGCAGCAAGTCAGAACTTGGCAAATCAACGTTATGGGTACTTACAGTGCAAAATCAAAGAAAGAAAGAAAACCTCTTGTAGCAGCACATCTTAGATGAAAGAAAATAACCACTACAACAAATCAAAGAAAAGTTGTGATATGGAGATCCAGTCTGTACAATATTCCCTGATGCTGAGAAAAACCAGTCCCAGTGGAAGTAAAATTAATGAATTTCAAAATAATCTCTTTGGTCTAGAGTCTGAGCTCAAACAGGCTGCCCAGATCCTCAGAAATCATTCATCTGACAGCCTGTGCTTGAATTTTCCACTGTGGTCACCCTTCCACACAATTCACTTGGAGTGAAAAATCAGACAAAACTCATATCATGCAGAATGGTTTTCCTGCAGGAACGTGGGCTTGGGATGGCTTTTCCCTGACATCACCACCAATTCCCATCCAAAGCCTTGCCTGTGACAGGATCCCAGTTCCTAATTCACAGTTATAAATCCTCGTACATTTCTCTCCCACACTTCAAAAAACCAGCTTAGCAATGAAAGAGCAATTATGTAATTCCACATAACTACACCCTGTTCTTCTGAGTGTATTTAGGAGCTTGCATTTCTACCCTAAGTACCAAACCAGTCTAATTCAAGGAATCCATTACTCTAATCCCAGCTCTAAGAAGCTTTCCATGAACAATTTGCTTGTTCCCAGCCATTGCTGCAAGCCCACCAAAATTCTAATTATGAATTTCATTTCTTTTGGTCGTGCTACCCAAGCTGTCCAATGCTATTTAATAGGCACTTTCATTGATTTAAGTTTTTGGGTTTAGCATGAGATTTTTTTCCAAACAACTTTTCTATAAAAGCCACAATTCATAACTGCTCCCTGAGCCAGATGTATAATTTGTTCGAATTCTGAGAGAAATGAGAATTTTATTTCTGTTCCTGAATTCTTATCTTTCCAGATCATGAGAGCCAATCTGCTTTTCCACTCTAATTGATTCCCCATAAAATTCCTATTAGTTATGCTGAGTAGTAACCACTTATAAGCTAATGGAATTGGGCAACTTAATTACAAAACCATTTTAAATAATCATCTACATCTGTCTATTGCAGCATTCCACGTTGCTGTGGCTTGCATCATCATAATGCTGAACATAAAATCATTCACTTGCAATATTGCACTGGGGTCTAAACTCTTTACTTTGGGAAACAGGAAAACTGAAAGCTCTGGAGTTCTCCCGCAGTTTTGAAGGACACAGACCAACCTCGCTCACCCTGCCCAGTGAGATGGTTTGTGCCAAGGGTTTGAGGATCCTGCAGGTTTCAGGTGACAGAAATCTCTCAAAGGGCTGGGGGCAGTTTTGTCAGAAGCCACCACAGCTGCACATCAGCAAACATTTGGCAAAAACCAAGGAGGAGCAGCACTGCCCATGGCAGGATCTTCCCAGGACCAGGAGAAAGAGCCCAGCCCAAATCATGGCAACAAGCGAATGAATGAATCTATCAGCTTTTTCAAAATCTAATTTTGCAAAACTTGATCAGAGAAAGTCCTTCAGGAAAACAATCTGATGGGCAAATTCATACACTGAAGGCTAATGTCTGCACAAGCTGGCCAAAATTTCAGATTATGCCAACCAGTTCCAGAAGAACAGGGAATAACATCAGCAGACACCAAACAAGGATGCAAGTCTTCCTGCGCAAAAAATGCTGATACTGATAAAGAAATTAATTATTAATGGTTAATTTGGTGTTGCCTGCACTGACACCAGAATTATATTTTCTATAAATTATATTTTCAGATTCAATTACTCTGCATGTACCCAATTCATTTACAGATGGAATGTAAGATTTCATTGACTACCTGCATGGCACAGGTGCCTGATGTTCCTCTTGACAAATGATAATCTAATTCTATACCCTGCATATGCAACTTTTCTGTGCATCCACACGCTGGAACAACACCTCATCATGCTCCAGATATATCTGCAAAGAAAGGTTGCTGCCCAAATTAGAGAACAAATTGAGGGAAACTTGGGCATTCCTCCTCCTTGCTCTTCTTCTAAAAAAGAAATACAGATTAATTGTAAGCATAGAACCTCTCACATTTCAACTGATTGTCTCCTAGAAAATCTAATTGTAATTCATTAAACACTTTTTCTCAGAGGTTATCATTACCTAATCACATCCTTCTATGTACAGCCTTATACAACAAAGGTAACACTTTTGAATATGAGAGATTTCTCAAATTTAAACTATTTACTTATGTCTAACATTATACTTAAAGTGGATTCAAACCCCATTCACTTTTATTTGTGGAAAGAATTCTGATGGTGCTGCATGAAACAGATATAAATTAATTTGTGTTTAAGCTCACATTCTCAATTTGATTCATGTGAGTATTTTGCTCATTTACAGATTCAGTCCCCATGACTACATTTTTTGCATCAATAAGGTGAAACTCTTAGTCCAGCTCTTTAGCATTCTGAATATTTTTACAATCTTAGCTGTATATAACCTGCTGACCTTTAAGAAGTCAAGTATTTAGCTTTATTTAATCAAAGTTGTTCCTTGAGAGCACATAAAACCTAAATCCATTGAAACTGGAATTTCAGGAAAAAAAAACTGGGCAGATTGTTGTGTTGTCAGACCCATTTATCAACAGTCATATTTTAAGATAACCTTTTCCTATAAAAAGCAAATTGGGTGAAAATTACCTTTCAAGAAATATCCAACACAAAAATAATTGCTTTGAATGCTAAAACCTTTTAAATACCATGTCAATGCCATAACCAACAAAAGAATTTGAATCAATGGCACATTAAGTAATTTTTCATAAATAAAATTTCAACCCTTTCAAATCCTTGAACTTAATTGGAATTAGGGAAGTATTGTATCAATCTTCATATCCACATATCAGGAGTGCAGCTTTTCAAGGAGCTTTATTTTCCTGTCATCTGTAAGGATCAAGGGTTCAGTTTCTACTTTGAAACAGTCTTTAATAGCAACAGCAATCCCCAGTGTCAAACTTTTGAATTATTAACTTCATGCTTTTTTTTTTTTTTATGATGGAGAAAAAAAGGAGGGGAGAAATGGAAAAACAATTAATCCCCCACTCTTTAGTGGGGTTTAAAACTACATATTTCCCTCAAATCATTCAGTAATAGAAATGACTAAGATAAATACACCAAAAATAGCTATTCTAGGTCAAAATAGCTTTGTCCATTGAGTCAGCTGGGATGAGAAGCTGAGGAAGTCCATGATGAGTGTACTGGAGGAGCTTGAGCTGAGCTGTGCTTGCTCCACCTGCATCTCTTACTTGATTAGAAAGTAAATATGCAAAGGGCTCTGAATCACCTGAAAATTATCACAAATCACTCACTTCCATCTACAGATATATATATTTTTTTTTACATATTTCTATTTCTCTTCAGTTAACAGACAAAGCTGCTGTGTTTTCTACATCACCTTTGGAGCACAAAGCAGGATTAATGAAGTGAGGCAGGAATTTCTCTGAGCCTTCAGGTAGAGTCAGGAGAAAAGCTTCAGTTTGAATTCCAAAGGGTATTCACCTCCTAGAGCAGTGCCTTTAACATCTGCCACAAGGTTTGTAGAAACAGACAGAAAATGTCACTTGTTCAAGCATTAAATTTTGACCTTCCCAAGAGGGGAGAGCAGCTTGGCTCAGGAGCCAAAGACTCCTCCCAAATCTCCAGTGCTCAACAATTGGGTTGCAAGTGGGACCTTCACATCCCCAACATGCAGATTCCCAAAGGAGATGAATATTCAGAACACACCAACAATTCACCTGCAGGACAGCAGGAGGGGCAAACTGAGGTCAAATCTGGACAAACATAAGTCATGTTTGGTGCCCTATGGCTTCCAGGTCAGAGCCAGATACTCTCCCCAAGCTTGAAAGGGCAAAACCAGTGCAGGAAAATCTGCTTCAACCATTACCTGGGTTGAATTAACCCTTAGCATCCTACCCATACACCACACATACACTGAATTTAAGGATGCCCATCAGAGCTGCTCCCTCACGCCCCAGTGCAACAATAACTGCAAATTGCACAGCTCAGACAGCCAGAGCTGCAGCCTGGTTGCCCCTGCAACAAGTTGATTTTATACATCTGCAGTGCACTAAACATAATTATCTGGTAATTTTCCTAAATGAAAAAATGAATTTAAATTACTGAAGCACAGAATGACTTCTGCACACCAGCTTGCAGAGGCCGAGCCTGCCACATCTAGAAAACAGCAGTGCTTTGTTCTAATTATGCCTAAAGTAGATGATACAATTTCAGAAATAAGCTTTTTTCTGGTAAGACCAAAGAAATGGCTTCATAATATTTGTGGAACTTATTTTCTCCATTTTCAATTGCAGTGAAGCCAGAATTTAAGCAAATAAGCATTCCTTTGAGAATGTGCAGGGCAGACCTCAATTCCAAACACATTATATTCTGTTTCTTTATTCATATAGATAATTCTATCAAAGGCCATGAAACTGCTCCCATGAACACACCACAGATCAGATCTCAGCCTGAGCTGACAAGGTGGTGCTCAGTTAAAGGTTGGACTCAGTGTTCTTAGAGGTCCTTTCTAACCTAAATGATTTTGTGATTTTGTAATTTTCACTCATTAATAACATATAAAGATACATATACTACAATTAAATGGAAGCCATATCCTGATTTACAAGCAGCAAATGCAGTTAATACTTAAAGGAGCTAAAATGCCTCAGCCTTGTGCTGCAAATGTCCCCATTTATTCTGATCCCATACAGGAGTCAGAGAGGAGAGTGAAGAGGCTGATTATCTGTGGTGACACCACCCTGTCCTGCTGCAGAGTGAGGACAGCTTGAGTAGCAGCAGATCCATGAGAGAAATGTTCAGAGTTAATCAGGATTGATTCACTATTGACCCACTCAAAACACAGCTCAGCCCCCACGCAGCAGAGCACGATGTCACGGATAAACCAGGTGTAATAAGGCAGCCACTGACAGATTTATAACAGTAAATGAAGCATGAGCAAAGAATTGAGTCCACTAATCTATATAAAAAAGCCACTTTCATTTTGTAGAAATAGTGATTTAATTCACTTTATGTAAACTGCAAAGGAACAAGGATGATCAGTTTAACATATGCATTTTATGATTTGTGTGATTTAACAGAGTATTTATGCATTTGTAAGGTTAGGTCTAAAAACTGGAAATTTAACATACTTATGCCTTGTAGCTATTTTTCAATCCTTTTGGTTTTTCAGTTGTTTCTTTGAAGCATGCTGACTTAACATGGGTAAGTAATTGCTTTACAAATTAGTGAACAGAATTAAAATCTACTCTGAACATGGGATGAGTTACTCAGCATTCAGACTTTGAGAGTGTGTCAGGGGAATTTACTTCTTGGGGACTCTGCCAACATCACAGCTAAATGGATGGGTTATCCTTTCATATTTTGGAATACAATCAGGAGCCAGGGGTTCCCTGTGGCAGAATATGTCTGGAGCAAAATGATCCTGGTGTGTGAGTGTGGAATCAGCTGATCCACCCTGCAATATTGACCTCCTCAAGCCAACACACAGATGAGCCCAAAGGATAAGGGGAATCAATCTAGAATATCACATTAAAATTTCAGGTGGAAAATGGAGCTAAATGCTACCTTAGGACTAAATCTTGGGGACATCAACCACATCCACACAATCCTGCCCTAAAACAGTGAGGATTTCATCTTCTTTAACACCACAGACATAGGAAGTCTTGTGTAAGCCCTAGGAAACTAAACTAGGGACCTCAATTCAGAGTTTACTCTTAAAAATAAACAAAAAATTTTGATTATGTAAATATTGGGAAAAATTTGAAACACCAACCTGTTTTAGGACAGCACAAAGTCACCATACCTGTCTCTACACTTGATTATAATTGTGAGCTTCTCTTTCCTTGTCAGAAAACTGGATATTTTTTCTTTCAAAAGCTGAGCCTGGCTGCCATGTGCTCACACCAGAGCAGTGTCAGCACAGCACTCACTCAGCTGCTGGGGGAAGCCTGGAAACTCTGGTTTCCCCCCAGATCAGATGTGGCTTCTCTTTTCCAAAGGCTAAACATGAGGAAAAACAAGGCTTTAAGAGACTTCACATGAAAAGATTCAGCTTCAAAGACAACTCCAAGCAAAGGAAACATTTCTGATGGCAGTGGTGCTGCTGGAAGTTCATGCTTTGGTTTTGGTCTGGGTTAAATATCTGTATATTTAATCATTTACACTGATTTCTGGGGGGCAGAAATACAGTAGAGACAGGTGTGGGGAGCTGTTGTGGGTTTAGGTTTCCTCCTTTGCCTCTCCTGCCTGTGACCAGCATCATACAATTCCAGATTTATGGGTTTTAGCATCAGCCCCAGGACAGGACTTTGCTCCATTTCTTTTCATTTTAAAACTTTTAGGTTTCTGCTCCAGTTTTTAGGTTTGTTTTGGTTTGTGAGTTTTTTTGCTAATAATTCACATTCTTCATTCCTCAAACATTCAATGAAACTCCTTTGGCACTTTTCACTGTGATTAATCTCACCTGCTAGCTCTTTCTTTTTAACATAATCCATTAGGTTTGCATAATTTCTTGTTCCAGACCTGGATTTATTCAGAAGGTTGCATTTTTAAGTGAATTTTCAATTACCATTTTGTTTTCTGGTTAACAAAATGATTGCTGCTGGCAGCCTCAAGAGATCCAGCCAAGAAAAGCAGTTAGACAGAAATGTGGGGTTTCTTGATTAGCTAATCTCACTGGCTTCCCCAAAACAGCATCTTTTATGCTGATTTTACATCTGTTTGAATCTGAATTATCTATTTCTTCTATTCCTATTTCTCAAATTTTAAAGCCAAAAGAGCCTGCCTGCTGCTTTCTCTGATGCATCCAATGAAAATGGCATGTGAAAAATTAAAAATAAACAGAAATGTCATGCTGTTATACTTTGATACTTGGTTCATCTATTCCCTAGGAAATTGAAATCTTTTCTTAATATCAAGGAGAAGCAATTGTAGTTTCTTGTTTTCTTACAATCAGCTTTTAATTTGTTGAAAAAGAGCTGGGGTTTATAGGAAAATGATCAACACTAGTGGGAAACACATTTATTTTTATTTTTCTTTTTAAGGGACTATACTGGATTTCAGTTTCATTATCACTTGAGTTCTTGGGTTCCTTTTAGCCCCACATTCAATCAGCCCATTTTCTTTCTCCATTGGGTTAAGATAAAACTACAGAATTATCATTACATCCTTCTTAATTATTAATCATTCTTAATTAGCTACCAGAGCAGTCTCACACCTTTTCACCCCTATGGAACAAACACCTTCCTGTCTGTGCATCTGCAGGAGTCCAAAAACAGCCACAGGAAGCAAATCAGAGCAAAGCACTCCCTGGCTCTTAAACTGAAAATGTTCCTTTAGGAGAAACCACAGAAGCCCTTCCAGGATTTTTCCTCCTAGAGTCTGGATTTATTTCCAAATTCCATATTTTTATTTATTCCAGTTCCTGTCATTAGATCACTGCTACTTCCTGTTTAATTTTTTTTTTTCAGCAAAGTTGCTGTTAACCAACCTCTGCTCTCCAAGTAGTCAGGATTTTCCCTAATTCCATTAATTTAATGTTTATTTGCTCTGTTTCTTCAACGCTGAGATGTCTTTATCTTCTAGGCAAAGTGTCTCTCTGATAGACATCCTATAAATCAATGGCTCATCCTTTGGCAGCTGTGATGTGGGTGAAATTATCTCCACCTTCCTGAACATCACAAGCTCATTCCTTTAGAGCTGGTTGGGACACAGCTGTGACCAGCTCCCTCTTTTTTGTGGTGTTTTTCTACTGTTTTTTCTAATAAGTATTGGTAAATACATTATTTCATATCCTACTCTATAATTCTTAGTACTTCTGTTCCATTTAGTGCTTATTTTCTTATTCATATGCTCTGTCACATCTGACAGTGTCTCAAACATGTATAAGGAGATATTTTTGGGATACCATTCTGTGACTATCATGATACAATTATTGCACATCCCTTTACAGTGAAAACAAATAATTCAGGATCTGTGGCTGTTTAATCTAGAGATAAAAAGGCTGAGACATCACAAAGTTCTTGAGTGTGTTAAATCACGCTGTAAAGAAAACCAGGGCAATTTTCTTTCTGTATTTATAATAAATAAGCATTTCTGTTAAAAGCACAGAAAAATTCTTTGTTTTTTTAAAAAAATATTAACATTAGCATAGGACATGCCTAGTCTATCCAAAAGGTAAATACCTTTCTCCAAAACACTTCTTGTCTTTATCTTTCATGAATATGGAGAGCTACCAACAGAAGCAGGAGGTCTCACTGTATAGGGAAACTGGAAAAAGAGAAAAACATTGTTCTTCACTTTGATTTTTTCCTTTTTTTCCCCTTTTGCATGAGGTATCACTTTCACTCCCACTCAGAAGTTTCATTTTTCTGTAGAATACATTAACTGATTTTTGTAAGGAAGTTAAGTGCATGACTTTGGTCTGACTGGATAATAAAGTCAGGGAGAGATTGCACAGGTATAAAAACTAACCAGCATCAGTAGTTATGACGGTCAATGTAATGATAAATAAAACAGTTATATTAAATGTTCAATTAAACTTCTCACAAAGGCTTGATTTAGTAACACACTGCAGGCCAAGCTCCCCTTGTGACCTCCCTTCTATTTTTAATTTATATGAAGAAAGGGTTGGGGTGAGCATTTCTATTTACTGGCTTTATTCCTGCACCTCCAGGACAGTGCATCAATCCTCTGCCCTCAGTGCTGGAGCTGCTCCAGGGACTCTTTAAAACCATGGATGAGGCTGCTCTGGGGTGTGGGTGCTCTGGGGAACTGCTCCAGCTCATTTTCTCACCTCTGAGGGGAACATTGTGCCCCAGCACCTCCAGAGCTCCTTGGAAATTCCTGGCACAAGTTCTTCAGGATGCCTGATCCTACACACTCACAACATGTCAATTAAAACTCCCCTTCACCTTTTTCATGTTTTACTAGTGAGATTGCTTATAAGGGAGTCTACAACTTCTTGGCTAATAACTAACCAATCCACTGTGCTGGCACAGAAAGGGCAAGGAAGAGAATGAAGGAATATTCAGAAAATGTAAATTAAGAAATCTTTAATTCACACAGGCTGCCTAAGAGACAATGAGAACTGTATGATTGGGTGGACTGTGCCAAACTCACTTTTCCCTGGACACAGAGAGCCTTGGAGGCATCAACATGGACCAGACTGAGCCATCTGGTGGCAGTTTGGTCTTCAGAATACTGAATATTTCTTTAGCTATATAAGCTTTATAATTACTGGGTTTTTTGGTAAGGACATGACAGATTCCAACTCAGGAAAGCTACAAAAAAATAGTAGAGAACTTTCACAAAAGAAGAAAACTACTCACACAGCTTTCAACAGGGAAACATTTCAAGTGACCATGTTTGTCACACAATTATTTTTTAAGACCTGTCTCAAAGCATGGATATTCTGAATGAGATCCTAACGAGCAGTGCTCTGATTCTGGTTAAGCAACTCTAATGACCTGCCTTTATTATTTTATATTATTTTATATTATTAACTCTAAAGCACTTTTTTTATTTGCACAGGTGAACCAGAGCTTGATGTAGAATATTTTGTAAGCTTGGAGTTTTCTGATGTGTCATTTCTCAGAGCCAACCTTTTACTTTCTTCAATCCAACTTTTTATCTTCTTCAGAACAGTAGAAAATTAGAGTGATACCAATCTTCTAAAGGGCCAGGCCCACTTCTTGAGGAAGAGGCAAACCCTGCTGTGAATGCTAGCAGTAAAAAAAACTTGAGAAATTGTCAGCTGTTGTCTCAAGCTCCTCAAGGAGTTGCAAACTACCATTATACACAGTTGATAGATACCTCTGCAGGAGTCACCTATCATGAAGTCCACATTAAAGACTTATTTATGTCCTTAACAGGAGAAGTCTTGCTGATCTGAGTGTCTTTAAATGAAGGATTAATTGCCTCTCCCTTGAATATCTGATTTTGTTCCATCAATCTGATTACATCAGATTCCCTGGTCTACAGCACAAAACTCCATCACAGCCCAACCCCTGCGAGCAGCTCTATTGCCATAAGAGCAAAGCCAGCTGTGATTGCAATGGAGCACCATTACTCAAGGTGATTTTTGCTCTCTCACTTCATCCCTCATGTTTGCTCACCTCTGGGGTTTACATTCTTTCAAACAGGGTTTTAATCTTCCAGGACAGGGAGTGTGAGCAGCAGTCAACCCACATAACATCAGGTAATGTGTCTCCAGAAAAGGGGATCAGTCCTTGTCTTGTGCCTGGTCACTCATTTATTAAATGTGGGAACTGGGCTCTTACCCAGATCACAACAGAAAAAGAAGAGTTTTCTGTAAAAGAAGTGCTCCAAAAGCCCAGGACCTGCCTGCTCACTGCACAGTCCACTAAATTGTTCAGCAAAAAAAAGTGTTAAATATATCCTGAGCTAGAAACCACCTGGCAGCAAGCCTGCTCCATGAAATTCTGTTTCTTCCTTTAATTTCTGATGAAATATTTAATGGAAATGCATTTTAAATAAGTGGAAATATGTTTAAAGATGTTCTGTGCCATCCCTGGAAGGGTCCAAGGCCAGGTTGGATGGGCCTTGGAGGAATGTGGGATAATGGAAGGTGTCCCTGTCCCTCCTTGGAAGGAGAGGATCTTTAAGGTTCCTCCCAAACCAAACCATTCCATGGTCCTATGATATTATCAAATTTCTGCTTCTCACAGCTCTGGTTCCCTTCACAATAAACCTATTCAAGTTCAGCAGAAGGTACAAGAAACTAAGGAGATCCTCCCCTTGCTTTCCTGGTAAATGAAATTACATTTATTGCTGTGGACACGCCCAAAATCTGTTCACTCTAGACCAGGGACACCTTTATCCAAAATTCAGCCAAAAGTAACACATTTCTGTAAAAACCTTTCACTGTGGAGAATCAGTGTTCCTAACAGTTAATTTTGAACTGAACACCCCAAAAGGAGTGGTTTCAGTGCCAGAATCTTGCCTTAACCCAACCACTCTTTTAAAAGCAAGTCCTAAAGGACATAAAGATGGAAAGGAGGAAAAGAAGAACACTTATGCATTTTTGAAGTACAAATTGTACAATTCAAGCTCCAGTGCCCTGCCTGACAATTCAAAGTGAGGGGCAGTGAAAGGGACTGATTGTTGGCAGAGGCAGTGGCTGAAATCCAGCATCTGCCCCACAGCAGGACCCCAGGACACCACTGCTCAATCCTTTCTTAGCTCCCTGTGAGCACCATCAGGAAGAATAACAGGAACAATTGCTGAGAACCACATGAAAAGAGTGCAGAAAATACACTGCAGCTCCTTGGAGAGCCCTCCAGAAGGGTTGGGATTAGACACAGCTCAGTTGTTCCCTCTCAGGCACATCCTTCAGCCCCTCTGAGCTTCCCAAAATCACGGTGCCTGCTCAGCCTGGACATTCAAAAGGCTGATTGCCATAATTTCAAGCTCTCTATTAAAGATACACAAAAGGATATCTCACTGAAAAGCAGTCTGCTTTTAAAAAAATAAATCACAATTTCTTCATCCAAAAAAAGATAAAAAATTATATGATGCCACACTTTCCCTGCTCCCTTCTCATTTTTTTCTGAAAAACTGAAAAGGGAAGAATGCAATAAAAAAAATAGAGACTAAAAACAAAATTGACATATCTGTTCCAAAACATTCACAAGTAAACAGCTCTTTCACAAATTCCATGAAAAATGCCTTCAATTTTTCCTCTTTTGTTAATGAAAATACAATTTAAAGGTTTACATTGATCTGTAACCAGTAATTTTTAGGAGCTAAGACTACACCCTATACACATACTTCCTACCCACACCCAAAATGTGAGAAATGCTTTGCTAAAGAACTAAAAATACTTTGCATTTTTTAAAATGACTTCCTGCTTTTCCAAAGATTTTCACACACTCCCCCCCAGTCCCAACACTGTTTGAAATGGTTTTGTTTTATTTTTGGAAATACAGCACTACAAAGCGCCCTACAGTGATATCTCTGTCCAGATCCTAATGAAGAGTCATCCATAAAACAGATTACTGAGAAGTGGCTATAAAGCCATTAAAATCAGACAGGAAGGCTGTAGTAGTTAATGTGTAGATAATTTATCTTCAGTAATAAGCAGGGAGGTGCAAACATAAACCTGACAAGTATCAGACAACATAAAAAGTAGCAGGAGCCTCTAAGAAGGAGCAAAAGGAGGAAGATCCTCCAGAAAAAAAAAAAAAAAGGCCTTATTTTTTAATCTCAAGAGTAATGTTTGCATCTTTCTACACCTCCCTATTAATAGCAGAAATGTAAAAGGTCAAAAAGGAGAGGAAAAGAAATAAATCAGCTGAGATCTGGAATGGTTTGGATGCAGCCAAGCTAAGCTTGGAACTTTCACCCTGGGGTAGCGAGGCTCAGGGGAGACACAGCAAAAGGATGCAAAAAAAGGAGGAAAAATATGGAATTCCAAAGAGAACGGGGCTGGATGTGCACAGCCTATTCAGTATAAGAACTGGGGACATCAAATTAAGGTTCATAAGAAGTAAAGAGAGGCAGTTTGCCATTAAAACCATTGTTCATATCAAAAATTGCTCATGAGGGAACAGACAGAACTGGCTGAGGATTGCTGAACACACACAAATATCTGCTGGGGGGCTCTGGGGGCTGCCTCAGAGCCTGAAGACATTTGGAGTGCTGGGATTCAGCCTGCCCAATGCCCCCCTTGAACACTTCTGTTTTCTGTCCTGGACACCTGGGAGCTGATGATCCCTTCATGCCCAGCCTATTTCCCTGCTCTTGGGCAGTTTATAAACGTCCAGATATAGCTGGATATTCAGATTTTGTCTTAATTTGCACTGAAATAGAGCAGAACAAAGAGGCTGAGTGCTTTTGAGAACTTCATCCCAAATTCTGACAAGAACAACAATCCTAATGACTGCTGCCATGTCTTTATCAAAGTATTTGATGTAGGGAACTTTTTAGAGCAAATACCTGCAATATTTTACTTACAGTTCCCACCAGTAACTATGATCTAGATAACGGTAAGAAAAGGATAGTTTGCTCTTGAAGCATTTACCTCTCCCCAGAGAAATTCCTCTTCCTCCTCTGGGGGACCTAAAGCAACCTGAAATGTTTTTTCTTTATTTTTACAAATACAGAGAGCTAAACGTTATGCAAGAGCAGACCTACACTTTATCTTGGCTGGTAAACCAATGTGTTTATTTATTCTGTCTACCCACTTACACAGGGGTCCTCTCAAGCCCAGAAAATTGCTATCCTAAGGCAGACTAGATCTTCACAGCCATGGAAGATAAGACAAAGAGCCACAGCTCCAATTAAAAAAAAAATTTAAAAAATCAAATTTAAAGAAACAAAATAATATAGAACCACCTACACTGTCAGCACCCTCCCTGCTGCAGGGGCACAGAAACTCTGAACTCAGAGCTCTTTCCCCAATTTGGGCAGAAAGGAATTCTTCTCCTGGACATCCCTGAAAATGCTTTGTGCTAAGTAACTTCATTGAGCTTAAAATATTTGATACTAATATCTATATTATGATATTACAGAATGTTTAAAGGATTGACTAAAAAGCCAGTTTGGTATGGTCAAGCCTAAACTTCTTTTGCAGCTAAGAAAATATTAGACAAAAAATAAAGAAAGAATAGGGGGTCAAAAAATTATATTTTGGAGATTTTCCATCTTTCTACAAGGTGATTTTGTTCTTTTGTTTATTCATTGATCTCCCCACCCCCTGCATGGGATTTATTGTATGTGCTGTACACCTTGTTCCACAATGACAAAATTAATGACTGCATTGAAAAAATCTTTATGTAAACAGAAAGATAATTGTAAACTACAACAGGAATAATTCTGGGTAATATTTGTTGTTTAACTTCTGCCTTTAGATGGAAAGTGAATGACACCTCACATTTAAGCTCCTCACTATCACACCGACCCTGGCTTACAGCATTTGAGGACCTGCCTCACAAAAAAAGTAGCTCCACTAAGAACTATCAACTTTCAGATTACTTAGATTAAAATAAAATAGTTAAGCTGAAGATCAATTTGAGAAGCAAAAAAAAAATAAAGGTATGTGAAAATAAAAGCCAAATCAATTGTGTTATATTTATATTTTTAACAGTTACATTCTGAATCTAGTCACTTCTCTAATAAAAGTTGTCATTGGGAGAGAAATTTTAGAATTTTTAAAAGCAAAAGTAGGGCAAGTCCTAGGAAAGCAGTCAACAGCTGTGCAATTTGGTCCCATTTCTATTTCACTGCCTATCAGCCTCTAAGCTAAATTCCATGAGTTTATTAAAAAAATATATGAGACAATACAACAAAGAAGATATTTAGAGAGAGATTTTAAAAAGCACAATAAAGTAACTGATGACATTTACAAGGGCACTGAAAAATTATGAAACCTTGGGAAAAATACATAAAGATATTTGTCTGAGCCTGTAAAATATAGATGACTGAGGATAAAACTACAGCCTAGACAGAGAACCTAACGTGATACTGAAGAAAAAACAGTTTAAAAAGGTTTTACCCAGACATGCATGGTACAAGCCAGTGGCTGTCTTTAGCCACTTTAACTGGTTAAAATGTTTTTTTTATGTTTCCTGCTCTTCTTTCCAGAGGGAAATTCACAGCCTGTTTAGGACTACCCTGGGTGTGTATGAAAACTTATTTTGTTGTCTCATCACCTATCTCTTTAGGGATTACCTGGATTTTATGCAGTGACACAAAACACAGCTGATTATCATGGTACAAAACCTCACCTTCTGTTTTTTGAGCTGCTCAAAGATGAGGGGATTCTCCCACCAGCATTGTCCCCATGGAAAAACAATGCTAGCAAGAGGAGGAGACACATCCTGCAGGTCTTTTCCAAACCAAAGGAGTCCCTGATTCCAGGATTTGCTGGAAGAGCCAAGCCAAGGGTGCTGCACTTGCCAGGAGGTGAAACAGGAACCACTTCTTCACATGGTGGAGGGGGAGCAGAAAAAGGGGGGAAATGCCCTCAGGCAGAGCAAGAGGGTTCACTGGTGGTCCCCAGCACTGAACATGTGCTGAGAATAATCTTCCTTTCATTTAATACAAATACATTTCAAGGGCAATAATCTTCCTTTCATTTAACACAGCCATATTTCACCTCAATTTTTTAATATAAAATATTTAGGTAAAAAGTAAGACACAGGTGAAAAAGCAGATGCAAATATCTCAAGGTGGCTGAGGAGCACAGGAGTGGGAAATGTTTTGTTAAGGTAGTTTTAAGCAGTGTCATCCCTCTTGCTTCCACTCCTCCCTCTACTCAAATATTGGGTTTTCTTTGGATTTGAGCGTTAGGAACAAGAGATTTGGTAAAAATCTGTGGGTCATAAACCAGGGGAAAAATAAAAACCTGCCTCTTTTAAGCCCAAGGAGATGAGCAATTGACATCACTAATGGCTCTTGAACAGGTACACTGATTATGTTTTATTATACAAAATAACTTGAAAGTTGTATTCTCTGGTCCAGTGGGGGGCACAGAGTGATAATAATTTTAAAACTCATTTTCCCTTAGAAGTGTTCCTCAGTCCCTGTGGATATATGACTCCTGGAGTGCCAAAATGTTGGGTTTAGGTGAGAGTCCAGCACAGAGCAGGCCAATACCACAAGGAAGGGGCCAGGTCTGGTTTTCATCTCTCCTGTTGGTGCTTAACAGTTGAGTTGCTCCTGCTGGAAACTCTCCAGAACTCTGCAAAGAAACTCCCACCACTCTGCATATGTTGGGTAATTATGAACTGCAGAGAGTAATTACTGAAAATATATTACACTTCCAGGGTTTGAGGAATCAGTGGCTGCAGGAAAAAAATGCCTTTTTGAACTCAGTTGCTGTTTGTTTCCACAATGAGCCATATGTTGTTGGCAGTGTGCAAAGCTTTGTCCCCAAGATATATGATTTTAACTATGGGCAGCCTCTGGAAAACAACACTAATAAACGTGTCACAATGAAGTACTCTGTAGAAATGACCATTTATAATATTGTGGCACACTCTGTTCTTCCTGCATCAACCATCTTGTTCTTGTATTTTCACATTTATTAAGTGCAAGAAGAAGTCAGAGGAAGTTTCTTCCCAGGAGCTGCTCCAGCCTGGCCTTGTGTGAAAAATTATTCACATGGAGCTGGTACTGGGAACAGCTGAGAAACTTCTGCATGATCCATAGCAAGTCTTGTGGCAATTGTTGTTGCTTGATTTAATCCATGGAATAGTTTTCCTGCCCCTGATCTCAGCAAAGCTTCCCTGTGAGGATGTCCTCACTTTGCTGAATTTTGCTGTTCTAGCACAGTCCCTGCCACAGTTACAAGAGAAGCCATAAATAAATGGATTTAGGCTGGATCAGGGATCCTGATCACCATCTCTGTGTGTCCTGGGTAGAGGTGCCCTCAGCCTGGTGCTCTGTTGCTTACACATGAGCAACCCCAGAGCTGTAAAAACCCCTGTCCAACCAAATTAAGGTGCTTATAAACCAAACACCTCTGAGATATACTGACAAATTCACCTTTGCCATTGCAGTAACACAGACATCAATATTTTGGTTATGTGTAACAACAACTGAGAACATGGCACAAGGCACCCACTACACAACAGGGAATATTTATTTCCTTAAAATTTTATTATAGAGATAATGGGATCAGACTCTTCATTGGCCTTTAAACCCTGGAATGCTAAGTAGAGCTGATAATGAATAAAAACAGCAATATTTTCATGCACGTGGTGGGCTTACAGTTGTGGAGCATTGTTCTTAATAATTAAATCTTGCTCAGCCAAGCGACAATTATTTAAATGCTTGACATTCAAGCTCCTTAAACACTGTTGCATGGCAATTGCCTGGAACAGGTATCCTGAGTGCTACAACTCTCACCTTCCTCTCTGTTGTACAGTTTGAGAATGTCAAGAGACAAGCCCAGAGGAGGCATAAATAAATGGAAAAAAGGAAATCTGTTAATTGTAGTGGGTCAGGGATGCTCTATCTGAACATAAAGTCAAAAGGAGAGCAAACAGAGCAAAGCAGCTCCTGGCCATGGCTACAGAATCAATCTTATTGCTGAGCTCCTACCAGAACATTGACTCTGGAAGGAGTTTGGTTTTCACCAGGCTCTGTGAAATACAGAGTTCAAATTTCATATCTCCCTAAGCCTGGAGAGCGCCCAGACCCAGGCACGACCCCTCTGTGGCCAGCAGAGAAATCAGAGCTGGAAACCCAGGAGAGGGAAAAGACAAAGCAAGACTGAATCCTGGGAACAGAACAAAGGCAGGTGACAGAGCTGGGAAATACTTTAGTTCTCTGTGAACCAGAGACAGAAATAAATTTAGGTACACTGCTAGTCACTGTTAAACCAACATGCCCTAGTGGAAAACCTGGAATTTTGTTGAGACCTTAAATAAAAAAAAGTATATAACATGCATGGCTTCAAAAAAATTCTGTAAGCTATTCCCCAAAGGTTTAAAATATATTTCCCAATACAGAAATGCACACTGTCACTAAGTTTGAGTTATGTATGCTGAAGTGTAGAGGTCTGAGTATTTCTCTGATTCCTCAGAATCTAAGAATTACTATTTGTTGCAACCTTTCAGTAAATTACAATGCAAAGAATCTTGGTGGAATAGAAAGGAATTTTTGTAACTACTATACACAATGGTAGGATATTTAGTAGGATTGTTAAATAGCAATGGCATGCTTCAATTGTTCTTGCATCAACTTTCAGAGCAAAAAAAAAAGTCCAGTTAAATTAACATGAGGAAATATGGTTATGATTTCATTAGCACAGCACCAAGTACTCACTAAAGTTTGTGTGTCCTAATAAAGTAGATCAAAGAGGGGAGATGAAGGCAGTTGAAGTATATTACCAAAAGTTGCAGGGATGTTTGACAAACAAACAACACCAACATGTCAAAAAAAAACCAAATACCAGCTGGTTTCATGCTGTCCACAGCATTTGTGGAAGTCAGAAAGGCTCCAGTGAGGTTTAACAAAAGAACAGTTCAAAACTCTGGGCTGCCTTTCAAGTGAAGTAAAGTCTAAAATGAAGTAAAATACCTTTTGTGATAAGCCCATCAGTTTCTGCCCCAGGAGGGCAGTAAGAGATGCACAACTTGCTCCCACATTTGTTTGCTCCAGGTGCTGCCCTGGAGCTCTGCTCCCCTGCCAGCAGCACTTCAGGGACACCAACACTCAGCTCCCACACACACACAGCTCATGGTCTTGCTTTGTCATCTCTAATTAACAGTCAGCATTTTCCTCTCACCCTGCTCCCTCCCTTTCAATTCATTTTTGCAGTGAAATGAGACTTTTGACATCCTGCTTCATCTTCTCTAAACCTGACCTACAGATTTTGGAGAGATGGCAGGATTTCAAGCTAGGATGTGTTTAAGGTCTGGCAAGAGCAATTAAGTCTTTAAATAAGGCTATTTTAAGTACATATAGATAGATTTGGCATTGCCCCAGCTAAGACAATTAATACTGTATAAAAAGCTGAAATGTTGAAGTTTTCTGACATCAAATTCTCACCTCATTGCTTTCAAAAGGATTTGTGTTCAGCCCATCTGAAAAATCCAGTGTTTAGACCCAATTTTTTGTGAACTGGTAACACACAGGTTTTGGGAGAAAGTTTATCCTGAGAGGCCATTACACAGACTTTATCCAGTGGGAACTGAGGAAATAATAGTTATTGCTGTGGATGTTGTAATTCTAGTTATGAGATACAGTGCAGCGATGCTGCGGGGTAAAGCCTGACAGAGCAATAAAGCAAAATGAGTCCATTATCCCAAGAAAAAAATCCCTAATTCCACCCAGGTTCTAAACCAGTATTGTCACCATCAACAGCCTCAGGATTTATGCAGACAATTCCATCTCCAAAGTCCTTCATGCACATTAAAGCAGCCAACACTCACAGAGCTCCTGTGAGCAAGAACAGGAGCCATCACTCCATCCCAAAGATGTTAAGGAGTTTTTTTTCCAGGCTCAGCTGCTGGCTGACTCAATGCTGGCTCTATTTACACAGAGGGGTCATGCTACAATGTCACCCCACAGTCATAATCCCCTTTTTGTCATATTTCATGGCTCAGCCCCCAGCACACACCGCAGACTGAACCAAAAACTCCCTCCCCAGGCCCTTTTTCTACAGGTCCTTGTGTACCACTGACAGGGAAAAGTGCCCCACACACCCCACAAACCTGCACCAACAGCAGTAACAATGCTGTGTGAGTGAGAGAAGAGTTCCATCCCCACCTTGAGAGCCCCCAGCCACGGTTTCATTGCCATTGCTCCTGGCTCAGGCTGGCAGCAAAGGAGAAGATGGAACATTTGTCTCTGAACAACTGTGGTGAGCAGAGCTGTGAGCCACAGGCACACAGAGCCTGCCCCTTCCTACCAGGACCATCAGAATCCTTGGGAGTTGACCTGCAGGTGGGTTATGTGTGCCCTGTATGCACGTGGGCTGCCTGGAAAATATAACAAGGTGAGTCTGGGGTTTTTTTATGGCTCTCTCTTCAGGCACACCCAATGCCAGCAGAAATGCAGTCCTTATTTTGGGATCAGAGCTCAGACCACATCAACCTCCACAGTTCCACACCCATGGCAGGCTGTAGGATCCTGCCTCTGCTCTTTTTAAAGCAAGTCCTTGATCCCTGCTCCTGTTTGTACCAAGATCATTTGTGTGTGTCCTCGGGCAAGCTGTGAAACAAAGGCTTGGCAGTCCTTCACTTAAATGTGTGGCTCCAAAACCGAGTGCCTGTGTCCTGGTAGCTCCACCTGCCCTCTCCAGCTCATGGAGACAGGTCAGGTGGTGTTCACACAGCACTGCAAGCACAACATGTCACACCAGCTCTGCCAGAAGCACATTCCTCAAACCTTCCTTCCCAGGGCACTGTATTTGTACTTGGAGAACACAGCACTAATGATGTAGGCTTTAAGGTGACAAGGTCAGGCAGAGGGAACAGGCTTGCCTCTAATTTGAAGTTCCAAGGGGTTTCAAGTCTCATTACAACCCAAGTTAAAATGGTTATTTTCCCCCCTTCTTCCCAGCTTTTCTCTGTGGTGGGTTGACCTTGGCTGGCTGCTGGTTGCCCATCAAGCTGCTCCATCACTCCCCTCCTCAGCAAGACAGAGAAAACAAGATGGAAAAGAAAAAAAAAAAAAAACAAACCTCATGAGTCAAGAAAAAGGCAGTTTAACAAAGCAAAACCAGAGGATCAGAGGAAAACAAAAGATCTATTTTCTACTCCCCAGCAGCAGGCAATGTCTGGCCAGTCCCCAGGAAGGAGGGCTGCAGTACCTGCAGCAATCGCTCCAGAAGATAAATGTTCTAACAATGAGCACACACACTCCCCTTCCCTCAGCTCCACTGCTGAGCACACATCCTGTGAGCAGGTAGAGCCCTTCAGTCAGCTTGGCCCAGCTGTCCTGTGTCCCCTCCCAGGGTTTTTGTCCACCCCCAAGTGAGGAATGCTGGAGAGAGAGCCTTGACACTCTGCTTCAAAACACTGGAGTGTTCTCAGCACCTTCTGAGCTCCCTGTGCACTGTGAGGGGAAAATTACCTCCCTCTCAGGCAGAGCCAGTGCATTCTGCTCAGCCAAAACCCCATCCAGATCCCCTGGATGAGATAACGAGATAAGCACCAAGCCTCTCCCAAGGTTTGTCAAGACTTTTGTCTTGAAAGCAGAGTCCTGCCCTGGATTTGAAGCTTTATTTGAGATCACAATGCCTCAAAACAAAAACATTTCAAATTCAAACAGGCATTTGGGGCTGAAATTTGGCTTTGTCAGAAGAATTCTGAGCAGGTCCCCTCAGGACACAGTGCTGCCTCGTTTCTCCTTTCCTCCCAATTCACTTTATTCCTCCACATCCTTTAATTCTTCAATTGTTCTGCTCTGGGGCAGGAAAACAGCATCTCAGGGCTGATTCTTTCCTTTCTTTTACACTGATTCTTCTCTTTTACACTGTGCAACCATACCTACAGCAGCTTCAGGACCTTGTAAGACTGAAATAATAATTAACAAGACTGTAACAGAAAGAGCTAAACCCCAAAATAAGAGGCAGGAAGGATGAATGTTTAGCACTCCCTTTTTCTAGCCTACAGACAAACAGATTGATTTTTGGGATTCACCCTCATATTTCAAACAGAAACTTCATTAGTATGAGACATTGATCTAGCAGCCCAAGATGTCTCTATTGTTTGAATTCTGCTGGCTGAGCCACCTGGGTGTAAAAGCTTGTTTCAAAGCTCCAAACTCAGAGGGAAGTCAATATATTGCTTTGCTTCTATAATTTCATAGGAGCTTGTGCACTCAAGACAAAAAAAAAGTTAAACCTAAAATAGTCACAATGGGCTGCAAGGTATTAACCCCTTCCAAATTCAGGACAGGAGGATTAGAACTTTAAGGATGTTTAAAGGTTCCTGGAAACCCAAACCTTTCTCTGATGATTTATCTCAGGTGTTCCTATGAAGAACACTGACATTTTCTGCCTAACTAAAGTAAGAAACTCTATGTATTAATTGAAGAATTTGCTGCAAACTCAGCTGACTTCCTACACACCCTCACATACCAATCCTTTAGGGATTCTAGTGAGCATCCTACAGCTGGTTTTTATAAGGATTATCTGACTAGGAAGGCATATTCCAGAAAGAAAATTGCTAAGTCTGGTTTGGATTTTAATACCTGCCACGACTGATGCCCTGCTGTGATTATTCAGAAAGCCCTATGCCATGAAATAGATAAAACAACACATAATTACAATTTTTGTTTTGTCTGAAATAAAGCTCCCCTCCAATCCCCCGATGTAATCCAATTTTTTTCCCTTGCAGCTTCTGTTTTTTACCCAAATAACCAGATTAATCATCTTCCTTCAAACTTAAAAAACATTATGAAAATCATCAAAAAGCAGAACCCAAGAAATTTTCCTGCTGGCATTTCATTCTCAAGATAAATTTAACAAGTCACAATGTGAAAATCAAATCCATTCTGCCAAGCTTTGTGAAATGGGCTGCGCAAAATATGCAGCAACAAGCCAGAATCACTGCAAATATTTATACATATATTCTTCAGAAAAATGCAGTGTAGCTCCCAATTTCACCCACATTCAATAAACTTTTTCAACTGATGAGAATTGGAGAAGAAATTAAACTAAAATATGGCTTAAACTGAAATCAGGCAGTACCCTGACCCAGTATAGTCCACAAAAAAACTCTCTAGTTAAGAATACTGTGGTTTGGAAAGTTTTTATTAACCCAAGAAGTAGCTTCAGTCCTAAATTAATACAGACTTTTGTTTTCCCTCTGCACCAGGCCACAACAGAATAAATTTATGAACTTAATCTCTTTACTTACCAACAACAGCAATATGAAACAGAAAAAGTTATCAGAAACTCTAAGCTTTATTTGTGTTGTTTTCAACCAGTCAGGATTGGAAGGGAAATTAATTATGGGTTTTTTTTTTTCCTTCTGGTTACATTTTTGTTTGGGGATTTTTGTTTTTTTAGCAGCCCAAGCAGTGTAATCATTGCTGTGTCTTTTCTGGAGAGCAGGGTGTGTTTGTCTCAAAGGATGGTTGAAGATGAGCAGCATCTAAACCTCCATGCTGAGCAAATAGCACACCAGGAAGAAATGGAGAATTCAGGATATTAATATTCATCCATTAAATATGGATGGAAGGGGTATCAAAATTAGCCTCTTACCTGTGGGTCAGGTTTGAGGCACTTGGCAGCACAATTTGGGAAGCACACGCTGCTGTTGCTTGGTGGAGACACAGAGACCTTCTGTCTCTCCCAGAGCCCATCTGGCATCTCCCACAAGCCCTGAATTCACTTACCCAGCACAAACAAGTGAATAAGCCCTGTGTGTTTAATACTTCACAGAATTTCATCTTAAAGGAAGCTGGGGAAAAAAGAAAAATAGGGAGGAAGGAATCAGTCTGACTATTTGTACAACAGACTATACACTGTTCCTCTTGGTCAGGGCTAATTCCATGCACCAATATCATTATTTGCATGCTTTGCTGATTGGCATTGGAAGAGAGACATTATCTCATACAAATTGAAAACAAGTAAATGAATATGGGTATTTTATCACCATAAAATAGAATATATTCAAGTGGTTTATTCAGATGAATACTATTATTCTGTCAGTCCCACCTCAGTGACTAAATATTGTTATTTGGGAAGAAATACACACACAACTTGGTCAACATGCCAGGATTCCTTTAAAAGAAAAAAAGCTAGATTTTTTTTTTTTCTCCCTTGTCTTTGAGTGGTAAGCAAATGAGCTGTGAATTCAGCTGCAGAAATAAACCTTGCTAATCTAGGAGGTCACCTAATTTGAGGATGCATTTAGTCAGAGGTGTCTGGCAGTCAGATCAGTGACTTGATGCCCTTCTCACTCAATATTTAGGAGTGTTGAGACACAACGTGTCATTAAAGGCCCATTTCTAAATGCCATGATAGCTGCATCACAAGACTAAGGAACAAATTTATTTATTTATTAAAGTCTTCAGCTGCTCAAACCAGATTGTTCTGTGAGAATCTTCATTTTGGTTTAAGGAATGAAAATTTTAGTCTTGGGACTCAAGAACGGCTTGTTTGAGGGGTTGTGCTCCTTTACAAGATTAAATCATCTTCCAGGATCATAGATTAACACTTTACTAACCCTCCTGTGAGCCCTCTGGCATCTCTCAGCATCACCCAGAGATATGGGATTTACAGACACAATACTCACTTACTTGGCTTTAACATTTGGGTTTTTTACTTTACTGGCATGAGATTGTTCCATGCAGTTTTGTACAAGATTCTTCTTAAAGCATAAGTGCAGTGATCCTATCCCAGCTGTTCCTCATGTTAACCATCATAAAGAACTGGGTAAAGCCAAGTTATTATGCCCATATAAGTGTAAAGAGTAATTCAGGTAGAAGATCTTGTTAAGTAGGAAAAAAAATGGGGTTTTTAACACAACAAAAAATTAATTAAAAAACTCAAGAAACATATATTGAACTGCATAATGAGCAATTTGGGTCAGGTTAGCAAAATTTTTATCACATACCATGCAAAAGGCAGCTTAGTTGAGGTACTTGGCAAGTCTGAGGCAGTTTCATAGGTAAAATAACTCATTCTTCCTGTATTATAACTGATCTGTGCTCATAGCTGATTTCTTTGTACCATCATAAAATTTCCCCTTGACTTATTCACATAGCACCATCATTAAGTGATTACACTTAAAACTTCAGAGAAAGAACATTCAACATCATAGCCAAAGCTCCTCTATGATATTTAATTGTTATTTGCTATGCAACATCAACTATAATTTGAGTCATCATCATTCTTCTTTAACGAGGAGACAATTTACTGACAGCAAATGAGCTGGGACTAACATGTTTGTAGTGCATATATCCAAGTCATCAATACTGTTTCCTATGGTATAGAAAAAAAAAACCAGCCAAAATTAATTATTGGACTGTTATAATTCTCAGTTCATTGGGTACACGATAGAAGTCAGAATGCAAAGTGTTGGGCACAGCATGGCACTGGCAGCACTCCTGCCTCTGCTTTCACTGATTATCTGAGGCCAGTGTGAATATAATGAACCCCAGCTCTCCTACACCCCCTAGAAGAGGCCAGAGATCCTCAACAGGGTCAGATTTTCCCATTCTACATTGGGCCACATGACTCTTATCACTTGGTTTCTGGAGTTTTTTGTTCTTTTCTCTTAACTTTAAAATAAAAAACCAGCTTTGAGGAGCTGAAGCTCTAAATCTCACATTTCATGGAGAGCTGGCCAAGTTTATGCTCCAAATCTCCTGAGAAATCCCAGGCTATATGTCATTTGACTTTGTTTCCACAACTCTGCTTTATTTTCTGTTGCTTGAGCCCATCCTTTCCTGGACTTTCTGATCCAGTTAGGGGGGCTCAAGGAAAAGCTCCATGGAGTGGAGCTCTGGAGAGGGAGTGGGCAAAGCTGGTGGACCCCAGGTGCTGGGCAGGGTCTGGAGAGCTCCTACACCAAGGGAAGCAGTTTGGAGAACAAAATGTGACCACAATCACATCTGATAAGAGCAGGGCACAGCTCAGCATCCCTCTGTGCCCAGGTGGGTGAGTTCACAGGGCACGAGGATGTCACAGCCCCTGCCCTGGTGCTCCAGGCTGCTCCTTTCCCACAACAAAAGCTCTTTGGCTGGGAGAAGCAGAGGCTTTGGGACCACATGTGCTGCCTGCACCTGGTGCCAGGCCACCACAGGTTGCCTGAAGGTTCCAGTGCCACCAATTTCTGGCTCTGTCACTTCCATGTCACGTCCCATCAGATTTTTCCTAACTCAGTTTGCCTGTGTTGTCTACAAATCTGAAGCCCCTTGGGGCAGATATTTTTTTTGATTGCCTGTTTGTACTGGCAGAGGCCTCAGCTGGATTCTCCAGAGCCTGAAATCATAATTCCAGGGTTGCCTTTTTATGGGTTTTTTTCTGTTTTTCTTAAAGTCAGTGAGCATTTCAGAACATGAATCTGGAAATCTACATATTGCTTTATTGCAAAAGTGTTTATGCTTTTAATCCTTCCTTCTCACTGTATAATGAAATTACAAAGCAGGAATCTTTCATAATAAAATTTAATGTAGATATGCCTGGAAAATGAAATCAGAAAGCAGCAAGTGATGGGAAAAGCTGCCATCAATCACTGCAGGCAGACTGCTCCCCTTGACAGCAGTCAGACACTGAGGTAGGAAATTCAGTAATTTGATAACAGCTGCAGTAGAAAACCGGGAAGAAGCGTTATGATGCCAGTCTCTACATATTCAGCATCAGATCTGACCTGCACATCATGAGCCATGGTTACAGCAGAAACTGCACTGAAGTCATCAAGCTGCAGCTGCTTATTTAGGGCTGAATTGATCTTGTTCTTATTTCCACTGCCTGAAGACAGTAACCCAGCACCTTTCTGTCCCTCCTTCCTTCCACACCCCCCAAAAATAACCCAGGGGGAGAAGCACAACCAGATGGAGTTTCCCCCACCTTATTCCTGATGAAATGACTTCTCAAGGGTCAGTTTTCTCCACTGACTATAGAGATGCCTTACATTAGAAACCTGATTTTAGAACTGGTGTTTCAGACAGAGAAAAGCTCTCTCCAAACATCAACTTTCTTTAAGTCTTAAATGGATAAAATACTTTTATGGAATTCATGCTACGGTGCTTGAACACACACAACCTTTCACCTCCTCAGCAAGAGGGTTGAGGTGCCCTCCTCTCCCCTGCTCCACCAGGGGCATCTGAAAAAGCTCTTTCTCCAGCAGAAGTCCTGGGTCAGAACAAAAACCCTGCCTTTTTATAAATTTACATTCATTAACTCTCACATAAGATTGCCTGCACATTTTTTAGAGACTGGGAGATGTGCAATGTAGCAAACTGCTCTAAGTGCCCAAATTTCTCTGGCTGTCTTCAAACACAAAACCAAAACCTGCATGAAAGTTTCAGAGCCTTCTTTCATTCAGAGAAAGAAAAGATTATTCATTTCAGCCCCAAGTCTGGGATCTATAAAAAACAAAGCAATAGTCATAAATCATGGTTTAGACAGACAAGAAGATTCTTGTTGGAATTTCCAGTTCTGTTTGCAGGTTGTGGGGGCTCCTAATTGATATTCTTATATTTTAAAGCCTAATTGATATTTTTATAACAAGCCAAAGCAAACTATAGCATAAAATACAATAAAATTAAACACAAATTATTTGAAGGCAAACTCCAACTCTAGTGTTTTTAATTCCAATTTACCCTAGTGAATAATGGCAAGGCCTACTAAAAGACAGCCTCAGAAAAGCTTCCAAAGGCCTTCATGAATAATCTTGTCAACCAGAAATATTAAAAAATCTAAGTATGAAACCAAAGAAATATTTTGCTGCCATTTCTTGTGAATTCAGGCAGCTGAACATCATTTTATGGAAAGATAAGGTACTCATAAAACATATCACACATCTTCAGACAAAAAAAGTCAGTCATAAGTTATGATTACACTTTTTTTCTCTCCAAGGATCTCTGCAACTCTGATTTTCAGACTTCTTTCTTTCAGTGAAAAAGAGAAAAATATATTGGGGAAAGCACTAGGTTTTTGGAAGGGAAAAACAGATTTTATTGGCAGTAAGAGAACACCACTAAGGTCATAGGTAATCTCTTAAGAGAGCACTACCGAAGCTTTAAGTCAGCAAATGCAGAAGACAAAATACTCTTGTGGAAGAAGAGGTGTCCTGGACTGGGTCCTTTAGTCCATTTAGGGCCATCAGTCACCACAGGGGCAGCACCAATTCATTGGAGCATCTTTTCTGAACCAGGAATGCAAAAAGCACCTCATGGATTGTTGCTACTGCAACAATATTTACAAGTAGATTCCAGTTTAATAAACAAAGGCTGCATTAAAAAGATATTATTCCTCACTAAAGGGAGAAAAACCCACTATGTTTTGTCTGATATAAATCAATAGGGAACTGGGAAGTTCAGTGGTGTAAACTGAACTTTTTTTAAAAAAACCAAACCAACAAAACAATAAACCAATGGACAGCAACTCAGCCACTCCATAAATAAATCTTACAGACCTGATTTCAGCAGAAGCCAAGTTAAAAAAAAACAACTAGAAATATATTACAGGAAATTTTGCTTGACAGAGGAAGTGAATTTGCATTTTACGGCTGTTTATGTATATTTGTGATACATTTAATATGCTATGACCTTCAGAAGTAATAAAATTTTAGTTTTCATTCCATCAGAAACTATTTGGCATGCTGCAGGTTGCTGAGGCAGGCCATCACTCCAAACTGGGAAGCAATAAACTTGTCAGACTTATTTCCCTGAAGTACCCTGACTCCTGGCTGACACTTGGAACAGTCCTAAGTAATTATAATTGCTCCATAAAAACAAGACTTAGGCAAGGGCAACTTTTTAACACAGTATTCTCTTAATGGCTTGGCAGAAATACATGATTTTCCCTTAACTGCTTGGAGATAACTCACCTGATTTCACCTAAAGATTGCTAGTTTCTCTATTATAAAGTTTGCAATACAAGGAACAATACTTCTTCTCACTTTTGCAAATCAAAATACAGAGGAAAATTGCTATTGCTATAAATCCATGAACAACAATAAGACTTGGCTGACAAGTGAAAAAATAGCATTGCAAGTAGTGTTTCACTATAAATAACTTATTTTTTTTTTTAGATTGCTTTTGCAACTTCTTGGCCTAGAGTGGTGCTGTTAAATTGCATGTGATTTAAATCACAATCCTCTGGAATTTGTTGGATATTGATCTCCAGGTCACACAGGTTTTCCACAGTGGATGTTAAAGGCAGTGCCTTTCCAGTACAGAGCAGGGCAGCAGAGAAGTTGATCACATTTATCAGAACAAGGCACAAGTGGTGGCTGAGCACAGCAGACTGTTTGAAGGCACAAATTATTTCCTAAATTTGCTTTATTTATAGGGATTCCCTAGATAGGAAAACTTTTTCTACCCTTTCTCCATCAGATGCTGGGTGCAGCACATGAGACAAGTGCTGAGTCTAGGAACCATCTGGCTGGTTCAACAATGTAAAAAGACATTGATAAACTAGCCAGGGATAGAGTAACCAACTGTTTTGCTGGAAATTCCCCAAGAAAACACATAACTAACTCAGTCTGCTCATCCCATCAGGCTCCTGAGTCCCACAGTGGGAGCTGAAATGTCTCCCTGATTCCAGCATGTTCCAAAGTGTGGCAGTTATGCTTCCCACCCAGTTATTTGGTTATTTACATCTATTTGTGCAAAACCACAACAAAAAACTGAGACACAAGCTGTGCTTCGTGTTGTTTCAGCAGACAGCTGAGTCTTTAGTTTGTACCACTTTTACCAGATTACTTTTAAGTTCCAAATCCTTTCAGCAGCTTCTCTTTAAAAGAATGGACAGTATTTCTTGCAGGAGCTGTTTTTCTTCCCCTTCCCCCCCCCCCAAGAGTATCATCACATCTTTGCCAGCTCTAATTTAATCAAGGAGATAGCAGGGAATTAGATATTTCTGTCATTATGGAGAGGCTTTCTCTCTTTTACCCAGGTGAAATTTATCTTCAGTTTCTAACAACACACTCCCATTTTTTTAAGCTACAACCAGACACACTACACCCAACAATTGGTGCTTCATACAGCAATCCTGCGTGTTCTGAACCAAACAACTCACCAACAGATAAATTTCACATACACACTGCATGTTAAAATACTTTCAGGGTCATAAGGCAAGAAATAAATTGTAAGAGTCTCAAAAAAATAAACACTAGAAGGGCTCAGCAAGCCCAATTGTGGCTGCTGATATTGTGCTGCTTCTTCTACTCAGTAACCCTGAGAAATGCATCCCTCTCCACACTTGCCAAAGATGATTTTAAGTGTATAAAAAGTGAAGGCAAAAGCACTGACCAAGAGGTCACTTTGTGGCCCCAGGGGTTCCATCCTCACAGCATTAAACTTTGTCCCAGCTCAGTATTCACTCATCCAGCTCTTCAAAGGAGTCTGGTTTCTCTCACAAGCCATCACCACTGCCTGGAGGGCAAGGCCCAGAGGCAGAAGTGGAATCTGAAGGGGGGAAAAGCAGAAGGGATAAGAGGAAAACCAGGAAACTCTGCAGACACCAGGATAAGTTTGAGGTGGCACTGCTGGCTCAATCCATCCAAGCTCTGAGGATAGGCAGCCACAGTCTGATGTTCTGCTGTCTTCATTTGACAGTGATTTGAAGGGCTTGGCTTAAGAGGCAAATCCTCAGACACTTCAGGCTGTGGGAAATTCCCAAAACCTGCAGCTGGCATTGAGCTAAGTGCTAAATTCTTCCTTACTCCAACTTAGAGGTGCAGCCTCTTGAGCTGTGCAACCACACTTGGTAACCCAGAGGGTCTGCAGGACACCACTCCCTCGGAAAAGGCATCCTTCCATCTCTGGAGCATTTCCCAGACTCCACATTTTGTTATTTCTCCACATTTTGTAAGGAAGAGCTCATAAACGGTAGAGGAAATTAAAGGCATGCAAGTTTATCAGAGGTCAGGCCCAATGAAATTAACATTTAGTTTTAATACAGTCATTTGAGAAAACAGGAACTGGACACAGAAAAAAGAGAGCCAAGGGGTTGATGATGTTGAAGATAAGTAAGGGCTTTTTTCAAAAAGAGGATGAGAGAAACATTCCCTCAGCTGGAAGACCTAGAGAGGAAAAGTTCTGACATTTTGGGAGTGTTTTTACCAGAATCTGATTCATTTGAGACAGAATTCTTGATTTACAGGACACAGAGGGAAACAAGTAACTTCACACCTGCTAGTCCTCCTGGTACTCCAACCACAGATTTCATTCACCTACTTAAAAATAATTACATACCCTGAAATTAAAAAAAAAAAATACATTTCTTATATAATACTATTAATACTATTATAATATATAATACTATATAATACTTATATAATACTACTCTTACAATAAATGTCTTGGTGAGCTGAATAAGGTATTTGTTTACTAACTGATACTGGGAATCTTTAATCCATCAGCATTTTGTTTCCTTCTGTAACTGGTATGTTTTTCTACAGCAAAAAAAAAAAAGCAGCTTATTGCTTTGGGAAGGCAACTTTGATTATTATCATCATGGCAAAAGAATTTTCCTGCCTGTGACTGGACCATGTCCCTAGATCTTGAAAGCTTGTGGATGTAGGAGCACAGTCAATGTGCATAAATATATATATTGCTTGCACTGATTTCTGTTATAAAATGAACTTCTTTGAAAATCATGTGTCATAGATTCTGTGCTGTACATTGTGAAATTTTTCACAAGGTTCATGTACAGTCTCTCTGGAAATCCTGGGTCATTTAATAAAGACTGAACACCCAGAGCTGCTCCTCATCTTATGAGTTTTCTAGACCCTTCTCCAGCTTCATCACCCCTCTCTGGACAGCTCCAGCATTCAGATAAGTCTGAAAAAACATCCCCCTAAAACTAAGCACCCCCTCTTAAAAAACAGCAAGTATCTCTATTTAAATAAATAAAACCACCCCTGAAGCATCAATTGTACATTTCTGGTTAGTCAGAGAGCACAGCCTGAATTTCACGCTCCCTTCTGTCAAATTTATGCCCACTGACAAAGCTCCAGGCATGGCACAAAACCTTCCCCCCCGCCAAGTTAATCCATAAACATTCCTTTAAACAAAGCTTCAACCCTCCAAGGAAGTTTTCTCTGATCAGAGCTTTGTATCAGGCAGGGAGAGCATTTCTGATCCTCCATCACTGATTGAAAAGCCAGGTTTATCATATCATCAAGCCACAGCTCAGCCTGCTGCTAAGCCTTCCCACCATGCAGCTGTCTGAAGTCTGGCTGATGATAAAACATGGTGTGAGCTCCAATTTTTACCTCTTTGATCCCCATTTTGTCCAGAAATCTATTTTCAGCACTAAAATGCTCCCATCTCAGATGTGAGCTGCCTAAATAAGGCAGTAGATAGATCTGCAACCATTTTCAGATCTTTTGTTTTTTTCCCCTCATGACCAGGCACATGAAATTTTTAAATAGGAAAGCAGCAGCGATTGTTTTGTTCCAGGAGTTTCTTATACATTTGAATTTCCCAGAGGTCTGATGGATTACAGCAGGTGCCAAGAGGAGGTTGAATAGTTTTATTCCCATAATCCACACTCATTCTTTTGTCAAATTTGCGTTGGCAGCATTCCCCTGGTACATTGTCTGGCCCCTAGGTTAATATTGCAGACATCATTTCTCTTAAAGTCTAAACTTCTTGTTATTGCAACTTTTGCTTTATTTTACTTAGAGGAGAAGGTAGAAACTGTTACTCTATCAGGATTTACTCCCTGAACCTCCGGCACAGGCTGCCCAGAGAGGTGGCAGATGCTCCATCCCTGGAAGTGCCTGAGGCCAGGTGAGACAGGACCCTGAGGAACCTGGTCTAGATGAAAATGCCCCTGCTCATTGCAGGGGGGCTGGATGAGGTGACCTTTAAAGGTCCCTTTAAACCAGGCTATTTTATGACATTAACTCACTGAGCTGGAGACACTCCTGATACCTCTCACACGTGTGGTCTCTCAGGTTGGAATGCTCTCACCCTTTCACAACCCTGCTGGGCCAAAACTTACTCTCCTCTGAGCCCAGGCGGGACTGCAGATCCTAGAAGGCACTCCCTGTGCTCCATTTTATTCAATCCATGTACAACTGCTATTTCAGACACAAACTGTGTATTCAGTCTTTTTCCACACTGACAAAGGTACCCCAGTGGCAATCATGACTTCCTTGGGTGCCTGAGGCAAGTAAATCAGAGGAGCACATTTCCATCAGCAAAGCCAACACTAATTAATCACTACAAACACATTTGCTCTTTGTCTGGCTGCTGAATTCTCTCATACAGCCTCAATGCCCATGTACAATCCTTCCAAGACTGCTCTCCTTCCAGCTCTCGTGACACATGAGGTGCCCTTCCTTCTGCAGGAACTCTCCATTGCTCCAAGATTGGCACTGGAAAACTGACAAATGGCTTTTCACTGGGCAGGGAATGAATGATGAGAGGAAAAAATGAAAACACAGCCCCAAAAGCACCTCAGACACTATAGATCCCACTCACCTCCTGGAGAATCCATTGAACTGCAGTACAAACTTCTCTACACCTGTGACTTACCAAGAATCCATTGCTAATGTTGAGTTATCAGCAAGTAATTAAACTGCATATCTCTGCATGGGGGTGTCATTAATTAATTCTGGAAACTAGTCCGTGGTATAAACCCTCCTCATTTTAAGCACTCAGGTGAGCTCTTCACAGCCAGGCTGTCATTTGGCTTTAAGTCAGTTAGGAGTGAGTATTTGAAGTGCTGAATGTCATATTGACACTGCCTGATCGATTTTCCTCAGCAAAAGAAGGACAAAAGAAGGAGAAAAAACAAAGTCATGCCACAGTGGCCACTGGAGATCAAAACTACAGATATTTGGGGGATTCCCTTCTATTTTGCAGGCATTGCTGGGGCAGAGTCCTGAATTACAGCTCTTTCTTTGCTCTCAGGTGAGAGCAGCATCCCAGAACATCCCCAAGGAGAAACCACTCTGTTCTCTTGCTGCCTCCTGAAAGGAGAGAAGGATGTGCTGAAGTACATAGTTTAAAGCCTCTCACATGAGTTTGTTATTCAGGCCTGGGCTGTGCAATCTCAGCAGAGCTGCACTGAAAGAGAACCTTTGGAAAAAATCACACTGCCAACTAAACACCTGTACAGACAAAGGGAGATTGGAGTCATTGCAGGGAAATTGTACATAAATGCCATGGAGATTGGAGCAATATGTTTCTATTTGCATGTGTGTACTTTATTTCTTGAAACAAGACTCTACAGGGTAGAACAAATGTATCGTGCACCAAAGCCAGCTCAAAAACTGTCAGCAATTAGTTTTCCTCAATAGACATTATGCTTTTTTCTGTGACAATAAAGCCCTGTGACTATTCTGCCTCCCAGCAGATTGCAGTGCAGCTCATCTGTAAATTCCCCAAAGCATCAGGAGGTATGGCTGTGCATGGTATTGCAATTAGGATGTGGAATGTTCTGAATGGCTGAGTCTACCTTCAGCCATCTGGAGTCCCTCCTTTATTAAATTATTTCTAGTGTTTATACAGTCTCCTGCTAAGTAATTTAAGGGATAAAGTAAATTTGTCCCATGTTCAAAAAACTGTCATTTTTCAATTTAGTGGCAACTTAAAAGACTACAAAGTAATAATTATATCGAGTATATTGATATAAAAATGCGAGGCTATTAAGTTAAACACCAAAAACACACCACCCACTGAACAGGAGCTTAAACTTCTGATGACTGTGTTGGCTGTAGAGAAAGGAGATGATGCAGTTTTGTCCACATTAGGAAGGAGTTCTAAGGCAGAGCTGGGTACAAAGCAAGGTCCAGAGAAGAGCAGAACTGCCACCCCACCCTCCCTTTATCACACACAGTCTGTAGATGCAGAGGATGCTGAACCCTGAAGGAGGCAACAACCAGCTGTGCCCACTTCCACAACCACAACGAGATCACAAAGCTGCAGAGGCCTCGAGACCCATCTAATACCTGTGGATTTAAAGCTGCAGTTACCAGTACCCCAAATAAATCATGGAGATATTGCACACTTGGGGCTGCTGTTTGCCCCAAAGGTCTGTAGGACTGGGGTTGGAGCAGCTGATAAACCAGAAACAGGTGTAGGGGGTTTAGGGGGTTTGTAATTGTTGTATGATATTTTTCTTTATTTCTTTTTAATAGAAGCTTGAATTGCATTTAATCAGAGAAAGGGTGATGCACATAATTACACCACAGCATGGATGTGCCATTATGGGCTATTTTTTTTTTCCTTTTAATTTCAGTCAGTGATTTGAAGCATTAATAACCTTCCTAATTTTTTCCTAACTAATGTAAGCACAGATGCTAATCTTACTGACATAAGCAGCTCCTCTCATCGCTGTTTTCCAGGGACTAAACCAAGTTCAGCAAATTCATTAGACTCTGCAAGGGAATTGATGAACCTGTCTGTGAACATTTGATCATTTCAAACTGCACACAGCTTCTACCACTAAACCTGCCTGAGCCAGGGTCCCAAACTGGCCTGTTCATTTCTTACTTGGACAGTTGATACTCTCATGGAGGATGATATTCCTCTGAAGAATTTCATTTCAAACCTCCAGAAATGTGTTTACCAATAAAACTATCCAATTCTAAAGTACAATTAATTGTACTTTAAATTATCAATTACTTTAATTTAAATTATCAAGTACTTTTAATTATCAGTTGCCACAAAACCTAGGACCACCTGGACTAGATCCAGTCAAGTTGCCTGCACAGAAGTGCATCACTACACACTCTCTAAAGAATTTAGGTCATGTATTCTGCATTAAATTTTAATTTCCTCTTAATGAAACTAAACTTGCTCATTACAGCAAATATCCCAAGACTAGCCCCTTATTAAATTCTTTTCATATTTGTACACCTTGAGAAAAATAGAATTTTATTGAGAACTGCCTCACACTCTTCACTGGTAAGCTACAAGAATTGAGATAACATTACTAAAAGGATTTCAAAAGCTTTTAATAGAAAGTAATTTAATAGTGGATAGGTGCAAGGATTAAAACAATCTACTAATTGCACAATTTATCTTACAGTGCCTCTGGCAGGGAGGAAGAACATCTGTAAGTAAAAATAATTAGATCTGTTTTTCAACGTAAGAGACCACAGTGAAATGTTTGGATACTCTCCTAGAAGAATTCCAGGCTTAATTCTCCCTAAAACCACAAGCACATTACCTTGCAAAGGCAAAAGAGACATTTGGGAAGGGAAAAGGATGTTTGCAGGCAATTGTTTATTTTTTCCAGATTGAATTAAAAGAAAACTCTCCCAACCCTTTATGGGGCTGCTTGAAAAAAATACTTCTAATCTAACATATTTCTGCCCTCAAATTTAATTTACATTTTGGACTTACACATGGGTTTTTATGGGCCTTCTTGAGGAAATACCGACACCTAAATACTCCTAATGCTAGCTTTATTTCATGAACTATGAAAGATGCCCAAATACAAACAGGTGATTGGAAAAGAAAAGAACAAATACATTGATCACTATTCAGACTTTTGTACAAAACCTTAACAACCTAAAGAACACCCCTGAAAGACACAATCTTGTGGAAGGCTGTATCAAAGGCAATACTTCCAAGAATTCCAGATGAACAGGGTTAAACCTATGAGAATTCTGATAAGCTACTTTTATCTTTTATTTCCTACAGATACAATCACACAACATTATAGTCACAGACACTTAAACACAGCAGTTACAGAGCAATCACTCTTCACCACCCACTTATGAGTAGTTTAGGTTCCAGAGATCACAACTGTAGTTTTGTGAGGGTATTTTTTAGGTAAAACTAAAGAAAGGTAAGCAGAGATGGAAGCAGTTCTTCAGAAATATAAAAAAATGTTAGTTCAAAAGTGCCCTAAGTGTTGTTCCAGTTGTACCAGACCAGGCAGATTTGTCTTGCAGTGCTGCATGGTGCAGAGGAGCTGCACCATGTTTATATTAAATAAAGTTTATGTTAAAGCTGCCACTGCAGAACACAGAATCCTTTCCCAATCCCCTCAAACCCACCCCACTTCCACCACCAGCCTGGAACATACCATTGATCAACAGCCAATGCATACCCCAAAAATACTATCTGCATTACATTAGACTGATTTCATCAGTGTCAGAGATCCTTCTCTTCAATCTTTTTTATCCTTAACCACATTTACCTGTTGAAAGACCCCCAAGCTGTTCACCAGCCTTCACAGAAGTAAATGTGAACACTTTATTTCTATCTTTAGCACACCTTTTATAGGGTTTTACAGGGTCTGCAGGCAGAGCAAGCTACTATTGGCTAACACACACAGTTTAAATTTTTTCTCCTACACACAAGGATATTGTTTTACTTTACTCTCTCTTCTGCAGAAGGTTTCAAGGACTTTAGCCTTCAATATCACGACTTATTTCAAAGACTGGTTTGTGCATACAGGCCTTTACTAATATATAAAATATAGCAACATTTACCCATTGTGGCAGATGTCAGACCTCCTTCACTCACATCCAGGCTTGTCTGAGCCACCCTCTACATCCCCACTGCAGCATCCCAGGAGCTACAACAGCACTCAGCTGGCTTTGATCTCTGCTGTGAGCACAGCCAGGGCTGAACAAGCTGCATCATGAGCCTTTGTAGCCACACAAGGCTGCAGAGATTGGGATTGATCCGACTGCTCCTCCTCCATGGGTGTCCAGAGCTCTGTGGTGCAGCAGCCACCTCTCGCTGTGCCCCACAGAAAACACAACAAAAAACAGCAAACAGCCTCTCAAAAGCTCAAACAGAAGGGCAAGCCAGGTGTATTAGGTTCCTCTTTTCACCCACTGCCATGATGTGTTGTACAATTATCTTCTTTCTATGCACAGCATTAAAGTAATATCCAGATTTTCTCCAGGCTTGCTGAGTACTAAGGAAAGCTGCACTGGCATGAGCAATATGCTTCAAACCACGAGCACACCAAATTAAAAAGTGCAGTCTAAGGATGAACAGCTCATTAAAAGACCAGTGTTTGCTACACCCGAAAAAAGAGCCTAGAATGAGATTTTTCTTATCAAACCACATGGCACCGAGCTGGAACTGCGTGATCTTAAAAGTCCCTTCCAACACAAACCATTCTGTGATTGTAACAGGGGAGGAATGGGCAGCAATGGGAGGGAAGAGATGGTTTCTAGGCTGGTTTTGTGTCAGCAGTGGCTGCACAGCCCCAGTCCCACCCACAGGTGTGAGAGAGCATCACCTTGCCCTTACATCTGTGCCTTGTTTTCATTTGTTATAACCAGATAAGACACAATTATTGTGTTCTCTTGAGCACCAAGACACAAAGGATGTCTGCAAGGCACCAGCAGAGTTTCAGATGAGAGGCTTCATTGTCAGGAAAAGCACTGGTGACAGAACCCTGGGGGAGATGAGCTCCAAAGCAGCCCTGGTGTGTGTGTCAGCCCCTTGGGGAGGTTCTTAGAGAGCCCCACAGAGAAATTCATCACCCTCCCATCCCATACCACCTTCTTTACCCCAATGCAATGCATTAAAGGCAGAAGAAAAAGCAAGGAATGGCTCTGACAAGCACTCCCTTTCAAGCTCTGTCAGCCTGGGGAAGCAGGCAGTGTTTCTCACAGGCTGTGCACACCACCAAACACCCAACATTTACCTGGCAGGCTGTGAGCAGGTGCAAAGGCAGGGCAGCAAGATGGGAAGAGAACCTGGAGCAGCTGGAATCCAGCAGCCCAGCCCAGGAGCCCAGGCTGTGGAACAAACACCGTGCACAGTGAGGACCCAGGCACCCCTGGGGGACAGCACAGTGCAAAAAACAGAGCAAAGGGCAGAAAAAACAGGGTTCAGAGGTGATCAGGGGCTTCCACCCTCACCTGTGACCCCAGGCACCTGAGGCACATGGGGCCATCCCACTCCTGGTAATAGTAAAAGATTTTAAAATCATAGAGGATTCAGGGAGTTAGAAAGAAAGTAAGTCTTGGCAAGCCCTGGGAAAAGTGTTAAAAGTAGGCCCTGGGAAATGTTAGGCCTTGTGCTTGCTAAGAGCATGTGAAACTGCACCTGTGTGTTCAGTATATGATAAATGATACAATTGTTAGATGTGATTAGATATAATTATTGTTTAAAGAATCATGAGGAACAATGTTAGGGATTTGGGGGGATCACCAGAAATCCATGCTTGGGTAAAATCAATGCATACAGTAGAACAATGTAAGTTTAATAATTAATATGTAAGTTATATAACAATGGAGTATAAAACACGTTCAGGTCAAAACCAAGGCGGGTCAGATTTGGGTAGGTGTACCCCTGACACCCAGGGCTCTTAATGAAGCACCTTCATATAATCATTCCATAATTATGTGTTCCTGAACACTAACACTGGGGCTGGACTGAGCACCAGCCATCCCACCCCACTTATTGCCCCAGCCACAAGTAGAGAAGTGTTTTTACTTCAGTTTTTAACTTGTCTGTTCCTTTTTAAACCCCTCACAAAGGGAAGCAAGTGGTGAGCCTGAGTTTTCTAAAGCAGCTCAGCTCCTCAGAGCGAGAGGAAAGCAAAGAAACAGTGGGGGAAATGGCAAAGCAAAATCCACAGAGATCTAAACTACACCTGCATTTCAGCTGCAAACCCAGCCCTGCCTGGCCACAAAGAAAGAGCCCAGCATCTGTAACTGCAGAGTTATTCCCACTTTCCTAAGACAGCAGCAAATTTAAGTGTATTTATATATAATTTATTGTGCAGAGTCACAAACCCAAGCCCAGCCAGGCCACCAGCCTACACACAGCCCATCCCAGGGGCTGGCAGTAGCAGCCCAACAAATGCTCTGAAAACACAACCAAGACAGAAAATGCCCACCCAACTCCCTCAAAACACTTAAAAAAACCCCTTCCTTTCACAAAATTGATAATATTTACAGGCAAGATCAACACTGACCTCTTCTGAGCTCAGTCATTTGACCTTCCTGCTCCTTCCATGCACACAACCAACCCTCTTACTTGCCTAAAAGGCTTTTATATCAACTGCTGTGGGCTCAGGGATAGATAATTACTGATTTCTGGTTTCACCTTGCCAGCAATCAGGCACACCAGATAAGCACCAGCTGGGATGGGGATGGTCTCAGAGTTTATGTGGGTTTTTTTATTACTGTGATTTGGCTTTTGTTTTTGGGATTGGAAGATCCTCTTAGATACCTCATCCCTTATAATTACAGGTTCTGTATGTTTGAATCAAGTTTACTAAATTTACTATGCTGTTTCCTCTCAGAAATACTGGCCTTTACAGTAGAAAAGAAACTCCTAAACTCTGATGCCACAAACTGAAGGATGACTGCGCTGCACTGAGGCAGCAGCACCACTTTTTCGCTTCATGAAATTCTGATGTTTTGCTCTATTTTGACCAATAAATAGGCGAACTATTGCTTAAAATAATAACTATTCACAGAGTTGTTGCTAAAACACATTATTGCTTTCTAAAACAGCCATCTCCTGAAAAAAGAAGAGAAAGAATAGCATCCTTACTGGAAAAACAAGTTTTGAAAGAGTTACTGTAGTTGGCATGGCAGACACACTGTGCCTTTAATGTGGTTTTGACAAGCACACAAATGAGCCTGTTAAAAAATGAAGAAGGCATAAAATGGATGGTGCTCTCTTGAATCAAAACTTCTAACAAAGGGGGTATTTAGGTTTCAATTTCTTCTGCCACACTATCAGCTGTGAGCTTTTGCAAGAGTCAATCACTGGGGATTGGAATCGTTGGGAACAATTTCAGTGTGAGCCCAGAGCGAGCTCACCAAGGTGCAGGAGAGGGCAGAGTCTGTCCTGAAGCAAACAGCACTTGGGTGAAATCGTTCAGAGTTAAAAGGTTCATTATGGCTTTTGAAGCACTTCTGCAGTAATGGAAAAAACAATAAAAATGCTGAAGTCTTCCAGTAGGCACTGCCTTTTTATTCAGAGAATCAAAGTGGATCCCATTTCATGCTTCTTGGAACAGAAAATTATGTTTTGAGCTGAACTTTTTGGCACTAAACAGCTTTATAATTTTTGTCTTGTTTAGAAATACCTTTTAGCAATTTTGTGGAACAGCAAAAGAAAAATAATTAAAATTACTTTCTGTGAGATAACCTGTGAAAATAATGTTTCTGTACAAAATTCATTAGGATAACACATAAAAAATAAAAACCACAAAACCTTCAGCCTTGACATCCAGACAGTTTGTATTAATTTTTTTTACTTGAGTTTGACTTCCAAGCTTACAAGATCATGACTGTAGCCTGTAACACTCTGATCTTTTTCATATAATGTGAGTAAGGGACCCGAGGGCTTTTTCTAGAATTCATATTTAACTTTAAAATTACTTAATTTCTTGTCATTATTGAAAAGAAAATTCTGGCAGTTTTGTGTTTCAATTATTTGGTGATACATTTGGGACACAGATGTTTCCCTGTGTAAAATTATGACACTTTCAGACAGGGATATGTTGGATGCTTTCTTGGCTGGGCACAGTTCCTGGCAAAATCGAAGTATTAAAGTTTCCCAACTCATTTTGAATATTTATATTTGTCATTCAGATCCTTTTGCTTCCAGTATTGGAATAAAGTATCAAAGAATGCAAGGTGCAAAGGTGTCCAAGAATCTACAACAACAATTCTATCCTGTCATAAATAAATAAAAGAAAACCAAATAAACATTGTGGAAAAAAACATTCCTGAAAGTGTTTCATATATCATATTGCATTTGAACAAATGGATGATGATGGAAAGCACAGCTTGCTTTGTACTTGAATACTGATGGTTATATCTGAAGGAGTTATTTTTCTGAATAAAATGTTTTTTGTCTATTTTAAGCAAGCAGTTCCATTTATGTTAGATATTTTTAAGTGATTGCCTTAAAAGACCATGGAACTTATTCCAACTTTTGCCTTGATTGCATAAATCAGCAGTTATTTTAATTTAAGTGAAAAATATTCCAACTTGAGACACAAACAGGGCAAAATTTCTGTCTGCTGAGCCATCTATGTAATTTTAAAAGCTACGTTTTATTCAGCCTGTCATTTCTGTTCACTTCAGTGGGGAGAGCTATCTTTAATCCCTTTAGCCCTGCTGGAAGAGCAGCCTGGAGCCTGCAGCATGTGGAACCAGCCAGAGCTAAGTGAGCAGCTCCCCTGGCAATGCCCAGTTGGGCTGGCACTCAGCCCCAGAAATGCTGGGGTTTAATTACTGACACAAAAAGCACCAGTGGTTCCCAGGGCCCCTCCCTCATCTGTAAACTCTGTTCTCAGCAACAGCAGATAAAATAAAAACTTCCTTGCAGGATGTGCTGGTCACCTGAAAGCAGCAGGAGTGCTCTGAATAGTGCCCAGGGGAGGGGGCCAGGAAGGGTTTGGGACCAGGAGGATGCAGGTTTGGGGAGGAGGGTCCATGCAGGGAGCTGAGGGCAGTGCTTGGTCTGGAGAAGCTGTGAGGGTACCTGAGAAAGATCATAGAAACATGGAATGGGGTGGAAGGGACCTGGAGACCATCTCCTTCCACCCCTGCCAGGGCAGGGACACCTCAAACTGTCCCAGGAGCTCCCAGCCCCATCCAGCCTGGCCTTGGACTCTGCCAGGGATCCAGGGACAGCCCCAGCTGCTCTGGGCACCTGTGCCGGGCCTGCCCACCCTCCCAGGGAACAATTCCTGCCCAATGTCCCATCTAAATCTGCTCTCCTTCAGTCTGAACTCGCTCCTCCTTGTCCCATCACCCCATGGCCTTGTCCCAAGCCCCTCTCCAGATCTCCTGGAGCCCCTTTGGGAAATGGGAGGGTCTCTAAGGTCAGCCTGGAGCCTTCTCTTCTCCAGGCTGGACACCCCCAGCCTCTGCTCACACGAGAGGTGCCTCAGCCCTCTGAGCATCGTTTCTCATCATTTTTCCAGATGTTTCACAGCCCGGTGATAAGCTCTTTGTTCTTCCTCCACAGACTTCCAAGGTTTTCAAATGAGGTATAAAACCAATCCTCTCTGCTTTGCAAATAATTTTTCTTTCTGCTGCCTATTTTTATCTTCTAAGCTACAAATGAAGCTTCCAAGCTGGTGCTGAAAAAGAAGCAGGAGCGTGGAGGAAGGGCTGGTGCCATGTCCAGAGCCTGCATTTGGCTCTTCCTCTTCCCAGTGCATGAGGAACCTTTCCAGAGCTGTGATATGGATATTCCCACTTTAAATTCCATGCCATGACCCAACACTCTCCAGTTTTTCCATTTCAATGCAGCAGGCATTGAAAATAAATAATAATAAGTAAATCACCCATCAGGGTGATTTAGGCTGCAGTTGCTTGACTTTTTTTCCCAACCAGCTGGAATTGGCCATTTAGTCACCAAACCTGATATGGTATCTAGCAATATTAATTAGTCTGTCTAGTAAGCCTCATAAAGACCAAGGCTTTGTATTTCTCTGTTCTATTTCCTAATTAATTCACTGTATGCACTTCACAAAGTGTTTTATAGTTTTTTATAGTGTTTATAGGCTGCCAAGTCTTCTTCCACTGTAAAATCCAGGCTCTTCTGCCTGTATTGGAAATAATTTTAGTACGCTGGAAAAAACAGAATAAGGCCTTGGACAGAAATAAGCATTCATACTGAGAGATTAAAAATATTCCAGTTTAGCCATAGGATTTTGAACATTTCATTTCCACCAGTGTCTCATTTTATGAGTATATAGGTAATTTTGCCATGGCATGTGACTGAATTGATTTCATTGCTGCATTGTCTCAGAGCTCTCTAAATCCCAAGTAAGGAACAGCGAGCTATGGACAAGGGGATTTGCTCTCCCTCTTTCCTGTCCCATCCACAATCCCTAATGAGTCCCTGCTTTGCTGTCAGCCACCATCATAAGTTGGAACAATCTTTAAAAGTGAGGGAAAATATTGAAGTTGTTTTGTTTTGACACCCCTTTGGGGATGTGTGGAACGATTTATTTCAGTTTTCCATCATTTCATTTCACTTCCCTGAACTTATGTATGACATTTTTCCTTAGATGTCAACCTTAATGCTGATAAAAACTTAATGTAAATGTGATCTGGTTTTGGGAATTTATCCCTTTTGGGTGAGGGACTAAATATTTTAGGGTGGGTTTGGGTTTTGGGGTTTTTTTTTAAAGCTTTTATTTCAAATAAGACATTTGATGTGAAGAGCAAAACAGAGGCAAGGGAATTCTCGCTTTGCAAGCAGATGTCAAGCAGGAAGGCTGTTTTTATTTGGCACAAATAGTTTTTAAAATATATATACTTATTGGTTGACTCCACACCTCCTGTCCAGACTCCAGATTTTATCCCATAGCTTCAGTCAGTCTACCTTAAATAAGATTTCAAAGAGTAAGGAAAGAGTTGGGCAAAAAGATAATTTGAAGCAATTTTGATCTATGTGATTACACTTTGCTGACAAGAAAGACAATGGTGCAGAACTAATAAAGGGGAGGAAAAAAGCTGGAGAATGGGAGAGAAAACAAAGGTAAAAATGGGTTTAATGCACTAAGATCTATCATGCAGAGTTGAAAAGCCAGACTGTGAAAAGCCAATTAGTGCACCAAATATGAAAAGCACCCAAATTAAACAGAGAACATCATCAAAGAGAGCTGAGATATGGATGTTCCCAGCATGCAGACATGAAGACATTTCAGATGAGTACAGAAGAAAATGTTTTTAAAAAGAAATGAAATGCAGTGGGAATTCAGTAAAAACAAGCCTGTAATGGGCAAATGATAGGCTGTGAAATAAAGTATAAAAGCCAAATCTTTATAGTGTCTAACGCTGACAAAACACTTCAAGGCTGAGTTTATGAGGTTCTGTGCCATAAACATCAAAACTTAGAAAGCACATTTGTTGCTTGATGCATGTTTTTATTTACTCTCTTGGTGTGTTAATGAGCAGAGAGATGGATTCTAGCATAATACCCATGTTACCAGAACAAAAAATAAGGACAAACATTAGCACTGATGTTTTAAATGATTAAAAAATATCTCGAAAATTGTATCTCCTATTAAGCAACTTGGATGCTCCTTGTGGTCTGAACACACTGAGAGATGCTTTGATATAAAAATCAATTTTGTAAGTAATTTTTCTGCATTTGGAGTGCTAACCTGCTGGCTTCTATTCAAAGGAGATCAAACAGAAATGTTTTTTCTGGTCCTCTTCCATTTGGATAACAAAAATGATTTAGGCAGTACAACAAGAAATAAAAAGTTGCTTGGGATTCTAGCAATTACTGACAAAAATGGGTTTAAAACCCCAAATACAAGGAGAAAATATTTTGGCAAAGTATTTACTTTACTGAGATATGAGAACCCTGAATTAAGGAATGTGGGTGCTTCCTACAGGCTAAATGAACCCTGTCTCTGTATCCTTGAGTATTTTATATTTCTGGAGGCAGTCAGTACCTCAAGCTAATGTCAAGTCAACACCCAGGATTCTCATTGAGTTCAAGTTAATATTTTAGTTCAGTCACCATGCCAGGATGATTTGCAGTGCATGTGGAAATTGTGCTATGTCTGCTCTTCATATCAGGATTTTTTTCTTTCAAATAATGAACTCCCTACAGTCAGAGGTTAGCTTTGCAATCAGGACAGTAAATACTGAATTGCTGTGAAACCTGAGCACTGCCTTAGTCTTTGGGATGAGATTTTTATTGGGTTTTTTTGAATGTTTCATCTTTGTAGATGTGACTGCTACCAGAGCTTTTGCTCAAGTTTTGAGGATAAGACTGAACAGAGTCCAGTGGGATGTGTCCACAGCAGGGGCTTGGAATGAGATGATCTTTTAGGTCCTTTCCAACCTAAATCATTCTACAATTATAAATTAACTGTCCCACTGATCTGTCCTCACTCTGACACCAGAATCTGTTTTTCAGTCCTGGCTCAAAGATTGGATCATGAAATACGATGAGAGCTGGCAAGCCTTGGGTTGTTGCTTTGCACAACAAACCACAGGATCATAACATGCTGGATATTTCACTTCCCACTGAGGGCAGCTCCATGAAGATTCCCTAAAGAAGTTAATTCTAGCTTTGAGCTGAAATGACACAGCTGCAGGTCAATGGAGACCTCAACAAATAAATATTGCTGAAGGAACGAACCTCCTGCAGCTCAACCTTCAAGAAAACACATCCAAAGCTGCAGATGAACCAACTCTGACTGAGTTAGAAATGCCAGTTTTGCTACTTCACCATCTCTGAAACTCTGAATGTTTGATTTCACAGCTCTTCAAGTGTTATTTTAAAGCTGTTGACTGAAGACTGTGTTTAAGCTCCTGCTGATGTCTTTCAATTTATTCAGTGTGTAAAATTCAAACTTTTCCTGGTTTTCTGTGACTAGTTCTTTAGCTCATTAGAGCCCAACAACCTAACCAAGCATACTCTAGGGGTCTTTGATAACTTCCTGAAGAATTTACATATTGATGTGTGTGTCCATGTAAAAAAAAAAAAAAAAAATACATGTACACACCCACAAAATTTTCTGAGGTGAGAGAAATTCTCTCTTCTCCTGGAAGACTGTTTTGTTGACTGAATTTTCACACAGCACGATTTCTTTTCTAAACTGAGTATTAAATTCACTCTATTTTACAGAGCAAATAAAGCCCCTACCAGATGGCCAGCCAAGGCTATTACAGGCTGTCATTACTTCCCACACCTACTTGTCCCTCCAGATTAGGAAATATGACAGAAGAGTTGCTTTTCCTCATGCACTTTTCTCTATTTCCATTGCCAGTGAGCAGATGATGCCTCGCAGATATCTCCAGCTCCTCCCCAACCACTCTGCTCCCATTCCAAGGGGCTGCTTTGCTTTCCTGTCTCAGAAAAGGAAAAGAGAAGTTTTAAAGAGGTACACTTGCTCCCTGCCAAAGGGAGTGCAGCATATAAAATCTGGTTGGGACAGAACTTGAAGAAAAATCCAATTTATGTCCAAAAAAAAGGTGCTTTCCCCAAAACCATCAGTAGAATGTGTCCACATCCAACAGGAATGCTTATGAGAGTAATCATTCACAAAATAGACACCCAGGTTCTTGTAACCAGACACAGGAATTTCTACAAACCAGGTGTTTGTTTCTTCACTTCCAGCTCCTTCCTTCTCCTCCTTTGCCTTGCAGGACACTGAGGCACAGCAGCTCTTCCAGCAGAGGCTGGGAGGAATGGATGTGACACTTCCAGCAGAGGCTGGGGGGAATGGATGTGACACTTCCAGAGGTGCAAGGATGCTCTGAGGCTGGGGGGAATGGATGTGACACTTCCAGAGGTGCAGGGATGCTCTGAGGCTGGGGGGAATGGATGTGACACTTCCAGAGGGTGCAGGGATGCTCTGAGGCTGGGGGGAATGGATGTGACACTTCCAGCAGAGGCTGGGGGGAATGGATGTGACACTTCCAGAGGGTGCAGGGGAGCTCTGAGGTTGGGGAGAATGGATGTGACACCCCAAACTTTGCAGATCAGCTCTCTTGACCCACGGTTGCCTCTCCCCATCCGAGCAGCAAACTGACCCACACCCAGCTCTGGGGCTGTGCCAGGGTCAGTTAATTAGTGTTAAGTGGAGTGTGTGGAGGCAAACAGAAGCTGATTTGAGTGAGGATGTGTTTGCCATCAATTACAGAGATCGATTTCCAATCTGGTCAGGTTTGCCAGGACTGTGTTGCCAGGCAGGTGCTACAGATGCTGTCACCTTCTAACTTGTCTTTTCAGGGGCTGGCTTCACCTGGCTTTTTGTCTTTATGTGCACATAAAGCACAATAATTCATAAGATTATAATTCAATTCTTCTTCTGCAAAGTGCCCCAATGCTGTTTGTTAACTTGAGCACACACAGCAGCGCTCTGGGTCCTGGGGATGTTACAGCTGCTGCAATTGGAGTCTTGCCCCACAGAAAACACAAACACTGCTGTGCTTGAGCAAACATCAGCTGAGCAGCAGGGAGCAGTGCAGGGGAGCTCCTGAAGATGAAGGAATATTGTGGATGTGAGTGGAAAAGGGAGTTTTAACACCCACAGTGGACAAATATCTACTGCTCTTGTTCTGAGGATGCACAAACCTCCTGTCACAGGTGGAGTGGGAGCTCCAGACAAAGTTCATTAGAGTTTAAGTGACTTTGTCCCATGGGATTTAAAGATGGAAAATCAGATATGTTTATATAAAATTATTTATTATGACAAATGATTAGACAAAAGACCTTAATCAGAATTATTTACTACACAGTATAAAAGCTAAAACTACTCCTAGAGTAGGAGTAGAGACCAATAGGGGTGATAATCCCTGCTGTCCTCAGTTTGCTGCCTTGCTCCTGCTCCACCACTCAGTAATTCAGTATTTATTAATTAGGCAGGAGATGCCAAACTGCCCTCAGGTTCTTTCTCCTCCTCGTATTTCCCTTTTCTCATTCAGAGCCAGTTTTAAGCTCCAAGGTGTGACTGTGATGGGTCAGTGAATGAGGAGCTCTAAATTTTCTAAATGAATGTTTTTCCTGTTGTAATTCCAGCAGCCCTGCAGTGATCCTGAAAACTGTTGTGGGGACATGGGGACAGTTTAACTTGGGGGCACAGCAAGGGCAGCTGTCAGCAAAAGCTGAGTTCCAGAGGGCTCAGATGTGTGATTGATAAATTGAAAATAATTGAAATAAATTGAAATAATAAATAATATAATATAATATAATATAATATAATATAATATAATATAATATAATATAATATAATATAATATAATATAATATAATATAATATAATATAATATAATATAATATAATATAATATAATATAATATAATATAATATAATATAATATAATATAATATAATATAATATATATAATATATTATAATATATAATAATGTATGATGATATATAATAATATATACTATATAAGTTAATAAATAATATATATTAAATAAATTAAAAATAATTTAAATGTTTGTTAGTGTCTTTCTCTACACTGCAACCATTTACCTGTCATAGAGCTCACATAAATGAAGGATTAACAACCTTCAATTTGGCCTAACCTTAGATTTATGCTCTGAGGAACTGTCTTTGATCCCTAGAAATGCAACACTGTACTTAAATGAAACAGTGTATTTAAATGTAATTAATCCATTTTTCACTCTTCACTGCCTCCCCAGTTTTGTCCTGTATCTGCAGGTCACAGGGAAAGCAGGATGATGGAGCAGCCCAGGCATCCAGCACATCCTGAACACTCCCAAAGTCCCTGGGTTCTGGTACCCACTGTGCTGGAAATTCTGCATTAACAATTCCAGCTCCACCATTGTCTCTGCTCTGGTGTCTGTCCCACCCTCAGGGACCTGCAGGTCACGGTGCAAAGGTGTTTTGGTGACAAGTCCTTGCTCCTGGTCATCCTTTGTGACCTTTTGGTCAGATTTTAGCACAGTCTCTGAGGCTGGAGCTCAGACTGTCTGTGAGGATGCTTGTGCACACAGCAGCTTCAGGACCTGGGCCTGAGACACAGAAAATGTCAGAAGAAAAAGAAATATATTTTTTATTCTATTTTTTCTTTCCACCTCCCCTTGCCCCACAACATCACCTCTACAGCTAAAGTTCACAGGCAGTGGAAAATGAAAAAATTGGCATAATCAGGTTAGATGGGACTTCACATGCTGACAGTGATTTTTTTCAGCAGGAGAATTAAGTAGATGTATAAACACTTTCAGAATTAGCTTCCAAACACCAGATGGAAAAGTAATTGGAGTCAATGTAGAAATCTGTATCCCAAATCACTGATGTATCTTTAATTCAGGGTTACAACAGGTATCTTTCATTTGCATTTTTTATCTCAGCTCTGATCTCTCTAGGCCTTATCATGCTCAGTGATGATGAATCATAAGCAGTGAAGGACATGGCTGAAACTCCCTTTCAAAATGTCATTTACAAGGCAAGCAATAAGGCAGAAGAAATGCTTTTTTTTTTTGCTTATGAAATGAGTAAATTTACCTGAGAAAAGTGACAAATAAATGTGCCATTTCCCAGTGCCACTCTCAGAGTGAATTTCCAGAACAGAACCATACTTTAAATTGAAAACAAAAATTACCTCTGCCAAGTAATACATAGCAAACACTGTGATTTTAATTACAGCTCATTAGCTTTTGTTTGCTGTGTCAGAATGTGCCTAGGAGACAACAGCCTGCCCTGATGTTCATCAAACCCTTTGAGTGGATTGCCACTTATTTTAATGGGCTAAAAAGGATCCCTTGAAAGGCCTGTCTATTAAAAATTTCAAGTATTATTTTTTAATTCCTTCAGAATCAAAAAGATTTCCTACTTGCATGTTTTTGCAGACCCAAAAGGCTTGGGAACAATCCTAATGGGGCCACTGTTCTCTGAGTTTAATGACAGGTACTGCAGAAGCTATTAAAACCTTGAAGTCTTGAGCAGCTGAAAGAAAATTCTGATTTTCTTTCTTTTTCATGCAGAAGGTCACTAAAGTGAATTTGAGGCTGGTGTGATAGCACTGGATGGCTCCTAAGAACCTGACACAGAGTTAGGAGAGTTTGACAGGGTGTGTCAAATGATTTCTGTGCAGCTTGAAATACTCATTTCTGATTATTTTGGAAGAAAAGTGACACAAAAATATGGAAGTGCTTTCACAAAGTTATATAGTGAAATAAGCTTTAATAATTTAAGCTCATCCGTGCCATAAATACCAAGCAACTTCCACTCTGGAATTTCTAACCCAGGAGAGGGAGGCCAGCACTAGCTCAGAGAAGATAAAACAAGTTGAAGGAAATGCTTTTGATCATAGTAGTGGCCTCTAAAGCTCTGAGGATGCTCAAAAAGATAACATCAGCTTTTAGGAACTGTTTGACTTCAAAGAAATTGCTGTCACAGAAAACTGAAAATTGATGATCCCATTTCTCTATCTTACCCAAGCAGGCAGTTCAGAGCTGCTGTTGCTGTAAAGGGAGCAGCACTCCATAAAATCCTGAAGTAATAAAATAAAGGGGGGAAAAGTGAAATATTACCATGGCAACAGAAGAAGCCAGAATCTAGAAAACAAAAACCACTTTTACATAGGTGGCCCCTAATTCTGGGTCATCCTCAACTGAGAAAGGCCAGAGACTGCAGAAGGCTGCAACGAGCAGAGATTTTTCCTCTTTCAAAGTTTTTCTCTTTCCTCTTTCTCGCTCCAGCTGATCATTCCTGGGTCTATCACAGTGAGCTGATGCTTCACCAGCCTTCAGGGCTTCTCATAATTATTTTTCTTTTGCCAATCCATGAGCTTTTCCTTTCTTGTTCCTCTTAGTCCAGAAGTTGGGTAAAAGTTTAAAGGTCATGGTATAACCCATGATAGAAGAATGCAATAAAACCCAAAAAAAGAGAGAGTGCTTTCCATTCCAGAAAGAATTTGTTGGATTTTTGCTCTCTGTTATTTATTCAGGGCTGCACTGTTTCTATGATTAGTGCTATTTTTGGTATAAATTAATTCTAACTTTTGTCCAGCTAGTGCACTAAAATGTATTTGTATTGCAAGCTGCCAATGCAAAAAGGTACAACTTAAACCAGTCAATGTGTAGATTGGAAGGAAATTGATTCTTTTCTTCTCCCATCGTTTATCAGTGCTAAGTGATACTTATCAGTGCATCCTTCATTCAGAAGTATGAAAGATTATCTTACAGTTTTCAAAATAACTTCCAGGCCAGTTGAATCTGTGTCTTAATGGATGTAAGCAAACAGGAAGGGATCAGAAAACAGGAATTACAAAAGCCCAGGTTATTAAAGCGCTTTTTTAAAGGAAACAAAGCTTCTGTGAACATCACCCTCTTTTAGAACTTTAATTAGGTCTCTGTTCAAAGTATATCAAAGAACAGATGGCTTTCACAGTTATTAGGCAGCTTGGAACCCTCCAATATCAGTCAACCAGTTCTAACCAAGTTGGAACTTTCAGCTTTTTCCATAGGGAGGCCATCCATGCCCTCCCCTCCCAGTGGTCAGACATTTACAGAGGCCAGTATCAATCAGGACAGAATTCACTCCTGTTTTCAAAGTCAGTGTCAGATGGAGGACTTTGAAGCAAACTCTATCTGAAGCACAAATCCTTAATTCCAGGATCTTTTATTGGGCACTGAATCTCATCCATGTGAGGGAAGAAATCCCTGAAGAAACAACCAGGTTCAGAGAAAGGAGTTGCAGTTTGATTCTGCTTTTCCTTAATAAGTACAAGTTACATTGCTGAGCTATAGCAATGATCCTCTGGGTTTAATCCCTGTACTATCTATTAATTTAGCAGGAAGGTTCTGCTAAAGTTTAATCACTGCCTGTGTTCCCTCAGGTGAACTTTTTTACTCCTTAATTCTTTACTGGGCTCTGAATTAAGTACTACAAAATAACAACCTCTCTCTTCCCTTCAAAATCCTGTAGAATGTAATGAAGTTCTCAATTCCAAACAACTTTTCCCAGCACTGATGAGAAATGGATGCGGCCAGAAACTGAAAAGGTTCAAGTCAAAGAACCAAAAATAAGGGATCTTAAAGCCCACCCAGTGCCACCCCAGCCATGGCAGGGACACCTCAAACTGTCCCAGGCTGCTCCAAACCCCATCCAACCCAGCCTTGGGCACTGCCAGGGATCCAGGGGCAGCCCCAGCTGCTCTGGGCACCTGTGCCAGGGCCTGCCCACCCTCACAGGGAACAATTCCTGCCCAAAATCCCATCTAAACCTACTCTAAAAGCAGATTATTTGTTCATTTTGGTTCGTTGTCCTGATAGGGGAATGGGAGCAGGTTTTGGATGAGGACTTGGACTTAGAGAACCATGACTGCACTGTGATCCTGACACTCTCCACAATGTGGAGCCTCCCAACACCTCCAGAAACTCCCATATTCCAATGTGTTCATATTCTGACCTTAAAACAGTCTCATATCATAGCAGTGACAGGCAGCAATAATAAAGCTGCAGTTCTTCATGTGTGATTTGAAAATAACAAAAGGAATTGGATTTTTGACTGATTTCCCTAAAAAATAAAAGAAATCTTGACTGCTTGGAAATATTCAGTAAATATTCAGTAAAAACAGTATCAGCTTTGGAACTATGCATTTATATAACTGTACAAAATCAGGCTTTTTATCCTTTAGAGGGAAACAGAAAAGAAAATACTGTGTTTTTCAATACTCATTAACGGCAGTATTTAAGGCTTGATCATCTAACCTTTTTTGCTATAGTGATGTCACAGTGATATATATCAATTCTTCAGTTTGTATCACTTACTTTTATCTCTTTTTTCCATAAGCTATGTATACTGCACCAGCTTAGAGAGTGGATTTTTTTATATATGGAAATAGGAAAATAAACTTATACATATTTGTATTTTTTTTTGCCCTTAATCATCTGGCCTAGAAAAGCAATGGCCAGGAATTTCTGTGAACAAAATGTACCTTCCATTTAAAAATAAACCAAATGGTAGCTGCTGACTTCAGGTAACAGCAATTCCTCCTTTTACCATCTAAATACTCCAGATGAGCATTTTCCATTCTGAGAACAGAGACCATTCTTAATTAAATATTGAGAAACCGCCCAGCTATTCACCAGTCTTCACAGAAGTGAACGTGAACACTGTTTATTTCTGTCTTTAGCACACCTTTTATAGGGTTCTACAGGGTCTGCAGGCAGAGGAAGCTACTATTGGCTAACACACACAGTTTACTTTTTTTCTCCTACACACAAGGATATTGTTTTGCTTTACTCTCTCTTCTGCATGAAGGTTTCAAGGACTTTAGCCCTTAATATTACGACTTATTTCAAAGGCTGGTCTGTGCATACAGGCCTTTACTAATATATAAAATATAGCAACAATTAAACACGTAAAGCCCAGCTCCAGCAGAACACTGATGCTTTGTTGAAGGGCATTCTCTGCTTTTCTGCAGGTTTGCAGGGAAATGCTGATGTTTGGAATGAAAGGCTGCCTTCAGACAGCTGAGTGCTGTCCCATACACCTGCTCTGCTGAGAAACATTCCACCAAGCTGCATTTGGAGGTGACTTCTTGCCTGAATTGCCTGGGTGTGTGGTTGGATGAGGTGCAGAGCTCCCTGGTGCTCCTGCACTCCTCGGTTCTGGTTTCAGTCACAGCAGGGCTGCACACAGCCAAGGCAGCTTTGCTTCCCTTTTTTCCTCCCCTCAGCTGCTGGCTGTGGCTGTGTCGATCTGTTCCTGCTGCTGGTGGGAGGGTTTGAGAAATGAGACTCAACAGGTGGTGGGATTGCTACTGGCAGCCCATTTATTATCATTAGCTGGTACAAGGAAAACACTGCTCAAGCAAAACATTTTTAAAAAATAAAGTGAGTGATGGGGCTTTAATCACTGTTTTGGCATTATTTTTAATTTCAACAAAGCCTCACAGGGACTATTCATCAAGTTCTTTTCCTGGAGGAATTTCTGTGTACATTCAGAATTTACAAAAATTGTATTGATATGGTATCTATTTACAACAAAAAAGAGGAGAGTGATCCCTTTGCTTCATTCCAAAGTACATCAAGAGGAAGGCAATCATTCCCACCGAGCTACATCAGACTGAGACCAAAGACACACAACAAACACATCAGTGTTCAGCACAGTGGAGTTCTACTGATGTTAGCAAAAGACACTGATCCCTGGGAAATATTGCATAACAAGTTGAGCCCTAGATGAAAAAAAAAAACCGTATTAAACCAGTCTTCTAGAACATTTTTTTATCTGAATCCTGCTAAGACTAATTAGACAGATTTTTGAGTTCATTTTTCTTCTTTAAAGAAAGAGGAGCTGGCGTGTGGTCACTTTGCTGCTCTGACTTCAGCAGAATAAGCTGAAGGCAGATTCCTGGTGGGACACTGGCCCTGCCTGCTTTAATCAAGTGCTGTTCCTGTAATAATCCCTGCAATTCCAGCAGAGCAGGCAGCAGAAAAAAGCAACACAAAATGGTTTTGGAAAGGAGCCACCACTCCATAATTCTCCAGCTGAAGCCCAAGCCCTCGCTGCTGCTCGGCAAAGTGCCAAAGTCACCTGTGGGTGCAGGCTGGAGAAGCAGCAGGATGTTCATTCCATGTCCTGAATCCACTGTGCCTGTGAATCCACAAACTTCTCCCCACTCCTGGGCTGCTTGGGGTGCCAGCAGCAGAACCTGCAGGATGTGCTGAGTTTAGAGAGGATTTTGGAGTGTGTAAAAGGAACTATCACAAGTGGCAAGTGCATTGCTCAAAGCATTCATTACAGAAATCCAGCAGCTCCCTCAATGTCTCCCCCAAGCTTTGGAGACACAGGGACATGTCAGCATAATTATCCAGGGTGCTTCGCTGCCTCTGCTTCATTTTAACATTTTCTGTGATGTTGTCTGGGCTTTGGGCAGGGTCCCTCTTTCTGATGTTTTGGGATAATACAGTGTTTTTCTTCAGTACTTAAAATTTAACTAAAAGTCATAGCTCAGTGGGATGAGAGCTGCCCCAAAATGTTCCTAAATGAGGAATTTTCATGTTTCATTCACAGTAATCTCATTCTTTACGCCCAAGCTGAGCTTAAATGGAATTCCTGAGCTCAGGGCTGGGGGCAGAGCTCTCAGGTGAGGCTGTTTGGTGTCACAAAGGCTTTTTAGTGCCCTCAGAATGGTGACAGAGCTGGGCCAAGCCCTTGGGTGGTGCAAACCCAAGTGTTTAGGAGTGATGGAGGCTTCAGCATTTTTAATTACCCTCCATTGCCTCGATCTGTTCTTTGCAGGGGGAGAAAGGCAGAGGGAAGGGAGAAGAGGCTGAGACAGGCTCTGCAGGTGTCAGAGAGCACTGGTGGGAATCAGGGATGCACTCACGAGTTACAGAAAGGGCAGGAGCAATCAAAAGAGAGAAGTGAAGCTGATCTGGGTTATATTTTTTGATCTTTCTGCTTTCACATCATTGAGTCACAGCTGCAGCTTATAGAGGTCCCATGCACTTCCCCCTGAAGCCCCAGGGTGGCTTTGCTAATGGTTCATGATATGGGAAAATGCTGATAAACCGTGCCAGGAAAAGGAAAATGGAAATCACTTTCCTACCTCTTAAGATTGGTTAAGAAGAAATCTTCATTAGCTCTAAAAATTTCATAGCAGGATGAAAAACAGTACAGTGCTGCATGGTTTTTATGGAATCACAGGATTTTAGAGAGCACAGTGGCTCACCTGGTCCTCCCTGCTCAAGCAGGGATGTCCCAGAGCACAGGGCACAGGATTGTGTCCAGAGGGCTCTGGAACATCTCCAGTGAGGGAGATTCCACACGTCTCTGGTCACTGCACAGGGAAAAAGTTCTTCCTTGTGTTCAGGTGGAATTTCCTGGGCATAATTTTCTGCCCATTGCCTCTTCATGGTGTTAACAGCAAAGAAAATAATATTTTAAATTATATAATATTAATATTAATATTAATGATAATAATAATAATAATAATGATGATGATGATGATGATAATAATAATAATAATAATAATAATAATAATAATAATAATAATAAAGCTGCTGGTAGCAAAGTCATAGTTAATGATTTTGCAAAGACCACTCACAGCAATTTTATTTACTGTCTTGTTTGGCTACAGAGCTTGCAGGAAAACTGAGCTATTCTACACTAGAATAGCTCAAATTTTAGCAGAGTAATGTCAAGAAAGAGGATGGTGGCTGCTGGCACAGGTCCATCCCATTTGTACAGACACAAACACTCACAGGAAACTCCCTCAGTGGATCAGATCACCAAGAGTAGCAGGGTTCATCCTGCCCTTGGCTGGAAGTGCCACGGTGCTCTTTGAAAGCAGAGTTGCTGCTCCTGTAGAACCAGAGAAACTCAAAAATAAGTTTTGGCTGAAGTTCTTTCCAGAGCTTTACTTATAAAGGATCCTGAAGGTGCTGTAAAACAGCATTATTCTTTCTTATAGAGAAAAATTGCCTTTAAGAGTTTAGACTGTCAGTTCTGACATGTGGATAGACGAGTTTATAGTTCTCTGATTCAGCTGGACTGGAGAGAAAACATCATCCCATGCTGACTGCTAACAGTAGAAGCTGTACTTGTCTCATCAGTATAAATGTATTGGGGCAACAATTTTCTTTTCTAAACAGTTTAAGGATTTTATTCTAATTATTTTGTTATATTTTAATGTGGCATTTTGAATGAAGTTAAATTATAATGTATGTTGAGTTTGCTCTTAATTAGATCACTTCCATCTATTTTATATAAATGTTTTGGTTGTGGTTTTATACTTTCTGCAAGAACACATTGCAACCATTACTTCTTATGAGATAATAGAGATGTCATAATTTCATGTTCTGCATTAGATATAAATGGAGCTGTCATGCAATATTCCATTTCTGACAAGAAACCAATAAACCAAGAGAAGAAAGAAGGTAGAAAAACATTGAAAAAAAAAAAATCCAAACGAAGCTGTGATTGATGGGCATATAACTGAGCTAGGATCCCCATGAATAATGTTAGTTACACAACATGCCAAAAGACAGAGTTTCCAAAGGGAGTGATTTTGTGATTAGCTGTAAATTGTAATCAGGAAGGACCAGAATAGTTCCGACAATTAAATGCTGCTAAGCACAGAAATGAAGAAAATGGAAAACCATTCTCATGTTAAACAGGGCTTTGTTTTTCTTGGCATCATATTTTGTGACAGCTGTCCTGCCTATAAAGTATTGATTTGGGGGATTTTTTAAATTGACAGCTGAAAAATCTTATTAAAACAAAGCCCAACTTGTGCTGCTGATAGTATTCCATGTTATTAAATCTGAAAGAACTTTTTAAAATCTGATTTTCTCTTCAGCAATTTACCACTCACACATTAAATGTCTTGGGCAATAAAAACATCTGTCATTATTTTGCTTTCTGGAATGTCATGTTTTAACAAGGGTTTGTAACATGTGAAGTGCTCAGAGAGGTTTGTAGGTAAAACCATTCCTTTCATTTCAACAAAATGAAAATATAAGAAAATAATTTAATCAATATTTGATCCTACAGAATGAACTTTGCCTTCTCACAAAAATATAATTTATCTGACAACATTAATAGATACAACTGAAGTGCCTGGGAGAGAAAACTTCTGAAATTTGGTATTCAAGTCTGACATGACAGAATAATTAACACAGGCCATCCAGGCTGGTAGAATTCCAGTCTGTAATTCTTTCCTTATTACTTAGAGTTAAAACTAAAGGAAGAAAAAAATCATCAACGTTTGGTTTCATGTCTTGCACACAAATTCTCTTACACAAGGTCAACATTGCATGTATTGTTCTCCTATGGATTGTCTGCACTTGCTGATAATTCATTCATTTTCTGGCTCATCAACTCTTCCTTCCAAGAGATTAAATGGCCCTTGTGTCTCCTCAAGAAATATGAGAGCTTGATTGCACAGGGGTGACAAGAAGGATGAATGGATTGAATTTCGACATGGCTCCTTCCTTTGCTTCTCTTATTTCTCTGCTTTTTGGGAAAAAATGATCTGCTGCCAGTGCAGGAAAAGCAGGACAGATCCACTGGGAAATTTTGCTTCCCAAAAAACAACTTAGGCCAGATGAAATTTCCCTGTGAAGGAATCTTTCTGGACAGGAGGGTGCTGCTGGCTGTGGGGGACTGGCACAAACAGGAGTATCTCACACCTATTCATTTTTCTCTGGAAAAATTCTTGCTAATGGCCTTTCCTTCCCATGTCAAAGAAGAAATTTTAATTCATTTCCTGTTCCCCTGTTCCTGAATAAAAACATGGATGAAGCCCACCTCTGAAGCATGGCTTCTCAGGAAAAGTCTTTTTGAGCATAATCAATTTATGCTGCAAGACAAATTATTGTCTCGGAGCAAGATAAAGGTATTCACATTTCATTCAACCTCCTTTACTCTTGTATCTGGCTATTTAATGCAAATAAACATTTATATTCTCCTTTACATGTTGGATTTTAAAAGGAAGGACCAATCATGGTTATTTTCACATTTGAATAGGACTTTTGGTGTGGCTGCACATTGTTGTAAACTGCCTTTGCAGAGGTGTGGACTGAACTGGCCATGGAGAGAAGGGCAGGAGGTTGTGAGCAGGGCTTGCTCTCCAAAAACATGTCAAGCCAGACCTAAATCCCACTGCAGCACTAAAAACTCCCATTCTCTTTCAACTGGCTCTCCATTTCTGATATGATTAATCCTCATTTTATATAGTACTTCCCACATTCAATACTGGGCATGAAAAACAGCTGATTAGTTTCTGCTCAAGCACCCTCAAAAAGATAAAATTAAAACAAGTTCTGCAGTGTACATATATATATATATATGTGTGTGTGTGTATAATGGCAAATACCAACAGAGCTCCTAAAAGCCATCATTCCCCTGCAGGAGGAAATATCAAGGCTTCTCTGCCACAGTGCAGGGCAGGACTGGTCTGTGTTTGAGCAGAATTCACATCAGGCTGTGTTTAAACCTGATCAGCTGCTGTTTTTGCAGGACATGAACACACCATGGACATGAGAGTACCAAGGGCTCTGTTTTGCAGCACAGGTTATCTCATGGGCACCATCCCTGCATGAGTAAAGGCATTGCCATTATCTCTACAAAGGTACTTAGAGTCATTCTCTCATGTATATTAATAATGATACACTAATTGAATCCTGAAGCTCATTGCTCAGAAGCAATGGATTCGGGGCTGATAGTAGTATTGTATAGTTTTGTATTTATAGTTTTGGATAGAATGCAAGTGAGAGTGTTGCCAAGATAAACTCAAGGTTTGCTTTTATTGCTGGCAGGCATTGTTAGAGCTGGAGTTCCACAAAATATATCAGCACAAAGCTCAGCCCCAAGTCCTTAACTCACTGTGCTGAAGGTGAAGTCCTTAATAATCTGTACTGAAATTCCCTTATTAAAGAGAATTTAAGAAATTCCTTTCCCTCCTGAAGGAATTCTTTCTTGAAACTCGGCATGGAAAGGTAAAGATTGTGGAGTTCATTGTTATTTTAAAGTGCCCTCAAGAGAGCAAGAAATGAGACATTTATTACCTTTGCATTGCAGGTTGCCACTGGATAATGGGCAAGGTTGGACAGGAACACATTTTATCCACAGCAAGCCCTTGCTAAAACATTGGCAGCATATTTTGGGGCCAGACATGGTCAGACACACCACCAAAAAACTGCAGGGGACACAAAAGGAATTGCACCATTCCTGTTTGTCCTCAGACGTGCTGTGCATGACTTCTGTGGTTTATCAGGCATCTAGAGCAACTCTTTTCCCTCTATATTCCAATGGGATTTTCTGGTCACTCTCTAAGGTACCTAAAAAGACAATTCATCCAGAGAGCTGTGCTCTTCACATAGACCTTTTCTGCACAGCTCTGGAGTCAAGGGATTGTGGAGCTCTGTAACAAATCTTGGCAAGTGGCACAAATTCACTGTGTTTGAAAGTTGGTGCATTCCTAAGGGAACTGCTTACAAAGATGACAAGCCATCTGTCCCTACTTCTGGTGTTTTCTCTGCTTCCACATCCATAAGTTAAGGTAGAAATAATGTTTTCAACTTAAAAGCCTAATTTGGGCTGTAAATTGTAAGTTTGTAATGATCAAATCTAGTTTAAACCAGGCAGTGAATATTTTTACATTGCCCTTTCGTAGCAGGATTTTTTTTTCTAGCACTGATGTCTTGCAGGTTACCACTCTGCTATTTGCATTTAATCTGGTATATTATCATATAATAAGGTCCAAGGAGTCCAAGGTCTGGACTCCTGCTTGTTTCACCCAGATCCAGAATTATTTACAGGAACCATTCTGCTGCACTGGCTGCTCTCTCCCAGTGGATATCCTGTCACAATAGATGTGGGCAGTGTGAAAAAACAACATTGCAGGATCTTGCATTGATTAGCAAGGTGCTGCAAGGGTGCATTGGAGAGTTACATACAGGAACACCTGGAATGAAGAGCAGTAAAAGGAAAATCTTATTTTCTCTGCAGACACATTGGGTGGGCAGAGCTGAACCCTCCTGCAGGCTCTGAGTTCTCACAGCTGCCTCTGACCAGCAGAAATGAGCCTGGACTCGATGCACCAGGCAAGGAAGGGCTTTTGGAATGAGGCATTTTCCTCATTCCTGGGATAAGCAGCCCAGCAGAGGCCTGGCCATGCTCCCATCAGGAGCATCCCAGGTCCTGTGCCAGGTAAAAACCAGGAGCTGCTCAGCAGGGCCCAGCTGCCAGCACAGACAAGTTCTCTGCAAAAGGTTTTTCTGCTTTGCTCCCAAATCCATTCTTCACACAGTTTTTCTTAACAATTTACAGCAATTTAAGGTTGTACAAACTTTTCCTTTCCATCCCCATCCTATCATCAGCTTCAATTTTAAATAAATTTGGTGAACTTCAAAATCCTGGCCCCTGGCACTGAAAGCACAGGATGCCTCAAGCTTTCCTTAGGGCTGTGGCTGATAAAGCACCAGTGTTAAGCTCATTGAATTTATGCCTGTTTTAAAGGAGTTTGTCCTTCCTACAAACTTCCAAAGTATCACTGCTGGCCAAGCTCAAGCCCACAGTGTTTTTAGCCTACAGATTTTATTAATTTCTACTGAACTAATTCCTAACTGCTTTACCCTCAGTGCTTCCAGTACAACATCTGATACGATTAGCTAGGCCATTAATTATCTTGTACTTTAACTATGAACCTCCTGCTGAAATCCAAGGAAAGGTCAATGCATATCTGGAGAAAATGATACCTAACAAGGTACATTTATCAGCAAATTAAGCACACTGTGAGTTCAGCACACACAGACTGTCCAAAGGGTTTTTACTTCTGTACTAATGGTACTTGAGATTTTTTGCTAAGGATATTTGCTTGTAGTCAACAGGAGACTGCCTGGCTAAAAACCTCCCATGGACATTAGTGTACAAAAATCCTTTATACATTAACAATGACTCAGATTAAAGAATTGTTAATATTTATTAAGTAGTCCTGACTGCCAGATACCAAATGACACCTGAGGAGCTGTGGTTGCAGACAATAAGTCTGTTACACGCTTTTAACTCAAATAATAAAAAAACATTTCTTGCCACATAAACCTCCCAAAGAACAGCTTGACAAGCACTTGCTTCCTGCAGTGCTGTTGGCCAAAGTTCCACATTCCCAAGCTGTCGCCTCTGCTGTGGCTGAGAAGTTGTTTGGTTCACCAGAACCAGGAGCTGATCCAGAGGAAAAAGCCTTTTTTTCTTTCTTCTGAACTACTTTTAACCCAAGTCCAGGTCCCCAGGCGGCCTCACGGCTGCACACACATCCAAGCAAGCAGCTGAGTGATCAAAATAGGGAAAGAGGCTTGTAGGGTGATGTTACTACTCCAGATATGTCAAAACACCACCTGAGAGATTGCAGAATTAATTACTAAGTTCACATTAGAGTAAAAGGAGCCTGACACAAGCCCTTTGAACACTTTGAGATGCATTCACACCCCTGCCTGGAATCTTCTGTGTCTGTAGTCTGCTGCAGCTGGCATTTTGAACTTAATGCCATTTAAAAGAAAGGCAACAAGTCAAGGTCATATTAAAAATATATTGGGGACACATTAATAAAAGTCAAGTGTATTTCAGTTCAATACATCCTTGAGGGTTTATAACTTGTACAATTTCTCCTGGAGGAAGGGTTAAGCTTGGGATCTATTATCAAAACAAAGGACAAAAGGCTGAAGAAGCTGCCCACAGTCTGCACACGTATTTGGCACTTATCTCCTCTTCCAGTTTGTGAGTAATAAAACACCTGGGTGCACAGAGCAGTTTCACTGATGGCCAAACTCAGGAGAACATGGGAGCCAAACCCAGTTTATTGCAGCTCCTGCTTGGGCAGTTCCCTGTGCCTCCTGCTTCAGAGGTTACAGTGCAGAGGACCTCAGACTCTGCAAATCAAGCACTGAAGTTCCAGGAGGAATCCTTCTTCTGTCCTCAGGACTTTTCAAACAGGTGCCTCATTACATAAGTACATAATCATACATATGCATTTATACCTAATTGTTAATTCTATCTCAGTTTGTAGCATCTGTTAATAGCTCTTTTGATGCTGTTGTAAGGCACCACTGTGTTCTGTGTTATCTCCTGAGAGGATTTCACAAATCATTCAATATGAGATGTCACCACATCTCAATCAATAAACTTGTATCATGACCCTATTAACAAAGGGGCTTCCAGTGGCTGAAATCACATATATTTGAACAAAGGATGGCCTGAAAAGCAAAACTAATCTTGTTTATTGACAGAGCTCAGGTCTGAGAAAGAATGGTCCCTTAACAAATCATTTAGCCAAGATACTTTGCAGAAATACTGCCATCTTCATGAAGGACTTTCAGAGGTGATTTATTTCTGCTCTCCAGCTACAACTCCTGTTTTTCACTGTCAGTATTTTTTCCACATGGAGCTTCTACTGAGAAGGGGGGAAAACCAGAGAAAGTATTTTCCATGACAAAGCTGAGCTCCCCTTTTCCTGGTTGTTTTATATGGGCAGAAATCAGAAACCTGCTTCTCCTTCAGATCTCTTCTCCAGCTCCCTTCCACACCACTTTAGACTCTCTTTGGTGGCTGGAGCTAGACCTGATTATTTAGATATTCAGAGCTGTATTTTCTTAGTCCTTTGTGCAGACAGCAAAGTGGGGACAGAACAACCATACCTGAACACCCAGCAATGCAGAGAACACCATGAACCCCTAAGTTACCAACAGATGAATAACCAAAATATTTCACAACACCCATATCAAACCTCAGCTCAGGAAAACCTGGCTTCTCACTACACTCAAGTGAGCTCCTGGTTTCTGAATAAACCCTGTCCTTCTCATGCACTCAGAGCAGTCTCAAGCACAAACATGGATTTGGTTGTATTCATGAGGCCATTTTAACAAGATTACATTAAAAGTTATTTGAACTGTTTTTTGGCAGAAAGTGAGCTACAAGGTCATCTGCTCCATTTGTTCTCTCAGGCCTTTGTTCTCTATAACCATCTCTTAAATAGACACACTTCCCTTTTGATAGCCTGGATTTAGATAGATCTAAAGCTGGTTTATAGACATATAAAAGATGTTTCTTTTACAGCCTCCATATGTAAAGACTCCTGCATTTTAGGAGCTGAAAGCACCACTCCTCCTGCACTTTGGGGAAATGCATTTTACCTTCAAGGGGGTGCAATAGCTGGGCTCCTCTGCTCTCCAAACAGCTCAGCCGAGTGCCCAGAGCAAACCCCGTACTCATGGCCACCACTGCTCAGGTCACTGAAAATTTCCACCGTGGAAAAAAGACAGAACACTTTGGGATCTGCAACAGGGGCAGAGCAGTTTATGTTTTTCTGTCCACAGGTCACTTTGCAGTTAGGAATAAACCCTAAAAGAAGTGCTGGGTGATGGCTGTGCTGCTGGTCAGGGGGACCTCAGCAGGCTGGAGAAGTGGGGGCTGTCCAGCAGGAAAGCAGCTTTGCAGGGACAGCCCTGGGTCCTGGTGATTGTGGTAACATCCACATTCCTGCTTTTCTTACCCCTGTTTGCATCACACAGCAAAAGAACACAAGGTTCACATATTCCTGTGTTTTCTGGTCAAACCCCACATGCCAAGGATGCTTCAACAACCCTGTCTGGATGCACCAGATCCCAGCTCACGGCTGCAATGTCCATTTTTCCCTCAGCCTCCCTCCTGGCAGACACCCAGGAGCTGTGTGGTACCCAGAGCCCATCTTCTGCTCCCCCTCACCCCATTCCTGTCACCATGAGAAAATGGGAACTCTTTAGAGGACACCCCTGGTAAATCTGCACCTGGAGCAAATAAACACCCTCTCTGTGGCTCTGCGGAAATGCCCTGCAGGCTGCCTGTAATGGTATTTACACTGGTTCCATCAGCCTTTGGGAAGTTAATCCTGATTTACAGTTATGAAAATCGAGTCTAGAGCCAAGCTCAGAGTTCAAGAGTTGCTGTTAGAACAGTGTGGAAAAAAATCTCAGACTGCTCCTATTAAATCCAAGTAGTTGCCAAGTGATTCCATCATTTGGATTAAGCACGTGTTTGCAAAGAGCACTGAAATGGGAACAGACATGTGAAATAATATCTCCCATTATTAAACAGAAATTAATGGGATTTTTTATTTCAACTCTAGGGAACACACCCTAATTCAAAGGGATTATTAAAAGTAATAGTCCATTAATACAGCTCTTTCCCAATCCTTACTCCTACTTGAATATCCAGCCTCCACCAGCAGTACCCTGGCACTGATCATTTTGCAGGAAACATGAAATACTGGATTTTATTCATGACATGTTAGAAAAAAAAAATCACACGCAGGGAGAAATCAGGGACAATATTATTATGGAAACAGCATTTTAGACAGAGTTTGTAAAATGTTTGTCATATTGCAGACACAAAGTTATAAATATTAATTTAACATTCATTGGGAAAGGACCAGGACAACTCCAGCAGTTACTGAAAATTTTCTGTGCTATGCAAAGCATCTCCCAGCATAAGGAATTATTTATATAAGAATTATTTATATATAAGAATTATTTGACTATGCTATTTTATGAACAGCTGCGTGAGGAGGTGTTCCCAAAGGACAGGAATGTTCCTACTGGCAGAAGAAGGGAGGCCTGGCACAGAGGGAGAGAAGCAGTAGATAAAAAGTTTTCCAGAAGAAAAAGTTTTTAGTGAAAAATTCACTTCTGCCCAAATAAGATTTTTTTGGCAAGGTACTGGATGTCTTAGAGAGGCTCTGATTTTTTTGACTGGAAAAAATTAATATAAAATTTCCACCTCCTTTCCTGTCCTACTCTGTTCCATAGATATTTTGATTTTTAAAAAAAATCTTCTGGACAATTTTTTTTAATTTTTTTTTTAATGCTTACAACCACTTCAGCACAGATGAAAATGTGGAAGGGAAAAGCTTAAATTTTTGTATGTGCATTGACTAATTAAAGTGTAATTAGCCTTACCTGTTTAATTATGCATTATAATACATACAAAAATAAATCAAAATTTACTGGCTGTACTGGAAGCTGTGCTGTGTGTGGTGTGTGTTACAGCACACAAGGAAGATTTCTGCTGAGGAAGCAAAGTATTCACTTGTACCAGATTTAAAATTACTCTATAAACTCTATTTATTTTGTTTTTCTTTGTTTTACATAACCATAGGTTACAGTTATTTTTCCTTCCTTTATGTCTAAACTTCCATTTGCTTTTAAGAGGTAATAATAGCTTGTTACTGTAATTGCAGCCCATTTTTTGTTTCTGTAAGTACAACTAATTTTTATGCCATATTCCCAAACCAATTTCTGCACTCCAGATGTTCCTCATTCCTGCAGCATCCTCCTGTTCCCTCTTCCATTGCAAAGGCAGCTCCTTGCCAGCCAGGGGCTCCCTGCAACAACTCCTCTCACACACCCATAAAATCTGACTGTTCCTTGGTGCTGCTGATCCCTCCCAAGGAGATGTCACACCTTAAAAATGCTATTTAAGCAAACCCATCAGATTGCTCAGTGTGGCAGAGTTGATAAATACAAGTGCACATAACTCTCCACTCTGATATTTAACATGAAAATGAGGCCAGCAGTCATGGGGTTTTTGTAGTGTATATATATATTTTAAAAAATGTATTCTAACTAACAAAGGACATTGTAAAGCTTAAGAAATTTTGTGTGGCAGGTTAATTTATTAAGATACAAAGACATTTGTCTGTTTTGGATAAAAAGTTGTCTTTGGCAAACTTGCTCCCCAGAGCAAGAAGGATTTTGGAAAGCCAGGTGAGTGGGAAGCCCCAAGACTCACTAAAAGGTCACAGCCCATGGCAGGCAAGGAGATGCCAAAGGAAGTGTTGGGTCTTGAGAAGCCAAACAGGAAAATCTCATTGCTGTCCTCAACTGTCAAACATGAGAGTACAAGAGAAGACAGAGATGTTATTTTTGAAGATGCAGAGAAAGGACAAAAGGCCACAGATACAAGCTCCTCCCAGAAAATTTCAACTGTGTATTAGAAAAAAAAATGCAATCCTAGTAGTCAAACATTACAACAGGGCCAGAGAGGCAAAGGATCTCCAGCCTTAACAAGGTCCTAAGCAGGGAAGTTGGACTAAGCAACCCTCCAAGCAATTTTTTGTGATTAAATACAAAATCTTGTTGTAAAGACACAGTGGAAATAAGGTCATTTTAATTACAGCCATCAATTTATATATACACATTAATGTGTATTGTACACATATCAAGGAAAAAAAAAAAACCATACTGCATTTCAAAATTTGTTTACTGCAATAACAGAGGCAAATAGCCAGGAATAAGGTTAAGCCACTAATATCAAGGAAAGCCACAATGTGTGTGTGAATCGAAGCCAGAGAGAAAGTTACAGAAGCTCAGTATTCAGACATGAATTCCAAGGGTTTCACAATACCTAACTCACCTCAACCTCACCACATGAAAATGGAGTCTGGACTGCAGGGCTGGATCTAGATTATTATCTAGCACCCATAAGCTTCAGGTTCCTATTTACAGTAACTGTTTTGAGATGTTAAACTGTAAGGTCAAGGTAAGTGTTTTAGCTCTCACAACTGCAGCCTAGTTTCACTAAAATTGCCTTAATTAACTTAGAATAGTCTGTGATTCTATAATTACCAGATCAAACTGTCATTTTAAATCGTTCCTTATTTCAGGATATGTGAACACTGAACTAGCTGTAACAAAATTCTAATATTTTCAAGGTCAAAGGTTCATTTTTACTTAAAAAAAAGCCACAATAAAACTCTTAACAGAGGCTTAAAAAGGTCTTTATAAAATAATCTCCATCACACTTACAATAGTAAGAAAATGATTCTGGTTGCTAGTTTTTAGTAAATATGAACTGGTTTATGTAATCTGTATTAAAGATGGTTATAACTACAGTTCACATTTCATTTCTTAAAGGTGGACGAACAAATGTGTCAAGAAAAGTTAATTATTGCTGTTTCTCATCAAGTCTTTTTTACTAAGGACATGCTGCCTTGGAAGGCAAGGCATATCTGGCAGCCAGCTGAGCCAGGAGAGTTGAAGGACAGAAGTTATGATTCGCATACCAATAAAAACTTCTTCAAACACCTTATATTTGGCAATAATACAACTGAACTGATTTAAGATCAAATCTGTGTCATTCCATCCATCTCCTGAATGACAGTGTTGATCATCTCATAACTTAAGTTTGCTTGAAGTGACACAAGAAGGTAGAATCCAAGCAAGTTCTGGACCAGCAGGAGAAAATCCTCTGATGCTTATCCTGTCATATGCAACTATGAAAATACCAGATGTTCTTCAGAGGGCTTTTCACCAGGTCTGCTGGAGCAACAGGTATGGCTCTGCAGAGAGAACAAACATGGACATATTGGAAATAGGAAATCTATCAGGTTTCCTATTCCTGCAGTAGTACTAATCAAATTAAATATGCCACCATTTAATTTCAAGAGGGCTCCAAAAGATCTAGAAATCCGTACACGTTTTTAATCAAGCTTTACATACAGGAAAGCCTCTGAAATGTACTTTCTGTGGACACAAATTGGCAATTACAACTGCAAACACAAAAAGCTCACAACAACTGTTAATAGGGTGTCATTCATTACACATTTTAACCAGCTGTTAGATTCTTTAGCTTCTGGTAATAAATTATCCTAGTGAGGATGGTGATAGTTTATATGTCCAAGGTTTAATCTGCTGGTGCACTTCTTCCCATTGTTTACATGAAACCTTACACTACTGTTTCACAAACAGCAGCTTCAAGATGGTCTAGAAGACCTAAATCAAGTCACTCATACAAAATAAAATGGATATTGCTGTCAGAGGCACTACTGGATAATCCATTAACTTCACACTGCCACCCTTCATGTTTGAAGGTCTTAAAAGAACAGGAAAGAAAAGAAAAAGCCCACATGACTGCTACCATTGGGGGAGAATTTTCCACTTCAGTACTTCCAGATTCCTTGTGATGTGATATTTTACACACCACATATAAAGACATTTCTCTTCATGTGGAAAAGACCCTGGTCTCGTGGTGTGCAGCCTTCCCAAGACACCACTTCAGTGCATTCTGCCCTCCCATTTAAGCCTCTGGTATCTGAATTTCAGTCTCAAACACTGTCCAGTCAAGCCAGTGCTGAGGGACATTCTGAGCAACTCCTGATGGAATTACAGACTTCCCTGATTGTGCTTTGCTGTGTGATATCCTGATAAACTGTCCCCCAACTGTGTAGTTCTCAATGAAAATAACACAATTATCCCAGCATCTGCTGCAGCTGAGCAACAAGCTCCTCTGAGCTTTGCACTGATAAATCATCACATCCCATTCCCCCCTGCAATGAGGCTTAAAGGCATTTCCTTTGCAATGAGATTCCTATAATTTCAACCAGAGCCATCACAAAGAAATAGAAGTAGAGAAAAAATTCTGCAACTGTGACTTGAGATTCTGCATAAGCCATTGTGATGACTGATACACCACTGTCAGAGCTGTGCAGCCAGCTGGTGCCTTTTTCCTTTTACTTCTCCATACTTTAAAGAAATGCATTTGATCAGCCTTGACATTTTATTTTAAAGAAAGCTGCTATCAACTGACCATCAGAAGCATTCTGTTACAAAAGAGTACTAAAGCTGTAGGGTAGCAATGAAAGATACCCAAAACACTCCTCTGAAATGTCAAGCATTTCTCTTCATGCTGGGTATTTATGTACCTTGACATTATCAGTTCTTCTGAAAATGGAGAAATACATCAGAAATTATCGTGTGTAATTCCAAAAAGGCAAGGTGCATATTATTTCTTCCTTGCCTCTCAAAAGACAGTATTTTCTTTCCTGGAACATCCAGTGATGCACACTGGTACAACACAGATCCTCAGTTAGGAAAGTTACATCTTAAAATAAAAATACCTCCAAGAATATTTCAGATATAAGTTACTCAATTATAATGTGTACTTAATTTCTTTTCAAAGCAAACTTCCATGCTCTGTCATTTCATTTGTTCTACTGAAAGCCTTAATCCACACAAAGATAATAAAATACTGACCTAAATAAGGGTCTCATTAATTTATCAATAGCAATGTTTAACATCTTCTGAGGAGACAAACAGTTTTTTGCTGGCAAATGTGCACCATTAGTCAACCAATCTAATATGGACACTGCAACAGTGAAACACTTCTGGGGTCTTTAATCCACTGCACTGCAAATAAAGTTTCATCATATCCGATTTCACCAAATTTTCCTATTCTTGAACATTCACTGAACAACTGAACTGAGGGAGAAGCATAATAGCGATCATACTTCAGTTGTATTTGTAGTGGCAATTATTATCCTGTACCAAAACATCAGATATCTTCTGTGAATGAAAGGAAGAACTCAAAGGCTTCCTTTGCATTCAAGTTTAGAAACTGTTTTTGCAAACAAAATGACATTTTATGGCTGCTTCATAATTTACTTCAGAGGAGAAAGGGAAAGTAAAGACATCTAAGCTGCAGCTTAAATTTGATATGATCACAGAAGTTACATCAGAGCAAACTTACAAATTCAGGTTTTTATACATCAATGCTGTGGCTGCTCAGGATTGATATTCATGGTCCTGTATATCTCTTTGAGAAACAGCAAGGCAGTGTCTTCAGATCCCCTAGGAAGAATGAATTAAATTAAACAAAAGAAAAAAAGGGAAGAAGAAAAAAATATAAAGGAAAAAGTTAGTTCAGTATGGTCCATCTTCTAATTCTCCTAAGTCACATTCTATTCTATTTCAGCTTTCTAAAAAGTTTGCACAACCTCTTGGCCTAATATTTATTTCTCATGAACATGACCTTACCTCTACCAACATCCTTCAAGCTATAAATCTACACAAGTTTTCAATTATTTCTGCTATCAACCCCAGCCTATGCATTCACCTTTTCTCTAGTGCATTTCCTCCTCCTGTCCTCCCTAACTTCCTATGCTGCAACTCTAAATCCCCACCTCTACCCACTTCTTTGACATTGCTTCCTTGTCTTAATCCCCTCAAATAATGTATCACTTTTTGTCCTGAATATATTCCACACTTCATTCTACTCGTTTTGTCCCACTCCATTAATTAGCCCAGTTCCAGCAGCAATATTCTAATTCTTCTCTAATTGGCAGGCCCTTAATTGTAAACAGACTATGTTAAATACCCATAGTCTTCCTCTCTTCCTTACCATTAAAATGTTAGATAGCTCTCAAGTAATTTAAAGATTAATATCATTCAAGTGCAATGTTTTTATGTGCTGTTTTCCCTCCTCTTTTCAAAAATTAAAGCTTTGGGCTATCTGAATTTAAAGTTAATATGAATAGACTTAATTTTTTACTTCAACTATAAAATGCTATTAAAACACACATAAACAATACCAACATAAAAAAAAACCAATGTTAAACAGGCAAATTTTAACAAAGTTCCAGAGCTGCAGGAGATGTTAGATGAGGGCAGCTTCCTGTGCTTTTTAAAATCAATCATATACAGAGCCAGTAAAGAAGATTTGGATGGTTAGAACTGTGATCCTCCAAATATGAGGAACTTAATTTGCATAACACCAGTACAGAATTAAACATGCAAGCTAAGGGACTACATGTATTTTTCACCATTCAGCACCAACATTTCTTGATGGTCTGTTCATTAAATGAGCAGCAAAAAAGTAAGCAGAAGGTTCAACACAGAAGCTCCAATCTCTCCAACACTCAGAGCATTTCATTTCAAGCTTTTCCCAACAATCCTTAGGAAAAAAATCCTCTCTTATTTGGGTCATTAATCACTATACTGATCTTCCTTACTCGAATGACAAAAACAGCTACAGGTACCAAGTGTTTTAAATCCTGGCAGTGATCGGCTGCCACCCTGTGGAAAGAATTCCCATCCCTTCAGCTCTGGCTGTGGAACGGCACTGCCACCACCAGGTCACCCTGCCAGAGCTCAGTGCTCACAGCAGCCCCGGTAACCCCTCCTCTCCTCTGGCAGGTGCTGAACTTCCACGGGGAAGTGATGATGGCTCTAATGAGACCCTTCAGGTAACGCCTTCAGAGCTGTGTGTTAACCTCTGGAAAACATGCCTGCTGCTAAAATTACCTACTGAAAACCAGAACCTTCAGAAAGAATGTAGAGCGCTCTTTGTCCAGCACCTGCTGAACTCAAAATGAGAGACCAGTCACTCCTCCCTCACCAACATCACTTTGGACAGCTCACAGCTGACACCCAAGGGTGGCTATTACAAGGTGTGCTGTTAAATATAGTTCACACATCCTTTGCTCTGCCAGAAGAAGCAATAAAGTTTTACCACTTACTGTAGTCTAATAAAAATCCTTTGTGAACCATTTTATTTGAAAAACTAGTTTTGAAAATACTTCCAGAGCTCTCCTTTTTTTAAAATTACAGTAACTAAAAATGTGTATCTGGAGTGTCAAAGGTCGAGAACAGTGTTCAATGTCTTTATTGCAAAAAATTTGTTTAGTGTGTGTTAACACAGGATTTTATTTTGAGATAGGATTATCAGATAGTGACATCCAAGCACAACACCCTGAGCCTGACACTCCTGGACAATCACACATGCTGTGTACCATAAGCAGTATTTCTGGAATCACAGGTATTTCCCCTTACCAGTAGCACAGGTGACTCTGCAAAGCAAACAGGTACTCATTGAAGCTTTCTATTGGTTTCTCTTGTAGAACATAATCAATGCGACGTCCTCCATTCAGCATCCCAACCTTCACTGAAACATCTTCATCCTTTGGAGGGTCTGGGCTTTCAGTGATCTTCTCAGCTAAAATCACAGAGTTTCAGATTTAAACTATTTTCAAGCACAGCCTGCTTGACTATAATTATTACCCATTTTTCCTACTGTAATTTCCAAGTGTTTGTGATAAGACAATAACAACCTGAACTGCCCAGCATGGTTCAGAAAGGTTATTGAACTACAGGCTTACTTCTTTCCTAACACTTTAAACAGTTTTCTTAGGAAGTAACTGCTGAGTGATCTCTCCCTGAACTCACTCCAATCCACAAAGCTTCCACTGTAATTTCTCTTCCACACCCAGCTGAGGAGGAGAGTGACAGAGCAGCTTTGGTGGGAACCTGGCATTTAGCAGAGACCTCCTTAACAAGGTCAGGAAAATCAATAGCAAACTGTCACTGGGATACTCAAGTGTCAACTTAATTGAGATAAGTTACAGAAAAGCCAAAAATGTGTCCACATACCTTCCACCACCTGCTTTTCTTCCTCCTCTTTAATTTGGTTAGCTACTTTCTCCAGTTCTGCTTGCAGCTGGGTTGAAGATGTATGAGCACGTGCAAATTCATTAAGGGTCTGCCATGCACTCTTCAAAGAGCTAATAAAGCCCTGCTTCAGATCAGATCCCATACGAGACAGAGAGTCTTTCAGCTCTGAGAAAGAAAAAAAAACAAATAAAAAATTTAATTCAGAAGGATTTAAAATTACCAAGTAAAACCAAAATGATGGAAGTTCTGTTCAATAAACATCCCAATTACCAGGGGAAACAGGCCTGCTATGTCATAAATGTGTTTCTTGCTTCTCTATTCCATTTAAAAAGATTAGGTGAAATGCAATTAATACACAACTGACTTCTTACTGAACAGGTCAATGAATTCACCTACATCAAAGTAAAAACAGTAAGCAGCAACAGACCATATTTTTCTCCTTTACTATACACACTTTTGGAGAGTTGTAACCTGAAACAAGCATCTTGTGCAGTCTAGCAAAGCAGACTCACTCTAATGGACAATTCCCAAGGACAAATGCTGCAGAATCTCTCCAAGTGCATGAAGAGAGGCTTTCAGGAGGGCTCTATGAACTTGCACAGCAGCAAAACTGACTTTCCTTATTAGATGTGCAAAATTTAAGTAAAGCACCTTGGTCTGATGCACACCCATGAGCAACAAATCAGTCCCTGCCCTCTAATGGCTACAGAACCTCCTTCTCCCTCAGTTTCCCACAGAGAACAGACTCTGGTTAAACACATCATGGTGCTCATTAGGGATACCAATAAATTTGGTTTCTGTTTCACAGCTTCTTAGAAACGAAGGTGATCAGGTAATGTACAGCAATTTCTTAATAGAACTTTGGTTACTGAGAAGATTAAATCTGGAGGAAACATGATTATTACTTTGGAATGATATTGTGAATGCCCAGCTTATGGGGCTGGGTGGAATCACCTCTAATGTTTAGAAAAAACATGGAGCCAGATATCCAGGGATATTCATTAGTCTCTTAAAATCTTACAATACTCTAATGCATCAAATGAGTAAATAAGAATAGGATCCATATGAAATAAGTTTTCTTTTTACCCAGATGAAGTCTTTTTCTGCCTTTATGATGTGGAATGAGAACTGGTTTTAAATCCATGTCTTCAATGATCATTGGTTCTAACCTGTAAGCTACTGGATCAAGCTGTTAAGAGACAACGCATTGACATTTAGTTATCTTTAAAATTATTCCAATTACCACATTTCAGTGAAAAAATAAAATCTCTATTTATGGTTTATAGATAACCATTTTTGAATTCTGCACTATTTGAATTTACAGAAATTCAATTCAAGACATGTTAAGCAGGTTCATGAACTACTTTGGTCTTGTTCTCCTACAGAAGGAGATTCTAATGAGAAAACACAATAGCAAGATTTCCTTGCACTCAATCTCTAGCAATATTTCATTTGAATTGTTAAACAAAATGAGACAGAGAAGGACCAATGCTGCATGTAAAAATACAAATATTCCATTAAAATCTACAAGAGTGGCCTCAAATAAATGAAAAAATCCAAACACAACACCCTCCCCCCCAAAAAAAAAACTTCCTTAATTCTGAAAAGAAACAAGGCAAATATTATCAAAACAACCCATGCCTGGAAATGTATGTAGGGGAACAAGAGGTGTCATGCTCAGAAGATAAAACTTAGTATTCTGCCTTTTTTGTCACCTACATCAACTAAAATCAAATCTTAAAAGCACTGCTACTCACTGGGTGATAGATATTGAAGAATCCCTTGCAGGTAGGGAGCCTGTAGTTTTCATCAATCTTCTCCACACCCCTCACAGTAAGGAACACACCAATAGGGGACCCAAGAGCAAAGAAAATATCTGGTTCAAAGTCCAGTGCGCTGTAAACCACAGAAACCTACCAGACAGAAATGAGACACATCCTCTCTCAGAACTTCAAAGGAAGCAGCGAAAGGTCATCAACATTAAAAAAAATATAGTGAAAAGAGAGGACTGATCAAACCCTTTAAACTGTTCAAATCATTTAGATCTATGTAGCCTCACCTGGCCAGTTCCAACTTCAAAATACTCATAGTCAATGTTCACAGAAGACACAGATGCACCAACTGGGAGCTTCCTCTTTGAGTGCATCTGACCAGACTCTGAAGGTGACACAGAAGAAACTGCCTCTTTTGGTTTCTGGGTGTCTTCTTGAGTCTGGAGTGTGGCAGCCAGCACAGCTTTCTTTTCTGCTACTGCTTTTTTCTGCTCCTTTTGAGAAAAGTTTTGAAGTTAGGGAGGAAAAAAGTTAATTTCACAGTTGTCAAAATTTCTTTAATATATTCAGGATGTTAACAAGAGTGTTCAAGAATAGAAGCTACTCCACAACAAGGAAATCAGTTACATTTGCTGAACAACTTTTTATTTCAGTCCTGAAGTATGTATTTACCTGCTTGGCAGCTCTGTCTTTTACAAAATTAGCTATTTTCTTTCTTGGTCCAAGAGGTATCCCCATCTCCTTCAGGTCATCAACTGTACACATGAGCTAAAGAAACAAACACCAAACACACACATCAAAACATTTTTCTAGCAGAAAAAGTACTTGTAACTTTTCTAGTGAATTGAGTAATTTCTTACTGGCAACGACTTATGAAATTGTTCAGTAAATTTATAAAGCTACAGAAAATGCAAAAAATTAAAAAGATATGACACAAAGTGCCTTAACTGGAAGGATGCATCAAACCAAGATAAAACAAGAGCTGCAGAACATGCAGTCTTCAAGTCATACATTGATTATCTTATCTTTGCAACTGCTTTCATGGCCACAGAACTGAAAGGAAAAACAAAACAACAAGAAGAAAAGCCAAACAGAAACCTCCATACCCTGGGAAACCCCTACAAGTCAAGTGAACGTTTTTGTACCAGAGACTCCATGTCGATCCGCTCCTTTTCAAAGGTGCTGGCGTACTCTGACAAACTGAGCATTTCCAGAGTCTTCTGCAGAGTGGGAACATCTTCATCTGCCTCAGGCTCACAAAGGTCATCAGCAGAAGTAGCAATGGAGGAGCCCAAGGAACTGGTATCTTCAGTCATCTCAACAGAACAGCACAGAAACAGAATCACATCCTCTAACAGTGGAAAACCAGTAAGCAGCAAGCAAAACCACGTTTAACTACTTTCTCCTAAAAACATTATCAAGCAAGCTCTGTAAATATATATCCATTTTTAGTGAAGCAGGATAGATTTTCCAATAAAACAGACCTGCGAAATAAATATCTTAAAATTACTATGAGAGATAAAACACTCAAAAATGGTTCCTTTTATTCCTCAAACAACTAGTCACCATTTCTAGTCTAAACACGAATTGCTTTCCTTTTATGCATCTCCCCCACCACTTAGATACTGTTAGACCAAGTTACATGTTCACAAGGGTCAAAGCTGATGTTCACCATCAAATCTCATTACTGGCCTACTTGGAACTTAAGAGAGATCTAATTAATTTGTCCTGAGAAATGACAGTATTTACAAAACAGCACCTTTCCATTTGCATGTTTAAATGTACTATTCAAAACCCACAAACTTGGTTCAGTTCTAAGAAAAAATGACTAAAAATATCAGATCTATTGGTCTGGAAAGACCAGCATGCAAATTACCTGTTTATCATGAACAGCCACGTCCTTCACACTCCCATTAACACCAGAGAATGGTCCAGAATTTACTGATGAAGCCAAGTCCTTCTGGTTAGACAGTATGTCAAATAGAATTAAAGAACCTGCAAACAGGAATTAGGGTTGATTTAGGGAAAATATCAGGTTTTCCTGTCCCTAATCTTGAGCAAATTTATATGCAATAGTAATGCCACAGTGTAGTTTGATCAAAAGAGATGGCTGAATTAAAACAGCCATATATTACCTTGAACATAATCACTCTCAGCTAAAAGCAATCCCTTTTTTTCCCTGCTCATGATTTATATAGCTGCCATGACTAAATTATTTATATATATTTTTTCTATATATTCTTCTTTTAACACCTGAGTGCTTGATGAGCTGGAGGAAAAGTGTCAGTCCGAATCAGTATGTCAGTATGCTGTTCTAACACTCATTCTATCTTCTAAAAAATGATTGTACTTTTACTAAGTGGGGGTTCTGAGACACAAACATCACCCACCTAACAAGACACCAGACAACCTGTTAACTTTTTAACACAGATTAGACACTAAGTTTTCATGATGGGAAATACTAACTTTCTCTCAAAGCCTGCTAAACTCAGCTGTTAGTTTGTCAGCTGTTTTCTGAAAGACAGCCATGCCCTAAGAGCCAAATTGAGTTTTATGCATAACAAAGGGGCCATTTTCCTTAAAGGAGGAACCGATTTGGAAAAAAAGCAACATTCCTCAGACAATCACCTAAACTGTGCCCAGCCACAGAGACTCCCCCTTTGAAGTCGGGGTTTCGGCTCATGAAGAGCGCGTACAGGCGGTTCATTTCCATGCCCACTTTATCCACGATGGTCTGGCAGTAGGTGGGGCTGTTGTAGAACAGGATGTCGAGCAGCGTTTCGTTGGTGAAGTGCCTCAGGCGACCAATGCTCGGCAAAGTGATTTTCTTTATGTTCCTGGTAACACAGAATCGTTAAAAGCGTGAAAGGCTTTAAGGAAACACTCGTGAGGACTTTGTCAGCTTTTGAAATTAATGCAATGTAAATGCTATAGAAAGAGTCTCTAAAGAGATTTTAAAAACCCATACAGCCTTCTGGCCTTGTTGCATATTCACACATTAATGCTACCTGCTGATTGCAGTATTTGAGAAAGATACAGCTCCTTTTCCTCTCTCCAGGCTGAAGAAATGCCTGAAATAACCTCTTTTCTATTCCAACACTGCTCTCATAAAGTACCAGGGAAGTTTGGTGAGCAGATTGAAGGGGAAGAGAAAAAGGAACTTGCATATAAAATTAGAATCATAGAATGGTAATACTCTCTTTTTGAAGAAAAAGCTTGGCATCACCATCTGCCTGCCTGGAGTCAAGACAGCTGCACTTGAATTGCTATAGACTTGAGACTGCCTGGTTTGATTAACAGAATAAGGATCCCTCCTCATGCAGTGCTCAAATACAAATAAAACACCAAGGCTGGAGAAAAGCAGTGTGATTTGACTGAGCTACAAGAGTCTGGAGAACATCAGCATCCCTTTAAGTGGCACAGATTGCCACCCTCACAATTTTTACTTCCCCAGCTTTGAGCAAGGGGAACAGCTTGAAATGTGAAGTCACAGCGAAGGGGTAGGCACATGGAAAGGATTTTAAAACAGATTTTGAAACTTCTACCCAAATACAGAATACTTTGCTTCAAAAAAAAGAGAACCCCTTAGCTCAAGTGCCTAATCATAATTCAGGCACTCCTCTAGGACTGGACAGAGGGCTTAATGTCTTCCTCAGAAATAACTCCTAGGGTCAAATTCAATCAGACTGAAGGAAAGTAAAGAATAGAAAATTCTCCACTCTAAACTGTGCACACCTGGTACTGGACAAAACATCTCCAGGCTCACCACCTCATCCTTGTGATCACAGACTCACTCATCAAATATCATACATTGGCCACTTATGCAAATCCAGCACTGAACAGGTGTGTGCATGAAAATAAACAGGAGAAATATTCCTCACACCTTTCCAGCTTTCCGAATACTCCTCATCAAAATGTAAATTTAAAAAAATCTGCAATTCTCTAATCCAGTCCTACATTTACTCATGTATCCTACAAAGCATATGAACTGCTCTTTTTCTCCACTTTCCATAACCTGTTAAAAAGCAGCTTTTAAGATGTTTTCAACATTAAACAAAGCCCTCACCTGTCTACACCTGTTGCATCTCCATGCAGAGAACTGTGCCAATGAACTGGAAGGAATTCCACCCTGCTCACTTTGCGTTCCTCCAAGCATTTCTTAAAGTGAGTCTGCAACAACTTCAGAGAAACAGTCCTAAAATCATCAACTGTGAAGAAAAAAGAATAATGAAAATCTGATGCTGCAGTACTCAAGTAACACATGAATAGTCCCTCCTTCCCCTTAATTTCACAGATAGTCAGAATACAAATGATGGAAACTGAAAACTGGAAAAATCTTTTCAAGTACTACTATTTTAACAATAAGAAAGTACAAATTTTTGTTAGAGTGGATTCTCTAGTAAGCTTCTATTTATCTCACAATGACTGCCTGTTCACTCCATAACCAGACAGGGCTTTTTTCATTTACTCAGTTGTACCAAAACGCATTTAAAAAAAAAAAGAAAACACAAAACCACACCACACATCCACTCACACCACAAAAAGAAAAAGCAAAAAAAAACTAATCAACCAAAAAAAACCCTCACCACACATCCCAAAATCCAAATCACCCTGCAAGTATGATATTGAGTACTAGTAATAACAGCTAAAGCTTCAAGTTTGACAGAACACAAATTCTGTGTTTGGAAAATAACCATGGAAAAATTGAACTTCTTAACATTAGAGATTCCTCTTTCAAAAAAAAAAAAAAAAAGTGTTTATCTGAATATGAGCTAGACAGAGCCACATTTAAACAGCAAGAATCCAACTGCTCATTATACAAGCCCAAACTTACCACATTCAACAATGCTTCTAAACCTCAAGTCACATACAGGACCTATGCCATGAACCATAAATACCAGATGGTCAATTTGGGACATTTCTCCTGTAGGAAAAAAAGAAGGAAAACATTCAGAGTACCAATGTATATAGCAGGAGTGAAGTTTAGAGTCTAGCAAGTGTAATACACTCTTGTTTTATAAAGCCTACTACATAACATGGCTCAGGACATAACAGAGCCCACAGGACTCCTTTAATTAAAACACTCGAAAACCAGATAACCTCATCAAGAAGCTGAGATGAAGGAATAACTTTAATCTTTAGACTTCAGGTACAAACAGCACGCAGCCACTCCACCCACTACTATCCAGCTTCTGCAAAGATCTAAACTGACTGCTCCCAGTGCAAACCCAAGTACACCAGGAATCTCATCACCTACCATCAGGAATCTCATCATGGTCATCATCAATTCCACGTTTCACTACCCTTGGCCTTGTCTGCCCATCCTGAGTGGTGCCCCATTCATCTGGTGTGGCAGAAGGCTGGAACTGAACTATGACCTGCAACACATACAGTGTCCAATTCCAACCATGGAAAACCCTCATGACGCTTACTGTTAGTCTGAAAGCACTGCATGGTTGAAAATATTTTTGACTGCTTTACTTTGCATCTGAACATCAGATGTTTTCTTCCACAAAATCCTCATTAGTGTGAAAAGCAAACAGATGACTCAAAGCAACCACTAGGTGAAGAAGCTGGGCCTCAGTGATCCTGAACCATTTTAAATCCTCAGGCAAGCATTATCCAAGCTCCTCCTTCCCAGTTGCCAGTATCCACTCTTCCTTAGCATATTACTGCTAATGCAAGGAAATTGAATGCTACCTGATTTACAATAACTCTATCACAAGGAGAAAATAGAAAGAGTGCAGTGCTTTTCAGGGAAGGACAACAGCATCTAAAGTAGTCCAAAAACCTTAAAAAGTGAGGAATTCAGTAATAGAGTTGTTTATAGTACTTAGAGTCTGAACCCATATTTATGACACCAAGTGGTTTAAATGCTCCTTCTCTAGATTTTTACTGGACAGAATTCCCTAACCAGGATTATTAAACACTTTAAGTAGGATTAACCATGATCCTTTCTGGCCCTTGGAGAGTTCTGTGTATTAATTACTGCATCTGTGGTAAGTGAACAGATAACAGCATTGATCAATAAGGCTGAAGTCCATGTTTTAATCACATGAAACCATTCACAGAGTATTTAGAATACTTTTAAAGCTTGTCTTGCTATACTTTCTTATGGCCTGAAAATAAGCAGAAACCTTCTCAGGCCCTAAAGAAACTATTTACCTTATAGTTAGACTAATGCTCTTCTCCACATTAAAGCTCTTCATTTTAATTATCTTTCGTTTGGTACAGACTGAGGTTAAACAAATTCAAATTGCTTACCATTTGCTGCCAGCTATGCTCAGCCAAAATACTTACTATGCAAACCCTTATTCTCTTTAGGTTTCAGAAAGTACTGTCTGTTAACCACATGACAGCACACTGAAGCAAGTACAAGTTCAGTGTTCTGTAAACTTGATCATCTTTACAGCACACACACCCAGAACAAACAACTGATATGTTTCATGCAAGATTAAGACCACATTCAATTTATGCTTCCATCCATTTTCTCACTCCCCCTGAATGAATCCTGTGAGACACAATTGTCAAAATCTATTACCTTGGGATTATGCATAACAATTGTCTCCCCATTTGGAAATTCAAGTCTCCGATGCCATTGGTTTGTAGTTACAGCCCTTTTATATTCTGCCTGAAACAGTAACAAGTTACACAAAATCAGCATGGCAACCTTCTCTGTCTTTTGTGGCCTCATGCAATGCTACAGCTAAAATTTACATAATTTTCTTTATATAAAAATGTCACATGTAGAGCTACACAGGCAGTGTAGGTCACAGCAGTGCAGGACTGATGCAGAAGTAATGTGGCCTTCTAGACACTCCTCTTTCCAGGATTTCCTTATGTTCCAAGAAGTATATTCTGAAAATCGTCTTCACGAAACAGAAAGAACTGTTTCCAAGGTGATTAATACAATGAACTAACAAGATCTCTGTGACTTACTAACCTCCAATTTGTCACTGAAGTCCTCAGTGTAAGGGATGAAGCGGCTGTCCTTGTCTCCCTTGTAGAACCACAGGCAGCGCCTCACTTCCGAGGGCTCCTCGTCCCAGTACACGGCTTTCCTCACGCGCTCGTACAGGAACACGTCGTAGCGGCCGCCGTCCGTGCTCAGCACCACGCTCTCGGGGTCAGGCTGGACTGGGACACACAGCCACACGTGGTTACCACACCAATACAGCTCTGCTCTCTCAGCACAGCCCCAGCCACTCCTGGGATCAATATTAGGCCATTAGGGCTGTCAATCACACCACAGCAGCGAAGCTTTGTAACACTGTGATGCTTCTAGAATGCTTCTATACTCTGTACACAACAAAAAGCTTGGAAAAACTCCCAAATAGAAACACTTATTCCAGAACTGGCAGTTTAACAAAAAGGTGACCCAAGACACAAATAACAAGGAGTTCTATATGAAAATCTGATACCTACTTGGGATGGTACATCTCAACACTAACAGCATCAAGCAGTGATGATGTCAGTGAAATAAATTAAGTGGCACAAAAGACATCTTCAAAACCTTACTTATTGCTGCCACACACATGAGTGGCATTACCCCAATATTTTCCTTTAGTCCTTCTGCTCACCTCTGGATAAGACAGGACTTACCAGAATTATAGACCTCCTCTAGTTTTGCAGAATCCAGAATGCTGAATGGCATCCATATTTGCTTGTCCTCCACCTCCTTACAGTAGAACCAGTGTGGCTGAACTGGCTCGTATTGGTTCTGCAGCAGCACAGGAGGGGCTGGGACCAGGGGCCCTGCAGGCCGGGCAGGCTGGAGCTGGGACTGTGGAAACTGAAAAAGAGATGGATTCAGCACCTCAGTCTTAGGGCTTTTACAGAATTCTTCTATACTTCACTATAGGGAACACTCTGAAACTTTATTTCTAACATGTTTTCCTCCCCAAGAACATTACCATTCATTCTAAAAATATTGTCCACTTTATCATGTGTTTGAGAACTTACACCTTCTCAAACAGAGAAAGAATGTGAATTTCATTACCACAAACACTGTCAAAAACTGCCATGGTTTACCATCATGATTACTTAAAATCAGTGAGAGTTCAAATATTCTCTTAAATTTTCAACACTCGAGCTCAATTAGTTTCTTACAGCCACAAAATTTGACATGAAAATAAAAACATTCTTCTCATTGTTCATTTACACATTATTATGCTTTTGCATAAAGTCTCCCGATTTTAACAAGTGGCCACTTGTTAAAGACCTGCAAAGTGACCAGAACAGGCAGATTTCAAACTCAAATGTAGCACCAGTGGCACAAGAAAAGTAACTGATTTTGAAATGGTCTACAGCTTTCATAAAGCTGATTGCTTAGAAATTGTACAAAAATCCCAGTCAGTACAACTAAAAGCAACTGAAGTCAGCAGAACTACCTCGGTTCGTGATACATTTAAAGGGAAAAAAAAAGGCACCAAAATCTTGTACAATATCTAAAATCCAACAAACAGAAAATTATATAATCAAAAACTCCAGACTGTTTAGGTTCTACTGCCTTTGCTATGTTTTGTCATTATATAACCTTCACATTCTTTATTCATGATAACAGAAATATAGCAATAGCTCAGGCAAAAATAAAAACAGTTTTTGCTGTTCTCAAGGCAAACGTGCCAGGTTTTATTAACCCATTGGCATTACTTTAATAATGCTTTTGTGCAGGTAGAAAAGGATGAAGATTGTTGCTTTATATCACACAAAATCCTTGACTGATGTGTTTCAAAGCACTTGCTGATAATTTTACACAACTTAGTTTCAAAAAGTTCTGGCTTCACCAACAAAACCAGCTTGAAAAGAGCTTTCAGCCCATATCTTTGAAATGGCTGAATGACCTGATTTGAAGCTGAGGCACAAAAAAATGCAGCAACACAGCTGAAGCTCAGCAAACTCAGAAACCCACAGAAAAGAATGACAGAACTTCACAACCTGGCTTTGTTTCTGATACCCAGAAGCTCACAGAGCTACAGCCTCAGGGTACACTCACTTTAAAGATCAGCAAGTTTTCCTGGAACGACAGTTCCAAGCTACTTCTAGTGAAAAGCTTTTGCTGTTATAAATGTTTCAAGACTTCTTCTGGGTTTTTTTTCAGAGAAGAAAAATATTTAAAAGACAAAATACAGAGCTGAAAGAGGAAAATGACTTGTTTTGCTGTGGCAGCTGGAAGGAGTCACATACCTGTGTCAGTGGCCCCGGGGGTGTCTGGTACATCTGCACGGGTGGCACAGGGGACGCTGTGGCAGGGGGGTGGCTCTGCTGCAGCTGGGGTGGGGTGAGGTAGGGGTTGGCCCTGCTGCTCAGGGTGGTGTGCCTGTAGGGGTTGTAGCCCTGCTGCTGCGGGCTCCCCGCGGGCAGAGCAGTGCTGGCAGGTGGGGGACAGCTCTGCTGAGGGGGCTGGTACGGTGCCATTCCCACCTGGGAAGTGGGTGGTACACTGTAAGACTGGGATTTGGGAATATGTGGTGGAAAGGCATTTTGCCCATCCTGTGACCCTGACACGAGTGGGAGTGAAGTGGAAGGTCTGGAGAAGGCTGGTGCTCCGACAGGAGTTGAAACAGTTGTTAAGGGTGGCTGCCCAATACTCCCAAAGGGATCACTGCTGCTGGGAACTTGAGAGAAGTAGCTGAAAGTCTGTGGTGGGTTGGGGCTGGCTGATGTCTGACCCAAGAAGCTGTCCTCTTCCCCAACATCTGCAGAATCATCTACAAAAACAAAAGCATCTTGTGAGAGCTTCAAATCAGTGTATGGGGTCAAAATGTTCTGTAACACCATCAGCTATGGCCAAAACTGTTGGCCCCCATAAAGCTTACACATCCTTGATTCAGCACATCATGAAATGAAACAAAAGATACCAAGTCTTCAAGAACACTTAAAACGGACCATGAAAGTCACTCAGTGTGCACAGAAAATGCAATAAATATTAAACAAGAAACCAAAATACAACTGGAGTCACGACCTTCCCAGGGCAATGTGACAGGCACTAAAATCCCTCTCAACTTCACTTATCCCCCAAATGCAAAAACAACCTTGGTTCATATCCTTTCACAATGAAAACAGCTACTAAGCATAGGACTTTGTGCTTCAGTTTTTTTTAGAACAGAGCTTAAAAACATTCCTAAATAGGCCAAACTTACAGGATAAACCATCCATTCTTGCCTGCTCCTTCAGCAGTCCTCTCAAGGTTTCTCATCTGACTTGTAAGGTGGCCATAACTCATGATCCCAAGTCATTTAATGAGCAGGACTTACTTCAGTTCTCCCTAAAAATCCTACTCTAGACTTGCATAAAAGCCACATCTCTGATTCAGTAAAATCAGTCCCCATTCTGCATAATTGCAGGAGAGACTCTAAAAAGATGCAAGGCCATGAATGCCCTTTTGCATGAAGAAAATAAATAAAAGAGGTCTTGATCAATCACAGTTTTCTACTTTGCAGTGACCTAGGAGCAACTGGGGAAAAAAGGTTTGTCACAATTATAGGTCCCACAGTAAGCTCACCTAAGGCTGTGATGGCCTGAGCAGCAGTGCCTGCCTGCTGAGGGAACAGCACCCTGCAAGGAGTCAGTGCCACCTGCAGAAACCAGCAGTGTTCCACCTGCCTGGCAATCAAATGATCCCAGGCTGTGGGGAAGACACCACAGAGCATCTCTGCTGCTCAGTCCCCAGGCAGAGAGACCAAGAGTGTCTGCAGCTGTGAGCAACCAACAACAAATTCCTTTATCCGCAGCCAACACAACTGTAATAGGGAGCATCAAGGGAGTACAGGGGAATCCACAGAGAAGCCTCCCTAGGAAGCTGCTGTTCTAATTAATTAATCATAAAAGACAGAGCTGCCAAGATTAAAAAGAACTATTTTAACCATCTTTTAGTCTGTGCAGACACTGTCAATGTGAGGCATCACCTGCATTTATCAATTCCTATTGCTTTCACTTACAACCCTTGATCTCACTTTGATGAACAAAGCCAAAATCTCTGTGTGTGACCCACAGTGTGGAGAACACTGAAACCACTTACACCCAATGACCACTCTGAAGTCAGGCCTGGGAATCACCTCCCAGCTGCAAGCAGTAGCCATTTATACTAAATAAAAGGTCTCAGCTTCTAAACAATAAAATCCACTTTTCATAAACAGTGTGGGAAGCACACTGCAAACAACACTGTCAACTCTCAGCTTTCCCAAACAATTGGCAGCAGAGCAAGCCCTTCACCTCACCGTGTCAGGCCACCATAAACATGCAGCAGTGTGCTCAAGAGTCCTCAGGGCCTTTAGCAAATGAATGTTCACAAAACACCAGTTTTATTCTCCAGTTTCAAATAGGCTTTGGAGATTTAGGTTAAGTGCAGCTTTCCTTGCAAAATGAGGTTGACAAAAGTTCTGCCAAAATAAAAAACTATAGGTATATATGTATGTACATGCAGTTTCCCAAAACAAAATGTTAGCATTTATCTTGACTTTTTCTAATTCTGCAAAAACTATGTTGTTAAAATAAGCACATCACACAAATGTAAAAAAATGAGTGTACAGCTTTGACGTGTGTTCTCCCCATACACAGACAAGTCTTTCCTCACCCATGACTGTGTCAACCTCCTGTACGTCCCTCCCTACACACAGGCTGTCACCAGACAACCACAAGTGATTTCAGTTCACGTCCTCTCTGGGAATGCTCCTCCCTACCTACAGTAAATATATTGGTTACATCACCCACACCTGAGCCAGAAAATGCATCTTATTGTCAAACTGCAAAGCTCAAGAAGATCCCAACAGCATCTGGCTGGACAGATGGTGAGTACATTTGACTGTGGAAACAGAACATTTAACAGGACATGGGCCTTACTAGGGCTGACATAGAATGTGGCACAGCCTCTGACACTGAAATTCACTCCAGCTGCAAAACCATGAATCCTCACCTGATCAAATTGTAAGTCACACGGAGAGCATAAGATTTATCACATTAATCAAATCCCATCAGATTTTTATCCCTAGCTGGCTTCAAAATGTTCAGAAAATTGCCAGGACAGTCATTTGTGTGAAGCTACTAGCTAGATCAGTTAAAAATTACTTTATTTTCTTAAAGAAAAATTAATGTATATTTGCATGAATGAAAACCTAGGAAGTTTGCACAATGTAATCGGTATTTGATTTACTTCTTTATGATCTAATTTCCTCAAATAAGCAGAAGTAATATTTTAATGTTTTTATCCCTCCTACCCAAAAAATGTAGTTGCTCTAAAAAACTATTCCAAAATCATACTTGGCAAACATTTTATTAAATCTAAAGAGAAGTACTGCACTGGTTTCCAGCTATATTAATACTTATTTTAGCTAAGGTAGCTAGGATACAACAGTGTTGAAATGAAGCCTTGAAGACTCAGCATAGAATAGTTTGGGTTAAAAGGGACCTTCAAAGGTCATTAGTCCAACCCTAACATGTACAATACAGTAAAATTTGAAATATCTGGTTTCTAGATGTATTTCTAATGTTTCAAGGTTTAATCTCTGACTGAACACATCCCCGGAAAAATCTTTTTCTGAAACTGGCTGAGCGTCAGATTTTAAGTTGCACGCGCATGTGTTGGGAATACCATTAAAGCTTTAGGAGAAAAGGATATTAGAACCAGGCTTAAATTAGCAAGGATATATAAGGTGGCTGCTTAATGGGCTATTTTCAAACCGGGAAAGCAGAAGATAACACGAGAGAGGGGGAAAAACGTTTAAAAACACGAAAACATTTTAAGTATACACTGAATGGAAGCACTGACGCCTCGGTGAGCTAAAAGTGCGAAGATCAACGCCCGTCCTTAGACACAGTGCTAAAAACTAAAAACCACATGCACAAGCACTAGGGAGGGGGGAAGCAGAAGAAATTTAGTAGAAGAATTCTTTAGCAGAGAAATTCTTTAGAAGAAAAAATTTAGGAAAGCAGAAAATGTCATCCCGAGCAGCGTCTCTCCAGGGACACCTGGCTCGGGGAGCCCCAGCGCCGGGTCGAGCCCACACGAAGCGAGGCCCCCAGGCCCGCAGCCTCCCTTGGAGCCCCGGCCCGGCTCCGGGGGCTCCCCTGGCCTGGGACCCCGGCCCTTCCCGGCGGGACCCCGCACATGCCCTGAGCTCCCGGCTGCCCTCCCTCCCCGACTCCCTGCCTCCCTCCCTCCCTCCGTACCGGCGGGCAGCAGCGCGGGGCCGGGCGGCGCGGCCGGAGCTTGGCTGACGGGGATGAAGGGCACGTTGAAGCTGAACTCGGTGGCGGAGGAGGAGAAGAGCAGGTTGGTGCCGGTGCCTCCCCCGGGCTTCGCCGCCGCCATAGCCGCGCCCCGGCCACGTCCCTGCCCCGGCCCCTTCCGCCCTCACCCAAGATGGCGGCGCCGCCGCGCGCAGCCGTGAGGGGCGGGAGGCGGGCCCGGCCGCCATTCCCGCAGGAAGAGGAGGAGGAGGGCAAAGAGGAGGAGGAGGAAGCGGCGGCGGGCCCCGCGCTGGGTTGGCGAGCGGGACTCGGCGGCCGCAGAGTGCCGGCAGCCCCGCGGCGAGGCGCGACCCCGCCATGCCGTGCGTGGGCGACTGGCTGAACAGCCCCCTGAGCATCGTGCAGGGCATCTTCGGTGAGGCGGGGCCCGCTCCCCGGGGCGGCGGCGGGAGCGCCCCGAGGCGCCCGGAACCGGACGGCGCTTTCCCTCGCGGGGTGGTGGCGGGGGAGCGGAGAGGCCGGCTCTGTCTCTTATATATCTGTCTTATATCTTGTGTGTCTTGTGTACAGCGTGTGTTTGGTATATCTCAGCTATTTCTGGGTTCCGGCAACAACGCGTGCTGTCTGCACGCGGTGCTGATGTTACCAGTGCTATCAGCCGCGGCTGTTTCCGTGCTGGGCTTGAGCTTAACTAAAAGAATACCGAAATAAAAATTTCCGCAGCCGACACAGCGCGGAAAGCGGTGCCTCGGCTCCTGCCCTTTCCCACTGGGGTGTTGTGGAGCTTTCCCTCGCTACCAGGAATAGCTCTGTGCTTCTTGGTTGGCCTGAAAGGGTTTGAAATGGGAAGTCAGTGAATTGCAAGGGGAATAAATTAGTTTAAGATGCTTAGACTTACTTCCCTAAGATAGAAGTGAAAGTTGGGTTTGTTTGATATGCTGGGAGAATACTGGATAAAAGTCTCCTATGTGGTGTTAATAGGCACATAAATATGTTGGTTTTTGTAGCCCAAAATGTTCCAAACTCTGACTGGGAGAAGAAGGTAACTGAATACTTCAAGGAGAAATTAAAAGAAAATAATGCTACTAACTGGGTAAGAGTGTTTTCTTATTTTCGAGTACATTTCTTCTTAAGCTTCGGTTTTTTTTACATTTTATTGCAGTGGCTTTTGATAGGTCCTGCCTTTTAATGAGAAGTGCGCAGCGGAATTTCAGGCCCAGGCTTTGGGATATGGAATTTACACCTCGGCTGCTTTAACCTGAGTGCAAAGCCGGGATGTGAAATCCCAGCCCGTCCATCCCCTTGCCTTCAGCACCCTCCTTCCCCCAGGCCGTCTCTGCTGGGTGCTGCCACTCTGTAGCACAGTCAGTAGATGGCAGGAGATGACAAATATTGTGATTTTTGGGGAAGTGTGGGTCCTCAGTGTGCACCACGAGCTTCTCAGGTGCTGGTTATAAACCTTTTCTCTCAGGAGCTTTTATCACGATGCTGCACGCTTGTGTGAGTTGAATAAATAGTTCCCTTGACCTTCAGGTTTTAAGGAAAAAATGTTTTTCCTACTAAAACTCTGCATTTTTGGGTTGGGTCAGGCCTGGTTTGTGCAGTTTAGCAGGGAATCTGTGCTTTCAGTTTTAAAAATAATATGTGCACAATTGAGTTCAAAAGCTTTTTTAAAAGGCTGTAGCAGAAATGTCAAAATGGGACTGATAAGGGGATTAGAAACTTTCATATCAAATCTGTTCTACTTATGTCTAAAAACAGGTGAAAATTATTTTTTTTCTCTGTCAGTGAAAGTATTCTGTATATAGTATTAAATAGTAGCTTAAATCAAAGCATAAATGGCAAAATTGAGTAAGATTTACAAGATCAGTAGGAATTGAAATCATATTTTCTTACTCAAAAAAATCATGAGGGGATATACTTCTGTTAAAATGCCACTTCCTATAGGGCCACTTAAGATTTTTGTTGCATTTTAATGTTGGATGTGGGCTTTTCCAACAAAGATTTTATCTTCAAATTTAGAAAACTCTATTCAATTGCAAGTCTCATTCTTTGAAGTTATACCACGTGCTTAGGCATTGATTTTTTTTCATTCCGATTTCCCATTGTCATGTAAAACTGTGTGAAAAAGAGTTCCCCAGTGTGGACTTGGAAATTAACATACAGGTTTTCCAGGACTTTTTGTTATAAGAAATTGTGCATAACAATTGCTCTAGTAGTGCTGGTACATAGCACGTGGTAGAAGTGCTTTAAGTAGAAATAAGATAAATGATAAATTCTGTTTAATCCTGCAGCTGCAATAATTCCAGATTTAAAAGTTGGTTTCAAATGTTGGAATTTTCATACAGTTCCAGGGACCTATAACCATTTCTTTCATAGTCCAGTATTGGGACTGATGGTTTTGGGACTGGAGGAATTTGGGAACTGTTAAGTGCCTGATAATTCTAACAATTATCTGTAACAGCCATAGCAGAAAGGTGTTGGGATAGATATACTTTGTTACTGCTTAGATTAGGGTGGGAGATGCACTCAGAAAATATTAAAAATGCTTTACATATAGGGGTTTGAGAAGGAGGAAGATATACTGGATGGTCAAAGAATTAAGTTTTTGTGCTGGTTTTAGCTTACTTCAGAGCTCTGCTCAATATATATCAGTTGTATAGAAAAGTCTCTTTTTTCACAGGTTCCATCACTGAATGATGTTCCTGTACATTACCTAAAACCCAACAGCTTAGTGAAATTTCGCTGCATGGTTCAAGATATGTTTGATCCTGAGTTTTACATGGGAGTGTATGAAACAGTTGACCCAAACACAAATGCACGTGTAAGTGAAATACTGGTTTACTATTTTAGCAAATGTTTGTCATTTTACTTATTCTCTGTATTTTAGTTTTTTACTAAAAAAAAATTTATTTTACTAAAATAAGAATTTTACTTATTCTTATGTATTTCTCTAGTTTGTGAGTTAAACCTATGGAGTCTAGACACTGGTAGTAACTGTGATCAAGTCCAGTGGCATCAGTAAAACATAACCTGTTGCATTTCACTGAGGAATAGAAAATGCTGGAATGATGAAAGCTTTGGCAGGATGTCTGTGAGGGACTTTGGACTGCAGTGATTTTGGTGTAATTCATGCTCAGGATGCTGTCAGAAACAGAATGATTGCATTGCCTTTTCCCTCTTGACAGGTTTTGCATTTTGGTAAATACAGAGATGTGGCAGAATGTGGGGTAAGTTCTATAAATTATATGAACTTAGAGAAGAAATATTAGATGGAAAGTTGATGTTTTATAAGTGTGACAGAGCTTCTTTGGTACTTGGCAATGGATTCCTGAAGATACTGCTCTAAATGCAAAATTAATCTTTGGTTTGGAAAGCAGAGTATTCATAGCTGCTCACTGGCATTTTAATTTCAGTAGGCTTCCAGCTGTTTCTGTTGTATTTAAAATTTGTTTTGGTTGAGTGGAAGGGGGAGTGCCCATGACCTTGAAACTGTCTACTATGGAAAACAGTTACTTTTGGTAGTGCAGTGCAATTTGAATTGAAACATTATGTTATATATTAAGTTATTTAGTGTTTCATGTTAATTGCAAGTTCTGTCTGAGTAACTGAATCTGTGGGCCTAATTTTTAAAAAAAACAAAACAACACACTGTAATCATATTTTTAACAAAATTTCTCTTGGGATTCCAGCCTCAGCAGGAAATTGATTTGAACTCCTCACAAACAGTCACCTTGGAGAGACAAACTTTCTACTGTGTTCCAGTGCCTGGTGAATCAGCATGGGTAAAAGAAATATCTTTTTTTGACTGAAAGATAAGTTTGTTTAAAATTTCTTCTTTTTTTTTTTTTTTTTTAGTGGATCTGGGGAGATGACAGGTGTAGAAAGAGGAAAAAATAAAGTTTCTGGTGGTAATATGCACAAAGAGGATGCAAATGAATTTAGAGCATTTGTTTTGATTTAGTAGACGTTTTTGCTTGGGAGGGTGTTGAAAATTTCTGTTAATTTCTAGTTGCAAGTGCTTAGGAAAAGAGAAACTTCTCTTTGAGCCATTGGCATTTTTTACAGCAAGACACTGTTACACACTGAGAGTCTCCTATAAAACACCTGTAGCTGAACATGTTAAGAATGGGATTTTGTGGGGAAAAAAAACAAAAAAGAGCTAAACCTTAGTGTGGTTGAGTTTTCCCTGCTCAGTCTGTGGCTTCCTTAACCCTCAATGCCACGCCTACATCAGTGCCAGCCAAGCCCGAGTGAGCCCTTCAACCTCCTACACCCCCAGCCGCCACAAGAGGAGCTATGAGGAGGATGAGGACATGGATCTGCATCCCTCCAAACAGAAAGAACAACACATGGGTAAGAGTTGCCGTTGATGAATTGTTGTTCTGGTATCTTTCCAGGATTTGTCAAAATTCATTGCTAAAAACTGAAATTTTTGCAGTTGTTTTAATTATTAATGTTGTTGCAACCTTTATGATTTGGAGGCTTTGTTGGAGTCAGTGGTTTGATTTGAAGGGGTGTGTATGTGTCTTGTATGACTTGCTGACAATCTACAGAGATTTTTAATATAAACTGGTTTTTATGCATATTCTGACCTTTTTTTTTTAACATGAAGTGCAGAAAAATATTACCTTTGTAGTCCTGTGGACTGCAGAAAAAAAAATTATTCCATGGTTTAAAGATTGTATTTGGAAAATCAGATTTCTGGCCATGTTTGGGTTACCAAGACACACAGATCTTTGCCAGTACTCTCTCTCACACTTAACTTGATTACATAAAATATGCACTTGTGAGACTTCTCATATTAAGGATATATTCTGTCAAGTATATTGCATTATTAAATATACTTGGCTCAGATGAGTTCTAAATGAGTTTAGTCTGTGTTGCTCATCGAAGAACGTTGTTCAGTTCTGCATTTCTGTTTAAAAAGCCTGCATATCCTGTGTTTTTCAGGCAGTGGAGGTGATATCCATGGATGTGTGGAGCCAAAGAGATTAGAAACAGAAGCTTCTGCAGGTCACCATGTCATTTCTCCCAACTGCTCCCCTCCACTTGACCTAAATTTTCCCTTGCCAGGAGAGAAGGGACCAGCGTGTCTTGTAAAGGTAAGAGAAGAAATGATGAGTAGGGCTGTGCTGTCAGTGAAGCAGCCAGAATCAGCCTTGCAGTGCTTTGTAGGCACAGAAATTGTGTCTCAACTCCAGAATTTTATTTCTAGAGATAATTACATTCTTTCTCTTCACTAACACAATGTTTCTCTTCTTGAGTGCTGCATTTGAATTGTTGGAATCCTTCACCTTCTCACCCCACTTAGTTTAAAAAAAAAAGATTCCAGTATTAGACGCTTGAGGATGCAGCTGGTATTAAGCCCTGGTATTTTTCTTTTAGAATATCTCCTCTAATTGAAAACCAGCTGTGAAAAAACAATAAGCCACATATTTTTGATTATTGAATTATTGAATTTGAAATAGTCCTTGATTCACTGCTATGCTATATTACTATGAAACTTTGACACAAAATTTCTCTGCTGTTGCTGTATTGACTTCTCTCCTATTCAGTGAATCTTGATGAATCAGAGTAGAATACAATTGTTTACACTTGTGTGGCAAAGAATGCCAATAAAAAAAGCATGGAATCAGAGAAACTCCCTTTTCCAGTGTAAGCTTACTGACATCAAGGGCAAGAAGAGACATCTTCACTCAGACTGTTCTCAGTCCACAGTTGAGTCTCCTGAGCTTCGTTTGTCTGACAGTTTTTCTGCTGTCCTGCATCTGGCCCATCTGCCTGTGTGTTTTATTTCCTGGGGCAGGTCTATGAGAACTGGGAGAGCTTCAAAGTCAATGATGTGCTGGAGGTGTTTGGTGTTCTGTCTGTGGACCCAGTGCTGAGCATAGTGAACAGTGAAGAGAGGTAAGGCTGCCCTGAAATGCAGGTTTTTATTGCAGTGAGCAGACAAGGAAATGTGTAAATACATGATAATTATGCTTAAGAAGTGAATTTTGTCATTTAAAAATAGCTTGATGAGGAAAGTGTTACATCCCGCATCCTGGAAACTGAAGTCCAATGTGCTCTGGTATATCCATATCCTTGGATACCCAGTACATCTTTTTTTAGATTATTGTACAGTCTGTAAAGCAGAAAATGCTTCTATAGTTAAATCTTTCATACTTTTCACATCTACTAAATTTTCAGTAAATGAGTGAATAGTAAACAAAGCTTTCAAGGAAGTTTTAAAATTATAAAATGTCCTTTTGAAGTAATTTCCAAGTCCATGAAAGTTGTTACCAGAAATGTAAACATTTCTGAAGAATATTAAAAAAAGTTTGCATGTCTGCCTGTAGAGTGGTAGTCACAAAAATGAGTAAAAAATGGGTTGATTTTTCATAAATTAAGATATAATAAATATCTCATCTTCTTAATCTGCTGATAGAAACTTCCCATTTCACCTGCTGTTGTGTAATTCCTAATGCCTGACAAAACACAAAATAATTTAGGATGCCAGAAGTCAATTTTCAAAACAAAACTCTTGACTAAAATCTACCGTAAATACTGCTGATGTCTTGCACTCTGAATCATTTCTGTTGGTGAGTTTGTTTATCTGTCTGGCAAGTACAATACCCAGAGTGCAATGTGAATCCTTTATAGTGCCAACTTCTTAAAAATTAACTCAGCCTGGTCAGCTGCTTTTTGTTATCATCTGTGTGACAGCTAATCCCAGACTGACAGCTCAGTTGCTCTGTCACAGGTGCTTGTGGGTTTTTTTACTGTGTCATTCTATAACTAGAAGACAAAATGGTGGCATCTAGCAACATTTTGAATGCAAACAAAATAAATCTCTTTTAATGGAAAGAGTGGATAGTGTGTGGGTGAACTGCTGAAGTGGCTTTGAAGTTATAAAGCCTGACAGCTTTTAAAACCAGTACAAGAGGATGAAATTTGTGCTAAACTTTACTGTCATCTGATAGAGTCACTTTAGGGATTTTACTTTCTAAAAATGAAAATGAACTATGAAAACCTGGAAGAAATTTTGTAAGACATCTTCAGGGAGAGCAAAGCTTGTGTATCTGAACTCTTAAATTAAGAGGTAATACCTCCAGGTTCCAGCAGAGGTACATTAGGATTTATTTATTCATAGTTCTTTTACTCAGCCAGTGATAGAGCTGTGATGTGAGTGTCTAGCAGATCTTGGCAGGCTCCAAAACCTGGTGAGATATGAAAATCCCACATGTGCCTGCAGAGACAAATGTAATAAATGACCTTATTTTTTTTGAAAGCTGCTGTTTAGACTTCATTCAGTACAGGCTGGGAAGAACAGTGTGTAATATTTTACTTGAAGCTACAGCCTATTAAATGGTGTAGCAAATAATAAATGTGGTTTTGTTTGTGGGGTTTGGTTTTATGGGGTTTTTCCTTGGGTTGTTTGTTTTTTTCTTCAGAAAAATATTACTTGATTATTTTCTGAAAATAATAGAATCCAGATATTTTGGGTCAAGCCTGCTTTGATGTTAATATGTCATTATGTAATTGTGATTCAGTATTTATGGTGTTTATAAAGATCCTAAAGAAGGTAGTTTGAATGTGGGAGGAGTTACCAGGAGCTGGGAGCAGATGTTTGTTCCTCTCTTCCTGGCCTGGTTCCAGCTGCTCTGGGTCAGAGGGAGAGAAATTCCTGTGGAATGTGTCTGAGTCCAGCTGTGCTGTGCCCTCTCCCCAGGGACAGCTCAACCCTGGATCCTATGGAGTGCATGGACACGGCAGAGGAGCAGAGAGTGCACAGCCCCCCAGCCTCCTTAGTGCCCAGGATCCATGTGATTTTGGCACAGAAGTTGCAACACATTAACCCCTTGCTGCCTGCCTGCCTTAAGGAAGAGGAGAGTAAAACCTGTGAGTGTCTGAACTCTGGGCACTTCCCAGGACATCTGAACAAATACAGCTTTGCTCAGAGGCACATGCCTCAACAGCAGGGTTTGAATTTAAATCTTGTTAAATGGAAGAACCATGCAGTGCTGCCCAGGATGCAGATGTTTGAGTTTATATGATGCTTACATTTTTATTTGGCTGAAATAAATGTGATTTATGTGGAATTTGGTTTTGCATTCTACGTGCCCAAGGATTTTACCAAATTGTTCAGCCATAAGATTTGATTTGTTTTCAAACAGAGTTGTGAATTGCTGGAAAATCAGGTTTCCAGTTTAGTGTGATACTGGAAATAAGGAACATACTGATAATATAGAGACTCATAATACTGTGCACAAAATAAGGCAATTCTGCTTTTAAGCAACTGTGCTATTCCTTGTTTGACTGTTATTTTTTTCATTGACTTATGGCTCACAGACCTGATATTTATAACTTTCTTCCTTGAGTGCCTTGTATTGCTTGTTCTGAGCAATATGTAAAAGGCTTTTTTCTGCCTTTAATATCAAATGGAGCAGCTATGGATTTTAGAAATTTGGCTCTATGCTTTATTGTCTGCTGCAAATGCATTACACAATATCTAATTTTTTTAAAAATCATTTCCAAGGAAGTGTTGAGTGATTCAGGTTATCTAAAGCCAGTTGGAAAAAACAATGAACATTAATTTATTTTTCCTAGACTGCTTTGGAATAAACATTTTTCTTCATCAAACTGTGACAGAAAGTCAAATTTATATAGAGGGAAGAGGGTGAGAAACAAGAACATTTTCTGACACTTGTTTTCTGCTCTTTTGCCAGTTGTTTCTAATTTCATGTCTGAGCTGTCACCAGTAAGAGCAGAGTTGCTGGGGTTCCTCACCCATGCCCTCTTGGGAGACAGTTTGGCTGCTGAATACCTGATATTGCATCTCATTTCTACAGTGTAAGTATTTACATGTGTGCTGACAATTTGTGTATTTACCATTTAAAAGTAATCTCTTTTTATGGGGCTCTTCACCAGTCTGCAAATAAATGGCAGAAATAGCTTAAATAATGGTTATTTCATTAATACTTTGTCCAGGTAGAGTTGTCGTGTCACAATACACACAAAGGCAGATTTCAGTGTCTGAAATAATAGTAAATATTAATAAAAGACCAGCTTTATGGCAGTGTATCTTTTCAGTGCTGCCTTGAGAGCTGACAGAATCTCCAAGACACTTAAACAGAGGCATGCAAACATCTTTCTGCCTCTGGCTTCTTCTAATGAGTATGACATGGCACTGACTTCCCAAAGACAGCATTCCCTGACTGCAGGAGTCATTGCTTAGTTACTGCAAGATACTGAAAATTACATTCTGGGAATTTGTTTAATTAAATGTAAACCCGTTCAATGGTAAGTTCAAGTGACCTGTTTAGCATGTGATAGTTTAAATCAACATAAGAATAAATTTCTGTTTCTGGGTGAAAGAGCAGCATCCTTTGACTCATTAAAATTTTAAGTGAAACTTCAGACACTATAGTTACCAGGCCCAAATTTAATGTTAGTAATTTTAGTCTTCAAAATCAAAATGATTGTTTTCATTCTTTTCAGGGGGACTGTGAATGTTCCAACACTTAGACTAGAATGTATTTTCTCTCTTAGCTGGTATCACAAAAAAATTGAGAGTTGTCAAGAATGGGGAGAAGATACACAGTGAGAAGAGGGAGAGGAAAGCTGAGGGCAGGTAAAGGAGATGAGCAAGTGTGATAAGGAGGGAAGTTGAGATTGGGCACCAGAAAGGACAAGAATGAAGTGTGTTTACTGAGTAACAAGAGAGTACAAGGAGAACAGAATGTCTGAAAGGCCATTGCAGGATGCCAAGCACTGTAAATTACTGCTTTTGTGTGGTGCTGCAAAGCCTTGAGGAGCAGCTCCAGCCGAGCTCAGCTCCTTGGGCACTGCAGAAGAAAGGAAGAGGAGCTGGCCGATTTCAGTGTGTGTATTCTGAAATCCTGCTGGCTGTCAGAGCCACCACACCATGCTCAAGCTGAATGACACCTGTATCCAGTGTTACCCAGATGTTTGCCTAACCTGTGCTGGTTTTGGTGCAGTTATGCCAGACGGGATGTGCTTCCTCTGGGAAAATTCACCGTGAACCTGAGCGGCTGTCCCCGGAACAGCGCCTTCGCGGAGCACCTGTACCGCCTCATCCAGCAGCTGGTGCCAGCAGTAAGCATTGCACTGGGCAGGCTCTGGGGGGACATGGCTCACTGATCCAGCCAGGTCAAGGCAGGCTGATGAAATGCTAACGATAGAGATGTGGCTGGCCTGTGTGTAGAAGTCTGTGTACCTCATTGTCTAGGATGAATATGAAATGAAAGCCTCTCCTCAGAGGTATTGAACTGACAAGCAGGTGCTGCACACTTTGTCTGGTCTTTCTGGATTGGTATGTTTAGACATTTGGGTCATTTAATTATGGTGTCATTAGGGTTTACTCAAGTTTGTGGATACTGCTCTGCAGAAAAGCCACAGTAATTCAATTTGGGGTCACACTAGCAGTATTGCTGCAATGAATCATTTATTATTGAGCTCACCCTAGATGTGTAGAATAGGTGATAGGAATTCCTAACAGCAATATTTTCCTTTGGGAAATTTTAAGCATACAGCATTTGCATATTAGGGATAAAGCATTGCAGTGCCAAGTTTTGTTTTACTGTGCAGGTTCCCAGCCCAGCTCTAGCTGCAGGAAGCAGCATTCCCTGGGGAAGCTGGAGGACAGGACAGGTGCTGATGGTCTGTTTCTCGTTGCAGTCCTACCACCTCCGGATGAGCATCGAGAGCATGAACCACTCGCGCTTCATCCCACACAAGGACTACACGGCCAATCGCCTGGTCAGTGGGCTGCTGCAGCTGGCCAGCAACACCTCCCTGCTCATAGATGAGACCCAGCTGGAGCAGGGACAGCTGGACACAGCAGGTACACGGCTTTTGGTGTCTATAATCTCATTTGGCAGGTTAAAAGCTGCTGTGTTTTAAGACAGTGGTGATAATCGTGTCTCACTGATAAGGAGTCTATTACAAAACTGTTTGTGGTTTCTACATCCTATTTCACTGCAGCTTCCTGCAGCCTTCTCAGCCAACTTAAGGCAAATTGGGAGAATTCTTTATTACCAAAATAACTCTGATTCATTAGAGTGGCCTTTCAGTTTCCTGTGATAGTGCACAAAGTGGGAAAAGCATACGCTGATGCCTTATGCTCTATACTTGTGCCGTATATCTGGAAACCATCCCTGAGAACACAGCTAAAATCTGGAGAAAGATTGCTATTACTGTGTTAAAAATAGTGGGAATTCTATCTTACAAGCTGATGTAGCACTGTGTAGCATGCTTTCAGCAGAACTTTAGAAATTAATTTAATTATAACTCACATAAAAGAGCTGAGTTGCATATTAAAAGCTCAGTACCTGAAAAATGCACAGTACAGGTGTCCTTGGTGAGTCCTGGGGCTGTCCTGTGCAGGGCCAGGAGTTGGAGCCCAGTGATTCTTGTGAGTCCCTTCCAACTCAGGAGATTCTGTGAAACAACAACAGGGAATCACTGCAAGTGATTTTTAAATAAAAGTAATTTTAAAATAAAAATGCTGTCTTAAGAAAGCCTGCTTTGTTTTTGTTTTAATTACTGCTCTTCAAAGTTGATAATTATTCGGTTGCTTTTGAGTTTTCAGTATTTTTTGTTACTCAGCTTTAGTAAAGCTACAAAATTTTGCTAAAGGAAATAATAAAACTAGTAACAAGCTCTGCATTGTCTGTTTCCAAAAAAATAGTTAAAATATTATAAACTCCCACTTAGAGAGAACTCGTGCTCTGCTGGTTTATAGGTTTTCTGAAATGCTTGTAATGTCTAAAAATCCTCAGCATGTAGTGAAAAAATAATATTTTAGGTATTAAAAGTTGTAGATAAAAAAGGCTTGTTAATTATATTTAATTTTTGCTGATATGATATTGTTTTCTACTGAATTTAGAGTAAAGAAGTAAAAATTTTTCATTTTTACAGCAACATTGGGAACAAAATTTAATCCTAGAGCAGGGTGTCTTCAGATGTTGTAGCTGGTTTGGAACTCTTGGAAGCTACATCTTAGAAATTTCAAATGGAAAAATGTCCCAGAAGTCTACCCTAATATTAAATTAGCCTTTATTTGCTAACTTTGCCTTTATTTACAATATACTGATTTATTGCTAAGTATTTAAAGGTAAAATCATAACAGTAGTTTTGTCATTTAATGCAGTAACTGCTGAAGAGAGATTAAATTTGTCAGGTACATGTTGGTATTTCAAGGAGAGAATTCCAAGAGTCAAACAGTTAATTTTTCCATTTTAACATTTTATATTTTAAATAACTTAATTCCAGGTTAGGCAAGTGAGTACTATAAAAAATTTGGCAAAATTAAATTGGCAGTGTTTTTCTGCTTTTGAGGAGAGATTTCTTTTTTGGATTTTCTCTGTAAATAGGTACCTGGCTTTGTAGGGCCAATGAAAGCATGAGCTATAACCTCATTTACTAATGTATTAAGCCAGGCAGAGTTTAGGCCTGAAGTCAAGAATTCTTAATTCCCATTGAGAAGTGGTTGTCTCTGTCTGGAAGACACCTCAAACACAAGAAGGAACAGGATGATTGCAGGAATCCTTCTGCTGGCTGCTCCTTAAAGACAGATGGGAAACAAAAATCAGGGCTGGCATTTGTTTCGGTCCAGTGGTCAGGGAATTTGTTCTTGCTCTGCAGGTGTCCATAATGTGACAGCACTGGGTAACCTGATCACTTGGCAGAAGGTGGATTATGACTTCAATTACCACCAGATGGAATTCCCATGCAACATTAATGTTCTGATCACCTCCGAGGGCCGCTCGCTCCTGCCGGTATGAGGAGGGCTTCCAGGTTCTGCTGGGAAATGGGGCTGGCAGCTGCTGCTCAGAGCAGGCCCTGCAGGGACAAGTGGGGACAGGAAATGTGTCTTGTGACCAGGGAGGGTGTGACACTGGCAGCAGCTGCTGCCTTCTCCCTCGTGGCTGGAAACCTGTTCATGGGAAAACACAGAGATGGAGCTTCCCTCCTTTCTGAACAGGGGTGGTGAGGAGGTGAAGGACACAGGGCTGGGTAAAGCTGCAGACATGTGCCACTCTCAAAGCCTCCCTCTGGCATGGTGGGTTCTGAGCTGATGGGCACAGATGTGGCATTGCCTCTGCAGCAGTCTGAGCTTGCAAACATCTGCTCTCTGACACTCCAGCTTTGGCTGCTGAGCCTTTGCTGTCCTGCTTGAATCAGGAACTGCTCAAAACGTGAGCTGGGGAATGTTTCAAGAATTGTCTTACCTTAGTTCTGGTTCTTAATTCTGCTGCTTTTGAGAGTAAATTAGTCTTGGAATAGAAAACAGTGGGATGTGGAAGGAGATGAAATGTAATTTTCTCTTTCAGTCAGATTGCCAAGTCCACTTACAACCACAGATAATTCCCCCAAACATGGAAGAGTACATGAGCAGCCTCCTCACTGCAGTGCTGCCCTCTGTGCTGAACAAATTCCGAATTTACCTGAGTTTATTGCGGCTGCTGGACTACAGCATATCTGATGAGGTGACCAAGGTATGGATGCTTCCCTAGTATGTTTTCAATGGTGTGTTTGGATAGAAAGCACCTTAGTAGACAGTTACTGTGCTTTCCCTGTCAGTGATTGTCCTTTAACAAAACCCAAACAGAAGCATTTTCACATCCTGACTGCGCCTTTGAGGATTTGTAGAGTATATACTGAATTTATTCCAGATAAGGAACAGCACATGTAACCTGCTTTCTAGCACTCATTTTGAAAATGGGTTCTTTTCAAAGATGAGAAGTAGTCTGGCTTTGCTCAGGCTCACTTCTGGACAGCAGTGAGTTGAAACATTGAAATTTAAAGGTTGTTACAGTGTTCAGCTCCTCAAAAGCTTGTATCCCGGAGGAGATCTGTTTTGCTCCATAATTCCATGCTGTGTTCTAGGCAGTAGAAGAAGACTTTGTGGAAATGCGCAAGAACAACCCTGAGAGCGTCACTGCCGATGACCTGCACAAAATGCTGCTCGTGGCCAGGTGGGTGTGGTGCTCTTGTCACCACTCAGAACTTCCCAGCAAGCTGCAAACTGAGCCAGCACTTGGTCTGCTGCTGAATTGAGTTGTGCTAGATCAGCCAGATAGAATCTCCTCTGCCTTGTTCCTCTTAGGCAAAGTATTCCCTCCCTTTCATCCTGTGCTTTCTAATTCCCCAGATAGTGAAAGACAGCTGGGTTTGAGCTGTGCTGGTTCCTCAGTAGCTGAAGGAGATGTTCCTGACGGGCTCTTTGTGCTCCCCCAGGTTCCTGTCGCTCAGTGCGGGGCAGACGACGCTGTCGAGGGAGAGGTGGCTGAGAGCAAAGCAACTCGAGGCACTGCGGAAGGCCAGGCTGCAGCAGCAGCAATGTGTCAATGGCAATGAACTTTAACACCTGCTGGATGTCACTCTGAAAATGTCTCTAATCCTAGGTGGAACCCATACTAAGATTGGAATATTGTTTATACCAGTTTTTGTAGATAATTTATACCAAAAAGTTATGGATATTCACCCTTGCAGTCTGAACACGCTTAACTCTGTTCAGCCACTTAAACATATTTTATGGAATTTTTTTGGACCCTGTTTTGTAATTGAAAATTGGTAACATTGAGCAAATTGTTTGATATTAAACTTTAATACTGAGCTTGTGTAAACTTACTTCCTTTAATAATAAAAAAATGTAAGCCAGAGCCCTTCATAGAGAGCAGTGGTAGGCTCTGGTCTGGAGTACGTTTGGGCTCTAATATCTCCTTGGCTGAAATGTGAGGATCAGAGCTCTCAGCAGCTGCAGCTGGAGGAGGTGCTGACTTGACTCTGCTGTTGTGTGAGCTGAGGCACAGCACACTCAGAGCAGCAGCAGCATCCTTGTGATGAAATTTATTTACCTTGTGCTTGGAGCAGACCATGGCTTCTCAAATTTCTCCAATGAGCTTTATCCTGGTACAGCTTCTTAAAAAACCCCACATTCACTAGACAATGGGTGATACTCCTGTGCTCATACAAACCATCTTTACTTTCTACTGTGGCAGTACTGCAGGGTGTTCAAATGGTTTGGATAATGTCATTGAAGCATTAAGAATGGTCTCTCCATCTCTGATTCCTGCTGTGCAGTTTGAGCTGGTCCCCAGAGGACATGCTGCCCCTAATTGGACATGTAGGACTGGTTTACCAAGGGTGGCTTAAAGAGTGAAATGCTGGGAGCAATTCAGGGAGGCTGGCGGTGTGAGAACAGCTTGCAGGAACCTGTGATGGAGCCACTTCCACACTTTGCTTTAATTAATCCTGTTCAGAACAATGTAAAAGGCTCCTGACAAGTTTTCATTAAGCTCAGACCCCTTTTACTTAGTGCTTTCTGCTGATTGAAATCACAGGGACAAGAACCCCCCCCCTTTTATGGCATTTTCCTGTTCTAAACATGAGGGGTTTTGTGGTACAGCCAATCTGGGTATTTTGTCTATTCACACTAATAATGAGTACTTATTATGAGAAACATTTTTTGTGTATCCTAAACTTGAGCCAAGTTTGGTGCTGTTTCAAATCACTTAGAGCTTATTTGTTTGGTTTGTTTTTTTTTTTTTTTTGAACACTAAAAATGAATATTCATGGTTTAATCTGACTTGTGCTGCATTACTGTGAAGTGAAGCAACTGAACAAATGAGGAAGGAAATTAAGTTTCTTCAAAAGGCAGCTGGGCTGCAATGCAGAGCTGGGTTCTAAGATTGCCTCAGGGGATGGGTTTGTGCACATTGCCATCTCCAATAGTTCATAGCCAGGAATGGGACAATTCCCAAGCTGGAAGGACATTGAGCTGGAGAGGGACAGGACAAGGGTGATGACTTCAAACTAACAGAGGGTAGATTTAGATAATATATGAAGAAATTCTTCCCTGTGAAGGTGGTGAGGCACAAGTTGCCCAGAAAAGCAGCACCATTCTTAGAGGATAAAGAACTGAATTAATGGCTGTGGCCTTTGACTACCAGGGCATCGTGTCTGTAACTATGAAAGAAGAAACCCCCAGAGCCCTGCAGTCCCACATCTCTCAACATCACATAACAAACTCATCTTTTGATTCCACTTTTTTTATTAAAATATCTCATGTATATTGCTCACATTAAAATACAGCAGTAGTTTAATTTTAAATATAGCCACAAGTGTAGACACTCAAAAAAAAACAACCCAAACCCACATCACTTTAATAAAATAAATAAACCAAATTTGTTTATCAAAGTTTCAGGTGCTAAATGTTTTCAGACACAGTACAAGTCTTAAGACACAGAGCTACCCTAGCCCAGGACAGGACGTTGTGGGGACACCACGTGCAGCCTATCTACAGTACAGGGACGAGGACAGAGGCACTGGGTCTGTCAGGGTGGTTACAGTCACAAACCACAGCACAGGAAGGTCCTGCTTCACAGCAGCTTCTGGACAATGTCCTAGACTAGAATGGCATGGCAAGGCATTCCTGGGAAGGAGTATTTAACAGATGTATTAAAGACTTTGACACACAGAGAGAAGGGGATTTTTTATCCAGTTCCCAGCATGAGCCGATGCTTTACCCTGCGAGGTGCAAAGCTGGAGTTGGTCACGAATTTGGTTTTGAGTAGATGCTGAAAGCTATGCTGTAATGCAACCCTGATCTTACAAAGCAGTGCACTGGCCTTCTGCTTCAGATGTTAGTTGGGATTTTGCATCATTTTTCACACTTAAAGAGAATCCTAGCACAGAGGGACACAGTGTCTGATGGGCATGTATCTGGCTCGTCTTGCTTTACAGAGACAAAAAAATTAGAGCAAATTGGCAGAGTTTGGAATTAAAAAAAAAAAAAAAGGAATTGCTTTAACATGGGCAAGACAATTCAAGACATTTGCTTCATTTCCCCTCACCTCAAAACAAGTGAGGAAAAAAACAATCTACAGAAGAAATCTGCACTGCAGGATTGTGGGTATTTCAGATTGGGTCTTTAAGCTTTATCTATAATGAAAGTGTCCCAGGATTTCTGGAAAGAAAAAGAAATCTTACTTTCTGGTTAACATACTTAAATTCAAGAAAAACACATCGGTTCCCATTGTAGAGGCACAATTCATAGAGAGCTGCATCTAGAACTTCAATGAAAACAAGTAAAAATACTAGTCCAAAAATAAATAAAATGTAATTTACCGGTACTTTATTTTGCTGGTGTAGTGCAAGGTAAGTAAGGTCAGAGAAGTGCAGTATCATCTTTTGAGTATAAATACTTTCTACAGAATTCAGAAGAGCTACAAAATTAGTCTCAAAAAAATAACTGTGCAACACATCTAAGATAGACAGCATGCTTATTGAATCCCAGTGTCTAAGCTACCTGTTTAAATATGGTTTTTACAGATTCCATCTCACCTGCCTGAGGGAATTCTGAAGCTTGGTCAGAACCAAATTCATTTGCATCTCCCATTGCTTGTAAACAAGTTACCAGTTATCATTGCCAGTATCCAGTAGCAGTTCATGCCACAGTAGTCCTGATGTCATCGTGTTATTTTATTAGAAGCCACAGCTGGAAGAACACTTCCCAAATGAGCAACTAGATCTGAATTATTCGTGTCTGGCATTGCGTAAACATTTCTCTCAGTTCTTTTTGTTTGATTTCATTTAAAGCTTCTGGTTCTGCAGGGCTCTTTTGGACCTTTGCCACAGCAAAATTAATCCCTTGAGTCAATCCTGCCTGGGTGATGTTGGCAACCTGGACCATGGAGCTGCGGATTTTAGCGAAGGGAGACACGGCCCTGCTGCTGCTGCCGTCGGCGGGGGAAGGAGTGGTGTGGAGTCCTGGCTCGTGGTTCCCAGACACAGATCCCGGGCTTCTGTGGGATTTACTGAAGTCAGGCCCACCGACAGCCAAGAGCTGAGGATTTGGCTCAGAAGACTGAACGTCCAGCTTCGATGGCCTGGAAGGAATGTCTGCAACAGCTTCAGCCTTAGGTTCTGCCTCCTTGGCCGCGCTCCTGCTGGTTTGGGTCAGCGTGTGACGGGGCTCTTGGGAAGCAGCCTCAGGCTCCGCGACATCGCAGCCCTTGCTGCGGGCATCCTGCACGAAGCGCTGGCAGTACACATCCACGGGCTTGGCGAGCTCCAGCTCGGCGCTGTCGGCGGAAGGCATGGCAACGTCCTCGCAGTCGGAGCGGCCGGCCGGGCAGTCCTGGCCCTCGGCCGGCACGGGAATGCTGATGCTCATGTCCGTGCTGCTGATGGACTGCGAGCGGCTGCCCAGGCGCGGGGCCGAGGCGATGATGCCGCAGCTGGGCAGCACGTAGTCCGTGGGGCCGATGTTCTCCAGGGAATCCGTCAGCTGCGCGTCCTCATCCGATTTGGAATTGGTCAGGAAGTCGTCGGAGTGGAACGAGTCGTTGTCTGAGCCCTCTGTGTCAGAGTCACTGGGGGCTTTTGGATCTACCCCTGGGTTCTCCAGAGTTTCAAGGCTGCTGTCTGACTTCCAAAGGTTCACTTTCAAATTTGGCTTTAAAAAATTGACTTTCACTTCAGGTTTGGCAAAGTTGCCCAGCTTCCGCAGGTTGCTGATGTTTACATTGGATTTGGTTTGTTTCACCTTTTGATTGAGGGAGGAGAACTTGCTCAGTAAATAATTCTTGCCTTGGGCCAGGGACCCTCTGTTCTGAGACCGAATGCCAATGATGTCTTCGTGAGGTTTGCTGCTCCTCCTAAAAGAGGAAAAAAGATCTTAAATGTACAATCAAAGCACCAAGTATTCACTGTGTTCCAGTCTATCTCCGTAACAGAGATGGACATTTTAGTTCCTAAGTTACCCTTTCCTTATATAAATAATAAATTTAATCCTTTTTTTTACATAATAATATTGTACCCATATAGGCTAATGAAGCTCAAACCAACAAAAACAAAGGAAGGGTGATACAGAACAGTGGCCAAACAAGGGGAACAGGCAGTTTCCACAGGCACTTTAGTACTTGATGAAAAAGGATTGGAATTCTCCATTTTTTTTAACCCTGACTTTGTGTATGCTGTACTCAGTAGCCAGTTTTACCAAATACTCAGTCTGCAATACCTGTAAAAAAAACCAAGGGTTTTTTTGCTACACTTTCTGCTTAGCTGGGGGAAACAGCTGAGTTGAGAGCAGGGAAGGTGGGATACAGAACATTCACATCATTTAGGTACTCACCTCTCCAGCTTCTTCTCAATAATGGGCACATCCATTCCCATTGCTTGTTTTGTGATTCTCAGCATTTCTGCAATGCACTGAAGAGTGTCTGAAATCCAAGCAGCAGCCTGGTCAGACCCTTAAAAACACCCTTATAAACCCATATTCCACAATCTACAAAGAAACAGGTCTAATTTTAACATAATGAAGTTTGTTTGGTTTTACTGCTTTTTTTTTTTTCTTTCATCCCACAGGGCAGCTTGTGTCCTACAAGCTGCAATTCTGATTTAAAGCCTACAAAACAAACCTGAAGAATAAAGTCTCCTTCAGCCCTAAATACTCAGCATTAAGCAAAACTGCCACACTGCCTCATTTGGGGGAAGAGAAGCAATTTTATTTATTCTAATCCTTGTTGACAAAACTCAGTGCTCTAGGTATGAAGTGATATTTTTTCCCTTGTTAGTGTCCATTTAATCTAGTTAAACAACAAGCAAGAACTTTTCCAGACATTGATTTCACTAAAGAAATCAATTTCTTTACCTCTTTAGGAGCTAATTTTAACTTCATTTTCTAAGTTTTGGGAGCAGTAAAGGAACAGGGAAATTACTCTAGTTCTAGAAAGATGTTTTGCTTTAAGGCTGTATCTGAAACTTATTTTTCTTTCTATTAAAACAGTAACAGCTGAGTGTTTTTTTCAAATTGCTTTCCCACTTCACAGAACTAGATCTTATTGGAGTGATTCCTGAAGAAGGATAAATTTTAAGAGCAATGGAGCAAGTATTTTTCAGAGAAACACTGATACCCTGAATACACTTCTATGTCTAAAATTTTTACATAGGATACAAACCTTTTCCATCTTCTTCTGGGCTGCGAACCACAGCCCTGAGAGTGTGAAAATATCCACTCATTTCTTTGTATTTGTAATGCAGCCTCATGCAAGAGAACTTGGGTTTGCCAAAGAGAGTAGGCTCAGGTCCTGAAAGAGAAACCAGCAGAAATCTTTAGAAATCTTTACAAACACTGGAAGAGATACAGAAACACTGCAGAGCCTGCACCTAAGGGTATGTAAGTGCTGACAGGTTTTTTAAGCCTAAAAGGCTTCATGTTTTCATTAGAGCAGGACAGACACTTTAAATAAAGATTTTCACATTAACTAAACAATCAATAACTTACAAAAAGCAATTAGACTCTCTGTATGTCTATTACAATCCAGCCTGGTGGTTTATTGCAGATCACCCTTTCAAAATAGAAGGGAAAAAAAAAAAAGTTTTACACTTCTTACATCCTGTGGGTTTTTTAGGGAATGCTCCTGGAAGGATTAAAGGCAAAGCTAATATTTTTATCAAGAGGATGTAAATGAAATTTACTTCAACTCTTCCGTGCACTGCATAATCTAGAACATTAAATGAGGTGTGGCTGTAGATGTTTCACTCTGTTCTGTACCTCAGGATACAAATCTCCTCAATACACAAGTGAGGGAGACCTTTCCCCTGAACTCTTAGAAACTGCACAGACACAGTGAAAGTTACAGCCAGGAGTTGATGAAATCACTGTGTGTTGTGTAATGGAGGGTTAAACTCCATCAGGAGGCCACACACACTCCCTTCTCTCCAACTGCATCACCTTTTTCATGATTCAAACATATCCCATCTTTGATGCTTCTAGAAGAAAATGCTGGATTTAGCCTGCAGATATTACATCCTATAGCAAATAAGTTAAATTAGCATAACAAGGTGCTTTTGTAATAGCATGATTGTTATCAGCCCTTGAGAGAGAAGTTTTACAAAGCTATGAAACGGATCTAAAGTACAATTCCGAGCCAGTTGCTGTGTCTGGATCAAAGGAGGAGAGTACTGAATGCACAAACCCATGACTCATTACAGAAGTTGACAAAATTGTTACTGCCATTTGATAAATAATGAAATCTGTTTGGATGACTCCATGGTTCTTTTAGGAATTTGAAAGAGGGAAAATTTTAGAACCCTTCTCATGATCAAAGCTTCCATTTCCAGCAGTAGGAAGAGCCTGGCATCAGCCATTTCTAGGTGGGCTGCCCAGGGTATGTGCCACACTTCAAGGACTGCTGCTCCAATACATTTGTAGGGAGCTTTGATAAGTGCTCAAGCCATTGTTAAGAGCATTCAAAAAAAGACACAGTGACTGTTTCCTTACCTATTTCTATTTTTTCCAGAGCTTCTAGACTTAACCTTTGGTACTGATTCACTTTGTCGATTTCATCATCGTAACTAGAAAAAAGAAACGGAATTTAGTGCTTCCTACTAATCTAAAGCAAAGCTACTAAAATAAACTACACATAGTAAGGGAAAGTGGTAACTTACTAGGCCACATAGTATGCAGAATTTGAAAGTAAAAGCAGCACATCCACATCCCTATGAGTGGCATCGATGAGACTGAAGGGAAGAAAAATAAATACAGGGGAGAAGGTTTTATTTGCAGAGCTGTTACCCATGCCCATTGTGTTCTGGGGACACTCTTCAAATGCTGAACACAAGTACAAGAAGTTTCAATCACTGTGTGTTACCAAATGGATCCTTGTAAGCAACATTCTCTCTCAAACCTGAAGTTACCTAACAGCTCAAATACGTCAGCAAAAGGTCCAAAAATAAATAGAAAGCCCACAAACTATTAAAAATACCACCAGAGAAATGGAAAAATACCTCAGACTCAGTGAGGGCGATGAGTCTGTGCCCTGAATAGCTATCATAACAACCTGCTCTGCTATTTTTAGATGCTGAAGTTTAACCTGCAGGAGATCTAAGCACTATTTTTCTCTTGCAAGCTCCTGAACTCTGAACTTGATAAGGAATGAAGTTCAGGGTTTATGCCCATTACTTTCCATGAACAAAGATCCAGACTGTCCAACTGCTGACTCATTCCCCAAGGATTCAATCTGATCAGTCAAGTTACACTCTCCCTGTAAAGCAGGAAGGAACAGCAACTCCTCAAGCACTCCCGTTTAACCACCCATAGTTCTCCAAGTTCTCTTCATGGTTCCTACCATATTTTGGCAGTATTAACCAAATGCATCCATTTCCAGATGATGTCTCAAAGGTAACTCCAGCATGCACCATTTTTATGGCACTTTGGGAAAAGCACATGTTTAGAGGACCTTTCCCTTTCAAACTACAAGTATTCAAACCCTTCAGGCACTCTTGTCCTTCTACAGAATTGTCCACTTGCTTTCTGTTCACACATCAGCTATCAAAACCTTTTAACATCAGCAGTAATTAACAGAGGTGTCAGAGCAGCAGCTGATTAACTTTGTTCAACAAACCTTGGATCACAGTCAATGAGTGCCCAACCTCCATGGAATTTTTCATCATCTGGCAAGAGCAGTTTCATGTAGCTCTGCAGCAGCTGACTGATCAATTCCTGGTGGCTCCTCAGGTTCTCCTTGTGCAGGGCTTCGTGCTCCTTCTCTTTTGTAAATATGGAGTACAGGTCCTCTGTCACAGGGATACCCTGCATCAAATCTAAATAAACCCCAGAAAATATCAAGCAAGAAACAGTTAAAAGTGATACATTGCAAGAGTTTGGAAATTCCTTCCAAATGTTGCATCTCAATGATGCTCTTGGTACTCTTTCTGAAGAGAATGTTGCCTGTAACTGAAAACTTGGAAGGTATAACCCTACTTTCAGTGAAAAACAAGAATTCCTCATGATTTTAAGAGACACTACATAAATTTAACTTTCTCTTAAAAAAAAAAAAAAAATAAGGGAAGAAATGTTACAAGGCATTTAATGCTAAAATGAAGTTGGGGCAAACTCTCCAATGAGTCATACTGCATGCAATCCCTCTGAATTGAATGTTGCTTAAATTTCCAAGTGACTGTTCCTTAAAATGTCCAGTACAGACATGTAACCACTCATGGTGCTTTTAAGCAGCAGGAAAAAAAAAAAATCAGTCAGAAAGATGAAACCAATATGATTTAATAATCTTTTCTAAATACCACAGCTCAGCTTGGTTGAAATTGTGCTCTTACCTATGACTGCTTGCCTGTAAGCATCCCTGAAACGATTCAGGTAGTATCTGTTTGCAGAGTTCACTCCATCCTTCATCACCCCTGCCAGCTTTCTTTCACCAGTCCTTGTGAAGTCACCCTGTCACACACAACACCCAAATCATGCACACATCAAACTTTGGAGCAGCAGGCTCAGCTCAAAGGATTTGGCACTTTGAAACTCAGAACTGAATAGATGGCTCTAACTCAGGAATTATCTTCAAGGAACTATTTCATATAGAAGTTGAAAATACTGATTTTTTTTAAAAGAGCATTTGCTGGCATTGACTCTGCAGAGAATCCTGTGCTTTTGACAGGCTTACAGTTTCAGTAGGAAATTCCAACAGAAAACAAATCTGGGCACATAAGCCAGCTAACATTGAAGCAGGACTTTCAGTACATCAATCACTGTGATGCTTCAATACCTCCAAAAGAAAAATTCCCTTTATTTTTTGGCCTTTAATGTAAAAGGAACACTACTGGAAAAGACTGAAGCTTGAAATGGTTTTCATCTCATTGCTTTTGCTACCAAAACAAGACAAACATAACATACTGGGGGAAAGCAGCACATATCCTCACAACCTCAGAAACAAAAGAAACTTTCTAGGCCATGGAAGGCTTAGAATTTGAATAAAAAGCTGTTCCGGTAGTTACACTTTTCATTAGAGAATTCTATTTTCAGAGACACTCTGAACACTGGCACAGAACATTTCTAAAAGCCACATCAACTCCTATGAAGAATATTTCAAGTGTGTTTCAGTTTCAAATGAAAAGAAATACCACAATTAAAAATAATTAATTCATTAAATTCATGAACCCCAACAGTGAATGGAGAAATCCTCCAGCAGAAGACCTGAAAATTTAGATCTGTAAACTGAGGTCTGCACTTCAGATTTAAAGAGCAATATACTCAATGAAAACAAGAATGTCAGGCTATTTTATATATATATTTAAATATTAATGCAATCAACTAATCAAAGCTCAGTAGAGATATTTAAAGACAGATTTAAGTATTAAGTGTTTCCACCATAATGATTTTTCTTATGCCAAATGCAAATACTACTAAAATTTGTTCCACCAGTTACAGACAGCAAACAACTCAAATTCTGTGACTTTTCAAAGCAGTAGAAGTACAGAGCAAGGAGTTTCATCCTTGATCTTGGCAGACAAGAGTGCATTACAACTAATTAAGAAGAGTCTTTAGAAAATACAGCTAATTAATACCACTCTACTTCCTACATGGCTCAATCTCCAGAACTTTAGTGTATTTTTTAAGTATTGTAACTGCTTAGAAGTACTATAACCATGATAAAATATAAATGGATGTAATAATGAATATATCTCTCAAACTCTTGGCTCTGCTGTGCTTTGTCCCCAGGCATGAAGAGAACAGAATGCAGGGAGCACTCAGCTCTTCAATTCAAATTCAATTCAGAGTGCAACACTGAACATCCTTCCCTTGCAAAGCCTCATCTCTCCAGAACAAAAGCACACAGGACATTTGGTGAAATCCTAAATATCCCAGGGTTTTCCAGTGCACACGAGCCCTGTAACACCAGGCTCTCCCCCTTACCTTCAGGGCTGCCGTGCCCGCGTACTGCCGGCTGATGGCATCGCCGTTGTTGGCCCACATGATCTGGTAGATCCTGTTGCATTTCACTGGCAGAGGCTGCTCTGGTGGCATCACACCCAGTTTTTTGAGCTGGAATTTGACACATGGATTAATTCAGTGCCCAAAGTAAAAGTCATTCTCAATATCAGAGCTTGGTAAAGTAAATGGAAATGCTTGCCAAGTGTCTAATTGTTAGATTTTGTATGATGGGGGAAAGGAAGCCATTGTGCTGATTTGTCAGGTTAAATTAATGAATTGGTGGTTTATTGCTAAACATCATATCATTGGAGGCAGCAGTAGCATTAATTATGGATGTTAAGTCAATCATCAAAAAAATTAGCTGAAGGAAAACAAGTCACTGTAGATTCTCAAGGTACAGGAAATTCTTCAATAGACAACCATCAAAAAACCAGACATCACAATTTAAAAAAAAACAAGTTAATATGTCTTCTATTGCAAAGGCAGTCGTGACCTCAAGGGTTTGAAAACAAAAATAACTTTTTATGTTGGTTTATTATTAGTGCCTGCACATTTTGGACAGTTACTGTTTGTCACTGATACTAGAGTAAGATATCTCCCTCTTAGAACACCCAGTCCTTCGGTTTTCCCCAGATAAGCCTTGGGTCAGGCATTGTACACACACTGAATGAGTAGAGCAGCACATGCAGTGCAGTGCAGTCACTAAATAATAGGGATAACTTGGAAGAAATGAAAGGAAAACTTCAATTTACAACTGAAACCAAATGCTCAAGCAGTCTTTTCAAGTTAGATGAAAATTAACACAAGGCTGCTTATTAACTTTGAAAGCCCTGTCAAGTTTCCATATGAGGGAAAGCAGGTCCAGTGGTTCCAAGGAAGAGAAGCAGGAGGTGCATGTAACCCTCAGCCCTTCACTCCATGCCACTGACCCTGCAATGCTCAGGGCATTTCTCAGCCAAGAATTGATTCCCAAGTACTTCAGCTCCAGGATGAGAATGATGCAGCACATCACAAGCTCACTCTTCAGCAATGATTAGTGAAGCCTCTCCACAACAATCTGTAACACTCTTCTTTTTGAAAGAATTGCCTTGGAACTCAAGAGTCCCCCTAGATAGAACTCCTATTCTAAAATAATGACTGTGTAATAAGGATTGCTGTTCCCTCCCCTTGTCCTCAGTACTGCTACATCAGGAGCTGTAACAGATCACAAAGAACTGCCAGGTACAATGGCCAGATCCATTCAGTCTCCACCCTAATGAAGGACCCACTTCATCCTTTCTCCTTCACTTTAACATAATCAGGTTTGCTCATCTCACCCAAAACGAGCAAATCTGGGGCTTTGATGTTTCAGTTACAGGACATTAAGTCTGCATTAGGTCGGTAGCAGTGCTGTGTCAGTGGAGTCTTCACAAGGGGAGAGTCACCACTGAGCTTCCAGAAAGCAAGTGAGGGCCAGAGCAAAGAGGAAAACTAAAGGAAAGTACTCTCAGTCTGCTTGGAAATCCCTCCTCTCTACAGGGAGAACTACTCCACAGCACAACAGCCACAGCCATCAGGGCTATTTACTTCATTAATTAATTATTCCTCTACACACAGAAGGGACAATTAATCTCCCTACTTGCTGTATCACAGACTTTCACTTCAAAGCACCTAAAATAGCATCCAACTTGTTAGATTTTAGTCCTTTAACATAATTTCAGTGAGGGACTTGGGAGGGAAAGTGTCTACTTTCTAAACTCTGTATTCCTACATAACCTAAACTGAAATTACTACATCCAAAAACAACAACCCTCTCAAAGTTGTGGACAGTCAGTCCTTTCTGAAGGACGACCAAAGGAGGCATCACTGTTCTATAATGAAATCAAGTTTTGCTTTTGTATATATTATTCTTCTCAGCTTTGTGGCTCTTCAAGTATTTTGCAAAGATTTTTTCACAGAGGTCAGTTTAGCATTTCTCAAACACACAGATTTCTCTGAGAACAACAATTAAGGTGTGAGGCACTCAGTACTTGACAGAGCCCCTGGTTTTCACGTGCCTGCTGCTCCATGACCACTCTGGCAATAGCAGCCTGCACAACGTTGGTCCGATCCAGGCAGTCCATGCAGTTAACACGGAAAATTCCCTCCTGCTTACAGATCACCCCAGCTTGGTCAACCCTTTCAACAGGAAGAGAAGAAAAGCACACTGAGACACATAAAACCCAATGTAATTCATCAGCATCTATAAACAGTAGAACATTTTACACGTGGAGCACTGTTTAGGGTTGTGCTCACATCTCAGCCACACCCCACAGTGAATTAACTCATCTTGTTCCAACTTATCCTCCCCTTTAATCTAGGCTGGATATCAGACATAAATCCTACCGAGGCCACAAACTTGAGATGCAATCAGATGCTGAATTCAACTCATGCATACATAATGCAAGCTTTCAAGGGCAGAGGCATTTAATTTCAAGAACAGAGAAGCCAATGATAATGACAGCAATACAGAACAATATAGAGCAATTGACTGAGGCTGCAGCCACACTTGTTACCCAAATGTATGAACTTTAATCAGTTCAAACTAAAGGTCAAACATGTCTGCTTGCTGTCAACAGTAAGGCTGCTGTTCTAGGGTTTGTGGGTCAAACACAGAGTGTTTCACATTAAATATGAGTGACCCTAAAAGTGTGAGATGCAGCAAACCACACCTGAGAATTTCTGCTGTTACGTGGGTGGAACAGCAACACTTCAGAAGACAAAAACTGACAAACAAGCTGGACACCAGAAGAGAAATATAACACATACTGGTTTGGAGAAAATTAAGACCTCTGAATCTCTATTATTTGTTAATGTTTTCCTCTACTAATGTTCCCTACTAAAAACAGTTAAGTACCTACCAGCACCACTTCATGTCAAGAATAATATCATGAATGGCATCAGTCAGTGTTTGAACATTTTCAAACTTCATTCCTCGGCTGAAACACAGAATTTCACAAAAGTTTGTTGGAACTAGAGAAGTGACTTTACTTAACGACTTTATCTTATTTGTAATGTTAACAAAGATGGTGCTTTGGTTAAATGAGAGAGACAAGCACTCTTTCCTACAGGGAACTTTAAACAGGAGCCAATATTCAGAACTATTTTGCAGTACAGTTCAACATCCAAATCCAAGGCAAGAGGTTAAAAGATCACTAAATTCTCAAGACTCTGCATTTTTTAATGCTGCTTCCATTAGGAAAAATAAGTGTGCAGCTATTCAGGCATGTGCATCATTCTGTTCTCATTTTAGCCTCAAGAAAATAACTACTGTAGATTTGGAACTGGCATGGTGAGTCCTGCTTTGCCAGTGATTGTACAGAGAAAACCACCTATAGACACATCACCTCCTCCTCCCCTACCCCAGTGGGTTATTTTTCAGGATTGCTCTCAATTCACTCCTGCTCACACTGCAGAAACAGTCCAGGTCACTACAGCTGTTTGTAGGAGAAAAGTGAACGAAGGAAAACGAAAATTCCTCTAAACAGAAGATTAATTATCAAATCAATCCAGGGTGCCAACAGTCCTAGAGAACTCTCAAAGGCCAATAACACTGTTCTGAGAGGGGTTTCTCTTCCCACCATCCCCCACTGACAATATCTACTAATGCCATAGTCAGCCAGTAATGCTCTCCCAGGCCAGCTGCAATCCCTAGATTAAGTTTGGAAGTGAAGATTAAACCAGTTTAGACCCCACACTGATGCAGCCTGCTTGAGGGGAGCAGGAGAAATTCATGCCTGTGACAGATGACATGCTTGGGCATGTGAGCACTGCTCTAGAGCATGGCAGCATCAGAGGGCAGTCATGGAAACAGCAACTACTCACACCAGATTAAGATAAAATCCGTGTATTTTATATTGAAATAACAGCATCAGGGTCCTGGAGAAACCCATCATGTTTTTTATAGAAACAAGCAAGAGAAAACAAAGTAGAGAATTAAAAGCAAAATGCTACATAGCTTGAAAAAGCAGGTCAGCCACAGCTTTACATTCATGGCATGTTTAAGGAAACTCTTAAAATGTGTCACAATTAAGCTTTGCCCAATAAGTAAATGCAAATTCAACAGGTCAGGGACACAACATCACAAACAGCAGTGCTTGGTTACCCGAACTTTAAGTTTTATAGTGCTTTAGTTTAAAAACTCTATTCTTATTTAAAAGAACAGTGTTTCATGCAGAAGTAGAAATAATAATGTGTTTTCTCCTCCTTTATACTTGCCTTTCATGCCAATTAAAAAAGATGCAAAGTGACATTTTTAAAAGGTTTCTTACCAGTGCTCATGGAAGTCAAATGAAACATAAGTCAGATTTGCATTGTTGTAGAGAAGAACTTGTTTAAGGTAAGCATCTCCAATAATCTTCTCTCTGCCTGTCTGATCCACCAAGTTAATAATAACCTGTTCAAAAGTTTAATTATTTAACACTCATCATCTCCTACAACTTGCTTAGATTTACACCATGCAATAACAAATTGCTCAACAGTTAAAGATTTGTAGCAATCTTGCTGAAGTTACAATCTTTGATAAATTGTACTCAAGACAAATAAGCTCCAACAGTTCCCTGCCTACACAAATTTAAATAGAGAGAAGCCCTGAATGCATGGGACAGGTAACCAGAAATAGGGTTTACATATTTCCATGAGTTATTCCTAGGTTTTACTAGTTACTTACAAGGATATTCAAAAAACCTAAAGTAAAATGCTATTTATCCACCAACCTGCTAATTATCAACAAGCTTCTGAAAAAATCCATAACACATCACCAAGAAAAACAACCTAAAAACATTAACCTTCAGCCTCTGCATTTTCATGAGATTACTGCTGTCATGTAGCACTCACCTGCTTTTTGTAATTTTTCAGCTGTTCTTCAAAGTGTGCACGAAAACAGGACACGGTTTCATTTTCACCTACAAGGCAGAGCAGTGTTAGACAGAAACAGCCTGTTCAGCAGTAAGTCCTGTTTGATGTATTAAATCATGCCCAAATTTGTACTCTAAAAAAAAACCAAGATACCTTAGCTTAAAGATAACAATACATTGTACAAAATTACTTTAAAAAGTCATTCATTAATTTGCTCAGCTTCAACATTGCTGTTATAGTCTAGTGTAAAGCAAACATGTTCTTGAATTTTGCTGCATTTTGCTTTTTGTGCAGAGGAGATGGGACAAAAATTTAACTTTTAATAAGTCTGCTTCATCCTTCTACATATGCACCACATCCATATTAACATCTCTTCCAAAAGAAGACTTCCAGGGGACCCTGATTTTTAGGTTTTTCACCCAAATACTTACTCTTGTCCAGCCGGGGCCGTGGGTTATACCTGTATCCAACTTGGCTCCAGAAAACAGGCACAGAGCCTCGTGTTTGGATGTAGGAAAGGGTGTGATTATGGACATGGATCAGTTGCTCTGTCTCAACATAGTTTGCTACATTTCCATTTTTATCAACACCTCTCCGCTTATACCGCATTCCTAGGGGGAATGAGAATGGTCAAGTCATATCAAAGTATTTGCCTTAAACATAAATAATTTCTGTTGCTCTTTTTGACCATGCTAACCCAAGCCAACAGTTCTAGCCCAAATCCATCATCAACAGTAGAAGTCACTCCTATCCTAGTTTATTCCTCTAAAGTTATTTTGGCTATATGGATAAAGTTTATTTACTGATGAGCAGCAGAACATAAGCTGACAGGACAGGGCAGTTTAAAATCAGAAACACCTCTGGTGCATCTAAAAAGACTCATTTCTTCCTGTTCTGTCACATTTAGCACAAAGTTTTACTTTAGAGCTCAGTATTTTCCATGAACCTGAAGGCCACTTTTACTGAGAGGCTCCACAGTGATCCCAAGCAGCCCAAGAGGATTTGTTTGTTCCACAAAACAAAAGCCTCCCCCTCCTTGTTCTAACTTGTATAACTAATTCTGCACATTAAGAAGAGATAATGCTCCTCTGACTACAGTTTTATGCCTACCCAGCTCTGAACTGCTCATTAAACAGAAATGTGTTTGCATATCCTTGCCTCAAAGGAGAGTACATCATTATTTCAGAAAGGATGCGGACGGTAGCAAAGGACAGGGAAGGAGTAAGAGAGTTGGAAAAATATCCAAGGTCATGGAGATTCAGTTCCAAGTCCTGAAGTAGCACTGAACCAAAGTTTTGAGCTGAACCTTGCAGAGACGGGAAGAGAAAGGAATGTAAAATACCTATAATAGGGGCCTTAATAGAGAAATTGTCACAGCAGCCTTTCATCAGACAGGGAAAAAATTCTATACAGTTTATGCTCTGGACTAAAAATCAGATGAGCAAAGTGATATTAATACTAAGAAGGAATCAATAAGAAATTTTCCTTCTAGAATTCAGTTGCTGTATCTGTGTAACAATTTAGTATGGAAATGGCAGATTGCAAACTAGGTACTACTCTGAAACCCTCAAATATTTACTCCAAGTTGTTCTGACAAACCATTTTCCTCAGAACTGAATTAAATGCATCCAAGTGAGCTGTGGTACAAAGGCACAGTCCTATAGCAGGGTAAGCTCTACAGGTTATTTTCTGGGTTTTTTGACATGTTAAAAACCCAATGGTGTAAGAAAGGAGTAGGGGATGTTGGAGAGTGTCTTCATAAAAATCAGATATACTGAAAAGCCTGGAATTGAACAGGATTTATTAAGCTATAAAGTGATTCCATCTTTCTGAGATCCTAAGGGCAGGGAATAATTTCTGTTTCTTGCTACTCTAAGTCAAATAAGGTACAAGACCAAAGCATGGTCACATTTCACACCTTGCCCCTAATAAACATCTCCTGGGACACAGGCATGCACACACGTGGCTTTTCAAGCCTCTTCAGCTGTTGCCAAAGCCCCCAAAGGCCTCTGAAAATCTAACTCCCATCCAAGCCTACTGAAATACATCAGCACAGAGCTATAAGCAAGGTCCTAATCAGGGGGATCTGTGCAAAAACAGAACTCTGCCTCAGGAATGCGACCTCCAAGGATGCACTCCTGAGCAGGCAGTGAAGCTCCCCAGGTGACAGCTGTACAGCATTGAAGGCACTGCAGCCTCTCCTCTCCCTCCTCCCAGCAGGGAAGGCTGCAGGGCAGACTGTGCCAGGGGCTGGCCATCTGCTGGGCAGCTCAGCACTCTCCAGTTTCCCCATCCCTGTGCAGCGCTCAGAACAAGCCCAGCAGCTCCAAGTGCGTTTCCCTACCAGCTCTGTGCCGACTGCGGCGCGAGATCAGCGCCACCAGGAACGCCGGGTGAACGTCATCTACACAAGATGATTCCTGAGGAGGGGTTTCAGGACTGCTCTTGTCATCATCAGAAGATTCATTGTAGTTTACTACAAGTTCTTCAATTTGCACAAATCCTTGAATGATGGGGATAATCCAGAAGTCCACTTCAGCATTCTGAAGGATACAATAAACATTTACTTCCCTGTTGGTCCAACATTACCTACAATTATTTCTGCCATTCCTCATGTTTATAAAACTGTTGCTTCACATGCTTTGCATGCTTTAAATTTTGTAATATCCTTATTTCTGAAAGAGATACCAGCATTTTTCCTCCATCAGTGACGGGGCATTTAAATCAGGAGGAAGAAAGAAGGCAATTTTTGGATCTAGTTTCTGCTTTAAAGCAGTTTTAAAACCTCTGTGTGGACACATACTGTATCACATTTGTACAGGAAGGTAGATGTTAGCCTGTTTTCAGCAATATATAACAGTATGAAACTTCATATGGGCTACAACACAATACAACATGAACACAACTGGTTCATGGCTCAGCACTCTAAAACATTGATTTCTTAAACAAAACCAAGAACCGAATTCCCCACTAAGTCAAGGTTATCAATTTATATCTTATAACATGGAAAATACAACTCATTAAACTCCTGGATTACACACAACTTTTCACAAAGGACATAGGTTTACCCTGCTGTGACTCCATAACCATTTGTTTATGTATCATTATCAATGGAAGAGGAGCAGGGCATAAGGTAAGATGCCTCCTGTCAACCCTAAAGAAAATTAGACTTGGCCTAAACTGGCATACAGAAGTTAACAGCTTAGTCCTTGATCTACAAGGTTAATTTAAAATAGTGGAAGGTCATATATTTAACAAAGAGTTGCTGCTTCTTTATGTGTTTATTAGCCAGGAAAATGTTTTATTTCCTCTGAACAGATGTTCAGAACAACTGTTTCTACACAGATCAGCTACTGTGCTCAAGGAGACAAAACACTATCCTCCACTACAGAGGATAAAATCTTATCTCAGGGAAACTTTGGAATTCAGAGGTTATTTCTTTTCTGGCTCCTCCTTACTATCAAGTTCAGCTCTGTTCAGGGATAATCCATTTCACATAAAAATACAACTCAAATTTACCTTCAGAAACCAACACAAATGTATCACACCAAGTGGCTCTACATTGCTTTACTATAATAAATGTTTTAATTCAGCTGAGATTCACTCCTCAGCAATGACCACAGGCTGGCTGGGAGGTTGGCTGGGGGAGGAAGGCAGTGCCAGCTGCTCAGCTACACAAGGCACAGCCCTGATCCTGACCTGTCTGCCAAGCAGGTTTGTAACCAAACACCTACGAGGCCTTAAGCAAACATTTCAACTCAAAAGAACTAAAGAATGGTTCTCGTAATACACGTTAGAAATAAGACTCACATCAATGCTGATGAGATCTTCAATCATGTGCTTGTTCCAAAAGAATCTGTCATCCACCTGTTTAGAAGACAAAAGGGCAGTTTTTGTAGTTTTACCAGGCAGGTTTGGCAGTATCTGTGGGGAGGATTGCAGTGTCCATCAGTTTACTCATGACACCTGTACAGACAGGTCAGTGCTTTCAACAAAACACTTCGGGTCATGCTGCTGCAGGCTTTTGTTTCCTTGCACCTGAGCTGGTTACAGGACAAGGTGTTCAGCTGCTGTAAAATGTGGCCAGCCAGGTTTGGACCATGACCATTATTGGACAGCTCGTGCCTCAGGTGGAAGAAACAAACACAAAGCACTCACTTTTCGCCACAGGGGTAGGTTGGTTTTCTCACACGCGCTTTGCCTCTGCACAGAATTTGTCAGGTCATAGCTCAGGCTGTAGTAAAAGGAGTCTGAATCCATGAACATTTTGAACAACTCCTCCAATAATCTCTTCTCCAGTCTCTCTTTCTCTTTGCTTTCTCTAATCTGCAAGAAAGAAAAAAATGGCTCTCATGTCTTCCTCTGGGAGCAAAAAAGACTCCAGACATATTTTCCATCTCTAACCTTGGAGGACAAACACTCCCCCAGTGATGAGCAGGACCTTAAAACTCCCAGCAGAGATAAACACAAGAGACAGCAGCCACAGAAACATAATTCTAATTTTAATAAATATTGTTTTGACTCCCTAATCCAAGCCATTATTGTGTTAAAAGCAGTTAGATGAGATTGTATGGAATTCTCTGAGGAGCCAGACACCAAATTTTGTGTCCAATTCTAAATGATAAGGGATACACTTATGCAAAGCAATTTCTAGAAGTTTAGAACCTCACTAGAAGCTAATCCTGGTAAAAAACAACTCTATTAGCAATTCTGCCAAAATTATGTAATTATGAAATGAAAAAAAATCACAGAAGAGCCGCAGCTAAATAATCAAAAAATTAAACTGGGCAAAGACAATAGTTCCACGTTCTGCATTTTTTTAAGGCCTTTGTGTTCCATTTGATCATCCATCAAAAACCTTTGAATTATAAACTCAACATTTTAGAGCAAGAAAGGAAACAGCAGAAAACTTTACCTTCTTTTTATTTGGAGCAGACACATTAGATTTAATTTGAGTAAGAGTCTTCAGCAGGAATTTTGTGTCATCTGGGGACTGTGTTATCTTCTCTGGCTTGTTTATCCCAAAATGGTGCTTTTTACAAAGCTAAAATAATGACATTGAATTAAAGCCAACATTTAAATATTCTTTAAAAACTTCAAAGAAAACTGAAAGTCTACAAAAGCAAGATTTTGATGTCCACAAACCTAAGGGAAACACTGAAATAGAGGGGGAACATGCAGGTTTCCACCTACAGCCTAATTCTCACTCTTCTATGAAAAGCATTTTCTCCTGTGATTATGAGAATATCTGCCTCAATTTGACATGACTTGAGTACCCAGACCTACCCCAGCTTCCCACCCAAATTAAATTAGCACCATTAATTTTCACTTTTCTTCCTTTATCCATTCTCTTTTGGGGGAAAAAAAAAAATCACAACATTTTAAGTAAGGATGTCCCTTCAAGACAAATTATAGAATTAAGATTCCAAAATGGGATGAAAGCAAGAGAATCCATTAAAAATATAATTTCTCCTGATTCAGTAAACCTTATTCTTGTGTGGTATTCCCAGTGATCTTTATGAAATTTAGGTATTATTTTGTTGCAACTTCCCTCCCCAGCAAAACTTGTGATTTCTGTTTAAAAAATACTTTTTATCAAAAATCAATATTTAAAAAAATATAAAATATTTAAGATGTCTGCTTATACCAGGAAAAAGAGGTAAGAGGCATTTGACTTTTATTCCACTAAGCAGGAGGGGGACAGTCAGAGTTCCTTGGGATGGCCATACCTCCAGTTCCAGATCCTGAGGTTCTGTCTCAGAAAGTGGAATCACCGCAATCTTTGTTATTTTGCAAACCTCGTGATCTCCTGGAAGTTTGCCAATCAACGCTTTCTGACGAATTAAAAGCAGCCACCATGGTAAATCTGGGGAAAAAAAAGATCAGTAGATGCTTTTATTTGTCTTGTCAGGAATTTATTTTGATTAGTGTGCCAGAAACCATTTGACTAGAAGAATCCAGTGAATGATTTGTTATTGTTGTGTTTTGTTATTATGCATTGCAATAAAATAAAACAAAACTAAGAAAAAAAACCCTTTAAAATATTTATTCAATGTGTAATAGCATGAGGAGATTAACTATTTCACATTAAAGTTAACCCTGCTTCACCTATAGCAATTAACAATCTCTAGGATGATAGATTCCCATTGATGGCAGCAGAATTTGAGAACAGCTGGAGCTCAGACAGCAAATTAAGAATTTCCCTCTGTACCTCCTGTCATTACCAAACAGCAAACAAGACAGACACAGGTAACACCTGATCACAAGATTGATGAGAGAAGGAACCTGATGAGCAAACATGGACTGCACCATAAAGCAGTTTACACGTGTTTAGGGGCTCATGGCATCATTCCTGAAGAGCGTAACGTGGTGGAGAAATTTGTGAGATAAAAATTAATGCAGATATTGGTGGCAGGTGCATTCCATGCACACATCCAGCCTACAGCACTTGCAGCTGTAGCACCCACACTTTAAAGAGGCAGGGAAACAGAGCAAACATTCCCACTGACTGCTGAAGAGTGCCTGGACATTCCCAGATGTCAATCCCTTGGCTAGAGCAGGAGTTGCACGAGAAACTTTTAGGGGTCAAAAGCAAAAGCTCTGTTAAGGGAGATGGAAAAGGCAGAGAAAGTCCTAGAGACAAACATGCACACTCACTACTTCTCCCACCTAAGAAGCAGCCAGCTGAGTTCAACTGAAAAGGTGATATAACAACAAAAAGCCTGCTGTGATAGATTTAAATATGTTCCCACACTTGTGATGGCAGAATGTGTCAAGTATTGTGCCTCTGAATATGATACACAGCCTTTGAAAAGTCTATTCAGCAGCTCTATAGCAAATACAAACTCCTTTCTCCTTGCTCAGTAAATTCTAAACAGTATTTTATCCTCTGAATGCTTAAGAAAAAACACAGAAAACCCCAGCAGTTTCTTTCATCTAAACAGGAATAGTCACTGCCAACAGACAACTGTGTGCTGTGACACTCCACTCCTGCCTTTGATTCTGCATTACTGCCTTTAAAAAAAGAGATATGTTTATGTTGGGTATTAAGTAGCCTTTAAAAACTTCAGATCCCCATAACTACAGACATGCTGTGAGAGCCAGAGGGTGCCTCCCAAAGAGGCAGGAGGGGATGGGGAATGAAGACATGCACCGCTTCTTTGATATACATGGTCCTGTAAAAGGAGTCCTGTGCTGTCCTGGACACTGCAGCAGATCCTAATCTCTGCAGGATCAGAGACACCTCAGGTCAGGGGGGATCTCAAGGTGTCACCCTGATGGAGAAGAGTCAGCCCTGAGGCTGGAGCAGGTTACTCCAAGCTGTCAGACAAGCACAATCTCCTAAAACTGGTCAAAGGATACCAAATCAGGAGAGGAGAGTGACAGCAAGTGCCATTTAGTGATCCTCACTGAGCAGCAGGTGCTGGAGCAGCTCTTCTTTGCAGGGAACGTGCCTTGGAGACCACCTGCCTTTGCCCCCAGCATCCCATCTAGCAGCCATGGGGAAAAGGAAACTGAGAAAAATGACATTTTATGTAACAATGAGAAGACTGACAAACAGGTTAAAAAAATCCTTTTGCAAAGGAGAAATTGAAATGCTGCCAAACCCGCCAGCAAGACATAAAGATGCCTATCAGTTCATCTGAAAAGGTCTGCCCTTTCTATGCTGATTTCTAGTAGGCAAAGCCAGCAGTCTCGGAAAAGCCAGAGCAATCCAAGCTCTCACATGAGGGCAGATATTCCTGCTGGGAATACCACATGCAGAAGGTTAGCCACAAAATTTACTCCTAGGAGATCACCACTGTATGTCAAACAACAAAACAGACACTCTTCTAAGAAAGGTGACCATCTAGAGCTTCAGTGAATTAATCAGTAGGGTTCTATTGGAGATTAGGATATGGTAAAGGTATTTCTGAACAGATACGACATAGTAAAAATCTGGAAAAGGAAAAATCTCTGCCCAGTCTTCCCCCTAACTTTATTAACAAATCCTGGTAGCTGGAAACAGGAACTTAAGAGCTTAATACAGACAAGTGAGTTGAGTATCCTTTTGTCATTTTTGAAAATGCACTGAAATGTCATCTTGGTGTACATTGCAAAACTCTTTGTATTATAGCCAGAGCCACAGAACATTGAAAGAAAACAGGAATTGCCCAGCAGATCAAAAGAAAACAGTCAGGAAGTAATTATGCAGATAAAGTATGCCCTGAAGTAAAAGCTCCAACAATAGCCATAAAAGCAGCATATTATAATAGCCAGCAATATCTAAATAACTGAATCCCTAAATATAGAGAACTTGCTTCTGCAGTCAGAAGGAGAAAAGCAGTTCCACAGATTAGTTATTGCCTGCTCAACACGTGAGGCATGGTGTGCACTGCAGAACAGGACAGCTGGATGCCACTCCAGAAAAGTGCATGTTTCAAGTCATCTCTCAGGATATAATGTTCATTTTTAGTGTTTTATGAACTATGGCAGAGCAGATGGCAACAACTAGTCTGAAGTACTGCATCCAAAGGAAGCTTTTACCTCTCATTCCTCACTAAAATGGAAATTTACTCCTTTGTTGTTTCAACACTGTCAGCACAACACTGCTGTTTTTCTCTAACACTTCCCCAACAATCTAGCATTTACTTTCCCCCAAATGCTTTAGCAGTAACTTTTCATAAACTGTACATGTAAACTGCACAAATGCTGCTTTCTGCAAGTATTTTGATTTTAGCCAAGAAATTCTACGCTACCGATTTCATACTTTTTGTTACTTGAATAATTTGAAAGTTGGCTGCATGCAAAAAGAATGCTTTGGGTTGTTGACTGTATGAAATTCAGTTATATCTCAATGAAGAGACTTCAGATGCTGAACAGCCTGTAGTTTCTATCAAGATTCAGAGGCATGCTAACAAAAAAAAAAGCTGGGGGTAAGGAAGGAAGACCTTCCTTCCATTTCCCTCCTGTTTACAGAGTGTGTGGAATCTTGCCAGCAGTATTTAAGCTGGGTCTTAATTAACCAGCACTGGAAGAACACTTCAAATGAAACCAGGGCACAGGAGTGTGCTTTGACCAAGAAACAGAAGAACCCATGGTAGAAATGATTGTGTTAAGTGGCAGTTGCTGGAACTGGTTAAGAAATCCAGCTTTGGTTATAGTCAGATATACTGGACAACAAAATTAAATTCTGTAAAGGAGATACTTTATGCAAGAGATGTGTTTGTTTCTATATGAGAAGATTATGCAAAGAGAATCTTAACTGTGCATCTTACCAAGAAAATGTGCAATCATCTCTCATAGTAACATACCCATGATACCTAAACCCCCTTTCCTTTTACTTCCATTGTTACTCTGCATTTTCTCACAAGTTGTTTTGGGATGGGCCAGAAAATGGTAAGCAATTATATTCTTACATTCTGATAGTCAATCAACGTTCTATTGTTTGGGTTTGAGTTCCCCACACACAAAAGAATAAAGTATTTGCATGTTTAAGAAAATTCACTTTGGGGAAGAACAAAATATTGCTTTAAATAGATTTGAATCTTAAATGTGAGTGTACAGTTATGTTCAGAGGTGCAAATGGCCCCCTCATGTCAAAAATTCCTTGAAGAATTAAAAAATAAGCCATGTAATATTGGCTAGCTGGTTTCTATGAGATGGCTTCCCTGTCACAGCAGCCTTCCTACAAATTCTCCTGCATGAGGCAAGCAATAAAACCAGCAAGATTAAGAGTAAATTAAAACCCATCCCTAGTTACAGCTCATTGGCAAAGGCATTCCAATGCTAAATTACAGACAGTCCATGACTGATTATGGGGACATTTCAAGGTCATCTTAGACAATTCCAGAATTCTTGCAATAAGCAAATCTTTCAAGAACATATGAGAGGATCTATGTCCAAGACATTTGAGTGCATACAGGCTTTGTGATAGCTCTAGAGCACCCTGGTAGCAACTCTAATACTTAAAAAAGCATTTGAAGTTTCCAGCACTTGTGTGTGCTAAAGATTTTAAAAATCTCTTTTCAACAATAGCTGGTAACAAGGCTCTGTGCAGGATGAATTCACCAAATGAGCTTCAAATTAAGTTCTCTGATTCTCATACCCCAGGGGCAGGGGAGAAGAAATCAGAGCAGCAAGTCCTCCTGCTGCAGGTCAGGCATTTCACCCAGCTCCTGCAGCACAGTTCTCCTGCTGAGCCTGGACAGAATGGTCCAGCAATGTTAAATATTTATACAACTTCTGCTGATAAAGTTTCCAGGTGACAAAGATTGATACAAGAATAAGTAATGAAGACAGGTTACTGTTACAGACTGCTAGATGATTCAACCTGAGGATAACATCAAGCTACGTTTGAATATGATCAAGTAGGAGTTCAAGTGAATCAAGGATCAAGTGAAAATTGCAGGTTTGAGGAGACCTATGTAAGACACCTCAGTCAGCCCAAGCCTGATGGATGACACTCATCAGGAAATGACAGCAAATCCAAGGAGTTCTCAAAAGAAAAGTAAGGATAAATAGCTGGAGGCTATCCTTCTTCAGACATTTAATAGTAGAAAACAAAACCCCATTTATAGGATAGTTGCATCACTAAATACCAGAATATCTACAATAAAAAGAAAGGATGAACAGTTTGTGATGGTGTCATCTGAACAAGGCAGAGACAAAAGGAAACACTTCCAGTGACCTAAGCATCAACTGAGTGGAATGCCTGGATGAGCTTAATTGATTCAGTAGCTCTATAGGACACATGGAAAGAAGAGATATCAGGCTTATTACCTGATAATCTTAATTTACCTGACAAGAGCAAGCTGACACCTGTTGAAGTGTCACACTCTGGGGAAAGTTTCAACTCGGATTTCATAAGCAGAGGAAGCAGCTCACAATAAACACACATGCAAAGATCTTCAGTTGCCACAACACACTAAAAAACCTTCCAGAAAGCATTTGAGGTCTCCCCTTTCAAAGGCTTTTAGAAGAAGACTCCCCAGGGAGAAGGGAGGGAAGGCTTCTGTGTACTCAAGGGCCTGGTTTTAAAACAAAACACCACACCCCACACAAGCACAAAAAACATGTGTCAAAACCAGTCACTGAGCATTTTCCCACAGCAGAAAAAGGTCATTACTGGAGTTTAGCCATCATTCATCACGGACAGCACATGCTGACCAGCACAGACAGCCTGGATGAAGAGAAGAGAAGAGAAAGTGAGATGGCAGAGTCTGAACCACTTCATATCACCAGATCTGAAAAAGGGTGGCTGAATAAATCTGGAGAATGAGCACAGACAAAAATATCAGGTGAATTCAAAGAAGATGAAGTGATGCAACTAAAAGAAGGGCATGACCATGAACTTCATGGAGAGGTGGGCTCTGAACTATTACTCCCAAAAAAAGGACCAAGGGTCACAGTACCTACAGAGCCACAATAATTCCTAGGATTTATCTGCCCTACTCTAATGCCAGGGTGTCCCAGCCCCTGTTCTCCCATTATTGCCACCCTGAGCAATCTGTTTCTATTCAAGGGACCACAAACATCTGATCCATTTCAGCACTTAATCCATCCCACCCTCCTGGAACACACTTGAAACTTTACCTGTATTGATCATATTGCCAGGCAGTACTTTAAATGCAGGGTGTAGGCACTCACAAAAAGAATGGCACCCAGCAAGGGTTTATGGCTACCTTTCCTACTGCCAGTAAATAGACAGAGCTCTATTGGCAGAGGAATCTTCCTGGACAAAGCTGGTATATATCAAAATAAATACTTCTTTTGGCTACAGGAAGTCTCAGCTGATAAAGTAAAAGGAGTACTGAGTTTATTTTACAGGAAAACATTACTACTATCACTTAGAGACAAGCTTATCATTAAAATAACAATGAATTCTACACCTGCTTGGATTTTATAGCTCTGTCATTTAACTGCTAGCAAGCTTAAGTGTTCCTTTTGCTTTCAAATATTACTCTACCAAGGCAGCAATTGTTCTTTCAAGTTTTCATATAGCATTGAGAATTCAGGCCTTCTACTTTCATGAAAGCTTCCTTTATTAGTTTTTGCACTGCACCACAGGAGAACAACAGGAATCTCCTTGAAAGGATTACTCCAAAAGGTTTCAGAATTTTATAAATCTCACACTGAGATTCAGATAGAACATCAAATACAACTTTCTACTATTTGTGAATGCAGCTCTCTATTTTTACAAGACAGTGCCAAATCACAATACATACACTGGAGAGCAGAGAGAATTTGCATGTGCAGCTACAAAATAATCACCTGGACAAGTCCATTTGGGGAGTGCTCCTCCACAGCAAGGAACACTACATCATTCCATTGGAGCCATGCAGCATTATTTGCAATATCACAGAGCTTCACAGCAAACAAATAAAAAACCCATCAGAAGAGAAAAAAGCACATACCTGTATGAAGCTGGACTTTACCAATGACTCCCTCTACCAGGCCCAGACAAATGGGATTCCAAGCCAAAAGAAGATCAGTGGCTGCAGAAAAGAACAAAGCTCCTGTTTTTAAACAGTAAACCAAACAGGACAGGACCCAGTGATAGTCACCCTCTTCACCTTCCCCACCCTAGAGAGTAGAAAATGTATAATAATTTCAGCAATAAGGTGACACACATGTCCATTTTTGCTTGCTACCAAGTAGCTATGAAAAAATTACTACTTTTCCAACATAAAGCCCCACCACAGATATTTTCCAGATTTTTGAGAGGGAAAAAGTAGCTTTAGGCAGCAGCAACTGAATTTAATGGAGGATTAATTCTTCTCATATCCACTGGTATTTTTAACATAAGCAAAATTTTACATGGCTGTAGTGAAACTGAATAGAGGTCACTGAGTTAGCAACACAGCTTCAAAACCCAGCAGATGTTGACTTTCACCCCCAGCTCCCTCCCATTTGTATGCAATTACTATTACTTTCACATCCTCTTTCTATAAACATGCACACACAGACACTTCCTCTTTTGTTCAAACACCCTCCACAAGTACATGGAATATCACAGCACACAAAGTTAAAGTTTATGTTTCTAGTTCTCCTACTCTTAACAAGTTCCAGTGAACCTCATAGGAAGTAAAAGAGAAAGCAGGAAGAAAATGAGTTTCTAACTATGGTGCAGTATCTGTTCAAGGATTTGAGAGTGGGGGAAAGAATGAAATTCCTAATTCAAATCTTATAAGTGAAAACAAATATTTAAAAGCAAGTATCTGTGCAGGAGGGAAAAAGCTCAAAGGAGAAAATGTTTTTCTATATCTTGAAGGACAAACTTGTGTGTTATTTACCAAAACACAGTTGTTCCAAGGTAAAAGAGCTTCTCCAGTTTTAACATCCAGAAAAACTGAGTATCTTAGCTATTGGTGTAAGTAGATGAACATTTGAAAGAACAAACTCACAAAAGAGTACAAATCATCTACATAAACACTTCATCTACAATACCTTTGTTTCTTCTTGTAAATCTGAGATCTGAAGGTGACAACTGATGGTATGATTATATTTTTATTTTTTACACACTCTTTTTAAAACACTGAATCCTCCTTGAAACATTTGTAATTGAGGCCTTGATATTCCAAGAACACACACTGCTTTCCCAGCTTCCAGCATAACATTTAATAGTACTAGATTCAGCTAATTTCCTCATTAAATACAAGCATTTCCAAGAGCTACAATAGAAACGGCTGCAGTCAGGGTAGATCTGGAATGAACTCATTAAATGGGATGGATCACAGGTGCCTGGACACAAACAAGCAAGAACTAAAAGCCCACAGTAGCAGAATTTAAAGCAATGCTTGCAGCAGCATGCAGGGCTGCAATTAATGTGTGTAACCACAATGGACCAAATTCCTGCTTCTTCCTTTCTCCAGACAGTGACTTGAGCTGCACAGAACCTCGTGTGAATCGTGCCAGAATAAAATGAACTTCTTAAGGAGACTAACACAGCTGAGCATCAGGAAATCAGTGATGGTGGGTATGACAGAATGAATGGTTTGATGTGCCCTCGATCTCTGCTGAAGTATCTGGGCACACCTTGTATCCCCCTGACAGATTTGTGCTCATACAAAACAAGTTCTAGAACAGCCTGAGCTCAGTTTCACTCCAAACAACACACAGGAGTATCTCTGTGCTGAGTGGGAAATGTGCACTATCAGCAAAGAGGAATGCAGGAGCCTTCCTCACTCCCAAACCTTCCACCTTCTTCCCCAGCTCACCCACACAATCCCAGCTTTGCCTTCACCCGGAGTCTCTTCTGGAGCTGCATTGTCTCACACTTCATCTACTCATTGCTATCTTTGTAATCAGCTTTAAATTCATATTTCCACCATGATAGCTAAAAGCCAGCCAGAGATACTGAGCAGCAAACAAAGCCAGGCACATGAGGAATTTAAAAACCAAATCAGTGAAGGTTTACCATAAGCCTAGTAATCTAGAAGACATTCTGTCTTTCTAAAACTCTGATTTCCAGCTGTAACAAGATATTAGCAAGAAAACCTCACTTGCTATCCACAGCTTTCCTCTAGGAGTTTACAAGGGATTAAAAACCAAAAAAACAAGATTTTGTTTTAATTAGAAGAATAAGGAAACAACATTTTAGACCTGCCTGTAACAGGACATAAGAAAACGGGTGTTAGGGACTGCAGAGGCAAGTGGATCTTAAATAGATGTTCTATTACCCTTGTGGGTGCCTCTGACAGAGGCAGCACCAGACAACCCAGGCCTTCTACAGGAATCCTACTACCCCAGCAGCAGAGACACAATGAGAAATGGCTCTAAAACTTTAAGTACAGACAAGCTTTGGAGAGGAAGAAAATGTATTCAGAACCAAATGTATATTCCACTTTCAGAGTTTAACGACAGCAAATAGGGATCCACCAGCTGGGCAGCACTGGCTCTTAGATAAGTGTGATTATCAAACTACTAATGGTAAAGGCTGACTGCTTGAAAAAAATTTTCCATGGGAAGGCAGGACATAGGAGAAAAAAAGGACCTATTTAGCAATATGTAAGGGGATTACCATGGTTTTTTTCAGTGTCCAAGAAAACCTAGATGCAAAGAAGCCTTACAGGAGAAATGCTTGTAGGCTGCAAAAACCCACCAATTGTGGAATCACACTGACTTCCTTTTGGTGACAGCATCACCAAATTTGTTTTTCTTACACTATTTCTAGAGAACTTTCTATAGGAAAGTATGTATGACAGCAGAGAAACAGCTTTTTTAACTAAATAAAACATATCTGGTTCCAACCTGATTAGAACTTTTTTATTGGTTACAATTCAGTATTCTGTGTGACAACCATAGCTCAGAGCCAACACCCAATCATGCTGGATAAATATCACTGCAGCAAATACCAATATGAACCTCTTGTTCCTGATGAGTGCATTCTGGAAATAATAATAATGGATGAACCAAACAAAATAAAGGTTTAAATATAATTTCCCCACCCATCTCCAAAAATGGGCTTTCATGCTGAGTGCACACTTATTTACTCTGTATAGGAAGAATCTGTCTCCAACTTTTGTCTAACACTAAAATTGATCAAGACTGTTCCCTTGCAGCCATTTGGGAAAACTGGCAGCAGCAATCTCCAGTCACTATCTTGTATCTCTGAAAATTATAACCATTCTATATTTAAAATCATTACATAAGCAAAGATTCAGAGATCCAAGAATGTTAACTGCAAGGCTGCAGGATGTAAGTATTTAACTGTATTATATTTTACAGAATTTAAGAGGCAGTCTAAGATGGTAGACAGTGATACATGCTACAGAAGGTATCCACATCCTTTTAAAGTCATAAAAAGAAAATAACCATAAAAAACAAAACTGAAAATCCTCAGTTAGAAGTTTTCAGATAGCATACAGGAGACCTGGCCACATTTCTGACTGCTGAATGCTGAAAGAACTCATGACAAGCTTGATTCATTTTTCTGTTTTTAAAGAAATGCCTATCAGTAAAATTAACCACCATAAGGCTCTATCAAAGGAAACTGGACTTCCCTTACAGACAAAACAATGTTCTGAGATATAATGTGCAATAAAATTTATCAATAGTTACTCTTGCTTCCCCACACAAACTTGACTTCCTATAAATGTCATACTGGTCCTCTTTTGAACCTCAGAGAGACAGGAATAAAGATATATCAACTTTAAACTGCAACACAATGATGTTGAAACAGACTTCTTATAGTATTGTGCTGATAATAAAAGAGCAGTGTCAAAAGAGTCACTGCAGAGAGTCAGAAGCTGTGTCCAGAATCACTGTGAGCAGTGAGATGAGTCCCAGGGAAGATTTCCCCTGACCTGAGGAATTCTCTGCTGTCCTCAATGTGTCTGAATTTGAGAGAACTGCCAGTGTTTGACAGGCCTTAACACTGATGTATACACCTGCTCACCAAGCTTCCATCCTGAAGTACCAAATTGCTCATTCCTTCCCTTACCCTACTAAATAAATTCAAGCTACTGAAACAAATGTTGGGGTTTTTTGCTGATTCCTGTCAGAGATTAATGACCACTGCGATGCATTTACCATTCACAATGATTGTATCAGCATTCAGTTGCAGCACAACAGAACTTCTGTCACAAATTCAGAACAAAACCAGCTTTGATGTGATTGACTTCCACCACCACCCTCAGAGCTCACCAGCAGCGATGCAGAGCCGTGCAACACCAGATAAAGTCTCTTTAATTCTTTGTGTTTACACAAACATAACCCTGATAAAGGTGATACCAAAGCAACTTGGAAGAGCATCAAAACCCGAAACTGCTCTCTGGCTCTTTCTACCACCAGCTGAGTTAATCCAAGGTCAGGCACAAACTGTGATAAGAAAACAAACCACTTGCTCAACATAGAATGGCTGGAGGTGAGTCTGACAGAGCATCAACTCTCCATCATTTTCACCATTCAACACAAGCCATAGATATTGATATAAAAAAAATAAAAGCAGAATGACTCACGCAGCTCTGCTAATGCAAATTTTAACACCAGAAGTGATAATTTTCAGGAAGAAGCTTCAATACTATTTTTAAAATAGATTTCAAGGGTTTTTTTCTTTAAATTGTGTCTGCTTTAGATCAAAAACAACTGCGAGTCTTTATTATTAGCATTACTTGACCTTTATGACTTCCTGTGGCTTTTCAAAAGAAAGTCTGCTTCCAAGTTCCAGTTCACCTTTGAATAGTGTTCTGGAATTTTAGCCAGGATTAAAAGATCACAAATTAACTGGGAAGATTTAAGAACAGAAAGTTGCACTTCTTTCTCTTGGAAGAAATAAAATACTACTGATGCAAATAAAACTTAGGCTACTTAAGTTTTCCTTTCAACATAGATTTCTAAAACGGTGTTTAAACTACTTGCAGAAAGATGGAACATTAAGATATTCAGTATTACAAGCTCTTAATTGTTGTGAAGTGTTAACTTTTATTTACTTGCATGTTCTCCTCTAAACTTTAAACAGGTTATTCCTTTAGCTAAACACCTGCTTTATTGGGATACTTCCCTTCAATATCTCAGCATTAAAAGAGATGAAAACAAACAGGCCAAGTACAATTTAGTGACAGATTTAAAGCAGTGAGGATGGGAAAATACAATAATAGATATTTTTAGTGCTGCTGCCAAAGCAGGATGCAAGTCCCAGAGAAAGCACCTAACAAAAATGAATCCCTACTACTCATCTTGATAAAGAAATACTTCTTTGTATTCTGGTGCAGTCAGAAAACCCCTTGAGTCACCAGGCATTGCTTGGGAAACTGGAAAACATACGGGAAATGTTCAGTTGTCTGGAGAGTGTCCAATGTTACATGGAATTGCACAAGGAAGCTCTGTACTAGAAGTGGAAACCAACTGCTGTTACCAGTGTTTGCTCCAAACAGAGTCTGACCCTGCGCATCAGTGGCCTCCAAACTTTGTCATCAAACACCACACCAAGAAAAACAAAATTAGCACATATCCCAAACATATATATTTATTTATTAGTCCAGTAGAACACGTAAATAATTTATATTGCATGTATTATAAAACGTACAAAAGACAAGAGGTTTTTAACAGATGAATAAACACTCTTGTAAAACAGCATTTATCTTTATTAATGGTACAAAATATTTTCTTCCAACATGCCAAATGGACTGCCTTGAGCACCCATAAGGTGTGTGCAGCCCACTTTAGACACCACAGATGTAGGTGGCTAAATAAATCCAACAAATTGCTATGTGCATTTCAACCATTTGAAACAAGAATCAACTCCTCACATCCCTTCCACAAACCTGTAAATACCATTCAGAAAACCACCCAGCAGGGACTCTTAAAATGCAAATAAGTGCCAAGCCACTGAAGCTCAGAGGGTTGGTTTTTTGCTTGGTTGGTTTGGCTTCTTTTTTTTCCCCCAACTTTAGAGCTTCCCTTTATTCATCACATTGCTAACTCTGTTAGCAAACACATTTTCTCAGAAGTAAAACAGAAAAGGAAAAAATATCTTTTATTCTTCCAAAAGCAACAACTCTGCACTAATTAATATTATTCCACACCAACACACATTCATTCCCATTCTTAGCTGGTATTTCAACAAAGCTCAAGTTGTTTGAGGATATACCCTTAAAGCTAAGAAAGCAGTAGGTTGTCTGCATTTTTTTTTTAATCCTATTTACTCTGCAAGAAGGAAGCTATCAATCAGGCAGGAGAAAGATTTTATTCAAACCTACTTACAAAACTGACAGCTTAAACACTATGTTCACTCATTCTGAAGATTCTCTATTAAAAGTTTGCTCAGCTACAGCTATACCAAAAGCAGAACACAAGAAATCTATTCTATCCTCAAAAAAATTAAAATATAAACATTAACTGAGCAGAAAGGTTTCACAATTATGGAAATTAGTTTGTTTTACTAATCACCAAGCTGACTTATGCTAATGCTTCTTAAGAGCCATGAGAGAATTAGTGTGAGCCAAGTCTAAGCAAGGTAAAGTTTTCCCTCACTGTCACCTGGTTCTTCTGATGCCATAATTAACATCTCTCTGATTGTCCAACTGATCAGTCTCAAAGCACAGGAAGAGTTATGGATTGGGAACAACCATTTCTAACACTAAGGGAGTTCTACTCAAAAATTTGGCATGTGTTTCAGGAAGAGACAGGATTTCAAGCCACTCCCCCCCATCCCTCCTTTTTTTTTTTTTTTTTTTATTTTTTTATTTTTAACTTATGGGGACAATTTGACTACTCAGATAACAAGCAGCAAGCAACATATTATTTAAATGTTACTGGAAGGCATGGAAATATAGGGAAAAACTTAACCATCACCCATGTGCAAAAGTTGCTGGTTTTCCTTAACTGAGAAACAGACAAGGAAAAAAACTGAAAGACAACAATTAATGACAGACTAGCATATTTGCCATTTACATCTTGCATCTACCTCTTGGGCAAGGTCATTAAATTTGGCTCAGAATTCTGTTTTCCAGTTCAAAGCATGTTCAAGGGCCTTGCTTTCAGTTTTTCAGAGACTCAGCAAACACTGCCCCAGGGCTCTATTCAAGTAAGATTTCTGCCTTAAAAGGAAAACCTCAGTGTTCAAGTGCTATTTCATTCATTTGGGTTCAGCTTGTCAGGAAAAAGGTCCTCTCCCAGTTTTTATTGGGGAAAAGGTTTGGAGCAAGAAAATACAACTGACAATTAAGTATCAATATTCCTGTTTACTAAAGCCAAGCTATAATAAAAAACAGTTTCTGTATTATTTCCAAATTCTTCCTCTAAATATACAACCAATAATTTGTCCTCTTCTTGATAATCCACTCCCATACTTTATTTCCTATCCCATTCCAATCAATCTACAACAGTTGTTTTGAAAGAACACATGCAGCATATCAAACAAGTGGCTGCCTTGTCCTGCAGTTCAGAATTTCAAACTTGAAATCACAAAAGTTTTAATGCTTCCTTACACATACAGCTGAAATATTACCCACACCATAAACTGTGAAACAACCTAACAAGAAGAGCAGTGTTCTCAGATGAAAAAAACACAAGCCCTTGGTTGCAGACTTTTCTTAATTGAAATCAGTGTCTACTGCTCTAAATATTTTAGCTGCAGTTAGTCTGCAATTTCCTATTCAATATTTAGTTAATACTAATTTGTGAGATCAAAGATGAGTCACCTCTGCCAGCAAAATACAAGCCACAGAAATCCACTTGAATTAGATTCATTCTAATTCTGGGGGAAAGCAAAAAAAAAACCAAAAAAATACCTAGCAACACCAGAATATCAAGATATGAAGCATTAGGAGTTTCTCATATATTTAAAAGCTCAGGCCACTTTGGCATGGACAGGAATTCCAAGACACATCTGAGTTGGGGCAAGCTTGGCATTTTCAGACCTCTTCATAGAAGGAGAAAAAAAATAAAAGAGAGAGGAACACCCTTGTCATATTCAATTCATCACCTGCTAAGACTCAACAGGAAAGTAAAGAAACACCTCACATCAAGGTTTATTTAATTCTCACCAGGCTAGGCTTTAACACACTACCAACCCACTTAAGTCTCAGTTTTAGGTTTACTATGCTCTGTAAAAAGAACCATGGATGGAATTACAAAGTAGATCTTACTTATAAAAAGTAGAACATAATTTCTCCCTGATAAATATATAACATCTCACGTCAGAGTCAGAAGCTACAACAGTGACTAATGTATGCAATATTTAATCAGATTAAGGATATAGAGCAGACCAGCCCACTCTCCTGGTCCCCTCTGTTCTCTTCCACAGGAAGGAAAAAGCAGCAACAGGGACCCAAGTGCTGAAGACTTTTTCAGCCTACGTTCTTGCTGGGTTGCAGATCAGTTCTGACATCTGGTTTGTCACATACGCCACAAGTACGTGGTGCTGACAACCAAGAAAGAGGAGGGAAAAGAGGGAACAGAATGAGCAAGCAAGGGTGAGAAAGAGTGCAGTACCCACTGCAGCTAAAAAGGTGTCAAAAAACAGCTTGAGGTTCCTTATGAAGTAACTGGAAATACGGAGATAATTTTTTCTAAAGTTCCAGCCTCCTGTGGAATTCATTTCCCAGAATAGCTAGGCAGATTCTGAGACATACTACTGAAATTCAGTAGGGCAATTTTGTATGAAATAATCCAGGAGCATGACTTCACACTCAGGCTGTCACCCCTCAGAGCCATGTCTAGGATTGCTCTGTGGGCTTAGACTTAGCAATACATGTTTTGGTAGCAGTGGCATCACTCCTTACAGCATTCATTAGCTCAAAGCCTTCACCTGAGCACTTCCAGACTTCCTGCAAAGGAACTGCTCTTCCTCCTCCAGGCTACAGCCATGAAAAACAGCTCAGGAATTCTGACAAGTCATTTCTACATGACTCCTGCAAGGTCTTTGAGGAGTAAGGCAAGCACACACAGCTGGAATATTAGATGGTCTTATGATTTGTGATTCAGAGATGATTTCACACTATCAGACTAAGACACTTAACCTGAAATATGTCCCCTGCTTCTCTGAAAATACTGTTTGGTAACACATCCCTCACTAGAAGTATTTAAAGTGCATTGCTTTAGTTGCTGACTCACAACCAGTTCCAACAGATGAAAATGAATACTGTAACAATAAATTCCTAAAGTGTTTGTCTGAAACAAACAAACGCTCATCTGCCTCTAGTTTACAGTTCCAATCTGTGCACCCCTCAAAATATTTGGTAGTTTTTTTCCTCCAGAGCGGTGGGAATCAGCATAATTACAATAAATAGTTCTAGTAGAAATTGTTCCAAATTTTATTTGACATTACTGCCTGATGTATTATCAAGGTCAGCACAATGATAATAGAAGCCTTCACACCATAACAGTCTCATTCCTTCTTCCACTGCTAAAAACAAGGTGAGAAGAATTCAGTGTCTTCAACACTTTTTATCCTTTACACACACATACATATATATGTATACATATGTAAATATAAACACATAATTTAGACAAACATCATCAATAAAAGATTATTTGTAATCTGTGTAGAACTACCAGTCAGAAGCAGCCACACAGAGCATAAACAGAGTAATCCAACAGTAAAATCCTGACCAAGACCTGATGTAAGGCATTTAAGGCACGTTGAACAGCACATGTTTTTTCACTACACTGAAAAAAGTACACTCTTGACGGCCAAATTCTTTTAAAAAAAATAAATGTATGATGCCACAGTGATTCATGGATTTCCTGCAGGTGACTCATTAGTGCTTTCACTTTAGAGAATAAAAAAAATCCAGAAACATCTTGTAAACACAGGCTGACATCCTTCAAATGAGGGCCAACCTCAGACTTTGCTTATGGCAAATATTTACCAAGATTATTTGCCTTTTTGTTTAAATTCAAGCTGTTATCTCAATGATTCAAAGAGGTCAGAAACACAGCTCTCAACATTAGCAAATTTCTGAACATGCCTTAATAGTTGAGGGAGCAGAGTACTTTAAAGCTTAGCATCAGCTCTTTAGATTTGGACCTACCCTATCAAGTAATGATTTGCAAAGTTTATCAGTATTATCTACTTCAACCCATGAATGTGCAAAGATTAATTCAGAGGAGCCTCTGAGACAAAATTTTTAAAACCAAGGCCTCCAAAACCAAGCACAGACACAAAGCTAGACCACACTCTTTTGACAGATTATTAAACATGTCAATGAACACAAGTTATGACTTTGTTGTTTCTTTTAACACAGCAGTGACTCATCACGCAGAAATCCATTTACTCATTTCCGGACAGTGGCCTCAGTAATAAATGGCCAAATGTAATAAAATTGCAAACTTGAGGATATGCAGTTTTGTCTTAATACAAGAAAAAGCTATTGATCCAAAAAACACTTCCTGTGAGAGAACTGTGTGTTTCTTGAGCTTACTTTCAACCTACTAAGGTACTTCATTCCACAGACCTGGAGTCCACTGTCAAGAAGATGATCCACAGACAGGGCTGGAAAAACAAAGCTGCAAACACATGGAAATGGGAAAGCATTCCTAACAATTGAGAGTTTCAAGCAGGCCAGGGGACTTGAATATCACATTACCTTTCGTTAATCTGCAGGTCACACACAATAGGGATCACATGGAAACTGCCTGAAAATGCAGAGGCAGGCGAAGGACAAAATGCTGCTGGAACAACAGGCAGACAAACTGCTGGGCACTGGAAAAGCTTCCAGAAGGTTAAGGGACACCAAGGAAAAATAAAACACAGCAATGGCTGCGTGAAAGCAAGGCACTGATGCCTTTAAAAGTTAGTTATCAAATACTAGCCTCCAGAACTTTAGATCACTAGTTTGTGATTTAATTACGGTTGGTGAAGGAAGAGCTTTTAGCCCATGCAGATGTCTGTAACCATCAGAAACCTAAACCTGAGGGGTTTTCCCCCTGTGAAAGCACACATTTCACTGACTAGCAGTACTGTCTGCTAGCTTAACAACAATTATTTTGATCACTTGCAAATCAAAGTATTGCTGGATCAGTAGAGTTGATGGACAAGAATTAGTCATGCTGACTTGACACAGATTGCAATTTTATCTAAGAGACGCAAACAAATTGAGCTGAGAAGACACAACTCTAGGATGAAAATATAACACAAGAAAGTGCAGTATGAAAAATAGTTCTTTAGAAAAACACAGATAACAATGGTATTCATGTTTAAAGTTTGTCTAGCCTTTCACAGAAGCTCACGAAGTCTACTGTACTCAGATAACCAACCTGGTCATATACATGTTTAGCCACCTTCTTTGGCACAACACAGATCCCAGTTTTAGAAAGCTCTAAGTAACATCTGTGCAGCCTGCCACATGTTTGGTAAAACACCCAGCTATTTAGAGTTTCTTTAGCATATAAGCAAGGTCAGCACGGTCCTTTACATTAAAGCTATGTATTAGAATCACAAAAGAATAATAAAAACTCATTGAATGGTTTGGCTTTGAAGGGACCTGAAAGATTATCTCGTTCCAACCCCCTACCATGGGCAGGGAGCCTATATTACACAAAGCAAGATCATTTCCACGGGTGGTATTTTATTCTATAGACACCTTCACTGAGTAACCTCCTAGGCGGGATAGGATAATTACCATTGTTTCAAAATTCTCTTTTACACAAGTCCATCTCAATTTTTGTTCGCATTGCCTTCCCTTTAGCCTTATATTAACACACAGTGGAGCTCTGTGTAATTGTAACTCACACAGCCTGTAATCACTGAAAAAATTTAGAAGCACTTTAGAAGCCACAGAATCACAGCACGTCAAAGGCTTGGACTGGACCTTACAGATCACAGTCCCTACTCAGTGTGTAGCCACCTGTTCAATTTCTCCTGGAAGGGGCGACCTCGGGACACATCTGCCCAAAGACGCAATGCCCGTGCACCGGGAGCATCCCTTATGTAAGGCTGACACCAGCCCCCCACGGCCCTTCTCCCCAGCGATGCTCCCCGGGGATGACCCCGTGCCTTCGGACACCGGCACCTATCCGTGTCACCCCGGCTGGGGGGCAGCGCTGCTGGATTTGCGGGGAAACAAGCGCACGGGGAGGGCGAGCGGCGAGCCAGCCGGGACACCGGGACACGCGTGACCTCCCGCGGCCCGGGAGAGCCGGGGTCGGTGCCGCCAGCTGCGGGCCGATGGGCAGCGCTACCGAACCGCCGCGGTACCGCCGGGGACACCGCGCCCGGCCCCGCCGCCGCCGCCCCCCGCCCGCCCCCGGCGCTCGGGTGAGACCCAGCCCGCCCTTCCCCGCGCAGGCGGCGGGCGCGGCCGCGGGGGTCTCACCGGCTCGCAGCTGCAGGCTGCCGTCCCTCCGGCTGCACCACAGCGCCCGCTCCCCGCTCTGCAGGATGTAGTGGTCCTTGGCTTGGAACAGCTCCATGCTCGCACGCCGGGAGCCACCGGGAGAGAGGGACGAAGGGAGGGAGGCAGGGGAGGAAGGGGCGCTCCCGCCGCTCCCGCCGCCGCGCGCGGCCCCGGGGCGGAAGGGGGAATGGCCGGCACGGGGAGCGCGCGCTCGCGAGCAGCCGCGCGCGGGGGCGCGCACGCGGGCGCTGCCCCGGAGCCCGAGCGCGAGCGGGCGCGAGCTCGGGTTCCGCTCCCGCCGCCGCACGTGACAGCGCCCGGCCCCGCCCCGAGCGAGCTTAAAGGAGCAGCGCGGGGGGCGGGGCCTGAGGGGGCGGGGTCAAGGGTGGAGGCGGGGACTGCGAGGGGCGGGGCTTCCTCCTGAGGTCGTTCAGCACATTCCCCTCAGCCCCTTCCCCTCAGCCGGGCTCCCCTCAGCCCCTTTCCCTTCATTCCCTCTCCCCGCAGCCGGGCTCCCCTCAGCCCCTTTCCCTTCATTCCCGCTCCTCTCAGCCCCTTTCCCTTCATACCCTCTCCCCTCAGCCCGGCTCCCCTCAGCCCGGATCTCCTGATCCCCTCTCCCCTCAGTTTCGCTCCCCTCAGAAGGTGATACACGGTGTAACTCGTGGTGAAAGGAAATCGCAGGACCGTAGCACAGGGCTTATCGTTATTTTAAATATTTATCCAGAAGGCGGCACCTCCTGATGAAAGGGAAAATTATTCCCTCTGTCTCCTCTGCAGGCAACACTGGAAAATGTACCTGCAAATTTGTCACTGCTACAGAGCCGTCCCAGCCTTTCTGACGGCTTGTCCACAGGCTTTTGTTTAATTACAGAAGCTGAAGTCCCACTCCCTGTGAAATTGAGGAAGAGATGGATACAGACAAAAAGCTGATCCTGTCCTGCACACGAGCAGGGGAGTGATGGAGCAGCTCTGGTGGGCACCTGGCGTCCCAGTGAAGGGCTGCTGGCTGCTTCGATTCGCAAATTAAAAGATTTACCAATTATTGTTAAACCACCGACAGTAGGAGAAAAACACTACTTTCAAACCGTTCTTTGAAAAGATTTCTCTCATTTTTCTCCATTGATATGTATTAGTGATGCTACAAAACACTAAATGACTAAAGGACATTAAGAAATGAGAAATCACATTATTAAATGTGAACATTCAAGAGCCAGGGAAGAGCTTGATTGATTTTGGGAGGTACTGAGTAGCCAGTCTAGAAAAGCATCCAAGTGCAGGCATGACTTTAGATGTATAATTTAAATAGGTTTAATTGAGCATTAACATCTTTTAAGATAAGTGTATACTTCAGAACTTTTGTGGTTTGGGACTAGGAACTGAACTTCTCAGTGGGTCAAAACATTATTTTTGCTCCCATGTCTTTAGTCTGCACCATCATTCACTAAATATTTCTCACTTGCAGTATCATCTCTATTCTGCTTGCGTTTCCCAAATAGTTCAGTGTTGTAGCACAATGCATAGGGTCACCATTAAAATGCTTGCAGGGATTTCAAGGACAGACTTTTGTTTTGCCCTTTTTCACGCTTTGATTAGAGGTTTTTTTCCTCCCCGTGGGTAGTTTTCTGTTTGCATTCAGTGTGTTTTCCATAGATTCACAGCTGGGTGCTGTTTTTATGAGCCTGTCAGCTTTAGTTGGCATAGAGCAAAAAAATTGAAAGATTAATTTTGCATTTTTGCAATTCATTGTCACTAGCTAATGGTAAGGAAATGCGTAGGCTGACAATTAGTCATGCACTCTCTCAGTATTACCTGATTGCCAGCAGCTTGAATTCAAGTTTAAATGTTGATTAACGGAAAGGGATGTGATTTAGTAACACTCCACACTTGGAAGTGCAGTTGGCTGGATAGGTTGGACAAATACACCACTCTTCCTGAGATGAAGGGTACCGGATTTGGAAATGGCACTGTAGACAGTGTGAGGAACTTTATTTCTAAATGTCAGTCATTAAAAAGTCATGAAACAATTTTTTGTTTGTTTGTTTGGCTTCAATGCTCCTGACAGCTTCCAGAGAAACAGTGGAAAACTCTAGGGTCATCTTTTTGGATGCCAAAGCAACTGCAGAAGCCTTTCTTGTTACTCTTCATACTCCTTGTCAGTTTTTAATCCAACTGTGCTTTGTCATTTCTATTTTCATTTGTGTGTAGATGAAACACCTCTGTATTCCTCCTTGGCATTCCCTACCCACTTACACCTTCCACATGCTTCATTTTTGCCTTGGAGCTTAGGTAGCTCCTCTTAGGGAGGTTACTTTCCTCTACTGAAATATGTTTTTGAGAAGACTTTTGTGTGCGTTTTAGAGAGGGTCTGTTGTGCATTAAGAGACTGCTTTGAGAAGGAACCTCCTCAGAACAAGAGTAACACAAGAGGGTCTCCTGACAGGCAGAATAGCAGATAAAAGAGATTTGTTTGGGACTAGAACATTTTCTGAAGTGCCTATAAATGTACTACTGAAAAAAAAAAAAAAAAAAAAAAAGGAAAAAAGAAAAAGTTGTGTGTTGTATTTTATAACAGAAAAATGCAAAACTACTGGCATGAACATTAGCTTTTTGGCAAGAAAATGAAAACTCTCAAAAACCAGGGAGCAGTTCTGCATAAGAATTTTTGCCTGAATTTATTTTTATCTTTTCACTGAAGCAACTTTTTGTGGCAGCTGTAGTTATCTCTAAAGGAAGAGGAACTCTGGTATTTCCTCCTTCCCCATGAAAGCCTCTTACTTGCAATGGGCATCTTTCCATTTCAGTGAGCACTAGGAATAGAACAACCTTTTCTCTTCAAAGCAATGTGTTTGTGGTTAATATCTGCAGTATACACTAGGGCTTATGGACAAGGTATTGATTTCCCTCTCTTGCACTGGCTGTTAAGAGCAAATCAATGGGACCATTTTCTAAAATAAATGAGTATGTTTTGACTGCCTACGATTCTTTTATTCTGGAATTGCAAATTGCACTTTACAGAGTACCAAGCTGGTGCACATAAGAAGATTTCTTACTGTGTTGTTGGGCTGCCTTTCTCAGTTAAAATATGGTTTATACTATACCAAGGCCATATTTAATTAATAATTTCTCCAAAGTAAACAGCAGGCTGTTCTTCAAGGCCATTGTAATAAAATTTGCATCACATTTAAAATGGATTCTACTTGCTTTTCCTCAGTCTGAAAAAGTTAATGGTTTTATTACCCTTTGGAAGAACTTCTCTCTCTTTCTTTACTTTTAATTTGGGCTGGGGTTTTTGTAAAGAGCAAAATAGCTCACATTACAAATACAAAAAATTCTGCCTTTAGAAAGGATAAAAAGTAAAATTTCAGGATCACTGTAATTTAATAAGTCTTTTAGAAAAAGATTTTTTTTCTGATACCATTTAGCCAATTTGAATTAATTTTGCAATTAGCTTTCTTGGAAGTTGCTTTAATTTCCCTAGGTTTTTTTTTTATATATATTTTTTAATATCATAGAAACAAAAAACATCATAATCTCTGTAACATTACTGGTGTCCACTGAATGTCTTTTTCCTCAAGATGTATCAGTCAATTAGACAGTAAAAGAGCAAAAGTAACAAAATAGATATCTTCCATTTTTGCATAACTGACTTTATGTGCTGTGAAAACTGTGGAGGCCAAGCATCAAATGACACCTGAAGAACAGCAGTAGTTGCCAAGCGCTGAAGTGTTATACATGTCTTTTTGTCACTTTTCCCTGGGTTTGGCTGCCCTAGGAAAAGGAACTGTATTAGCTATTCAGTGCAAAAATCTGTCAGTCATATGTGATGGAAATAAATGCAGGAAAAGTGGGGAGGGGGGAAGTAGAATCACATTCCTCTTGCTCCCTGTTCTCCTGGCACTCATTATTTATACAATATTTATGAATTCTTATGCATTGTTGACATTCGTGTCATGCCCAGGAGCTCCAGTTCTGGATAAGGACCCCCACTGTGGGAGGTGCTGTGCAGAGCCAGCAATGCCTGCTCAGAATCTCGGGATTCAGAACCATTACAAAAGGCAAGGTCAATAACAGAATGAGATGTTTAAGGGATGAACATAAGATGATGAGGCATTTTTCATCGACTTGGACACCAGTGGTCTCAGCATTCCAGGACTTAACCATTTCCGAGTGGTGATGAAAAACATACTTTAGTACTCCATTCAATTAATAAAGTTTTAACACTAAATATTTATATTATATCACTCTAGTGGACTCCATTCTCTATACTGAGAATAATATGCTTTAAAAATAGCAGATGTACTTGTACAGCTGCAGCAAAAGCGTGTGCAACAAATTAACTTGGGGTCAAACTCTCCTTTCTTCACCCCAGAAGTTGTTCCAGAGGGAGCTTTGCAGAGTAAGGTCTGACACGCTGTGACATTCAGCAACAATACTGAATGCTGCTAAAGCCAGCTTAAATAATCCTTTCCTCCTTCCCAGCTGTGTGTTTCTATTCCTGTCCCATGCCTGCACTGGATAGCCACAAGCATTTGTGCAGCATATTGTCAACTGGATTTGTAGATGCACAATAACCTATTAAATAGCATTTATGAAACTGGACTCTGAATCACAGTAACTGAAGTTAGAACAAACTTACCTGGCCTTACTGAGCAGAAGGAGCTTAATTTTGTGGGGCCAGGACTTACCTTAGTGTCACTCAGACAGTGCCGGGCTCACGCTGAGCAGAATCAGATCATGTCTATGGTACGGATATGTTCATGCCTACGTTAGGAAGCAGCACCATGGAATTGGAAAGGATTTGGAGAACTAAACAGCTGGTACTGAGGATCCAGCTTCTGAACTATGCACACTCCAGGGGCTTTATTTAAGATTAGATCTAGTTTTGTCCTACAGACCCCTTAGCAGCTGGAGTTTGTCAGAGGCAGTTCTGAAGTACATCTCCCGTTTTCTGTTGTAACTCTTAAGGAACCCAATTCATGTGCTCACATACAGAAGAGCAGAGCCCTGGGATGAGCCTCAGAGAGCGTCATCCAAAGGAGCTTTTCCAGGGACCATCACCTTTCCCAAATGTCATGAGGTGGAACAGTAAGAGCTGGAACTGAAAGCCTTGCTGTATCCCAGGCAGATTACCAACACACAGATGTGGTGATTGTTTTTAACACTGTAAGTGAAATTACTCTGGCAGAAATTTGAAGCCATAAAAAACCTCACTGACACACACCCACAGGTCTCCAAGAGAACTCATATTTACAAAACCACATCCTCTACATAATGCTGTATTTACACTGCAGATGCACCTCGGTGTTTAAGAGGAGTAGGGATGTGTGACACTCAACCTCTCCTCCTAAGAACAGTCTCTAGCTTCCAGGCAACAATTTAGGTCAAAAAATAATTTATCAGCTTTCCCTTCATCTGTGGCATGTGGATAAAAATGTCCTGTATGGATCTTGCAATCCTCAAACTCTTGATGCTCAGTTAAGTACTGTGCCGGTAATTAGAATTCTTATGACTCTCAAAGGGCTAAACCAGAAGATTAAAAGAACTTTATTTTCCTGTGAGATTATATGTTCTATACTTGAGTGACTGGGAGAGATGATCATTGCTATATACAGGCTAAAAGTGTTTATTGCTGGCTTTGCTTTTCTTGTGCAATGCTATGTAGGTCATTGTCAAACCTAGCGAGAGAAGATAGATATGAGACTGAAAAAGAGGATTGGAAATCAGAAAGTGTGAGTCCTTGTCCTTGAACACATAGCAGGTTCTTTGCACCACACTTTTACATTTATGACTAAAGGTAACATTTGTTCCCTACTATGCAAAAGTGTTATAGGCTGACTATACTGATATGTGTAAAATGTTTTAAACTACCATGGCAACAGTTTACATTCATATTTATATGCAGATAAATGAAAGCAAGGTTTATCTTTTATGGTAATAATAAAATAGAATTTATGTACCTCAAATACCTCAAACAAATCAGGGAAGTTCTGTATTTTTGTTGGAGTCAGTCAGGTTCTGCATTTGTGGGGAGGGACTGCCAGTGAGGAGCAAGATTGGAGTGGAGCAAAGTGGAATAAGAACCACATGAAACATTTGGCAATGTGCTTTTCACTTTGATATTTTAATTATATTACAACATCTATCTATCTGAAGAATTTATATACTGCATTTCTGTAATAGGCTTTTACCTTGGCTCTATGGCGATGTATGATAAATCAGAGGGCTGTAACACTTTAATATGGAGCTATACAAATGATTCAGTTTTACCTGATGTTTCTGAGATAAGGTCAAAGGCATTCCCAAATTAAATTTTACAATATTCTGCAAACTGCATATAAATGGTCAATTGTCTCTCTGAGGGAAGAGACACACAAAGAATTGCAAGGCACTCTTTCATTTATTAAGGCCATATACACCATTACACCATATAGGATGTAGGAGGAAATAGAACTGTCCCTGAGTAATTACTGAAGGGAAAATTACAAGCATGTGTTGTTGTTGCAGGAGTTACACTAGGTCATCAGTCTGGTAGGGCCAGGTGCAGACATGATCAGCTTGGAGAAGTAAGTGCTGATCTTTGAGCACTGACAGAGGATGAGGCCCCAGAAAGTAGGAAAAGTATCTGGGTTTCTAATTTCCTATTGTCTTCCAATGTCTGTGAAACCACTGGGTGGTTAGAAGTTCCTATATATTGAGGAATCTGTGCCACTATCCTGACCTTAACAAAGGGAAAGTAGGAAGAGTCACAGAGTTTTAGATCAGTCAGACCCTTTTTTTAAATTAAAAGAAAGAACAGAAAAATAAAAATTTCAAAGTATGTACTTTCAAGTACTTGCAAGACAACAAAGTATGAACAGTTAAGATGATAAACATGAGATTAAATCAACATCCTTTCTTCTTATGACAGTCTAGCAGTCCTGGGCAATAGTTGTGTCTGCACTTAATATGACCTTTGATCCTGTTCCTTGTGATTTCCCTATAACTACCTAAGGAAATATGGTCCACTTCTAGCACCTCCACAGTCCTAACATTTGGGAATTTTCTCCTGGAGAATGGTTACTAATGGTTCACACTCTAGTTTGGTGCTATCCTGTACCTTTGCCAATGGCCCAAATAATGGAATAACAAGTGTACTTAGTAAACTCATCAGGCTAGAAGGGTCAGAAAGCTCACTGTGTATCAGAATTCCATTATGAGGTTATGTGGCAAGCTGAATAAATTACCTGAAATGAATGAAATGCCTGGCAAGAGAAAAAATTCAAGAGTAATAATCATCTGTATAAATACAAGCTCAGGAACAGTTGGTTAATCAGGAGTCCTGAGATAATCCTAGATCATAAATTGATAAAGGAACCAGTAACAAAAAAGGGGGAAAAAAATCCATTTATACTACAATGAATACACAGGAGCATTATGCATAAGACCTATTCAGTAATCCTTTTACTCTGCTCTGAGTCAGACCTCAGTGGGAAGTCTTTATTCAGTTTGATACAACCATTTTAAGAATTATCTATAGAAAACAGGCCAAAGGAAATCAAGGATAATCTGAACTTGAAAAGCTGTGATTTATTATTTGAAGAACAGGGACTTTGGACTAGTTTCTCATTGGAAACAGGAAAACACTCCTGAAACACACAAGAATTGCTGGAAAGAGGACAAGAATAACTGGTTTCTTTGCTCAGTGTCCCTGAGCCATGGAATGGTGGAGGCTAAAAGGTACCTGTGGTTCAAGCCCTCTGCTCACAGCAGGATCAGCTAGTGAAGGTTGTCCAGGTTCATGTCCAGTGGGCTTTGGCCCCTTTTGTCCAAAGACAATGACTCCAACCCCACTCTGGGAAATCTGCACCACTGTTTGACCACCTTCACAGAAAAATAAGAATTCTTAATTCTAAGTGAAATTTCCTGTATTTCATTTTGCAGCCATTTCCTCCTGTCCCTTCACAGGATATACACAAGAAGAGTCTAGCCCCATCTTCTTTTCTTCCTCCCATCAGGCATTTACACACATTTAAGGTTTCTCCCTGAGTCTTTTCGTTTTGAGGCTAAGCAATCCCAAGTCTTATTCCAGAAAATAAAAGTACTAAGCATAATCACAGGAAGAATGAGTTAGACAAACAAAGAATGAGTTAGAAACAAAGCATTTGGCTAAATAGGGCTGGGAATAGACTGCTCAGTGACATTATCTGGGCACTATCCACCGTTGGTGTTAAGAACAGGTTAGGCAAGATAGGAATGAGGTGATGTGATCACTTCCTATTCACAACCTAAAAGGATTTGCTGCACCCTAATTCTTAGGAGTCTCAGTCTCTTTTCCCACTTCCACGTTTCTTTAACCTTCTTTTCACCCATTCCCTGTCTTTCTTGCCTCATGCACGCATCTGTCAAGCAGTAGAAGTTTCTGCCAAGGTGTAGGAACCCCACAGAACTGCAAATACTTGTCAGCTGCAAGAAATTGCAACATTCATCCTACTCAACCCTCTTTGCTTTCTGTGCCTTTTCTGGCTGGGTCTGAGCCTTCTGAGCAATGCTTTGAATGTCATGTCCTGTGTGCAGCTCTTGTGAGGTCACTGCTTTGTTTTAAATATTGTGCAAATTTAACTTAGGCATCCAGAGCCACCTGAGAAGTGGCAGGATTGTCACATTTCAGGCCAGTGGATTCCAGCACTTCTCTAAGGCTGTAGATACTTCACCAGAAGGTTTGGGTCATGGCTTCTCAATTTATTGTTTTAATTAAGAAAAGAAAGCCTACTTCATAAGTGTTTTGTTTCTTTCTGTGACATTTATCAATGTTGTTTTTGGTTTTTGTTTTTTTTTTCCCTAAGCAGCTGTTGTAAGCTGTGGAAGTAAAAAGGGGGGAAAAAAAGAGAAAAAGGCTGACATTCCATTTCCCCCCCCACCCCAGACATATTTACCTCTTTACAGAAAAAGCAGCCCTGAATGTGCCAAAAAACCCACCCCAATAAATGAGAAAGCAAACATGAGCAAGTCCCCAAATAACTTTCCTGCTCAACTAAACCAGCTTGAAATTAGGTTTCTGAGACCAGCTGGAGCATCACACAAGCAATTGTTCTGTTTGGCTGATTTGATTTGCCTCGAGCTGCAATGTTAATTACAGTGAAAAAAATAAACACAAACTCTAGTTAAATTTGCTAACAATCTTAAAAATAGGAGCTCCTGCCCTGCTCTTAATCAAACACAGCATCCAAAATCAAACACAATTTAATACTAACAAAACCAACCATGGTCATAGGTTTGATTCTCAGAGTATGAAATTTTAAGTATTAGTTATGTTTAATATATTTGATTCAGTTTAAGAAAGATAAAATGAAAAATTTATGTCCTGCCACAGTTTTATAATGCCTATGGGGAGAGGATTTGGGGAGCACTGGGAATCAGCACCACTGGGTGATATAACTGTCAGTGCAAATAATTCACTGTGCTACTTGTAAATTGGAATAATGGGCACATGACCTATGCCTATGGAGTATTTCATGACTGGAAAGCATTTTGGAATCAGGTAATTAAAAGACTACATAAATACACACAAGAGCATGCAAAGTTCCCTGAGATGGAAATTAGATGCAAAACAATCCCCAACAATTGTGATAAGTGGATTAATTGATGTGGACACTACTTCATCAAAGACCAATTTTTGCTCTATGCTTTCCATATCCTCTTCTTACAGTCCAATTTGTTCAAGGGAAAGCTCTCTCAGCTATCAAATCATAAAGATTGGAGCAATCCTTAGACATTTGTGGCTCCTTTGTAGGTTTTATTGGTGACATAAGGCACTCTGAAGGGATATGCAATCACTTCCTCTCAGGGGAAAAGTGGCTTATATGAATTCTGACCCGGCCTGGCTTTGACCAAGAGCACCCTCAACAAAAGAAATATTTACTGAATACATTGATTGTGATTTTAATATCTCACCCTTTCAAAATGGGTTTTTCAGAAGCCAAACCAATGCTGGTCAGAAGGGACCTCTGGAGATTGTCAGTCTAACCTTTCACCTGAGGCAGCACTTCGATTAAAAGCAGAGCTAAAATTTCATATTTTGCTGCTCCTCACACACGTCTTCCCAGAAGTACATCTTCCCAGTCTCTATAAGGAAAAATAATTGACACAAAGCACTGGAACTACTTAAATCTCGCTCTTATTTTGTAGTTTTGAGGTTTTGCAGGGTTCAGGCACCTCTAAGAGCAACACCTGAGGCAAAAATGATGCGCCCGTGCCATAAGGGTGATACAGGCCAGACGTGCGGAGTTCAGTGGCAGTCCCCGCCGCTTGTGGCCGTCTCAGGTGCGGTTCTCACGTCACGTCGCTGTTTTGCTGTAAAATTCTGTAAAAATTCGATGTTTCAGCCGCCATCCGCGGGGCGCTGCTGCCCCCTGCCGGCCGCGCTGCCTGACGGGGCTGTGACGTCATCCCGCGGTGCCGAGCCGCCATGGCGGGACTGGGCTGTGGGACAGTGCCTCAGGCCGCCCTCGGGGAGCTCAGCTGGTGCCGCTCTGCTGGGTGAAATGCTGAGGCTCTAATGTAGCGTTTTCTTGGTGCACTGGGCTGTGGGACAGTCCCTCAGGCCGCCCTCGGGGAGCTGAGCTGGTGCCGCTCTGCTGGGTGGAATGCTGAGGCTCTAATGCAGCGTGTTCTTGGTGCACTGGGCTGTGGGACAGTCCCTCAGGCCGCCCTCGGGGAGCTGAGCTGGTGCCGCTCTGCTGGGTGAAATGCTGAGGCTCTGATGCAGCGTTTTCTTGGTGCACTGGGCTGTGGGACAGTCCCTCAGGCCGCCCTCGGGGAGCTGAGCTGGTGCCGCTCTGCTGGGTGAAATGCTGAGGCTCTAATGCAGCGTGTTCTTGGTGCACCTGTGTGGAGCCACAGAACCACGGAATTGTCAAGGCTGGAAGAGAACTTCGAGATCATCCTGTTGTCCATGCCTAAACCACAAACCATGTCACCCAGCCTCCAGGGATGGTGACTCCAGCATCCCCATGGATAACCAATTCCTGATGCCCGAGAACCCAGAGAGTGAAAAAATTTCCTCCTAATATCTAATGAGAATCTCCCCATCTCAAGATCTGTATGACAAATGCCAAGTTACCCCTCACTGGCACTGTTAAGTTCTTACACTGAGTGGATTTTGCCTTTATCAGAGCATCATGTAACAAAACATATTAGTTAGGAACAAGTTCCTCAGCTCAAGCCCAAGGAACTTCAGGAGTTAAGATTTTAAATTTGGGGTTTTGTTTTGCCAAGATGCGGCTTCTGCACATGACCTGCTGGAGTCACACTGGAAATGTCCATTTGAGCTAATACAAAAATGGAGTATTTTCTTGCTTTGTCATTTCCATAAATATACACAGGCTCTGTTCCAACTTCTGGAAGCAAAGGAAGCTTTGGCTGTCCAGTCTTTGAGACAGAAAATCCACCAGGGAGGACAGGGGAAATTGTAAGAACAAAAAGCTCTTAAATCTCCTGCCCATGAGAGGAGAGTTACAGGAAAAGAAGCAGCAGGAAGGGATTATTCTAATGGATCAGGCTTCATCAACAGCTACTGGAGACTTATGCAGAGCACCCAATGGAAAACTGAGGGACAAAAAGTAAAAATATCACCAAGTGACACAGAGAGAATTTCACCCTCTTGGTGATGTAGCTTGGATGATACAAAATGTGAATCAATTATGAAGATAAATGCTTTAAGCCTCTCTAAAAATCTGAGAACACATGTTTAATTTGAATGTAATTAAACAAGAAAGTATCACTTATGGTAAAGAAATAACTTTTATCAGATTTATCAGAGGAAAGTACAATACACACTCACAAATAATAAAAATATGTCTCAATTCTACATTCCTCTTTCAAATTCAAGTGAGTGAGTAAAATTTGCCAACTTTTTCTGGGTGAACATTGATACAGGGCCTGGTTTTGTAGCCAGTTGATTCATTGTCTCCTATAGAAAAGCCAGGCCGGTCACATCGACACTGATCTGCTCATTAATCTCGAAAGCAGGTGACACTGAGAGCAAGGTATTTGAAACCACACCTTCCCCCAGTGTTTTTTCCACTTCAATTTACCATCCTTTCCCTCAGTTAGGTTGTGCTCAGTTTCAAGCCAGCAGGAACTTAAGAGCTGCTGCTTGTGCTCACTCCAGAAGAGCTGCTGGGAAAATTCTGGATTTGTTCTTTCTGAATCTGAAGGTTTGTGTTTCTTTTGAGACTGATGGATTAGGATTGTTGGTGATTCTGAGATTTGGAATGAGGATTAGAGTTGTGGTTATGGAATAAAGAGGTGCAGAAATGAACCAATGGCTTTCTTTTGAGTTTATAAACTGTAATAAACTCTAATGCCTGTGTTTGGGATAATTATCTTCGTGTAGAACCCAGACTGGAAATGTTTATTGGTTTTATGTGAAGATCCAGATCATGTGCAAGCAGAGTTCTACAAAACCCAGTTTGGAAGCCAAATCTGAAAGTATTCCTTGTTAAAATGCTGGATATGTCAATGTTATAACTGGAACTGCAGGAACCCAAGGCCTCCAATGCAAACCCGGCACCTTTTATAAGCTTTGAAAAGAAATCCTGGGAAGGCGGGCATCCCCCAGAGCCTGCCCACACCGCTGGGGAGCATCTGCCAACACGATGGCCACATGCAAGATGAGAAAGTTCTCCTCACTATTGCAGGAAACCTTTTCCATCGCAGTCCTTCTGCTTCAGCAGCACAGCAGGAGGAACTTGTGGTGCTCGGAAGGCGCTGCGGAGAGGCAGCGGTGCCGCACGTGAGCCCTCATTGGGACACTGGTACAGGAGGTGACAGAACCTCACAGACAGGTGACTGGCCCACTTCTCTCGCCAAATGACATCCTGTAAGGTGCCTCAGGTTCCCTTGCTGCTGTGTGCCCGCTGTCCCAAAACAGGGATGTGCACACAGAGAGGCCGCTGGGGTCACGCTGTAAATCCGAGGCACTGGACAAGCCAGAACTCAGCTGTGAAGTTTCTCAGCTCTATCAAATCCACGTCCTCTAGTTTCACAACCATGTCTGTTTCTTAGCGTAGTCAAGCACAAACTATTTAAGGCAGGGATTCCCTACGCAAGTAATTGTATGTTATATAATAAAAGTTATGTGTCTAATTGTTACTGAGGGGGAAAAAGAAAAGGTGTAACAATAATAATTGCTATGATTTCTGCCTTCTCCAGTAGTGCCTATTTTCCTTGAAGTAATCAGGGACTTGTTGCTAGGTAGTTAATATTAAAAGTACCTTAAATATTTTAATGTGTCTATGCCTGCTGTTTCTAGGCAGCAATATTTGTTTATGATATTGTTATCCAACCCTACCTTATATCCTTTATTCAGTGTAATCTAATATATCCATACAGCTAAACTTCAGTCCTGGTACTTTTATTCGTCACAGAGTAGCATATTGAAGTCACTACTCTTTAGAATTAAAAGATACTTCTGATGTACAAGATTTAACCTGTCAGGGTTCTAGTTAACAATCTTAGGAACTAAATGAAACAAATAAGGCCATTTAAAATTTGGTAGTTCTTCAGTGCACTTTCTGCACCAGCAGATGCTTACATCTGCCATATTGCAGATTCCCAAAGTTTTAAAGTAAATCGTATGATCTCACTCTTTTGGGTGGAGAGAAGCCAGTTTGGATTGATTTAGCTACCTTGATCCTTGCATGTTCCATCTTAAGGGCTGGCTTTATACTGGGTATGCAGTCACGCAGAAACTTTGATAAACATTTGAGTTTATTGGCTCAGGGTCAAGATCACCTTTAATTGATGAGAGAGGCTTGAGTTGAACTCCCAGCAATTTTTTTGACCAAACTCCAAAATTTTAAGAGAATTCAATGCAAATCTTCTCTATCTTGCTTTTTTTTCTAAGTGGTAATAGGCCAAGGGAAAGAAACATTTCATGGCTGTTGGAAAGGCAGCTGGGGAAAGCAGGAACGGAGATGAGGCAGCAGCTCATCATCAATTGTGACACCAGGGAAGGTCCTGGGCACCAAGTACTCACCAATACCTACTGAAATGCCCGACTAGGGATGTGTGTTATCATTTCATCAGTCCTTTGGAAGTAAAAATTGCTGTATGTGTGGCTGCTGGGCAAAACTGCTTTAGGTTTTCCTGCCTTTCATCTCATCTTGATTTAAATAAAATAGGAAAGCTTGCACTGGGTTAAACATTATGGCTCTTACTAACAGATTTTACAATCTGAGCTGTGCACTTGGAGTGGCAAGACAGAGGGCTGACAACTCCTATTTGCCACGGATCAGTATGGGCTGCAGAAAAAAAACACATTATCTGACTGCCAGCCCTGTGGGAAACGCGCAAGGGAATTATTCCAGACGCTGCTCATTTCTGCAAATGGAAGGAGCAGACCTTTCCTGACAAGACAGAAATGGATGAGAACTCAAAGTTCACAAAATGATGAAAAGCAATAAATCAGGGTTTCAAGTAACCCATGTGGATGATTTTGCCAATCTCATCTGTTCACTGTCAGGGGCTGCAGAAACACAGTAAAAAACAGGCTAAGTTCCATAACTCCTTTGTTGCTAAATTCAGTGTATTTCTTTTACTGTTTTAAAACGAATGCAACCCTCCATTTTTAAAAACTATTTTATATTTGTGAAGTCAGGTGAACAGCAGACAGATCATCTATGCACTGCGTAGATATAAGTAGTAATATTTCAAAGTTTGTTACATTTTCTTGCCTGCTCACCTCATTCCTAACATAGGCACCATATTTCATTAGGAGTTAATTATTTTCATCTCTGTTCTATCTCCAGCCTTTTTACCAAGACTTCCAACAACATTATCCTTTACTGCAAACCCTATCAGGGTTTGTTGTGGAACACATCAGAGAACATTGCACAGTCCTTGAAGAGATGTCAGATATAAAGATCCAAGGATGAACAACTCCAGGTTACATTTTTAATCCTGAAACATGAAATGAGTCCTTACAGATCAATGCCCTTTGGAATTATTTTCTGAAATATGTGTGGCAAATGTGCTTTTCTTTCTACAATCTGAAATTTAATGTAAGATCCCCTGCTCCTGCTTGCCCAGCAATTTGCTGGTGCAGGGACATATGGAAGCTAAAGGCTGGCTGGACCTGTTCCTTCCTTTCATGCAGATTTCCAGCTTCTGGAGTGGAAATTCCAGCAGGAACAACTGAATTAGCCTCTTTATTCTTTTTAGGTTGCTTATTTATAGATCCTGGAAGGGTGTTTGACTGAGAATTGGTGTGTTCCCCTCCTTTGTAACCAGCCTCTTGCCCATCTTAAAATAACTCTTGCCCTGGATTACAGGGGCTGGCATTCAGTTACATTGGTCTCTAGTGTTACAGACCATCCACGGTCCCTCTGTGGCTCACAGGCACAGGGACTGATCCCATGCACAATCCCATGGATGGGTTCTTTGGGCAGAGCTCAGGAGCCCAAATTATCCAGTCTTAAAGGCTGATTCTTTGTGCAACCAGGCCAGTGTATCTCAGTGTCACCCATTTATCTTTAAGCAAATGGTTTATCTTTTATCTTAAGAAAAAAATAGCTGAAACACACTTGTTCATCTGGCTCTCCTGTACCATTGTACATAAATAGGCGAAAAGTGCCAATGAAACAACTGTTTTCTAAATGCTAAAATGATTGTGTCCATATTTCATTAATGGCAGTACTGTATCTACCCAAAGAAGTTTGACTCTGGAGTTTTAATATTTACACTAAGGCTCCAGGAAATGTCATTTTGTATGGTTAACTTCTGGCTTCAATCTGTATTCCACAGCAAGTGCTGAGTTCAGATTAGTTTTTCCTGAAAGCCTCCTTTACCCAAGTGGCCCAGAAGGGCTGGATTTGTTTCCGTCAGAAAAACTGTTTGATTGCTGTCTTTTGTAATAAACCCAAAATTTTACTATATTCAACTTTTACAGCACTAAGCTTTGTTTCTAGGACATCTGCATTTTATTTCTTGGACACAACAGGACCAAAAGCAGAAAAAGACATTATTGCCCATTACTATACCTTTAGTCTAAGCCAATTTTTCCCCATGTTTGTGTACATCTTTTAAGTCCATGATAGTGCCTTCTACTTGGTCACCTGAGTAATTAAAAAGATAAATACATGCACATTTAAGGGGGGAGACTGAAAACGTAGCAAATTAAAACCTTCTCATAAGCATACCTTGACTGAGATCTGTCCTCTTCAGCAGCTGTGTGCCAGCCACCAGAAGCTATTTTTTTATTAATGTTACTTTTAAAAGAGATACCTTCACTGAGGACACTGGATCAGGGATTTCCTTGACTTACCTTGACCTGAGGTGCAGGGGCAGAGCCTGCCTCTACAAACTGCTGTGCTGCTTTCCTGCCTCCTGGGTGGAGTGTGATTTGTACCCCTTTCCGTTCCCACCTTGCCTGCAAACACAGCTCAGCCAACATAAAGCTGAAAGTAAAACATATCCCAGATAAAGGCTTTGTCCCTCCCTCTGGAGAGGAATTGGACACCAGGCCTGTCCCACCTTGCTCCTGGGGGCAGTGTAACTGCTGCCCCTTCCTCAGGGCATGGCATGGTTTGGCAGCCTGCAAATAAATAGTCAAAATGCTATATTTACTGGAAACACAATGCCTTGCTGCTGTGAGGGTTTAAATATAGAGAACAGGCCACTACTGGCATTTAAAATAGCACTAGCTGGACAAGATAGTGCAATCAGAAAACAGCCTAAGCTTTTGCTGTAGTTCCATGCACAGGCTTTTCCTATCCCTCCTGCTGCATTCAAAGGAGCTGAAGCAGTGCCTTTCACTGACAGGGGATCGTTTGCTCTTGAATAAATTGTGTTGCTTGACATTTATTCAGTTTTTTTGAAATGGCTACTGCAAATGCACTGTGTGCTAGAAAACCTTGCATTCAACAGCACACCTGCTGTTTGTTGTGCACAGCTGTATTTGAAAAGTAATGTAACATAATTCTTACGGTTTTAAACTCCCAATTACTTTCTACCTGGGTTTCAAAGCCAAATTTCCAGCTGCCACCCAGGGTCAAAGCACAGATCAGGTACCACCATCCTGCAGAAAGGCAAGTGAAGGAGGAATTCCCTTCCCCTCCTCTGCCAGCTCCACATCACTGGTACCAACTCAAGGCAGCAAACAGCCTCTGCACAGAGGAAGTCAGGAGCTCACAGGGAATGGGTGGGAATCTTCAGCTGCTTCCTCCTTGGCCACTCCCTCCTCCCAGCCTGTATGCAGGATTTGTAGCTATGCTGATGTGTCAAGACATATAAGCTGGACTGGGCGCAGTTTAGACTTGAGCAAGAGAGGAAACAAAGAGAGATTATGACTCAGAGCACCAGTCTCCAGCTAGGCAGCTCCAGGGCAGCCAAACGTACATTCCCTTATTAGGCCACATCATGAAACCTCACTTTGTTTTGAGTTGTACCTAATTCTGCAGTAGTAGCACCAACTTTAAGAATCAACTTCTAAAGCAGCACTTGGCATAGTGCAGCTCTACCTCCAGTTTTGCTTCTTAAAAGAACCTCATCAGTTGTAATTGAATTTGACTCCACCTACTCTGACAAACACTGAATAGTGTAACATGAATCAGGCCCCATTAGCAGCAGATGACATGTATTAAAAATCTAGCACCTGTTTAACTTCCTGTAAACACTACATTTTTAAGACTGTAATCCTAATTTCCACTCTGCCACCTCAGTTAATGAGGTGGTTTTGATCTGGATTACTTTAGTGGTATACGAAGAGAAACCATTAGATAGGGCCTTATACCATCCACAGACTTTGCTTAGAGCTCAGTTCTAAAAATCCACAGCTGATTTTCCTCAATTTAAGTATTTTTGTTACATGATGTCAGATACATGTCCTCAGCTGAAATGTAACCCTGCATGAGCAATGTGCCACTGAAGTGAGTTCATGCAGGAATTATGCAGGCAGCTGCACTTTCACACCTCTTCTAGAATGCCTCAAATGCTGCTCCCAAAGCTGGAGTAGCCAAAAGGTTACAAGGCATTGTGTATTCTCAGACAGTGCTGTTGACTGTGAAAATGAAACTAAAAGAAGCATCAACCTTCCACCTACAATGAAGCAGACAGTTCACAGCCCAAATGCTACACATATTGCAATATAATTGCATGCTATATTGTTATTTTAAAATAAAGAGTGAGAGTTCTCAATGACCACTCTTAACCTGCCTCTTAAAAAGAAGAGATTTTCCAAATGGATTTAAACCTAATTTTGAATCCACTCTCAGGATTCTAAGTGTAGTTCAGTAAGTGATCAATTGCCTTGAGCAATCATCTGTTGTGGTATTCACAAATTTGGGGTTCTATGCTGCAAACATGCTATCAGGTAAAAGAAAATTTGTGTTCATAAAATTAACAAGTCAAGTGTAACTTCTGGATTTTAGTTAGGACCCTTTCCTCCCCTGCACTCCTGCACTGACTCTGCTACTTTCATTTCACATGGATGTAGCTGAAAGATGGTTTATCTCCCTTGCTTAAGTGCAAACTGCTTCAAAACATTGCTTAAAACTGTTCACAAAGTGAGAGGAATCCTACTGACTCTATGAATACAAAATGTGTTTCTAAATACAAAAAAAAGTGTACTTATGCATACAAAAATCCATAATTGTGAGTAAAAGAATAATGACTTTGCAGAAGAAGTTAAGATCTGGAAATTTCTGTAAGACAACCACAGATCTCAATGTTATACACATTTCTGTTAAATGGTGACTTCCAAGGTGAGGGGGCAGAAATGCTCATCCAAATTCCTTTCTCAATTCAGAGATGTGACACAGCAACAACATCAGAAGGGAGGACATCAATAGAGAAAGGCATGTTTTGGCCTTGATGAGAAAACAGCTGTCAGGCTTCAACTATAATGCTGCACTAATAAATATCAGTGTTCAGAAGAGTGTATTTAAAACCATTTACTGCCTCTACAGTTCCAGCTTATAAAATCACAAGACTAAATTAGGCTTCCATATTATTTTATTTCCCTCTTAAAATATAGCATTGAAGTCCTGCACACATATAAATATCCCTACAGTTTCTTACACACTTTCTATCCATCATTAAAGTGCCCAACTGTGAACATTAAAAGTAAAAACATTACTGTTAAGAGTGGCTATACTTGTAGGAGGACTGGTATTCTGACAATGCAGGCCACTGATTTTACAAAAATCACCTGCAAAAGAATACACCTTAAACAACACGCATCAATATTAACCCTGAAGCCATTTTTCTTTTCCATTCAGCTGATCTAAAAGCAATTAATGTACAGGGTTTATTTTTGAAACATGTCTTTTACATAGTGTAAGAATAAAGGATAAATGCATCACTTTCTTTCTAGCTCCCTCCTTTCCCTACAAAGTGTTTACGGTGTCCCAAGCTGCTATGTTAATTAAAACCAGTTGAAAAGAGCTCTGGAAATGCATGCAACTTAAAATTCACTTAAACACACTTTAAGTTATAAAGTCTGAGAGATCCTAATTTCAGCACGTGGCTATGGTTCAGTTGGGTTATTGGATGTGTTTGTCGTGGTGGCGAGATTGGTAAACACTTCCTCCTTAGTTTCAGGCTGATGTCTTTCTGTTTTGGTTTCCTCTTTAGCATTTTTATTACTGCTATCTCCCTTACTCTTGACTACCACAGGTTCAATCTCCATGATCTCCTGCGGGGGCTTAGGCTCTGGCAAATTTGGCTGAAGTCCATCAACTTGAACAGGTTCTGGGACATCTTCTGCTTTCTGTTCAAGTTTTTCCAAAATGGTCTGGACCTTCCTTACACCATCTCTCCTGGCCTGGCGCACATCCGCACGACCCTCAGGGTCCACTGAGTCTAGGGCTAGCAACTCTTTGGTCAAATACTCTTCAATCATCAAGTACTTTTTGTCAGTTTTCTTGCCTTCAAAGGAGTTGACTGCCTGCTCAAGTGTTTGTACTCTCTCCAGAATTGCTTCCACTTTCAAAACACCGGGATGCTTTTGTGGTTCTCCTGTTTCCATCGTCTTTGGTGGCGCCACTTCTTCAGGAGGAGGCCTTTCCTGGGGGGGAGCAGCCTTAGCTGGGGAAGGAGCTCTTTTATCAGCTTTCTCTGCCATGGCTGGAGGCTTCTGGGGTGGTAGTTTAGGATCTGGTTCTTGGTGGGTGACCTGAATTGGGATATATGTGGAGGGCACCTCCATTTCGGGTGGCGGGGCTGCTTTGTTGTCAGGCTTGATTTCAGGAGGAGGGGCTGGTCTTGGTGGCTCCTGAGCTGGGACTTGTTGCTGAGAAACCTGGTGAGCAAGGCAAGTTTTGTGTTCAGACACAATGCTCCTTATTTCCCTCTAAAGAACAAGTATGCTAACATCTAATTTTCTGTACTCCTAGCAGTGCAATTTCACACACACAAGGTGATTAATCTTCCCTGAGCGTGGCTGAATTTTACTGTTTTAAACTGAAAAATGGCACTGTGATGAACAGCTATTATTGTTATCAATCAACTCTCTCAATTCCAAATTTCAACCCACCAAATCCTGCCCATGCTCAATAAAATCAGCCCCATAAGCAGGTTTAAAAGACGGGACCTTTGAGCAAAGCCTTCACCTAACTTCAGTCAATGAGATTTCTTGCAGCTGGACTGTAACAGAGTCAAGATTCCATCCCCTTTTTCACTAATTAAGGGCTCATCTTTCTTGAAAAGCCAACTACTTTGCTGACTTTTAATCACATTTTGGGCTATTCTTATCCTATTCCTGTTTTCAGGACATTCCTTTTTTTTGTTAGAGTTTATTTTTATTCTTTAACCTATTTACATGCAGAGGTTACTGTGTCAATCTTATTACACTGTAGCGATTATAGACTATCCTTGGGATTACTCCAATTTTAAATCATCAAAACCTCTTGAAATTGAGATTAGTTTTGAAATCTTAGCAGAAAACTGAAATTTATGAGATCTGCATTTTCCTCTCCCTGACACCCCCTTTACTTACTTGGGCACATAAACATTGTGATTTTAAAAGATTAAATCCAGCTCTCATGGATTTAAATGGCTGGAGTAAAATACCTGTATTTTATTTAAAACAAGTACATAAATGGCTTGCACTGAAAATCTGTCACTGCTTTACCTGTTAAACATAAAATTTGACTAGGGAGTGCAAACTCTCACCCACAAAAATAAATTAGCACTGACCTAGAATATGCCATTAAATCTTGAGTCTTCCTTGTTTTGTCCTAGCCTGGGTTTTCAAAACTATTAACCTAATTCTGCTCCTGTCATTTTTAATGTGAAAACTCTCCAGAGAGGAAATCAAGGCTTGTTTCTGTACATACCCCCTTCCACACACTCACAGTTGCCTAATTCCCAGTAGCCTTTTAATTGTAGTTTTAGTAAGAATTCTAATATGGAAAAAATGTTCAATGAGCAGCAGGTTCTATGACCAAGAACATGCTTCAAGACAGAAGAATAAAAAGCTCTAGATTTTGCCTCTTCATTCATAGCAAAAATTACTTTGTGCAGCTGATGCTATCCCCTAAATGGTTCTGAGACACCAGTGAAGTATATTTACATAGATGTCACAAATCCCACGGACCTGGTTTTCTTCTCATAAACATAATGCAACATCAGTGACCTCAGTGTAATTACACCAAATTATACTCTGACAGGAGAAGATTAAATCGTGCATTAAATCATATTTCAGTGATACACCACAGTCCTGACAGGTGGAAAGGCAACTTGCTGCTTATCTCAGGATCTCCCAGTCTGTTTAAATCCAGCAGTGGAGATTGCTTTATGTGCTTTCATGTATGTGTTAGTACAAGCTCATTTTTCAGCTCTAGCCACGCTCAGGTCCCTGGCAAGTGAATCACTTCCCCATTCTACATACCTGGGGTCTGTCTACTCCTGTCTGCACTCGGATGGGAGCTGGGGGCTGCATCTGGGCGCTCACTCTGGCTGGGGAACTCTCCCGACTGGAGGAGCCTCTCTGAGCCACTCTGAACGGAGACTGCGCTCGCGCCGCCTTGGGCTCCCTCTCCTCTGGCTGGATTTTGTGGAACACTGGCTGGTGGGCTTGGAACTCGCTCTGCTGGGCAGGGTAGTGGGTCTTCTGTGCCTGGTGGTAGGCTTGTGCTGGCTGACGTGGCATGTTTTCGTGGATCACAGGGATTGGAATATAACCGCGAGGAAGTGGATGGCTCCCCGCGTTGGGTCTGCCAGAGGTCTGAGGGGAAACTGTTGGAGGGTCAGAGGCTCCAGGAGGTTGAGGCTGCCATGAAAATGAAAATGCATTATTAAGTGTTATAATCATCGTGTGCTCACAATACTTTTCACTTCCAAAAAGAAAAAGAGGCAGGCATCAGAGAAACTGAATTCGTGTTTCCGGCATGCAAGGACTCCATTTCCCTGGATTTTTGGCCAAGAGCCTCACTAGACAAACCACAAGTTGTGAGAGCATCATTATAACAAGCAGGAACCTGAGCTACAGCATTCCCAGCCCTGAAATGAGCAGGGAGTGGATGCTCAGTCAGAATGTTTTCTGCTTTTGCATGGCTGTTCCTGTCTAAACCTGTTAAATTTGAGGTAAACTAAAGCTAAGCAAACAAATTACGTGCTGGAGACAAACCCAAACCCCTAAGAGCACACAACGCTGACTTCTGATCCTGGCCACACAAACAGATTTTGTATGTCTTGTTGGGATTTTTAGAGCATGCCATTAATTTGGTAAGGCTGATATGGCTAATTCCCTTTTGCCCCTCTCCTGTGAAAGGCCAGACTGGAGCTGTGAGAGGAGAGAGCAGGCAAGGCAGGAGAGAAGGGGAACAAGACCCCTCTTTTGGTGCTGATCAACTGCTTAGCTGTCCATGGAACAGCAGGAACCTTGAATAAATAAATGATGGTTTGCATTATAGCACCCATCAGTGGCACTAGTGGTGGCAGTGCTGATGTGCTGTGCAGGGTCCCCAACACAGGCTCTGGTCACTTGGCACCCACACTGCACTGCTGAACATGCAACAGCAAGTTCTGAGGTCCTCCCTGCTGTCTCCACATAAGTGGCACAGCAGACACGTTCCTAAAGTCACTCTGCAGACAAAGCTCTACAGAGTTGGGAGACTGAAAAGCTGAGCTTCTTGTCTATGGACAGGCATGGCTAGTCAAGACAGCTGAGAAACCTGCCAAAAGGATTTTAATTACATTCTTCAGACTCCAAATGGGTTTCAGAGAAGATGCCACCACTGCTGAATTACAGACCTGATATGTTTTCAGCTTGGTGAAGGCTGAATTTCCTGCTCATCTTACTTTGAATAAAAATGAGGTTTAGATTTCCATATATTACAAGAATACCAATTTGCTAATTCTCTGCAGAGAGCAGGCCAAAAATCCCACCTTCTGAAAAACAAAACAAGCAGGGTGACTTTTTTTCAAAGAAGTTCATGGTCTGAAAATATTTTCACATGCCACCAAAGGACAAAAATACTTTACAATTCCCTTCTAAATCTGTGCATATGTAAATCCATTTCATACAAGTGAAATTTGCAATTAGGAAGCAAAGATCTTCTGAAGTGGCCTGGGTTGTTAGCTGACTGGACACTCATCTCTCCCACTTTGTTCACCCAGTTTGACTCATGGTGCAGAACACAAGAGGCTCGTCTGCATCCTCCTCTTGTGGGGGAACCCGTACAAACGCTAAAACAACCCTCCCCTGCCACAGGGCCTGCTCAGCTCTGCATTTCTCTCTGCAGAATCATTCCAGAACACAAGTGGGTGATGCTAGAAAAAACCCATACATATTTATGCTGCCGTGACTGTGCACTTTCAGTACTCTGGAAGTGTTGGGAAAACACAATCCTGTGGTGAGTTGGGCTAAGCTCCCCGTGTGACATTCAGGCCATAAATGCTGCAGAGCCCACTGCAAGCAGAGCCCAGCAATGCTGACGCTCACCTCGGGTCCGTGCGTGGCTGGCGCCGGGGCCGCCGCAGCTGCCGGTGTCTGTCCACATTGTTTATCGGCCGCCTCGGACGGGCCCCTCGCCGGCGACTCGGGGCCACCGGAGGCCCCCCTGAGGGGTGGCTGAGCCTGCCCCGGGCCAGGCACGGCCTCTGTCTTGTACCTCTGCAGCCCTGGCTGCGGGGAGGAGAAGCAGGGGTGCTGCTGCCGGCCGTCCAGGCCCTCGTGGATAACGGGAATGGGGATGTAGCCCGCCCGGAGCTTGGGGTAGCCCACGTGTCCTTCTCGGGCCGCCGGCTGCTTGGGGCTGTCTCGAGATGGGCCATTGGCTGAGGACTGGCCTTCCTGCAAGAGAAAAACAGCACAGAACGCTTGTTGGTAGCTCAATAAACACAGTGAGGGAAAGCTGCCCTAAAGGTCTGTCCTAAAAGCAGCATCAGCTGTGTATGAGGAGCTCAGAGCCTCTCAGGCCTGTGCAGGGCAGCCAAGAGCAGGTGCCAACACTGCAGGCAAGGGGAGGAAGCTAAAAAATCTGCTTATGTGTGGGGCTTTCACCCTCACTTCTCATAAGCATTCACTTGTGTTCTGAAATACCTGTCTAATTCCACCTGGATTTCTTATTTATCATTCATCACCAGCACCTAGCCACCTGCCCACCCTCTTCAGAGGGAGCTCACCCAATTCAAACAAGTACTGATGGGACCAATGACATTTCCTCAGCACCTCTCAGAACACATCTGTGCTACATCTGACAAGACACTTGCAAGGAAGACCAATCCCAACAGAAACACAAATTTTGTTGGTATCATTCTTCCCACTGGCTATTTAGAGAGATACTGACACTGCACACTGAAAATGTATTCACTTCCAGCTAAGGAGGATCTGGTTGAGTAAATAATGAGGGAGAGGGAAGGGGAAGACGTGACAGCTTAACAAAGAGGAAAACGCTGAAAAGCAACATTTAAAAATCCCTGTGTTGTCTGAGTACACTCACTGGACAATGTCAAAGCTCTGGCAAGGGTGGAAGTGGTTTGTACTAAGAGCCCTCACAAGCCCTCTAGTAAGTTCTTCCTGCATCAGTCATTCTATTTTGAGACCCCTGCGAGGGCCAAGTTCCAGATGTATCTCTAAGTCAGATCATATAACAAGCACCTCTGTCATTCAGAGGGTAATGTCATTATTCAGTAAGAGGAGAATTTAATAAGGGGACATATGGTGCAAGTGTTGGAAACCCTATTTTTAAAGGGGTGTTTAAGCTGCAAAAATATTTCATGTTCCTCCTGTACACACTAACATACTAACTCATCAGGAATTCACTGTTTTATCAATCAGATTATCAGTGTTCTTCCTATACAATAGTATCACCTGAAAAAGTGATTTCTGAGAATTACTCTTAGCAATAAAACTGCAGAGAACAGAGGCTGTTCTTTATGTAAACTAATGAGAACAAAAAACACAGAAAGGAACAAGTTCAAAGTCTGAACACCACTGTTCCATTTCCCTTTACCCATTATGAAAAAAAAAAAAAAAAGTCCTTCACAAAGGAAGAATTCTAGAAGAGACATAGAGGAGAGCCAGGCCTAGAAAGTTCGCAGAGAGAAGAAATCTGAAGTTGGCTTTCCCAGCTGCAGAACAAGGATGATCTCATGCCAACGTCTGCACCAGGATCCACAGATGAGTCATTTTAAATTCACCCTACCAGGAAACCACATTCCTCTTCTCCATGCAGCCTGTCCAGGGGCTTTCAGAACCCCACACACCAACAACCACTCTCCCTTTCACCTCCCACCAGCACAACCCTGGCCCCACAGCTCTGCTGGGATCCGGAGGGATGCACCATCATGTCAGCAAACGGCATTTGCAGGAAAATAAATCTGAGGTGTGCTCAGCTGACAGCAATGTGGCTGTGCTGGAGCAGAGCGTGTGTCGGAGCTTGTGCTGGGAGGGGAGCCCATGATTCCCAGCGGGAAGCAGCACCTTGGTGCTGCACTGAGTCCGGGCACGCTGTGAGCACCAGCTGCTCGGCTGTGTCCCCACCGCAGAAACCCGAGCAGCCACGGCTCCCACCGCTATTAAAAGGAGATTCCCTCACTTCCAGCAGCTCTGAGGGAAGGGTCAGTGCTGGGAAGGGTTTAGGAGCTGGGTGGGCCAGCAGCTCCTACAGGTGCTCGGGCATGAGGAGGTTGTCAGCCAAAGCTGCTCTGCTCCACCTGGGTACAGAACTGCCCAAAGGGAGAAAAGTTGTTTTGGGATCTGCATTGTATTTAATGGCTCAGTTTGGGGATAAGACCTCCAAGTTTTCTGGTCTAACCCACAGTGATAAATCATTCAACATGGTCAGTGTCCCACCCTCCCCACACTCCATGAACCCCCCACAAAGAACCCAGCCATGCGTTTCCCTTTCCTTGTCTTCATGTTCAGACCCGTGAGGCTGCCCTTGTTTTGAACCTTCCCAGCAATCTGAGAAATCTGCCACTGCAACTTAAGCTCTGCTAGGAAATACAAAAGAGGCAGCCCAAACCCAAAGCAAAAAATCAGGCTGAACTGCTTTTTCAAAGCATCCAGTTTATAAATGAAGTAAAGCTTCTGTCAATACTTTGGGGGGGTTTTGTTTTGTTGTTCTCTTTTTTTTTAATAGACTACACTCTCATGATTTCTCACGTATTCTTACAGCTCCAGACAACTTGTGCTGATCCTGTGGAAAGTTAATACTTCAAACTGGTCGTTTGTTACAGGCTTTTTTCCCCTGTAGCCAGATCTAACCACAGAGGCCTCAACTGTGCAGTCATACTGGAACAGCCCTCGGTAAAAGAACAAATGCAGCGTCCTTGATTTTCCCACCATCAGTGGCTCCGAGGCACAGATCAGGTTTAGGAAAGGTGCTCTCATCACAATTGCACTTCCTCATCTACATTGTCCCCTTCAACCCTTAATTAATCCTTGACTCTACAAACAGTTGCCACATTAGCCTGTTTGTATCACCATATCTTTAACATTCTTTCTTCCCTGTTTCTTTTCTTCCCACTGTGGTACAATCACAAACATGGACAATCCAGGTATTCTGAAATTCCCATCACTGGGGAATGACACCAGGAAGGAGGCCCCAGGTTCAGGGAGATGCTGCCAGTGGTTTGTGTCTGTATCTGGTGAGTGTGTGCAGATCCCAATGTCCCTGTCTCCAAACTTCTGGCCAAAGCAGCTCTGTTTTGCACAGGAGAGCCTGTGTTTCCAGCCTGGGCAAACAGGTTCTGGAAGACTTCAGAAGAAGCTCAGGTGTGCCTGGGAACATGGTGGCTATGGGGAAGAGTGGAATCAAGCTCTGAAAAACTCTCATCTTAATCCTATGTTAAAGAAATTCACAGATTCCCTCCCAATGCTTTAATTCCACAGCACAGCCAGCACAACAAAAAGTAGCCATTTTTTGTTTTATTTGTCTTCTATCACATACAGTTCTTGCTTGTTACATTAACAAACTTGTTACCTGGAAAAAGTCCAGAGTTCAAATTTAACTCCAATCTGCACCCAGAGAAATGACCAACAAATGAATGGCAAGTCCTAGTCCATAATCCTTCCTGGTTTAAGTACAAAAAAAATAGGAACCCAACTCAGGTTTCTGCATTAAAACAAACTGAAGCAAATTTATCCTGCCCTTTTCTAAGGAAACAATTAGTGCCTTAAAGTTCAGAGCAGCTACAAGCAGCAGAGTATCAACTAATTTTCAGTAAGTACAGGACCAACTATCAGCAATCCCAGCTGCGATCACACAATTTACCTTGAAGAGAGAGCATCCCTCAAAAGGAGGGAGCACAAAAATGCAAAAACTGTCTTGAAAAGCTCAGTAATTTTTACAGCAGTTCTAGTCAACATTTCAGGTAGCCTGAAATACCTGCAGGACCTCAAACCCAAATCCAGCACTTCAGGAGGTGCTGAGGTAAGCCATCACATCCAGGGCAAGTGAGAGGCTTGGCCCAGCTGCAGGAGGGACAGTTCTTCAGGGAGCTGTGCCTGAAGATCTGCTCAGGAGCAGTGACAGCACTCACACCTCTCCGGACCAGGACGAGCGTTTCTGTTGTGAGGCCATCACCAGGATAAATAAAGGTGCAGCCAGCATGAGTTGTGCAACTGGAAAAAACACTTCATATCCCCACATCCTACTGCTGGCTTCCCATGGGAAGGGCACTGTCAGGACCAACATTAAAATCTTCAGCTTGCTCCCATTTTAAGCAAGTTCTGAAGCCACAAGCCACTGGAATGAAAAAAGCAGCAGCAAAAGCACAACCTTGCACCAGGATTCCCAGTACAGCTGCACTACCTGGAGTAGATAATGGATTACTCCTAGTGTGCCCCAAGTCTGCTCAAGTGTTATTCCAGACTCAAACACAGAAACCTGCAAATTCAGTCACTGCTGATGCCAGCACATTGCCACTGCAGTTTTTCAGACAGCTCTACCATTCAAATTAAATTTGTCAAAATATTCTGTATTCATATTAAGTGACTTGAATAGTTTTATCAAGTTCAGAATCTCTCTTTTGAGACTCCTTACATAATATATTTGTCATTCCTCAAATATTAAAATGGTCTACAGAATGAAGTCTAAAAGCCTCCTTTGCTGCCATTGCACTCCTGCATTTTTCTTAACCTGCACTGACATCATTTTCAGTACAGTCAATTCAGTCTCTAAAACACTTGTTATTCACACAGGCAGCACCCCTGTGGCTCTTGCAGAGCAGCAGTGCAAGTATTTAAATTGTACCTGCTTTGTAAATATTATCTAGCAAGGGGAAAACAAAATTTACCAACACTGCCAAGAGATTAAACAACTTTTCTGTATGCAAATAGATGCTCCACTAACTCATGTCATTCTCAACTTGTGAGCTGCTGCTATAGACTACCATGCAAGCAATTATTCTGGTTGCTCAAATGACTGAGAAAATATCAGTACCTGACAAAATCTTACTTGAGAGCACACCTTTCAAAACTTTAAGCCCAAATCCTATATATTTAGGAAGAAGAGAATAGCATGACTGTTCTTCCACAATCAAATACAGCAATACAACCAAAATGATGACATAACAACGAAGTTTTGTTCACACAATGGCTCAAATCTGTATTTTATCAGAAACTGCCATTAATAATCAAAAAAGCCAGTGGTACCCAGTATTCAAATTAAGAATGAAGTAACTATTCTATTTATTAAAGAAAATACCAATTTTTTTTTGTCATAGAAAGGCAAAATTTTAACCATTGGAATTAGATTCCACATCTACTTTACTATTGGCCAGCCCTCCTTTTCTTCTCTGCTGCATAAACTGCAAAAGTGCTACACTACCTTTGCTACCAACAGAAATCAACACATCCCAAGTATTTCTCCAAAGTCCCTACCTGTGCTATGTGTTTGAACACAGTAACAGCACAACATCAGCACGAGCTGATGGGTTTTACTAACACTTCCCAGAGAACTACACAAGTTGGAAAGTACCCAGTGATTTACTCAATGCTGACTCTAAACTTCTTACAGCCCTGCCTCAGCTGCTGCAGACATTTGCATTCTCACCCTTCTGCTCACATTTTGTGCTTAAATATATAGACTGAGCACATAGACATTTGAGCAAGATATCATTAGCTAATGACTGAAGGAAAGCATGAATAAGCTTAGTTGCATGAGCTGTCTCAGTAGAACTTCGTGTCAGTCGCATCATGTAACCCAATTACAGGCCAAGCTGCTTTTGATGTTCTACTTGCTGAATGCTGAGTTTTATTTCCCAACATACACATACACAAGGCAAACAGGCCTTTTGTTCTCTCTTGTAATTATCAAATTGTATTGTACAAGTATTTACATTAACATTCACTCTAACCGATGCCATTAGAAATAAATAAACACGATTAAAAACTGAAGGAGAAAACTAATCCTAAGCTTTTCAGAACAGAGCCTTATTGGAGCAAATATGTTTGCTATCTTGCAGATCAATCTTGTTCCAGGAACAAAACCTGTCCTCCTTTAATCATTAGGAGGATTCTTTCTTCAGCTAAAATGCCTTGGTGCAGACATGACAACACCTGCCCTGTGTGCCCATGAGTGGAAGTTGGCACGAAAAGCACCTGATGGGCCAAACTGAACATGTCTGAGAAAGAAACAATGACTGCTCCGAGGAGCAGAGTGCTCTTAGGAGAGCTGGGATCACCACCCACCCCACCAGCTTTAGTGGATGGAGTTAGAGAAAAGCCCTTTAGAGCACTAACAGAAATATCCTTGTCAAGGGTGCTGAGAATGACACTTTATTCAGTTATTTCTGTTTGCTGCATCATTACCCAAGAAGCAGGTGGTCAAACTGTTGCTTTCCTATTAGTTATGACCCAGGAATCTGAAATACATCAGAAAGCACAAGCCTCAAAAATTAGCAAAACAATTAAAATATTGTTTTTATTGCCCCATTAAAATAAGGAGAATAAGCAGATAATGGTTGAAGAGTGGGCTGTGAATTTCAGTTTATAGTCAGGCTCCGCGTTTTCATCTAAAATTTCATTTTGTACACAGCAGTTTTCTGACTTCACTTCCTTAAAGAACAATTTTCCAACACTGTAGAAGCACTTGCTACCTAGCACCCCATTTATTAATTATAAGGCTTTGCCATCAGCCATAAAAAACACACTTTCATGCTACCTGACCTACTGGGTGATGTCAGACAAGTCTCTTCCTCACCCCATGCCTGACTTTCCTGTCCATAAAATCAAGAAGGAAAAATAAAAATAATCAAATCAACAGCTTCTACAACATATTTAAGATTTTTTCCTTTTGCCTGTAACTAAGTAATGTGATCTGTGTGAACGAGCCATTTCTTCTCATTTACATTTACCCTGACATGAAGGGAGACCACAGTTTACCTATAGAGTGACACTGCCTGCACACCCCAAAGCATATTGGATTGTTACCTGCCTTATCATGGCTCAAGTGGGAACAATTCTATTTTTGCCACATAGTCATGGAAAAGTTCTGCCTGTGCATACAAGTGTTAAAAATACAGTTCCTAGGTAAGAATGCTGCCACCTGGCACAGGTATTCTTCCTTTGTCCTTTAGATAAGAGGCACATGGTGCCAGGAGTTACACAGAGCCCTGCAACAGCTTCTCAGCTTTTCCTCTTGCATTAACTCCTATCATTTCTTTGTGTTCCTGTCTCTTATTTCTGATTAGATCCACCCCTTGTTTTCAGGTTAATTGATATGTCCATTAGTTAACTCCCTGCTCACCATGTTCTGTAGGGGGGGCTTTAAATAACTGCACCAAGCAGCTGCAGGGAGTCTGGGCAAGGCCAGGACACAACCCTCCAAAAAATCCCCTACTGACAATTTTAACACTCCTACCTATTAAGCCTTTTCTGTGCAGTGCTTTCTTAATCCAGTAACTAACTTATTAGCCTGACAGAATGCACATCAGCATTAGCAATGTAAAAACACTGCAGGTGGAAGAGACCTTAATTGTTACTAAGCTGACCTCACATTCCCTTCCCCTGAAGGGAACCACTTGGAGAGGTACAGCTTCAGAGAGGCTGTTCTGACCTCTCAGTGCAATTTCTAATTTGGTCTACCAAGGATTTTTCAGTCAACTTGACCATGAGAAGTCAGCGCTCAAAAATAAGCCCACTGCTAAAGAGATGTGAATTGAGTGACTTCAGACTTATTTGGGGAAGCAGAGAGAAAAGAGATGCAACAGCCATGAAGGGAGAGGATGGAAAATTAGGTGTAGTCAGTTGTTCCCCAATGAAGCATCAGCAGCAGGGTGAGATGGCTTCTTCTTCCTTTGTTTAGGCCTGTGCAGTCATTGCTGCAGCCAATACTTATCATAGATCACTTTTATGGCTGCTCCCTGACTCGTGCCTGGCTGCTGCAGCTTTTATCTCAAACCCAAGGCACCAGTGAGCTATTGATCCCTTCAATATCTGTAGTGAAGCTCAGCAGAGTCAATTCCTTTGGTTTATTTTTAGCTGCATTATTTCCCAGGGGATTTACTGCATGTGGAAACAACACATAGACGGGGGGCATTGATAAATACCTATACAAACCTTCTTTGTTTTCTTCTTTAAATGCAATCTATTTTTATTAACACTTTGGGGAACACCAAGTTAATAATTTAATGTTATAAGACACTCCTGAAGGAAGTTTGCAGATCTGTGATACCCTAAGTTAGCACAGAAAGTAACTACAACAAACAAGCATAGGAAATGAGTAATTCTATTAAAAAAAAAAAAGGAAGGGTGACACTGCTAGTAAACACATTTTTACTAGATATCTATATATCTTCACAGTATTGATTATATCTTACTCAAATGTCTTTACTGTTAACTAATCAGATCCTTGAAAGAAAATATTTAGGCTACTAAGAAGCTTCATTAATATATATTTTCCTGTCACTTGCAAAGTCATCCCTTACTTCTCACTGAAACAAAATGAGATTTTTTTTCCTCTTTTTCAAGAAGGGCTCCCCAATCCATCCTTATGCTGCAGTGATTTCTTACACATAACAGAAGCAAACATGCAGTAGAACACTCATTCTTCATGTGGGTAAAAATAAAAAAAGGCCAGATTGAATGAGGAAATAACAGAAAGCCTAAAATACAGAGTTAAATGCAAAATCAAGGTCTGGTTTTGTTGCTTTAAAATGGCTTTGTCATGGGTTAAAATTTCAGAAGAGCCACTTCAACTTTTACCTGATTATGCATCTGGCACAGATTACTGCAGTCAGCGTGGCTACTGATGGTAAGCCTAGAGTAAGTGAGAAGACCAAGATCAAGCACTTGGGAACAACAGGACTTTATTATGACACTGTCTCTACTGTATTCTCACCTAGCTGGAAAAGCTCACTTAGCCCTAGATCTGTCCTCCAGTCATTGTCCACTTACAGTGTAATTCCTCATTTCATTGCCTAATCTCTTCAGAAAAGGGAACAAACACTCACAGAAGAATATTGGTGGATAGAGTGCAAGACCACCTCAAAGGCGGTAAAAAAAATTGCTAATTTCACCATCAGATTTCAGTGAAAGCAATGCAGTAATGGAGTCAGCTCAAATTTGATCTTTGTATAATCATCCTTGAAAAGGTGCATGAAGTCTGGCACATGCAGTCAGCTTTTGTGATTCTCAGATCGCTTTTAAAAGCCCCAAGCTCTCATTTGAGTGAGACTGAGAATGAAGAAAATCAGAAAGCTCACCCCATCCAATCTCTTCTTTTGCTTTTATCTGTGGTTATGCCCTTCCTACCCATTTAAGTATTAACAGAAGTCTGGTGTCTTCAAAAATCCTTTCTGAATTTGAAACTCAATGTCTGTGGGTAATTTTGCCTTCCTTGGCATTGCCTAGCTAAGGAAATATTTAGGAAAAGACATATTTTCCTTGGGCCTGACTCTTCTGCTAAATAATACCTGTCCTTGTGAAATAAAGTGGTACTCAACAAACTAATGATTTCAGCAGCTGTCCACAAATTCCAGCAGACACATTTAACTCGAGGTTCTGATAAATGGCTCTGTGAGAGCAGTTACACACAACTTCTACCACCATCATTTGGAGGACTTTTTTAGCTAGAACTCCCAAAAATCAACAGTTCATCTCTAGACGCATTTCTCTGTCTCCCAGTGAACAAACCCAAAGCACAAATTCCTGCTTACAGCCAGGAATAACAAATTTTCCTGTTTGGAAAAGAGCATATCCCACAAAAGCTGTTCAAAAGCAGATGCAGCTTTTTGTACCTGTGACAGCCCTTGCAATTGGCAGAAGAGGCACAGAGGCACTTTCCATCAGCACAGATTTCACACGAGATCAGGGTGAAAATTCGTTTTGTTTCAGGCACACACTCAAGCAGAGGGCTGATCCATCAGACAGCTTCCAACTCTCTTCACACAATTATTGAAAGCAGCTTGAATCTGACTGTTCTGTTAAATGGGTTAATCTCAAGTGGTATTCCTGGAACAAAAGCCTTCGAGTAAACAGCACACTTTTCTTCTCAAGTACATTCCATGGTTATAAAAACCACACTATTTTTATTTTTACTACCGTAACAGCCAGGGTTAGCAGGTGCCTCCAAAAAGGAGAGAAAACGCTTTTTCCTCTGTAAGTCTCAATATTCTTATTATCAAACTACATTTTTCTAAGACTTCTGTGTGTTATTGCTAGAATTTATTTATAGATCAAACGATCTAGCACTTAAAGAGCTGCAAACGGGGTTAATTTATGACGGAGAAGTACTTCCCTTCATTTTCAAGGCCAGTTGCTCTCACACCGAGCTTTCAGTCGCGGTCTGCGCTCGCAAACCGGGCAATTACTATTTTAAGAAACGGTAAGTTCATAAAATAATTAAAGCTTCTTGAGCGCTTCGCTCCTCACGTTGTACGTAAGGCAAGGGGAGAAACACTTCCAAAAGAGACCCGGAGCGGCCGCATCCCGCAACCAGCGGCTTCTTCCCCGTTGCTGCGAGACCCCGCAGCCCCGACCCTGCCGTTCCCCGGCTGGCCAGGGCTCCCCGGATCCGTGCCTGCTGTCCCTCGGCTGCCAGGGCTCCGTGCCTGCTGTCCCCCGGCCCGCCAGGGCTCCCCGGCCCCGTGTCCCGGCTCGCCAGGGCTCTGTGCCTGCTGTCCCCTGGCTGGCCAAGGCTCCCCGGATCCGTGTCCCAGCTCACCAGGGCTCCGTGCCTGCTGTCCCCCGGCTCACCAGGGCTCCCCGGCTCCGTGCCCCGGCTCACCAGGGCTCCGTGCCTGCTGTCCCCCGGCTTGCCAGGGCTCCCCCGGCTCCGCGCCCGTCGCTCCCCGGCGCGGCCCCTCCCCGGCGGCCGCCGGCCCCGGGCTCCAGTCCAGCCCCGCGGAGCTCCATGCCCGCGACGTGCCCGAGCCCCCGGCCGGGAGGGACACCCGGGGAGCGCGGGGCAGCCCGGCGTGCCCGAGGTTACGCGATGCTCCGCGCAGAGAAGCGCGCCGAGACCCCGGGGAATTGCTTTCCCACCGGGCAAATCCTACTTGGCTCAAGTTTCCAGCACTTTCTGCCCACAGCCGCCTCGCTGCGGGGTCAGAGGGCTGCACAGCCCCGAGGAACGGGCTGTATTCCCCAAAAGCCGGAGAGGCTGACCCGAAAGGGTCATTCCCCAGGGCCCCGGCCGCTCTCCCCTCCGCGCCTCTCCTTCCATGGACATATTTGGACTGAGATGCGCCTTTTCCCCGAGCGCGCTTCCCAACAAAACCGGAGCGGCAGCTGCCGCCAGAGTTTGGGACCATGGAAAAGAAAACGGGGAAAGAAAAAAGAAGTCGGAGTCCGAGCCGGATCTCTCCTTTTTTTAAAGTCACCCAACGTCCGGGCAGCTCTCGGCTGAAAAATAAATCAGGTTCACCTCTCCCCTGGCAGGCCGGGCGGACTTAACCAACTTTAAATAAACATTACAGGGCCGAGGTATCAAATGATTGAATGCACAAAAAAGGGACTGCAGTGCGTCAGAGACAAAAGGCAGCTCCTGCCCTCACCGCATCGCCACGCGCGGGGGGAGCGCGGCCCCCGACCCCCCTCGCCCCGCCGGGACAGCCGGCCCGGGCACCCCCGCCCGCCCTACCTGCGGCGCTGCCCGCAGGCGCGGGTCGCTCCAGGTAGTGGTGCGGCTGTTGTGATCCACGAAGAAGGGCCAGCCGGTCTGCGGGTCGATCTTGATCTCCCAGCCGGGGGGCAGCGGCTCGGCGCTGCCCTCCATCTGCGGCGGCGGCGGGCTCTGCGCAGCGGCGCTCATGGCGGGGCAGGGCCGGGGGGGCCGCGCCGGCGGCTTTATCCGCCGCGGGCCGGGGGGCGGGGGCGCGGGGCTGGAACTGTCTGGAAACGGCGGCGAGGGGGGCGGCGGCGGGGGAGGGACGAGGGGCGGGACGCCGAGGAGGAGGAGGGCGGGGGACGGCGAAGGAGCCGCGGGCTGGAAACTTCTGGCTGTGTCCAGCGCGGCTCGGCAGACCCCCGGGGTACCGGGAAGGGCTCGCTGGGAACGCCCCGGGAGCCGCGGGCGTCCCCGGGACGGCGTGCAGGGAGGGCGGGGCTGCTCGCCACGGGCACCGAGGCTGAATGTAGCAGCCCGAGCTGCCCTCCTGCCCCGGGCCGTCCCTGCCGCACCCCGAGCCCGTCCTTGGGGAGCCCGCAGCTCTCCGGCGCTCTCGCAAGGCGACTCCGGCCCGCTGCCCCGTGCAGAGAGCGATCAGAGCTCCTCCCCAAAACGCCCTGCTCCGTCACTGATTATTCGAGGTTAGGGTTGATAAACAGCAAAAGTAATGCTTCTCGAATGAGGGTGTGGACAGGCGTTGTTCTTCGGATTCAGCTGGCTTGAACTTTCTCTGCACTTTGCAAATGCGTGTCTCAGCCCTCAGTTTCACTTAGAAATCCACCTGAAGGCAAAGAGGGTGTCTGTGAGGTTTAAAACAGTGGCTTTCTCATGGGTGCACTATCAGCACGTCCTGAGCTCAGTGGGTTTGGTTTGAGGTAGCTGTGCTTCACAATTACACCACTTGTAGTCATCTGACAGTCACAGGAGCCGCCACAGATGCCTGTTGATAGTTACCCTGAGTAGAAGAGTGAATGCACAGTGTCCCTCAAACGCAGAAGTTACCTTCTGCAAAGCTATTTGCTTAGAGGAATTCAAAGCATGAATCCCCCGGAGGAAGATGATTATTTACTGAAATATCTCTTCTTTCAAAAAGACCACTGCCTCTTCACACTCCTGAGCACAGCTTGGATCTCCTCCTAGCTCAAGGCAGGATCAAAGACCTCCTGATACTGCTTGACACTGATGGTCATTCATCTTTTGACAGGGGGTTTTGTTTGTCACACTGACAAACCAAATAATTGCTGACACTTCCTCCTTCATTCCTGCAGCTCTTCCATCCTGCGTGTGCCTTGCTGTCAGAACCACACTCCTCCATCACAGACCCATTTTTCTGTCCCCTCTGTTGTGTGCTTTTGACTCCTAAGTATTATAAATTAATATTTTTTTTCCCCAGAGGATTTACTTGCAGATGTCTCTATTGCCATCACCCTTTCTGACTCACCTGTTTTCTAAGCAGCAAATCCCAAACTTTGCTCATCTCACATCAGTCCTGAACTGCGGTGCCCGTCCCTGGCCATGTCTCCTACCTCTGCTGCCTCTCATGATCTCTGGTATAAAACCTCTGCTCAGCCTCACCAATGTCAGCAGTAGCCTCAAAAGGCATAATATCAGCCATTTATTCTGCTTCCAGTCTGCAGAGGAATTTCACTCTCAGTTTTGCAACAGAAAGACACACTTGGACCATATGTTCCCTGTAGCATATGCCAGAGTCTCTTCCAAATCAACAAAAGCAGCTGATTCAGACACAGGGGACACAGATGTTAAAAAGGTCCTGCAGGAAAATTACTCTTGTAAGTTGAGGAAGTGATACAGATGGGGTTTGTAGCTGAGAGAATGTAAACAAAGGCATGAAGAATGGGGGGGTTCTTTAATTTTGCTGGAGCTGGCAGCCAACCATGTACCCAGCAGAGCTAACGAGAAAGGTCAGCAAGTAGGTGAAAAAATTAATGAAAGGAAATTTCAAAGGCATATCTAACTTAAGTTAGACATTTTTGTGGGGGCGTACCCTGCTAAGAAACAGAGGGTGCTGCATTTAACAGAAATTATCATGGGCTAGTGATTCAAGATTCACTTGAGCTGCTGCAGGGTCGACAAGCATCCAGCTGGAAAGAGAACAGTCTGGACTGACAAGGAAAAGCCTTTTAGTGATTGAATTTAGTTGGCAAGACATCATGTTTTTTCTGTTAATTAAATTGCTTTTCCTGACAGGTAGGATTTAGCCTGATTTCCTGTGCAGGTGAAAGCACTGCCAGTGAGGCAGGTTACACAGGATATCTGTACAGGGATTCACTGCTTGCTCTCTGGTGCTGAGGTGTCACTGGGCCACAGCTGAGACCCTGAGGCAATGTAGCTTCTAGTTCATATTGTCATTAGCCATCCTTCAGATCAGAATGATTTATGAAAATGTTTGTGTAGGCAATACTGCCAAGCAAAACTCTTGGCTTCAGGAAAATCTGTTATTAAGGTAAGTGAGTCTCTGTAGTGTCTGGCTAATCTCAGATGAGACTCCAGGCTCAAGGTCTATATGCTCTATTTCAGAAAGCAAAACACTCAAGCATTTTCTACTTTTTGTGTTCTTCATGAAAGTGCAAACACATCACTCCTGACTTGTCCATGTTCCTATCTGCACAGTGCTTCACACACCCAGGAGTACCAGGCTAAACATTTGCTCCAGGGTGTTCCACTACAATTAAAACAGTGTAATTGTAGTTACCCAGAGTTAACACATTCTGCAGGGTCTTCCATGCTTCTTTGACTTGAACATGGGCTGCAGAGAGCTCCCTCCCAGCTGCACAGCTGCTCTAGCTCAGCTTGTAGAGCGCAGCACTGTTGTAATAGAATTGTTACTCACTGTATTAATCAAGTGGATATCTCTGGTGTGTCAGGAAACAAGAGTCTTGCAGTGAGATCTAAATTGGTTTTCCACCTCCTGAGTACCTGCAGCACTTTCACAGGTCGCCTGAACAGAAAAGGCTCTGTTAACCAGGACCAGGAGTTCAAATGTTTGTTCTGGATCAGGTATTGCAGAAAGTTGTCATTGATGAACCTGGCTGAGTGATGTGCCTGGCACGTGCCGAGTGCTGTGTTCTGAAGCAGGCTCCAGTCCAAGTTCTCTGCTGGATACATCTGAGTCATATGAACACTCTCAATAAATGCAACAAACACAGTTTCTCAATCGTCACGTTCAAGAGATGTGATGAATTTGACCTGCCTGATTTCCATCACTTGATGTTTCAACCAGAGTATCACTGAATAGCCCAGGTCTCCACTGATTGTATTTTGAATATCCTGCTCTGAGTGTATGAACCATTTCAGCTAAAACCTATGAATTGCAATAACTAGAGGTGTACAGATGTTTGGCTTCATGGTTTGTTCAGAATCATGGAGCTGTTTGTTGGGCCACTGATACAATTGGAACCTGCTTTTAAGAAAATTAAAGAATGCAAAGTGATTGATAATCTTGTACTAATCAGCCACTTATGCTACAGACCACTTCAGACTTGATTTCCAGTGTTTGGTGCACAATTTAGTAACTGATGGTGAAGAGCAGAAGTAGGTGGATGAAGCCATGCACAAATGGTCTGATCTCACTCTGACTGCTGCACGGTGCAGACATTGCTTGGCTCTTAGAGCTTGATCATGCCATCTGTTTATTGGAGTCACAGTAACTGGCAAGTCATTTGACAGATAAATATATTTCCAATAAACTTTAATAGAAAATTAAATAGAAAATTCAAAATATTAATAAGAAATTAGAGGGCTAATTGTACTGTTTAAATGGAGAAAAGCTTTTTAAATGTGCATATTGCAATCACACTGCAACTACACTAAAGCTGGGCATTCACGAAGCACATACTCAGATTTCAAAATTTCAGATCTTTTGAAAGAGATTGCAGGAGCTGAATCCAGCACAATTTTTACTTTCTTTTCGTTTTTTATTTCCACCTTATATGCAATTTGTCATAAATCAGGGAGTAAATCTGGCTGTAAACACAGCAAAACCGGCTTTAATTTCTGTGACTGTATGCAGCAAAAGCAAAATTCAATTCCAAATGTAGGCAGCAGAAGGCAAATTGAATGTTTAGAGCTACTCACTCTCTTAATATGTCATGAGTGGCATATTTAAGGTAAATTAATGTTTCCAAAATAGGCATTATTGGCTGCTGTTCTCCCAGTGTCGGTCAGACAGAAGGCTAAGGAGGCAGCTCTTTGGTTTAGGAGTGTCTGGGCCTACCCAGAGAGCAGAACTTTGTCTTCCTTAGAAATCAGGAGGATGAAGGAGAGTCAATCTGAGCCGGTGCTTTAATTGCCACAGTGGCCAGCACCCATTAGAATTGAGAGGCTCCCACCTAGTGGATAATCTGCCCTGCTGTACTCAGGGCTGCCACAGTCCAAGTGTGCTTTGGAACGTCAGGGTTATTTTTCCGAAGTTTACTGGCAAATCTTGGTCCAAAACAGAATAATTTCCAGACCTGAGGGTGCCCAATAGCAGACACAGTACAGAGTTTGGAAAAAACAACTGAAAAAGGAGTTTAAAAACTCTCTTTCATGAGCAAATCGATCCTTTTATGAGCAGAATGTGGTACACGTGGAGGCAGAAGTATTTCTCCAGTTTCTGTGGGTACTGCAGCTGATTTAATTATATCAGTGCTCTGTCCCTAATCATCCCTTCCAAATATTTCTATTCCCTTGAATCGAAGAAGCAGATGCAGAGCTGATAGCATCTCTGGCTCTCTCCCTGGCACAGTGGAGTCTCAAAGGAGGCAAGAGACTGAAAAGAAAGAAATAAAAGCATGTCCTTTAGTCTCTGCTCCTTCTGGCTCTCCTTGGAGCAGCGTCTGCCTGGGAATTCAGCTTTGGAAGTGCTAGCATTTCCTAGCCATACAAAGAGCTCTTTGGGTCCGTGCCAGGAATGCAACCCCTCCACTTCTTAGGAGTGAAATTGGCTGCTCAAGGCTGGCTCGCTGATAAGGGCAGTTGACAAGGGTTGGAAGAAGCATTAGTGCCTCCCCTCCTTTCTCCTGGAGCTGTTTCCTGCTGAGCTCTCACCCCAGCTCCCCTCCAAAGATATCCCACAGCTGCAGTGCCATAATTACTGCTTGCCTTCCTAGGAAATCCATCACAGAGGACAGCTGGATCAGCAGGACGGGCAGATGTGAGAGGAGGCTTTCTGGACAGTGTTACTCCTCAGTGGATCAGTTATCTGATCCATGGAGGCATTTACACATCCACTCAATGCTGCAAACTAGTCAGAAAAACTAAAAACTAAAACCTGAAAACCCTTTGGTAGCACAGAACCCACACATTCCTTTAATGAGGAGTATCAATGTGTCTCTGCTGAAATTTGAACCAGCCAAGAAGTCAGCACAAATCTTCACTTGCACAATAACCTTCAGGAGATGGAGTTATAAACAAAACCAGGCTTGCAGGTATCCTCATGCAAAAGTGAGTTTTGCCATGGTGAATCTTAATGGTCTTCAGCAGTAAAGAAATCCAAATGGAAAATCTTAGTCTTCATACTCTTGATAAAAACAAAACAACAGCCAGAGGAGGCATTTATAAAAGACTACTTATTATAATAATTTTCCTCTAATTTCCTTGCTAACAAAGTTGAGTAAAAATTCTGTCTCTAGCAGTGGCTCTGACTGGTGTTCAGGGGGTGGTTTTTGTTGGGTTGGATGGCTCTGAACTGAAAACTGCAATCTGCAGCTCCTGATCACATTTTATCTTCTGCCATCCTTGCTCCAGAGTCACCTGATAGGGCAGAGGGGCAGGAAACTGGGGACTCCACTTCTGCTCCAGGGGCTGAGTCACGACTGCATCTCCAGAGATTCAGAGGAAGACAAACCTGGATAATGCATAAAACCTGGAGTTCAGAGCAGCTGTAGGGAAATACTTTCCAAATTTAATCAATTTTCTGAAACAGAAGATTAGGTGATGCTTATCTGCCTTTACAGAACTGCAATTTTGGTCTATAGTAGCTAAAAGGATTTTTTTCAATCTTTGGCTGATTTTACCCAGACCAAAGCTGTTTTCCTTTCCCACTGTTTATATTTCTAAATAATCCAGGGCACTGGAAAACTAGATTTTTGTTTCTAAGTGCATATTGCAAATTTTCTCCTGTCTTTCTAAAGTCTCATATTTTGTTTTATTTTCTTTTTTGGCTGAACATCATCTATTCTGTGGTTTAAATATCAACTCTATTAGGAAAAAAAAAAAATACAGATGGTGCAAAACACAAAAACAGTGGATCTGATTTCCAGAGGGTTATACTGGCATGGAAAGATCCTTGCTAAACTTTGGGACAGCACAACCCTCCTTGTGTTCCCTGGTGCTGGGAATGTGGCCTGGCAGTTAACTGGAGCAGATCACTTCCACTCTTCAGCACATCCCGAGTTGCCAAAATAGTCTGCCTTGGCAAGGTGAGAGAGCCAGAGCAGTTTGGGAAGCAGCAGAATACTGCCCTGGTTTCTTCTTCTATCCCACAAAACACCTTTGGAGATTTCATAATTGTTGCTGATCTTCACTGAGAAGCAAAAATCTTTCTTCTTTTTTTGGCCTTTGTGTAGAGAAATTAAAATATCACCCCAGAATAATCCCATGCTTGGGGCAGGCACTGGATTGTGGTTCAAGTCTCGTGGCTCTTATCCACATCAGAACCTTTAACTTTTATTTCTTGCAGCCCAATTCAACTCTATACCACAAGATCACTGCATGTGGGCTTTTTGTCTTTAGTCTGAGAATTTTACTGGCTTCATATCTGTGTTTCCTGAATTACATCCTGCATTAGGTGTAAATTTTTGCTTTGCAAATTCTGTTTTAAGCCTTTACCCTCCACTGATTTAATCAACAGGAGCAGAACAGTTCTGGGACTGAAGTTGTCTCTGTTTCACCACGGGTTTTTAGCTCCACATCTTCACTGGGAGCAATGCCAAGTGTGAACATCCAGGAAAAACTTGCAGGAGAGGGAACTGAGCAGTCTGTAGCAATATCAAGCAGGCAGCAAGACTCAGCAGAGCAAAAAACAGATTAAAAGAAAGGATCTTGCATGACTGAGCCCTTGTACTGAACACACAGTGTGGGATGTTGTGATCTAATAGAGTCTAGACAACTATATCCTACATTGCTTTCTTTCCTCTCTAACACAAATACAGCCAGAAGTTTCCCGAAAGAAAATAAACAAAGAGAATTTCAGGTTGCAGCTCTACAGCCTCACTAGTGACTTTTGCACAGAATCCCCAGCCTGTTTTTTACAATACATATTTATCTGTGCACATGGTTCCCCTTTTTGCTTGTTCCAGGGCTAAAGTCTTAGAAACAAAATCTTTGTAAGAGGTTGTGCAAGGCTGTGCATTCGTAACTTGGTGTGGTTTTGTGTCAGTAAACGATGTTTTTGAACATTGTTTTAAACATATAATCGATATAAACATATAATCAATGAGAATGTTTTTGTTCATCATTATTTAGCATAATTAAACAAAGGTGTTGAGTGATTATGAAGTATTCATAGTGGACAGAAATGCATTTTAAAACAAATAGGATTGGAATAACATCTCTTTTGGCTCTGAACAGTCAAATAAAGATATGTCTTATACAGTTTTGCTTCATGGTTTTGGTATAACAAGCTCCTGAGCTGCAAAGTTTGGGGTAATTGTGATAAGCAGATGTCTCCTGTTAAGATGTCCAGGGAGTCACATTCTCTTGGAATATTTTTATTCAGTTTCACAACAGAAATAAAGATGCTGTGAAGTTTCTGGCTTTTTGAAGCAGCTCCAGTGCAGACAGAGGTGGCACAGCCTTCAAAGTTCCTTTTTGTGAACCTTGGGAAAGCAACACTGCAGCAGTTTGTTTGTGCATTTAACTCCTTGATTTTGCCAGACACATTTTGCTGCTGTTGGCTCTCTGGGATCCTGTCCAATGCTTTTTCAGAGTTCAGACTATGATCAAATAGGAGCAGTGTGACATGACAGAAAGTTTTCTTGTATTTCAGAACACACGTGTCTTTTCTTGCTGCAAACAAGGAAGCTGACAGATGACAAATTCTGGATGGCATTTGAACTAAACTTCCAGTAGACTGGCAGCGTCTTTATGTTTATTTTTGGTGGAATGACCTTTCCATGTGTAAAGGCTCTAGATGCTTCCTGATTAAGTTATACTTCCACATGAGAAACTTTCAGCTCAGAGGAATTAGGTGCAATTTTAAGAAAAAGGGCTTTCCCCTGAAACATAAAGCTGTAATAAGATTTGCTTTTTCTTGTCTTTTTGGGTTTTTTTTTTTTTTTTTTTGGTTGCTGTCAGTTATTACAACCAGATTTTTGGAAGAGTTGATGGGCTTGATGAACTATGAAAAAACAGAAATTATTCTTCTGGTTTTGACTACAGGTAAGATTTCTTCCTCTTAGTAAAAGATAATTGATATCAAAATAAAAGAGTATTTTGATGCAGAAAACTGATCCTTCTTCATGTTTTCTCATTTTTAGAAGTTTTAGTTATTTGACAATTCTTTTTCTGTTTACTTATGCATTATTATTGAATTAGTTTACTTTGCTCAGCTCCCATCCTGACCTAGGTCTGGTTTCCTACCTGTGTTTGCTGTGAGGGAAGAGCTTTGGCTGTGTCTGTATTGCAAAATTCAGATAGCTCCGACTATTAGCCATGTCTCTTTGTAAATGTCAACCTTCCAGCTAAGTCAGGTAAAACTAAATACATTCCATTTAGATGAAGCATTATGGTTTTTTTTTGGGAGAATAAATATATAAAGTAAATAACAAAAGAAGTCAAGGTCAGGAGTGGAAAGCATGTTTTCAGGACATGGTTTAAGTTTAGGCTGGTTGTATTCCATAATTCCTGATTCCACATTGCCCTTCTAGGGCAGCTTTTGCTACCTCCCAGGTTGACCTACAGTATCCTGTGGAAATGATTTAAGAACTCAAACCTTTCTTGTGTCTTGATTTTCTTCATAAATCTGTAAAATGTGGGTTCTCTAGGGGAAAAAAAAAATAAAAAAATTAAAAGTGCTTTGATTTTAGAGCTGAGGTGAAGACCAGTCAGCAAACCGTCTCTGCAAGATTTCACTGCCACAGCACAGCTGCCAGACTTGGAATTAAGAATAAGGTATGCAAGCTAACAATTTCCAATAGATAAACTGCTCTGACAAAGAGATAAATCAAGAAGCAAGATCAAAACAGCTCCTTTGCTAGAGTCAACACTCAGTGAAAATTGCTATGTTGTTGTAGCCTCTGGGCAGCTCTCTGGGCTCAGCTGTCCAGCCAGATTTTTACCCACCAAATAGAGCCCCTGTCCAAGCCATGGACAGCCAGATTCTCCAGGAGGATGCTGTGGGAAATGGTGTTAAACTCTTTACTGAAGTCCAGATGAACACATCTACAGCCTTTCCTCATCCTCCAGGTGGGTGTCCCTCTCATGGAAGGAGATCAGGTTGGTCAAGCAGATTTTGCCTTTTCCTAAACTCATGTTGGCTGGGTCTGATCCCCCCATTAACAAATATCAAAAGAGGTACTTGTTAATGGGAAAACACAGTTGCACAGTAGAGGGTTTTTTCCCAGAGAATTTCTCCTGGGATCAGTACTACCCAACACTCTGAATTCTGCAAATCTTAAACCCAGTGGAAAAACTTCACTCTCAGTACGAACTTGGAGAAGACTCAGTCAGTGTATGGTTGCTTTATAAAGGGCTTCATTCCTTGGATGTTGCTGTAATTAAATTTAAATATATACCCACTTTTTACAGAGACCTTGAGTATTGCTGAAACTGAAACAAACCTTAGTTTATTTTTTTTTTTTAATTGCTGCATTAGACAAAAACACATTGCCAGGGACATCAGGCAGTGCTGCACACACTGATGCTGGTCAGTACTGGGTGCCACAACATCATTCTGTCTCACAGCACCTCCCCAGTCCTGCTGCATCATCTGCTGGAGCTGCAGGCACTGGAAAATGTCACAACAATCAGAGAATTCCTGGGATTTACTGCCTGTAGACCAAACAAGTGAAATAAACAAAAAAGTCTTTGATCTGTGCTGGACACGGAGATTCCTTACCTGCAGATCTCTGGCTATTCAAAATCCATGCTTCGGGTACCCCAGTAATTTATATATTCAAATTGCTGTGGTTTTAGTACAATTTAAAGAGTTACTTAAGCCACCTCTCTCTGTATCCATGTGCTAGAACAACTTCTACCAGAAACGTGTGCCTGGCAACAGTCTTGCATGTTTAAATTAAAGAGAGGAAAACACTACTGTGAGAGCAGCAGGCACGAAAATATCAAGTTTGATAACCATATAAGCAGCTTTCTCTGTGATATTACTATTTTTGAAGAGGGGGGGAGAGGGTATTTAAGAGTACTTGAATGTTCCAGACGTGTACAAACTGATTTTTTTCCAGAGTGAGAGTGCTATGATTATTCTGCAGGAGCTGCACGTGGGGATGCTCATCCTCTGCCTGTGCAGAGCTATCCTGATCTATTTCTCCACTGACAATTCCTAATTTACCTTCTCTCGGTGGATCCCCTAAGCATCACACACCTAAGAAAAAGAAATCTCCCCAATGAACTGATACGGTGCTTGTGCCCAGCCAGGCTGTGCTGCTACACACACAGGGATGCGGCAACGAAATCAGAGTTCTGGGAATCACGGGATCAGAGTGGCTTGGGCTGGAAGGAACCTCAAAAAAGCCATCTGCTCCCAACCCCCTGCCACGCACAGGGGCAGATGGCACTAGGCCAGCTTGCTCCAAGCCCCATCCAGCCTGGCCATCCTTCTGATGCTGCCGGCAGTGCCACACGCCGGTGTAACCCAGCCGCTCCCGCCCGGCGCAGGCCCTGGGAACGGCCGGGACGAGCCCCGGGCACAGCGGATCGCGGCCTTTGTCCTCAGCACACAGTGACGAGGCTCGAGCGCAGCTTTGGCACCTTCATCCCGCTCCGTGGGGCCGGGGCTGGGCCCGGGGCTGGAGCTGGGATTAGGGCAGGGATCGGGACGGGGACCGGGATCGGGACGAAGCGAATCTTCCCGGGCTGCCGGCGGCCAATCGCGGCCGCCCGGGCGCGCCCCCGCGGCGCCGCTGCCGCCGGACGTGCCGGGAGCTGTAGTTCTCTTCCAGAGGTGCCGCCGTTCTGTGCGCGGCCACGTGAACTACAACTCCCAGTAGGCTGCGGGGCCTCGCCGCGCGGCTCCCGGCAGTGCCTACCATCCCCATCGCGCCCCGCGGGGCCGGGAAGGAGAAGCGGGTCCGGGAGCGCGCGGGGCGGCGCCTGCGCAGAGCGCGGCTTCCTGAGCGTCTGGTGGCGGCCGCCATTTTGTGGTGCCGCTTCCCTCTCCCGCTCGGGATCTGCGGCCGCGGGACCTGGCGCGGGGGCGACGCGGAGCGAGGGGAGCCGGGGCCGCCCGCACCCTCCTCACCTTCCCTTCGCCTCCGTGCGCCGCCGAGCCCCTCCGGCGCTGCCCCCGGGCGCGGCTGCGGAGAGCGGCGCTCGCCCACCATCATGGAAGACGACGGGCAGCCCCGGACCCTGTGAGTGGGGAGGGGGCGGCGGGGTGGGCATCGGGCCCGGGGCGGAGCGGGGCGGGGGCAGGGATGCGCTCCCGGGGAGCGGGGCCGGGGCCTGGAGGGGTGCCGGGGGAGCGGAGGGGGCTGAGCGGGACGGAGCGTGTGCGGCAGGGCCGGCAGCGGGGTCCGGGCAGGGGGAGCGGGAGGGGGGCGCGGCGGCCCGCACGGAGATTGCGCTGCTCCGATCCAAGGAAAACACGGGCGAACCGCAGCTGGACCCGGCGTATAACGGGGTCCATCCTCGGAGCCTCCGGGGTCCGTCCCCGGAGGTTTGGGGGTGCAGGCGGGGGTCCCAAACCTTTCCCGGAGGGCACAGGCCGCCCCCGGGCCCCCCCTGCACAGCGGTCCCGGCACTGGGAAAGTTCTTTGTGCTCTCCCGGCGGTGGGTGGGATGGGGAGCGCCGGGAAACCGGGAGGGATCGCTTTTCCCTCCAGCGTGTCACGGCGTGGTTCAATAACAGGGTATCGGGCCCAGCAGAAAGAAATAACTGTGTGTTGGCCGTGTCTCTCCGGGCTCTTCAGTCACTTGGTGGCTGTCATGCGTTTTCTGTTTAAAAATACAAATTTGAACATTTTGGGGGTTGCTGTTGAGTTCTTTTCAGCTTTGCAGATATGTTTTTGATGAATTTTCTTTGTCCTGTTGGCTTAAACGAGGGAGGCTCGCACTTGTGGTTGGGCACTTGAGAGCAGGGATTTTGTGCTGCTGCTGATTTTAACCAGCTCCCAGATTTCCAGTGCAGCTGCCAGAGGGTGTTTCGGGCTCTGTGAGCGGTGCCGCGTTCGGGCTGTCCCTGGGAGAAAGGCAGGCTCATGCTCGTGCTGCCCAGATGACAAACACAGCTCAGGACTGTGCAAATGAAATCTTTGTCTATTTAGCTTTCGGGACAGTAGCCTTCAGAAAAGCTCTCCAAGATAGTCTGGACTGAAAGCCACTCTGAAACAGAGTAAAATGTCTCATAATTCTGTTCTCTCTACCAAAATGATGACTTGGCATTTAAGGCTTCTCAAGGCAGTTCGTGTTTCTTCTCCTCTCTAGGTCTGCAAAGTTCTTTTAACTGGTTTATAGTGTAGTATAAGTACTTAGTCCTTGCTTCCTGGGATGTATGGTTTAAATAAGCATATCTGGAATGCTTTTCGTGTTGATTACCCAAATGATCTGAGTTTGCTTGGCCCTCAGAGCAGACCTAAGTTCGAGTGTTGTTTTAGAATAGGAGGAGGGAAACAGCAGAGTCACAGTGTTCTATTCAGTTTTATTTTCAAGGCTCCTTTCTTCATTATTGTCTCTTTTTCTTTCTTTTTAAGAACTGCTATATTCCCACTAAGTATTAAAGTGTTCTTTTAGTGCCAACAAGTTTGGGTACCACATTGGCCATGGGTCCTTCCCAGTAACATATCCATCAAGGACCTTACATAGCCCACTTGGTTACAAACAAGAAAAAAATAAATTTCTACTAAGATGTCCAAAATAGCATCTCTACAGCTGCCACAAATGGTTTATTGCACACATGTGACTGTTTCATTTGTTAAACTAATAAACAGCATGCACATTATTTCCTAGTAGTTCTGTAGTAACCACAATAATAAAGTGTTACTTTCCTGTAATTATTTGTAGGCTTTTTTCATATAAGATAAAAATTTCACTATAGCATTTTTTACATTTTACCTTCTTGTCCCTACTTTTTATCTGAAATGTCTTTAAATTTAGAATAGCAAGTTGTGTTTTAAAGATTATTATCCTGATCACTGCTTTTCATATATAGAGCAGTTGTGATCTCATAAATAAAACTCACTGTCCCCCAGGAACAACAAATAAAAATATTCTTAGTTGGACTTCTAAGTTTCCATTGTTTGGTTTATTTGAGGAGGGGGTGGGGGGAGTAAGTGAAGAACAAATTGTTTCAGTAGCTATTTGACCATGTGCAAAAGCAGTTGATTGATAGTATAAGCAGTACTTGAAGAATGCCTTAATTTTTCACTCCTGAAGGAATAAATGAAATTAAAAATATGTAAATTAGGAAGGATTTTTCTTTTCATCTTCTTATTTCTTTTAAATTTTCTTTTTTAACAGTTGCAAGTTTTTTGGTTTTTGGTGGTTTTTTACTTACAAAAAGCAAAACCTACCTAACCACTGTTCACTCAACATTTACACCCATCTTAAACAGCTCAGGAATAAGGGCTGTTTCAATTTGCTGTTCTTACAGGGCTGTTGTGTGGTTTCAAGTCATGATAGGTCACGAACCTTTAAAAGTTCAGAATATTTTCTGAGGGTTGATATAGAAAATGGACACCATTTGCATTTTTATTTCTTATCTTTATAGAGATGTGAAGAATAACCTTAGATATTTTTTTCTGCCAAAAAACTTTCCAAGAATGGGAGCCTTTCTGTGTAATTTGTCACATTTAATTTTTTAGCTGGCCCTAAAATGGGCTCTGAGGTTCTGATTTTTTTTTTCTTTTAATAGAACACTTGAAAGCTCTTTTTTTTCTGTGAGTACTGTTAGATTTCACAGGCTGTATCAAAGTCCTGCTTCTACTTTAAAGTTAAACTAAACTATCAGAAATCTGATGTGCTGCTAATGTTACTGCCTCTCACAGACAACCAGAAAAGTTCCAAAGTTGCATATTCTTGTTAATGCTTTTGGAAGTGTTTTGTGTTGTTTGTAGGTATTCAGTGACTGTTCTGAAGTCGCTGCATAGCTACAGCTGTTATCTCATCAGCCTTGCCATGCTGTATTCCAAGTCTGGAATGTGGATAAGGTACAGGAGTAAAGCTTCACCCGGATTCACTTCTCTTGAACTTCCTTTCAGTTCAGCTCTTGTACAGGAATGTTGCCTCTTGGAGGAGGCTACAGAGTGGATTATTCTTGGTATCATTTTATTTCCAGTAGCTCATAAACACTAGACAGAGTTGCTAGAATTTCCATGGGCTCCTGAGCACATCAGTTACCTTATTGTTTAACATAATTTCATCTTCTAAATATGGAAACTGCCATTTCTTGCATGTTGCCTGTGTGAGAGATAAATCACATTTACTATCTATCCTCAAAAAAGTATATAAGGGAGTTTGGTGGACCTAAAAGTAGTGACTGTAAATGTCCCTTTCTTACCTCCCTGTCTAGGATGCAATACAAACCTGTTTACCTTCAAAAAGAGAATTTTTTCTGCTCAAGCCAAAGAGTTGAGTTCCAAAACTCATTATGGACTGATACGTGCCTCTTGTGTTCTTTAAATAGTTCTACAACATCTCTGAATCTCAAGCAGTTTGTTATTTTTTGTGTTGTCAGCAGCATTCAGAAGTGTAGTAGATAAAAATTTATGTCAGGACATCTGTCTGTCTATGGGTTGTTGGGTTTTTTTTTTAGCTGCTTATTAATTGGTATTTAAGTGCTCCAGGCTTGCAGAAGGGAGCAAACACTATTGCCTGTGTGCAAAAAACCACAACTTTTGCTGCCCTATCACATCATCCGAGACCACTTATAAAAGTTTAGTAAGTGCTTCTGCTCTGCCGGGTTTTATAATTTTAAAAAAGTTTGCATAATATATCCTCTAGAATGTAACAGTCCAAAAAGATCAAAATAGCATGTTAGGAGTCTTCTGGTTTTTTTGAGGTGTGGTTCTGATAATTTTGATTTCATGAAGTAGAAGATGCTGTTCTATTACATCATGTATAAATGCAGCTGGAAAGAGGAAAGCTAGCCATAGTCTGGCCATGTGTAGTGGGTGATTAGCATCAGCTGAGTAAAGTTTTGTGTTTCCAGAAAGGTAAGGTGTCTGTTCCTAATGTGGTGAATATATTTATTTCTTTAGTTCTGTAGTATTCAGACATTTACACTGAAGAAGTTTGCTTGTATGTTTTTATTAAAGTCCTTTCTATCTAACTGTACTGAACGAGGTGATGTTACTGCAGTCTGCTTAAAGACATGAAAGTAACCATCAAGTCTAAGTTTTTAGTATATTGTTTCAAATTTGTAGAGGTTTGTATTCCCATATTTTACATTTAGTTGGAGAGATTTGGGTCTCTCTGGGTGTTGTCCTTGCTACATGAAACTTTACTGTTTGTGCAGAATTCTCAGTGTGTGCGTTACTGAAGTTTGAATTTTAGCAGCTTGGGAAGGGTGAGAATGCATCTGACTAATGGTAATATTGTGCACCAAGGCAGTATTTATCATCTACATTTAGGGAATTAATGGACCAGTAGGATTTCACATCCCATCTGAATCTAGCAGTCAAGGTGGTCCCGATTTTTATGAAAAGGCAGCTTGTTTCATAGCTAAGGTTCGTGATGCAACATTCTCACAACTGTCTTGCTGAAGACATGGTGATATCAAAAAACCACTTAGTATATCTTATATCTTCTAGCAGTTAGTATAGCTTTTCTTACCTTCATTGAATATATTGCTGAGGAATGGCTTTCCCTGGCCTTTCTTATTTTTTAGATTTTTGTCAGACCAAGAGGAATTCTCCAGCTTGATTTTCAGACTTTTTGTGTTTCCCAAATACATGTTAATATTATGCAGAAGAGGATGATGTTTGTTTTTTTTGTTAGTGTTAATTGTACTCTTTACTGCATCTGATTTGCAGTAGAAATAATGTTAATAAGACTTCACTGTTTTTAATTTCATATCAGTGTTACTGTATCAATGTGCTGTGAAGGCTCAGTATTAATGAATCCTGTTCTGCAGTATACAGAAGAAACCAGTACTAGCAATAAGCTGATCCTTTATGTTGGAATTCCTACTGGGATACACATTTTCCATCTGATTTTAGTAGTATCTGCAAAGGTTAATATTTCCACTAAAAGCTATTAGTGATTTACAATTTATTCTTGGTGAATGATTAACAAAAATTTAGTTAATATTGCAAAAAAGAAAGTATGGATGAATGTTTAACTACTAAGTTTTCAGGATAGAGCTGAAAAGTCAGTGAGATGGACAGTTTGTCCTGTAAGGGGTCTTGGAGTTCTGCAGTTTTTAACTTCTCTACTGAAAAGCTTCGTAACAATACAGGCTTCTGTTAATGACTTGTGTTAATTCATACATATTTAATAAGAAACTAACGAGTACATGAAGGATTTTAGTGGAGGTTCTGTATTTAGGTGATACTTCAGAAACTCACTCTGGATCGTGTAGCTTTGGAGTCCTGCTGAGAAAGTGCAGAATTGCCCCACAGTTGCTGAAAGAAGAACAACATAAACAAACATCTGTTGATAACATTGTGTGATGTTCTGATGAAAACAAACAGTGTCCTTTTTAATTTTGCTGATCCAGATGAAAGTCCAGCTGTCGAACACAAAATTTACATTTCAGAAATTTTCAAGGGTTGCCTCTCAGAGCAATTTCAGAGCACACCTTTAGTTAACTCAAAATAAATTTGTGAGCAATACGAAACGCTTGTTCACATTTATGTTCACTGTATTAACAGGTCAGGCTGACTTTAGTTTGCAGTTTTGTGACGTTCTGTAAATGACCAGAGTAAAATGAATAAAATCTATATTATTTCAACTTTTAAATCACAGAAGATTCTGCTTATCTTACTGGTTGCGCTTGAATTCTTTATGTCTTGAGAGGCTTATATGTGAAGATGATGAATGTCCCTCTGCTCATGGCTTTTGACATATGTTACTGTGACAAGCCTTTCTCTTAACTGATCACTTCATTTACACTTTGATCACAAATTAGTCACATTGTTAAAAAGAATTTAATTTTGCCTTCACTACTTTCTCAGCGATTATTGTGACCTGGTAAATCTAGGACTTTTCTCTAAACTTAATAAGTATTTCAAGACTTGGAATTACTTCTCAAGATTTACAAACTAACAAAAATCAAGAAGTCAGGGTGATATTAAAATAATGCTGCCAGAATTTGGGGGGGGATATTACAAAGGTGGGGGCTGTTGAGATAGATGCTGTACAGTGCATTCCTATGGCAGAATTCTGCATAAATTGCCTTGTCTGTTGGTGAGTGGGCTGGCTTTCCAAATGTTCAGGAAAACAGAAAAGTTGAGTTGGTTGCTTGCAAGGCAGCACAATTTGTCCGAGAGCTGCTCCTGAGCTCATGGGAGTTAGATGTGTGTTTGTACCCAAATTCAGAAGTATTCTTGATGAGATACTCAGTGGGAAGTGAAACTTAAAATATCATTGCCCAATTGGTTGCTTGTTCTGCACAACATTCTTGAGCAATGTTCTTCGTGCTTTTGACATCTCTGTGCCAAAGAAATGATTGGCACTAGGTCATGGTGTCCAGTGTTGTCTGAATTGAGCTTCATTCTCAGTTATGTGGCCAATGTTATGATTTAGAAACAACATGAGTACTGCATTAAAACTATGAAATGATTTGTAAATATTGTCTTTAAGATACCTGAGATGCTTTAAAATGAGATTCTTTATAATTGATTAAGTTTTTAAAACCATAATTACATTTTAAAAGATGACAATTTCTGGTTTAAAATCTTGGTTTTTTGTTTCCTTGTGTAGCTATGTAGGAAACCTCTCCAGAGATGTGACTGAGGTTCTCATACTTCAGTTATTCAGCCAGATTGGACCATGCAAAAGCTGTAAAATGATAACAGAGGTAAGGCCTTCCACATCTGGGGGGGTAGCAAATAAAATGTAACTTTATCCCAAGTTGTCCAAAACAGATGAAGTTGAGGGCTTCTTTTGACATTACTGGCAGTGGGTTTCTTTGGGTTGATCGTGTTTGGCTTTGGGGATAACTTTTTGCAGGAGAGACCTGGTGGGTACAATCCTGTGCTTTTTGCCGGTAGCCCTGACATACCTTTTATCAGCTGGTGATGAGATCCCACTTTATTTAAAAGATTACCCCCTCTTTGCAGAGCCACATTGTTCTGATGATCAGAAAACTTATTTCAAGTGTTATTCATGGCTGTTCTGTACATTTTTCACTTTATTTGAACATGAGCCTCAGTAACTCTTGTTCCTTTTGAATAAATGATTCTTTGCTATGGATAAAAAATAAGAAATTCTTCAAAATAAGTTTGACTCTTCCTCAGCTTTTTCTGCACTAGTTCAAATACCTCTTGTCTGCACCAGAACAAATAGCTCTTGTCTGCACTTGTCTATTCTTAAATTAATTTTTCCTTGAAACAAAGTGACAAAATTTCCATAGTATTCCAGATAAATTCTTTTTGCACAGAGTGTTGGTAAGTATTAATGCTTTCTTATCTCCATTGTAAATACTCTGGTACCTTTATAGTTGGCAGCCATTTCTGCAAGCTTTTTGACACATCCTACAAAACTTCTCTCCCTCTGGTATTTTTCCTTCCTTCTACGTTTATAACTAGTAAGCTTTGAGCAGGCAGACTCTAATCTGAACTTCTGCCAGGTTTAAGCTTTGGTTCTTCATCTCTGGTTTCTGTATACTCTTCATACATTTTTACTACATCTTATGCTTGAAACTAACTTGTAATTACAGATTTCTTGAAGACAGTTACATTGCATTTTTGTCAAGGTTGTTAATGAAAGTATTAGAAGGCAAGTCTTGTGACCAGACTTCTTTAGGAATGCTAGCAGAAACTCCCCTGTGGGCTGCTTCTCCTTTCAATATGTCATACAGCTTGTTTATTTCTTTGTTTTTAGTTTATTATCAACTTGCTGCTTCTTTAATCACTCTCATCTTTGTCTGGACTAATAATTTCCTGTGTGACGCTTTTCTCTGCTGCATTTGCTTTATGTTTATTGGAGAAAAATGACAGAAGGCTGACAGATGACAGTTGTTAGTTTTTCTCTGAAGAAACAGTTTTGATTGTCATGTGCTCTACAGACATAAGGTGCTGCTGCTCCCACCTTTGGCTGGGTGAGAGCTGTTAGCATCAGTTTGGTTTCTTGAGGAGCAGGTGAGAAATTCCAACATTTTTACCTTGGTTGAGGCTTTGTGGTTTTAAGATCTTTCCATAAATGAGACGTCTTTATGAAACAAGTAGATAAACAAAAATTGCTGGCAGCTGTATTTAGTCACACAGAGGTGACTGCACTGGGCTGACCTCAGCACCTGCCAACAAGCCGTCACAGAAGTGCAGGCTGGATTCTAGACTGGCACTGGCCTGCAGCTGTCACAGGATCTGTCCATGGTGTCCATCCTTCTACAGTGTGGTAAACCTGTCCTAGGAGCTGAGTTATTGTTAGGTGGTTCTTACCATTGTTGGTAACACCTTCACCTTTTAAAAATCTGTGATTTTTCTGTTTTAGCCAGGCATACCAAGTCATTATTTTTCTTTTGTAGAGTATGTGACATGAATGCATCAAGTGTTGAAAAATTTCAATTTCTTTTGGGGGTATATAATACTCAGGCTGGTGGCACACTATTTGTAGATAGTGTGAACACCTAAAGATCTGAGTGTCTGCAAAAGAGATTCTTCTCATGTTCAGACAAGTTCTCAGAGCTAAAGAAGACCTCCCTACAATCTAAAAGTAATGCTGCACTTCAGCTGAAGCATAAACTACACTAAATTTTCTAAAGGAGCCTTAAATGAGTTTCCCAAAGTAGTGTGGGAGGAAGGGTGAATTAAGGCTTTCTTTTTGGGGCGTCTGAGGTGAGTGTAGAGAACTTGTGAGAATTTTGTGATTGAAACTTCATAGTCTCAGGTACATTTTCTCCCATTTGTTCATTGTGCATCCTTTAGAGGCCCCAAGTACTGACAGTGTTAAGGAGAATGACTTCAGACTCCATGACCATTTTAGGTGTATAAAGGCCTTGTGATCTGTCCAACTGTTGCATCTTGACAGCTTCAGAAGTAGACAGGACTATGTTTCAAGCTGTACAATCCAGTTTTAGGGGGAAGGATTAGAATTGTTCATCAATGTAAGGGTGTATGAGTGATCAGAAATTAAATAGGAATGCTGGAAAAAGCTTCTCTTAGCTTGTGTTACAGCTGTGTTCTACCTGGCACTGGGGGAGGTTGGTAGGTGAGAATACTGATGCCAGAACAGGTCTTCTGTGCTAGACCCTTCCCTATCCATGTGAGAAATAACTTGTTTAGGGTAATATTAGTGTTTATCATCTTTTGGTCTGTGCACATGATGAATAGTTAATGGAAATGTTTTGGTTAGAGTTTTTTACTCATTACATCTTGGAGGTAGATCAAATCCAGTGTTCAGGTTGGCATTCTCGACGTCCTTTCCACTTGATCAGCTTTTCAGAAAACTCTTCTGTTCTTTGCACTTTATACTCTGGTATATTTATTACTTCAGTGACCTCTGTCAGTGAGTATTTTTAAAGGTGATTTGATATGCCATCCTACAAAAACAGGTTGTACTCAAGGTTTAACAGAGTTAAGAGTCAATTAATTAATATCCTTTTCCTTCAAACTATTTTGAGTTCTTTTCAAAGGTTATTTCCCAGTTGTTTGCTATGGCATTTTTAACTTGAGACTGACACTGTGCAGCTTCCAGGTTGCTGCCTGCTGGTGGTTTTCAGTCAAATAAAAGGAAAGACTTCCTAAGTAGGACAAGAGAAAATTGGTGAAAATGTCTGGGGAATAAATCTTTCTAGCTTTGAGTATATGCATGAAGCAGTTTTGTTCTTCTCTCCATTCTTCCCCTTTTCCCCCCCCTTTCCATCCAGTTTGCAGATCACTTTTCTGATCAGTTATTTTTAGTTCAGTAAACTTCAGTCCTCATTCAGAGCAAGCTATCCTTCAGAAACTGCTAGATCTTTAATAAAAAAATCCATCTTAATAATTCTTGCATTGAAGTGTAATGTCAAAGGCTATTTCATAAATCTGATGCAAATCATTCTGAAAGTTTCTAGCTATAAGTAATATATTTTCCTGGATTTTCTTCTCAGCAACCCGATAGCAGAAGGGTCAACTCTTCTGTTGGATTTTCTGTTTTGCAGCATACAAGCAATGACCCTTATTGCTTTGTGGAATTTTATGAACACAGAGATGCAGCTGCTGCATTAGCTGCTATGAATGGGAGAAAAATTTTGGGAAAGGTAAGTTGCTCACATGGTAATCTTAGATTTAAAGAATGTAGATTTGCGTGAAAGTATTAATAAAACCACTGAAAATGTTTTACCAAGATTAAATATTGATAGAATAATATTTTAAAAGTATTGATATAAAAAAAAGTAAGTCTTGTTTAGGAAATGTATTATTTGTGATGTTCTGTTTATGATGGTGTTTTATATTAAATGATGATTTGTAAACGTTGGAAGTTGTAACCCACCCTTGAATGAACTTATAAAATGTAAGAATTTTGTGAATTTATACTAAATCTTATACTTGTTTTCAGGAGGTCAAAGTAAACTGGGCAACAACACCAAGTAGCCAGAAAAAAGATACATCCAGTAAGTAATGTAATGCCACAGTATCACTTCTACACAAATACTTCACAAAGTGGTAATAATTTATCATAAATGCATTTAAACATAATTTTTCTCCCTCCCATCTAGTGTTTAATAGAATTTTGTGAACTAATTCTTCTGTTTCTGCTTTACAACTGGGGAAACCGGAGTGGACAGATTAAATTGCTGCTGCTCTTCACATGGAATCCTGAGCGTTCCTGTTTCCCAGTGCTGTGTGCAGAGCATCAATTTCTCAGGAGCTGAAACTTCAGATAGCAGTTAAATATTTGATTAGTAAATTATTTATTTTCAGATCACTTCCATGTGTTCGTTGGGGATTTAAGTCCAGAAATAACAACAGAAGACATCAAGTCAGCATTTGCTCCCTTTGGTAAAATATCGTAAGTATCATCATAAACATTTCCATTATCAGTCAGAAAATGTTGTAGTGAAAATGTGTTTCTAAGTTGAAATGTTATTTCTTATCTGTTGAGATATTTTTTCTGCTGTTCATTTCCTTGTGCTGGGTGGGGGGTTTGCATCTCAGTGTGTTTTACAATGTAAATACAGTAATGTAATTGTGCTCTGGTTTGCTGAAAGCAATGTGCTTTTAACCTAATTTATATGCTAATGTCCTTCAACTTTTTATTAAAATTTAATTACTGCTCAAAGTGTGATTTTTTGGTGTTGAGAATGTGTACAGAGTAGTGACTTGACAACTGGTATATATTGTATCCTGGGTGTGTTTTATGTGCATTTTTGCTGCATTTCATTGGCAGTGTGGAAAACTGGGCAATTGGAATATAATTCTATAAAGCATCTAGTTAATAACTTGGGAATGTTTTAAAAAAAGCTAATACTTAGGAGAATGAAATCTGGTTTTTTGGATGATAATGGGATGAATTACAATTATTATATCTTAAATGAAAGAATGGTGGCTTTACAATATGTGCACATTTCTGCCAGTTAAGAGAATGTTTCTTTAAACTTCTCATGGACAATTCAGGTGATACTAAATCACCTGATGTTCTAATTGAACATATTTAACATTACAAAATCCTTGAGAGTGCTAAAGTATATGTGTCCTAAAGAGTACTGCTACAAAAAAATCTGTTAATCTTCTATCAGTTTATCTTTATAAAAATCAAAGTTGCACATGAACGTTTTTGTACTACTTTACAGGAATATATTTCTTAGAACAAAATTCTTATTTTTCTCTTGTTCTGTACGCATATTTTTAAATGAATCATAAATCTTATTTCTTACCTCTGCTGTTTTGTTTACTTTGCTTTTTGTCTCTTAATGTGGTAAGTAGTACTGTTTTAAAAATCAATTTAAAAAGAATAATTCAGGTTTCTGTTTCTCAATCTATATTTATACCTGAGACCTGCAGTTTTTCTAAAGTCCAAGTCACAATTAAAAGTAATAGCATTCTGGTTATTTTGCAGAATTGCTCATAAGAATGGACAGGATCTTGAAGGCTAACTGCAAGGAACTGTGCACACTGGAACTCAGTTGTAGATTTTTTCTCATTTCTATTTATTCTTATTATACATTATTTATATATACATATTTTAGTATTTACATTTTAACATTCTATATTCAGTGCAGTTCTATATTTCCAATCATTTTAACTTACTCACTAAAATTTCTGTGTAAATTTGTTGTTTTCGTACTGGTGTGCTTAGCATTGTTGTTAGTTTTATTCTCCTTTCTTAAATTTCTGAAAATGTCAATTTTTCAAAATTTACAGCTACCCAAACTCCAAAATGATGGTAGAGAATTGACCAAGAAAAATAAAGAAATCTGTTAACAGGCCATGTATGCCTTTTAATTCCTATTTTTTCCTCTTTTTCGATTTTTTTAATATTTCATATATTTTGTATCACTAGGCAGAAGACATTTAACTATTTAGAAAATGCATGGTAAATTAGATAGAATTGTTACAGTAATTTATAGAACAGTAAACCTTAGAGGACCCTAGCCAATAGAATATTAGAAAAGGAAACTTTGTTTCTCTTATACTTCAAATTTGAACATTCTAGTTATAGCCAGTATAGGTTATGTGCATAGGTTGCATGTTTATTACATGTTATTTTTTTTGTCCTACTGCTTTTTTCTAACAGGTAAAGAAGCAATAGGGAGAGTTCAGGAATGACTGTAGTTTTAGGGCTAACTGAATTTATAAGAAAAAATTATGCTCACAATACAGTGTGTGTGGTTCCTTTTAGTTTTTATTTTGCAGGTTATCAATACTACCCTCATATAGCTGTGCTTCTTTTCACAGGGATGCACGGGTAGTTAAAGATATGGCAACTGGAAAGTCAAAAGGCTATGGTTTTGTATCTTTTTATAACAAACTGGTGAGTAATCACAATGCAGGTTTAAAATAGTTCCTATTTTCCATTTTTAGTTTTGCCTGTTTATGTGTTCACTGTTTATTAGACTTCACCCAGGGAAACAAATTTACATGTACAGGAGCTGTATGTATGTTTAGGACAGCATGAGGAAACTGTGAATCATTTTCCTTAAATATTTTGCATAGGAAAACCACACAGTTTCAGGATTTTAGGCACGTAAAGCCTGTTTGTGTGGTCAAAAGTCCTACATGTCAGATCTCTTTTGATGTTCTATAACAGTTACCTGGAGCTGTCATAATCAGAGAAAAAAGTTTTAATTTCTTCAGATTTGCCAATGCCATAAGATACTGCAATCGAATGCCTTGATTTAGTGTATTTTTCCAGTTACACTTTCTTTGTTCTGTGCTGCGGCTGAAAAAGCAAGGAGTAGCTGTTATTTCCTTGTACCACTCTTCCCTCATCATACAGTTGTGTTTGGTTCCTGTGACCTGAGGGGAACTGTAACAGTCATGGAATAAAAGTTATTGGATTCTTTTCAGATGCAGCCTTAAAAACTCCAATTTGAAATTTGTATTCATTCTACGAAATTAATGGATGAATTCTAAACATAATACTAAAAGGTACTCTAATGTCCTGATTGCTGCTCATTCCCACAGCACCTGTAGGGTTATGGTGTGACTGTTCTGAGCAGGTACTTCAAGGCCTGTTTTTCAGAGTGTATCATTCTGTTAGATTTGGTGAAGTGAGATGTGCTCCCAGACTTCAGGTACTCCAGCCTGAGTTCTTAATGCGTAACGCAGTTAAGAGAAAATTGAACTCCTGCATTGGACTGCATCAGTTATGGCTTGGGCTCTGCTCCATTTTTGTCTCAGCTGTGATCCTCAAGCAGGGTAGTAGTAAGATTCATCAGACAGTATTTCCTTTCCTATTCCTTTATGTATTCACCATGTTTTAGGAGCCACGGGTGTTCAAATCAATTGGGGTGGTTTGGTTTTGTCTTCTAGATTGAATCTTTCTTATTGATCATCTTTTGGAATTTCATTTTCGTATTTCTGTGTTTTCAAAATGGGTACTCAGTATAATTAAAACTAGAAAGATCAAGGTCCTGAGTTTGAGAAGAGAATTCTAGCTGGGAGCAGCTCACCTTTAACTTGTCTACATTTTTTTTGTCCCTTGTGCTTGGCAGTTTTTTCCTTAAGCTTTGTGCCCTTGGAAAAGCATTTCAGATATGCATTATTTGCTGTGCCTGTCTTCTTCCAAAGCAATTGGGAGACAAATTGCTTCTTGAAGCTGTTACCAAACTTATCCTTGCTGACCAGATGTTTCTGTTTACACTGTGAACTCAAAGATTGTCTTCAGTTTCATATTCAGGATTAAAAGTGGGCTGTGGATTCTCATGTGTGTTCATATGATGCCTTTAATGTGTAGAGAACTTACAAAGCATCCATTGCACACCTCCAGGAAGCAAAAGAAACATTTAATGATTTAATTTAATTTAATGATAGTTGTTTTATTTCAGTGATTGGTCCTGACATCTTTGTGACCTTTCCACTTTCTTGGGCAGCTTTTGAACATTCTAATTCAGATGCTTGTATAGTATATGTATGTATGGTATAAATGTGTGTAGGTGTACATGTATATATGTGGCATATATGCAGGTAGTGTATATGTATTATTGCTGTTGGCTTCTAACCAGAGAATGGATGGGAGGAAGTTTTTACCAAATTACCTCTGAGGGCCTTCCCTGTAACCAGTTGCCTTCACGTTAATTAATGTTTGCTTGCTATGATTGTTCAGAATTTCATACTCTTCTAGTACTGTTACTGGTTTTGTCAGTGCAATTAACTGATAATCAAGTCTTGGGAGTAGATTTGTACATGGTTTTTGTTTGGAAGTGCTACAATCTCTGTTTTAATCTCTTCAGGATGCAGAAAATGCTATTGTACACATGGGAGGCCAGTGGTTGGGAGGCCGCCAGATCAGAACTAACTGGGCAACAAGGAAACCACCAGCCCCCAAAAGTACACAAGAAAGTAAGAGCTTCATGTCATGCTGTGTTGTGTTTGCTGTCTTTTCACTGTTCAGTGGGGGAATAAAACATAAGCCAAAATCATGTCACCTAAATCACATACTAGCTTGCCTTCCAGATCTTGATTAGAATATTTTGGTATGTTGTATCAGCATAGCGGTGGCACTCCTGGTGTGTCATAAAATATTGAATGTGTTTGTTAAATGTGAAATTCATGCTTGTGTATGAGGTAAGTGTCTGGGTTACAGTCAGCCCACTGCTGAAAACCAGCCTTCTCTCTTTATAGATAATACAAAACAGTTGAGATTTGAAGACGTAGTAAATCAGTCAAGTCCAAAAAACTGTACTGTGTACTGTGGAGGAATTGCCTCGGGGCTAACAGGTATGAAGTGTTCTCTTATTTCTTATTATGAAACTTTTTTGACACCAGGATGATTACTAATTCAAAAATATCTTACTTTGTAGATCAGCTTATGAGACAGACTTTTTCACCGTTTGGACAGATTATGGAAATAAGGGTGTTTCCAGAAAAAGGTTACTCATTTGTCAGGTATGGACAGAGAAAGCAAAATCCCTGGGTCTGTGCATGTAGTAATGCTTCATCTCTCTATAATTTCACTTGATTGAACTTGTCCTGATACAATAAAGGTTGTCACCATATATTCATAGAATAATTTGGAACTTGTAAAAAGGGCCACCAACATTTTTTACCTGAGAAGATGAATGTTTGTGAAAGCAGATGTGTTTCTCTGGATTTCCTGTATGTATGGAGTCACTGGTTTTTAAGTAATCAGGTGGAAATAAAACATAACATTAGCTTGTTTTTTACATTTTTTAGGTTTTCAACCCATGAAAGTGCAGCACATGCTATTGTTTCAGTTAATGGAACCACAATTGAAGGACATGTTGTTAAATGTTATTGGGGTAAAGAATCCCCTGATATGACTAAAAACTTCCAACAGGTAACTGTACTTAACCTTTTCTTTGTATTACAAAAGCAATTGTGTTTATACCTGTAATGACTTCCCAGTTATAATGGCTAAATTTTGTGGTGGAGTTCTTATGAAGTTCCATGTTCTGTCTCAGTTATGTTCCAGTTCATCAAATTGGGCTAGTGATTTTGATGGAATATCTGTTACTGTCTTCTGGATATGATCCAAGATAGGGAGAAACTTTGAGGTAATTCTAATTCTTGCTGTTTTGCTAACTGCAGATTAGGTGGCTGTCCAACCAAAAATAGTCTTTGGGGTTTCAAGCACACACAAATATATTTTTCAGTGCAGGGATCTAATTAAGTCATAGTGACATCTTATTTTTCAGACCTCATTATTGCTTGTTTTAGCTCTCTGATTGATATAGTCAAAACTTTGCCTTCAGCACCACAAATAAACCATCTCTAGAACCTGAAGTACAATGGATTATTCTTTCTGCAGGTGGATTACAGTCAGTGGGGACAATGGAGCCAAGTATATGGAAATCCACAACAGTATGGGCAATATATGGCTAATGGGTGGCAAGTACCATCGTATGGAATGTATGGCCAAGCATGGAATCAACAGGGTTTTGGAGTAGAGTGAGTAATTATATTTAATTTTTTTAGAATATTCCAAGAATGCTGTACCTTAAGTTTCAGGTTCATTTAGGTCAAGGATTGCACAAGGTTTCAAACTTTAAGGGGGGGCTCCTTTGTGCTTAAGGTTTATTTTCAGTGCTTGCCATGAGCAGTTACTGGGGTGAGTCACTTTGACTTGTACCTGATGGCACATTTCATGTGTGATGGAGGCACAAAGATCACCCAGGGTGGTAAAGTTTTGGGTGGTGGTCTGGTATCTAAATATATTCTGGATTGTGACTTGAGGTGGTGAGTCTGAGCTAGCAGCCCTGATATTTGCCTACAGGGAGAGAAGGAACTAGACACAGACACTTAACTTGTGCAGTTACAGAATTTGGGTGGGCTTTAAATAATGGATCTCTTGAAGACTGAAGTCTTCACACAAACTCTTTGTTTTAACATAATTTTGAAATAACTTTTTTAGTTCTTCATTATCTGGTGCCAGTTAAACATATTAAGCCCTGATAAACCTATCACTGGTGTTCATGCCCATGAGGTATTGGGTATTTCTTGCATTTCTGCATCACTGATGTTGAGTTCCAGCCACCTGTGTGTGTTCATGCCTTTGGAGGCAGGTGCCATATCCAACTGGTAGCCAAGGTTTGTGGGGTTTTTTCTTCTTTGTTCTTAAAAAGCTCGTGATATTTTCAGGAATCACATGTTGTAGAGCTTAACCTGAATTACTCATTAAAAAGAAGAAAATGGTCTATTTTGACACAAGTAGTTGTGTAGGAAGTATGTTTTTATGTTCTCCTTTTATTTATTTATTTTTTTTTAATTTGCTTTTCACCACTTTTTTTAACCATCCTGTTTCTTTTTAAGCCAATCTCCATCTGCTGCCTGGATGGGTGGATTTGGTGCTCAACCTGCCCAGGGACAAGGTGCTCCTGTAATACCTAACCAAGCTGGATATGGTATGGCAAGCTACCAAACGCAGTGAGCTGGGACTCTGTTTAAAAGTGTGTATTTCATGATAGGCTGCAGTTTCCAGTAACATTCTGAAGACTGGAATGTAGACAATGAAAAAAAAAAAAGAAAATATTTATTTTAAAAATGGAAATGTTTGGAACCTTTAGCACAGCTTTGCTTTGGTGAAGGACACAAATGTCTTCTAGTTCTGCCTTTTTAAGTTTTTGTTCATGATGGATATGAACATGTTTTTCTTTGTGTACAAAAATTAAAAATAAAGTCAATAAAGACAATTCTGACTACAAATTTTGATATAGTAGGAGACATGGCTAATGAATTTGATCTTTAGGTTACCATTCCTTTTTTTTTTTTTTTGTTTTGTTTTGTCTTCAGTGTTTTATATCATTGTGCTTTTAAGAGAAATGAAATGAAAAACAGCGAGTTGCTTTTAGTTGAACACACATCCTGAAATAAACTGTGGACCAATCACTACAACCTGCGAGACAGTATTGAGTTTTCAAGAAACCTATGGACATAGCTCGAAGTATATGTAGGTCTTGGAATAATTTTTTTAAAAAATATTTAATTTTTCTACATGCTTACAGAAAACAACTGATACAATGAATAGTTCAGTCTGAAATGGAAAACAGTACTGTCTGAGAAATTTCACATAACTTTTACTGTCCACATTCAGGCACACGTTGAAACTTTTCAGAGCTGGTTTGCTTGTTAAAACTGTAGTAGTTTACATTTCATTTTGAGAAGTAAAAGCGTTTTTACAAGTATATTGTTTGTATTCAAATCAGACAGTCATACTTGGGCTTTTACATGAAGTTTGAAGGCTACACATTGTAAATATTTCATAATTACAGTGTTTCAAAAGCATGCTCAAACATAGAAGTAGCAATGTAATTATTCAAATACTTAATATACCCTACTGCTTTAAATGCAGTAGATTGACAAGAATGTGCAAGACTGACATTTCCAAAGTTGGCTATTATGTAAAGTTACATAAAGAACTATAACAAAGAGCCTTAATTTTAATTTCATAAATCTTTAATGCATCACCTTTTTGTCATTAGAAATACAAATTTTTTGCTTTACATTATTTGGTATGTAAATACCTTGGTTAACAACCTTGTAAACCTATTTCAAGGTTATTATAAGTTGTATAGTATCTTGAGTGTTTTGAAAAATCTTGATGTTTTTTAAGTCTAGAAATATTTTGCCCAAGAATTTTTTAACAAGATTGTTAAAAACATCTTATTTTAGAGAATATTCAATGTGCCATTTGGTAAATGGAGATGCAGTTGAAACAGTACACTGAGTTGTGACTTATTTTTAATTAAAGTTTTTTGTCTTTATGGGTGGTTTGCATGTGATGAACTTGTACAGAGGCTGGGTTGTTTGTGTACTGAGTGTGTAAATGGATAAATCATGAAGATGTTTAAATGGTATACTTGGGTTATTTCTGAATTATTTTATGGATACATTGATATAAACTGCCTCAATAAATTTGAAGTTGAAAATGAATGTAAGTTAGATATAAGTAATGTGTCCTCCCTGTGACAGCTAGAGGGTGCAAATGCCTCAGCTGTAATCTGGAATGCTGAGGCAGGCACGGTTGGAAGGGAAAGAGTAGGATTTGCAGTGGTAGTTCAGTGAAGCAAACTTGCATTTTAAAAGAAGCAAAGTTTGGTTTTTAGAGATGGTAGTTCTAAGTGAGTGTCTGAGAAGCTGTATATTTTCTCTTTCCTGCTTCTGACCATGCAGGTGTTGCGAGGTAGAATAGTCTGTTTTGAAATGGAGATTTGCAGTTGTGTTAAACCCAGCCAGGTTGTGCAAATAACTACACTTATTGCTGTAGCAAATCACATGAGGGTTTTCTTTTATTGACGTGTGAAGTAGTACCTTGACTTTTAGATCAGGTTGAAAGTGAGATGTACTGGAAGAGCAGTTTAGTCAGTTGGCTCAGCTGCACCAGAGGTACTTGTGACTCTGGGCATCTAATGCATGCAATAATGACTGAAGTTAGTGTGGAACCGGGTGCTCGTGTTGGCAGAATTGGCCCTTTATCTCCTTTTCTCCTGTATGGTATCTGTAGTGTCTTTCTGCTCAAGATAGGACTCTTGTTTTTCTATACATTTTGTACATATGTGTATATCTACGCGAGGATCGGCCTATACATTGTAGTTTGGAAAAACCTCACGAGTAAGTCTGTGTTTTTGTTACACTCAGCCGGTTTAAAAAGTCACGAGTCAGTAGAGATACAAATTGTGAGTTCCTTTAGGATTTCTTAGACTTCACTTGAAATCTGGGGTTTCTACATCCTTCTAGGTGTTTGCCATATGGCTGTTCTGGGTGCATGCTGGTGTGGAGGCAGTTTGTTCTTTAGGCGCTACTGAAGATATAGATGATGCAAGTACATTGCCACATAAATGCCCATATAAATGGGTGTGAGATTAAGGCAGTGATCTTTCAGGTCTCAATGTGTAGATCACTTTAAATCTGATTATTTAATATGCCTGCTGTAGAGCTGGGCCGTACCTGACCTGTATTTCAGGATGAAAGATAAGATATTACCTTCTGATTTAAGTCTTTTGTCATTGATTTTTATACAGCTTTTCTGTAATGGTGATATTTCTTCGCAGACTGCTCAAGGTGTGAGGGTCTCCAGTGTCCTTTAATGTTTCTCTAGCACTGCGAGGAAGAGTTGTAAATTAGATTGCTTTTTACTCAGTAGCATTCATAAATGCATCACTGACAATTTTTTGGCACCAAAGAGCCTCTTGCACCATACTGCTTTTATGAGTGACACTTACACTGTTGTAATTTCTCTAACTACAGAAATTGACCACTACCTAACCCTTACCACTAGGATTTGGATTTCAGAAACTGATTTATTATGGCTTAAGTTGATGCGTGCAACCTAAACCAAGGTTGTAATCTGCATTTGCAGAAAATGTTCAATAAAAGTGGAACATGATAAAGGGCTTATCCTGTATTTGTCATCTGTCAAAGCATTGTCCCTCTTTGCTGTAAAACTGACAACAGGCAGACAAGGCTGAACTTGTAAACTATGCACTTGCAATCATGTAAAAGATGTTTTATTTAAAAAATTTTCATGCAAAATCATTTTGTATTTTGCAGAGTTGCAGTAGTCAGGCTGTAAATCTAAGGTTACGTGTAGCTTCTCATCAGTCCTGCCTCCTTGTGTATATTTGCTAACAATTTTTAGACATACTCTTCCTGCAGAACCTTCTTCTTACTAAGATAACTTCATGAGAAGCAATTCACTGTACCAGAACCATTGCCTTCATTTCACTCAAAAAAGTCTCACAGTGAATAAGGCTTAGTTTTGCAGAAAAATAGTGATTTGTTTTTCTTGTGTTTGTACACAAGGAAGCAGACTTAAACTGTATGGACATGATTAGTGTCTGATACTTCTTAATTATCTGACTGTTTTTGAACAAGGGCACAAGTGTTTGTTTTAATCACGTGAAACTGTTTCCTGGTCAGCAATAAAAGATTTTGTTGCACTGTTCTTACATTGCAAGATACAGGCAATCTTTTGTTCAGTATACTTTCAAAAAAATGGATGGGGTTTGTGAAGAACTGCCTTGTTCCAGCTTGAATTTTCATATATAGATATAATCCGGGATCTGGATTGTGACTGTAAGAGCAAAAGAAGGTTCTCTTGAAAGTGAGTGAAAATTTATTTGTTCTGATCACATGTGGTGCCTGTCCCACATTGATAAATTTAAGGGTTTCACTATGTAATGAAGTTTCTGTTCGTAAAAAGGCAACTGCAAGGCAGTAGCTTCTGGGAAGGTCTTTGTCGTGTTTCATTTCAGCTGACTTCTATGAATCCAGTTGATTGTGTAAAAAAAACCCTTAAAAGTTGTTGTGCTTTTCAGTATCACATGGATAAAATCCCATCCTGCTGTACTATAATTTCAAATCAAAGAAAATGCTGAAGTGTTTATTGAATGTTTTACTTGAAAAAGAAACAGGACTTCATGTTGACAAGTGAGCACTGATTGTGTTGTCCTTGTGAGGCTGTGTGCTGATGTAGATCATGGATATGTGAATGACATGCTCTGCTCACTGACATTTAAAGGGTAATGACTCAAAACGTTAATTTGACATCAGTAATGATTATTTGAATACAAGTTATTCTTGCTTAAATACACAGCTCCTTATGCTTTGATTAAAGCTGATCTGAATCTTACTGGTTATTAAAGTATTCTTGATATGCTGTGGGAAGAAACATGGCTTTGCCTTCTATCTTAGTGTTGAAACTGTCAATAAGGCATCAGAGTTGCACAGACTGTTTTTTGTTTAGAAGAAAAACACTTAATGGAGTTGTCAGGGAATTCAGTGTAAACTGCCTTTTCTGTACTGATGGGTGATGGTGTTTGAATGTTTCCCTTGTTAAACAGTGGCTCAGTTACCATTCCTTGCATGAACCTGGTTCTCTCACAGATCCCAGATTCTCAGCAGCTGTCTTTCCCAGCTGCTGGCATGGAAGGGAGGAGGAGGAGGAAGGGGAATGATGGTGAGAAGAGGTGGTAGAGCCCAGTGTGCCTGGTGCAGCAGCAGCAATGCCAAGGCAGATTGTCAAACACGTTTAAGATCACAACAGGTTTACACAGACACTGCAGCAGTCAGTACCCCAAGGGTTGTAACCATTCAGACACAAACTTGTTTCTTCTGCCTGCTTAAAATAATGTGGCTTTAAAATTACAAAAGTAGAAACCACATAACCTCTTTGGTTCCTCTGACAATAGGTGCATATTAATCAGCCAGCCTAGAACACCAAACGAAGGTGACTAAACAAATAAAGGAGAAAATTGCATTAAGCATCTGAATTTGTAGACTTTTGCGTAATGTAAATGTCATAGTTTGGCATTCTGTTGCATGTCTATATTGACCTTTTTGTTTGTATAATTGAAGTAGTTTCAGATATGCACAGCTGGTCGTTGAACATCTTCCCGTGCTTGACAACTTCTGGAACAGGGATGGATAAGAACTGAGTAAGAATTGTAGGTCTACCACATGAAACACTGGATAATGCTCACATTTCCTGGATGGAAATTGACTTACTAGAGCCAACTGTGTAGAAGTATAAATATCACAGGGGATGATGAAAAGCTGCTGTCCTCCATTTGAGTAGCTAGTTCTTTGACCTTAATAAATGAATAGTTATTACTGGGCTGCTGTTCCATGAAAAATGCCCTTCGTGGGTTTTTTCCATTCAAGGGGGCAGATCTTTTTCACTCCACAAACAATTTGTCTCCTTTAATACTGGGTTGTCAAGTGTGATGGGAAAGACCAATTGATACAATTTATTGCTTATTCTAAATCTTCCAACTCAGGTACTGACTGGGGAGAAAATTACCCTCTTAAAGTTATTAAAAGGACTATTTAATTTTGCAATATACCTTTGTAAAACCATTTCTACTTGAGTTTTACATGCACCAGAAAGCACAAGGAGTCTACACAAATAGACCTTGGACTCAACGGCTTTGAGCTGCTGTTCCATCCTACAGCTGCTGCACCAGACCTCGTTATACAGGCAAAGGCTGGAAATATTTATGCCTTACTCCTTGCTTTGGTAAATTGCAAAGCTTGTGTTCTGTACAGAATAAATCTATTCTCTATATTTGCAAGTACTCAGAGAAAGCGGAGGTGCAATGTTTTCTGAACTCCAGCTATCTTGGTGTGAACCGGGGCTTTCATTTGCAGGTACATGCTGTGGTTTTGTAGGAGGAATTTGTGTTTGTGACATTATCTAGAAACATGGCTGATTTTAGACTAAGAAAAATAAAATTTGAATGTTTCTAGGACAATATTCCTAGGTGAATCTTGCCTCCTACTCGGATTTATGTATTCTATGAAACAAGGATATGAAGGTCCCAAAAACATCTCTCAAATTATATGGATATAATGGATATTTTCATAAGGGAACAAATCTATATAAACTCGCAGTATGCATATAACAAGATCTTGTTCCAAAAGCGTAACAACTGTTCCCATGTATTGCTGATACATTTTGAAATAGTCAATACCTGAGGCCAGAGGATCAACAGATATTGCTGAAAGTATACTGCATTTTGAAGACTTAAGGCCAATACACAAGGTGATGCTGTGTTCACAATGACTTCTGAAAGAGTTTCTTCCAGCACCTCTTTGTTCTGTGGGTTTTTATGGAAGAACACAGAAACTGTCCTACAAGATGTATGCATAGAAATTTGCCAAGGTATGTGACATTTTACTTTGAATTCATGTTCCAAGGTCACAGTGTCTAATGCCAAGTGTCTGACAAGCTGCATGACTTAGGAGTTGATGTTTCCTTGAAATACTTCTACAGCAAAACCTTACTGAAAGGTATTTCTGGAGTTTCTCCTGTCTGTGACTTCTGAGTAAAAGATGAAAGATACTTGTTTGAGGGATCTAGGTATGGCTGAGTTTACTGAGGCTGTAGAAACAGATATTGTAATTATTTTCACTGGAGAAAATGCCTATAGATACTTGAATTATGAGTTCTGATTCAGTTATTGTCAGGGCCATGCATGGCTCATTTCCCACACCCCTTTTTGCTGTGTTTCTCACTTTAATTGTGTTTCTAGTCAACAGAGCTGTACTTGCTTTTCATGCACCAGGAGACAAGTCTGTTGTATTTGCATCTGGTTCTTAGCAGAAACACACTGACCTCAGGTATCATTTTTAATATTCCCCTGTAATACAAAAATCTTTGATTTCTGTTCTCTATACCTGTTTTAATATTTTTAGATGGCTGTTGAAAGCATGTGTTAAGTATCTTTTTTTTTTTTTTTATCTTCAGGTTCATACCAGACTGAACAATTCACAAAAGCTGGGTTTCCTTTACTCCAACCCACATTCAGTCCTACCTGTGTGTAGTCCAGAAGGGCTTAGAATGCTTTTAAGATTTTGATGATGATTTCTTATTTAATTTCTGGTTGAATATATGAATATTTTACCAAGTCAAGATTTTTATTGCTGTGAAATTGCTTATTGAAAATCATTTATTTATCTCAACACTTAATTCATGATGCTGCTGTATTTTCTGAAAGCTGCTTTTAAGTCCTGTAGGTAAAAAAAAAAAAGACATCTGCCTTTGAAATTTAAAGGCAGTATAAAAGGAAAATACAATTCTTTCTTCTTTTTAGTACAAAGTTGAAGAAAAAAAGAGTGGTTTAACAATAAGGTTGTTATGCATTTAATATTAATCTAATGAAACATTTTCTTCCCTGTCAGATGCAAAGAGCATAAAACTGTGAAAAAATCACAATCACACTTAAATTTCAAGTTTTGAAACACTTGCTCTTGTTTTTTGCTGAGTGCAATTTATGAAGATATATAGGTGTAAGTAATGTAAGGTAGGAGCACTACTGGAGTTACTCAGCCTGTAATTCAATTTCTGCATGTTTTAATTCGCTGCCAGAGTTTTGCAGTCTGTGTTTTGGCACACATAAGGCTGTTGGAGTTGGAGGTACTGAGGAATGTTCCACAAGATTAGGGATAAAAGTTGACCCTGTGAACCTCCTTATACTAGAAAGTATTTACAAAGGAGTGAGTCAGAGCTTTCTGTGAGTTCAAAGTGAGGAGTGCTGGACAAATTCCCCTGATTTATTTAGGCAAGCCTGAAGTAGAATATGATTTTCTACAAAAATTCTCTTCAAGGCTGTTTTGTGCTGTGTACCTTGCAGGAAGGTTATGTTTAGATTTATTCTGTGTCTATCATATTGAAAGATTAAAACCTTTTATTATCTGCTGTTTTACTCTGGTATCGGTGCATCTTCAGGCAGTAACTGCATTTAGCTAAGACTTACAAGCCATGGTTTGAAACTAAAAATGGTTTGTTGGTTTAAGGTTAATAAAACTCAAAAGTGACTGTTGGCTTTGAACTGTGAAAAATCACCCCAGATCTCAGCACTGCTCCTCTGAAAGGACCACGGTTAACTGCGCTGTGCTGTGTTCTACCAGCCGGTCACTTGCTGCTTTGTGGTGAAACTGAAAATGTCTGTGCCGAAGCATTTAGGTAAAAACCCCATAAATCTGAGTCCCTGCAGGCTCATGATACTCTCTGCATTTCAGCATTGGCTGATGTGGAAGGAAAAGCTTTCAAGCCGTGTTTGCCAGCCCATCACGAACATCAAGATGTTAAGATGAACATGGATGAAGTTTGAAACCTGTTTTTATTGAACCTGTGGTACTCTGAACAGTCTATGATTTTTGTGCATGAATTCTTGATGAAAATACCTCATTTTCTGGCCAGTGTTTAGTTTGCAGTGCAGTATCTAGTCTTATTTTCTGCCCTTAACCTTTTAAAGTCTAAAATCCGACTTTAAAGGGCTGGGATTTTTTGTAGAGAAAAGAGTTTCCTACTTTGAAGGCCTCCTCTCCTCATTGTTAACATTTCTAATTTTAAATTCTTATAATCACATAAGTAAGTTCCACCTCTACTGAGATCACTTGCATTATGTTGATGTAAATGAAATCAGGTTTAAATCATGAGTTGGGGTTCTCATAATCTGTTGATTAATTTTGAGTCTTTCAACTGCAGTTTAGTGTTGAAATGAGCTGTGCATTTTACGAATTTTCTGTGGTGTTATTCATAGCTCAGCATGTTCCAGAATAGATTTTTGCAATGGCAACAGCTAAGCACAACTCCTTTAATTTCTTTTCAAATCCAGCTATTTAAATTTAAGTAAAATTACTCTTCAGAATACAAGTCAAATTTTAAAATAGAATCTTTGTCTGAAATCACATTATCAAGCGTGTGTCTGCCTTTTTGAGTGTCTTGCACATTCTCTTTCCCCCTACACACACTCACACCTGTTCCTGCCGGTGTCAGTGGGAAATTTGCTGTATTTTATCCAAATTCAAAGTTGCCCTGGTTTGGGATGATAAGCAGCCCAAGGCTTGCTCTCACACCCTGTGCTAACAAGTCATGCATGTGCAGAATGAAGCAGGATGAGGCTCAAAATCTTTCAGGGTCACTTTTAAGCTCACTTGACTATTTTAACAGATTTCCACTTTAATGGTACCCAGTTCCTTAGGTGTGAGTGCAACGACGTGGTAAGTACTGAGAGCACGCCATCCTCTTTGTATTGCCTGGCCTGCAGCCAGAGGTTATGGAACGTGTGGGGGTTGATTTTTAAGGGAAATTTTGCATTGTGAAATTAAGGAAAACCTGGTAAAAAACTGATGCAAGGTCTAAAAATCAATGTAAAAACATAGAGATGTGGCATGTGGACACTGACACAATTTGAATTAAGTCATAATTTGCTATATATGGGTGTTGCAGCTTATCTGTGGAAAAAGATGAAAAAAACACCAGCAAATGAGCCATGCCTGAAAATCTCCACTGTATTCACCTGGAAGGAAAATTTCCTGAAGTCGTTTTGTCTGATGAAGCGCTGGGTCTTGAACATGAGAGCAGAACACACAGAGCAGCGTCGGGAACACAGAGCACAGGCACTGGTGTGCCCACCTGGGATTCTGCCTCTACAGGAAACGGGGCAGAAACAAATCTTGGAAGCATTTGTATCAAGGAGGGGAAAGGAACCCAAAATCTTGGATTCTAGAAGTCAATTTGTGGCAGATCTGTAGGTCAGATTTCCCGTTACATGAATGGACAAGGAGCTGAGCTCTCTTGGGTCTGCTGGAGACGCCAGCACAGGCACTGTGAGCAGGATCTGACCTCCAAACATTCTCCCCGTTCTCATGTACTCCCTCAGCCCCAAATCCTTGACATAAGTCGTAAAGCTTCTTGTCAGTACACTGGCTCAAAGATGATGTATTTGTCCTAGGAGTATGAGATCCTAAGACTTAAAATAGAAACTTTGGGCTTTGTGACCTGATTCTGAAAGAAAAATAAAATCTGGTGATGTCTGTACTGCTTCAGTGTAAATGTTCTGCCTGGAATACCTGGCACTAGTGGATATGTCTTAAAAATACTTAGGGAAGTGCATGTCCAAGCTGTCTTCTCCCACCCTGCTCCTTTCCCGTGTGCCTCTCCACGTGCTTTACCTCTCCCAGCTTTGCCCCTCCGGGGCCTGCTGCTGCTGCGTGTTACACCCTGCTCTTCTGGTGCTTGCACAGAATTTCCAGTTGTGTCCCAAATGTTGTGCCTGTCTCACACATCTGCCTGGAAACACCACGTGCAGCTGCTGAGCAGTTCCCCCAGCAGAGCAGCAAACTTTCATATTTTTTTAATCCTCCCTAAAAGCCAAGAAATCTTTACCAGCTAGCAGCTTTTGGCCTTGGTGCAAAGGCAGAGGTCCAGGGGTGCAGGCCAAATCCCTTCAGCTGGAAGGTATTGTGCTGTTGTTTATTTTGGAAGCACAAATGCAATTGATTCTTGCATTCAGTCTTCTGGTGTCACCAATTCCCAGGAATGAGATCTTGGCCTTGTACGTGTAAGTGGAAAATATCCATAATTTTCAGTGAGATGGGGAGCCCATCCAAGTTCCCTCTGTGAACAGAGCTTAGCAATGTGTTACTGTGCGTTCAGGATGGGATTTGGCTGAGGTGGAAATAAAACAACTGTTGAATTGTCTGCTAGCAGTGGTTTCTGTGATTTTTTTTGTGTATTGGTGATATTTCCAGTGGGATTTAAGTGCTCCCATTGCCTCCCACTACTGTTTTGCTGAGGTAATTGTCTGTTTGATGGCTTGCAGCTTTGTCAGAATTACACAAACTTCTCACATGCTGGATTTTTGAACAAATATATTGGTAAAAACATTATTTCTGAAAGTGAAAGTAAATTTTGTAATTACGCTTTTCTGTTCAGAAATAATTGTCGTTCGAAGTGTTGGAAGAGCAAAGGAGTCACTCCAACACGAGCAGCTCGGCGTCTCTGTTTTGATAAGACAGGACACAATTTCATGAAGGTGCCCGTTTTGGGGAAGTGTTTTTGCTTCTTGCACCTGCTCCAGGGTGGCTAGAGCAAAGACAGGAGGGTGGCTGGTGGCTAATGCCGGGGGGAGATAGGGGACACTGCTATCCCGTGTCCACGAGCACGATGGCAGGAGCAGACTGAGGAGCAGGGGCTTGAGCCGGGAAGAGTTAGAGGAGGAATGGACGAGCAGGGTGTGGGCGCACGGAGATAGCAGGGCTGTGAGAGGGGCGGCATGGCTCAGGCTGGGGAGGGGGAGGCTGCGAGGGGGTGAAGCCCCGGCAGTGCCACGTCGCACGGGAGGTCCCTGTGCCGCGGGGCCCGTGGCATCTCCGCTCCGGGCAGGTGCGGGGCCGGCGCTGCTCCCCGGGGCGGGGCGGGGCGGGGCAGCGCGGCCGCCCTCGGGCTCGGCAGCGGGGCCGAGCGGCGCCCGGGATGTTCAACCGGGCCGTGAGCCGGCTCAGCAGGAAGCGGCCGCCCTCAGGTAACGGGGACGGGACCGGCGAACCACGGGCGAGCCCGCGGCCGCTCCCGCCGAGGAAGCGCCGGGCCGGGCTGCGCTGTGCTCCGGGCCGGGCTGCGCTGTGCTCCGGGCCGGGCTGTGCTCTGCTCCGGGCCGGGCTGTGCTCTGCTCCGGGCCGGGCTGCGCTGCCCGCGGCCCCGCCGGGAGAAGCGGGGGGATCACGGAGCTCCCTGGGCCCCGGCGGCGCTCGGGGCCGGGCCCGGGGCTCTCGGCGGCCCCTCCGCCCTCAGCGAGCCCTCAGCGATGCGCGCTCCGGGGGCAGCGCGGCGCTTCCCGCCGGGCGCGGAACGGGGAACTGGGTGCTGCTCGGGCTTGTGCCTCGGCAGCCAAGTTTCGGTCGGAACTGCTGCTGTTCCCGGGGGCGAGGCGATAGCCCAGGACATCAGAGCGTGGTTGTTCGAACTCCAAACTGACTTTGAGGAGTTCGCCTTTGGAGGGAGCGTTTAAAGCTGGAATGGAGATTTCCGAGGAATAATAATGTAGGACATCGCGGACCCCTCTGGAGACAGGCGCTGTAACGCGGCTGTGTGTTTTACACTCCCGATGCTGCGAGTCTGTCGGTTCCAAGGGCTGATGTCTGTCGCTGCTGAGACATTTGGGGCAACAATTGCAATCTCCAAATCCTAGAGAATAACACTGTTTTATGATGTGCAGGAAGAAGTTGCAATCTTTCTAAGAAAAGCCAAATGAGATCTTTGTCTAGAGCTGTTTGGGTTTTCTGGGGTTTTTTTGGGGGCCGGGGTTTTTTTCTGGGGGGGTGGAGGAGGCGGGTAGAGGGTGTTTTAAAGGCTATGTCTGGTGAACACTTCCAGAGATGCTACAAAAGAGGAACGTCCCTTTAGTTTCCTTCCCTATAGTTAAAAGTGGAATCCAGTAGCCATCTGTTGCTAGAGACAGTCAAAAGAGGATGTTGAGGCTCATGCTCTGAGAACCCCACGGGTGAGAAGGACAGCTCTGCTGTAGCAAAAAGGTCCAAAATTCAGCTGCTACTAGGAAAGAATTGTTGTGCGAGGATTCATCAGCTGATGCTTGGATACATGGAAAGTAAGGGAATTTTCCCTTTTCAGCTTATGGAGTTTCCCACTGCTTCATACCTTGGATTTATTAATTCCAGACTTGTGATTGTTGCTGGGTAGGCATTCTTGTGACTGTGGGACAAGACAGCGTATTCAGAGTGCTTTTAAAGTAATAAAAAAGGCTCATGGCTTGCAGATTTATGACCCAGGTGGATGAGGGGAGGAGTGGTCAGAAGTTCTTCAAAAAGAAATGGAAGCAGCTTTTCTTGTTGTACATCGGTGCTTAGCCACAGAGTAAGGAATGTGCTGTTTGCACGGTGCTTTTGCCATTGTGCTTGTGTGGCAGTTGTTTGTTGGGGAGTGTGCAGAAGATGTGTGCGGGAATGAGATGGGCAGAGCAGGCCACAGGGAAGGGATGTGTTCAGCAGGATTCTGTGAAGGGTGTGAGTCTGTGCTGCTCGATATGGTGCCACAAAAGCCACGGTTTCAACAGCTGGAGCGTGGCAGCAGCTTGGGAACCGCTGCAGTGTGCAGTGCTTCTGGAAGGCAGAGTGAGCAGCATGTCTAACTCAATTAGCTGTGTCTGAATCACTCAGTTTGATGGGTTCCCACAGGATTTTTCTCTTAGTGCTTGTCAAAAACAAGGGCCAGGATTGTGATTTCTGACCTGCAAAGCTGTATGTATTGATGGTATTGATACTGCCTGGGATTTCAGTCCAAGTTCCTGTTTGGAGGATGCAAATATTTGGCATTTTTGATAGCACTCTCCAGCTGATAATTACGGCGTTATTAGTGCTGCGCTTACCGTTCTGCCGCGCACAAAGAGCCTTTATCCGCAGCCTGCTGCTGCAGTGCCATTGTGTGATGGGAAGGCAGCTTCTGCGAGATTTCCCTCTAAAATAATGCTCCAGATAATGCAACTGCCACTTTGCTGGCTTAGCATGGAGTGCTCTGAAGAATGGTGCTGTTAAAAGAAGCACTTAATCATCTGCTGCGTTGGTAGGAGCAGCTGGCTGCTCCCTGCACATCGTGAGAGCGGTTGTGGCTCTGAAGCAGATTTCCAACTCAGTGGAAAGTTTGCTTCAGCAGAAACTCTTACAACTGTGCTCTGCCGTGCGTGCCTTGCTGCCTTTTCTCTGCCTCTTGCTTTCTAACCCATGTCCAAGACAGCGAGCTCTGCGCTGAAATTTAATTAGCATGTTATAATGGAATAAATGTACTGTAATGTAAGAAAGGTAGTTAACCTATTTATCATCTGATGCATACTCTGGGTGTTACTTTTACAGAAATATTGGTGGGAGAACTGCCATTTTGTAGTGCCCTTTGTGATGCACAAAATTATCTCCCAGTTTTTAGTAACAGCAAATGTCTGCCTTCCTCATTTAAATGATCATACAAATGTATGTACATTGTGGTTGTTGTTAAACAGTGGTATTGAGCTTGTTGTTTCTATATTACTTAACTTTGTCAGCAGATGATATTAACAGGAGAAAGTAATCTTTTTATAAATATCAGAGATAAATAGGTGTCAGGAGGATCATTCATGTAACTACACTGCTGTATTGCCTCCTCACATGAATTGTTTCAGACTCATTAATTTGCACTTCAGTGAAAGTTTCTTTTTTAAGTTAATTTAGTAATATAGATAGATTTGAGGATCAGCTTTTGGAGTCATTTGTGGGGAAAACCTCTTTCCTGTCTTTTGAACTCTCAAAAAAAATTCTGAAAATCACATATTAAATCTGCTCCATGGAACCAGAAGTTATGAACCTGACTTGGGGGATGTCGAGTCACTTTTGTATTAGAATAAGTGTTGGTGATGGCATATTTAATGGGATATAATAAAAACACCTAGAAGTTTTAATAGCCTCATAAAATTTCAGGGTGTTTGCTACTGTCATGTGCAGCCTATTTGCGTATGTGCTGAAGGTGAATGTTGATGTTTTATGGTGGTTACAGAGGAGCACTGGACATGGGGATCAGTGGTGCTCAGCCTGGTGTTCCCAGCCTTGGGAGCTGTAGCCTGGGCTGGGATTGCACTTCTGGAGGCACCCAAAGCTGCCCAGCACCTGAGACATCTGAGAGCCTCTGCTCTGGGGACATAACTGGGGCAAGGGATAGATGGAATCAATTGAATAAATGAGGCAAGGGGTAAATGGAACGGCTGCAATGGGCAGACAACCCTTGTCTCTGCACCACAGTATTTTTTGGGTTGTGGGGAGCTGTGTAAGTGAGGAAATAAACGGAGTGACAGTGTCCTGCACATGCCTCAGCAGGATGGACACTAGGAAGATGTCATGTAGAACCTCCCTTCAAAACCAAATTTTGTTTTATTAAGGTTGTAGGAGGAAAATGCAGGGAAAAGAGGAGTAGAGGGAGCAGGGTTTGGAGGCTGACAGGGAGGAGAGGGGGCAGAACATAAATGGAGGGGTAGAATTGGGCTGTGCTGGGTAGGCTGGAAGTGAGAGGAAGATGGGGAAAATGGTGACCAGGGAAGATAGAGAATGGCCAACAGTAAAATGGGAGATCAGTCGAAGCAGCAGAAGAGAAGCAAATTGATGTATTCTGTGTTTGTGGAAGGACTTATTCTGGCATTTCCTTACCAGAATTTTTTTTTTAGGTTTACAAGGGCCTGGGTCTGCACTGCCTCATTGAAACACATGCTTTTCAAAGTAATCATTAGTGTCCACTTCAGATTTGACTGGAAAAGAAACACTGGAAATCAGATGTTCCCCCCTTCTGTTGTGTGCTAAATCACATGCTCAGTGAGGGAATGGCCTGGACACACAGAGCTGCCATCCCGCTCCAAGGTGAGCGTGAATGTAACAGCACATCCCAGCTCCTCAGAGGGTCTTGTGTTCTGCTGCAATACACGTGGCCATTCCCACTCAAATCTCACAGATTTTACTGAGATTAGATGCCCAAATACTTTTAGTCAGGTTTCTAAAATAAATTCTTCAAGTGCTAATCAAGAAGAACATCCTTTTGCATGAAGAGGGGCAAGCTGCGGCTGTGTTAACTCGCTGTGCTCTTGTCACATGCACGGGCTGCAGCTGTGGTTTGGACTCAATCCTTAGGTTCTGGCTCCTGACCTTTAAACTAGCAGAGTTTCTAAAACAAAATCCCCTCTCCTGTCAAGGCAAAAGAGATGTTCATTCATTTAGAACAGCTGGTAAAACAAACAGACTCCACAGGTCCCTACCAACCAAAGCTCAGGAGCCTCTGCTGTCATGCCAATATTCTGTAGGGCTTTAACCTCAGCATTATTTCCAGTCACCAACTGTAAAGGGCATCTGCTACTGTGTATTTTTTATATATATGTATATGTATGTATGTATATATGTATGTACGTATGTATGTATGTGTGTATGTACGTATTTCTGCATAAAGACTTTTTTGAGATACTCAGTGAGTATCAGTATCTCATGTTTCATGGTGAAAGAAGGGTTTTTAAAAGCAGAGCTTAAGCAGAAGTTAAATGAGAAGAAGAGAAATGAAGGATTTATAAATAGAAGCTCGACTGGTTACAGTAAGGGTTTTGTGCATCTCTCCAGTGTGTAGTGACCTGAAGTGCAGCTCTTATCCTCCTGTGTTCCCAGGGCATTGTGTGTTAGAGGAGAGGAGGCTGAGCACTTTATGTCTGTGTTGGAGTTTCTCAGATGAGCAATAGCATTCCTGGAGTTTTTCCAAGTATTAGGTTTTCTGAAGGGTAGCCAGCAAACAGGGTTTTTTTGTCATCACCAGCCTCAAATGAAATGTACTTGTTCCTGGGATTTAGAAAATATAAATTGTATTCCATCTTCCCTGTCTGTGAGAAGGCTGGCTGGCAGATCAGATATGGGCAAAGTCCAGAACATCTTATAAAAGGAGAATTTCAGGACTTGGAAACAAACAGTAAAATCACCTTCTTGCCCAAAATCAGGTTGACTCAGCTGGAGTGAGGCTCTTCTGCTGGGTGTCTTTCCTCCCATTGGACTGGGTTAATGTCTTAGACTGGTTCTCCTGCTAAACAAACCATTATTTTTCTTTCTCTCTCTGCTTTTACCAAGCATCCAGCTTCCAGTGACGATTCTCTTCTTAAAAATAAATTTCACGTGTGTGACTGGCCAGAAGTTCCTTCTGAGCAGCCAACATTGTTGCCAGTGCCAGAGCAAAATATGGACTGTGGTCATTGTGTTCCCCAGGCAGAAGGTGCTGGAACCCCTATAAAACAGTGACAGTGCCTCCTTACATTCATGTGAATTATGTGGCTGTAAGGAATTTTTGCCTACTTACAGGCAAAGCAGAATTCAAGTGTCTGTATGTGTGTGTGTTATTTTCGTTTTATGGTGTTTCCTTTAAAGAGAGCAGCTGAAATCAAGAGTGCAGAGGGAAATGGGGGAGACATCCATGTGACTGATACTTGTCTTTTCTAAAGAAGATGCTGTTTTTTTCTTTCTTTTCTTTCTTTTTTTTTTTTTACTTTTCTTTTTTCCCCCAGAGATAAATGATGGTGAGGGCCACCCAAGCAGCAGCCACCAAACCTTGAAAGGAACCTCGAAATGGGCCACATCCCTGGAGAACCTCCTCGAAGACCCGGAAGGAGTGAAACGGTTTAGGGTCGATATATGAAATATGCATATTTACATAAAGCAAAATTCAGGTTTTAAAGCAGAATGAGCCTCAGGGTGCAGCTGTGAACACTGTGACCAGAGGCACACCTCCCTCTAGACAGGTGCCCTGAGCAGAGCTGGAGCTGTGCCACTGGCAGAGCTTCTGAGGTGGCACCTTTTGCCCCCTGCCACTGCATCCTGCACCTGAAAGGCTCAGGCAGGACTTTTAGCTGCACCTTCCTAGTGGGATCTGTCCTCCCTTGCCAGGTTTAACAAGTTCCTGTAGGATAAACTGCAGTCCCTGAGCCACAGATCCCTCCTGCCAGGTGTTACTTTGCACTGAGACCCCGGGCTCTCGGTTCTCACACGTTGTCCTTAAGCAATGAGTTACCAGGAGCAATCTGATGACTCTGTGGCTCTTGCTCTGTGTTTAGCAGCTCTACTGAAAATATTCCCTTTCAGTTTACTACAAAGTGTGGGCTGGTGCAGCTCAAAATGGCTTGAAGTTTAATTAGGTGAGGGTGGTGAGTTGGTGTTTCAAGGCCTTCTTGCCACATTAGATGTAAGAATAGGAACTGCCTACTTGAAAGTGCTTTTGCCATACCATAAAGTGCACTGGGATAAAATGGTTTCCTGCCAGACTGGTTTGAAAAGTGAGGTAAACAAGAATTACAAAATGCTGATTTTAAATTCTTTAAAAAAAAAAGAAAAAAAAGTAAATCTTGGTGTTGTTTAATTCCTGGCATTACTTAGTCTCTATTTTCTAACACTTGAAAGAGAAAACTGATGATCTCATAGCTACAAAAGTTTCAGGCATAATATTTCATAAATACATTTAATGTGCATTTTTCCCCTTTTAAAGCCTCACTTTTGGCTTTGAATGTGCTGTGTTTAAACAGCATAGAGAACACAGCTACATCTTCTGCTTCTGTTTGTTTAAGTGAATTTATTGCCACAGATGATCACATTAACAACACATTTATTTGTAGAGATTTTACTCATTACAAAAGGCAGAAGGACACTACATGAGAATCCCAAGTGCTTTGTGACTCTCATTAAAATAATTCATTTTAGTCACCCTGTAATGAATTCATATATTTTTGGATTTCCCTTTGAGCAGTGGCTGTAAAAGTGCTCAAGTTATTTAAGGGAGACTGAAGAAACTATTCCTGTTAGTTACTGCTATGGTCTGAGATTAGATGTAGCCCATCCTCCTCCTGGAATGTGCTTTCAAAGTGCAGAACATCAGAGTGTTCAGTAGCAGTTCTGCAGATGCACAAATGCAGTGGTTCTGTGACACTGGCTTGGTTAAATTCATTGTAAAATTAATTGTAAGTGGCTTCTAGTTCTGACAGCTGTAGTAGGAAGAGGGAAAAACAACTGAGAAAATGTATCCTAACCTTTGTGTGTTTGTTTTTCTCTTTCCTAGGAATTCTTAAAGAAAGAATTTAGTGAAGAAAATGTTTTGTTCTGGTTAGCATGTGAAGAATTTAAGAAAACACAGGGAAAAAAGCAGGTATGTTTCCTAAATAAATTCTGTCAACAAAGTTTACTTAGCAGAGCTGGAGCTAAAACATCTCTGTTGCATAATGTGCTTTGCGTGAATGCAGATAAATACATTTGAAAAAATTACACTAAAATCATCCTGGTGGAATTGTATGGAAACAAAGCTGGTTCTATTTCAAATCAAAACAAAGTGCTGAAATTGTCAGGTTTCCCATGTTCTGAGAACTGAACTTTTTGTAGTTTCTAGGGAGTAACAAAAGTTTTATTAATTCAGTGATATTGCATCATCTTGTTTGCAAATATAAAGATGTTTCATTCAGAACTTTTTTAGAGCATAGCAGCTATTACATGGAAATTTGCAGCACTCTGATATATATGTGATATATATGATTATATGTGGAACATAAAAATCACAAATGGCCCAAACAAAAATATTTTACAGCACCAAAATGAAACATTTTGCCTTATCAAATTACAAGTTAGAAAATAAAAGGGGTCTGTTTAAACTTCTTACTTAAATATTTATCCAAATTGATGTATACCTGCAGAGCTTTTTCTTTTTGATGACAGCTCTATCCTTCTAGTAGGGATATTCTGTTGGAAAATTTCTCAACCAAGCACCTCCAATATGATTTTTTTTCCTACTACTTGGATCTTGGCTTACATTTAGATCCACCAGGAACACTGGATCCATTTTCACATTTAGACTTTGAAGTCCATAGAGTCAGGCCTAAAATACATACCATGTTTTGTTTGCTTGTTTCTCAAGAAGTTTTTGAATCTGTTTTTTTTTTTTGTTTTTTTTTTGTTTTGTTGTTTTCTTGAGAAATTTCAAATTTATCTGCTCTTTAAGAGCTCATCTTTAATAGCTGTGAGTAGGGTTTCAAAACTCCAAATGAGTCTATCTTTGAGAGTCAGACTCCTAAAGCTCTTTCTTTCTGAAATCCCACTTTTATGCTTTTTACCTGAGTGCAGCGCTTGTTGCCAAAGGGCACCACAAAGAGGTGAGAGTGGGAAAATGCCCCTTCAGCCTCTTCTGAGTGCATCACAGAATCACAGAGTCACTGGGTTGGAAGAGACCTTCAAGATCATTGAGTCCAACCCAGCCCTAACACCTCACCCAGACCATGGCACCGAGTGCCACATCCAGTCTTTTTTAAACACAACCAGGGATGGTGGCTCCACCACCTCCCTGGGCAGACCATTCCAGTACTTTATCCCTTTCTGTAAAAAACTTTCTCCTAATATCCAACCTGTATTTCCCATGGTGCAGCTTGAGGCTGTGTCCCCTCATTCTGTCAGCTGCTGCCTGGAGAAAGAGACCGACCCCACCTGCCCACAGCCACCTTTCAGGGAGCTGTAGAGAGTGATGAGGTCACCTCTGAGTCTCCTTTTCTCCAGGTTAAACAACCCCAGCTCCCTCACAGGGTTTGTGTTCCCAGCCCCTCACCAGCCTCGTTGCCTCCTCTGGATGCTCTCAAGCATCTCAAGGTCCTTCCCAAACTGAGGGGCCAGAACTGGACACAGCACTCCAGGTGTGCCCTCAGCAGTGCTGAATACAGGGGGAGAATGAGCCCCCTGCTCCTGCTGGCCACACCATTCCTGATCCAGGCCAGGGGCCATTGGCCTTCTTGGCCACCAGGGCACTCTGCTGGCTCGTGTTCAGCTGCTGTCACCAGCACCCCCAGGTCCCTTTCTGCCTGGCCACTGTCCAGCCACACCATCCCCAGGCTGTGGTGCTGCAGGGGTTATTGTGGCCAAAATGCAGGACTTGGCACTTGGATTTATTAAAACTTCATCCCACTGGATTCTGCCCATCCATCCAACCATTCCAGGTCTCTCTGCAGAGCCCTCCTCCCTTCCAACAGATCAACACACGCTCCCAGCTTAGTGTCATCTGCATATTTACTAATGAAAGAGTCAATTCCCTCATCCATGTCATCAATAAAAATATTGGACAGGCCCCAGCGCAGACCCCTGAGGGACGCCACTTGTCACTGGCCACCAGCTGGATGCCACCACTCCGTGGGCCCGGCCATCCAGCCAGTTCCTAACCCAGCACAGAGTGCTCCTGTCCAAGCCTGGGCTGCAGCTTTTCCAGGAGTGGGCTTGGAGGAACATCAGCAATGCCAAGGAATAGGAATCAGATGGGAGAGCTGGGCTTGGAGAGGTGCTATGAAGCACAGGTGTAAGAGGGCTGTGTCCAGGATTCCTCTCTTAAGGTCAGTCAAATATTGTCAGCTAAAACAATTTCCCAGTAGATTTTCAACAACAAAAACTTCCCTGTCTCTTTCCAAACAATGTATTTTGGGTAGGAGAGTCTCCTTTCTGTAAATATCCTGTGTTTTGCACTGAAAAAAAAATTCCCCTCAAAACAATTTGCTGAGAGTATTTTTTGGGTATTGATAAATCCATAAAAATGTAACAATACTATTTTTTTGCAGGAAGAGGGAAATGTTCGATTTGACTGTGAACTTTGTAACATTTAGTAATTCCAGTTTTGTGTATTCAGCTGCTTCCCTCCCTCATCAAGGTCCATGAATACAAAAAAGTCTTGAGGAAAGAACAACCAGTCAGTCGACTTTTCTGTAAAGTCCCACGCTTTCAGTGGGATAATAATCATTTTTCCCTTGCTAAATAATTTCCATATATTTAGCTGATTTAGGATTGTTAACTTAGGATGCCAGTACAGAAAATGTTAAAGTGATGTACAGGGATAGGAGCTTGGTGAATCCTTCAATGAATTGCCAGATGAATGGACAGAAATTTAACTAAGTTCTATTTAGGTTAATTATTCAGGACCAGTCATCCCACAGTATGGTCAGCCTGCAGTTGCCCAAATTATTATAGCTGGCTGAATAAATGTGCTTTAGAATGACACAGACTTACAGTAAATTTTTGTAGCTACTGCCTATGGGTGGCTTTGTTTAGATAATTTACAAAGCTAGGAAAAGCACTAAAAATAGAAATCTTTCCAGTGTTTATGGTATCATGAAGTGTGGGTTTTTCTTCTGAAAGTGCCTCTTGCAGAAATCCCTTTGCATCTCTCTATTGTGTGCACAATATTCTAAAAACAATTTTTTACTTGTTTTGTAATTTGCTTCTCCTTAAAACTGGTTTCCCACACAGATTAGCTCATAGACACTGAGACTCTTGGTCAGATGAAGCTGATATCAATTTAACCCAGGCTGGAGTGAGTCCAGAGGAGGCCACAGAGATGCTCCAAGGGCTGAAGTATCTCTGCTCTGCAGCCAGGCTGGGAGAGCTGGGGGTGTTCAGCCTGGGGAAAAGAAGGCTCCAGGGAGACTTTCCAGTGCCTAAAGGGGCTCATAGAGAGCTGGAGAGGGACTTTGGAGAAGGGAATGGAATGACAGGACAAGGAGAATGGCTTCAAACTGACATAGGGCAAGTTTAGATAAAGTATAAGGAAGAAATTCTTTATTGTGAGGATGGTGATACACTGGAACTGGTGGTGACCAATGCCATGTCCTTTGAAATGTGCAGTGCCAGGCTAGATGGGGCTGTGAGCAACCTGATGTAGCTGAAGATGTCCCCTGTCCCTGCAGGGGGTTGGAAGTAGCTGACCTTTAAAGTAATTTCAAATTTCCATGATTCTATGAATGGGATTTTCCCCCCTATTTTTAAAGGATGAGACAAACTTTTCATTACTTGATGTGAGAGTACTGACGTGGGGTTCTACTCCGTCAGTTTAAACTTCCCCAAAGGTCCCCACATGAGCAATGGACTAAGCATCCATTGTGCCAGAGATATTTATTATTATCCTTTCTCTGCCAGCCTGATGATTCAGGGAGCAGGGGAGATTTTTTGGCAGAGTGAGGCAGTTTTAGATGGACTGGGTTCAGCCTATCCTCTAGCAGGAAGGTACAGACTTCCCCCTCAGCTCAAGACACATCTCTGTAGCTCAAAAAAAAGAAAAACAACAACAAAAGAAAAAGGATATTCCTTTAAAACTGAAGTTAAAATACAAATTTAATGTTTAGTGAAGATGGAGAAATCAATTGGGTCAAGTCCACTCATAGCAGTGAGCTCTGCTGCCACCCATGTGGCCCTTGTTAGGGCACACATTTAATTTCTGAAATGGAAGTGGTGGGGATAAAGGAATAAAATTTAACTGTAAATATTTTGTTGGAGTTAGTCATACGTTGTTGCATTTGTGACTGTTAATGAAATAAACAACATGTCAGTCGTGCTGCTTCCCAGGGTTTAAATGTTTCTTCTCCTCCTGCAGCTGAGCTTCAGAAATAACTTACAGATTGTAATAAATGCTTCCAACAACAGGGAATATTTTCAGCTATTGCTAAAACCCACCAAAATATCCATGTTGAAGTTTTGTAATGAATGATTCCAGAACAAAGTCCTGCAATTCAGGAGTTTCTTCTGTTGCTTCCCATGTGGAATGTAGCAGGGGTTTAGCAGGGCTGGGTAATGCTGCACAGCTGCTGAGTGCTGGGAGCCTGGTCTGATGAGCATCTGGGGCTCCCATCCACCTCAGTTGGGAGCCACACATGCTTGGGAGCTGAGCTTGACCTTAGGAGAGGAAGTGGGAAAGAATATTGTATCCACTTGAAATAGAGAGGGGGGTGCTGTAGACAGAACTTTGTACTCCAAGTGGGAATCTGGCACCGACACTGGGGAGAGCACACAGATGGAACTGAGGACTGCCAGGAATCCTTTAATAACCACCTGTGAACAAGATCCCAGTTTAAGAGCTGTTTCAGTTCCAGAGTCCCCTGGGCTGAGGCTTTAGTTTCAGGCTGATGCAGAGCAGAGAATGCCACCGAGTGAACAGGGATGATCTCTGCCTCCTCCACCTGAACCTGGCTCTGCCTGAGTGACATTTGGGGGGTGTATGAACACACTGGCAGCTTTAATTGTTCTTTCTTTTTAAAGCAAATTATAGGCTGTAGTTAATCAGCTGCTGTACCACTGAAGCATAGATGTAGCAGAACAGTTCTATTTGCAGCAGAACCTGTAACGTGCAGCTGTGCATTTTCATATCTCCCCACTGCTATAAAGCCAGGTTCTCTGTGTCTCTGCAATGGCCTCCTCTCCCTGCCACAGCTCTTTCACTTCCTTTCTTTGTTATTCTTCCTCACAAAATCCAAAGAGCCTCCCTGTTTCACCAGCCTCCCACACAGTCCTCTTGTTCCTCTCCATGCTCTTTAAACTTCCTCACACTTGCTTCTAGTTTGGTGTTTCCTCTCCAGCCTCCCTCTGCCCTTTCTCTGTAGTGCCCAGCTTGCTCCTGTGTCCTTGGGCAAGCAGCACCTTGTGCTGGGGCTGGTGAGGAGCTGCATCTGCCTTGGTTAGCCAGCAGCAAGCAACACCCTGCAGTTCAAGTAGAGCAGATAACTTCTGAGCACGTACTGCAGTTTTTCCCTTGGTGCATGAGCTGCTTTTCCTCTCCCTTTCTTTTCTCCTGATTTTCCTTTGACTCAGCAGGAGAGTAATTTTATTTTTTTTTCAATCTTTTGCCCCTCTCTCAAGTGTGGTTGAAATTGGACAGCAGGTTCAAAAGTCATTTAGGTGGGACTGGCAGTACAATGGTTCATGCAATAATAGCTGAAGGCCCCTTTACTGTACCTGCATTAGGACATTAACTTTGCCACTTATAGCAGTCACACCTTTGATCCCTTGGATTAATTGCTCATTTAGAACAGAAGTGGCTGACCCAGTCCTCTCTGAGCTGTGAAACAAGTTGGAAATTGTTAAAAAGAGTTCATTGTGACCTAATGCACTTGACACGTAACGTTCTACCCACCAGATGAATAATGAGTTTTAAAAAGGAATACTAGAGAATGGGTGTCCCCTTCAGCAGTGAGAGAGCCCCAACTCTTTAGGCCTCTCGAATGTTCAAACACATGCAGCTTTTCCTCTAATCACCCCCAAGTGTAAATGTACCTCAGCTGTAAAACATGGAAATAATTCTGAGACTCCTTCATGGCCAGGGTTTAAATGTTTCCTTCTTCAAGCCCTATTCCCATCACAGGCACAGCCCTTCAGCTGGTGCTGGTCTGGAGCTGTGGTTGCTCATTAGAGGTACCCTGGGGACCCTGGTGAGTGCCCAGGGCTCGGGATGGCCCAGAGCAGCTGCTCCTGGGTTGCTTTCAGCATGCAAAATTCAGATTGCAGCAGGGGGCTTGGATCTTGCCTGGCTTAGTTCTCTTCTCCCTCTTATCCAACCATCTGGATAAGGGGCCTTTCATTGAACTGCAGGGGATTGTGGCCACTCACTGCTTTGAAGCTTAAAGATGCTGGTGGGGTCAAGATGTTATTGCTGTTACTGGTTTGACAAGGGAAGAGCTCTGAAATCAGGGCAAATACCAATGGCTTTCTGCAGGTCACGCCCTTCTTTACCAAATCCCAGGCTATTGAGAGTCTTATCTTTGCCAATTAGCCAAGTTGTTGGTGTTTTCTTTAATCGTGGAGTCGTGCTGTAGGTGATCTGCTTTGAGGTAATGGTTAAGACAAAGTGTGTGACGATGTTATCTGGCAGCAGCATGGGTTGCACACTAATTTCACTCAATTTTCCCAGTTTTTTCACTTCAGGTTTCCAGTTTTTCCTCCTCTGGGTTTCTTGCCCACACTGATGACCTGTTAGGAAAAACATTTGTCTCAAAAGCCAAGACAAGGTGTAGTTGATGATGCTGAGCAGTTTTACCCTGGCTGCTGAGATTCAACCATCCCAACCTGCTGTAACCTAGAGCTGAATTCTGGCAGCTTTCACTGATATTACTGTAGCTTTTGGCCTGCAGGGGTGTTCGTCTTCCAGTAAAAATGAACATACGTAAGGAACATGATACAGAAAACATTCCCACAGCAAATAATTCTCTAAATAAATGTCCTTTTGCAGATGCAGGAAAAAGCTAAAGAGATTTACATGACTTTCCTGTCCAGCAAAGCTTCCTCCCAAGTTAATGTTGAAGGGCAGTCCCGTTTGAGTGAGACCATCCTGGAGACACCTCACCCTCTCATGTTTCAGAAGCTCCAGGACCAGGTAAAATGATCTGTTTCAATAACACAGTTTCATTCATTTTTGTCTGGTTTTAGTGAACTCTGCTTTCCAGCCATGACATGGATTGAACAGGTAAGCACAGAGCTGGGTTGCTTCCATGTTGGGGATATTAATGCAGCTGCTCTGAGATATTCCAGGTTCTTGGCCCCATCTCACTACAACCAATTAATTAAGAGACTCAATACAATCATTCTAATTCCAACTCAGGACTTTCCTGGAAAACTGGATGGCGTTTTCTCCTGGCTCCCTGTGTGGGTAGCTTGAGAATGGCCCTGACTAACCCAGCGTCTTCGTTTTCCTGTGTATTCACTTGTTCTGACTCATTGCTGATGTTTGTTTCTGTAGTTGCCACTGGTTTCCTGGAGAGCTCAAATTTCTTCAGTTTACTTTGGTATTTATATTGATATGAATATAACATGATTTTCTGAAAACCCTCCTCTTCTGCAACATGTGAGACTTAGAGGAGTTGGTCTCTGCTTTGCCTTTCCCTAGAGAACTTGGGAGGTCTGGTAGGAATTAGAAATTTTGCAGGCATGTCTTTAGGTGGTAAATTTTCTTGATATTTAGCTGATTTCAAAGCATAAGTTATGAAGTGAGTCATTCTTATCTGCAGCTTTCCAGCACTTGCAGTACTATTTTTAATTCCTGTACCATCCTCAGGACTACCTGTATTTTCCATTTGACTGTTTCCTTTTGTGGAGAAACAGCACAGTGATTTAAACAGTGTTTTCAGCCCATTTCAATCAGGTATTGAGTGCATTGGCTGGACACTGTCTGGGTCACTTGGAGGGGTCTGAGGGGCAAAGGCTCTGTTGTCTTTCAGGCAGATTCCAAGACATTAGCAGTGGAAATACCTGAAACCAAATTTCCGTGTGAAGAAACAGAGTTTTTAATGGAAAAAGTTCTGACTTGAGGGAAGGGAAGGAAATGTTCTGGTAGGTCTAAGCACTGCAGTTCAGGGTGAGTGAGTGTAAGAGTGAAGCTGGAGAGAATACTGGAATGAAAATATTTGCTATTTTATAAATGACGTGCACCTGGAGAGCCAAGGATTAGCAATACCTGAACTGGAAACATACTGGGCTAGTGGTAGAGGAATCCCCCTAGTGTGGGAAGAAATTCTGTGAGTTTTAAAAACAAATGCAAAGCATTTATGGGTCATTGCAAGTTTCCAGTGCTTGAAGCTACTGTTTACTGCTGTTAGATAATGGCTCAGAAGAGTTATGGTCTTCTCCAGTTTTCAATCCTTATAAAGTTATGAGGAGTGGTGTAATTTGCTCTCTGAAGAGCAGTGTTAACCACTGCTGGCACTGTGGGTCTGGAGCAGACAAAGGCAGAGCTGGGAGGCCGCAGTCTGGAGTAGAGCAGTGCTGTAACAAGAGCTTCAGCTCTCCAGAGAGCTCCTGGTGTTACTGGGGGTGCTGGGGGGTGTGGGCTGCTGCCCATGGGTGCCCTTAACTGCCCCCAGGCCATTTGTGTGTGCTGGATGAAGTGTGGATCATAGAAATCCACGTGCTTCAGAATACTTGTGGGGTAAATATTGCTGCTCCACAAAGGCAGGGAGGGGGAAAAAAGGGTTCTGCTTTGGCACGTGATTATGAGCTCTGCTCTGTATGTGGCTGAGCAGACTGCAGGAGATCTTCATCTTCAATGCTCTTTCTCTCTGGGAGATGCTTTAAGTGATACCAGGAACAAGAGGGGTCTAAGTTCTTAACACAGGCATGATGTTTTAACAGGAAATGTCTTCCTTACAATTTTTTCCCCTTGATCTGGTTGGATAAACTTAATTGTATGGTATTTAGCCAGTGCCAGGAGTTAAGCAAATTTGACTTTGCTTAACTCAGGAGGAGTTCAGACCCTGAAGATCAGGCTCTACATAGAGTGGGTGCTTTGAGATTTTTTTTTCATATTCCAGTATGTATCTTAAAGAATAATATTTCCATGGTTTTAGACATGAACTTAAATATTTAAATGTGTAAACAAATAGTGGTTAGTAAAAGCCACCATGTAATTTACTTGCAAGGGAGCTATTTCAGCAAATGCACAGACAAGAACAGTCAAGTTTTAGGTGTTTGCCTGTATCTGTCCAGGTTCCTCGAGGATGTGGAATGAAAAAGCAGTCTGAGATTGTTTTTTTTTCCTCCTAGCAAAGAGTTGTGTTACCTGATTGTACTATCAGTTAGAAGTGAGGCCTGTAAAGGTAAAGATGAATTACCCACACATGGATTAGCCACATCTGCAGGTCAGAATCCACAAATTTATCTTGGAAATTGTTATTCTGAGTATCATAAAAAAGAATCAGTCCTGAAACATGACTCAGAGAGGCTCCACCAGTGAAATAATAGACTGGGGGTGAGGCTGGCTTTGGTTTTGCCTCAATTATAGTTTTGAAGTTTACTTTTTTCCCTTCCCCTCTGTTTCAAGACCAAGCAAAATATAGTCCTGACCTTGACACCTGAACAGATTCCAGGCTCTTCTCCCAACCCTTTTGTTTTCAGAAAACTCCAAAAGATTTGTAGGGTTTTTTTGTTGTTGTTGTTGTTTGTTTTTTTGTTTTTTGTCTGCAGTGGGTATAAATAGAAGAGCAGCATTTATGCTGAGGGATGAGCCTGAGCTCAAGCCCTGGGAGAAAAAAGCTGTACTTGGGGCTGACTTCATGTTTCCATGCTGGCTGTGAGAAGCTCTTGGCCTAGTGAAAAGTGTAATTAAACAAATTTAATCCACCATCAATTTAAACCCACATTTTAACTGGAAAAACACATCTATACCAGGTCAACTCTTTGTGGCAGGTTCCTGCAACATTTCTTGTCTGGCCTGAGACAAGTCTTGGCATTTGGTCTAAAAAAGATGGGAAGGTTGGCATAGGTTTAAGAGCATTGGCTAAACCAGTTGTTTCAGCACTTGTGTAAATTATTGAGGTTTTCCTTAGTTACCCAGTCCTCTGCAGGAGTTACTCTGCAGCATTCAGGAGTCACTGCAGGCAGAAAGGTGCATAAAAGGTACCTCTCTTTCTTCAAAGCTCTGCTTTGTCCCTCTGAATGCCTTCCAGACACCCTCCCAGGAGGATCTGATCATCCTCCTCACTGACCAAGGCACGGCACCTCTCACCCTCAGTATTAGATGTGCAGAGTTGGCTATTGTGAAAGCTATAATTTGATTTTTAAACTAATGTGGATATTACTGCCAAGCAGTGACCCTGGAGCCCACAACATGCTGCCCCTGGAAGAGTTGGAAGTGTATTTTTTTAAATGTCCCACTCTGTAGTAATGCTGTAGTACAAACAGAATGAAAGTACATTGGAATTAATGCATCCTTCCCATTTAAAATCTCATTTTACTGAGGTCATTTGCTTTGTATTCTTTTCCCCCTCTTCCCAGATATTCAATCTCATGAAATATGACAGCTACAGCCGCTTCCTGAAGTCAGACATATTCCTAAACCATAAGAAGAGCGAGGAGCAAGAGGAGAACTCAGCAGAGGCTCAGACTGCAGCTAAAAGAGCATCAAGAATTTACAACACATGAGACACAACGGATCTCTTCAGGAGAGGCAATACAATAAGGAAATTACACTCAGGAACAGTCTAGGTTTATAGCAGTTGCATTTAGGGCTTGGAAAGCTCAAAACCTTTTTAGGAGATACTTACCTTCTTAATTGCTTGAATGACTAATTGTTTTTGCATGATAGCTATTAACCAAGCACCCATGGAAGGACTGTTTCCCAGCTAAAAGGCTGAGGTATTCCTCCATAGCATGAATTGCCTTTCATATTTCACAGGTTAAAATGCTTTCAATTCTTGTGTTTTCTTTTGTGAGGCATTTTGGTGATGAGAAATTGGAGATAGCGTGGCTGGGTTTTCATTTTCGCCTTGTAATTTTTATTTGGGACTAGCTTTTACATCCTGAACTTCTGGGAGAAGCAGTTGAGGAGTACATTTCAGAGTAGTTTGTGGGTGAGTCATTCATAGCAAATTTAATCATAAAGGGACAGCGTCTTTCAGGGTTAAGCTCAGCAGAATCCAATCACTTCCTGTGTGACTTTGTTCTTTCAGGGTGATGTCTGTTTTGCTTTGCCTTTATTGCTGAATCAAAACACTTCCCCAGTCATGATTTTCATTTTTGTATCTCCTGAATTTCCCCCTTTATTTTATTTTAATTTTTTTGCAGTAGACAATCACCTTCTTCAGAGGCTGGGATAACTTCTATTCCCTTAGGAACAGAGGCTCTAAAAGAGACAATCTCTGAAGAACTCCTAACTGCCATTAGGAAATGTGACAGTGAATAAGTAAATATCCCTCTCAGGGCACACTGATCTCAGCAAAGCTTGGCTTTGTCCCTCATGCCAGTGTGACATCAGATGCTGCTATCAGGAAGCATCTGGTCTCTCCCAGATCTCCTGAACAATCCTGCTCTGTGCAGCCACAGTGCTTTGGCAAAGGACCAACAAACCAAATCTGGTTTTGTTTTACTCAATTTTTTTCTGCTAAAATCGCCCTGCCGGGTTTTGTTTGCCCCACTCAAATATTTCAGGGTTTCCTAATTGTGATTTTGGAGAGCTGCAGTGGAACATGGAGTTGGTTTTGGGGTTCAGCCACTCTCACATCAAGCTTGAGAGCAAGGGGAATTTATTTCTGCCCTGTGCAACCAAAGGTTGGTAATGAAAGGCATTCCCAATGCGCATTCCATGTTGTCCTGGGAATGTGTCAGCACTGCAAAGCACATTTTGGCATTGAGTTTTTCACGTGTTCATATATTTTTTGATTAATTCACTGCAGTGTTACTAAATTGCATTTTAAGCTGGGAAAGTGTATTAGCTACTTGCTCTGTTTAGAAGCTTCACAGCTGTAGTCTGGCTGTTTCCCACTCATTATTTACTCTTCCATTTTTTGCACTGCTTGTCTTGAACTTTTGTTTATGTGCTGGGTAATCTAAGTGCACAGTTAGCTTTTGAACATTTTGTACTTACTTTTTTTTTTGGTCAGAAATGCCAGATATGTTTCATACATTGCTGTCACTATCAATGTTTAAAATCTAAGTCTAGTTTGTCATTTTTAGAATGCAAACTCACTTGGTAGACTTGATTATTTCTTTTAACTCTGAGCTGCTCTTGCAGGTGTTGTGTAAAGGAAAATTGTTTCCATGGGCTTTTCCCTAGTTGAAAGTGGGGATGGAAGTTCTGATTGTTCCCCTAGAGCTCCATGCCCTGTTCATTTTTAGGAAATCAAAGGAGAGGTCAGTGCCTCCATATGCACGTTGTAAGGTGTAATTCTTATGCACTGAGTTAATGTTCTTTTTATGCTCTCGAAAGATTTAATGGTGAAGTCATATTACTTCAGGCACTTTCAGTGGTATTTGATCTCATGCTTAAGCTGTATTTCAATGTTTTACTGAATAAGAATGAACTAAACGTGCATGAATCTTACTTTTTTTTTTTTTCTTTCCTCTGATGGGGCCTAGGAAATGGGACCATTCAGTTCTGGACTTGCTTACTATTTGTAATCTCAGGATTGCCTCTTTTGAAAATCCACTGTAATAACAAACTCTTAATGCCTGCCACAGCAGAGGACAGAACTTCTGATAGCATTGAAGCCCTTGGGAGTGGGCAGCTTAACCAGTTTAGGACTTGGGATTTGTATTTTCCTGGTGTTTGCTACATTAGTCTTAGTGATATTGAAAAATTCAGCATGGGGACATTAATGAGAAAAATGCAGAACAAGCTCTTACCACATTCATCACATGGATGCACAGTAGATTCATTTTTAATCATATTGATTTTAAAAATGCATGAGCAAAGGAGAAGAGTCTTTGTCTATCATGTTTTAAAATGGTAATAATAGAAAATAAAGCCAGGAGCCGTATGAACAAAGGTCGGCTGTTAAAGAGAGAAAATAAGTTTGCAGCTGCTTATGAACAACACTTTCCTTGGCAATATGTTCCCTATCAGGTACTGCCTTTGCTTGCTCAGAGCAAATGCCCCACATGAGGAGACACAAAGGTGCTTACACTACCACGAGACAAAAGTTACTGAAATGAAAATGTATGTTTTAGCAGCATCTCTAATCCTATGATGTTTACTTCAATACCTATTATGTTTCTAACCTAATGGACCTTAACCCACAAAATTCTTAATCTTTGAGTTGCTCTTTTACCTCAGAGGCAAAAAGCTGATTACACCATTCTCTTTGTGGTGCCTGGGTTTGTTTGATTTCTCTACAACACCAACAAGCAGGCTTGCAATATGCAGAAAGCAAAGATGTTTTTTCCTATTCATTGGATTATCTGTATTTTTCAGTAAAAGGGCAATGAAATTAAAACCATGCAAGCAGATGTCTATAACTGCAATTTGTGTATATGTGGGGAGAGTTGGTATTATTACAAACTTGCTTCTGAAAATAGGTGGCACTTGTTCTACGTGGCACAGAGCAAATCACACAGAAAAAGAACTGTTTCCCTAGGAATAAATCCTTCATTCCAGGAACAGCTGTAAACATTGCATCCAACCTCTGGCTGTAAATGGGTGCTCAGAGTTGCTTTATGTAGAGATTAAAGATAGGATCTACTCTTCATAGAACTTACACTGAAGGTATGAGCACACAAAACAAGCAAGAGAAGTTTCGTGCCTGATTGCATGCCTTAAACTGCCCTATTTTGTGTTTCTCAGCTAAAAAATAAAAATATTCTACAAATACACCAAATCTGTGTGCTGACAGCTCTTTTATGTTCCAAACAGAGTTTGGGTAGGGATGGCTTCATGTCCCACCATTATCCTGCTCTCAGTCCTTGCTAACACAGTTTACAGCCTGTCCTAGTGTAGAGTTTTTTCCTTGGAAGAAGGAATGGCACAGTGGGGCTCACTTCTGTCACTTGAGCAGGGGCAGATGCTTCTTGTACCTGCCCCATCTCCCATTTCTTTTGTTCCTGCTGCAGTTCTTTCATTGCACTTGCCAGCCCACTGGTGTGGAGAAGGAGGGTTTGAGAAATCAGAGGGAGGAAGAGAAAAAGACTTTAATTTTCCTGTTTGGGTAGGTTTGGAATGCTCTTAGTTTTGTACTGAAGATTCAGACATTTTAAGTGGGTTGCATCTGGGCTAAAAACTAATTAGGTCTGTGATGCAGAGAGGTCCTGTATCATTCTGTGACTGGCCCAAAGCTGAGAAGTGATATATACTCCTTTTTATAAATTGTTTATAACTATTTTCATCCTAAAACAGGGCAGCAAGTCCCGGAGTCACGCATTTTTGCCGAATGTCTGTCCCTGAGAGACCAGAAGCACTGTTTACACGGCAGCGATGGTTTCCCCGTGCCAGAGGCAGTTCCTCTTGGTTTGGATCCAGCACAGCTCATGTCCCAGGGCTTTTGGCAAAGCCGCAGTTCAAAGCGAGCTGTGGGGCATCCTTTATCCCGAGCACTGCTGGGACTTTGCTGTGCTGCCATACAAGTGCTCGGCAGCTGCGGCCGCACTTCTGATCGCTCCTCTTTGGCTGTAATTAAGCGAAAGATGCTTCTCATCAGGGCCATTATATCCGTATGTAAATCCATTGCGTTTAAAAGCGCCCCGTTCCAAGGGGCTGGGGGTGGAAGCAGGGGAAGAAAGAGGGAAAAGCGGCATTTTGTGGGGCCATTGCCAAATTTAGCAGCACCCTCTCCTGGCTCTCGGCTGAACAACTCCTGGGGATTTTGGGGCTCGGAGTAAGAGCCGGAACAGGGAAAGGTCGCAGCTGCTCGTTCCTCAAATGCAGCGAGCTTGGCGACCTTTCTGTGGGCAAGAAATGCAGCTCCAAAAGCCCTCTGCTTTCTGTCGGCAAGAAATGCAGCTCCAAAAGCCCTCTGCTTTCTGTCGGCAAGAAATGCAGCTCCAAAAGCCCTCTGCTTTTTGTCGGCAAGAAATGCAGCTCCAAAAGCCCTCTGCAAAGATGCTGGTGTGGCTCTGTTTGTCACAAAAGGCAGCTGCTGTCGCTCTGATCGAAACTTGGGGGGATCCCCGTGCAAAAGACGAGAATTGCTTTGAAAGGCGGCATTACAGAGCAGATAACTCCCTGTGATATGAAACTGCAGAAGGGTCAGCAGCTGTCCCTTCCATGGGTGCTCTGACCCTTATTCCTGCCACACTCCAGCTTTTCCAGAGCTCGTGTGCCCAAAATCCAGCCTGGAGCCTGCCTGCACCCCTGTGCTGCTCTGGGGCTCTTGTTTGGCTTTCACAAAACCCTGCAAGCCAGCAGGAAGGGCTGGGAGTGGGGATTAGCTCTGGGCGAGCACCAAACCTGCTCTCAGGGGGGTGTCCAGACACGGGGAATTCTGCTTTCTTTGCCATGCAAACTTCAAGCAGAATCTGTTGCTTTGACCCCTTGCTGGAGCTCAGTGCATGTTTTCCCCAGGGTGCTCCCTGCCCAGACCCCTCAGCCCAGGGGGGATCGTGGTGCTCAGGGGGTCTTGGACAGGGGGACGTGCCAGGCTGTGCTTCAGCTGGCAGCAGCTGAGCTCAAGCTGTATCAGCATCAACAAATGTGGTTTTCATCAGGCCTATCTCACTGGGTTAGATAGATTTCAAGTGGTTTTCCATGTCATGACTAAGATGGGGTAGGAACTTGAAGTACTTCACTAAGTTAGGCTAGCAATTGCAGCACTGAGGCTCTCCCAGAGTTACCAAAAAATACACTGACTTGGCGATAAATTGAAACTTTTTAGGTTCTTTCTCAAGCTGCAGTCCAGAGGAACAGCTGAACATAAATTTTTCTTAGTTCCTGTTCTGTATTTACTGATTTCATAATTTTTCCATGGTTTGAGTACTAGGTTAGGCATTTTTACACCCCTGCACTACACACATCTAAAACGTATCTTTTTAGCATCCCTAAAGTGCCACAGAGATGGATCTGGCTGCAAAGAGCACATGGGAGAAGCTCATGCCTCTCTTAGTCTGTAAAGAGATACCAAACAATATGAGACCCCAAAACATGAAGGACAAGACTGCTAAAATATGACTGAGACTGAGAACCTCGGTACATGGTGAGACCTCGGGGGCAGAGTTTTGGTGCAAGTCATTCCCTGAATGGATGGGAAACCCATCTCTGATGCTTTTCTTGCAGGGTTCAACCAGCCACTCTTAAAAGCTGTTCTCAACATCCTGACCAGGCTGCTTGGAAAATTCCCAGGCCCAGGGAAGACCTGTGGGATTAAAATTGCATTGTAACCCCATAATGAAGCTAATTGGGCTCACAGAACTCTGCTTCTGATTGCTGCTCACTCCACATCTTGGACACCATTTCTCATTAAGGAAGTATGAAATTACCAGGGTTTTTTTAAAGCAAATCTTTTATCCTGAAGCCAGGAGGGTACGAGCTGTGTGTTTCATCCTTTCATTCATTTCCCCCACCCACTTCCTTTTCTACTGTAGAGAAATAAGTGAACTCTTTGTGATCTCTGCTTTCAGGAGGATTCATCGCCCAATCTGCTCCGTGGATTATCAGTGACTTCCCAGCTAACAGATGGCTGGAAGTGACAGCAGTACTGCAAGGAATTAAGGAAATTATTTCCATCTCGGGACTGGTCTCATTCACTACATTATGCAGCTTTTAAGCATTTTCCATCCACTCAGATGAATATTTGTGTATCATTTACGGAACGCGAACAAAATCTCTCTGAAGCAAAATTTCCAGTCTCAAGGCGAGTTGTTGTTTTTGGAGTCATCACTGGGGCTTGGGCAGAGGCTTGAGGGAAATCCTATCCTCTGTAGTTGGGCCAATAGTGCTGTAAACTTAAAGATGACCTGTCTTTTTCTGAGCTCAAGATTAGGCAATGAACCAGCCTCTCACTGAGCCAGTAGCAGCAGTCAGAAAACTACTGAGTGTGGCAAATTTTTTTTTTGTAATTGTTTGTGTTTGTTATTTTGAATCTTTGCTCTGGTTGGCTAAAAATTCCCTTTCGTGTGCAAACGTGGAATATTCTTCTTTGAGAGGAGAGCTGCCAAAACCTGAATCAGTCTTTTTTTCTTCTTCTTTCATTTTTGAAAAAGAGAGGCTACAATTTAGGAAAACAGAACTGGGAAGTGCTGAGCCTTTTCAGGGCTCAGCATTTTCAAAGAGGGATGCCCAAGGATGCAACTGACGCCCAGAGGGGTGGGAGTGGATGGAAAGGGAAAACTGCAGGGCTGGGAACTGCCAAAGGTAGATTCTGTTCAAGGTTACAGTGCTGAGAGTCAGCTGTCCTTGTACACACAACTGATGTCCCAACAGAGCTCTCAAACTGCACAGAAAAAGAAGGGGAAAATCAGTTTACATTTTTTTATTTATCAGTTTTAAAAGGTCTTCATGATGTGCTAAATAAAATTGAGAAAGGCATAGCAGTGACCAAAGTGACATCGACAAAGAAAAAGTGTAAAAAAAAGTCTGCATTCAGCCAAGTTCCAGTTTTTATCTTATGTGAAATGACTGATGGGACCAAGGGAGAGCAGGGGAGCTGTAGCTATACCCTGAAAACCATTATTTACCTCACTGTTGTTTCCTAATTTGCCTCTGGGTGGGTGGAGCTGGGAACCAAAATCTCCAAAATCATGATATGGGTATGTCCTGACAACTTTAATTTTATTTATGTGGCAGCAATTTGCTCTTAAGCAGCATTTTGCTTCAAGGCACGTCTTGCCTCACCAAGATGGGAGATTTATGAGCATCTGGACTAGAGCAGAACGAAGCACCCACTTCCCAGAGGATGTGCAGACATCACACCCACCCTCTCTTTGGTCTTTGTGGTCTCCACCCGTCTCCTTTCATTTTGCACAGGCATAACCTAAACCAGGATTATTACTTTCCCCCCCCTCTTCATATTCTCCTTTAAAGCTTATAAATACAGTGGGCAGGAGTGGTTGTACCTCTGGACCACAAACCCTCCTAAATACATTATAAAACCCACCAAATTTTAACACGGGGGAAAAGACAGCAATAGAAAAGAGAAGTAATTGTTACTGAGCTGAAAAAAGGAAAATCACAGCTCACAGTGTGGTGAGCATCACTGTTTTCCACATCACCTGTTCCATGATTATTTTTTCCCCCCTAACCCTGGGCTGTCCTACACAGCTCTGGTGCACCTCTGCTTTAAAAACAACGAGAAGCGTTTTGCTTGGGGGTATTTTTTTGGTTTTATTTTTTTGCCAACGAGACTAGAAGCTAAGGTTTCAGTTTGCTGCTGCAGCTGTGCTGATGTGGATGGAGCTGTGGCAGAAGCTCCTCTGGCTGCAGCTTGCAGTGAATCGTTTCTGGGAGCCTGGAGATGCCACAGGTTGGCACTGCCCTGCCTCATTTGGCTCGGGAGGATTTGCAAACACGTGTTCCACCGAGGCTGTAACCCCACTTTTTATTTCTACAGATAACAGCACTAGTTTAAATGTGATTTAATCAGGTGACAGCTTTTGCATCTGCTGCAGGTTCATTGAATTAACACCATTTAATAGATTTACTTTTTGGGGACCTGTCTCAGATTCCTGTTTGAACTGACAGAAGCCAGAGATACAACCTCCACCATGACATTAATGCTGTGATTTTCAGAGGCTTAAACAGCACCTAAAATTGCAGCTGGAGCCAGAGGTAACATTTTGCTAAATGTTCTCCTTGCCCTGCTGCAGGATGGAGCTCTGGTGGACAGGGACCTTTGGAGTGGGGCCAGAGGAGGCTGCAGAGATGGTCAGGGGCTGGATCACATCTGCTGAGAGGAAAGGCTGGGGGGATTGGGGGTGCGAGTCCAGAGGAGGAGACTCCAGGGAGACCTTAGAGCCTCTTTCGGCACCTAAAGGGGCTCCAGGAGAGCTGGAGAGGGACTTTGGACAAGGGACAGGGGGACAGGACAAGAGGGGATGACTTCCACTGCCAGAGGGCAGGGATGGATGGGATATTGGGAAGGAATTCTTCCCTGGGAGGGTGGGGGGGCTCTGCTGCCGATGAGTTCCGTGTGAGTGGGACACGGCAGAGCCGAGACCCCAAATCCTCATGGCAACCCCCAAATCCCCATGGCAACTCCGGGATCCCCAAATCCCCACGGCAGCCCTGGAATCCCCAAATCCCCACGGCAGCCCCGGGACCCCCAAATCCCCACGGCAGCCCCGGGACCCCAAATCCCCGCGGCAGCCCCGGGACCCCCAAATCCCCACGGCAGCCCCGGAACCCCCAAATCCCCACGGCAGCCCCGGGACCCCCAAATCCCCGTGCGGGGCCCCGAAGCACCGGCAGAGGGCGCGCTGAGGCCGTGCGGGGTTAAAGCGGATTTTGGGGACGGATTTTGGGGTTTAAGGGTCCCTGTGCTTTATTTGGGGCTTAGGGGATCTCAGTGTTTTATTTGGGGTTTAGGGGTCCCTGTGCGTTATGTGGAGCTTAGGGGATCTCAGTGTTTTATTTGGGGTTTAGAGGTCTCTGAGTTTTATTAGGGGATTAGGGATCTCTGTGTTTTATTTGAGGTTTAGGGACACCTCCCATTATCCCAGGCTGCTCCAAGCCCCATCCAGCCTGGCCTTGGCCACTTCCAGGGATCCAGGGACAGCCACAGCTTCTCTGGGCACCCTGTGTCAGAGCCACAACTCCCAGAGAAAGCAAACAAAACCCATTCCTTCCTTCCCCAGGAGGAAAGAGCTGTGGTGGCAGAGACTCAGATATGATATTTTTTGTGGCAGCCAAGGCAGCGGTCCCAGCTTACCTGGACTTTCTAATCATGCTCATCACCCTGATTCTCTGCCTGTGGCATTTTTGGTAGCACTGAGAAGAGCTGATATCAAGGGTGTGCTTTCCATTGACTTGCAAACAGTGTCCTGGCTACTGGAGATTGTCCTGTATTATCTCAGCTCAGCTGGTCCCCAGCGAGCAGCACCTGCTGAGAGCAGAGGGACAGAAATGTGGTGCTCCTGAGCCTGCTGAGCCACCAGAACGAGCATGGGAAGCTCCCTTGCAGACACTGAGCTTCAGTGAGGCTCACCTGCACAGTTTGCAGCTCAGGTACTGAACACAGACAAAATGAATGTGGAGCGAACCAGATCATTTCTGTACCTGACAAGCAGCCACCCTGTTTATGGCATTTAATTTGACTTTTGCCATATTTTTCCTGCGCCCTGGATGCTGGGCTGTGGATTTGCTAATGCCTCCCTGTGCTTTTGAAGCTGCCATGGGATGAAGGTGGGGCACTTTGGGCTTCTGGAATGACCACACTGGCACTTTTCTTGGAGATGTGCAATGTGGTTAAAATGCCACAGAACTGCCCCAGGGCTCAGCAGGTGCAGGTGGGCTCATGCCTGACATGGACCAGCTGCAAGCAGAGACAAGGACACCACCACAGCTCTCCCAGAGGGAACAGCACGTTCCCTGTGCTTTCAGCCACCAGGAAACTCAGAACCCTGAAAAACAGGAAAAGAAACAAAAGCCCTGAGAGCCGTGTTCAGGGGGATGCAGCAGCAAACTTCACAGCTGCTTTGTTCTGTGGCAAGAGGGGTCACACCTGCCTGCTCCACTGCTCACCTGGGAAGGTTTGCATGGGAGGATAGCTGAGTGTAAATCAGAGTATAAATCAGAGTATTCATCACAAACACCCCTAGCATTGCTCCCAACACAGCTTCACATGCACTGAGAAATGTGGGTCCTGTCCTCCTGTAGCTCTGCCCTTTCCCTCCCACAAGTGCAGCAGTTACATTTTTTAATTCTTTTTCCATCTATTCTTTAGCACCCACTTCCAATATTCTTCGTCCTGCACTCCAGGCATTTAATCCTTTAATTTTTCTGTACTCCAATCTACAAATGATTTTAAAAAGAGTCAGAAGCAGTGAGAGATGTAACTGTGGCCAGACCTAGTCAGTGAGTGTTTGCTTCACGTTTCAAGCTGGTGATTATGACTAAAATCTCTCTATCTGGGCCATGAGCCTCTGGTGAAAATCCAATAGTAAACGTGCCACGTGAGGCAAGCGTTTGACATCTGCAAACGGGTGCCATCTGTTTCTCTTTTTAAGAGTATTAACTCTCTAAGAAAGGAAGATAGACGCATGAAACTTGGTCTGAGGTCAAAAGAATGTGAGTGAGATCAGGGATTTCTGATTGCAAAGTAAAATGGGGGAGAGATTCACCCCCTCCCCACACACACAGCTCTTCTTGGCAAGAGGAGGGGAGGTAATTGCAAGTGACACGAAGTCACACCTCCAGATTTGGGGGAACTCGGGATGCACAGACAATCATACAGCCCAGACTTCTTTTTAGGGCCAGACCAAGCCCTTTTTTAAAATGAGGAACTGAGTAACATCAGAAGACAAAATTTTGACTCAGCTTTTTGGAATTGTACTTCTGCTCACACCCCCAACCTCTGGAACAGGGACCAGGGCCCTGTTCCATGCCAGAAACAGCTCATTGCTTCTCCTTTCACGACACACTGTGCTCCCGTGGTCAGCAGCAATGGGGTTGGTGTGCTCACTCTCATCTTTCCCACACTTCTGGGCTGTCAGAGGAACTTCAGGCTCCCCTGCAACCCTGCCTGGCTCTGGCTTATCAGGGATTTGGGACTGACTTCTCTGTCTCTAATCTTAGGTGTTAGAAGCCAGCACTTACCCCAGTTTCACAAAAACTCCTCACAGTTGAAAAGCTTTACATCACAATTGGTCCAGAGTGGCTGGCTGGAGGGAAGCCTGCTCTGTATTTAGCTCAGAGAGGATTTGCTGAGCTCTGGCTGTTGCAGCAGGACTGCTGCTGGCAGGCTCTGGACTGCTCCTAGCACAGGACAGAGTTCTGGAGCAGTGGCATCCCTTGAACAGCACTGAGGAAGAGATTTGCTGTGCAATTCACTTTGTTCTTGCTGTGAATGTTTGCCCTTGTTTCCTTATGCACTCAGTCTTACAGGAGAGCATCCTTCTGGATTTTGATGCAGGCTGTGCACATCCTGAGTGCCTTGAGGCATGAGGGGTCTGACTGTCCCCTAAAATAACCCAAAATCCTTTTTAAAAGAATCTAGAGGTTGGTAGATAAGGTGGGTAACTAGTGAAGCCTACACATTACTGAAAACCGTGTTTCCTTTCACTGGAGGATCACAGGATAATGCAAAGCTGTGGATTAAACAGGACAGAGAGTTTTTCTGAAGAGAGAACTGCCCTGACCCCACTGTATGCACTAATGACATGGCACAAGAAATAACACGAAAAAGAACAAAACTCCACCAGCTCCAGTTTCAGACGGAGTAGAACCAGAACCTCCCATTAAAGCAGGAGCACGGGGCTGTTTTTAACCAGCTCCACACACCATTGTGTGCAGCCCTCGCACATCCATTGAGCACAGTGCGCAATTACAAGCCAAAAGCTGCTGGTGTCTCACTTGAACCAGGGAAAAGCTTCCAGGGGACAACAGGGTTCTGATAATGAGAGGTTTTGGGATGAGGGTTGAAATGGAAAGAGGGAACTCTTTACGTGTGGCCAGCCGTGTCAGCGGCAGCTCTTTCACACAGCTCTCGTTTGCCAGGTGACAAATGTGGGCAGCAGCACGAGAACCTCGGGCTGTGACACAAAAGAATTCTCTGTGGCCAGTGAAAGCAGCTGTGCTCCTGCTGCTGCTGTGTTTTCTCTCGCCCTCGGCAGGGTAAGGCACGTTCTGCAGTGCAGATTGCTCTGGCTGAAGGCATTGAGAGCCGGAGGCAGTGACCTGGGCTGGACAGACAGACAAAACCCACCTCCTGCTTGTCTGCAGGGAGTTACTGATCCAGCTGTGCCCGGAACATACCCCCAAAGCAGCTGTGGCTCAGGGACTGCCTGAAAAATTTTAGCAGGATGGATGATAATTTTTTTTTTTTTTCCCCCCACCAAACAGGACAAGGAAAGCCTTTCAGAGGAAAAAATCCTTGCCAGGAAGTCTTTTTGATGGTTTTAAAATTTTTTCTCAGGTACTCCTAGCAAGGCCACATTGTATTTCTATAGGAAGGTACCATTATGTATACAACAGCCCTGCAAACAATCGGGGCTGCAGCAGGGATGACTCACTGTTCCATCACTGTGTGAGCATCGTGACATCTCTACATGCAAATTGGTACTGTCAGGCTCATATTTGAATTTGTGTGAGGCTCATACAGAGCTGTGGACACAGACCCTGACCTGTGAGGGCTGCTGGGGGTGCAGCTGCAATGGCCACTCACACAGGAGAGTTTTGTTCTCTGCCTGAGAATTGTTTCACTCCCAAATGAAAAATTAGCAGAGCAGATAACTAAAGGAGTGTTGCACCTTTGCAGCTGGACAGTGAAGGGCTGGGTGGAAGTGTTTCTGTGGGCTCCTGCCCCACTCCTGACCTGCAGCCAGGGGGGTGTTGCTGTTGAGGGTCCTGCTGCCATCTGCCAGAGAGCCTAAAGCACTAACCTGAATCCAGCTGATGGCCTCATGGATCACATCCAAAGCTCTTTAGCTCGCAGGCAGGGCTCTGAATATGTGCATGCAAATGTTTATGGATACCCTGGATTGATGAGGATCTCTAGCTCATCCAGGGCACCCACAAGTACTTCCATGAAGGTATTCAGGGTGGGAAAACACTTTTGAATACCTCAAATAAGCGAGAAGCCTTGGAGGGCCTGGGGATTGCAAATCCCCTCTGTGTTCCTTCCACAAGCACCAGTGAGCACAGTAATTACTCTGTGGTGTGTGATGGAGAGGAGGCAGCTCATCCCTCAGTGCCAAAGCTCTGTGTGCAGCCTGGCCCCGCTGGGGCAGTGAATGGAGGTGCTGCCCTCCCAGTGACAGGAGCTGTCCCCTGCCCCTGGGGACAACAAGGAGCCCTTGTGATGTGCCAACTGTTGCAACTACAGACATTTATCTGTCTCCAGCAGATGATACCACCAACATATCTCCAAATCAAAACCGTGGAGCTGCTTTCCTGGCTGCCCTTCCTCTGTGGTGCGTGGGTTGTAAGCTGTTCAGGGCAGCTTTGGCTTCTTGCTGGGAACATTTGCTCAGCTTTGGCTGAAAGGAGTCCTGCTGCTTCCACTATCTCTTGCCAAACTTGCACTGGTGCTGGGCTGTTTGAAGGCAGAGCATCCCTCTCCTGACACAAACAGTGAGGCAGTTTGGATCTCCCCAGGTCTCCAGGGCTGTAGCCCATCTCCAACCACACTGAGGAAGACGAGAAGCATAAGATTTCTTCAGAGGAATTTTTTATTGCAGCTTCCTACACTGTCCTTCCTCAACTCTTTGTTCATTGTGTTGACTTAATTCACCTTTGGCCTTGCAGAGCTAAAGCCCTGAATGTTTTGGTGTCAGGGATCCCTGGTCAGTCACAAGGGCAGTGATCTGCCTGCTCCAAATAGGCTGAGTGACGACTCCTGCGTGTGGCTGTTGATCTTCTCTAATTGCTGAGCGTCAGCAGCCACATTGGGCTGTCTGAGATGACGGGGGGAGACTCTGTAATCCCTGCAAATTCTCCTCTCACCTGAACCTTTTGCGTTCTTGGTTCAGATTTGCCGACCTTCTGTGAAGAGCTTTCAGAGGATAAAAGCAGCATTAATGGTTTGAGGGTCTCAGACCTCAGCAAAGGCATCTGCTGCCTGTGATACTGCTGGGAGCTGCCTGTGCTGTGTCTCAGCGCTCAGCACTGCAGGGTGTACCCTGGGACCAGATTATGCATTAGAGGAGAACTGGGAGAGAGAGTTATTCTGGAATACACGCTGCTTCCAAACTCCTCTGGATCCTGCTGCAATGGAAGGGCCTGCCTCCACGCTGTGCCTGAGAACTTGCTACATAAAACACTGCAAAGGGCTCGGTATCGCTGAAAATCCACCCGAGCTGGGAAAAGCCCCCCTCTCCAGGAGCTGCAGTTGCTCTCGTAGGATTGTGAAACAAGACTGGTCAAACAGTGTCAGCAAGTGTGGCCTGCCCATCATCCCAGAATACCCAGGCTTCCAGGACGTCAAGGTTTGTGTGCCAAAACTCTCCTTGCAATATATGGTGTCTGCTACCTATTCTTCTGCAGGATGAATAGTTCCCTTATGTTCTGAAAAGCTGATGTTTGATATGATAATAAAGTCTGTGCTGTGGTTGGGTGTAGAAAAACTTAACTTGAAAGGCTTTTATTCTGCTGCATTTTAAAAGCTGATTATTATTTTTAGGTTTATTTTGTTTTTTAACCATTTTAAAAAGTTTGAGTTAGGAAGGCTGCTTTGGTCAGATTTAAGTGTTCAATTACCTAACTTATTCCAAAAGTACAACCACTCTAGGCAGGGACATCAGATTTGCTGGGTCCCCTCCAGAATGAAGTGTGATGGAATAGTGGGAGATCAAAACCTTGATTGCTTTTCAGTTTACATGGCATGTCCAACCCACTATTCCTCATTTGAGCTCAATGTTGTTCATTCATTACGAGCAGGCAGTGTGCCAGGGGCTGATGATGGAGTGCCCTACTGAGACATTGCTGGGCTCTCAAACCAGATTTGTGGCTGGACCCTTAGAGAGGATCTAGACTTAATTACAGATTGTCAAAAACTGCATGAGTGATGGGTTTTTTTTATTTTTAATACCAAAGGCATTGTCAGGCGTAATAAATGATTGCAAAATGTTCCACGACCCCGCTGTGGCTGTCATCTACATACAGTATAGTCTTTCTTTTTATTGATTAGAAACAGTAATATAATATACAACAGCTCTTCTCTCAAACCCAACTGCTAAGGTTTTGAGAGAAAAAGCCATGGTCTGGCCAAACTTGCTGTACAGAAACCAGCTGTTGCTCCTGGTAGCTTGAGACAGGCCAGGGTGTCTTGGAGTGACAAGGAGGTGAGAAAGGTGGGAATGGCAGAACAGGGACTTTGAAAACCCTGAGGACATTAAACTGTGCAAAAGCAACTTTTTACATGGTGAGTTTCTGCCAAAATTGTATCTCCCAGTCAACAAAAGGACTCATCACATGGATGTTCCCCTGAAATCAACTTGAAGGTGCCCAAGTGTATCATTGGGGGCTGGACCAGATCTTTCTTTACTGTTTAAATAATTTGAGTACTAATTTGGCTGGTTAGAAAGAGGCATCCTGCAATGGGAAAGGAGGAGAAAAAATTATGCATATCAATGATGATGATGATAATAATAAACTGCATAGTTTTACGATGTAGAAATAGATTGAATGTGAAAATTGCTATTCTTGGAAAAATACACTGAATTCAGCAATTACCTGGGATTAAAGAAAGGGGTGGGGGGGAATGAATCTCTTAGAAGTAGGATCAAGTTTTGCCTTGGGAAACTGCAGCTACAAGCTAATGGGATTTGAAAAATATAAACCTAAAATTCTGTTAATACAGACAAGTGAGAAATTGTTTTAAAAAGTTAGATTTTCACAGAGGCAACACAAAATTGTGGCAGTACATCACAGTCTGGAGGTAAAAATTCTCAGCATTAACCTCTCAGCCCACTGGATTTCTGTTCCAGAGAGGGATTGGTAGCAAACTGCTTGGTCTTTAGGCAATTTAGATTAAGAATCTCAAACACTGTCTAACAGCTGTTTATTGTATGGAACTTTATGCCTTAGATTCTATTTCTATTGAAGCCAACAGATTTTAATTCAGATTTCCTTCTTCCTTCTGCCCCCAACCCTGCCTCTCCTTTCCCCTCTATTTAAAACAGTTATCAAAAAGTTATTTGGGAAATCCTGCCTTCAACCAAATTTTCCAGGATCTGGAAAGAGGGAAGAACTCCTCACCACAAGTCAGTAATTTCCCGAGGAGAGGCTCCTTAGCCCATTGCCTGGGGGGCTCCTCGGGGGGCTGCTTGAAAGGCCACCAGCCCACCAGCCCTGGCTTCCAGGACAAACCTTTGCAGGAGTATTTCAACGAGAGGCTGATGGAGCTGGGGAACCACCAGAGGTGCAGCAGGAAGACAAAGGGGCTTGCAGAGAAGAGCCAGAGCCTGTTCCTCAGGGGTTCCCAGCGCAGGAGCAGCTGCAGCGCCGTGCTGCTGCTGAGCCATGGCCAGGAGCACCAGGAGCCCTGCAGCTCAGCAAACCAGCACAGCAAGGCAGGCAGCGAGTGCCAGGCTCAAAAGGAAATCCAGAGTGTCCTAAAGCTCTACACTGGCGACTGCTTGGACCTTGTGACGATGCACATCGCTGCTCCTCTAGAAGCATTTGTGCAAAAGAAGTGATTCTGGAGCTGGTGGGAGATTTTCGTGCCGTGCTAGAACCCAGGAAGGGTTGTTCCTCTTCAGCACCATTCTGATTTTAGCTCACATATATCAGTCCCCTCTGATGCAGAAAGGTGCTTATTTTGGGATTGTTCTTGATTAACATTGCATATATTTGTTTTCAAGTATTTCCTGGAAAGAATCAGCATGATTGAGCCATAGGTGCAGCTTATAGCAGTGCTCTAAATACATGTGTGTATTACTAGAATACTTAAATTGCCTTTAAAACAGGTGATTACTGTCAGAGCAGTAGCTTGTCTCCTGCTGTGAAGTTTGTGTTAATTAATCTGAAGAAAGGCTGTTGTATTCTGCCTCGTTATTTTGCTTCTTTTTAGCCTCTTGCTTTTATCATGTCACTGTGGCCCAAATAATTTATGTTCTTACTGTGACTTGTTTTTGACACAGATGCAAATAGTTGATGAGAAATTACTGATTTTTCACTCATTGCCAAGTGTAATCATGAGGTGGAGCACTGCAAGAGTCTGATGCATGAAGAAACAAACACAGAAGATCTACTTTTAAATATGATCAGCCATTATGGTTTTATTTGCAAACTCAAAACCCCTTGTTTCAAAAACCACCACAAGGGCAAAGAGGAAAAAAATGCTAGATTTAAGTTAGAATGATGGAATTAAGTATGAAAGAAGGCTCCTTCCCTCTTTCTTACTGTAAATACAAGAACCACATAGTGAATTCCTAATGTAATCTGAACTTCAAACTGTTTATTGTATTTTAATGTTTATCATGGTCATGTAAGTATAAAATGTCAGCTGCAGCTGAATGTTTTTACTATGGGAAATGTCAATGTTTAATTCCACAGTGAATAGCAGACCCAAAATGAGGCAATGAATTTAAGCTTCCAGAAAGATCTATTACTGCCTGTGGTATCATCAGCAATAAATTCCTCATTATAGTTGTGGTTTGAGTTGATGTTTCTCTCTTTGCTTTCAGACTGGTTTTAATGTGAGTTAACAAGCAAACCATGCCCCTGGCTACACCTAATCCCTTCCACTGCTGCCTCCTCCCCAATGCTTTTCCCTCCTTGTTCCTCTCATTTCTTCAGCCCTGCTGAAACTCACCCCAAGGTGTGTCTTGTCCCTTCTGCAGGTCACATTTTCCTTCTTCCCAACACCTATTTGCAGAAATATTTCTTTTGCATTGCCTCCTCAGCTCTTGGGCCTCATATTTGTGTTTTTCAGGCTGTGAAGGTATGAGGAAAGGGGAGGGCAGATTGAGGAACTTCTCACATCCCTCTGCCACTTCCCTCAGGAAAAAACCAAGAGTTTTCTCCCCAGAAAAGGGAAGGGAAACATCTACGACTCATTCCACATCCTTTACCCAACCTGGGATCAAGATAATCGAAGGGAACCGAGATGGGATACTGAGAACTCTCAGTCTTTTGCGTGTGGGAGAAATAAATATTTAGGCTAAATGAATTTTTCTAAATTCCCAGTTGCCTTCCTGCTGCAAATGGAGGGAGCAGCCAATTAGGTGAGATTTTCCCTGCAGGAAAATATTTCTATTTTTATTTTTTTTTTTAGGATTTAAATGAAAGTCTGAAACTCATAATGTATTAGCAGATGCCATTGAAGAGATGCATCTGGTTTTCATTGTGAGTTTGCCAGAGGTTAGTTTCTCCTCTAGGAGTGGATGCATAATAATAACATGGTATTATGTGAGGGCATAATAATAACAGTGCATGAGGGGAAAGGAACAGTATTAATGGGATACAGGCAACCTTAATTCTTTCATTTCTTAAACATGTGGCTTTGCACACTTGAATGTGTCCTTTTGAAGTCTGGTTTTGCAAGTCATTTCCGATCTACAAGCTTTTCAGAAAAGGGAAACTGCCTGCCTTTTTGCTCCTGATATTTTAATGACTGTCACACTGCAGTAACTCCAGATTAGCAGGTCTGGAGCATCCTGAGCCTCTCTGCAGACCTTGCCATTTAAATGAACAGAGGTGTGGGGAGACTTGCACTGTTAGGGTGTGACTGACTTTTGCTGACAGCAAAGGAAAACAAAGCCTCCTTAAGAAAAAAAATAGCATCAATAAACTGTCATTAAAAAGAAACCAGAAAACCAGGTATTTTCTTCGCTAAAAGAGTGGTGAGACATTGGAATGGGCTGCCCAGGGAGGGTGGTAGAGTCCCTGGAAGTATTCCAGAAATGACTTAAAGCTATGGTTTAGTGGACAAGGTTGTGTTTGGTCAAACCTTTGACCTGATGGACCTGATGATCTTGGAAGTCTTTTCCAACCTTAATGATTCTGTGGTTCTGTGATTTACCCAAGCATCTGTAAATGGGCTATTCAAACTGCTCAGCCTCCTGGCAGTTCCTCTTCTCCACTCAAGACAATTCAGATCATCAGTTTTTAACAGGCCACATTTAAATTTTATTTTTCACTTTTACTGAATAACAAATGTGAAGCAGAATTTCAAATCCCCAAAAAATAGACTCTGTCTTGGCAGAAACTTGTAGTGTTTCCTCCCCCAGAAGAACCCCATAGACCTGAAATTTCACAGTCAGGCCCATTTATGGTATTTTTCATCTGTAAAGCACCCCGAGGAATTAAAAAAAAGTTGACATGCCTTTTAAATTGGATTTTCTTCAAAATGGTGTCATGACTTTCCTCTGAGAAGCTGTGCATCCCATGTCAGAGATAGTGGAACAGTCTAAGAAGACTGGATCCCCCAGGAGGGAACATATCTAGATGTTGCTGCACAGAAAAGACATGAAGTTACAGAGAGGAAAAAACCCAACAAAACACCAAGAGCTGCTAAGAGGAGAAATAAAATTTCATCTCACAGCCTCTCAGATTGTTAAAACCTTGTGAAAAAAATGGCTTGGGTTTGTTTGGAAAGTGATAATATGCATGACCTGAATTTATATAGTTTATTACCTTGGGTTTTACTGAGTTTAGCTGTTGGATGTAGCTGCTTCTTTCATGCAGATAATCTGTTTTCTCAATGTTCTTCTGAGAAACTTGATGCAGACACTGCTTGCCATTAGTAGTCTCATAAAAATATTCTTCATGCCTCTTTGAAAAATACTTCTTTCTCCTCTTAAAGAAAAAGCAGTGCATCACCACTTTCCTGCTGGTGCTTTTGCAGCCACTCTTTATCTCTGTTTTAGATCTACCTGTGTGGAACAGTGCACAGCACCCCTGGCTGGTTGTTGTTTTCCTTCTGTAAATAAATTCTGTCTGTCTGACTGGAGCTTAGGCAAACTAGGGCCTCATAAATCAGGCAAAAGCTGAATTTTAGAAGCAGAGCTGATGCTTTTTGAAGCCCGTGCCCCTGCCGTGATTTTGTCACCCTCTCCCTGAATTTACCCCCGAGGCTGCAAAACTTGCCCTGGCTGATGGTGCAGATGGGGAGGAGAGGGTGGGAGGCAGGGGAGGGAAGGAGGTCTCAGGGGAAACACAACCTGAGGAGAACCAGAAGCTGCACAAAGGGAGGTACAACCTCAGGTTGGTTTGTGGTTCCCTCAACCCCTGTGAAGATGTGGTGGGACAGAAAACACAAACCAGGTGAAGCCACAAAGGCACCCAGGAAGAGATGGGCTGCACCCCACTCTCACTGCAACCATCTTCAGGATCCAAAGGACCTGAGGAATCTGATTAGGTGCCTCATTAAAGCAAAACATATAATTTTCATGTATTTAAATTAAGGAATTTATTAAAAAAAAAAGCCAAAAAACCCAATCAAAACAGTGGTTTGATCTAAATACAGCAGCACTGTGACATTACTAGGACATTATGTACGAAGAATCCAAGCAGCCATAGAACACAGAAGCCTTTATCTTCAGTAACAATCTCAAAATGAAACTAGCTTCATCAAACAATGTTTAAGATCTCCCTGGAAAGAGAAACAAAACCAAACAGACCCTCCCCACCCCTAACCCTTTGGATATTAGAATGACTTTTTTTTTGTACAATATCAACAGCCACTAGCTCTTCTAATTGAGAACACTTGCTTTAATTTATTACAAAAATGATCTGTTGACTCAGTTATGAAAGACAACTTTTAACATTGCTTTAGAAGTGTCTGCTCCTCTTATAGACTACAGTATTAGAAGTGCTTTAAAACATTTACTCCTGGATATGCTCTTGAAATTCAATCAGAAGGATATTCTGTGTGTGTTTATATACCAAATATGATTTTTAATTTTTAAAGCAGGTGAAAAGACTAACCCTAATATGAAACTGCAATTTTACAATTTAATTATTAGTCAGATATGGGCAACCACATGATAGTTCATGAAATCTTTAGGTCTATCTACATTGCTCAGAAACACAAAATAAAGTTTTTACAGCTTTCAGCTTCAAAAGGCTAAAATGTTCAGTCTTTTAGAAGAGTGTCCAGTGTTTAAAAGAAATGGAGTTAAGGGAGACCGCATTCAATACACATGAAACAACTCGTTTGAGCTTGCTAATTAACATATCCAACAGCTGCATGTGGGGTGATGAGAAAGGAAAACACATTTGCCATCCTGCCACCACCTGAGATGTTTCTTCTCTGGGAGAGAATCTTCTCCATGGGACTGCTCCAGAAAACCTGGAGCTCCCCTGTGGAGCCCACTGACCCCAGGCATGTTGTCTCTTTTGCTCCCAGACCCAGTCTGGGATCTCAGATCCATCCTTGGGGCTTCACACAGCCCCTCACTCAATGGGTACCTAGGGAATCCTCTGCAGGCTTGGCCAAAAAAGTTGAACCAATGAATGTTATTTTGTTCCTTTCTTCATAACTGTTTATCTCTCTTCGAAAAACAGAGGAAATGTTTTCATGTGAATGCCACAATTACTGGCCAGCTCTTCAGCAAGAAATGAGTACTTAAACATTTGCACTGTCACCTCTTTGTCTGCTGGAGATGTCTTACAGAAGTGCAGTTTGTTCTGTTTCAGTATCTCTAAGGAACTAAGACAAACCAATAATAAAAAGAGTCCTAGTTTAGGAGAGTCGTCTCACTAGTCATGTAAATAATGAGCAGCTACACTAAGCCTATTTCATTTAAATATTAATACAAAGAATTGATACTGATCTGGTTTATGCCCAGACTCCAAAGTGCTTTCCATTGACAGACAGAGAGCATCCCTCCATGTTTGGGAATGGGAAAACAAAATTTCACAGAGGTTTGCCCAGGGCAGTGAAGAAAAACACAGTCAGAATAGGAATACAAACCATCACTCCTGGCTCCAGTATATAAAGCAAGGAGAATACATATGTGCCAGCAGTAATATTCATGTTAATGAATAGGCAGCAATCTGTTTAAAATTGTTTCTTTCACAAAGCCCATTTGTCAGTACAGCAGCTTAGCTGATCCAACTGCAGCAGATTGTATTTGTATTATCACAGAGACATTTGGGGGAGGTCAGCCCATATTACTGTAGCATATTGTTGGCTTTCAGCTTCTTTGATGAAATTCTGAACCAATTAATTTATCTTTTTGGGTTTTGCATTTAGGCAAAGACAATTATTACCAGCCAGCACTCCAATATTATTTAGTATAAAAGGAAGTGTGTCCTGCCCAGCACACAAAAGAGGAGTTGTTTTAAACTGATGCAAAATTTCTCTAAACTTTAGCATGAGGGTGTTTGTAATTATTCTCCTTAGTCTAAATCTTTAGTAGTATTTTAAGTTAAAGGTCATATTTGTGAAAGGCTTGAGATAGATAACTCTGGAATCTCCTGATTTCCATGGAGCCGCTGAACAGACTGATTCTTCCAAAATTCACTGCCAAATGAACCTCCCTGCAGCCTGAGACAGACTGGGACCATCTTTGGGCAGGACAGCCTTTAAATATGGACTTCAAGAGCTCCTGCAGGCGTCCACATGATGGAAGATGGTCCACATGCCAAGAGACAGATGGGATGTTCTTCCAAAGAAAAATCCACTCTTTCCAAAGATTGTATGGGAAATGCCTGACAAATGATCTTCTCTGCACTGAGTAACTTAAGTGAATATGACAAATATTAACTGAACAAAATGATGATCACAACTGACTGTGGAGCAGGGGTGAAAACATCCACATCTTGCTCATGGTGGAGCCAGTTCCTGCAGCCACCTGTTCCACGGACATTGGTGAGATGCAGCAGCTGTGCTGCAGGGTTGTGCATTTATTGCTTTTCCAGAAAAGCCTGTGCAGGGAGCTCCTGACTGAGGCTGGGATACACAGACCTGGGTGATGCTGTCCATGCAGGCTGGGGGGATTCCTACATGCCTCATCCAGCTGTCCCCTCTGACCCCCAGAGGGACAACGCTGTCTTTGAGCCATGGGCCAGACCCTTGTGCGTGCAGTTCCCAGGCCACTGAAGGAACTCTGAGCAACACATGATGACCCCAAGGAAGATTGTGCAGTACCAGCTGCCACTGCACCCAGAATATTCACACACTGTGGACTTTACACACTGTCCTCCAGAGCTCACAGCTTCTGCATCTTCCTCATCTTGACTGTGATTTTACCACTAATGCAGGTTGGTTTCCTGTTGGTTTTTTCATTTGAGGTATGGCCACTGAAAAAGATCAACTGGATTTGAAATGTGAATAAGGAATTCAAGCTGGATCCTGAGGTCTGGGTGAATGACCTTAAGAATCAGTGTCTTCACATTAGGTGCTTTACTGGGTCAGCCAAGTTTGATTCCTAGTGCTGATGACACTCTCAGCCACGGTTTCTGGGGTGACTGCAAATTGAGGTGGTATCAAGCTGTGTTTATGGAGAGCTGTTATGTCTCTGAACTGGCAGGAACCAGGAGTCCTAATGAGCAGGGCCAGGTGAACGCTGCGATATTGAATTCTGCAGCTCCCTAACACTCAGTTTGAACTGCACTACCTGTTTGGTTTGATTATCTTCACACCTCTCTGAGCTTCACCAGCAGGTTTTTGTTCAGAAACAACATCTGAGTCATGGCCATTCTTGTGAAAAACCTCTTTTTAGATAATCCAGGTCAAGAGTGCACATCTAAGAGTTTGTTATTTTTTTTTCCTTCATTATTCTGTTGTTTAAAAAAAGCCTCTCATCCAACAGTGGGAAAAAATGCTACAAGACTCAAGTGAACCTTGAGACACTACAGAAAATGAATAGCAAACACCTGACTCATGAAAGTCTGTCAGCTAATTAGTGTTCATCAGACTACTCAACAAAGATTTAAAAATAAAAGGCATGCTTGCATAATTCAGGATCAGATTGCAAAAGATTACTGATTCTTAAAAAGAGCTAATTTTGCTCATCTATCTATTTAAAACAAACAACCAGATCTGAGCATATGCTTTTTTTTTTGAAAGAGTTTGGATGGTAACTGAAGCAGAGGTAGAGAAAATAAATCAGTCAGGAAAGCTATTACAGAACTACTCCTTTCTACTACTTTGTTACGTGCAAACCCTTCTCAAAATTCACCTGGAATCAAAATGCTAAAAATATCATTGCAAATGCTCTCCAAGGTTGTATGACAAAAATATAAGGGTTTTTTTCAGAGTTCCCAGTGTTTTTTCAATTTGACTCCATGGAACCCATGGCCAAATGTCTGTGGAAGCCTGGCTTTGCAGGGCACTGCCTTGACAGGGCTTCAGCCCTGAGTTCTGGGCACAAATTGCACCTGGTTACACAATGAACGTGCAAGGACTGTGCTCCTACTCCAGCTTTGAGTGCAAGGTAAGCTGAAAAAATTAAAAAAACAAAAGAAATCCCAACAAAAATAAGAAGCAAAAAAAAAAGAAATCCTGCAGGTTTTGTTGTTGTAGGCAAACTGTGACAAGAAGATCCGTAGGACTGGTCATTAGCACTTCTGATGGATTTTAAGTCTTCCAGGGCTCGGAGCTGGAAAGTTCTGCTGTCCCATCATGGTAATACTGTTTGTAGTTTGTCAGACAGGACAGAAACACTCAAGGGATGTGGCAGGAAACCTCCCTCTACTGGTGGTGTTTTCTGTCTCTCCCCTTCCTCTCTCACTGCTCCAAGGAGGTGGGATTCAGAGGGGCTCCATCCCAGGTTTGATGCCTTCAGGTGCACATAAAGCACCCTTCTTCCGTGCCACCTCGAGAATTCAGGATATCCAACCCTAGCATAATGTCCTCCAGGTATCCAAGGAGAAAGAGTGCTCTCATCCTTCCAGGACTTTGCAATGTCCCTAAATCCCCACTGCCAGGCTCCTAGAGCTGCTGAGTGAGGACTGTCCTCACTGAAAGGGAAGCAGGACAAGGCACAAGTGCTGTCATTCACTGTTGTCCCTAAAACATCATCCACCACTAGTTAAGCCTGGTAGCATTTAAAAAGTGTAAGACCAGCTATAATCAACATTTGCAATTTGTTCACCAGCTTTCAGTAAGGGATTTACTGGTATTTCTCAATAGTGGGAGATGGTAAAGAATGAAAATTTTAGTCTTCACATGCTAAATTAGCAACATCTCTAAAATCCTGAATCTTCTATAAGATCTGCAATGCCAGAATCTGACATGGGAGAATGGCTGAAGCCTCATCTCCCTGTCTTGAATTTTCTCTGTCAGATGCTCTATGCAAATCCCTGTTCTGTCTCTCTGTCTCACAACTCCAATAATAATAACTGCTTTACTTTGCCATTTCTGTGTGTTTTGCACTCAGGGATTTGCCACTACTAACCTTCATCCTCTTCCCCCTCAGCACTGGCCACACAGAACATACACATGGCAGTTTAATGAATTTTGGCTATAGACTCCCACTGGAACATCTCTTCCTTGGACCCTGGGGTAGCTCACTACTGGCTAACAGAATTTTAGACACACCAGGGTGGCTTTCAGATGTTCCTGACGACCCAAAGGTTTAAAAAAATCAGTATAGTCTAGCCAACATTGTAAAGAGTATGGGGAACCAATACACTCTACAGAACACTTTGGGCTGTAGAGATCCTGCCTGCAGCTGGGGGCACAAAGGTTTTCCAATTCCTGTGGAAGGGAAGGAACCATACTTTTGATCAGGTATTCTTAACAATAATAATGAAATACTTGAGAAAAGCATGACTCTGATGCCTGAGGTACTGCTACTGATCCTGCCTGATCCTGCTCATCCTGGTGGGGACAGAGTTTTTGTCAGTGATTAAAGAATCCTGGACAAAGAATGTTGGAGCTGGAAGTGGGAGTTATCATTTCATACTGGCATTTTATTCAGTTGGGGATCTAACTGGGGGGATGTGTCAGGGGATGTTTGCATGACACATGGAAGTATTTTAAGTGCAGGCACAGCCCGTAGGTTCTGCTACTGCCCAAAAGCAGCTCAGATCCCACTCTGAATCTCCACAGCTCAGCTCTACAAAGCTGTCACAAATCTCTATGGCTGGCACAAACCAGACTGCTGAACTTCTCTCCCACTGCCTCTTTGATATGGGCAGCTGTGGCAAGACCTTGGGTTTTTGACTGCAGCATGGAGAATACTTTGAGTTTTGCTCTCATTTCAGCAGGTGCAGGTTTGAAGTCCTAGAAAAATAAATGGACATTTGCTTTCCTGGTCACCTCTCCCTCAGCTTTGTTCCATCTGTTGTTAGAAACAGCACAACCACTAGTGAAGGAAAAGAGATTAAAACAGGGCTCCCTTTCTAACTAAAAGGCCTTTGATGGAATAACAATGTAAGTGCAAATCTCAGCTGTGCTGGTCCCAAGACATCACAAACCTTCAGCATAGCAGGTAGCATTCTTGAATGCATCCAAATCTTGTCTTTTAGCATTTAATGCGAGACATTACAAACTAATGAAGAGGAGAAATGTATGCAGTGTTGCTGTAAACCAAATATACAGATGTAAAATAATTAAGAATAAACTGTTTCATAAAAATGCATGTCAATAAACCCCCGTCTGATAAAGTGATTTATGAAGAATTTTCTAGAATTGCTAAAAAGAATGATTTCTCGTTTGAGGCTCTGGAAGTCTTGAGTCACATTTTGTTTCTTTTAAAAAAATGTCTTAAAACACATGGCTTTACAGCTGCTGCTTGGAAAATATACACCTCCAAAGTCTGACTTTCATTTAAATACAAATGTACAAAATGTAAACTGAGACAATAGAGAAATTTACAAAACTTTTCTTTAAAAATAATAAAGACAAAATTCAGTTCTAGTATGATGCTATTTAAATACGTGCAAGTAGTCATGTTCATTGAATTTCTATTGCAATGTTCTAAAGAGACAAATTTGATTCACACAGTCTTGAGTGCCACCTCCAAAAACAGACCTGAGTGGAAATTTCTTCTTAAAATGTGAGGCTCCACTGGAAGGAATGGATAGAAAATCTCCATTTTGGGAGATCCAGATTTTCTTTTTTTCACTCGATGGTGGAGGCTCTCTCATCCACAGAAGCTCCAGAGATTATAGTGGAAGGATGCAACATGTTGTTTCATAGGACTGAGCTGGAACTAGCTGCTTCCAGTGGAGTTTGAACTTACGTGATTTGAATTTATGTGATGATTTAAACTGGCCTTTGAATTTGGAGAACTCTTTGAATTGTTCTGATGCTGTAGGAAGAGGAAGAAAATGAGAATTAGATTCCCATAATATGCCGTGGTTTTATTTTTAATCCAACATTGCTCATTTTATGGTACTGACTGGACTGCAAGATTGTTGTTTAAAGATCTTCAGATGCAAAATATTCTTCACTTTCTTACCTGTAGTCTCTCTAAGTCAGCAGAACCATGGCAGTTCTTGAGGAATGCAGCAAAGAAGATTCACTTGAGCTCCAGGAGCCAAATCAATTCACTGCAAAATGTCAGTATCTGCTAAATCTGACTAATACAGAGGATACCTGCCAATGCTCAGGCATGGCTTTAACTCTACAGAAACAGACCAATCTAAAAATGTTATTAACATTTGCAAGTGGTGCCATGGTGCCTCATGAAAGCTGCACATCACATTTTTATCTGGGTTTCTCTCTTCTTTATTGTCTTGCTTTCCTGCCACGACTACCTCCCTCAAAATGTGCATTTGTCCTTTTTTCTTTAAACACATAAATCAAGGATTTTCACAAGGAGCTTCTCAAAACCATTGAACCGTTTCAAAAGGCATTTCAGCATAGCACTGGAAAATAGGATGGGTAAGAAGTTTTCAACTGCTGGAAACAAAACTCACAAGCAACACTGGAACTGCTGGTGGCAAAAAATATCACACAGGGTAGATGAAAAACTTGAGATATGGAGGTAAATGTGAAAGCCAGCCCTTTCTAAGATGCACTGCCTTTCTCCTAGCAGAAATATCACCAGAACAGGGCTGTGAAAGTAGGCTGAGTTTCCTGGTCTTAGTCACAAAAGGTCTCACCTGTCGCTTAAATATTCTCTGTAGCAATCCTTTCTTGGGTGGCTCTGGGGGGTAGCTTTTGTTTAGGTCTGGTGAAATAGTACCATTTGGTCCAAATACATTCAGCTCCTTGAAGCACTCTGTTTCTATCATCTAGTGGAATACAGTGAGAGAGAGAGAAAAAATAGAATTATTCATCTGCACTAAATAAATTCTAGTAGCGCTAGGTTCTTCAAAGTCAGCAGTGTGTGAGGAGAGTTAACAGTTGGATTCCTGCTGTTGTCTGTAGAGGGCAAATAGAGTGTATGAAAAGCAGAGGCTGAGTCTGCTCTGCGTGATTGCACATCAGACTTGTCAGAAGCTGCCCCACAAGACTTTCTGTTCTTTCCTTTAGCACTGTAGAGAATACCAGTCAAAGACAGGCACTCTCACAAAATCCCAGTTATTAGCACCCCTCTGCCCAAGTGGATCTGCTGTTTGATGCAGAGCTAGATTCTGAAATCCACTGTTGGCTGTGTTTTGATGTCAAACAGAAACAAAGACCCAGATATGGAAATGCTGGAGTTAACTGCTGCAGCTGGGACTGACTGCAGACAATGGGTGACAGCAGGGTCACCAGTGGAGGATCCTTCTATTAAGGATTTCCAACTGTACCACAGAAGGTGCTGAGAGCTGTGGAAACACCTCTGTAGAAATCCAGGAGGAGGAAGTACGGTAGGATCCTTGCCAATTTACACAAATACACAGAGCCAACAGATACAGTCACCTGAAGCTGACATCTGTGGTACATTACAGATCTTGAAAGAGGCCATTCGTAACTCATGAAAGCATTAGAGTCTGGCAAGTTATCCAGTAGCTATATATTACTGGAAACATAGAGTTCCTCTTAAACCATCTGTGTTATGGAGTTTATTGCAGTAATTTTGCTGTGATACATCCTTACCTCATTTTGCCATGGAATAGACACTGATCCTGTGGAAAACTTGGAATAGAAATCATCATCTGTTTGGTCCAGGTTAACTCCTTTCACTGTGGAGAATTGCTCAATGTCTAACACATCCTTGCAGTACACTGCTCTGGGCTATGTCAGCAGAAAAAAAAGGAGAAATGACAAGAGGAAAAATATTTTTGAGTCGGACCATGTGCTTTCATTCACAGATTCAGTCAAGTGAGAATGTCTAACAAGTGTGTGTCTGCATCCTCCTTCTCCAGACTCCCTCTGCCCGCATGTTTATCATCAAAGGCTGACTTCACTTTGAGCACATTAAGCTTCCTATTCTGAAGTCCTCAAAGCATCAGTCAAAGTGGGTTTTAGTCATCCATGTACCATCTGGTTAAGAGGTGAGAGGAAAAGGACAGAAAGAGCCAGAAAAGAAAAATGGAACCCTTCAGTAGTCTTTTCATTTAGAGAGGGAACAACAGAAAACCAGAAGGTTTAGAGTGGCGCACTGAAGAGAGTTCTGAAAAGAGGCCTCAGATGGAAGTGCCCTCCTGTCCAGATAGCTGTGGAGTTTGCAGCTTAAAAATTTAAAGGAATGCATCCTAATTGCTAAAGAAAACAGAGGAGGTTTGGCATTTCTCCATTGTTTTTATTAATAGCTCAGCTGCTGGAAGCTGTCCAGAATTACCTCTATTAACTCTTTTAACTTGGATACAGTTCTTCAAAAAAAACAGTCAAATGGCTTTGCCTTTTTGAACTACTTAATTTTCTGGGATGACAGAGACAAAACTCTTTGCAGTAATGCAACTTTCAGCTCATATTCCAGCAGCCAGCCCCAGGGAGCAGAAAGAGTCATCTGTGGCTACCTATCACAGGCAGTGTGTGTGCCCAGAGATTTCCCACCAATGGCACAGCCACCCTTTGATGTGCAGGGATAATTGAGGGGTGCCTTGTGGGGACCAGCCAGAGCTGCTGAACCCCAGAACGTGTGGGATCCTGCTGTCTATCCGTGGTACCAGGACTGCACTGCCCAGGGTCCAACCGTGCAGTACTTTATTTATCTAGTTCTGAGCACTGTGACCAGACAAATTGACTTAATTCCTGACAGAAGTCCTATTTGCTGAAGGCTGTATCCCTCTGCATTCCTGACAGCTGCAATCCACAGCATTTTTGTGGAGATGGAGTAATGTAGAAGAGGATGGAGAGACATGGTCTGGATAACAACCTCTGCCACTGGCTATATAGCTTTGGGTGATTCAGCTGACTTCAGTAAAGACTGGGAGATCTATGGATGAAGTGCCAAATAAATTGAATTACGGGCAGCTCTTGAGCTCACAATAAATAGCCATAAAAATTTATGTGCATTTGCTTTTGTAAATATGTCCCCAAGAGGTGCCTTCTAGGCCTTACGTTCCACAGTTTTTATGCACTCTGGCAGATCCCAAATTTGAGCCCAGAATTTTATAATTTTCTACATCAGAAAGAAATAGTAGCTTGTCTCTTATTTCTTCCCACTAAAGCAGGTCGTACAGACTAATTGGCAGGAATAACTAGGCCACATAGTAAAATGTAAAGCAAAACCAGAGCAACTAAAGTAAACTTTTGTAGTGTTCAAACCACTTTGGTTTGGTTGAGCTTGCAGCAAGGGGAATGGGAGCTGCCAAGATGTTACTTTCCTTAATATGTTAAAATGGCAGTGTTTACTTAGAACCATATGGGGACTTTAAGGATAGAAGCTCCAGCCAGAAAGAGAGCCCTGCAGGAGGTAAATAATCAGATAACTCTGTGCACTGGGCTAGAAACCGATACCACAAAAGGGTGGAAAAAGTTTTGTTGTTGCCAATGCAACAAAGACTTTCAGTATGTGTGAGCCTGGTGTGTAAATCTGGGTAAGGACTCAGTGTTGGGTTCCATGCCCCATGAACACCAAAAAGCTCCAAATGCTCTCTCAGGTCCAAGTCACCTTCTCTGCTTGAGGTGACACTTGATAGCTGAGCCTGGCTCAGACTGTAGCAAACTACTGTTCTCATGATGAGCCAGTTCCACAGAGCTCTGTGGACTTTGTATTTCTGGTTTTGCCTCTATAAACCTGTATGCACACATGTGGCTTTCACTGCTGATTGTCCCAAGCACCACCTGGTTCTGAGCACACTTACTTTCACAGTTAATACCGTAGACAAAGGTTCCCAGTGCCTCCAGTGCTGGAGCAGGAAGGCTATGGCAGAAGGAGTGGGAATGGATCAAGCCCCAGGTTACCAGCCTGCACCCACATGCCCACAGAGCCCTCTCTCCTCTTCCTCCCAGCCTCCCCACTCCAGCCCTGCCACTTTTCACACCTTCCTGGGGTAACTACCCATGCAGACAGCGATGACAGCCCTGAGAGAGAGAAGCTATTTTAGAAACAAACCTCTTAAAAGCGGCCACTGGGGGTTCTTGCTATCGTACTTACATCAGGCACAAAGGGAGGATCCAGCATTCCTGCTTCTAGCCGCTTGAAATTCATGCTCTTGAAAAAGGGGTGTCTCTTCACTTCTGCTGCACCTTCCCCTTGACATCCCAGCCGCTGCTTCACATCTTTGGTGAGGAGCTGAAACGTGCCAACAAGAATGGTGAGGGTGTCAGAAGAGCAAGAGCTCCACAAAGATATTTTTATCTCCACACTTGTTTCTAAGTGTGCCCATAGGGAAGTACAGAGGGGAGTTGCAACTGTTGTTACTTAAAAGCTGAAGTTAAATGGATTAGGACTGCATTGTTCTACATTCTGGTGAAATCCTCAGAAAATCACCTGCTGTTAAGTATTTACAGTCGTAACAGAGACCATTTATTTTGCTTGCTTTCAGTGAACACTTTCAAGAGGAGGTCTGACATACCCTAGGCAACATATAAATTGCACATTCATAAGTTCCGTGTGTTTTGTCTCAGTTCTTTTGTTTTTGCTTCTTATGTTTGCAAGAATAATTTTCCCTCAGAAGAACAAGTGCTTGGGAAAAATCAAAAATACCAAATTGTGTTTCCCTCACCCATTGCACTACATTCCATGACATGGAATCATGTCTCACATGACACATTGAACCAAGCCTTTACAGCCATGGGCTTATCTCTGCTGAGCTCAAGGGAGGTTCCATCCACAGAGCCAGTGCCCAGTGGTTATCCTCAGCTCTGCCTTGTTTGTTTTCAGAGAGGGGCACTGCACAACCTCCACCTGCTACAGCAAGTCCTGCCTGTTCCTGGGTACCCATAATGGTGCAATGCCCACCAGCTGAGCTCAGCATCTTTGGTCTATCAGATAAGCAAGAGAACAGAAACACCGTGATATTTACAGGGGAAACTCTACAGCACCTCCCAGTACAAGAGAACTGGAGAGGGATGTCGGATAAGGACATGTCACTAATAGACAAAGGGGAATGGCTTTAAACTGAAGGAGAGCAGGTTTAGATGGGATATGAGGAAGAAATTCTTCCCTGCGGGTGGGGAGGCCCTGGCACAGGCTGCCCAGAGAAGCTGTGGCTGCCCCTGGATGTGCCCAGCTCCAGGCGCTTGGAGCAGCCTGTTCCGGTGGAAGGTGTCCCTGCCCATGGCAGAGGGTTAGCCCGGCAGGGTTTAGCATCCCTTCCCCACAAGCCTCCCTGAGAGCCCATCGGGGATCCTGAGCCGCTCGGGCGGTGCCGCCGGGAGGCAGCAGAGGAAAGGGCAGCGCGGCGGGCCCGGGCGGCGATCGCTGCCCGGGGAAGGGGCCGGGAGCCGGGCCGGGGGCTTTTCCCGGGGCCCGGGGGATGGGAAGGCTCCGTCGCTGGCCCCGGTTTGCTGGCCCCGGTTTGCTGGCCCCGGTTTGCTGGGCCGCAGTGGGGCCGAGAGCAGCGGGCTGTGCACCGTGAGGGCACCGAGAGCATCAGCAAAGGCCAGCGGGGCTCGGCACCAGGCGGGGCACGGGCCAGGCTGGGCTCTGAGCCCGGACAGGCACCGGGCCCGCGGGAGCACCCCCGGGAGAGACCCCGGGACCGTCCCAGCTGCGGGTGGTGGGATGCAAACACCTTTGGGAAGGCTGGGGAGGAGTCCTGTGATTCTCGGGTGCCAGGCAGGCTCTCCGCTGGGGCAAGGCTGCCAGGAGATGCTGCTTGTGTGCCCAGGTGTGCCCAGCTCAGGGTCAGTGTGCCCAGCTCAGGGTCAGTGTGCCCAGCTCAGGGTGTGTGTGCCCAGCTCAGGGTGTGTGTCCAGATCATGGTGTGTGTGCCCAGCTCATGGTGTGTGTGCCCAGCTCATGGTGTGTGTGCCCAGCTCAGGGTCAGTGTGCCCAGCTCAGGGTGTGTGTGCCCAGCTCAGGGTGTGTGTGCCCAGCTCAGGGTGTGTGCCCAGCTCATGGTGTGTGTGCCCAGCTCAGGGTCAGTGTGCCCAGCTCGGGGGGTGTGTGCCCAGCTCATGGTGTGTGTGCCCAGCTCAGGGTGTGTGTGCCCAGCTCATGGTGTGTGTGCCCAGCTCAGGGTCAGTGTGCCCAGCTCAGGGTGTGTGTGCCCAGCTCAGGGTGTGTGTGCCCAGCTCATGGTGTGTGTGCCCAGCTCAGGGTCAGTGTGCCCAGCTCAGGGTGTGTGTGCCCAGCTCAGGGTGTGTGTGCCCAGCTCATGGTGTGTGTGCCCAGCTCAGGGTCAGTGTGCCCAGCTCAGGGTGTGTGTGCCCAGCTCAGGGTGTGTGTGCCCAGCTCGGGGTCTGTGTGCCCAGCTCAGGGTGTGTGTGCCCAGCTCATGGTGTGTGTGCCCAGCTCAGGGTGTGTGTGCCCAGCTCAGGGTCTGTGTGCCCATCTCAGGGTGTGTGTGCCCAGCTCATGGTGTGTGTGCCCAGCTCAGGGTGTGTGTGCCCATCTCAGGGTGTGTGTGCCCATCTCAGGGTCAGTGTGCCCAGCTCAGGGTGTGTGTGCCCAGCTCGGGGTCTGTGTGCCCAGCTCAGGGTGTGTGTGCCCAGCTCAGGGTGTGTGTGCCCAGCTCATGGTGTGTGTGCCCAGCTCAGGGTGTGTGTGCCCAGCTCAGGGTCTGTGTGCCCAGCTCAGGGTCAGTGTGCCCAGCTCAGGGTCTGTGTGCCCAGCTCATGGTGTGTGTGCCCAGCTCAGGGTGTGTGTGCCCATCTCAGGGTGTGTGTGCCCAGCTCAGGGTGTGTGTGCCCATCTCGGGGTCTGTGTGTCCAGCTCAGGGTGTGTGTGCCCAGCTCAGGGTCAGTGTGCCCATCTCAGGGTCAGTGTGCCCATCTCAGGGTGTGTGTGCCCAGCTCAGGGTCTGTGTGCCCAGCTCAGGGTGTGTGTGCCCATCTCAGGGTCAGTGTGCCCATCTCAGGGTGTGTGTGCCCAGCTCATGGTGTGTGTGCCCAGCTCATGGTGTGTGTGCCCAGCTCAGGGTGTGTGTGCCCAGCTCATGGTGTGTGTGCCCAGCTCAGGGTCTGTGTGCCCAGCTCGGGGTCTGTGTGCCCAGCTCAGGGCTGGTGTGCCCCAGCACCTACTGCCTGGGCTGCTGCCTCAGCCACCGAGGGGGAACTTAAATTGTTTGTTGCTAATGTCATGTCATGCTCCTTCCTCTGGTGCCTGGCTAGAGCTGGGGTTTCTTGTCCTTATCAGGGATTTACAGTGTCACAGCTCTAGGCTTCTCTGAACGCTCTGCTACCTCTGGGCACTTCTACCATCTGGGCACTGGTGGTTTTCATATCTGACTTCCAACAGCCACCTCAGTTCTGCTTCTGTGTTGCCAGGGCTGTCATTTCCAGCCTGAGATGGCAAATGGCTTTGGCAATCCATGTGCCCCATGGGTACTGAGGCCACCCTCCAGCCAGGTCTGAGCAAGCTGCAGTGGCAGCAGCCAAGCCACAAATGGTGGTGAAGGGGTTTGTAGACATAAGAGTTTTCTGCTCAGGTCTTTCTGCCTCAGCAGCAGCAGCAGCAACAGCAGGAGACTGATGGTCAGAGGAACGGGTTTAAATACTGCTGTTGGCCACAGCAGCAACTTTCAGCTTCCAAATATCCCTTTCTTCCCCATTCTTTCCTCATGCTCTCTAGGTGGTGACATCTGGGCTGACAGATCACAAGCGGCAGATCCATAAATGTAAAAGGACTTGAGGAAACATCTGTATGCCTCGCCTTACTCTGAGCAGAGAGATTCACATGATACTGTACCACATCCATCTGGCTCACTGCAAAAGACCTGTCTCAGAGCACTTCTCTGGACTTTGCTTGCCCTGCTAGAAGGAAAGAGGGATGCTTTGCTTTCAAATAATTACATTAGACTTTGAGTTCTCATAGTCCTGAGACTAGGACTTTTTGTTGTGAGGGGTTTTGGGTTTTTTTGGTTTTTTTTAATCCAGTTTTATGCCCTAGTCTATTTGAAGATGGTCACTTTGGAATTTCCAGTCAGAATCAGGCTTGCTCTATTCTGGTTGGGCAAAGAAAAACTCTTTTAATCTTTTATTCTCATGTCAATAGGACTTTCCTGACAGTTGGAAAGAAGAATCTGAAAGCAGAAAGATCATTTTTAGTGGCTCTGATATACTTTTGGAAATGATACCTTGGACCTTTCAGGAACAGCTGAGGAGCAAGTGGTGGTAGGAAGGGATAGATTTGGACATGCTTGGAGATGACACAGGAGACCTCTGCAGTCTCTGCTCTCAAAGTCAGCTCTGAAGGGATGAAAAGGGGGTTATTTCCCATCTCTGCAGTCTGGATTCTGGACTAAGTGGGGAGACCAAGCTGATCTGTGAATTTGCCCTTGTCAGGCTGTAAGATGTTTGGAGTGTGCGGTCAGAGAAAAGGGTAGCTGAGGACAGAAAAAGGCTGCCTGGGGATTCCTGGGTTCCTCCATGACAAACAAGGGAGTATTCAGTAACTTCAGATGCAAGAAGGAAGTTTCTGGAGCATGAATACCATTGGTTGTGGGTGGCTGGCCAGTGCTGGCTGAAAGACACAAAAGGGAGCAGGCCACTGGGAATAGGCTGGGACTGAAAGAACACAGAAAGGAGAGGATTCTCCTGCAAAACCCTGCTGCAGGGGAGCAGCTGCCAGTCTCTTGAGAGTCCCAGGAGAGTCACAATGGAGAAAAATGTAAGAAATAAATGGAATTTGAAAAGCTGTAGATGCGACCAAATCTAGAGATAGCAACAGGTGAAACCAGACATTCTTCCTGGCTTCTGTTGTGGATATCAAGACATAGCATGGATTAGAATATTTTCCAGAAGGGAGAATCCTTCCTTTCACCAAGGAACAATAAGTCTTTTACCATTTCCTGCAGTCCCAGAAGGTTTCTGCAATAGTAAACCCATGCAAGAGCCTGAAATATGTATCCCATTTGGGAATCTGACATGGAAAAGAAAATGGAGATAACAACAGTATGCCATAAGTCATCTCTACACTTTTGTTCAATTCAGCTTCAAAGGGTTCATTTAATATGAATAGAGAAAACAAAAGCAACTCTATCAGGCTGATGACAAGCCCTCCTGGGACAGCAGTGCAAGGGACCCCACGGAACATAATTTAAATGTAATTCTACAGTAGAGCCTGCAGATAATTCACAGTTTTAAATCTGGAGATGGCCTGGGCCACCCAACCATGCATGAAGTTAATGCCAAACAGCAGAGCTGTGTGTTCTGGTAAAAAAGGCTCCAGTTGATACTTGACATTTAGGGTTTAGTCTACAGGGTTCATGGGCAGAGCATGACTAGAACAGCACTTTCAAAGAGAGTCTTGAGTAGCAGCAGTGAAGTTCCATCAAGATCTTATATAAAGAGCTCTCTGATACTTTCATGTCACTCATTTGCTCCCCACTGGGGATTCAAACTCTGCAATGTCTGAGATTTTTTTCCGTGACTTTGTTTTGCTTCCTTTACAAAAAGAAAAAAACTGTTGTGAGGATTGCTAAAAAAAGCCAAAAGTCCCCAAAGTGCTGTTTTATCTTCATGTGATCAGTCAGTTCATATCCAGATCATACCATGTAATAAATAATTCCAAGTTCAAAGACGTTAGTCCTAAAATTATAGGAGTAAGGAAAACAAAATTACCACTCATGAAAAGAGACAAGGGGAATGGTAAAATCATTTCCATTGACCCAGCTGATCAAGCAGTTTAAGAAATCACCTAGCTAAAGTTCAGTCCTGACACTAAAGTAAACATATTATTTTAAGCAATTTTTAGAGAATAGAAAAGCAATACTATGGTCAATTACTAAATGAGAGAAGAGAGATGCAAGAGCAGTTATCCTTGGGCACTGATAAACTTTAAGGTGTCATAATGTTGATTTCCATGGCATGAAAGCAGAAAGGAGGGATGGCAGCAGGCAGGAGTGGCTGTATGATGACAGAGCTCCTGACGGTAAGTAAGGAACAGGAGAAATTGCTTTTAAGGAAAACAGGACCCATTGTCTTTTAATTGGTGGGGAGCACTTTGAAAAGGGAATGGAGATCAGAAACATGGAACAGCTGAGGCTGGAAGCCACACCTGGACATGGTCTAGTCTAATCCCTCTGCTCAAAGCAGAGTTTCCTAGGGCAGGCTGTTCCAAACTTTGTCCAGCTGGGCTTTGGGTATCTCCAAGTGTGGAGACTACACAGCCTCTCTGGGCAACCTGTCCCACTGTTTGGCTATCCTCACCATGGAAAAATGTTTCCTAATGTTCAGAGGGAACTGAACTGCTCCTGTGCCTCAATTTGTTTCCCTTGTTTCCTGTCCTGCTACGGGACACCAAACCAAGTGTTTGGCTCTGCCTTCTTTACACCCTCCCATCAGAGGTCCCTTGTGTAGGGTAAAACAGGAGCTGCAGGGATAAAAGGCATCAGGGAAGAGAAGTCTGTGGGAAATGCAGACAAGCAGGGCACTAACAGAGTGACAGAGGAGCACAGGAATGTGGGCCCATCCAACCCTGCTGACTTGAAGGCACTTCAAGTCACATCTTTTGATGCATGACTGCACTTGTCAGGGAAAACACGCGTGTACATCATTGAAGCACGAGGCATAACAACAACAAACATGGAGTATTTCCTAGAAAGACTGGAGTTTTTTCACAGAAAAAACACACCAGGAGCAGCTATGTTATATGGGAACTATGGGTTGGGGAGCTTCCCAGAAAGCCAGCTGCCCCTGTTCCTAATTATTTGTTATTCATCTCTGTTTCAGTCCAAAATGAGGTCTCATTTATGGGAAATTGCTTACAAAATGAAACATGGAAATATGGGATGGATGATGATTAATAGGAGCTATGATACGTGCCTGCAAAAATGCCAAAGGGCACAAACATCCAGGAGGGGAAGGCTGATGTGGGGTGACACTAGAAGGTTTTCCTGTGAGTAAATGAATAAAGACAATATATTTCCTGGTGGTGATGCTGTTAGCTCATGAAGTAAGCTCTGAAGAGAACATTGGGCAACATGGTGGGAAACATTTTCTCACTCCTGCCCTGAAGAGTCCACTATGGGAAGGCCTTTTGTGTTGGGTCTTTGAGAAGGCTCAAGTTTCATTTATGTACTGCAACTTTTTGCTTCATTTTGCAGATATGATGGTACTTTATTACTCTTTTGTTTCCTTGTTAAGATGCTGATGCAAAGCAACAAAGGTCTGGCTTTCAATATAAAAAGCAAAAAGAATTCGAGAAAATATGTTTGAATAATTTTTTTAAAAAAAACGTCACTTGATAAAATAAATTACTTTTGGATGGGAAACCACAAATAACATCACACTCAGTATCAGGACTCAGACTCTTCCTGCCACAAGATATTAATGCTCAGAAAGGGAAAGGTTACTTTGGATCCATTAATAGTTTGCACAAACCACCTCAGTAAACATGCCACGTGATTGGACAGGGAAGCAGTAGTGATCAAGACTTCAGGAATAATTATATTTAGTCCAAGCTTCCCTGAGGCAAGAGAAAGGACTAAATGATCTCCTGAGGTCCCGACTCCCTGAAACCAGAGTCTCCATGGCTGGAAGATGAAAAAGACCACTATAGTGTGATGACTGTCTGCTCCCCTGGGAGTGTGGTAGGTCATCTACACCACTTTCCATCAATGCTACATTTAATTCTTCTAAGCTTTATGTTCTCATGGTTATTTTCAAAGTATATGTTCATTCTCTTATGCAAGGGACATAAAGAGAAACAAGAAGGGCTTCTACACGTACATCAGCTGGAAAAGGGGGGTTGGACTATGTTCCTTTCAACCCAAACTATTGCAATTCTATGCCTCAAGCAGCAAGGCAAAATTTTTGCCTCACATCTCCATTCAGATTAACAGCAGGACACACACAAATTCTCTGCCACTCCAGCAGATGCTGCTCCTCACCTGGTGAGAGCTGAAATGCTACCTGAGGAGAGAAGGCAGCCTGCTGGGGCACATGGGATGGTCTGTGAGAACCCGTGGCTGCCCCAGATCCTCCTGTGGCAGCTTCACTGGGGGCTCTGCATCACCAATTAAGGGCAGAGAATGTCCCAGATTATCTATCAAGAGTGATGTCAGCTAATTACCACCCCGAGGATTCAGGAATGACTTGGTGCACTGTGAGTTAATGACTTCCAGGCATGATACTTGGCAGTGTTACCATTATTATTTTGCGAGGAGACTTCATTGTCTCTTCATGCAGCCAACCAACCAGTTGTGGATGGGCTCTTTGCTTGCGTGCTGCACAAGACATTGGTGAAACTTTCCCTACCTATTTGTTGACCTTTCCTCTCCTTCATTCTCCTTCTACCAGCAAACAGATAGGTCATTGTCTCCAAAGGAGACTTCACTCATTAGCAAACAACACCCAGAAAAAGGCCACATCCTTTTCCAAATTACAATTCAGCCTTCTAAAGATGGATGTCAACAAGACATTGATGAATTCAGATGCGGCTTTGAGATTTCTCAGGGGGATTGAGGATTTCCATTGTCAGACATGGCTATTGTGCTACGAAAATGACTCCCAGCTGAAGGAGTGAGAAAACATTTTGAAGAACAGCTCAACAGTATTAAGAAAAGCTGGATACCCTGGCACCCCGGGGGAAAAACTGCTAACAAAGTTAGTGAGATGGGCTGGGACAACATTTGAGTGTCACAACAATTTCATTGCATAATCTTTGTCCTGCTTACCCCCAGCTCTCACCAAAGACAATGGAAGCGTGGGGTTTGCAGTTCCTTGCAGGAGACAATCAGATTCTTGCATCATCAAGTCCTTTTAATTTTTTTCTACAAGGTTATAAAAGACAGAAATGCATTCTTGACTGCAAACTAACATTCAAAGTCTCATGAGAATAGATACTGCTCCTTTGGCCATAAAACTTTGGAGAGGGCTCAGGATGACCGTGATGAATCTCAGGGAGAAACAAGCCCAAATAAACAGAGTTTGAATGAATAGAGAATGCAGTCATCCCATCCACAGATGAGCTTGGTTGGCCCTTGTTTCTGCAGCCCCTCTGTGGCACCCTGTCACTGCTCAGACCATGTCAGTCACAGCTCGTTAATGAAGCTGCCCCAGTGGGCCTTCCAGCCCCTTACCATTTTACAGATGGACTTGGCCTCCTCAGAGAACTTATGGGAGTACACCTCCTCTGTCTCCAGCACTCTTCTGTCCACTTCTTCCCTCTTCACCTTCTCCTTCCTTCCACGGAATGGTGATTGCCCAGCAATCATTTCATAAATGAGACAGCCTAACCCCCAGTAGTCAGGGCTGAGTGTGTATCTCTGGTTGTTCAACACCTCTGGAGCTGTGGAGGAGAGTGAGATGCCTTGTGGAAATGCTTGGTATTTACACAGGCAAAGCACTTAAATGCTTAGAAGTTTCATTTTGGTGACTGAATACACATGCACAGAGAATGGTGGGTAAAATACAAAAATATCTCCTGATTACAGTTGAGGGCATTACAGGAAATGCAGCATGCTACATGCCATGGTGTTCTCTCTACATGCTACATGCCTTGTGCATGCTGTCTTCTGACTTCTCTATCAACTCAGTCCAATTGAAAAAATAAATCACGAAAGAAGTTGGATCTAATATTAAGCAGAGACCTAATTTTAAGAGTTCCCTCAGATTTATCCATTTAGGGAAGAAATTAAATGCAAACACATATCCTGTAAACAGCCGTGACATTTCTTCAAAAGCAAATTCTGTCTCTTTGGTCAATTTATAGCTTTTCTTTTTCCCCACTGAAGAAACCCCCAATCCATTAATTTTGTGTTGCAACCACACACAATGCTTTTGGGCAGATAGTCACTGTCTGGCAGGCACCCTCACCTCCATGCATGGGTACAAACACACGTGCTCACAAGCACAGAGCCTTAGTGTGCACGCAAACTTACACTGAGATAACAAAATTTAGACATGACAACTGATTTGCTTGCTTTCATTAAAGTCTCCATATGGTGTAACAGTGGCTCACATCAGCTAGTTTCTATTCAGTCAAATAAGCATAAGCAATTTTTACTCCAAGAAATATGCCCACCCAGAGAATGCATGAAAATAATTACATTGAGTTTAGAAAACAGATTTAGTTAAAAAAGGGAGTGTAGTTTGGTTGGGTTTTTTTTTTACCAATGTACAAATCTCTACTTGTCTTTTGTGCAGCCTCTCCTGCACATAGAGGAAAGCTCAAGATGACCCTGGTCAAGATGACCAGAGGTGTGGACTCACCCATTTTATCATAACCATACAAATACATTGTAACTCCTATACAAAAAAGCAACCAGAAAGAAACTTTTTTTTTTTGTACATAACCCTCCTAAGACAAATCTACACTAAAGTCACTAGAATCCCAGTTGCTGTCTCCCCTCTCAATTTTCTTTGCTGAGTTAAGGTTATAGACCAGCCTCATTGAGAGCTGTAGAGGTCCATCCCTTCATCCTCTTCTGGTTATCAGGATTTCTGTGGGAGTTGCTGCATGGAACTGGACCCAGATGAATGTGAATATTTTTTATTCTTTCTCTTAAGCTTACTTGGCAGAAATATCTCTAAAGCTCCAGATTTTTAAAGAGGTGAGCTGTGGAAGACTTACCCATATACCCTACTGTTCCTACTCTTCCACGGATTGATTCACCTTCAGGGATTTTAACAGCTAGACCCAAATCAGATATTCTAATATGGCCTGGAAGGAAAAAAGAAACAAAACAACACAAAGCAGATATAAGAACCTGACCCAAATTAGTCCAAAACCCACAACTGTCATCATTGCTAAAATACTCCTGAAATTTACTGCTTGGCCATTTTAAGAAAAGCATGTTGTGAATCACTGAATTGGAACAGTTTCATTGATATGGAAAAGAGGAATTATTAAGGGCACTACAACACAGTGAAGTAAACTTTAACAGAAAGGCTGTGGACTGCAGTGGATTGTATTAGGTATTTTAAAACTAATGAAAAAAGGCAGAGAGAAGCATGCTGTGGGGAAGTATCTTGAACTGATCACAGAGGATGGATGGGCTGACACAGTTGTGTAAGTCTGTGATGGCTGAAGAGGCTACATCTGGTCTGCAAGTCAGCAGGAGATTTGATTATCGCTGCCTTCAGCAACGAACGGGTACCTGGGTTTGCATAAAACCAGACTTGGCTCAGCAGAGGATGAAAGTACTTTCAAAAATGGAGAGGGAAGCACAGATTTAGAAATTAGAACTCCCTTTGTGTTGCATCAGCCTTGCAACAAGGATGGAAAAACAGCGAAAGGCAGAGAGCCCCAGCAACGCCGAGCTCTCGAGAACAGCCCCTGCTGAGGGCACGGCTGCTTCCTTCCATCTGTGCCCCGAGCTCCAGCAGCTCACCCACCCCGAGACAGGAATATTAGTCTATGCTGAGCCTCTTAATCACTTCAGAGCATTATTTGTCTTTGTAAAATATATATCCTAAAACTAACTTAATCTACTTTACTGTGAAAGCATCTCTGTAAACCTCCAAGACTTACCATAATCATCCAGCAGGATATTTTCTGGCTTCAGATCTCTGGAAATGAAAGATAGAAGTTATGGGTATGAAGCTGGTTTTGATAACATAACCATACAACTGCATGAGTGCATTTATTACTCGTAATAAACCAGCTGAGTGTCAACTCAAACAGCGAGGAACTCCTGAAACCAATACAACCTTTTACAACTCACTTCACAGATAGACTGAAACCATATGTCTTTTCCTAAACTGGAGTTAGAATTTTTCACTAAGCCAAGCTTTTAGTTCCTAATCTACCCTATAATGGACTCATCCATCTAGTCCTGTGAACCCTGTAAATGAAACCCTATAGTCCTGTGTGTTGTTAAATCTCTGTAACATTTTCTGTTATAAAATCTAACATTAGAAAAAAAAAAAAAAGAAATATTTTAGGTTTTAAAATATTTTATTTACATGTGAAAATGGAAATAGCAATTTGTTGGGCTCAAATTTTCTATGTCTGGCATCTGACTCAGGCCAAATATGTGAATGTGTGTCCATGCACTTGCACACATGTGCAATAATTTTGTTGAGTTTGGAAAATGCAGGGCAGAGGGGAGAATGCTGTGCCCAGATTAAGATTCTTCTTACAAACATTTGTGAAACTCTAGTGCCTGTGTGGTTTGGAGCAATGCCATGAAAATTGGTAACAAGGTGGTCAGTCTGATGTCAAAGATATGCCTTTTACTGTTCCTGACAAAAAGAAAAAAAACAACAAAAAAACCCCCCCAAAAAACCCGCAAAAAAAGGGGCAAGGTATAAACTTCTGAAGTAAACAATCTCAGTTTTCATATATTTAGCAGAGCCTTGGCAGATCAGTCTTCTGAAAGTTTTGTCTGCACAAAACCTGCTCCACCAGTGGCTGCTTTGAGATGTTTCCCAGCCCAGTCACGCTGTCCTCTCCTTGACCAAGGCTGTTTTCCAAACCTTTCCAAGCCCAGCACAACTCGGCAGCTGCTGCCATTCTTGGGCTGCTGTTGATGTGGGAGCCAGGCAGGCTCCTTCCCATCCTGCTCGTGCAGAGTGGGAATGAAGGCAGCCCAGGAGATGGGACCAGAGGGTTGAAATGGGCATGCTGGGCAGGGAGTGTCCCAGAAGTGCCCCAGGACTGGGCTGTGCTGGCTCAGGAGCCTGAATGAGGCACCAGCAGCTGGGTGAGGCAGGGAAAACAGCATTGCTTCAATTCACCACATCATGCCCTGGCTTTTAGCTAAAGACAGTGCTTAGCCTGGTGCAAATCCAAGCACTGCTTGGCCTCTTCTTTTTGTAAGGCCTCTTTGCATCTGTGAACCAGCTTGGTTCTGTTAACTTCCCAGCAAGAGGCATTTCTGTGCACAGAGCAAAGAGAGGGTGTGTACAAGAGAAACTCTTGCACCAGGGAACAGGGCAGAGCACAGAGCCTGTGCAGGAGCCCACCCCACCTCTCAAGCTGTGCCACTCCAGTATCCTGAATTTTCCTGTGTATGGACAGGGGTACTTTATGGTTTTGACAATGCCAGGATTGGAATTTTAAAACTTGCCTTGTTTTTATTTATGATTTCAAGCAAGAACAGAGCCCTGTGAGTAATCTCCTCTTCTTGCTTGCTTCAGATCTTCCTGACCTCCAAGATAAACCTCACTCAGTGCCCAATGGTACCAAGCCTACTTTTCAAATAAACAATGTGGAAATATGTGAAGGGCAGCTGAATACTGAGGAGAAGCTGTGATTTTGTTTAACATACCACTGCCCACTGTGGTATTTCCCTGCCTATCAGCAGAAGGTTTCCAGTGCAGGAGCAGCACGGCCAAGGGCATTGTCTGTTTATTTTTGAAAATGTGTTCTAAATCCTGTAAGGATCATTTCTTGAAGAACTCAGCCTTCATCAGTTACTCCATCTTCTGCTCAGCAGTTATTATTCCCATTTAAAACTATAACTGAGGCCCAATGATAAGAATCTTATGTGCAATTTGGGAAATGTTGTCTTTGAAAGAGAAAATGAGAGACTCCACAAGGACTCTGAGAGCACCAGTTCAATTCTTAAGGTCCTCTGCGATTCAGGGCAATTAGAGGAAGCTTTCCTCCCCTCCCAGACATCAGCTGTCATTTCTGTTTTCAGATTTCTGGATCCTCAGGATCAAGGCTGGCTTCCTTTGCATGGCCAGCACTTCCAAGGGTTCATTACTGAAATGTTCAGGAGGAATAAAACTCCCTGGTGGATACACTGGCATGTAAAGCTACATCCCAAAGGCTCAGCTTCCCATTTGTAATGTAGCCTTGCCCAAACATACTGAAACATAAACTGCTGGCACTGTGCCCATGCTCAAAAGGCAATTGTTTGGCTGTGCAGGACAGCCTAAACAACTCAATTAATCACTGTGGACAAGGCTTTCCCATGCATGTATTTGTGCAATGCCTGGGACAATGTGAACAGGATGCTGACTGGAGCTTCCAGGCATGGCTATAGTATAAATTAAAAAAAAAAAATACATACATAAAATATATTTATATAAAACAATAAATGTTATATACACACATAAATAAACACATAAAAATATAAAAGAAACATATAAATATGCAATATAAATAATGTAATATAAAAATTATATATATATATAATATGTGGAGAACCAGAAGCTTTTTACATTTGCTTTCCATGAACAACCAACCCGTTGACCTTTACTAAAATGATGCAGTTGAGAAATGTAACACAAGTGCCATGTTTGACAAGGGAATTCTGAATGAGATAAATCTGACTCTGAGCCTGGTTTTTCTCCCGGGTCACGTCTGCAGCGTGCGTCAGCAGCGGCCCAGGAGATGGGGATGCATTTTCCAACGCTGCGATTTACTCAGGAGCATTTTGTTTATAGAAAATGAAATTAAGTCTGAAGAATAAGTGTTTTGTGATGAATTATTCGCCTTGAGAAGGCAGCAGCATTTAGCTGCTATATTTTATTGACCTATATAGCACTTCTCACGGGTCCCACAACACGCTGCACTATTACAAATGAGGGGTCTCTGCAGATGCTCCTGAAATACTGCTAGAAAATATCACCTACAAGGATGTAGTATCATTCATCACCAAAATGAATATGCCATCTGAGGTGTAAAGTAGCAGCTCTTGTAAGAGTAGCATGAAAACTCCTGCTTAAGGAAGTAGGTGCCATTTCTCTCAGAGCCACACACTATTTTAGGTGGCCAGATCTGATTTGTTCTATTAGAAAATGGCATTAGTATGGAATTTTACCAGTCATGTTATGAATGCACCAGTCATTTTTTTTCAATAAAACATGATTGTGATACCAGCTCCTAAAATGTTTGAAAGTGTGGTAGGTTTTCTAAGGGAAAAGGAAGCCAGACACTTCACTGATGATTTGATTTTTCAATTGACATTAAACACTTAGTACCATTTTGTTCCTTGGGGAAAGAAAAAACTTCCTTCTTGGGTGAGCACCAACTAAATCAGCATGTTATCTGTCTGCCCTCTGTGTGCCAGCTAGCAAGATGCAAGTCAACCAAGTGTCAGTTTGTTAGAGATCTCCAAGGAAAAACAATATTGCAATTTCTATGCGTACAAGCACATACATCATATGTATTACACAGAGACATATCAAATGATTTAAAGCGTGGCTTGGCTTTTAAAAATAGCATCTTATTGTCTATTAATCATTGTCCTTGGAAGTTCTTTCATCAATTTACAGGCCCTCTTCTGCTGTGAATGCCAGCAACGATGATTTCACAAGCGGGGATGATGAAGACAAACATTAACTGTTGTTTACAACTACAGTGGCTGTTGATTAAAAAAAATAAATCCTTGTGGAGTCACAAGAACTCTGTCTGCAATCTGCTTGCTAATCCAGCCTGCCCTGGAAAAGTGCTTGTGTAGAGCTGCAAGCCAAACTGGAAGCTGAGAACTCGGGATCTGCCGTCCTGGAAGCGGCAGCGGCGGCGCCGGGCAGCGCTGTGCCCGCTGGCTGCACCCACGGATGGTGGGATGCTGCCAGCAGGATGCCTCTGTTGTGTGGCTGGGAATGGGCCCCCTTCCATGGCTGGCACGCCAGGATCACCATGATCCCATCTAGCTAATCACACACCAGTGGAAATCCATGCCCTCTCTCTCAGATACCCTCTTGGGATTGCACGCCCTCTGCAATAGAAGTTTTGCCACATGTGACGTGCTGGAGCCCCTCGTGCAACACAACCTAACAAATTAAAACAGAGGCTTGGATGGATGATCTCCATTTTATCCCAACTAGCAAATCGATTCTTTAATAAAATCCATTTAAAGGAACTTCCATCATTTTCTTATTTCGCATGCTGAGGTTGGGTTTGGGGAGCTTTGTGCTAGTTCTGGATGATTTAGACAGGATGCATTTAGGGAAGCAACTGCTTCCTTCCATGATTACTGTATCATGCTGTATTTATACAGGGCTCTGCGAAATTTCAGCCAAAGCACTCAGGCCTCTCAGCTGTACAGCACCACAATAAGAAGGGAAGAAGCAGACAATCCTTTCCTACCCAGAAAAGACATCCTAAGACTCTAGAAAGTGCTTACCTGTACACAGTATTTTCTCTGTGTAGGTCTTCCAAGCCACAAAGGATCTCTGCTGCATAAAACAAAGCTCTTTCCTCCTCGAAGCCTGGGTTTCCCATGTTGTAGATATGAAACTTCAGGTCACCTCCGTTCATGATGGTCAGAACTAAACACAGTGCGTCCTTTGTTTCATAGGCATAGGCTAAATTGACCTAGAAAAACATTTGCAGCACAGTTATGACAGTTCAGATGGCTGCTAAGAAGGATGTTCTAGCTTTTCATTAAAGATTTTATCCAGAAATTGAAAAAAAAACATTGACTGAATTTGGTATGGGCTTTCTTACAATAGCAAGCATATGTCTTAAAAATACAGAAAAATCAGATGTTAGGATTCTACAGATTACTCTGGAATCCAGCCTATTTATCACCAGAAATCCTCAAGGCTCACATGGATTCAGAGGCTGGACAAACATACTAATTCCAGGCATATTTTCCCATGTACGAGAAATCTTAGTAATCAAGGGAATCTATATCTCCTGCTGCACCTTTTTGCATCTCAATGAGTTCCCTGGAAGGCCCAGATATCCCAGTCCTGGGGTGATCAAATGGACCATCATGGAGACGTGAAGGTCAGCATCATCCCTGAGAGGCTGTGGTGGGTGCCCGTGGAAAAATCAGACCAGCTAAAATCTACCCATCACTTTAAAATATCTGCCATCCTCTGGCAGAAGCAAGTAAATATGTAAGCAAACACCTTGCATCTGTTGTATACACAGTGTTTCCTTAAATAAGTACAAAGAACATGACAGATGCTGAGATAACACCTTTTTTTTTTTAATCTAAGGCAAGTTTTAAAGGAGGCACAGGAGCTGGTGTGACTCAGGAGAGCCCTGTATCAGACCAACCAGCTCCACCTCACTGCTTAGATGTTTCTGCAAGCCAGGTTCATCTGATCTGTTGGGGTTGAATCTCCTTCAGTCTCCTCCAAGCACCTCTCTCCCAGACCCTGGGAATTCAGGTAATCACGCTGGGTAAGAACAGCTCATCCTGATGCAGCTGTAAAACACATCGTGTTCATGGAGCAGAGACTAAAGTGAGACTCGGCAAAGGCACATGGAGCAGGGCTAAGGTGCAAAGCAAAGAGTTTCAGCTTCTGGCACCTTTCCAGGAGCAGGAGATGGAGGAGGCACTGGATTCAACCAGAGCACTGCCCAGTAGGTGAGCAGGGAACCACGGAGCTCAATACTCACTACAAACTGACTATTGACTTTTTCTAAAATCTGCTTCTCATTGAGTGCCATGGATTCGCCTTTCCTCTTCTTTATCCTCTTCTTCTCTAATCTCTTGCAGGCGTACATCTTCCCCGTGGCTCGCACTTGGCAGGCGCAGACCTGCGAATGGAGCAGAACAATTGCCGGGTAATCCGAAGCTGTGTCTGGGCTGCGCTTTACTCCTCACCATCTCCTCTGATTTAGTCCTTTTAAGGCCAGAGACAGCGAGCCAGGCCTAGGCGGGGGCAGCTGGGGGACTGACTACTGTTCCCAAACCTGCTGTGGAATATCGGTTTAATTATTTCACTCTCCTCCGCCTGCTTCCTCTCCCACCTCCTTTTGTCTGTGCAGATTGTAATCTCTCAGTCTGCACCTCCCCTGCCTCTGCTGCCACCTCCAGACACCAGGAAAATACAAATAAGGGTGTGACCCCAATTCCACTGTCAACGCAACAGCCGAACATAAAATAACTCTCAAAAGTGTCCTTTTGAGATTACGGTGTCATGAGGGGTTAAGTAGAACTGTCAGCAATTAATGAAAATCAGCCTCTGTCACATCAGGCTCCTGTACCTGCAATGTCTAAAAAGTAAAAAACACTCTTATAACAGAAAGTTTCAGAATTACTCACCTCCCCAAAGCCGCCTTTCCCCAGTACCCTGTACTGCCGAAACGTGTTTTTTGTTACTGGTTGCCTGGAAGAAAAGGAAATAAATAAATAAACCCCCCACCACACTATGTTTAATGCACTCTCTGTGATTTATTTATTTCAGAGCACACTTTTGAAAAGCAAAATAGATAAATATTATATAATCCCATTATTTCAAGGTAATCGTATTATATAATATAATTATGTAATTACATTACTTCAATACTATGTATGGCTTGAACTTTTCAATTCCAACATATTAAGCTGTAATAAAATACAACACATTAGTGAGTCATCAGTATAATTTCTGTTAGCATCTTAGGACCAAGGAGGGTTCTGAATCTCCATTATACAGCTTTGGCCTTTGTTAAGCAAGAAGAAGCCTGAGATCTTCCAGTAAGATATTAATTCCCATGACATATAAGATGGGCTAACACACTGCTTTGCTTGGCCAGCAAGATGAGAAAAAGAGATCCAAAATTCAAACCAGCAGCAAATATTTCTGGTGTGTTAAACAAAACATGAAACTTCTATGAATCAAAGGCAGAAACAATCCTGGGAGCAGGAGAGGTGGATTTATGTGACATTTGCAGGCTGGGAGAGCAGGAAGACAAGATCCAGGCCAGTCCACTCCCTCTGGGCTATCTGCTTCCTAGGGGAGCATTGCACGCAAGAAGGGAGCAAGAGCTAAATTAAGGTTAAATAAGTCTGTCCCTGGGAGCAGAGCACTCCCTATCACTTGACATGATCCCTACACAATCTCCCAGGCTTCCCACAAAATCTACTCCACCAGAATGGCTCCAACTCTACATCCAACTTTTACTTTGCTACTGAAAAAGTTTTGTAACATGACAGAAGAATTATTCTAGGTTCAGCGAGATCCCAATTTGTATCCACCACCAAGGCTTTACAAGGATCCCAGCAGTGGATATGGACATTCCTGCTATCCTTGTTCCCCTCTGGCAGGCAGCCAGCCGGCAGAGGGAGCACAGTAACGTGGCTGTTCCCACCACAGGGATGATGAGGTTGATGACAACGAAGAATAAATGCTGAAGTGAATCCTTTCATTAATGCCCATTATTGTTTTTCAAAGTAGGGGAAGAATAGTATGCAGACAGTCAAAACTGGAAGAGGAAAAGCTGTTATTTTCATTATTCCATGAGGCTGCTGCAAATGCTTTTGGGGTTAAAAGCAACAATTAGTAGTGATAACTACATGTTCAGCAATGTCCCTGGAATAAATGGACTTTGTGACTGCTCCTTTGGAGCCAGCAGGCTGTCAGAAGGAGCTGTTGATCACTCCATGCTACTAACATCTCTTTGCTAATCCTAAAAGCAATTCTCCCAGCTTCTTTTAAATCAGGCATATCCAATAGCTTGTCACACTTGTTGGGGAGTGGAAAAAAAAAATCCTCAAAGCACTGCAGAAAATTCCTTATTCCTAATGTGAAAATAGATAGGAAATAGCCTGGCTAGAGATGAATCACACAATGCTTTTTTAATTGAAATGGAAGAGTAAATGCTGGGGTCAGTAAAGATGGCATGTGGAGCATGTCTTGGCATGAAATGGCTCTTCCCTCTGCCCACCCCTCCTGAGCAGCAGCTTTGTAGCTTTCCAGGGAGAGGAACTGGCACAGCCCCTTTGATCTGGAGGCGTCCTGCTGACACACAGAGCTCATGGATCCGGCCCTAACCCATCCGCCCTAATTAATTCCATTTGTGGAAAATGGGGCTTCTCCCAGCTCAAGGTCACTGTCACCCAGCAGTGACCGTCTGCTCCAGCACTCCCTGACAAGGGAAAGGCACAAGCCCCTTTCCTTGCAAATTAATACCCACTAAGGCTGCCTGGTTATTAAATGTGCTCAGGAATGTCCAGCCAATAAATACAGTGAGAGGACCCATACTCCACAGTTTTATTCTGTTTAGAGTGATTTAATAACAGTGACAACTGGTCCAGACAAAAAGTCACCACATTCAGAGGGTAGCTAAGCAGAAAGGCAGCTAAAGATGCTGAATGTACATTACTCATATTTAATATGTTTAATGTACCTAAGTCCATTTAATGGTTGAACACTTGAGCTGTAGAAGCAAACATTATCTCAACTGTCAGATTTTGAGCATATTCTGCAGACTTTGCATGGAAAGCAAAAATAAACCTTCTTTAAAATTTATTTATTTATTTATATTTTTAAAAGAAATAATCCTGTGACACTTACCTTTCCAACCACTTCCACTGGAGAAACCTGTCGAAGTACATGCTGTTTAGGTACTCTTGGAATGGTTCCCCACTGAGGTGGTCAAGGACAGATCTATCTCAGATGAAAAGGATATATAAGCATTTTATAATCCTGAACTTTGAGCAAAAGAGAAACAAAACAAGAGGAGAAAATTCCAGACTTCCTTTACTGTAGGATTATGTTATTTCTACTTTATTTTGTACTTTATTTTGCTCACTGTTTCAATATAGAAACAAAGTGATGTGCTTGATGCATTTCGTAACAGGAGGCTTCATACAAGCTGAATACTGGTGGTGCTTGCTGAAAATTACCAGGGCAACTCCCACTGGCTTTAATGGACTTTTAGAGAGGTTGTTAGCCATCAGACAGTGAATGTCTTTGCTTCTGTTAGTAAACTGAAACAACATCCTCAGGAACTGAGCTCCTAAACTTTGAGGGATGTTTACATCTGGTTAGAAAATTTCTGGCTGAAGCCCATTTCTATCAAAGAGAGACCATCAGAGACATCATTTTGAGCAAAAAAGATGAGTTTCAATTCCTGCTATATAGGAGAATTAGTATGTGTGACTAAAGTCAAAGGGGATTTCCTAACAGCTATGTGCTTTGTAGAGTAAAACAGAGGGAAGAAAAGTGTGAACAGGGATGTGGATTTGCTTCTGGATCAAGAAAAGAATTTTGGGGCTCATGCAGTGGATGCAGTCTTTTGCATAATGGAAGGAATAAAGGAATAAAAAGGTCAGGCTGCAAGTGTGAGGAGAAAGGCAGCAAACAGCCAGGGAGCATCAGGCATCCTGTCAGAAAGGCCAAAGGTTCAGAACTAAGAAAACATGAGCTGAGCTGGGAGTTGTCTAAAACAAAGGTGGTCATGTTTTTTAGCACCTGCTGGTGCTGATTCTTGCTTTGCTTTCTGGGGCTCCTGCATCCACCTCTGCTGGCAGCATTGGCAGGACAGAAGTTGGGTTTGGGTGAAAAGGGCCCAAGGAAATGAGCATTTCTGTCTGGGTGCATACAGACATGTTTGTGACCATCTCTAAGGGCATGCAGACATATTTCCAGATCTTGCTGGAAGGGAGAAATCCTCTCTGAATGACTGCTCTAGTCTGGGGATGGATAGTCTATGTCTTAGCCTGGGGCAGTTCTCTGAGCAAACAAGTCACCGTGAGTAATGTGTCTCCTCAGTTTAGTTCCTCCCTGATCATGAGCTAGTATTTTTGGTATTTCTCAGCTGTTACATTTTTATTTTTCTTTGTGATTCTTGCACCATCAGTTTGGAGAAAGCAGTAACTGCACATGTACAGTATGCACAAGTCAAATTGTTGCTGTCTTCATTAGCTTTGACTGGACACAGATCATAACAGTTTCCCCTGATGGATTAAAGGTTACAAAATAAAATTTAAAAAGTAAGTCTTAATTTGCTTTAACAAATATCCAAACTCAGTATCAGAATTCTAAGTGAATCTGGAGGAGGGCAGGAGCAGACAGTCAAAATATTAAAGGTAAAAGCAGAAATTAAGTTACAGACACATTTTTCTTGCAGACTGATTTTTATCTATGAAGATGTGAATGAAACTCATCCCATCCCTGCTCCTACAGGACAGCAGGCTTCATATTTGTATGTATGCCTCCCTTTTCTGGTCTGAATGTGAACCCTTCCAAAATTAACATCATTCAGTACCAGTAAATACCAACAGCAAGTCCTTAAAACTTCCTTTTGACCTCATTTTAGTCCGTGTGAAATGATCAGCATATTTATTAACAAGCTCCCAAACCTGGCTCATTCCTGAGTTTCAGCTGGGATGAAGGAAGGAGCCTGCATTAAGTGGTGTCCAATGCTCGCCCTTTCCATTCAGTTAATTAAAAGCTGCACGTATTTTAAAAGAACAATAGCTGCCTTTCAGCAGTTGTTTGCTTTTTAGTTCCCCTCTTTGGCAACAACAAAGTGCATTTTAGAGGGAACTGTCAGCTTTCAAACCGATTTGAGAACTGGAAACAGGCACCAGGGGGGTTTGTGTGGAGCACAGCTCTGCCTTTGTCACTGGGACTGGCACCCACAAGTGGTGCGAGTTACAGAGCATCTCTACAGGACACCAGGCCAGTGCAAGGAAACTGCCTGTGCTATAAGAGAAGGCCAGAAATAACCCACAGCTCCTACCAACGCAAAGAATAACTGGAACCAGAAAAGGTCAATGAAATGAGTCAAAACAATGAATGACAGCAGAGCAAATTTTACAAATCCCCATTACATCACCCGGGGAAAACAAACCGCGCTCAGCCAGAAACCACACGGGCCCGTGTGCGATGATCCCTCCTTTTCATATTTTTATTGCTTTATGATCTACCGGCGTGGATGGGGCAGGGTTTGCAAATGCAGATTGCATACCTGGAGCTTTAGCACATAATGGCACAAATCGCTGCAGAAACTGATAAGCCTTTTCCCAGACAAAGGGTGAAATAATGCACGTTCGTTTGAACGCCACAGACAGACAGAAAGCATTAAAAAAGCCCCGTTCTCCTGGTGAAGACTTTCTGGAAAAGCCATGCGGAGCAAGTTTGCACATTCCTCTGTCTAAATGGACTGTATAGCCACTTAATTTTTATTCACTTTGAAACAGAGATGTTTTCTTTGGATACATTATCATTGTAGCTCTTTTCACACAGCATGAAATCCACGGCTGGTTTCCTTGGCTAGAACACTCTGTCAAATACCTGAAACAGTAAGTGCCTGTGTGTAGCGCATATAATGGCATGGAAATATTTATTATATTTTGTTCAGATGAAATGACTTCACCCCTTGTCAGCTCTGCCTTTAGGACTGTGAGCAAAGATACCTGCCACGGGTTCAGCCTGAAATGTCTCTACCTGACACATTCCTCACAAGCTGCTGCAGCCCTGTGATCTTCGGGTGTCGTGTTATACTTACTTTGTACAGGGAGAGAACAGCTCTTTGCAGGGGCTGTTCTGGAGTTTCTCCTCTGTCTGTTGGATAAGTTCTTGACTGACTTCGGGAACATAGGCTGGAGACTGGGGAGAGAAGAGAGGGGCACATTAACTCTCTGACGAGGTGCAGTCTCCTCTCTTAACGTGTGAGAGGCACATTCATTATTTATGCCCCTGAGCTGCTTCCATTCAATTCCAGCGGTTGTGTAAAAGCAAAGGAGCTTTACGTCAAAGAGCAGTAAAATAGGATACCGTGGCAACTCGCTCCACATTCCACTCTATCCTCACATTGCTTTTCTGCCTTCTCCTGTACCTTCACCTCCTTGCCCAGCCTCATGAATATGCAGGACCCACTTCTTGCCAATTCTTTGAACTGCTCCCTTGCATCCCATGAAAAATGTGCTGGCCTGAACTGTGTACAGGCCATTCTATTAAACAAAAGAGAATTTGCCCAGTGTTTTCACTTCATGGGTGATTCATTGTGCTGTCTGAAAAATCCATCTTTTTTTTCTTTTTTTTTTTCTTTTAACCAGCAAAGCAGAACAAGAGCAGAGCATCAGTACTTATTGATATAGATCTACATCTATCTATATATAAAAAGATGTTCACAATGGTATCTGGACACCTTAGTTCATCCTTAGAAAGACAAAAATAACTCAGCAGCTTTCACATAATAATTTCAAAAAGGAACTTTGCCAACTAACCACATAAACTCTTTTCATCCTCTCCTCCCTTTGGAGAGAGTGTATATTCAACCCTGCAAAAAGCCCATACCAAAGAGAGGTCTCTTGCAATTTGCCTTGATGGTTAACCAGTTTAGGACTTTTGGGACTAATTATCTACAAGAACAGTTTTTTAGGCATTCCACATTCTTACACATTGACTGTGTACTGTAATTATATTACAAAGTGTGTATTTGTGTGTGTGTGTGCACTTATTTATAGGCATTTCTCCCATGTACATGAAAGCCCCTTTATATAACCTATTGGATTTGGGTATTTTTAATAAACCATAGATGACAAAATAATATATATGTATGATATATTATTCTATTTTTTATTTTACAAAAAAAATATTTTATTTTATATATATAATATTTAAAATATATTTTTATATTTTATTTTATATTTTATATTTTATTTTATATATTTTATTTTATATATATAAATATCATATAATAGGTGATAAAATCCTCTTTCCTTGCAGAAGCCTTAATGATCAGTAAAGTTCCCCTGTCCATGCCCACAACCACCAGATGTGCTGAGTGGGTGGGTCACAGAGCATCATCCCTCATTCCTGGCCAGATGTTCTCATTAACTCACCCCTAGTTAGAGATATCTTGGCAAGCACTGAAATGCATTGCAGGCAGAGTTCAAAAACACTGGGAATGAGGACAGAGGAAGGGGCAGAGGTGGAGCCACAGAAAATCTCCAGCATGTTGAAAGCTGAATTCAGTCTTTTATCTTTTCCTTCCCACTGCTGAAATGTGAGTATGATCCTGGTTGTGACATGAAAAAGTAAGTTTGTTCCACTTGGATGTTTTTAAATAGGAACATGGTTTACAGAACTGTCTGTGCATGCTGTGCAATGCACTCTCACTGCTCAGCCTGGACAGACAATCTGCACAACGTGCTGGGGACACCTCTGACCTCGCTGAAATGGTTCCTCTTTTCCTCAGTATATTCCTCCATTTCCTCAGCAGAAAATATCTAGGGAACACCCACTTTTAATCACAGAGTAGATCACTGATAATTAAGAAATCTCACAGTTTCTTGAGAGGTAGATAAGCCCCTCATGTTATCATCTAAAAGACAGAGACTGAGATAAAGCCAGATTTTCTCAGCCTGATTGACCACTGAGGTAAATATACATGCCCACAATGAAATCTAAGTCTCAGTTTTAGTTCAAGAGAGTAAATAGAGGTAAGAGGGAAGCAATAGAAGCACTATGAAAAAAACCTCAGAACTCCTGTTTTCCAGTCACTGAAACTACTGGGGGAAAAGACAGGAAGCAGATTAAACCAAAGGCTTTTAAAGCAATATTCAGATAGGAACAAAAGTCTAATGATTAGCAGCATTTCAGCTGATTTTGGCTAGAAACCAGATGAATGAATACCTTTAATTTATAATTTATGTACTCAGTGGATACACATTTGCACACACATGCTCACTGGTAGCCCAAAGCTGGTAGGTGGCTGTGTGAATCCAGTGGCCCAAGCCCTGGTTCAAGACAACCATCTCTCTGATTTACAGGGAACAGAAACACCTCTGAACTCCACTTCTGGGACTGCTGTGGACCAGGAGTGTCTTTTGATGTGAATGGAGCAGCACTTCAGTAAAATCCATATCAGGGCCTCTAACTGAAGTTACTACTGACTACATCTGGAACTTGTTCTGCATTTAGAGGTCAAAACTGGAATCCAAAAGCTAAGTACTAAACTGCATAATTAGTCATTTAGACCAAGTGACCTTATTCTTACTCATGCCAGGCAACTTCATCTCCCATTGGGAATTCATTTCCCAGTGGAAGGTAAACTGCCTTGGGGTTAGTGTTGAAGATCATGCCCATGACACATTACTAGAGTACTAATTCCATCAAACTTTGTCTGAGATCAAAGTACATTTAAAAAAAATAAATTATAAGCATCAGCTAGCTCTCATTCATAAAGAGAAAATTAAATTCTTGTAGTGAAAGGGGGGAAGAATGAGCTAAAGAAATAGTAAGACAATGTGGGAAGTATTAGAAAAGACACAAACTGTGATTCCTCTCTCCAAGTCGTGGGAGATGCAGTCACCGCTTGGTTTTTCAAAAACACTCATTGCTGACCTCTGAGTCTGATCTCTGCACAAACTGGGAGCAAGGTAGCAGTACCAAGGCAGGCAAAGACATGACACACTGAAATCCTGTGCATGGACTAAAGCCTTAGACTGCAGTGCAAACACTTCCCCAGACCACTCCATTTTCTATAATGAGGAATGTTGGTTTTGTTTTTGTTTTTTTTTCCAAAGCTGATAATTTCCAAAGCTTCTGTAGACCCAGCAAAACATTTTGTGTCATTCTACAGCCCTTCACAGAGTTCAGGGCACCACATGCCTGGAAGGAGCATACCCAACCCTTTCCAACTCTGCCTACAGTTCCAGGGAGCCTTTGTATGATCCTTCCTGAGAATTTCCTTGAGACTTCACAGTTCCCACTGCTCCCATTAAACAGCCATGGCTGCCATTTTCCCTGTGTGAATACCATGCATACCCACAGCCTTCAGACATTCAAACAAAGCCAGAAACAATTACAAACCAAAATCCAACCTCCCAACCTACTTTTGCTCCCCTGGAGAACAATTAGGCAGCACAGGTTATGCATGCAAGGAAGCATTTGGATCCCAGGAGTGAAAGCTTCCAAAGGTAACACTTTGGCCATTTACAGACGAAAATGTTGCTTCTTCCCTGGAGGGGTGCAGAAGATTTCTGCAGCCACAATGAAATGGTTATTAACACCATTCTCCTGCTGCATTATGGGCAATGGCTGTAAAAGCAAATTTGGCTTTTACAAGGGAACAGAGACACCTTTTCCAACATATTAAATGTCCTGTGGCAGCTAGGAGAGCCATACACTGTGATTAAGACCATTATATCTGAGCTTGTGACAAAGAATATTCTGCTAACTCTTCAGAAACACCTGCAGAAACCAGTCACACTTTCTTGTATTCAAAACAAAACACTGGGGAGTTACAACAAGTACAGTCCCATATTTCCCCTAATGGCTATTCTGTTTCCTGAAGGCAAAGAAAGAGATTCTTGATCTCACTTACAATAATGTAATCTGAAATTATGCCAGTCAAATCAACTGATTAGCACAAGGGTAAAGCAAATGGAACTGAAAACAGATTCAGAACAGCACAAGATGTGCTTAAGTTGATCCTACAACAAAAAGTTCTCTCATCATGTTATCCTTATTGATCAGACATTTTAGTAATAGTCCAAAAGTCCACACTACTTTTACCAGGTTTTAAACAAAATTTCCTACCTCCTGTATCTTCTCTTTTATGGCCAGAAACTGAAAACCTCTGTGCAAATACTTTTCTGGCATAGCAATAGCTCAGTTTTATGATACTCTCCCATTTAATTTTTAAGAAAAGAATGCAACTAGGAATTGTGTTAGTGGTTATTTGAGAAACAAGAAATGGATATTGAGTTACTTCTGAGTTCCATTAGCCCATCCTGAGAAAAGTCTCCACTTCAAAATTGTATTTTTTTTTGTCTTTATAAGACAAAAGAGTTCCTCTCAGATGCTCTTCCCTTTCTGTAAATGGTATGAGAACAGCTGATATGTCTCACACTTGCTCAGGTTAGTTGTGTTCATGTCCAAAAACAGTCTGGATGCCAGCAGAGTCCTGTCCAGCAGCAGTGTCTGGTGCTGCCCATGGCCTGGCACCCCACTGAAGTACTGAAGGGTAGCAAAGTCTGATTTAGATCAGATGAAAGCTTCCAGCCTATGTGACTCCCCATTATCTGTTATTTTGAATGTCATGTTGCATCACTACACTTTAAAATGCGACCTCTCCTTTTCTGACAGCTCTGTAAGTTTTGCTACAGGCTATTTCACTCAGACCTCCAAGACCCAGTCTTTGCTGAGTTCACTGAACAGGACAGCCATCAAAAAATCCTTCTCCTGAAGTCATCTCTATGTGTTTACCATGGGACTCACAACATAGCTCAGTGTTTCCCCTGCAACCGTGTGGGAGACATCCGATCTTTTATCGATCTGTCAGCAAATCAAATTCTTTATCAAACAAGCTGAAGTGTGGGCAGTACCAAGGGAAGCATTCAGAAGACTTTGTCTTTTACTTTTCCACAAAGATGTGTTATTTGTTCTTCCTTTTTTTATGAGATAACTTCCAAACGTTTACTGTGCATGACCTTGGTCAAGATGTGGTGCGCTACAGGTGCTGCCTGCAAGCCTGTGGGAGTGAGAGCAGGCAGCCAGCAAGCAGAGATGGGCACTTTGAAGGAACAGAAGCATTTTCCTGGCAGCCCAGCAGCTGGGGTTCACACTTCAGGGACTGGGGTGAGGTGAGAAGCAGGTGTCCCCAGCTATGCCCAGAGCAGATGTACACACAACACAAACCTGCATGGGCAGAGCTGGTTCATTGTGTGCAATGCTGCTGTTTCATTTGCTGTTTCATTGATGCTGTTTCATTCATAATTTGTCATTTGCCCAAATGACAAAGTGGACTGAGAGGGTCCAGCTAAAGACACATCCAGCTGGGTTCACCATCCTCTGAAAAACTTTCAGAGAGCTGACAAGAGCATCAAGTGCCTGGAGTGTTGGGAAACATGCTTGGGAAAAAAAGCCTGAGGAAAGCATTGAGGAACTAGATTTGTTTAGTCTGGAAAAGCAAGGGTGAAACTTGATAAAGGTCTTTTAATATAGAAATGTTTTTAATAAAAAGGGCAGGGATCAATTATTCTGCATATTCTGCTCTGCTCTGGGGGAATGATGTGAAGAAATCCACTTAATTGGATATGAAAGCTTTTTATTCTAATTTTTCACACAGGGAAGCAGAAGAACAGGCCTATGAATATTGTGGAATCTGTTCTCAGAGGTCTGAAAGACCTCCAAGGGCACTCAGACATCTGTTGATCATCTAAGTGTATTTGATCTGTGTTCAATGCAAGAGGCTCTTGAGCCCTTTCCCAGTCCTTTGTACCAATGATTTTACAAAACACTGGGCTTCATAAAGCACAGGCACATGGCATGGCCATGAGAACAGATGAGGAAGGGAGTTTGTTTGCTGAGTGCTCACCAAAGGAAACCTGTAGCTCTGAGTAAAGGAATAAGATTCTCCTTTGCAAATTAACAATCCTGCTACAAGGACTTGTCTCAATCATCACTGTCTCCTAAAAAAATAAATGACATGGCTTGTAGATCCCTGAACTTCAGACCAGAAAAAGGGAAAGCATTGAGTTTGGCCAGACTGACTTTGTAAGAACCAGAGCAGGTCCATAGTTCAGAGGTAATTCTTCATCCTTACACAATGACTTTCATCTAAGAACCTCAGAATGTTAAAGCTTCATTGCAGGATTAAGCTAGGTGGCAATCTCACAATATTTTACAGAACAGTGAACAGGAGGTTAAGAGGTATGTTTTGCACAAGATTTGATCATCACCTGTGACTGAAATCAAAGAAGTCACACTGAGATAAATGAAAGCTAGAGATGCTCAGATTCCTCAAATCAGTCCAATTGTCGCTAGCAATTAGTGAATAAAGAATAGAAACCTAGAAGTACAGGCTTTCATTTCACACCAGCTCCTGCCAGTGGATGTGAGTCATCAGGGTGTCTTACAGCACAACTGTTCAGCACTACACAAACTGTATGAACCAGAAAGATTCCACACTCTTTAGATTGAATAGACCTCATGCAAACTTCTGTCACAAACACAACTGCTTTCCTGGCAAGTTTCAGGCATGCAGCTGATACTGAAACATGATGAGTTATTTTAAAAGTCACTTGCGTAAAATAAATAACGTGCAGCATATGTTATGTTTCAGGTTATGAAAACATTCCACAACAAACTGGCTTAAAACAATTAAAAACGTTTCAGTCAATGGACAAAAGTTCAAGCTGTAACTTTTCTTGAGCTGCCTCTGCTTCCAAGCATTTGTCTTCATGATATGTGTATTTTCAGATGTTGACAGGAATGTTCCACATATAATCTGTTTGAAAATCTCCACACTAGATTTGCTACTAGTAGAGACCTCAAAACTATGACAGAAACAGGCTAAAACGAACTTTTTGTGTGGGATGATGCATGATCGGACAAGAAGAGTTCATACACAAAAACCTGGAAATTCTGGCTTTATCCAGAAGTCGAAGCTACAGCCAGGGATGTTCCAACCACGCAGCCAGGGACTGACTGAGGGAAAGTGTGAAGGGGCTGACAGGGAGAATCCAAAATCCTTGAGGTTGGGAAAGGCCTTTGAGATCACTGAGTCCCATCAAGAAATTCAGAGAGCAGCGGATGAGGAGTGGAATGTCTTGGTTGTGTTTCGATTTTGGGAAATCAAGGCTGGGCATTCCTGGTGAGGGAAAGGATCCCAGCACTGTCACAGCACACGCAGTCTCCTGAAGCCTTTTGGTGTTGCGCACAGAAATGTTGGAACATTCTTTTGCCTTTCCCTGTGTCTGATCTTATCTGCTCAGTTTCAGCTGTATGTGTAGTAAACAGCCAATTCTACATCAGGGCAGCTGCAATGCTTTAACTAATCGACTTCTGCATTTGCTTTTCACTTTTTTTTTCCCCCCCCCCGCCACAGTAATTTGGGTCTGTATGAGGAGAACCAGTAAAGCAAAAGGCTTCATAATTCCAGGATATTTGCTTTGAGGCGACAGATGTAGGAACTGGCAGTGAGGCAGATGGGGAGCATGGAAGGCAGCTGTGTTATTAGCAGCAATTTATCTATTACAACAGTGTGTGGACATGACACCTAAGAATGGGGGCCAGTAGTGCCAGGCACTACAGACACGTCATGAGAGCCAGAGCTTCCAAAACTCGATCTCACCAGCCCTGGGAGTGCGAGCAGGGGCCACAGATATGAAATAACTCACCCAGGATTACAGAGAGGGTCAGTGGCAGAGAAAATATTGAGCCCAATCCCAATACCCAGGGCAGGATCACTTGCTGTATCTCAGTGAAGCAAATCAGCAATGCCTGTCAGCTGTGGGGTTTGTTTTGTAGCTGCAAGCTGATCTGGAGTCATGACAAATCTGTTTTCCCTCATATGCTACTGAACTATCAAAACACATGTTGACACACAGAAAAATACAATGACTGGAGACAACAGAGCTCTCGGCAAGCAGCTGAGCATGTTCTAGCCTGGTGGGGCTGTACTGAAACCACACAAAGGACCACACTACCACCTCAGTTCTTGTGGTGGACCTGAAATACCTTCAGGTACTCACCCTGGACTCCTCAGGGTACCTCTTGTGCCTCAGCAAGCCCAGCAGCAGAAAAAGGACATTTCCTGCCTGTGTTCCCAGCATCCTTCCTCTTGGTGCTGGGATCCAAGCTGTAGTCTAGAACCATGTCCTTCCTTGGAGAAACAGCAGCCTCTGAGGTTTCCTTCCTGACAAGTGCATAGGAAGTATATGAATTATTTTTTGGCTCTCCTGTTAGCCAGCAACAGGGCCTGTTATCTGGCTATACCTTGTTTTTCCTCTTCTCAGTAGACAATTTTGTAGCTGCTCCTTTCCAGAAACCGCATTTCTGCTCCTGATAGAGGCAAACAAGCAATGCCATGCAAATGGTGTGAGTCAACAGGCTTCCTACATAAAGCTTTCCAGTCCAAAGTGTGGTTTCCTTGGAATGTTGACTTATTTGATTCAGAGAAATCTGGAGGCATAACCACAACAGGAGTTTCGGAGCAACAAAGGAAAAGACTGCCTAGGCTCAAGAAAGGGAAAATTCTTCTTGGCTCCTATCGATGACCAGAGCTTAAACACCCAAAGCCCCATAGAAAGTAATTTTGAAATAAAAAATTGTCCCATGAGACAAAATTTAGTTGCTTCATCATCTCCTTTTGCAAGTCCAGTGAATCAGCTGCAGACTTTATACTCTTCAATTAAACAGGAACACTCACCACAATCCCAACCAGCTACAGGGTTTTTGGTACAGCTTATTTTAAGAATCTAAACTGGTCAGCACAGAAGATATGCTTTTGACTTCAATTAGTGAGAAATTTGGCCTCACAAGAAGTGCTTGGCAGGATATTTTTCTGCATTTTCAAACCCTAGTCCTTCCCTACCCATACTTCTAAAGTGATTTTTTAGAAACGTGCTCATAGAGGTTTCTTCACCAAAGAAATACATTTTTCCTCCTTTCTGTAGACAATGGATTTATTGGTGGAGGGGTGCTCATAAACCAGGCAGCTGAAATTGTTTTAAATAAACTTGAATTTAAAGCAGGGGAAGGGAAAGTTTTGTTTTACTTGTTGTTGCCCTTTTTCTGCCTTAAAAGCACTTTGCACACAGATTAAAAGATGGAAACAGATGAAATAACCTGTAGCTGTAAGCAGGATGAGGGGGGCAGCTTAAGGAACAGAGAAGAGAAGGTTTATATCAACCAGGATTTTCTGTCTATCCCACAGTGAGGCTGCTCACAATCCTTTTGAGTGTCACAGAACCACTTTTGTTAGCAACCCAACAGAGCCATGGCTATAGAGCATTGCCACAGGCAGCCAGATATTTGATAAAGCTTTTTAGGAGAACAATGTGTTTCCACTATTACTAGCAGCAAAGATGACTGGACAATTCTGAAAGCTTCTTTTCTCAGGAAGTTTTTTTTCTCTTGTCATATGTGCTTAATAAGTTTGGAAAAAATTCAGTGTTCAGCCTCTTATCAGGACCTTCCTACCTTTTAACATCTTCCTGAACTGATGGATGGCCTAAACATTACCAAGCAACCTTATGTTGCAATAGTCATAGCTTGGCTTCCTCTGGTAAACCAAATGTCATTTGTTCCATTAAAAATAAAACACAAAACAACAACCCCTAAACATATAAACACTCATTTACAACCTCGACATTACTGAATGGCTTTCTTGCAGGAAAACAAACAGATCCCTGCTTGAATTCACTCCTGAGACACAAGGCTGTAAACAGCAGTAACCCTTCCCTTGCTGGGTGAAGCCTGGTCCACACTGAGCTCCACTCCAGGGCTGTTTTGCCATCCCTTGCAGGGGGGATTCTATAGAACCTGCCTTCATCTTTTTCCACTAGCAGGTCAAAATCCTGAGGAAACATTTGAATGAAAAATGAAAATCCAAAAGAGAGTCCAGGAAGGTCTTGAAAAGAATTAGGAAAGGAATTAAACAATAATCAGGCAGGACCCAGTGGCCCACTCACAGAAAGACTGGAAACACCCAGGAAGGCAAACAAAATCACTGCTGGAAACAGGGCGTTCCCCTATCACCTGGATCACACAATCCATTAACTATCATATGGTAGCAGCCATCTGCAAAGAGCTGAGAGGGAAGACATTTATTGTAGGGAATGACACGCTGTTTGCAGTGGCATATTCCACTCTTCCTCACTTCTGCTTGTTGGACAAACAACATCAGTGCAAGGATAATAAACTTGCTATATGCTTGATTTTTGACTCAGGTCAGAGTCTGACTTGGTTAAAAAATAATAAATTAGCATACAAGCTAAAGCTTGGCAAGCAGGTTAAATGATCTTTTTCGTTGTTGTTGGATTACTGGGTAAAAAACATTAAACATGAATAGCTTGAAGTGTCACACATCCACAACTTAAATATGCTGATTATTTCTAAATCAATTTGTAAAAAAAATACTTTTTCAAAAATCTCACTTTTTACACTTACATAGTAATATTTCAAAGATTTTTTTTTTCCTGTGAAATTTAAAACCCTGTGATTCCCAGTTCCAAGTTAAAATAGCACACTCTACCAGTTTATTGATTCTTCTTGTTGCATCATCCCAGCCAAAGGTGTTAGCCTCAGGCATCTCATCTGAATTTTCCTGACCTATCCTCTTGAGGCTACTCTGATGCTGAAGTCTCCAGATGTTTTTCCAGAATCCTAATTTCCTATTACAAGGGAATCAGGTGAGAAATAAGGTATGATTAACTTCCATTCTCACCACGTGCCTCTTCTTTGTCTTCTTTGCTGGGATCAAGCATAGGGTTGCCTGTTACTGCTTCTGAGTTTAGCATGAGGAATCCTGAGCCCAGGGAGACATTAATCGAGCCATTATGCTTTTGGTTTCAGAAATCTGAAACTGAACCAACCAGCAAAGTTGCAGCAAGTCAAGGAATGGAAGGGCTGTGGAGGTCAGGTCATCAAAGGACTCCAGAACTATTGGGAAATTGCGCACAGAATCCTGTGTGGATATGCCATGCATGGTAATTTAATGTATTCTGCATTACACCTAGCATGGAATTCACCTCATCACACTTTAATCATCTAAAAGCTGAGACACTCAGAGTCTCCCCAGGCTCCCTGTAGCCAGTGGGCAGAAAGAGTCATCTCATCTCTCCAAGCCAGATGCCTCCAAGGCTGAGTGCTGGGAATGCAGGAGGCTGGACTCACCAGAGGTCTATTTTAATGTTATTCTGTGCAAACACACAAAAGCCATCTCCTGCAGATTTCTGGATGTTTTGCAAGTCAGTGTTCCAGACAGCTGGAAAAGGCTGATTCCTTTTTTCCCATGTGAGCAAAATTTTCAGGCAGAAGAGGCTGTTTCTGGGAAAGCTGAATGGACCTGAAATTCTTTTAGAATTAACTTCCCTGGCCACTGGATAATCCATACAAACCCAATGTAAGTCATGAGGGGCATGCAGAGGGGATAGGGAAAAGATAACCCCTAAAACAGGGAGGAGGAAATGATAATTAGCATATTCATTAGGTGAGGGCAGGCAAATACAGCTTTCCTGCTGCCAGACAATCCTGAGCAGCTCTGCTCTTTGTTTGCAGAGTCCTTTTGGATGGGCTGGCTGTTCTGCAAGAGGAGCTGGAGCAGGCTGGGGGGCCTGCCCTGCCTCACAGACAGATGTGAGCCAGGTTTACATGTGAGGTTGACATCCATTAGTGGAAATGAACTTCCATTTTCCAAAGGGTCAAGTCGGAGTAATTCCAGCAAACACAGGGAAGCCAGAAGGCTTTTTCCCAATGACCAAGGCATCCCAATGCTCTTCCTGACTAAAAATGACAAACAGTTACGAGGCATTGCACTCTCCAGAAAAACAGGAAGGAGAAGCAGAGCTTCAATAGCCCTGATGAGCACAAAACCAGAGGAGTTAAAGACTCCAGCCCAGTCTAGCAGTCTGAGCAAAGACACTGCAAATGCAGCCCTTCCTGAGTCTAAAGGACAGGACACAGGACCACCCAAGGATCTATTCTGGGGCAGCATCATCAGGGCAGGGCACACTCCACGTTATTTCCAAGGCTCTCCTGCAAGTTTGGCACCACTGCAAGAGACAGAAGCCCTCAGTAAGTGTTTAGTTAACTAACATTTGTATTATAAACAGTGGGTAAAGGATGAGGAAACAGGACTCAAGCAAACCGTGAGAAAAAAGCCTTTTTGCCTGAGACCACAGCAAAGGGACTCCTCATCAAGGCAACACTGTGATTTTTCAGATTGCCTACCACACTACATTACAGCCCAGCTTCAGTGGCAGACAAATGTTCATTAAAATAAGTTCTGACTAGAAAGCATTAATTTGAGTAACACAGTTGCCGTTCTGCCGCTCAGATATTTTCCCAGAACTGAACTTTGGAAAGATGAGCTTTTTAGAAAGCCCACTGAGAAGGTACTTTCCCGGACTCAGACACAGTGATCAGCAGAGATATTGATCGTGCTGTCTCTGCAACAACAACAGGAATTATACATTGATTTCTCTGGAGACTGGATTATGTATTGATTATGAGAGCTGCAAAGCAGAGGCCTAAGTAATGCTATCATGTCTGGCTAAAATGGTGCTCGTAGAGTAGTGAAGTCAATAGAAAGGGGAGATGAGAAATCCATTGAGGCAAAGGGCAAAGTCCCAGGGTAATTAATTAAATGGCAAAATTCTCCTGGCTCAAGCGATGCCAGGATTTCTACTTAAGCATTTAGCATCCTGAAAAGTCTCCTAATAGGAGCCTGAAGGATGCAGTGAATAACGCTTTGAGCAAGTAAATAATTCTATCCCATCCTGAGTCCATGTAACACACTGTGGACAGACAGGAACTTCATTCATTGCTTACTTACAATTGGGTCATTAATGAAATGTATAGGGTTTAGAAAAATTTGAAAACTAGCTGTGGAGAAAACTCTTGGACCAAGCCTTAAGGGGCCATCCACTGCAGCCAGTGAAAGGAGATATGGTGTTGGCCTTTTATCAGCAGGATAATAAGCTTACAGGGGGACAGAGATGACTTGCTGGATATAAGTGACATAAGCTGAATTTGTAGGAGAAAGATAACAATGTAGAAAACAGTCCCTGAAGGCTCACCTTTCAAAACACAGAGCCTCTGTCTCGCATTAGACTCTGCAGATTGCTTTACAGAAGCTTTAGGTTTCTATCTTCCACTGCTTCCCTTGCAGTGGCATTCAGCTTTTGTTCTGGCCATCCCAAAAACTAATTATAACATGCTCCTTAGGAGGCACTTAGTAAAAATAAACAGAGGAAGAGGTCTCAAGACTTGAATCCAATTCTTGGTATGGTGTGACCTGCAGGATTCAGGCAGAATCATTAAGAAGTGATAGATGAAACTTCCCTTCTGGGAGATGGAAGGGCTTCGCTGATCAGTGAAGGTGACTCACCCAGAAGCACAAGTGCTGAAGTTTGCATTTATTTTGGGGGTGAAAATAGGAAGGAGGGGAAGAAATCTCAGGGAGAGAGGCAAAGGTCCTAGCTGTCAAGATCAAAGCAATGGCCAAAAGGAAACTACTCTGCTGGTGCACAGAGATGGGAGAGGTGTCTGTGAGCAGGAGCCTGACTCAGCTGCATGGCCTGGCCCAGCAGAAGGCCTCATGTGTAATTTTAATTTCATCTCATCTATCTTATGGAGATGTTTTCTTCTCCATAAACAACTGATTTGAGAGAATGCCACATTTTAGCCTGTAGACAAGTGGAAGGCCAGCAGGCACTGCTGATCAGCTGGAGTCCCTTTCAAGGGACTTTTCCCTCCCTTCCTTCCTTATCCTATAATTGTTTAAAAACAAAGACATCATTTTGTTTACCAAAATTCCCACTGATAGCCTGAGACTGGAGTAAGGAGGTTATTGCTGTGCCCAGCTAACCTCTTGCAGCAAAGAAAGTGCAAACATGGCCTTTATTCTGTGCATTTCCTGGAGGAAAGGGTACTGGACAGGAATTCAGATAAGAAAATTAATGCTATTGCTGTTCTTCATATTCTGTGAAGTATTTTAATGAGGATAACAATACACATTAGACATCCTGTTCAGTAACATTTTTAGTACCCAGCTGAGTCCAAATATAAACTATAATGGCATATGGAGACTGTCTTAAGAGCCATTTCAAATCAATTTAGTTTTATATAGCGTCTCTCCAAGTCTCTCAAGGTGATTTACAGTGAAAAAGCAAATAGTGGGATAGTGATTTAGTAGAGTAAGGCATGGCAGCTGTCAGGCAGGAAGGCAAAAATACTGCATGGAGACATAAAACTCTAATTTAAAAGCAGTACAAAGGTAAATATATCTCCTTGCTCTTCCAGTACAAGAAGAAGTCAGGTAATGAAGCCAGGTTGGGTTCGGTTTAACTCAACACTTCAATGGAACCATTTACAGATGGAACTGGACCTAAAACTGAACCTTTTCCACTCAACTGCTGAGATTAGGAAAAAAACAGGGAAGAAATATTTGTGACCAATTCATTTTAGCAGTTTTACCATCATATTTCACAACCTCAGAAATTTCAGACTTCCTGTGGGTTGGACCTCTGCCCTAGGGGATTATGAAGTCAAGAAGGCAGCTTGGAGTGACTTTTTCATGGAAATTGTTAAAGCCTTTTTTTAAAGAAGCAAATTCTAGTCAAGAAACCTTGACCTGGCTGGTGTGACAAGCATTGTGCTCCTCCTGTGCACAGAGAAGGAATAATTCTTCAGAGAATTATGAGAGTCAGCTCATTCAGGGAATGTTTCCCTCAGGTACAGGACACCTTCCCTGTGGGTTTTTGCCCTCCTGCTTACCCCTCAAGTGAAGCTGCCACAGAAGCCATGAAAACACTCATATTTTGGCACTTTCAGTGTGAAGATCACATCTGCTCCTTACATTTCCCTCCCACCAGAGAGTTCAGAATGGGCCAGTTGAATGAATTCAGTTGGATGTGGCTGTTCTAGTGAACTTTAGGCAAGAGAGATGGAATATCACTGTCTTCCTAGGACCTGAGTGCACAGAATCCTGGGACAGCTCAGCATGGAAGGGACCTTTGAAGATCATCTGGTCCAGGCTTTTGTGGGAAAGGGAGCCTAGATGAGATGATCTAGTGCCCAACAGCATCTTGAAAACCTCCAGTGATGAGGACTCCACCACATCCTTAGGGAGGTTGTTCCTATGTACCTCTTCTTTGAGAGGCCTAAACCAGCCACGTTTCCTTCCTCTTAAACCACCCATGTTCCCTTCCAGGGGCCAGGATTTGTCAGGATTTGTCACTGCTATTGCCTGTAGCTCAGGAACAAGCTGACCTCCTTGTCCACCAGGACAAAGATTTCAATTCCCCAACAAGCAGGCAGGGGCTGCTCAGGATGCCAAAGCTGTGCACAGCCTGAACTGTGATCACTTCAGAGGTACCTCCTTGCTCTGCCGTCCTGGTGGATGTCTCACAGGCAGTGACTTTGTGAGTCACACAGGGCTGGGAGTCCTGCTGGCATGCCTGCTCATCTGGGAAAGTGCCTTCTCCTCCTTTCTGCTGCGCAAGAAGTGTATGTTTTATCAAATAAAGTGCATGTTCCCTATGCAAATGAACGCCCTTTGGAATGGTGATATACTGACATGTTGTATGTTAAATATGTATGCCCTTTAAAAACTGAAGCAAGAGCTAAAAATCATTTATAAATATTAAAGAGCAAGAAGTCTACTTTTTGTTTTCACTGTGCTTCTGATCCTGCACTCTGGGAAAAACACTCCTCACATTATAAGCCTGAATTATCTGTCCAAGAACTAAACCTATAATTTTATTCTATCAGTCAAGCTGTGTGTCACGCTATTTTTGTATCAAGACAATCAGGTTCTTTGAAGCACAGACACACACCTACTTAAAAGAAGCTTTCAACTGAAAGCAGAAGACTCCAGAAACAGCAGCAATTTGTACCTTTCAAGGGACTGATAATTAAATAGAGAAATGCTGATTCCAATGAAAAGAAGGTTTCTTTGCTGGCCAGGATGTTCCATTAGGACATTTGGGTCCAGATTCATCTGTTTGGACTGCAGACATCAGTCCTGTGAATCACTGACTCCTAATGGCTTCAAACATGTCCTTTGGAGATACTTCTTTTTCCTGACAAGAAAGGAAAGTAGGCCATCTGCACTCCTATCCCAACTATCTTAGTTAGATATCTAAAATGAAATTAAATCAATCCAGGCCTTGCTCTAGTTTATTAAGTATTTGTTGTATGGGACACCTATTAGAAAGTCTAGTATTGAACCCATTGTTACGGCACAGTCAACCCTGCCTCTAGGAAGTATTTTCTGCTATGCAGGGTTTCCACATCCCTCTGGGAAGAAGCAGAAGTTTCTCATTAAGGAAAAAAAGTGCAGCAAGACCAATGCAGACATTAAAGCACCACCAGCAGGGGGGCAGTTTTAGATTACAAGAGAAGGAGAACAGCCCTGGGTTTCACAGGATCACAAAATGGGTGATGCTGGAAGGGACTGCTGGAGGTCATCCAGTTTCCTTCTGCTTAGAGTTGTTAAGGTAACTTGCAAATACCAGAAAAGTCTCAGGACAGACTGTAAATATGCTGTGCCAATTTTACATACTGAGAAACCAGGTACACAGGTCAAATAAGAAGTACAGGGCACGGCAGAGAATGGAAACTCCAGCTCTGGAGTCCCAGTATTTTTCCTTCCAGTAACACCACCGCTCTTTGTTGATGAAGAAGCAGCAGTTTTCAGCTTGGTCTTCACTTCACATCCACTAAATTATTCCATGTGCTTCTGGCTGCACCGTGGATGGCAGGAGAGCCAATGGACAGCAGTGAAGGGCTTCAGGAAACCTGCAGCAAGACTGGCTGAAGTCAAGAAATGCTATCCTCCCCTCACTTTACTAGCTCTCCTATCAGCAAAATGCCTATCTCCCTTTCCAGATGGGAGCTGGAGCAGTGGGAAATATTTTCCCTCAGAGTTTGTTGCTCGTTCATCTGTTGACAGGAATTTTAAGACAAAAGGTCATTTTGGTGGATTAAGAAGCAGTGGAACTTCATGCCCCTAATGAATGGGCAGCAGGAACTCATACTGGCAGTGCTCAATGGCTGCACATGAAACTAGCCAGGCTCAGTAAATGAAACCAGATCCCAAAATGCAGCCTGAGATAACTGAAAGTATGCATCAAAGTTTATTGTAGGAAAATGACTGAGTGGAAAAAGAGTGGTCTGCTCTGCCCCTGCACCTCCAAAACATATTGTACCATTTAAACCCTCTAGAAAGACATCTGCCAAAAATGTGATTAATTCTCCTGAAGGTCAAATGTATTCCTTTTGTAAAACAGTTGAAGCAGCAATTGTACGTCTTTGATTACTCTTACGAAAGCAACTTAGGAAAAATCCTAGGATTGCTCTTGTGTTTGAAGCTGGATGTTTACTGCTTACTGGCAGTGACTTGTGTAGCAAAGGTGAAATGTGGCCAGGAAATGATTGCAACCCCTCCAAAAGGGTTAGTCCCAGAGCAGCCTGTCCCAAATTCCAGCAGCACATCCGTGCCTCTGTTTGGAGTGCCACCCTGTGGACACGGCTGCTCCCAGGAGCTCCTCTCCTTCACTCACAACCTGCCGTGGTGGACACAAGGATGGGGGACAGCACCCCTGAGCCCCCACTGTCCCCTGCCAGTCCTGCGTGTCCCTGCCCACCCTGGGGAAAATGGTGCTGGGGGAAGAGTGGGAATTTCTGTACCAAAATACAAAAATTTCTGTACCAAAAGTGTCTGTAAGGAAAGACCATTTTTGCCTGTGCTTTCTACACAACAGAGTATGAAATGTCACCACCACTTCTGAGCTGGATAGGAAATAATTGGGGCATCTGTTGGTAACAGCTGAGGTCTCTTGTATTACACCCCCAACGCAGAGCTTTGTACACTGAGAAGAGACCAGAGAAGCCCTTTGCTCATCCGTGGATGAATTAAGCCCCTGGTAAGTCAAGTTCATCCTTAGAAGTCAATTTCTGGATTGCATTATAATTTTTTTTTTTCTCTCTGACTGTTTGTATAAGACTTGCAGGTTTATTCACTGGAGATTGCCACCATAAATTTTAGGAGTCTGGCTTACAGAGCCTGTAACAACCTTGTTTAGTAAAGGTGTGCCTTGCAGCATTCCTTCAGTAATGCCACTTTGGCTGCCCCTTACCTCTGGGGTGAGGTATTTCATCATGATTTCCTTTCCTTTCTCTCCCAGCTTTTCATCTGGAGCAATTTCATATTCTGCCTGGAACAGACATATAAAAAATAAAAGTCAATATTTGCACTCATATTTCACCATTATAACTTCATTTTGGATGTGGCCTTAACAGAACACTCTGTATGAAAAGTCTGAAGGACAAATATAATTTTCTGGTGGAACTGAAACCTGTACACACAATCTTATTAAAAATCTTCCACTATATTTTGACCAGACCCTAGTGGTGCATCTTCTGGGGCTTTGTCTCTTAATTACCACCAATACAATTTAATTAATTTCTATTTTATAACCTTGCAAAGCCAGCTTTCAGAAAGCATTCAGTGACAAGAGACATCAACTTCATTTGGTTTTGCTCAAAAGGACGGTGGACACAGAAGGTAAAATTATTTTTCTGAGTAGTAGAGAAAGTGAACGTTTGTTTACCCTTGCCACAGTTGTATTTCAAGTGCCTGGTGAATATATACATATATATATATTCTTCAGTATATTGTAATTTTGTTTAATGTGTCTTTTCTATGTATTTATACCTCATTATGCTTGGTGTAACAATAGCTGTGCAAAGCAGAGGGACTGCCCATCACTGTTAGTGATCTTTGGCTCAGCCCCTTCAGAAGGGTTTCTGATTTCTTAGGACCACGAGGAAACAAAAGAGATCATTTAGAGGAGCATACACCATAAGCAAAATTCTCTTTGGCTTCCCTAGTGCATTAAAAAAGAGAACCCCATCCTCACACACAAAGTCTACCTACATTTCAAAATTCTGGCTGCTCTAGGTATGACACATTAGTGACTTTTGATGAGCTTTGTTTACATTAGAAACAAAGGAAGCACTACATGTGTGCCATGAAGATATTAATCACTTCAGCTAAAGTTCCACATCCGTGGCAGGCATTCGAAGGAAACACATGCTGCAGGGGACCCCAGTGGCTAAATGACAACAGGTTCTTAGAAGTTCTTAGAGACATTCCTGCTTGGCACTGCCTGGAATATGAAGCTTTAGCCTTTGGATCAAAATATTTTCCAGAAGTATAAAAAAAAAAAAAAAAAAGAAGACGACAGCCTAACAGCTTTCATGACTGTATTAAAAAAAGGATCCCAGAAAATCCTGCCAAACCAATTAAATAACCTGGTCCAATACAAGCTGCCTGCAATGATAAATGAGGAGGAAGCTAAAAAGAAAAAAAAAAAAAAAAAAAAAAAAAAGGTAAATCAGACTGAACTGGCAAACACTTGGAAGAACAAATTTCAGAACTATTGCCCACTGGAAGATGTATGTACTGCTCTGGGCTGGATGCAATAAATCTGCAGGCTGGCTGTAATGGATACCCCAGCTAAGCAAACCTAGGAATGACATGGAAACCACAATGTAGTAATAATGCTATTCCCCTTCTATCTGGCCAGTGCTCATTTAGCTATTGCAGCTCAAGTCTGGAGCTGAATATTTACACACAGGCATAGCAGGTTGATTGAACAATCTGGAATTATGATCTGATTTGGTCTGGGAAATGATTATGGCCACAAATAAAAATGATGAAAAAACAACCAAAAACTAAAATCAGCCAGTACAGTACTTCTTTTTGAGTGACAATTTTGGGGATTAAACTGATTATGTTCTCATAAAACTTAATACAATGGTTTAAAAAAATCTTTTATCTAATTTTCTATGCTTTTAGATGGTATCTGAGTACGGATCATTTCAGCTCTTAAAGTACAGAACTCTGAAATGCTTAGAGCATCTTAGCAACATTTTTCTCCATGATTTCTCTCTCCTTCACTTGCTTTCCAACTCTGATAGTATATTGTCTCCCTAGCAAATAAAACCTGATTATAAGTCATAATCTCTCATTTGAAGTTTACCAGGGAGCTGTCGAAAAATTTGATGTCCTTTTGGCCACATATAAGCTGTAACAATTACATCCCATCTGAACTGTACAACAGGAAACAAATCAGGAAAGACCAGAAGACAGAAACTCAGCAAGAACTGGATGTCTTGAAATGTGATTCCTGATGGGATCCAACGTCTGCAGAGCTAAATGCACACCTCTACATACACAGAGTATCTCGTTCTGCCTCAAGATAGATAGCAAAGAATAAAAGGAAAGTTCAATTATACTTGCATTTGACATTCCCAGGAAATGTGACATGGTGGTGGCAAAGGTGGGAAGTGACAGACAAGTGAGGATGTGAGAAGGAACCATAAGCTCCAACTGTGCACAGAGTTAATTTCACTGTAGGTCTGCACTAGAAGCCTGTCCCATTTTGTTCCTAAGTTCATTATTATTTCTCCCTTCAGTGCCGTTTCTGAGCTATTCAGCAACAGACCCTGGTACATTTTCAGCCATGACCTGTTACTACAGGGATGTCCCCATGTTCTCTCTGCCACCTGCCTGGGAAGCCACCAAGGTCCTCAATCCTGGTCTTGTGCTTGAATCACAAGATACCTCCCCTTCTTTCCCAATACTTAAAAGCATGGCTACACTTTGCAAATCCCTGATTGCTAGAAATTACATCATTACTTAAAATCCGTGTGGAAAAGAATATTTTCCATTATTCCTTTGATGAATCCAGGCATGTGTTTCAAGGCTCCTGCTCTGAAGTCTAATAGCTTCTCCATGCCCTAGTTAGGTCAGACAGGGCCCTATTCACAGCCCATAAATGAGGGGAGGATTTATGATTGCCTTGATTCCGTGGGACAAGCTGCAGGGAAGGCTCTTTCTGTGGGCAGGCACAGATCCTTCAGCCCAAATGGCGAGAGGATGTGGGCTGGCCACTGTCTGCTGCTAACTTTTCTTCTGGCTGCTGATTTGGAGCTAGTAATTACACTGGTGGCTCCTTCTTCCATAGAAGCAGCCCTGGCTGGATGGAGGAATGGGAGTGCAAAGTGCCTTCCCTTTGGAGCAGCTGCCCTCAGGATGGGCTGAGAGAGATCAGATGGAAAAATGCTCTTCAGCTGGAAAAGGGAGCAACATCTAGCCTGTGACTGGCTGTGGGATGGGGCCAGGGGCTCAAGAACAGCTCAGGTTTCAGGGCTGGAAGCTGCCTGTGATGGATGGAGAGCTACCAGGGCAATGACACAGGGACCCCACAGGGGCTCACACTGATTCTGACACATCAATTTATGTAGTAATTGATTTTCACCTTAATATTATTTGAGCTCCTGAAACTGCATGGCTACAAATATGTGAAAATGGAAAAACATATCCCAAGAGATCTCTCTGCAGGTCTGGGAGACTGTTCTCCCACAGCAGGGCCTGTGGCAGCAAGGCATGGCCCAGGGAATCATCACCCCTTGTACCCACCAAGAGATGGAAATGGGAACAGACACTCCCACCAGAGTAGTTTTGGCTTCTTGGTGAAAATCAGGAATAGTGGAATCACCTTTTGAGCTTCTTCCAGAGATTACTGGCATTTCACTAACAATTTTTCACCTCTGCTTTCTCAGGTCCCTCCTCTGTTAGCTGAGAATATCTCCCTGCTCAGTCCTTTTCTCAGACTCCAGGCTCTGCCCTGTCATTGCTCTGTCCTCATTGCCTGTCCTAGCTCTTGCCTCCACTGGAGATTTAAAATCTGTGACTGAAAATTGGAAGGCAAACCCCAAACAGCTGGGATTTATAATAACTCACATTTTTAAATGAAAAGTGAACTTGAAACCATATTTTTCATATTTAAAGGCAGGGCAAAAAGAGCCCTTTCAACTGTTTGAAAACACAGTTTTGAGTTAATGAGTTTGTTGATACCAACAAACTGGCATTTCTGATGGGAAAAGCCTTGAACAGCTTTAAGACACACATACACAGATGGTTTATATACCACAAAAGGGACTTAACCAAACGAAATCTCCCTAACAGCAAGACAGGGTTTTTACAAATGGCATTAAATGGATGCTCACTCATCCTTTCACCCCAGATAAGTGCAATGTCTAGTGAAGCATTCAGCTGAAAAGTCCACCTGAGGAGGTTGTGCCTCTCACCCTGCTCCTTGAGCCCAGATATCACAAGCAGAAACAACCTGGAGAGGCAGCAGGGCTATTTTCCTCCAGAGGATGTATTTTTGTGTGGCTTCAGTGCAAAAAAAGTAACCTTGTTCAGATTAGAGAAAAAAAAATGACCAAAATTGTCCCCATTCTCTTCCAGTCAACCTAAATCTACATTAAATTGTTAAAAGCCCTCTCTTGGAAAAAAATCATTATGAATGTGAGTAGATGAAGCAGGAAAGGGAGTCCGGAAGTTAAAGCCTTCATTTTAGTGACACATAAAAATCCTAAGAGAGGAGAAGGAAATGTCAGGAGCTGGCAGCCTGGGAATGTGCTGATGAGGAGGGGACAGGAGCAAGAGGTCCCTGCTGAACTGAACTGCCACCTTCTTGTGCTGGAGGCACTGGCTGTGGAGAAGGAAACACGTCTTGCTAGCGCCTTGCCTGCTCACTGATCTGCCTTTTAGCACAGGAAATATTTCCCCCCACACTTTATTTTAACGGCTCTCTTTCAACAGCTCCAAAGTTGAACCACGTTGCTAAAATATTTGTAAGCAGAGCAAAGCGTGCTTCGGGGCTGTGCGTGATTCCTTGGGCAAGGGCTTCTAGAGGGGCCAATTTAATCATCAACCATCTCCATCTAATGCTAATAGTTTATGTTCACATAGTTGTAGCTCTGAATGGCTAGCTCAGGGTTTGGGGAGCCATTCAGGGCAGGTCTCTGTGGTTCCATGCACCCAGATAAGCACGCGATGCCTTCAGAGCCACGTGGGCTCGCGGTGGATGTTTTATCTCAGCAATCAGGCCCTCTGCCATGGGTTTGTTTGCACAATATCTGCAATAAGAGATGGCTGTCTGTCCTTGCAGCCCTTCGTGCCAGCTGGGAGAAGGGGCTGCTGTTGCTCCATTTCCCAGACAGACAGACAGACAGACAGACAGACACTGACAGGCACTCACTGTTCCCACAGCAGCAGTGGGAACCAAACACCCACAGCTCCACCAGGGCTGTGCTGCAGAGCTCTGCATCTCTTTGTTCTTCTCACTGTTATCACCTAATGCTGGGGCTACTGCTCACAAACCACATCTCCTCTTAGTCTGGGCTACAACCCACTGTGACTAATTACCCAAACGCTGCTCTCAGAAAACATGTAGAGACTTTATGCCTCTGAGCACTTTCATCTCAATTACTGGTTGAAATTGGCCAAGGTATTCAGAGGTTTCAGAGGGAACTGACAGCTACACACCTACATGCATGCAGAATTTTGTGATACAAATCCTTTTCCTTCAGAAAGCAGCTTAACAACTGTTTAACAGACAAAAATCCCCAAATGCTGCCATAATTACATTTGCAGGAGACTACATCAGACCAGGTTAGTTATTTCACATAACAGCTGACACAAATGTCCAGTCAAGAGAGGATTTTTTTTTGTGTCTTTACATATTCTGGTCTGCAAGGTCTGGATGATTCTACCAGCCTTTGGAAGCAAAGGTGTGAGAGAGCTTAGTCTCTCATAAGGATGTTGGTGGGTTGTTGAACGTCTGACTCAGCTTCTGGTTTCTCCCAGAAGCCCCAGACACTTCTCTCCTTGCAGACAGTTGAGTGCATGAATTGAAAAACTATAAAATATTGGGAGGCATCAAGTACTGGCTTCTGCCAGGGACTTACTGTGTCACCAGGTAAAGTCACTTAGATGGGCTCTGAAAAAGAGAGGTGGTCCTCCCTTTCAATGTGCAAAAAGCTCAGTGAGCCCCTCATGAACAGTTAAGTACTATCCCCTTTTATCTTTTCCCTTTATTTAACATTACACAAAAGCTAATTTTTGTATTTAGTGTTAGAAAAATATCCAAGACAAAAGAAAATGAAAACTCCTGGCTTTTCCTGCTTCTTACAGCAGGTGGTCTTGAAAAGGTTTCACATTCTTGGTGGTCTAAGATTAGGGCTGTAAAGTCAGACTCCTGGTTGCATTATAGGGCTTTTTTTTAGCCTAACATAGGGCTTGGCTTGAATCCCACTACTCACTGAACACAGTGTGACCCCGCTGGGCAAATTTCAGTAGCAATCATCCAATTTAATGGCAAAGGACTGTGTTGCTTGACCTTAATATTGCCTAATACAGGGATTTTCATGGGCTGGGAGCAAGCTTACACAGAATTTGAAATCAATAAACAAAGGAGACTGCTAGTTAGTGTTAAAAAGGAGAAAAATAAGGATTCAGACCTCCACCCAGACAGGCATTTTGCTATCAAATCCTCATAGTGCCAGTCTGAGCCTAACTGGGAACAGACCACTGGCCCAGTCAAGGTCCACAGGGCAGCTCTGCAAAAGCAGCTTGGGGTGGGTGCAAAGCACACCTTTGCAAAAGGATTTGGGAACAGCAATCCTTTGGGATTGCTCAGAGACAGACCTTTAAAACAAAGCCAGTGCCACCACGAGCTTTTGCAGGAGCAGCGTGGTGTGTGCTGCAGGGCTGAGGGAGGACACGGAGCCTCAGTGCCTGTCACGGCTGCACAGGGCTTGGGAGGATGAGATGACACAGTGCCCTCAATTCCCAGAGCCGGGGGCAGGCTGGGCAGCGCTGCAGCAGGGCTGTCACACGGTGCCCTGCGGGGGACAGATGTTTCCCCGTGCCCAGAGGTTGTTCCTGCTGTCAGTGCCATGCCCTGAGTGCATGCAGGGCTTTCATGATGTGACATTTCTGCGCGGGTGCCTCCCTCCCAGGTGGGTGTGTGGGGTTTCATCGGGGCAGACACCTCACTGGACAATGCTGGTTCAGCGCAGGACAAACACATCCAGGGTACCCAAATGTCCTGCTGCCTGCTGGCCTCGAGCACAGCTGCACAGAGTGCTTGTCAGATGTCCCATGTACCATGATGGCTACACCTTTCACCACAGAAAATCCCAAGCAGTGCTAGGAATAACACGTGGAAGTCATGACCAGCTAAAAACGGATACAGATACGCCTTTATCCAACACTTTTTGTGATGCTGTAGATTTGCTGTTACTGCAACCTTAAGATACATGTCCTCTCCAGACTGTTACTTTCACAGCTTCAGTGCAATCCTCACATTTCCCTATACTTTAGAGTAGCCTCACCATGGTGCAAACAAAACAATTTTATTCCTGTTGGTATGAATTGTTTTGCTTCTGGCTGCCAGTGTTAGCCAGGGAGCGAGACCTTGTGGGCACTCACAACTGACAAGTTCATCTTTCTCTTTGGTACCATTTCACCTTTTGGCCAATCAACACCCTCCCTTTTCACAAGTTCCCAGCAAAAGAAGTCACTGAGAGACTTTTTCACTGTGAGCAGCTGGCAGGACACATGGCCAAGTGATGCCAGACTGGGAAAGAGTGTCAGGTCCCCCAGGGCTTGGGGGGATGCTCAGTGGCTGGGTTAACTGATGGCTCACTGGGGTGGAAAATGGAGCAGATTTGTGTCTCAGTGACCTCAATCATGTTATTCCTGTACCCTGTTCTCCTATTTGAAAAAACAGGCTGATTATCAGGATGTCCTTTGTAAATCACCCTGAGCTCTATGGATGAAAAGGCTTGGTAAGAGATATTAGGATTATTAGACTGCCCATCCTCTCTTGTCAGTCCATTCTCAACTTCCCTTTCCTCCCAGTGCTTCCCAGCACTGCAGGCTTCACCCCCATCAGCAGACATTACCCAGAGCACCCCATCTGCTCGGGTGTTGACATGAAGGGAGCACACAGCAGTGCTCTGGGGGTGACTGTCCTTACCCTCCTCTGGTGGCTCATGTCCCCCAAGGCTGGCACCAGCCCCTGTCCACTTCAGACACACTTCAGACACAAAATCCCACAAAACAGCAATTTCATGGGGTCACAGGAGTCTCCTCTGTCAGGGAAACATTGCAAAGCACCCCAAAATACCACAAGAATTGACTTACCACCGAGTCAAGGAACCTAATGCAGCACTCGAGCTCAGGCTGAGTTTCACAGAACTGCCGAAAGAGAAGCCTTCCAATGGGCTGCTTTTCACATATGCTGCAGTAATCTCTCTCTAGAGGCAATAAAGAGAAGAACAGAAGCATGAAAATGAGAAGAGCTCTGCCTTTCAGGTTGCTCATGAGTTAAAGCATCGCAAGTGAGTGCAGAACTACAACCCCAAACCTAAACAACCTCCTTCTCCCTGCCACCACGTTTCAGGTATACAAATATAATTAATGGCTTTAAGACTCAATTAAGAGAGGCTGGATTCTATAGGGTTGATGTTGGTAAAGGTCAAGCATAAGCCATTCACCTATTATGAAAAATAATTTCATATTTTTCTCTGCTGGAAATGTATGCAAAGCTCAGACTGGTGGTATTGGTGGGAATGTGGGGAGCAAATTACAAGTCTTTGAAATATGAGTCATACATTAAAGGGTAGAAAAAAGCTGGAATTTGTGGAGTCCTTCTTGGATGCTTCCTAGATATGCACTAAAGTGCCCCATATCTCTGGAAATGCTTAGCCTACCTTCTATTAAACAATTATAGTAAATGATGCATTTTTCAGAGGTTTCAAAAATTCTGCTATTTAATTGCTGAGCATTAAGGAATGGATAGAGCATATGGCATCTGGCTCATTTCAGTTTCACACAGCACTCCTTACAAAACTGTATTTCCCCTTAAAAGCCATGTTTAAATGCCATTTCCCTGTGCTGGTGCATCCACAACCATCACTCACAGTGAAGCAAAAGGTCCTTTGCCCATCACAAGGACTATCAGCAGGAGAATACGGATGAAGGGCAGGCATCATTAACTGGCATGGCACCAGCACAAATGCCAAGGGCTTTGGATATTTTTCTGGTGAGAGCAGCAAATCCCTCAGCCTGCTTGGAGCAGCAATACTTGCTTGAGACACGTTATTCCTCTACAAGTACACACATGTCAAACAACATACTGTGTTTCCTTAGGCATTCTTCTCACCACCCTCCTCGCTGCCATATGGCACTTGCTGTTATTATGGAAACAACCAGCTTCTAAACACATAACACAGCACTGCAAACAGACATACGAAACCCACACAAGTTGTCAGTGCCTCGGTTATTTCTCTCTTGGGCCTGCAGTTACTCCTGCAATGTCTTTGATTCCCCCTCTGCTTTGTCCCCCCACGTCCTGCAGCTCCTCCCACTCCATGGATGCAGGCACGTCTGTGATGGAGATCCCCTTTGCCACTGAGGCACCCAGCTGAAGGCCCTGCTCATCTCAGCTTGTGTCCTGGGGACCATGTTCTGCAAAAACAGGGCTTCACAGAATCATCAGAGAATCATGGAATGGTTTGGGTTGGAAGGGATCCTAAGGATCACCTAATTACGTATCCCCTGCCATGGGCAGAGACACCTTCCACTATCCCAGGTTGCTCCAATCCTAATCCATCCTGCCTTGGAGGCATCCACAGCTTCTCTGGGCAACCCATTCCAGGGCCTCAGCACCCTCTGGGTACATTTGTTCTGAACAGAAAATGCTGTATGAGGTGTTGGACTACTGTCCTGTAGCTGGGTGACAGCAGGCAGGAACAGCCAAGGCTGCCTCTTGTAAGAGGAAAGAGGGACAGTGCCCAGTGCTGCACCTGGCTGTACTTCAGGAACTGATTCCTGAGGCACTTCCAGGGTGGTCACTGGAGGCATGGGCTGGGGATAGCTGAAATTTTATGCATTAAAATGCTTTTAATTCAGTGTGGTCCTGCCCTGGTCTGGTCTTCTGAAGCAGATGGGCTTTTTTTTGCTGGCACTGCCATTCCATTTTGGATCAGGATATCACTCAATCTATCGAGAAGACTGCAATGTTTTGATGCTCTCTTGCAAGTGAAATTGGATCAAAATTGCTGTGTAAATCCAAGCCTGACCTCCAGTCAATCTAATTATCAGCAGCCACCCCCTGGCACTGGTTTGTTTGCCTGAGCTGGAGCCTTCAGCATGGAACATCACGGCACTGTTATGAGTGGTGGGAAAACCAGCGGGATCTCTGGGACAGGAGCAGCCTTGGGGTGTCCTTGTGGGTGGTACCAGCTTGTGCTGCTTGACCAAGTGGTGTTTTTAGTGAGTAACTGCTGAAGGGATGTGCAGACATCTACAGCACTAAGGGAAGTGAAGGAGTCAGGAGAGAGGATCAAAACAGACACTCACAACATCCCAGAGGCCGGCACGAAGCCAGAGGCTCAGGTGAGCTCTCCTGGGAGGTGTGAAGGTTTAACTACATCTGCCTGACGCTGTTTTCTGCTACCTTGACTAACTGACTCTTGTGAGGATATGAATAAAACACACCCTGAATACCAGTAGCACACGGCCTGCCTGGTGGCAGGACTCAATCCTCCCAAAGCCCAGACCCACAGCAAATTTCCCCATGCCATTTCCAAGAATGAGACTGTCTGGATTCATAACAGAGTAAACCAGAAAGGAATAAACATAATAATCAGCTGGTTTGCCCCATATTTTCTCTTGTAGAACATCATTTGATGGACAGTAATAACGTTTGTTGTACAAAATGCAGTAAGTTTATCAAAGTTGTTATGACACGGTGACACCCAACGTAGCAGATACCAAAAGGACCAGTGAGACCAGCTAAATTTGTGTGCAAATTGCACATCCATAAGTGTAATTCATGGCACAGCAGGGAAAGAAAACACTCAGCTGAGCACTGTGACATAAACACAACATAAAGAAGACAGGAGTATGGACTTCCTCCTGCTCTACAGAACTTGGCCAGCACGTGAGAAGGGTGACCCACTCGTAACGAGGAAAAAGGAAATGCCAAAAATAATCTCTGAAAATGCAACACCCAGAGCAGTTCCCTGGAGCCATCCACTCCTCTGTCATGCTCATTTAACTGCTGGATATACCAACACAGACAATAAATACCCGATGAAAATGCTCTCATTCCTCGTAGGTGACACAAACTATTTTCTTAGGCCCTGATCTTGCTGTTGGCCTCACTAAGTCAGCTAAAGGAATCTGCACTCAACTAATTCTTGGGATGCATGGGCCCAGAGCAGACTTAAGAAAGAAAAACACGTCTCCCAGCTAAAGCTGAAAAAGGGGTGGATGGTTTTATTATGGCAAGAAGTGTTTTAAAAGCATGCTGCACCCCAGAGATGTGGCTGGAGCACCCCGAGCTGTGCTCAGGAGCTGCTGTGGGAGGGAAGGGATGGGGAGGCGGGTGGGCACCACAGCCAGGGGCTCTCCTGGGCTGGGGCTGAGCCTTGTGTCGCTCTCGCTCCGCCTGCCAGTAAAAATATCCATCCAGTTTCCAAAGTTTAAAAAATAGAAGGAATGATTTCCTGAGGAAATGGAAATGTTAAACACTTGGAAGTGAAACCATATGCTTATGATGATGAAGTGTAACTAAAACAGCTCTGAGAGTGATATCTTTGGTAGTCAGACCCTCCTGCCTCAGCGCCATCCTGTTTAACACCTGCAAAGTCACCCAAAACAGGGGTGAAAAGCTGGGTGGGTCAAAGTCTTGGGAAAGCAGACACTTCTCACTGACGCCAAACTCTGTATTTAGAAAATATCACTGGCAAACAACGCACACATGCAAGTGAATTCTTCATCTTCCTAACAGAGCAACAACACAGATTAATATAGAAAAGGTATTATATAAAATGCCGTAATTAACATTCATAAGATAAATAAAGATAAATGATGTTTATTCATAATTCTACTGACTCATTTCCCCCCCCTTACTTCATAGCTTATGTATTGAAATACTAATTTCAAGAGCACCCAGCACAAAGAACACACCAAAATAGTTGCACCTGCACACGTCACACTGTCACCATTCAAAGCTTATGTCCAAATTTGTTCCCAAACAGATATTCTGGTAAGATTCTGAAAAATATCTGAGCCCATGACTAAGAAAAATAGTCCTATTAACAAAATTTCATACTAGTCAAAACATACCACTGATGACGTGAAAAAACTCAAGGTAAAAGAGTTGGTGATGTCAAAATCCCCAACTTTCAATTAAAAGGGGGGAAAATCTAATATTTTAAATAGATAAAAACCTCCTTATGCATTGTGAAGATTTTTTGTCCGAATTTCTCATTTAAATACCTTTCATTTTTTTTTTGGCTGGCTCAAAATCACTGTTTGGAGAGAAACAGTGGTCTGCAAAGAGACCAGGTCCCCCTTTTCTTTTAACATTTGCAATATTCCTGTGGGTTTTGATGGATTAAAAAACTGTGAGATAACTCTTGGCTGAAAATCAGTCTTTTATGGTATTCAGTGTAAACTGCAGGTGTTTAAGTAAGACTGCTGTAAAAGTTGTACTTCTGCAACTTGTTCTGAAGAGCTGCAAATCCAACCCCCTGCAATCAGCTGGTGAGGGTTCCTCCTGTAGATGTCTGTGGGGAGGGATGAGCTCAGTTTAAACCTCACTTTTAAAGTCTACAAAAGCCAGGAATATCTTTTCAGCTTTTTAGTCATTTATTGGTGTGGCCAAGGATTGTGTTTATGTACTATCTATTAAGCAATATTTTATTTTCCAACAGACTGGAATCCCAAGAGCAGATTTTCCAAAGAAATGCATGGAGAATTGCCAAGAAGACATGCACCATGCTGCTGCATGGGAACATTTGGACTTGACCTCTGGATCCCTGCTATCCTTGGCATTAAATCAGATGAAAACTGAGTAAGATCCAAAAGGAAAATAATTATGTTGCCTAAAACAGCCCCCACAAAACAACAATAACAACAGAATCCCACAAACAAACAAACCAACAAACAAACACCTGGAATCCCCAAAAAGTATGTAGGAAGACTTAATGTTTATTTCCTGCTGTTTATTTCCTGTTTATTTCTCAGTGATCCAAGATGAGAATTCATCTTCCCTTCCTTTTTTTTTTTCTTCTTAAGGTGAACCAAAACCATTTAGATGTTGTTCCAAGTCTATTATTTGTCTGCTGCTCTCCCCTGCTGTGCTCCAGAACAAGAAAAAGCACCCCAAATTAATGGAAGAAAGCATTTAAATGCCTCAGTGGGCAATAGGAGCAGCATCGGAGCCCAAGGCAGTAGCAGTCAGCTCCTAAGACTGCTGGCACACCAGAAATAAAACTTCCTTCTTCCAAGGGGCTGGGGCCTGCCCAAGTGATCCCCAACATCCCAGAGAGGGATGGAAATTTCAGCTAAAGATGTCCCAAAATCGCACACCTCCCTCCTCAGTCAAACTCAGGGAGATGCTGCTAGAAGAGATCCTACCCTGCCCAGCCCAAATATAAAACCACTTCTGGGTTTTTTTTCTCCCATCTTTGCTTTCTTCATGTAAGTTTCCTTAGAGGGACACACAATGAAAAGGAGGACAAAGGCAGGAAGATTAAAGAATACGCAGCACAGCTGAACTAAACAGACTTTCACAGCCCATCATACACTGTGCACTTGTAGCAATTCCCTTCTTTTTGTCAAAAAAAAAAAAAAAAGGAAAAAAAAAAGACTAAATCCTTTAAGGTTCACAGAATTATTTTGTGTCCATTCAGAGTACTAATGGAAAACAAATTGCATCTTTACACATTGAATAACCCCATTTAGAGCTCTATTAATATAAATACATTTTTCATTTAAAACCAGCAAGTCTAACACTGGTGCTTATAAAGATGTCTTATAATTTACTGCTGCTCTTCTCCAGCCAAAAGTGGAATTACCACTGTCTATGTACAAACTTAATAAACAGCACACTCTAAACTGCCTCGTCTTTCAGGCTGATGAAAGTTGCTTCTTATCAAAGCATCCTTTGTGAATGCTTTAAAAGGATTTAAATTGCTTTGATTGCATTTTTAACAGTGTCTGTGTTGCTCTTGTATTTCAGAATAATCTCGAAAGCTGGAACATTAGCTCTTGCATTCTACAAAAGACGGTTTTCCATCTCTAATAAAAATGCTTCAATACAAAAGATAATCCTTTTGTTCAAGATCAAAACCCCAAGGTGGGCCATGCTAACACATCTGAAGACCTTATTACTTTTATACTCTTACTCTTGATTTTCTATGGTTTTCAACCCTGGAGATGTCATGGCCAGTCAGGACTTCATGAACTTTGCTGGGAACCCAGGTACTTGCAGTGGAAAACAGGTCAGATTTTTCTCCTTGAGAAACTGAAAATAGGGGACCATTTCTGATGAAGAAACAGCGATATTGTTGTTAAAACTGCAAAGCCTGATCAAAAACCTGTACAGTAATGTAGAGAAGGATCTCTTTTTCATGGTGCCTATTTGGGAATGTTGCAGGAATGGGAGGCAGCAACAGGAGGGAAGTTCCTTGTCCCTCTTGTCTGTTATTTTCTGGGGTTTGTTGAGTTTGGGGCTCTTTTTGTTGTTTGGGGTGTGAGGGGGGCTATTTTACAATGGAAACCTGTGGTTAAGATGCTGAGGACTCTCAGTTCACCCTGTCTCCAGCAATGCATTTAAAAAGTGAGGCAAGCCAGATGGTTAGAGAGCACAAGACAGGAATAAAAATGTCACATTTCAGTTCATTCAAAAATTCCTATAAACTGTGGCAGTAAGTCATGTTATAAAAGCCTAACACACAAGCATCCAGGCTCCCGTGGGAATTCAGTTACCAGCACAACTAATATTCTGTGCCCTGCAGACCTCAGTGGCATGCTGTATTTATAAAATGGGGCTAATGGCACTGCCTGCCTCCGAGCAGCGTGGCCAGAAAAAGTCCATTAAAGTGTGGGAGCCCCGAGTGCTGCTGGCTGGCCCCGTGGCTCCTGGCTATTTACTCGCAGCGCAAACTCCCGGAGCGGAAATTTAGTCCAGGAGAGCACAGCAGAGTCTTTTTATACATGAACCGCTCTACTGCTCCAGAACTTCACCTGGCACTTCAGAGAGATTAAAAAGGACGACGCAGCCTCTGTCTTGCAGAGTGTTTATCTTGGCAGGTCCCGAGCCGTGCAGGTGCCGGACAGGAACTCCGAAGCCAAGGGCTGTGATGAAGTTCTCTTGCTGGTGGCAAAAGCACACTCTCTCTAACCATAAATATTTCATCTGCTTGCTTTTAGTAAAATACGGAAATTGTTACGACCTATGACAAGATAATGGCTTGATAGATTCCTTATTCTAAACAGCAGCTCGTCCCAGTCTGCAGCTCAAAGCAGCCCTTCATTGCTGAGGAAAGTCCAGACCTAACATATAAAATGCTGGGGGAGAACATATTTTTTGGCCTTCATTTATTTTTTTCCATTTGAATTTAGGATTTTCTACAAAAGACTTGGAGACCCCTCATCTATGCTGTTACAGCAAGAGTTGTTCTGGCACTGACTAAGTTTAATTAATTAAAAATAAGAATGCAATCAAGCTTACTTGAGACAATGGAATTACCCCAAACTGGTTTTAAGTCCTGCCAACTTAATTTTCTCTGCTTGTCAGCTGTCTTTTTTAAAACAAACAAAATTTAATCTCCTGATCATCGAACATCTAATGTAATTATTCAGATGCAGACAGTGTTTGCTTTGTATAACTTCCCTTATTTCCACTCTTTTCATGGCATTAGGCTACAGGGATAAACTCCACACATCACAGCAGCATTACACTGGAGATGGAAACAGTCCAGTTGGACCGATATGGAAAATATGCTTGGAGAATATTGGAACAAACTCACAGTTAAATACACTTCAGTGATACATATGGATCTTCTCATTTGTTTTTGAAAGCAGCTGTATCGAAGCTTTGCTCATGGAATTCTATTTGAAATTCAAATCCTACAAGCAGTTGCATAAATATGTTTGCACGAGTACTTGAACCAGAACGCGTTTGTGGCTTTGTTGATTTTGGACAAAGATTTTGACGGGAGGGATAACAACCCACCCACCCTTTTTGTAGCAGCAGCAGGAAGAGAATCAAACAAGATCCTGTGAGCTCAATATAATCACTGCACAGGAAAACATGAGTGGGGTCCAGAGCCCGGGGAGGGACCCTCGGCTCTCACAGGGGAGACATTTGGTCATCCAGCCTTGTGCCAGGAGCACAGTCAGATGGCAAAGAGAAAATGCTCTGCCCTGAGACCGGGCTGTTTGCCAGGGGAGGACAGATTCTCACCCTAACAAAATCTAAGCTACTCTGCTGAGTTATTCCAGCCCTTCCACAACACTTCTGGTATCTTCTAAAAGTTACTTGCTCAGACAACTGCATCTTTCCCATGTGGGTCACTGACCAAGCCCCGTGTTCAAAAGCAGAAACTGCAAGGGTCAAGGTTCAGCTGCAGAAGATGGAGCTTGCCATTAATGCTTGAGCCTCTCAATCAGAGAAGTAAAAATATCGCTGTGTGACTTATGGGGTGCAGGGGAAAGACAACAAATAACTGCTGCCAATAATGAAGACATTCGTTAAACCTGCTGAAACCACAGAATATTCTGAGTTGGAAGGGACCCAACTACTGAGACCAGCTTTTAAGTGAACGGCCCAACCTCGGCGTTATCAGCACCATGCTGAGATGGGAAGAATGATTCCCATCAATTCCAGTAGCTCCTTGATCAAGCCCACCTTAGTTTTCCCACCTCTCCTCTGCCAAGGACAAACTACATAAATTAACTACCCTTAGTTCCACCCTCAACACCAGCAGGACAGTGGAAGTGCGTGCACCAGGATTAATCGCCAGGAAATTTGGATTGTGAATGTGCAGTGGGAATATTTTAAAGTACTTTTTTTTTTTAAAACTTAAATTATTAGGTACCGTGTACTTAAACACATCCTTACTTTTACATTTGGCTGCCAGTTAAAATAACAGTGCATAGAAAGGGAATAAAAAAGCAAAAAAGGGCAGGGAGACAGACTGACTGGCTGACAGACAGATGGGCAGGTGTGTTATACTTCTAGTCAAAAAATTACCATTACTAGTAGTAAGATGCTTTCCATTCCCATAAATTACACTTGAAAAGCACATGGCCCTGGATCAATGCCAAGGTGAGGCTTCTCAAGCAGTGTTTGAACAGTTGTCTCTGTGGCCAGTCACAAAGGTATTCAGGGCAGGGTGGGCTTCCAAACCACTTCACACTGATCACCAAAGATACCCCACCAACATTTCCCAGCGCTTTCATGTGGTACTCGTGCAGCCCCAGGGGAAGAGCTGCCTGCACCAAAATCCTGACCACCACCCTGGCTAGAAAAGGAGTTTGCCTTTATCTTCTTAAATGACTTTCAACAATGTCTCTGCGGCAAGGCCAGAGGACTGGAAAAAAAATCCCTCAAAGAAATATGAAAGCTCACCTCAGAAACGCCCTGTGAAATTCGGGGAACAAACACTTAGTTGTTCTCATTTTGTTCTGCCTTGGATGGGAATGACAGAACTGGATGATTTGTTCTCAAAGACTGTAGCTACAGAGATTTTTTTTTTTTTATTTGGGACTTTTATGTCCAGTCTGAAAGTTTTTAACTGAAATACCAAACTTATTTTCTGTCTAGCGCTGTTATTTAGACTCCTGCCTGGTGACATTCTGGGTAACACATGCTGAAAGAAAATTTCAGTAGAAGTTGCAATTTGAATGTTTAATGTTATGAAATCTACAGAACTGTTGCTGTTGTACATAGCACAAAATAAACATCTCGATTCCAGGAAACGAATGGAGACATCTTGTGAATCACTTTCTTAAGACGAAAAGACTTCTGCAAAACTGCTCTTTGACTTCTAAACCAGCCTAGGTAGAAAGGAAAGCAGCTTTCCTTCTTCAAGACTAAACTTTTACCAGGTCAGTAAGTGGCAGAGTGCACAGAGCCACAAGCACAGTCACTCTGTGAGTGCATATTTAAGCAGCACATGTTACTGACAGGCACAAAATAAAACTATTCACAGAGATTACTTACTCTGCATGCTGTTCACTGCAAGTCCTGAGCATCCCAACCATTTTATTAGTGAATCCTTTAACAGAATAGTAGATGCTATCAGTTGTTACTTGATTGCTAAATTTTCTTGGGTATTTTTCCTTCAGTTTTTTCCTCCTCATGTTTTGAAACCTCAAGCTTCAAGTACAAAAAAACTCCATACTGGTAAAACTCCACTTATTTTATAAGTGTTTGTCAATCCCAACCTTTACAAAAATTGTACAATAAGCTCAACCACCAACCTAAGTAATCAGAGACAATAATATACTGAAAAACATAATCAATCCTCAATGATTTTTAAGGGGTACCACTGACCTGTGAGAACACTGTTAAATTACCACTTAACTTGATCTTTTGCTCAACTACAAGTGGCTTATTTATAATAATACAGACACTGACTTTGCCTTGGTTTATATTGACAGGCTGATTTGACTGCCTGCTGAGAGACAGCCCCCTCTGAGTGGGCGTGAAGGAGCTGAGCTGCTGAGTAAAATTGATAGGAGGAGTGGAAAGGAGGTTTTAAAGTCATTTAGAAACTCCAAATGCACTGAAAGTAACTTGTGCAAGAGGGGGATTGCCAGTGCTAAGTATTTTTTTCTCCTTTTTGACAGAAGTCTGCAGTACCAGGGATCCCTTCATACCAAATTACTGGGATGGATGCAGAGGGTGTGGCAGCTTATGTCCAGACACAAAACCCATGAACAGTCTTACTTAGCTCTACTAAAAAAAAAAAAAAGGTAATTTTAGAGAGAACTTCCACTTCATTCTTATGAAAACTGGATTGTCATAGGGAAAATATGTGAAACTTTTGGAGCTTTGAATTATTTTAGTATTTGAATTTTTTAATTTTATCTCCTTTTTTTTTTTTCCTGGTAATTTCTTGATTTTTCACACTGTCATAGGAAAAACATCTTACCCTTATGAAGTGTTTTTTCCCCATTTTGTTTCCTAAATTTCAACATACAACCACAAATATCCAGCAACGCAAAATAATGGTGTTCAGATCTGCAAAACAAGAAACCCATGCTATCACCTCCAAACTTACTGAAAAGATTTCAGTGAAGGCAAAATTAATAGGAACTTCAAGCAGGGTTGCCTACCTCATAAGCAGTGATAGGATATTTGGATGTTGAAAACATATTTAGACATTTTACTTCTCATTAGAAGAGGATAATTCAACATGTTGGATCTGAAGAAATAAATGAATAACTGAGATCCTAAAGCCTTCTTCAGCACTCTTCCAGCCAGGTGCTGACCACCAAGATATTGCTTTGCTCAGATATAACAGCTGGATAAACTGAAATCTAATCTGGTTATCTCATAAACTTTTATACCAGAGTGACACACGACAAGGAGTAACTCTGGCATGGTAAAGCAGCCTCACAACTGCATGAGAAAGCCATTCCCAAGTCATTCTGGTCAAGAACTTAGGAGGAAGTGAGGTGGATGAAGCCAGAAATAAGAACTGTGCAACTGCTCACGCTGCCTTTTCTCATCTGGGTGACACCACCTTCCCTCTGTGTGAAGCATCATCTCTGAGCCCATAAAGGTGAAGGGATGCCCAGACATGGAAAAAAAGATCTCTTTTATGGGACAGCCACTTAGATATGGGTTGCCCCTTCAATTCTACCAAGCAGAGTTGCCTTTTGTGCTTTTACTCCCATGCTGACCTCCAGAATGGGTAGGGAAGATGCTGTATCTGGCTTTTTGGTGCACAGATGTTTAGAGCAAGTGGTGGCTTCACCAGCAATATTCTGTGTCCCATGTGCATGGATAGACTGCTCCTGTCACCTCATCAGTCAGTGCAGGAGCTGCTGGGAGTTCTCAAAAAACGGAATTCAGGATTGCTGTGTGTAATTATCACTTTAGAGATAGGTAGGTTCTCCTGTCAGAGTGGGATATAGGAACACTCATCACAGTGCATGAAGCTGGAAGAGAATCATCAGCTAAGGGTTAACAGCCCCGTTCCCAGGACTGAGGTGCACTGTCTTCTGGGTCCTCAGCCCAGGAACTCTACAGAAGACAGGGATTTCCTCTTCAGCAGACACATAAAATGTACTTCTCTGAAAGGAAAAGGGGGAAAGGGATGGAAAAGAAGAGCCACATGGCTGATCTGAAAGGCAAGCATGCTTGCATCGACACTGAAACATTAGAGACATTGTTCAAGTGCAGTTCATCCCTGCAAAAATATTATCCTCGTCTCGATGCCAAGGCTGGTGAAAGTATGGGCTACTTGCCATGGAAGTGCTGGGTATTTAGGCTAGACCTGTCATGGGGCTTATTTACTCTCTGCACCCAACGTTTCAGACACACTCAAGTGTAGTGTTCGTGTCTTGGCAGGAACTTCTCATTCATGCATTTTCTCCCGGTCCCCTTTGAGGAGTCTTCCTCCTCCGACGTTGCAGTGGTTGAAATTTCATTGCTTGCTGAGAAAACCAACACTGATTAATTTCATCCTACTTGCATTCAAGAGGTAAAGTATGCAGGTCTCCAGCCAGGGACAAGGAAATCCCTGCTGCTTACATGCCACATTGAATAAGCAGCCCATGGTTGAGGCCATTGGACTTCAACAGTCTTCATTCCACTCGCAGGAAAGAAGCAATTATCCATAGCAGCACGGGGAGAAAACAGGAAGTAATGCAGCACATTCACTTTTGATTACAGAATATCTTTTTTTATAAGACATAATATTCCACAAGGAAGAATTCGGCTGCAGCGTTACGTCGACGCACCCCAAATTATTAAAGGAACGTGATTGAGGTTGCAAAGCTAAGCCTCAAAACCTAGGAGAAACCTAAATTAAAGTTGCTGGTGCAGCCTGAATCCCACTGCTCACTGTGTGTGCGTTCTGGTACAGTCTTTAATTACATCACTGCAAACTCCTTTTCCCACAGGGCCTCCGCCTCGTTCAGTGCATAGGACAGACAGTGCTTAATAATGAGCAGCTATTTGGTGTTTGGTGCTCTCCTCTGGTTCAGTGTGTGGCCCTGGACTGTATTTACTGCACACCAGGCCTGCTCTGGAGACACAGTGATTCATTTCTCTGTAACATTCTCCAATGCATCCTTTGAATACCTCAGGTGTGTTCATGGATCTATTTGCACCACACCTCTGGGAGACAGAGACTCAAATTTTGCAGATGGGGAACTGAAACATACGAAGGTTAAGGTAAAAAGTGTCGGCTGATTGGTGTGACTTGATTTTCTGTGTGTTTAACTTTAAATGCTGTTCTCTCTGTCCAAAACCAACCTCCCATTTGCTTCAGCTGGACACGTTAGTAACCGAGACACAAAAATCTCAAGGCAACTACTCAGAAAATGGAAAAAGCACAATTAGAGGCCAACTGTGAAAAACTAATTTTAAATGACTTGCCTGTCATCACATAAGATGTATCCCTCTCCAGTTCCTTAGTATGCTATTCAATTGCTTTGGCTATGAGACCGTTTCCTTTGATGCTGCAAATCCCCATATAAATTTATCACACACCTTTTACCTCATGCAGTAAATGAGTCAGCCATTCTGTGCTCCTTTATTAGACAACCCTGTTCCAGCCTCAGACTAACTCAGGCTTTTGAACTGACTGCATTACGGCTCCTGGGAAAGAAAATTAATTATTTGATATATATACTGAAAGATGAATTTAAGCTGCATAGGCAGCCTTAATTCAAAATTTATTTTAGGTGGACATTGTTTTAACACATATTTTTGCATGCTTAATTTCCTAAGCTTTTAAGGAACTGAAGAAAAATTGAAGAAAAAAACCTGCTGTGGACCAGTGGAGAAAATCTTGCTCATTTGGAAGAGTTTACACAAAAGGCTGGGAACTTTCAACTTGGCAACTTGAAGAATGTTCTTTTAACACAGCTTTTCTTGAGCTCTTTCCTAGTTTTCCTTTGAAACAGAAACTCCATCATGTTGACACTCACAGTGATATCCATACCAGCAGAGCTGACACAGGGGTGTCAGTGTATCAGCTTGTGCTGCTGGGAGCTGGGAAAGAAGATGTAAATTGTGTTGGCTGATCATCCTGGGTTCTACGGGCTCTGTGGACCATGACTCCCCTATTTTTCCTTTCACCTTGCCTTCCTAGCTTTTGCCACTTTCTCCAGCAGTCCTGCTCCTCCATTCTACCTCCTCTAAGATGAGCAAGTTTCCTCCACTTCTACAGTCAGTCTCAATCTCTCTAGGCAGTGGGTCCCAATTTCTCCACCCACCTGATCCCAGCATTTGTCCTACACTGACAGAGTGCAGCAGTAGAGGTGGGATATGGATTCACTGGAAGCTCTCCAAGTGGATCCCTTTTGGGAGACATCTGCCAGACTTTGAGTCTCAGTCTGAAGTGGCTGCTTTCTTTCACTGGAGGGAAAAGCATGCAGAGATACTCAAGATGGGATCCTCCCCTAAAATGCACCCTAAATTGCCTCTTCCATTTTTGACTGAGAGGATGAATAGGTAGATGAGTTGCAGCAAAACACTGTAAAACTTTGCCAGCTCCCTCAGCAATGTGCAATGCAATATCCTCTGAAACTGTAATAGACCTCATACTTAGCCTGGATATTTAAGGAATAGCTATAACAGTGTTAATTCACCAGCACTCATTCCCTCACCAGACTGATGATATTTCTTAGTGATCAATCTTGGCTTGCACCTTCAGACTTAGTTTTACTAAAACAAAATTAAAAAGAAGGAAAAAAAAAAAAAGTAGCATGGAAAATATCCAGCATGGAAAATTTCAGTCTACATAACTCTGGCAACATCTTGCTCTTATAATGTCCAATATTAGACAAATTCAATAATGGATGGCGCTACCCAGCCCACTGGTAACCATTACTGAGAAGGTTTGGCTTTGGGAGAAGTGTTGTTATTATTTATCATGTGTTACAGAGCCAGTGCTGTCCTGCCTGTGGTGTTTGGGGACCTTGACTTGGGAGCCTCACTGGATGCTGACTGCAAAACTCTCAGAGGATGCTATCTTTGAGGGTCACATGGGAACCAAAACACAAGCAGCTTCTTTTTTCAGAGTTTTAGCCTAAATAGATAAACATAAAACAGCAGAAGATGAGGAAAAATAAGAGCGACGGCATAAGACTCACGCAACGTTCTGTATAATTTTATGATTTATAATAATTGATCATCTCTCTCAGCTTATCAGGGATTAATATCACCTTACTTTCCTTGAATACCATTCAGTTCTTACATTATACATATTCCACATGAGCGCTCTCTCCTCCCAATACTTCTGGCACAAATCTGAGCCTCTTTGGTAAGGACTCATAAGGTTATGAATGTCTGGACAGCCTGAGTAATGAAAGGCCATTTGGGGCCGAACCATTGACCACAGCTTTAACTTGCCAGGAAGCATAAAACATAAAATGTAAAATGTAAATTAGGTACTAATAACCCATTTTTCTTCTAAATCCTTGGTACAGATGCGCAGCATGAAGTACTGATTATGTTTTGAGAGAGATTTTGGAATAATTTGCAGTTAAAAATATTGCATGGGACCTTGTGTTGTGGCCTCAGAAGAGACTGAATTGTGAGTTGTTACTGCTGCCCTTGAACCCACTTCAGTCGATGGAAAGTTTCATTGGCACCTGGATTTGTTGCTCTGGGTAGCTGCCTAGCTACCAGCAAAACCCAGCACATAACACTGTCATCAGGGAAAGAGGAATGTGCAGTCCAGCAAGCAAGACATGCATGGAAAAGTACATTTCTCCCAGCATGTTTTGCAATCTCCATGCTATTCCCTCCCCATCTTCCTTTCCACTGATCTCATCTGTGGAGATGAAGTCAAGAAGAAAACTTAGGAAGCAGCACTTGCAGGGCAAGATCGTTTTACTGCCTGTGCATGACCAGCATCATCCTTAACACAGCTTTGACCCTCTGGATGGAACCAACCCCGTGTGAAAAAACAGATGTACAGTGTTCCTCAGTCAAGAGATCCAAAGGCAGCTTGAGGTTGGCTGGGCACGTTTGGTTCCCATGTGAATTTGCCATTAGAGTCATGGTCTTGGATTCTGCCAGCAACAGTGCACACAGAACTGTTGGGAAGTGGAGCTACACGTTATGCAAGTCACAGCACAACATTTCTGTCATGCTGTTTTCAGAACACATACAAAGACATGTCCTTCATGTGTGAATTCCAGCCTCCAGCTGCTTTATAGAAGAAGTCTGGAGCCATCAGTCCCCCCTCTGAAACCATTGTTCTTGTTCTGTTCATTGCAACCCAGATATGAGGAAATGACCAGATTTTCTCTTCTTCATCTCAGCCCAGGAGTATCTTAACATATAACCTGTGGAACTCACTTCTTAAATTAATTATGCTTCAGGTAAAAATAAAATAAATGTATTTGGCCTTAATGAGATCTGCAACTGATTCTCCATCTCATGGCATGCATCCTTTTTAGGCAAAACCTGGACTCTTGTTATGTTTCAATAGGTCAGTTCACCTGATATGGCTGAGTCAAACCACTGCTCTACAGATCAGCAATTTCTACCATTCCTTGCAGCTAGAAAATGAGATAATTCAATCAATACTTTTAAAAATTAAATAAATACCTGGTTTCTGGCAGGCAAAGAGGGGAAACCTGTGGCTATGCCTCTGATGCAAGACTTAAAGAGAAGACAGGAAATCTCTACTGCATCTCTGTAGAATTGCCTTGCTGGAATAGATACCTTCTTCCAAAAAAGCAGTGCAGGGGAAAGCAAATTTGTATCTCCATATTCACTCTTCCTGCTAAGAATTTCTAGCATTATTATTAATAAAGGTTATTTTACTGTGCTAATGGCTAATCATGGCACTGGACCAAGAACATGTGGAGGGGAGTATGGTGCTAGGCACTGAAAAAACACAGAAAATCAGGGCAGTCCTACCCCAATGAGTGGAAAGATTTAGAGAACACAAATAAATATTCATTGCTTTTGGAAGCCCATCAGATACACCTTGAAGTGTTCTCAGGTTTGACTGCTACTATTAATGTAGCAAAAGAGAATCATGACTTAAGGGAAAGGAGGAGACTCCTAAAAACACAGGTCCTGGCAAAACAGAAACAGACTAAACAAGCCTCTTGAAGAAATATGCATTTGAGAAACTGCCCTGATTTAAAAGATCTGGCTTTTTATCCTTCCCCCACTGCCTGGACCTGTGGTACAGCAGCATGCTGGAGATACATCATGTGATAACTCAGGGACACTAACACTGTAGGAAAAGCAACAGTACTGCAAGAGCAAGAAAATAAACCTTGAGATTACAAAGAAAAAAACAAGAAAAAGAATCCATAAGGTCTGGCCTAGTGCACACTATCATTATTGATGTGAATCATGACTTTGTGATCCTCAGAGGAGGGCTGATGTGCCTCTCCATAAATCAGGTCTTAAGGGTATATACATTACTAGCAAAGGACAAGCACCAGAGTTTGCTTTCACATAATGATCCAGCAATGGCATTTAATTGAGCAGAGTATAAACACCCAGGCTGGAATTTAGCCAGGACACTACATTTAACATCCTACTCTAAATAAGAAATTCCATATAAGCGGCAGTGTCCAAGCAGAGCAGAGACAAGCTAAAGTAACAGATCTCCTCTGATAATCCCTCTCACAACAAACTACACAAACCAGAATTTATAGTCCTGGGCAACATCAAGAGTTGAGTCGACCCTGGCTGGAACTGCCAAATGTGGTGGAGCACTTGGAGAACATTTGCTGTGGATGACAGCAAATGTCTTTTGTCTTGGAGTGTCCCAGCTAAGTCCCCTGGGGAAAAAAACAACCAACCATCTGCAAGAGGTCTCTCTTCCACCCTGTCCTGTTGGCCAGCTTCCCTTGACTGATCACAGTGCTCTCAAATGAACTCGCTCATAAATGTGACGACAGCCTCCCCATTTTTTGGATGTCAGACTTCAAGTGAAAGGAAATCAGGGTGTTTGGAAAGTTGTCACCTTATCCTCTGCCAAGGACCAGGAGAATTTTCTTTCTTCATTTTTTTAGGAGTGGCCAAACCACTTTTGAATCACACAGTCAACACAGTGAGCATGGCTGACTTGCCTTACTTTCCCCAGGGCCAATCTACACTGTTCAATGACAATGGCTTGTGCAAATACTGGCAGGAAGTCAGCAAAAATATGACAGAAGGAAGATGTAAAATTTCCAGCACAATTAAGAAAACTGGTTTTGGTTATTCTCATCAATTGAGACAAATTAGATCAGTAAGAGTGGCCGGACCTGGCTCTAGTGTGGAATAATCTGCTTGTGTCTCTCACAAATAATATTTCCACTGAACAGACCCAAGACAATGCTCCCTTTGCCTTAGGTGTCTGTGTTGACCAGTCTGATTTCATCCATCCTGTCACCTGGTGCTACCCTTGGCACAGCCTCACTGAAAGTACTGTAGCACATTATTCAGATAATTCCTCTCTTCATCCATCATTGTGAAAAGTCTTAAAAATGTTGCAAGATAGTCCAGGAATTCATACAAAGTCCCTTGATTTCAATGGGAGCTGTTGTACTGTGGAGTTCTCCAAATCAGATAATTCATATAATTGAAATGGTCTGCTTCTCTTTTTTTTTCCCAATTCAGCATTCTTGTGAGACAACATTTTAATTTGTGATCCTCCTAAGTTTTTTATCAGATTTTCCTGTATTCTTCAGTCCAGCCTTCACATAATTTTCTGATTAAATAACTAAAAACACCTGGAACAGACCATGTCTTTCAACATGTACTCAGAGAAGCCCAATGACTTTGAAAAGCTCAGTAAGCTAGGCCAGAGCTTTAAAATTTCCATGTGGGTATTCACATTTCAGTTGGAATATATTTGGAGTCCACCAAAAAAATAAAGAGGGAAGGTAAGAAATCACTGATTAACAAACTCTGTTACTGCCCACCACCTTTTCCTTGTGTCTGTCTGGGATCACATCATATCTCCCAGCTCTACATCAGTCCAGCCATATGGCATTGACTTCATTTCTGGATCCCACAAGTCTCACTGTCCATGAGTAGTTGGCTGATGAGTCCTGGGTAAGAGCAGAGGTTTCAAAGAGCTACAGTAGGTCATTAATAAGAATAAATGCCTGAGACAATGCCTTAAAACAACCTTTCTCTAAAATTAATAGGGGCATAAATTTCAGTTGCTGCAGATTAGAGACCAGGAGGTCCAGGCACGATCCATTTCCTAAGTATTCTATTTTAAAGTAGCATAGATCAACACCATGAAATGACAGTGCATGTCCACTTTGAAGTAACAAATGCCTGCTAGGCTATGCCAGCTGCAATGGGCAACAGCATGAAACACCCTGTTCCTTTTCAGGTTGGGGGAAGCCTCTCAGAAACATTTAGTTGCTACTTCTTCACAAGCCTGTGCTGCCACTCTTTTCAGGCTGCTCCCATGCCCACTGCATTAACCATGTGCAATCACACCTGTAAATCATGGGCTGCTTGGCAAGGGCCCTGGGCAAAGAGCTTCTGTTAACTCAGCCAAAAGATCATGAGAACTCCCAGCAGCCCAAAACCAGAATGCATGTTGTGGTGTTGGTTTTGCTCTTCTCCATTTGATCTTGCCTTTTCATGATGGGTTTTTATGGTGGCAGTAATGTTTTCCTACTCATCTCATGCTGCCTGGGACATCAGTTTTTGTATTCACTTTTCCCTGCCTTGAAATAAAGCACAATCTTTTACAACGGCCATAGCTCTGTCATTTCTCAGATGCTTTAACCCTGATCTGTTTGGTTCCAGGGCTGAATACAACCCAGAGTTCGCATTCCTTGTGCAGACTGATAACATCCCCCAGGCCTCAGACAGATCTTTGCCCACAGCAGTTCCCTCAGGTCAGCTATATTTATTACAGCACACCGACCACATGGCCTTCCCCTTCTCCAGCAACAGAAGCTGCAGTGCAATGCCAAGATCCGGTTCTCTGACCCCAAGGACTTCCATGGGAGATCCACACCATCCCCAGCCTTATTTCATATGCAGAGCTCTGACAGGACATCCCATCTGCATATCACTGGATACACTCCTGGGCAGCTGAGTGACAGGCCAATCCAATAGGATTCAGAGACTTGAACTGCAGCTTTCAAGCCTGAGGTGAGGAATAAAACTGATTTACTAAAACATAATGAAAAAGTCAGCACTTCTGAGAAGCCAGATTGAAGGAGGCTGTTCCATCACTCAGGTTCAGGGCTGGGTTGGATTTGCCAAGTGTTTTTCTCCTTATGGCTGATGAGGGAACTGTGGGCTTGACATTTGGCTATGGAGCTCTCTGCAGTGATTCTGCTGCCTTCCCCTTTCAGATGGCTGAGAGCAGCAGGATGCTTTGCCATGGATTTTTCCTGCCAGGTGCCCTCCTCGGCCCTGCACTGCACAGGGTTCCCATGGCTGTCATTAGCTGGGAGCTGAGATCCAGCTCAAGTGGAAAACACCACACCACACCAGCCTAAAGACCAGACATCTGCTGTCCCTGTGCCACTCCAGTCCCTTGGAGAGCTCGAGATCAGCGATGTGGGCTGGAGCTCTGCAAACACTCCTGGTGCAAGGCTTGTCTCCTCTGGAATGTGCTTCCCCACTTCAGCTCTAACAGCCTGGATTTCTTGACTCCCCCCCCAGGTCATCCCATAGGGTCCATCTGCTTTCCCAGGCTCTGAAGGGGAGGAGAAATTTGGGGAATGGCAAGGCTGCTGTAGAAAAGGCTTAGCTGTAACGCTGCAGGAAGAGTTTGTGCCTAGAGACATTGGCTCAGTGGGTAGAAATTGCAGTGATATTGAGTAAATCTGCCCAGAAAGCAGAATGGGGGAACTGTTACTGAGCTGAAGAAGCAAACACTTATTGACTTTCTGGGACAGGAAATGAAGGATTTTTACAACCTGATAAGTAAAACTGTTCTGATTAAGGCTTAAAGTCTATAAATAAAAAAAGGGAACTAGTAGGAAACATAGAACTTATGGTCCTAAGAAGAGGGAGGGATGGAGAAGTCCATTACAGGATTGTTCTAAGACCCTACTTAAAATATTCAATGCTGATCCCTCTGTCTTCTAGCTCCTTAAAAGAAGTCACCTCTTACATCATGCCATGCAAAATTAATTATGCTTTCAATTTTTCTTGTTTCCTGCTATATTCATATTAAACTATTACACTGTATGCAGGAAAGAATCCAGCAAAAGTAACTTGTTGCATGCTAGGAATGGTTTTCTTCAAGATGGCTTTAATGCTGAAGACAAAGGTCAGCAATTTACCCCAAACAAAGCACTGGAATTCAATCTTTGCTCTGCTTGGGAGCAGCATGATTCCACAGCCTTCACTGCGTTCTTCAAATACATTTCTACTGGAAACCTTTTATAAAGTTTTTTTTTTCCCCCCCATGAGAGACTTTAAGCCATGAATACTGTATTAGGGAGCTGCCAAGTTATCTGCAGAGGACCTCTACCACTTCACCTCTTCCAGAGATTCTTGTTTAATTAACGCATTCCACAAGCTGTGGGACTCCTCACAGCTGAGGATTTCTTCTGATCCGTGCTGGATGATGAGGGCACGGACAGTTCACATCAAATCCTGCAGCCCCCTGATCAGCTTTGCCTTGCATGCCAACTGCATAGCCTGGAAATGCATCCCAGAGCAATGCATGGAACCAGCAAACTGCACTCCAGAATTGGGAAGGAAGGGCAAGACAGCTGGAAACGTGCATTATTTAAAATGCTGTAGGATGAGAAACAGATGCTGGCATGGCATTTGTGGAGTTGAAAGTCACCCAGCTCATGCTGCCAGCTGGCAAGCTAGCCTGGTATCAAACCCACAGCTATGCAAAACCCACCACCACAACTGGCACCCAGGCTGGCTGAGCTGGCCAAGGACCAGCAATCATGGTCACTGGAATGTTCCCTCTCTTGCCATTGTACCTCCACCCTGCACCAGAGCACAGACAGGGGAGTCAGACTGCACCTGCCCAGCAGATACACACATCTCCCTTTCAAGGGATGCTGTCTATGCATCACGAGGACCTAAATTTGCTTAAATGAAGGGTAAAAAGGGCAGGAAGAAAAGCAAAGGGGTGTGTTTGCTCTCTGATTTGTCTTGATGACCCACATCTCACAGGCAGAGCCTCCAGCTGAACTCCCAGTGCCTTCTCTCTCTGAGGCAGTCAAAGGAAAGGCTTTCTGATCCCTTCCCAATGCATACTGTAAGTGGGTGAGCTGGCAGCAAGATGAGATTCCCTTCCTTATTGCTGCCTACCAAAAAGGGAAACCCTGGAAAACTGCCAGATCTGAGGACTTGTTAGGGAAATACGAGTTTGTTGATGGGAGGCAAAAAACAGATGAGGCAGAATTCCACATAATTCTGCCAGCTAAAGCATTGTTTTGACTTGCATCAGTAGAAAGAAGCTATCAGCTAATTTACACAAAGAATAAAGGCTTTTGGGGAGATGTGATTTAGCATCATCAGCCTCCAGCAATGAGTGAGACAGAAGGCTAGAATCACAGAATCTGTTTACAGAATAGTTTGGGTTGGAAGGGATCTTTAAAGGTCATCTACTCCAACCCCCCTGCAATGAACACAGGGGGTTAGGAAAAAATGATAATCTGTCCTTGGGGATGGAGAAGGACAAGTTTTCTCATGTGGTATGAACAAGGAGAAAATAAAGGAATGTCCTACCTATGCTAGGAGTTACAGTGACCACTAATGGAGCACTCTGTAGATTTCAGAGTCTGTAGGTGCTTTACTAGGAATTGGTTGTGGGTGATGGTTACTTTCCACTTAGTTCAACGCTGCTACTGGGAACAAAATCCTATCCCTTTTTTTTTTTTTTTTTTTGAAGGGGGATGGCAGGTCTCCATCAGAGCTCCTTTAGGATTTGGAACAGAGGCCAGTGAGTGCCAGAAAACTTGTGAAAACCGCATGGCTACAGGGTGGATCCGTGTCTTCCCTGTCTCTGTGCTGGCCCTGTTGTAATCCCAGTCTGTGCTGGTGCACAGAGCCCTTTGCAGAGCACAGTGGGAGTAACCACAACCTTGTGTGACCTTTGTGTTGGCAGCTCCTCTGCCCAGTTTGAAACTTTGCATCGCCTCCTTTCGCTCCTTAAGATCTCACCTAAAGAATCTGATTTTTAACTCATAAGAACAGCCCCTGCCCCCTGAGGAGACTTTGATGTAGATTCTAAAAAAGACATTAGTCCCAGTCATAGGACTTGGGGCTGTCCATGGCAAAGAACAGGGAGAAAAGGCTGTAATTCTCCCTCGCAGCTCTGACCACTGATTCATAGTCACACTGGCATAGACAATACTGACATAGACAATATTTTTAGAAGTTGGTTGGGTTTTTTTTCCATAGAAGATAATGAGGTTATGGCGCCCCATGGACACCCACAGTCTCCTGGGCAGGGATGAAAGCAGTTTTAGAAGGAAAGAGTTTCTACCTTGGAGGAAGAAAGCCTCCATGGAGTTAAGGACAGTCATGAGGTCCACTCCCAGCACTGGGGCTGCTTAACAGCTGCTCTTTTCATGCTGGCTCTTACCCTCCCACAACAAGCAGAACAAGCCTTGGGAGTCCTCCCACTGATGGCACAAAGGGGATGTATATTTATTTACCCACAGCTTTTCCCCCCAGCTCACCCACTCTCCCCTGTTCTCCATCCTCCTTGGGCACAGATCTGGGCACACAGGGGCCTCCAGGAGCCAACAGTGCTGTTGTTCCCTCCCAAGGACAGGTTTGCTCCCTCCCATGTGGGGCCCACCCTGTCACCAGCACAGAGCTCTTTCCCAAAGATTTCCCACCGAGTTACTCATGGTCAGGCTTAGCAGGTTCAGCTGAAGAGATCAGAAAAGGAAATCTGAAAAGGATCTTGCTTGAAGTGGCAGGGCTGCCAGTTGGCTTTGGCTGCTGGAGAGCTGATCAGCATAAACACGTCATACTTTGCTACTTTAAATCAAATATTCCCTGTTACTCAGTCAGTTCCCCACCACGTGTTTCTCTCTTTCGCATTATAGAGTCAGTATTGTACCTTTGAGGGTGTCCCCACTTCCTTTTTAGACCTCTCTTGAAGCTCAGTGTGCTGAAGTCACTGCTCATGAAACAAAATATACCCACACCAAAAGGTCAAATGCGACAAACCTGGTGCTCAAGTGCTGAATGTTGTTTGTTTGGACTGATCAGAATAGTTCTGAAGTGACTTACACCAAATTCTTCCTGCGCTCAAAACCATGTTTCTCCATAAGCCATGTTTACAAATGCCAAAAATATTTTGAACCAGGAGTTATGAAAGCCTGAAAGCACTTACTTATAGAGAGCTGTTTCAACACTGCAAATACTTGTATGTAGTTGAGCCAGGTCCTGTTGCTCATGAGAACAGCCTTTACCAATCTGTCAACACTGACCTAACTTGTCCAAGAGAGAGCTCAGAAAATCAATGTGACGTGGAGAGACCTTCAAAGTGCCACTGTACAAATATAAAGCTGGTGCAGGGCTGGACGATGGTGAAATCTGGCAGGTACAAAGAAATTTGTAAGCATCTCCAAAGATTATATTTTTGTGTTTCATTTAATACTATAGAGACTCACCATCTTTTGAAATTAGTAATTCTTCTGAAAAGGTAAAACCCTTCATGTTTTTCTTAATACATTAAATTGAATTGTAACTTAAATATGTCTTGCTCCATAAAATATTTTTAAAGGAATACAAGAGTTCAGACATTTTGTTGAACCATTTTTCACTGACTTCACCAATGCCACAACAACAGGGGGGTCTTCAGCAAAATCAAATATCAGTCTACCATCCTCCCCAAACTTGGGAGACTTTTTCGTAGTTTGCATTATACTATCCTGCTCTATAATTTTGTTTCTTTTCCCTAAATTGGACTTTCACTCTTCCTTTCCATTAGTTCAGCTAAGGGACTGCAGTTTAGGGCAGAGAGTATTTTATTTTACTTGTCTTCGAATTCTCTGGCATCAGTTTAGCATGGTAAAAGTGTGATTAATAAGTAAATAACAGTATTGGCACAACCAAGGGCTCTGTTCAGAAATGGCCTCATAGCTCCTGCTTTGATCCTGATGGGGGAAATTTCTATTTTAATAGCAATATTTAGAAGATTTCATGGCTATGCCCTGATTTCTGACCTACAGAGCACAGAGAAATATTTCAAATTATCACCTCCAAGTGTTTTCAAAGCAGCACAGAGCGATTACCTGAAAAATAAATGGAATCTCTCAATGACTTCAGGGACTCAGCCAAACCACTGAAAAATCAGGCTTGTAACATTCCACATGCAAATTCCTTCATGCTGTCTTGAAACCAGAATTAAAAGATAGGTGTGGGATTATCTTAAAAGCATTCAACCTCTCTTTTCCTTGAAAGCTGGAAGCCATGAGCACAAGGACAACGAACAATGGGCCATATTTCCACTAAGGACTTTCCATGGTGCATGACTGTTCCCAGAAAACCCTAAAACAAAGCCCAGCCACAATCCTAGAGGCCTCTGCAGTAACCAGCAGAAGCCAAGTCAAAGTAACACTTCCTCTACCAGCTACTCCAAATGAGGTCTTTTCCTCAAAAAGCATTAACTTGGGCTAATCCCATCCCACCGTGAAAGCCTGAGTGTATCCTCAAAGGTGAGGATTTCAGGCTGTTCACTTTCACAGCATCCCTATAAAGTAGGGTCTGGTAAATCTTTCCTCTCCCTTTTCCCTCCCTGCAGTTCCCTCCTTCCATTATAAGAGAGCTCCTGCACAGTTTAATTTAAGGGAAACTCTCTGACTCCAGCAGAGCTGAGCAGAGCCAGCCAAGCTCTGTCCTGCCACCACCTTCCCATCACTACCAGGAGCAAAGCTACAAGAGAGTCCTGCAGGGATAAGAGCAAGGTTTTACCATAAATGAAGCCCTACCTCTCATTCCCCACACCCAGCAAATGCTGAATTGGTTTTAAAATAAATTTCCTTAACAACCAAGTACTACTATTTAACAGGACCCGTGAGCACTTCTATAGCTTTTTACAAATCACTGCATAAGTATTAATTAGACTTAATGACTCATATTACCTAATGAGATAATGAAAAACCCTGCAGCTCACAATATCTACTTCTATTTTCAGCAAGAGATGAAATGGATCTTGTAAAAGGATATATTCTCTTCTAATTCCCTTCCTGCATATCCCTGTAATAGCGTTGGAAAGTAATTCAAGTGTGCAAGTCGTGGCATTTTTTTCCTTCTCAGTTTGCAAAGGCTAATATAGTCTTTGCCACAAAACAAAAATACAGAAGTTTAGTGATATTATTTGTTCCTTATGAGGCTTTCTATTGAAGGATGACTGGTGGGGGCTCACGTTTTGCTAAGGAGATGTGGATTTGCTGCCCGTTCTTTGTGGAGAATAGCAATGTCTTTCTTGCTTTCTTTCTGGGTTGCCCCTGCCAAGGTAATACTTAATGGATTAAGTCTTGTGAAATAAATTCTGTAAATAGAACGTGGACTGAGATCATTTCAACTCATTTCCCCTGCGTCCCCTTCCCGTCCTGGAAGCTGTCAAGCACAAGCAGCCTGCAAGCAGCCCGTTCTCCCAGTGTTAGTCTTGAGTCTCACTAGATGCATAAAACAGCTTGTTTTTCACATACTTTCTGTGATGGCATTAAAAAAAATTATAAGGGGGAAAAAAAAAACCCCAAGCCCTTCTCAATTCCACCCGTAGCTATAAACTGGATACAGCTAATCTTGCAAGGGCACCAAACATTGCTCTGCTTGTCCACATTTGAGCACTGGAAACCTATGTTTATGATGGAATTACAGTTGAATCTGAAGGATTTTAAAGAAAGGAACTGAACCAACCGAGGGTTTGTAAACAAACAATATGGTTTTGACGTCAGCCATATCATTTCATGAGCTGGAACTGTTTCTATCATGTGGCCAGTTCCTGCCCCTGAAGAGTATCTAATTTAATTTAGATGTATTCACGATATGGGACAGCATGTCAAGTCCAAGAAACTACAGGGTAACTCTGCAGGAAGGTCTGTGCTGGAAAGATTGCATAAGCTGTACTTTGAAGGAGCAACAGAGACCTTTTGGCTCAAGGAAGAGAGGGGAAAGGAAAGTGATGTCTACTGCAGAAAAAGGAAAAAAGAAAGTGAGGGAAAAGGAAGCATATGGAGTGGGCACATTCAAGGGGAAGGACTTTCTTTCTCCTTTAGAAATGAATCAGTTTGAGGTATTTTTCTGTATTAATGTAATCCAAAAAACTCTGCATAACTTTTTCCAGAGGAATAAATCCTATCCACAGCTTTCAGGAGTCCTTCCAGCTTTGTTTTTGATCCTCCTTGGGTTCTTCTCTCTGCTCTTTCTGTACTGGCCCTGCAGACAGCCACCGCAGAGGATAACTCATCCCAGGACATCTTCTGTTAGGCACCACTCCAGCATCCATGGGATCAGCCAGAACAGGCCCTCAGGTCCTGGTGACCCCAGGGGTGATGCAGAGCCCCACTCCCTCCCCCGAGCACCTGGGCTGCAAACAAACACCCAGGGGAGGGCTGATGGGAGAACAGCAAGATATCCCTTTGCTGCTGCTGATAGTGACTGAAATATGTCATGTATTGCAGGTAACCAAGGGCACCAGTGTGGGAAAACTGCTTGTCACTCAGGGCATGATTCTGATTGCTAAACCCCCCCCAACCTGGCATCAACTGAATTTAAAGGGATGCCCTGTGTGGTTCAAAAATTATTTTTGAGCCTACATGTTTTCCAGCTTGAGCCTTAAGTGATATTCATTTCTCCAGCTATATATTTCAATTAACATCATAACAACAATAAGATGTTGTCCTATTTTTTTATTTAAATATTTTTACTAGACAGTGTTTTCTACTGCAGTAGTTCTAGTTCCCCAGGTTCCCAGAAAACCCAGTTCCTCCCCAAAGTGGTGTAGAGCTCTGTGCTGGGTACTCAGCTCTGGCTGTACACACACTCCCCATCAGCACCTTCCCTACACAGCTACCCTGATTCCTACACATTTGGAAAGAAAGGAGGAGATGGTTCCCCTTGCGGTTATTTCATGCCATGGAATCCTGACTGCTTGTTGAAAACCTATTTCCAATAAAAATGTAGAAGTTTTTTCCAAGGAAATCTAATGCTTTCTACCAGAAGAACATTTCTCAAAAACTAAACTCTAGTTTTAGCCAAAAACACCATGCCAGCCTTAGGTGTAGGATTGAGACCAATACTACAAGACAATCACAGAAGTTATAACCAGCTGAGCTTGGTTATTTACAGTGGAAGGCAAGCTGCAATTCCTTCCTTTGATCTATTTGTTGGCTTCAGGATTACATTTCCCAACCATGCTTTTTAATCACTGTAAACATCAGAGGTGAAGAATTTGGTGGAGAGAAAATTGGCTGCTTCTTTTTGTTTTTGATCAGACAGGGCTTTGATGACTTCTCTTTCCCAGCTCCAGTGCCTGGGCTTTATATGTGACACCAGCACGTGGCCTCAGGCTCTGGGATGTGCACATGGAGTGCATTTCCTTGCCCACATCTCCATCCCCTGAGGGGATACAGCCCCAGGGGTGATGCCAGAGAAGAGGGGCAGGGTGCCACACACTTACCCCCCAGTGAACACTGACCATGGCCATGTTGTCACTCAGTCTCTCAAGGACAGCTTCCCTCCTGAGCAAGCCTGGAAACTCACCCTTTGCTTTTGCAAGACCCCTCACCCATGAATTTCTCTCTGCAGTGCTGGAAAACCTCTGGAGCCAAGGAACCCGAGAATGGCTGGTGGGAATCCATGAAAGATGTGCCAGCACTGTGCAGCAGAGCAGGGAGGTCCAAGCTACCTTTGAATGAACAATGGGGGTACAGCAGGAGGCTTTCTGCCACAGGATGGAGCTCAGTGCAGGCTGCAAAGCATTTCTAGGAAGCTCCACAAATACTCAAAGCATCTGAATCCCGCTGCCAGTTGTGCCTCCAGGCAGATAAACTGCAAAGTGACTGAAAAAAAAAATCGTGTAGGTGAAGGTCTTGATCATGTCTGAAAAAGTACAATACCCAAGAGAGTGGGGGGGAGGGAGGAAAGAGCCAGCTTTTGTAAAAAGTGAGCATGTGAACTCAGTGGCTTCGATTTTGTCCCACTTACTCTGCTCACCAGCTCTACAAAGTGTTTCTCACACAGAAGTGTATTTTTAACAATACTGAAAAGAATATGCCAGAAGCTCAAGCTACTTTTACCCTGAGTAAATGGGATGCAAATGCCATGTAAGAAGTTAAATGGCAAAAGAAGAATTTTTATTTTTTTTTTAACCAAGAATGGTCAAATTAGTATTAATGGGGCTGATCTTTCTGACTGTGTGTCATGGTTTTAAAGCACTAGCTAAAAAATCACTAGAAAAATTTACTCAATTCATTGAGTAAAATTTACTCTAAATCTCACTGAATAAAAATATTTAACAAGAGAAATCCTCAGCGTTCTCTTCTACCTGAGCATTATGCACAACCAGAAACTGCTTTACCAAAGGAGTGAAAAGTTTTCTGCAATAATGCACCAGATCACTCTATGCAACAAACACAGCCACATTCTGTGGCAGTTTCCCCACAAGGTTCAATCTATGGGGTAAAAAGTCTTGATTTATTATATAGCATTTGGACAGTTGCGAATGAAAATTTGCCAAAGATCAGAATAATCAACTCTTTCACTCAGGCAGGTTTTTTTTAGGCAAGAAAAAAGCACAGAATGGGTCTGAGCAAAAGAAATAAAAATTCCACACTTTTAACCAACAGAACCTTTTGCGTCATTCAGAAATATTTAGAGACATCCAGAATCTTTTATCATCAAAAAGATGCTCTAGCCTTTCAAATTACAACCTTTTCTTATATTTTTGGTTACTGATGGCCTTTAAACTGCTGGATATCTCTAACTTGTGGCATCTCTTCATGTCCAGTCAAATGCAGGAACTTTTAAAGCCATTCCTTGCTACTTTTTTCTCTTCCCTTGAAACATCTCTCTTTTGCTAAGCTGTCATCTGTGAGTTTTTAAAGACAGCAGAACCCCATCTACAGCAGCATCCATCACATGAGTCATGGTAACTATGCCTCAAACATCAGTTTTTATCGATTGACTGGGCCTCTGGTGCCAATATGGAAATCTTCCAACATGGGAAGGGCCGGTTGTTTTAATACAATTAAATACAGCCAGGAAGAGGGCTGCAAATGGAAACATGCATTAGCCATTCATAGTATACAAACCTCTCTCAGAGCCCGGTAAAGTGCAGCATCCCTGCTTCCCCTGCTTATTTAATTAGCACACAATGAAGGCCACTGAATTTCCCTGCAAAAGGTGTTGCGTACTTTGGACAAAAAAGAAAGCAGAAAAGAAGTTGCTTTTAAGTCCAGTCCAAAAAAATAGCTCCTTGGCTAAATGGCACTTCTAATAAAGATGTTTCCAGTGTTTGTTTATTTATCAAAAAGCAGTGTTTCTCTCGGGTGTTTTGATTTTTATTTCTGTGCACAAGAAGGAGGGGGAAAAAGGGCTTTACTAAGCAAGTCTTTCAGTGAGACACCAGATGATGGATAGTCAAACACAGAGTCTCCTGTAAACACAGAGGTAACCAAAAGGTATGAACTGACTCATAATTGTGTCAACACAGGTCGCAGACCCTTGGTTTATTTCAGCCTTCCTGTTTTTCACAGATTTCTTTTCACACTACGCTATTTTTTTTTAAGACACAGACTCTTTTCAGTACATCTTAGCGGGGTGCAAAAGCACACACGTTTTTACACCAAAATGTGGGCATCTACACACGCATGTAGGCCGTGCTGCCACAATTACAACAGCAGCATTTTCCATCTGTTGCTTATGGCTGCATTAAACTAAGCTCTGCAGTCCATGACTGCTCTAAATCAAAAAGTCCATCCCATTCCTGCCTCCAGCCTTTCCCCAGAGGCTCTTGGGAAGCATCCAGAAGAGAGGAATACAACAAAACCTCAACAGCCCAGTGCTCCAGTTCATCCAACCCTCTAAAGCTCGCTGTGATTTTTTTTTAAGCTAAGTGGCAAGACTCTGATGGAAAATGCTGGGAGGAGGACAGGCAGCAATGAGGTCTGTGATGAGCAGAAGCTGCCTGTGTTTGTCCTGATCTCTAAAGAAATTGAATTAGCAGCCTTTGCCTTGTATAAAGTTTAGAACCATGGTTTGGGTTGGAAGGTTGGAAAGATCATTCAGTTCCAATCTCCCCAAAAGACCTTCCACTAAAAGCTCCATCCAACCTAGCCTTGGAGGAAAAAGCCTTTCTGGGCTTTCTATTTCATTATTAGCACTGACTAGAAGGGTAAGAAATTGTTAGGGTAGGGGCTGATGTGCAGACACTCCAAGACATTGAATCCTCTAAAAGTCCCAGAGCAGCTGAAGGGCCAGGAAAGATTTCAGTACATTCCCTTGTAATGTACCTGTGCAGACACTGCTCTGAAATCCTGAGATCCTTTTAAAGGACTTGAAGAAAATAAAAAATGAAGGGTTAAGGCCAGGGAAATAGTTCTTCCTCAGCAGAGGCAGGAAAAGAAGCCATTTAAGGCCAGACTGCAGTGACCAGTACTTGTTCCTGGTGTCCAAGGGATCTGCAATGGATCCATCCTGAGCACACACACAGAAAGGACTTAACACTATAGACACACCTACCCAAGGTGTGTCCTGTATCAGCAAGAAGTTTGGACAACTGTTTGTCTGGGATGTTCCTACTTCAGAGATTTACTGAAAATGATAGAGCCAGCAAGGACAGATAACATTATTCAGGCTGAGCAGCACCTCATTCCTTGTATAATCACATCCAGCTCAGTGGGAAAGCAACTCAACAAAAATCAGAGTCACAGAACCAGGATTTGGACTTTATTTCCCACTGTGGAAAAGGCAGTTGCTGAAATTCCCAGTTAACAGGTAATCACTGAAGTGGCTGAAACCAAATCCACCCTGAGATCCCACAACAGCCTGGTTACATCACCAAATCATTCACAAAAAAAATGCAAAACAAATTACATTAGGGTGAAGCTGACACACACAAAAAAAGCCAGAAATGGCATTTCAGAAACAGAAATAATTGGCAGACTTAATTTTTTAAAGATTACTCATTTTAGGATAGTACACTTTTTGTAAAGAGAGAGCATTTTATCTGGAGCCATTTTCCCTTTTGGAAACCAAGGCTGACAGAACAATGAGGAGAATTCCCTTTGCAAATTACAATATATTAAGTCAGATTTGCTTCCAGTAGGTCCTGTACCTTCAGAAATTGGTCAGGCTTTGTATGTTTATCAGCTGGGGAAAACCTGCACTCTATTCTCTTGCCTCCCCTCTTTTCTTTACCTTCTTTTAGCTCTACAACAGAAGGTGAAGGAAGAAAATTTATACTGGAGACCATGAAAAGAATTTTCAAAACATTCCACATATTTTCTCTGCATAAATACGCTGTGGATTTCTAATGTAAATATTGACAGGGCACTGTCACTCAGACCCCAGGAGTTCACCCAAGTTAGACAAATTATGCTGCCCGTTATCTCAGTTGTTACAGATTCTTGCCTTTCATTCATTCCTTGCCAGTGGCTGGATTTTATGTGTAGGGGAGAAAAGGAGCCTCAAATGCTGAAGTTAACCTCTTGTGGTGAGACCAGTAATCCTGGGCTTTCCAGGGGAGAATGCAGAAGGAGATAGCTACTAGCCTTGTCTGCCAAGGCAGCAGTCAAAAGAATGCTGAAATTTGGCAGGTATGAGCAGGAGAAATGCAGTGCTATGAAAATGGACACTGCAAGCTCCCTGCCAAATCTGCAGCATTTGGCCCACATGAATAAAACAAATTAAGAGAAGTTTTTTACATGTCCTGTAAAAAGCCTCCACAAAGCTGTGCTGTGGCTGAACTGGGGAAGGTGCTACTGAGCAAACCTGCCTGGCAGGAGCAGTGGCTGCTGCTTCAAACATCACATCCACACTATAACTAACACTAACCTTCAACTACAGTCAGCAAGTCTCATTTCCTCCCAGATAAGGAGATACTTACTAGAAGAGAATGCAGGATGTGATGAGGGGATTCCTTTCTGAATGTGTTTTTACAGCCACACTGGTAGGGACAGAGTGAAAGCCCCTGTCCCACATGCCAGGTATGGTCCAGCTGTGAAACCCTTTTGGGTCCTGGAACCTGTGCATGGAAAACAAAGGGCCTGGATGCTGCCAGCCCCAAGCCCTGTCCTGCAAGTGCATCATTCCAGTCTCTCCTGCCTGGTCCACAACCTCTTTTAGGAAGAGAAAACGCCGAGTTTGCATGGCAGCACCATGGGAGGAATGTGCATGGCATGCCCACCTATTCCCTGCAGTGATGAGTACCTTTAATGCCATTCTAACCAGCCAGTTCTGATAGAATGTTTTATTTATGCATTACTTCCAAAGAAGGGAAAAGCTCTTACCTATTGTTCTTCGCAGATCTTCACACTGGCTAATGTGAGGGAATTTCAGGATTTCCTTCCACTTTTTGCTTTTGCCTTTGCGTTTCCCTCCACCCCCTGCAGAGAGAGAAATATCAGGATTAGATTGTTTTGAGGGCATAGTTCCACCTAGAGTTTACCTGCCCAGTCACAGTTCTGATGGATACCATTAATAATTAAAGCTGGGGCGTTGTGGGTGCAAGCAGATCCCTGGAAGTGTTCAAGGAAAGGTTGAATGGGGCTCTGAGCAATGTGGTCTAGCAAAAGATATCCCTGCCCATGGCAGGGGCTGCAACTAGGTGACCTTTAAGGTCCGTTCTAAGCCAAACCATTCTATGATTCTATGATACAGATCAAATCACAACTCTTTTGAACTTAAAACAGACCAAGGAGGTGGCATCTGGCAGAAGATCAGCTCACCAGAAGTTGGAGTCCAGGCTTGTTGCCCACCAGGTCAGTTGAGATGACAGTGCTACCTCCAGCATCACCTCTTCCCCAAACAAAAGCCACTTCACACAAGTCAAACAATCTTGTAAAATTACAGTTCACACCCTTTCAGCACAGATATCCTCCTTCTGCTTTTGGGACCTGATCCTATCCCAAAAAAAGAGCTGAAAACTGGAGATCAAAATTCCATTCCCACCATCCCCTCCCACCCTCACGTTCCACATCCCACCAACACAGCACTACTGCTGCTGTTACACACTCTGGTCACTGCTGCTTCCTCAGGAGAACTGTAGGAGAAAATTAATAGCTTCATGAGTCAAAAATCACTGATTGGTTCCTCTTTCTGTTCTGCTTGGAGAGGCTGTGCTCCAGTGGAGGAGGAGGAGTATCCCTCTGGACATGTAGACAGGGATTCTCCGAGTCACTCTGTTTACTGCAATTCAGTCCCTGCACACAGAATCTGATTCACTTGAGTCTATTTTACATGCACTGGCATGCTGAATGACTAATTCAGAGCTCAGTTAATTCTATAGAGGGGTTGGTAGAGTCACAATTGCAGATTGAGTGTGTGTTGGGTCCTGCATGACATTGCAGGCTAAATTAGGAGAGCACTGACTCAAAAGGTAGCAGACTATAGAGAGAAAACAGGAGCCTCAGGAAAAAATTACAAGTGTTGCTCTCTGTGAGGCATTTCTGATCACACAATGTCACCTTTGGGACAGGAGAGCTTCTTTTGTCTCTTACCTTTTATTCCTTTCCTTTGATGGTCAGTGGTTTTGCCAACACAGAGTCTGCTTTGGATTATTTTCAACTTCTTATTGACAGGAACCTTGTATATGAACCATGTATAGACAGGTATTTCTACAATATGCAACATAGAGCTGAGATATCTGCATTGGCCAAACAGGATCCAGCTTGTCTGGACTTTCAGGAGCACAGCCCTGCTATCCTTTCCAGGAACTGGACTGCAGCAAAGCACAGAGAGCTGGGACTGCCTCCCCACCACACAGTGTTATGCAATACAGACATACCCCTTGGGTCTGTCATGAAATCTGCTTCCACTCCCCCTCCTCAGAGCATCCCAACCACTGCTGCTGAAGCCATTTCCTTTTCCATCCCTCTGCCCACAGCATCAGAGAGCTTGTCTTGCTCTCGTGGTCTTGCATGCTGAGGGCCTTAGGTGAACAACAAAGTGCTGTTAAGCATTTTGTGGGCTGGGGTGAGCACTGTGATCATCTGTTCACCAACTTCTGGAGCACATCTGCTCACAGATCACTGTCCTCTGCTGCCAGTGGCCATAGGGGTTGGATTCAGCAACCCTAAGGGTCTTCATTGGTTTCCATGTCCCCAAAAGCCCCCTCCTGCAATCCTGCACAGCAGCTCCTGCATGCCAGGCTGCCACCTCCACTTGCTCCTATTTTTCCACTCTTCCAGGGGCATTTTCCTTTGTGCTTCTGCTCTTATGCCTCATCACACTGTACTTAACACTTCTCTCCCTGCACCCTCCCTTCACATACTCCTCTGGGAAAATGATCTTTCCACCAGGAGTTCCCTCTTCCTTCTCTCTTCCAGTCGTTCTCTATGGCTGCATTTTCTTCTCTGAACCGTTCTTCCATGAACTTTTCTTCTCTTTGTGTTTTTCCTCACACTCATTCATCTTAGAATCACAGAATCCTACAACATTCTGAGTTGGAAAGGACCCATCAAGATCATCAAGTCCAACTCCTGGCCCGGCACAGAACACCCCAAGAAACACACCTGTGCCTGGGAGTGCTGTCCAAATGTTTTCTGCACTCAGACAGGTTTGGTGCTGTGACCCCTTCCCCGGGGAGCCTGTTCCAGTGCTCAGCCACCCTCTGGGTGAAAAACCCTTTCCTGATATCCAACCTAAACCCCTATGTGCCCCTAATTTCTGGCTGCTGCCACTGCAGCACCTCTGCCCTTCCCGAGGGTCAGACAGAGAGGCTGCTTGGGGCAAGCAGGAGCTCTCTGCTCAAGGGATGTGCAGCTGCCTGAGCAGCAGTGCCTGCTCCCACAGTATTTCCAAACACTTCTGGACACAGGAGGCAGTGGGGGTCAGCCAGATGAAGCCATCCTTTCAGCTGAATCTGCTCAACACTGGTGCATCTTCACCCACTGTAGGTCTACCCTGTAGGCACAAGCTCTAGAGATTCCAGAGCACACCTGCTTCTCCAGACACCTTTACACAAGTCCTCCCCAAAAGGCTCCATCTTTAGCAGCGTCAAACACAGAATATTGCAAAATAGCCCTTTGCTTTAAATGACTGCTCTGAGATTTGTGCAGAGGTGATATGATTCTGCTAAGCTAGGCCAGAACATCTTTAAAATCCATTCAATGTAAAATATGTATTGATGTATTTACACTGGATGATGTATTTCTGACATTAAATTTCCATCAAAACTAGAGAAGGGCTCTGCGGTCCCCCGTTAAAACCGTGATCGATACAGCCAGCATGTTCTCTTCTCTTTTGTGGCTATCCTCCAAAAATAAGCAGCCTTGCCTGATGAATCATTTGCTCTTAGCTGAGCGTGAAGTAGCGTTACTGCTTTGCTTGTGACGTCTTTATGTTAAAGATTCTGATCAAGTGCTTTAATCGACCTGACCTTTCCGCTCTCAGCTTTTCTTGTGGAGCCAGCAGTGTTTGCTGGCTCCAAACGTTAATTCTGGGGGGGTTTGAAGGACATAATGCAGTGAGACAGCTGAGACACAGTAAATTGTCTAGCAGAGCTAAAAGCTAAAAGAGGAGGTTTCTCTCAATAGGTCATGGTGCAGGTTGCAGAGGGAAGCTTTTCACACGTTGCCTTGATTGCTGCCTTTGCACCGTCTATTCTGCACAGGAGGATGTGCGTTCTTCAAGGCAGCTGCTCAGGGCAGGGCTGACAGACGTGCCATGTTTTAAATGTGAGTTCCATCCTGTGGTGTTGGAGGGTCTGACTGATTTAAAATTTTGCTTTGCTGCTGACGACAAAAGGTGAGCTGCCAGCAGCAGCACAAAAGCTCAGCCCCGCTTCCTTGCCTGCACTCAACAACTCAGCATTTGCAAACTCAGGGTTGAAGCTAATTCTCTAACATGTCAACCAGTTCTGCAGGTAACAAAAGCATTTGTTCTACATCTCACCTACTGAAAAATACATGGTGTTTTTCATCATCTTGTGATGCTGCATGGCAAATCTAGCTCTGATCTCTGCCTGTGAGGACAGAGACATAACCAGAGGCACACTTGTAAAACATTTGCCAGCAGGAGCTGCCCTTAGCCTAAAGTGCTTTTTTTTTCTGCCCTCTGCTATTCAGTAAATACTTACTCTCCTAACACCAAAAGGAGACAGGAAAACACCTGCATATTATTAAGCCAGTGAGATATTAAGTGGCTTGTCCAAAATTAGATGAGAAATCAGAGACAGAGGACAGAGCTGAAGATGAAGCTGAAGAGGTCAAGGCTTTCAGGCTGTTAATTCTGCTAAAGACAGCATCAAAACATGCTCCTGCTCAGATGATTGAAGATTATTCATGACACAAAGTAAAGCATTGTTGGATGAATTTATTCCAGCGCCATGCCTGTAGCATATTCCATCTGTGCCTCGTGCCACCATGCAAGGTGGATTTTAAGGATGGATAATCTGGCTTCCTACTTTTGCTCTGTTCTTGCTCAAGCTGATAAGACAGCAGCACATCCCATGCTGCCAGGCCTGGCTAATCCAAGACAGCCAAATATTTCATCCAACTGTATTAACTGCAATCTAGTTAATCCACAGATCACTGGAGAATGACTACAGCTTCCACCTTCCACTTCACAGCAGTCCCTGGGCTGTCACCCAAGACCTTCCCAACAACAGCAGAGAGCTCTGCAGCCTCAGAATGCAAGGCCTTGATTACACAGTGAAAGCAGCAGAACAAACTCCAAAAATACTAAAAGTCAAAAAAATCATGGTGAGTGTCCTGTTCCCACTCACAAGATGTTTATGCTGCTTCTCTTCTTCCTCTTGACATCCTTTATCTACTCTGTCCCACGGAGGTGTCTGAAGCTATGGAATTGGAATTGCCACATTACAGTAAGGTCTGGCCAGTACAGGATGTACTGCAGGCAGCTTCAGAGGAAGATCTTGGAAAGCTGTTTCTGAAGTATTTGAAAAGCATTAACTTTGTTCCACATTCTGTTAATTATGCAAATAATTGTTAATATGGCTAACAAAACATGAAGGTGTATGGCTTCCAAACAATTTCTTCTCCTTTTTTAGCATCTGTGCTACTTAGAATCAGGCTGTTCTTATGATCCTGGTAAACGCCCTGCACTGCTGAATGCCCTCATGTCTCATGTGGGTGTGAATACCAAAGATTAACTGTGTATTTGTGAAGGAAAAGAATACTAATTTTAATCTTGTTTTCCTAGAGCGCCTTGTCCTAATGAGACAGCATGAATAAAACTTACCAGCCCATCATTTTCCCCTAGGAATTTTTCATGTCTAATACATCCAGCCTCTAAGGCAAACAGTTTCACCCTTATTAGACCTGTTTCATGTGCAAGTTCTCCCAGGTTCACTATTCTTCTTTCCTATTAGTTCTACCTACACTCAGCTGTACTAGCAAATAAAACCAGCTTGTTTTTAAGGAATGAAAGATTGCTTGCTCTCTGCCCTTTATCCTGTCTCTCTCCTCTGGGAAAGCAGAAAAAACCCCAGGAACCCTGTTTTATTCCATAAAGAGCTGATACTGCTGATTAACCTGTGCTTAAAACAAGCACTTACAAGAATGTTAGGAACCTCTTTATGAATCCCTCCTGTCAGCCCGAGGGAAATGTGAAGAGTATGAGGGCTGGATTTCCAAAAGCAGGCAGGTGTCCACCAAGCCCTGGGGTGCAGTGCCTCTGGAAACCAATGTCTAGAGGGTCTCTTCTCTCAGATATAATAGAAAGTCTACTGCAAGCCCTCGGAAGAGAATCACGTTACGCAGCTCCTCTTATCGACACTAATCTGTCCTTATCTCCCGCAGCCTTTTTGGATGAGCCCAGCTCTGAAGAGTCACAGACCACGATAAGGGTTTTGTGCCCATCTCCCCTGCTGCCACAGCACATCTGCTCATAATGATGCTACAAATACCTAAGCCTGACAACCACTGTGTAAAACACCTCACTGCTTTTTTGGGGGATTGAAGAGCAGACACGTGTTTCATGTTTAAGCCTCCAGAACCACACTGATGGGAATTTCACAAGCAAAAGCACAAGCAGAGTCAGGCTGGCTTTGCAATCTGGTTACCAGAGGGCAAAATATTTTGTATACAGCTGCCATCCACAGTACTATTAACCTTGGCTTACAGAATTCACTGTTGATAAACACTTACTGCAGGAATATCTACCTGTGATTCCAAGAAGAGGTCAGGTAATACTGCAAATACTGATAAGTGGCTGAAACATGACTTTAACAACACGTTTTTCATGTGAATAATAATGTTAATATATGCTTTAGTAACATCCACTGCCCTGAAGGGACAGAGAAAGCTAAGGGATTAATCTTTGAAGACTGATCCTCAGGGCTTAACTATCATATGTCAAGGCCATTAGGAATATAAAGGAGTCTTTACACAAGCTACCTTCGTGCCTGGTCAAAGCACATTAAAAGGACTTAACTAAACTTAAAAATCAGGCCTTTAATTTCTTCTGTAAGTCTTAAGTAGGCATCCCAGTTTGTGGCATTCTCCACACAACTCTGCCTATGTCCTCCACTGGATATTTTTAATGCATCTTTGAGATTATTTGAAAAAAGTTTTCTTTGGGTTTTGTGGGTCAGTTCACATATACTGGGTTTACATTTCACTGCTATGCTAACAGTAAATTTGTTTGGTCACAAATTTCCCTGGATGCAGTTTAATTTCCCCCAACATAAACACCTATAGTTTGTCTATCATGATGTCTCTCTCTCTTATACTTGTATTTAACTGCATTGTGTTTATCTGCAGCTGATCGATGAGCAAAAACAGATTGTTGACTTTTACGCCACAAACAAAAATAATCCAAAAGATACAAAGGCTATGGAAGGTTTACAATCTGCTAAAAAACAAACAAACAGTAAATCTTACAAAAATAAAGCCAGCTATAATCTAAAACAGTAAAATTAAGAAGAGCCCAAAATTTCAATTTCCTATTCTTGACCTCAAAATAAACAAGGCTACTGGCACAAACTCGGCCATTTTTGTTGGGTTTAGAATGCACTACCATGTACTGGCTGATTTAACATATTGGGGAACTGTCTGGGGACTAGTGAGAGATCTTCATCAACAGTATGGATAACAGAAAAAAAATGTAACACATCTGTATCAATGATTACTGTGGGAGACCAAGCTTTTGAACAGAGTTGTTGAGATTCTAGGTTATCATCCTGCTAAAAATATTAAATCTCACAGTGGAACTTTTCTCCAAACTGGACCTGAGACTGTATTTCAAAGTTCTACAAAATTCTGATGCAAAGACATTAAACCATTTCACTGTGGTAACATTTGAGTCATCTCAGTTCTCTAACATCAAAACATTATCATAGAACATATCAAATAGAGTACTAAGATATCACTGGAACAAAATGGGAATGGTAAATTGACATTCTTTACTTTGTTAAAATGATGTTTCTATATTGTCAACAAGAAGGTAGAAAAAGCAAATCATCTTTTCTTTCAAGCAGACACTTTCCTGCAAACCCTTTAATTTTTGACAAAACTTCATTCTTCGAAAGGAAGATTCTTTTGTCAGAACTGTTCTCAACTGTCACATGCTTTGAAGTACACAAGAATTAAACAAGGAACGTGGCCTCCCCATAGTTGAATGTTTGAGTGACTCTAAATTCCCACATTTCTTACCAATTCCCTTGAGCTAATTTGCACAGCTGTGAGTTACACTGACTGTATGAGACCTGCTTCCCATTCTTCCAAAGGAAGAATGCAAATCCCTGCTCCAGAAATCCTGCTTGAATAGGGCTTGATAACATCTTTCCAGGAAGGAACTCCTCTTTAAGCAATGGCTTTTAAACTTATGACCTGCTCTATATATTTAGTACCCTGTTTAGCAACATGCATGCAAGGTACCAACTGATGCCTCCAAACCCAAACCTGCAAATGCAACTTGGGGTGGTCCTGTGCATGGTGAGGGTGATGACCTTTGTGGGTTCCTTGTAATTCAGGATATTCTATGAGTCTATGAGCTCATCACCCACACACAGTCCACGGAGTGCCCACACAGACTGCCCAGGAGGATGTGTAGTGCTCCTGGATACAGCTGTGCTCCTCAAACAGCCCAAATGTTCCAGGGCTGGCCCCTAAACCCAAAATACCTTACAGGGACTCCTGGATCCCAGTTAAACACTGAGATAAGTGACTAGGAACCTGACAAGCTCTGCTGCTTTGCTGATCCATCCTGTGCAGTTCTGATGTTTAGCAACACAACAGCACAATGTGCAGCACGAGACAGGCAGGAGGACTGGAAACCTGGCCCTGGTAAAAGCAAATACATGGGGCTCAGCTCGCCTGAAAAATATGATGCCAGTTCCAGAGGGAGAACATGCAAAAACCCATCCCTGAGCAGGAAATGATGTGGGTTCTGTCTGTCCCTGTCAAAGAGCTGTGTGGGCTTTTTCTCCTGCAAATAGTTCTGCAGTATCTAAAAAAATAACTTAGCCTCTGTGTTCCTGACATTTGAGTCTTATAAAGAGTATTTCTGAACTGTGGGGAGGAGATCCAGCTGGAGGGGAGGTGAGAATTCAAGTGTTCCTATCAGCAGTCTGTAGCCAAGCTCTGAGAATTATGTTCTATTCTGGCTTTTTATCCTCACCTAAATAAACTCACCAACAAGACTAAAGCAAAGAATTTTTGTAAACATCATGAAAAATTAATGGCTTGAGACAGGCTGTTTTATTAGGCCTGGTCAATTTATTAGTTCCACCAAACTGGTAGAATTGGTAAAGCTTTGAAATGTTCTGACAAGAACTCAGAAATCCATATGTTAAATATGGTGAAAATTAGGTTGGGAACCTCCTTAGTATATATGTCTGGGCTATACTGCCAGAATTGTTTTAGGGGAATTTCCCTTCTGTGACACCTTTTGCTTCCAGAGTCAGCCAAGAAGAAAAGTACAGCATCATAACATGTCTCAGACTGGGTCATTTTCTATTTGGGATCAGGATCAGATACATCCTTCTTCACCACAAAAGCAGATAACTGCCATCTTCCTTGCTCTCCGTGGTCAAATAACACACCAATTTCTCACAGATATGAATAAAACATAAATTAAACCCTTGAGATATGAGGAGCCTTCAAACATGTCATAGGGGCAACGTGGAGAGGGGGTGAAACCCCCCTAAAATGCCTGGTCACAACAAGTATTTGCCAGTTGCAGTGACTGACTGGCACAGGGCAAAAGGTGTGGGCACCAACTTTGGTTTGGAGGAAGGAGATTCTGTGTGGATATCAGGGAAAAGCTGTGAGAGGGTGCACAGGACTGATGCAAAAGGACGTGGCCAGCTTTAAGGGAGACTTCCCCCTTAGCTACAAATCCTGGCTTTGGCCCCATCATCTCATCCAGCAACAAGGTACCAACAGCTTCTTTCTGTGGATCCTGCTGGCACAACCTGCTAGATCACCCCTGAAAGCACAGAAAACATCCTCTTTAAAAACCATTGACAGCCCAAGACGCGATGGTAACAGTATTGTATGCGTCAGCTTTTGGGATCGTTATTGTAAAAGGTTACAGAAGGGATTTGGGTTAATGGAGGTAATCTGTGATTATCTGATGCAACAGATTGCTCTGCCAGTGACTCATTCCTTCTGCCACAATGTACTGTGGGCTGCAGCTGCAAATAGCGAGCAGGATGGAGCTGGCTCCCAAGCTGAGACTGTCCCTGCTGTTTGGAGAAACCCCTGAAGCAGGGGGTGCCAAGGCACTGCAGGTGTGTGACAGCCTGGCACAGCTTTCCCGAGGGGAGTGGGCTGTACAAGTGTACTACAGTCACTCATTCACGGGGGTTACTATAGCTACCAGTTGAAGGACAAAAAGCAGAACAAAAAAAAAATAAAAAAAAATTCGGAGGTAGAAGACAAAGAACAAGGAAACTTGCAGAGCAAAGGCAGAGGGTTCCTCTGATTAGCTAATGAAGTGCTTCAAAACCAGTGACTGAAAAATGAGGCTTGAAGGTTGCATGGTGTGAGCGTCAGATGATGCAAGCAGCTGGCCCAGCTCGGCTGCCTCTCCCACCCACCCGGCCGTCTTAATAAACACAAAACAGAGCTCAGTGCCAGGATGGATTAACTATTTCCTCATGGCTCACACAGTCCTGCACTTCCACTGCCTCTCACTGCAGCCCTGGGGCCAGAACTGAAACAAGGTATTGATTTGGGCCATTAGCCCCCTGCGAGCAGTGTGGCAGCAAAGATGCTACCAGCAGGGACTCGAGGAGAGAGCAAAAGCTAAGTACTGTCACAGCCTGGAAGATGAAGCGAGAAGAACAAACAGCACCATGCAGCAATCCCACAGCACCCACACCTCCCAGTGGAAAGCCCCTGCCTCTGGTCTGGATGCCCAAGGTAGCCCAAAGCACCAAAAGCAGCTGCAGCCAGGGATGGACACTTCTAATATGTACATAAATCTAAATAAATGTATGATTCCCACTCACATGCCTTCCTGACAGCCAGCTGTTCCCTTTGCTTGCTGCTATCGTCACTCAGAGATAAATGTCACTGCCTGGGACAGCTTATTAGCAATTTTTATTACAAAGCACATACATTTGGCTGGTGGTGGGCAAGAGCTAAGCCTTTGAGTAAATAAAATACTAGGACAGCTCTCAGGGAATGACAGAGAACAGATATCTGTGGGGTCTTTACCCTGGCTCTGAAAGCCAATAATGGCAGGAGGTCAGAGATCAGCGGCTTAATTGTCCAGTGAATTAATGGTGACGAACGTCTGCTTCCCCTCTTGTTAAAACTGACACCAGATATTTCAGAGAAAGCAGAAGGACACTTGGCTACAAAGGAATGTTTTGATGGCTGAGGCTGAGATTGTTGCCAGCCCCAGCCCGTCAGAGCAGTGCAGGTCAAACGAAGTCACTGTAGGAAACTGCTGCTGACTCCAGCACAAACCAGAACCTTCTGGGCCCAGTCAAGCAGACATAGATTACCCTGCCCACTTTGGGAAGAAAGATTGTTTGCTTGTATTTAATAAAAAAGTCTGATCTAGAGCTTTGAATATGCAAGCATAAAAAATAATAATAATTAAAAAAAAATTTGGGGGAGTGGGAATTGCACCATAAAAATCAGCCTGTGCTTGTTTCCTCTCATTTTGAAGAAAAATAGAGAGCAACAGGAATAAATAAAATTACCAGAATATATTACAAAATGCAAAACAAATTCTGTACATTTTCCCTCTCCAGAAAATTTCCCTCTTTCATTGTCCTGCACAACCCTGGTTCAACAATGCATCTCTTAGTGGAAATTGTCATCATGGGAGGAGTAAGGAAACTGGGAAATACATGGGGACCACTTTCACCCAGTTAGTGACATTTTCTGAAACTGCCTAATACTTTTTTATTGAAACAACTTCCACAGGGAAGAATGAGGTCTACTTGTTTATTTTCTTCCTGTTGCTCAATCTTATTTCTATTCAGATCTTCATGTGTAGCTGTAAGAACAAGGATGAAAGCTTCCCTTTGTTTTAAGGTGGTTATGTTAGTTTTGAGCTGTTGTGAAAGAGACTTTAGGGCACATCTTTCCCCTTCATCTGAATATATGTGAACCCCTCTGGTGTTTAATTTAAGCTTCACAAACAAGGAACAAGCACTTTTTGAGTATTAAAAAACACAGTTTCAACCTAACAGTCAGTTTTTGAGAACCATAACATGACTCCTTACGTGGCAAGTAATCCCCCTCATTATGGGACATGCTGATACCTTTAATTAACAGTGGTAATATCTAACACCGTTAACAAGGATGTGTAACACTGAATGAAGTGACTAAAGTCTAAGTATTCTTTCAGCAGTGTTTTCTACAGGGGTCATGACAACCACGGAACAGCCACACTGGGTTTCAAGTCAATACATGTGCTCAGTCTCTGCCTGAGCTAATTATAACGGTGCCTTTAGCATTGCTGTCTTTAAGTGTCTGCCAGCATGTCCCTAACAAACCACCAGGTCCATGTTTTCCTAGCCCAGACAGAAGAGTTTGATTATCAGGTCAGAGTTAATTCATCTCCAGTGCCAGGCATCCATCCCACATGAATCCTGCTTGCTGAACTTCAATTACCAATGGAGAAGTTCATGACAAGACATCATTGAACAGTAGATTTGTTTGCTCCTTGCTTCTGTCCCTAATCATTACCCCTAGGAGGAAGGCTGCTGGGTCCTCGAAGGCTAAAAAGACTTAACATGGTCCTCAAGGGCTAAGGGAGGCGTCTGGCTCAGCATTTCCAGTGTGAGGACGGTCTGACCTTCACATGGGCACCAGACAGACAGCTGTCCCCATGGCCCACGTCCTCCCAGCTCAGCAAAATCAACAGAGGGGCTTTTGAAGCAAAAGCCTGTGAGCTGCAGCTTTGGGAAGGGCAGTGGTCAGGGTGCAGCCCACACAACCTGTAACATGCTGGTGGCACAGAGCAGAGCACTGCAATGCCAGAGGAGTGACTGGGTATAAAGCCAATTGCATGGAGTGTGATTCTGATGAATGAGGTCTGTGTACTGCCTGTGCGGCACTTGGAGTCACTCTAGAGCTGCACAGATCTAGAAGGAAGTCACACTCTCTGCAGCAAGAAACACTTGCTGTTCAGGTGTTTTATGAAATCCATTTTTTAGGCTTGCTATTACCGTTCCTTGTCAGGTGTCAGGGCAGAGAAAAGAAATTCAGCTATTGCTTGAGATAACATTCTGATTTTCAAACTCATGAGAGAAAAACCCTAAGCAGTTAGCCAGAAAATCCCAGCCTCCTTATCTCATCCAACTGCCCCAGTGACGCAACACGCTGTGCTGAGCAACACAGCAGCAAACACTGATCTTCGTGTCTAAGCATCTAAGCCCAAGTGGCACATGTGCTATTTTAGCACCTCTTGGGACCATTCTGGGAGATAATGTAATTAATATTATCCTGGTGACGGCTATTTACCACATCCCACTGGGAAACTGCAATCTGTGCTTGTGGAACTTGAACCCAATTAATACCCACTTCCTACCAGTTTCAGGTGTCTCCTAATTTGAAGATATATTTACAGACAGAACAGGTCAGTAACTCTTCCCAGTGAGCCAAGCAGCATCTTAATCACTCGTGTTTAATAGGAAACAAATGACTGAGCACTGATAAAGTTCACCATTATGCTTTTGAGGAAAAGAAAAGTGACTACAGAACAATCTGATAACAGGAGAATTTGCTTCCTGTGTAACTTGATATTTATAAAACCTCTCAGTAAGGGGGCAAAAAGGAAATAATTTCAGCTGGCTGAAGTTAACATTCCAAAATACTTTTTTTAAAATGACAACACAATCAGGACCCCAGCTGAAAACAGTGTTTATGGGAAGAAGATGCAGAAGCAAGAGGAGGCAGGGAGGCTCCGTGGCGCGGGCTCTGCGGGTGCCTGTGCACATCCCACGCACAGCACAGAGCCACCCTCAGCCTCCCCAGCAGCAGCAGGGCACATGGGGTGTCAGGGCAGCAGGTGGGAGCAGGATTGTCCTTCCTCAGCTTTCCACCTTCGATGGAATGACTGGATTTAACAACCTCCTTCTGTCTCCAGCAAATATAAAGTGCCTCCACAGGCATGAAGACCTGGGATTTTTTTCTCAAGGTAAAGGCTAGACTTTCAATCTTACTTGGATCTTCAGTTATTTTCTATGCTTTTCTATAGTTAATTCTCTGGAAATGCAGGCTGTGATTGCCCTAAAGCCTGACTACTGTCTCAAGAGCAGAACTAGTTCTCAACCCCAACAGCCTCAAGTCCAGCACCTACAACTCTGGCTGATTTTATCAGGAGCCACAAATTCCAACAAGCCCCTTGTGAGAGGGAGAGATAAGGACCTGAACTGAGGAGTCCCCTCTGCACAAAACTCTAAGTGCAGAGTGTTTCTGGAGTAAGTGCTGTTTTCCAAGCCTTCCTGGTATGGAAGTTTTTCATGGTAGTATAATGTGGGAGATGTAGAAGAGTGCTTACAGTGACAGTAAAAATAAAAATAAATTATTTGTATTTTATGTCTAAAAAGGCAATGTTCTAAATTATTAAAAAAAAAAAAAATCTTTATCTCCCAGAAGCAGAAAAACAAAGATGGGGGAAAAAAACCTGGTAGAAGGTGCATCTATTTTGTTTCACATTTTCCATGTTAGTAGATGATAAAGCCATTTGCACTTTGCTGCCTTGGCTTCAGATATCAACTAAAATATTTCTGAGCTGCTTTTAAAGTACATAAATAAAAATAATAAAGCCAACACAACCCTTGGCTTTTCAGCAGTGCCCTCTACTTAAAGACATAAAAGCATTTTGCAAATAAAAAATAGCAAAAGCTTTTCCAGCTTAAATATTAATTTTGCCCTCACATAAATTAGCATGACTTTTACAGTCCTGTTGAGACACTCCACATGTGCAACTGGGAAAAGAAATTATCACAGGCAGTTTAAATGCCCAGCTTTTAATTAGGAAAAAGAAAACCAAAATAAAAGCAGACCCATTCTTCTTGAAAAGTTTTCCAGTTGATATTGTCAGAGGACATAAGAGAACTAAGGCTGCTTGATGCTAGCAGGAAAAGCATTCTTAAGTTTGTTTTAAGCTGCCCAGCTCTGGAGAGAGAACACACACAGGTGAGGATCCTCTCCACCAACTCCACATGGCTGGTCACTCGTCCAGGGGGTTGCACAGCACCTTCCTACTGCTGAGAGAACAAGCAGCTGGAGAAAGGAAAAAGATCTGCTGAGAAAATCCTGACACTTGCCCTTTACCAGACATCCAATGGCACCAATGTTTAATCACTTGCACTGCTCACAGGACAGCTTAGCATTTGCTTTTCTGCAATGCCTAGAGGCTGACAAATTCAGGACCTCATTGTACGAGGCAACACATGAACACAGATCCCATCCCCAAAGAGTTTCCAGCCCAGCACAGCAGCCAAAAGCACTCCCCGTGACATCCTGAACCCGTTGCTGTCACTGGGGATGCTGACTTTGCCTTCAGCAAGGGTTAGGATTTCATCCCCTGTGGCTTCAGGGGGTCACGGTTTTCCCACTCACCAACACAATTGCTTTCTGAGGAAGGTCCATTTTTCAAAATGGGGTGGTATTACTGAAAAAACATTAAAAGTTGCCAGGAACAATCAAGGGCTGTAAATTCACTGTTGTCCAGATCTGACTGCATTTCAAACAGATTCAATAAAAACATGACAATGGAAAGAGCATTGAAAAATTAAGAGCAAGTCAGACCAGGTGTTTCCCCTCACTTTCACCCTGACATTTCTTGTCTTTCTGTCTTCTGCCCATTTCTAATGCCCATTTCTGCCCATTAACTACTTATTTTATTTTCCAGTTTTGTCCTCTTCTCACCTCTTGTTGACTGTCAGCCTCTGATGACACCTTCTATCTCTGACCTGTTCCAAACTGGACTGCTACCCCTCCACATCCTTCCTACTCTTGAAAGCAACCCCAGGAACAGGGGCTTGAAGCCTCTTGCTCTTCTCTTCCCTCGTTTCAGGGAAATGCCTCTAGGAATGGACTAAAACAGGCAAGCAGCCGTCTCTGAAGAATAAAACACAAAGGATTTTCCGTTTGAAATCACAGGCCTGTTCATCCTCTTCAGGAGCTGACACATTAAGACAACTGAATAGGAGAAATTTATGGCAATTTGCTCACATGCACTCCAGAAAAAAAGAAAAAAAAGAAAAAAATGAAAAAAAAAGAAAAAAAAGAAAAAAAAGAAAAAAAAAAAAAGAAAAAAAAAGAGGCTAAGATTAGGACTGGTCTTGTCCTGAAATCCAAGAGAGATACAACAGCAGATGTCTTTCATCTATATGACCTTTTCCACTAAGACAAAAGAAAGACAGGATATTAAATCACAGTTTAAGATTTTTATGACTCTTGGCAAGCATTTATTTATTATGGGTTTGTTTGTTTTGGGACTTTGTTTTTAGGCAAAGTGTTATTTTTTGTACTTTTCATGGAACTCCAACTGAAATACCATAAAAACATCTGAGACAAATTTCTTTTGGGTGATTTGCACATTTTCAAAGTCACAGGCTGACTTCTCTTCCAACTCACGTTGCTCAGACCAGTGTGTTTGAACCAGAACAACCATATGACACGAAGACTGCAATCATTTTTTCACAAAGTCATGGGAAACCTTGATGGTGTGTGCCATCATCATGTGAGGGGGACAGCAAATCCTTTAACCAGCAGATCTAGCTCAGGAAACATGCTCAAAAGCTGTACCATATCCAGTGAAAATCCCTCAGTGACTACAGTGGGGACCACATGGTGACAGCAGGATACAGCACAAGGAATGTGGGAGAAAACACAGATTAATTGCATTTGTCTTCTTAATTTGCTTACACCCTTGGCTGGAGAGGAGCTCTCCCCTACCATGCTCAGCTTACCTTACAGATGACGAAGCAGACAGGAGGATAGGGATGGTACCAGGAATCCAGGGGAAAGGACATTAACCTCAGACCCAGGGAGGATTAGTTTTAAGTCCTTTTCTAGCAGAGATTTCTCATGTTACTTTAGGCAAAGTTAGGCTGTGTAAACACCTTGTGAAAGTAAGGGCTCTGTGATCACAGATGGAGATGGCTGAAGCAGACACAGGTCTGTTCACCCATCCAGGGACTGTTACCCTTGGAGAACAGCAGGTTTAATGGGCTGTGCTCCTGATTCACAGCTGCTGAAACTCCCATTGTCCCAACAGGCTCTGATCCCTGCCTGCAGGTTCATCCCACCTAAAGCTCCACAGCATCTCAACTCTGAGCCCTTCATCTTGCCCTCAATCAGTTCCCAGCACATAACATACACCCAGAGCATTTCCTAAGCCTCCCTTTGATATTGATGGCTGCAAACACATTAAAGACTTAGAAACTCTAAAGCTTGATAGAAATTTTCAGTGAAACATTTTTCCCTCAGAAAATACCAATCAGCCAAAAGTAAATGTTTCACAGATGTGTCACTTCTGATAACATTTTATTTTTAAATGTAGGAAATTTAAAAGGTCCTCAGTAAGATTAAAACAGTATTTCAGCTTCTTATTCCAAACTATTTTACCCCTTCAAAATACTAAATTATATCACAAGGAATAAAATAAAGTTGTTGTTACCATTTATTCCCAAATAAAACATATAGGCTGAGTTCAAACATTTTTCTCCCTCAGATTTATTTCAGAGCACATTAGAAATGCTTGTATTCCTTTTGTCTTAGAATAGAAACATTTTCTTGAAATTTGGGAAGGAAAACAAACAAACAAGCAAAACCCCAAAATGGGACAACAGCAAAACCTTTGGCCCTCAAAACCTCCCCAAGGCCCTCAGCTCTTGCAGTCGTGAGGGCAGGTAAGGACAGGCTGGAACTCTGCGTGTTCTTTCTGAGTGACTAAAACACGACATGGGCCAAATGCAACCACATGATACTTCCAAAACGAGAACACATATGGCTGAGCATTTCTGAAAAGTCAAAATCTGCTCGCACCGAAATCAATGGGCGTTTTACTCTTGACTTCTTGGAAGCAGGGTTAAGTCAACACCGGGTGAGACGGGAAAATCCCAATCAGAGATCAAGCACAGCGTTCCCCCTGAAGATTATTCATAAAGTGTGTGTAGACGTCACGAGAAAACAGAAGGTGCTACAGTGCTGTTATTTTTAAGCTGAGGGTGAGAAAATAGGCAGTGAAGCGTAGAGCAGAACTTCATACGTTGCTTTGTCACTAGTCTTGTTAAGGAGCTCGGGGAATTTATTTTAGGGAGAAAAAAAATCATAGTTATTTCTGCTTCTTCCATTCAGAACAGACTTAATTTTACATGAACTTTTACAGGGTCTTTGAATACTTCAGTATTTTCTGAAGGTACTTCTTTTTGAATGCGGTTTTTCTATGAGCCACCCCATTTTCAGAATCACTAAAAATGCTCAAGAATACTTTTTTAAACTACCTAGAAGAAATCAGAATTTATATTCAGAATTTAAATCAGGTCCTAGCTGCCTGCAAAGCTTTTGCAGAATTATGTCTTCCTTCTTTTGCAAAGAGCAATCAATTTGGAGAAGCTGGGGCAGTTACTGAAGTGGATCACAGGGAGCATCTGTGCACAAAAAAAGGGAGACCAGTTCTAATCAGCAGCATTGCAGGACTGTAATTCTTGAACCCAGCCATGAGCAATTATCAGTGTGAGAGCATAATTTATTCCTTGTAGTCAGACATGAGATGGACATCCCATTGGGCACCAGTTAGATTGTTACAGTCATTTTAGAAAGCTTAGCAATACCACTTACCATGTATGAAGCAGCACTAATGGCAGGCAGCCTGAGCCATCAGATGAGTTTAATGAAGGGATTCACTAAGTTAGCACTGCTGTCATCATGCAGGAGGGCAAAAATCCTGGCATGTAAAAGGAAGTACAGCAGCTTCTTCGACTTCCATACTGAAATCTTCCTCTGCTTGAAATCTCTCAACCGACATACACACCCTCATCCATGCAAACTTTCAGAGTATGATGCTTAATTCACCACAAGAAAGGAAATATAAGAAAACTATAGGATTCCAACAGCAGGACCTTAGATCTATACATAATCTAGCTGACGGCACACAGGAGCAATCCTGTCTCCATTATAATTAAAAACACTCACACGCCACCTGTCTGACAATTAACAAAGCAAAAACCCAGAAACTTCTCTCTGCATCTCACAGTCAGGATTACAGCCTCCATCTCAATAAATGCACTGGCAGTTCACAGTTTGTAAGCGACAGAGCCTGACCCAGCAGCTGGGACCTTCCCTGGCCATCCGCTCGGGATGACGTTCCCCAAGAGCCATCCCTTCCTTCCCTGTAGCTGCTTTTCCCATCCCAGCGCTGACCAGCCTCAGCCACCCGGCTTATGAAGCTGGACAAAAGCAGCCACTCAGTGTGGCTTGGCCGAGGTGTAAAATATATCAGACAGGAATTTGGGTTTGCTCAGCCCAGCAGTCCCAGGTGCAGCTGTGACACCCGCAATTAGGGCTTGCGGAGAACACACATCGTTACGGCTTCACCCTTGGGCATTCACCAAAAGAGAGATTTGCTTTTCTAATTGGCTCAATATTTTGAGAAGGTAAATGGTGAATAATAACAGCCTCGGCAGGAACATGAGACGGGATGAAAGCAACACACACTCCCCGTTTACGCTCCCGGCTTCGTGGCGTGAGCCACATGTCGATTGACTTCCAGCCCTGGGAGGAAACTGTCCTGCAGAAAACATCTCTCCTTCCTCACAGGACCCCGGGGAGCACCCAGGGACTCCTCTCCTGGCTTTGGTCACCTCAGCTGGCTTTTGGCCTCAGCGAACTATGCTGTATTTCTTGTGCCGCTACAAACCTCATTTGCAGAGCGACAAGTTCCCCGCAGAGTTAGGAACTCATTTCCCTTATTGCAGAGAAGAAATAAACAGTTCTTTGAGGGGAATGGCAGTGTTTAATTTGCATGGGTTGATACTGTTCCAAAGTTTAAGATAGGTAAAATGTTAATTTCTGCAAAGCACTTCCTCAGCAAAAGCAGCTTTATAAATGTAATTTGATAAAAGCGATAAATCTAATATTTTCTTTGGAGATTCCTAAACCCATATGCTCAGTCTCCTCAAATACAAGGAGAAAAATCAAAATAGCAACATCCATCATGACATGAAGTAACTGGTCACACTTAACCTCTGATAATTCAGCCATGAGGAGTACCTTTTGCTCATAACTGCTCATGCAATCTATAAATATCACTGAGGCCACCGGTGGCTGAGCTGCGGAGTTTAACCTCTGGGTTGCTGATTTAAATGTGCTGGGCTATGAGCACAGCATGCTGCAGCCACTGACTGCTGCCTGGGTTCAGGGCTGACAGATGTCCCTTCCCAGAGCTGGAGAGGGGGATGAATGAATGAAATCCTCCACACCATTCATGGCTGCCAAACAGCTCATTTTTAAATGCAACCGAGAGTCGCATCCTTCCACTGCCTGCTGATACAGCTCCAAATGCTTCTCCTGCAGTCAGTCTACCTTTTTATTTTTCTGTGCATGCCATTGTTTCAAGTCTTTTTTGCTTTTGTGCAAAAGCCTGGAGCCTTCTCGCCTCAATGCCAGGGACATAATTCTCCTGTTTGCAGGGAGGAGCGTGACCTCAGTCTTCTGCTCTCCCCGAAAGAGCGAATCTTCCATTGACGTCAAGGGCTCTGCACACAGAGGGAGGGAGATAAGCATATTGGAGGCAGGATCTGCTTCGTGAATGAGAATTTTGCTGTAGGAATTTACAAGCCTCTTGCAGTCTCCTCCCTTGATTAAAGCCGGCGGGATTATTTCACAAATTCAGCTGCTGAGCTCCGGCTATTGGAAATCTGTCTCACACAGGGATCGCTGCTGTTAACCCATCCCAGCTGCTCAGACAAGCCAAAAACCACCATTATCTGAAAAAAGCATGTCAGATGTAGAGAGGGTCGTGTCAGAGGGGAGGTGCTGACACTTCTCTGTATGGCATCTCACACCTGTGAGCCCTGAGGAGCTCTTAGAAAACCTGCATCGTGCTTGTGGTGCAGATTTTAAGCAACATGGACCTGTGGGTTAAATTAGGAGGGGTTATACCCAGCCTTACGCATTCCTCTCTGAGGGAGAAGATGGGGCTGTCCATGGGGCTCAGCACAGATGAGCTCTGTGTGAGTCAGCAGCCAGGGCAGAGCAGGCACACTGGGAAGGATCCCTGGGAGCAGGGCAAGCTGAGAGCCCCTGCCCATCAGCCTGGGCACAAGGCCACCCCAGCGTGGCACTGCTGCTCACATGTCTGCAGCAAACCTGGACTGTGGGGTCAGGGACCTTTGGATCGTGCTCTGCTCCATGTGCAGATGGGCTCAGGGTCAGCAAAGGGCTGACAGCCTCCTCTGCCAGCAGCTCCTCCTCTGCACTGGAGCTTCCCAGTCTCACCTGGCTCCTCTGGGACACCAGAACTGCGAAGCAACCTTGAGCTGCCCTGTTTGCACACACCACAGCACCCTCAGAAACACCCCCAGAGAGGACAGCACTCTGCACGAATGCCAGGCTTTTGAGCAAAGCTGCTTATTACAAATACCATTACAACAACACAAACCAACAGCACAATCTGATTACACCATGGTGTACATTTAACCAGGATTATCTGATCCTACGTTTGTGTGCAAGCTTTCCCCTACTCTCACGCACAAGGCTGTTTCGCATTTATTTTTATCCTGTTTTGCAGTGCTTTGGTTGGTTATGCTTTACCTTCCTTTACCATGTGCCACTCCTGCAGGTGTTGCAGCTGTAAAGTGATAATGGCTGCACATCAACAGCAAGTTTTGGTTACAGGCAAGAGAAAGCAGAGGTTTGAAAAGATGCATGCATAATAACTAAAAATGCCAACTTTCTGCAGCAGAATTTGAAGGGAAAGGACTGCTGTCAGTATGTCAGCAATACGTACAGTGATCTTCATGGCTGCACTGCTATACTTGGTGGAACACTGTAGTAGGAATTTCTGTACATGAGGTCTAGGTAGGACACCTGAAGATGCCCCTCTGTACATCACTTTACAGAATTTAAGAAGTATTACACTTAAAGGCTGAATGAATGCTTTGTGTGACCTCTCAGGCTTTCTGCTGTTACTCCCCAGCACAGCTCACCCTGCCCATGCTGTCAAAGGCTGGAAGGGCTGGGGAGAGGGGCTGATTTATGGGTGAATCATGCTCCACAAAGCAAAAAAAAACCAACAAAACCAACCCAACAAAGTCCCCTTGTTTAAACAAAAGGTAAACAATGTGAATGAAACATGAATGGACAGAAAATTATGAATTTCCTTACCAGCTCAGCCTACTTCAGGGTCAAAGCTCATTCACAAATGTTTTTGGCATCACAAAGGAAGAACAAGATACCCACTTGCAGCCAAGACCCTCCTCCTTTCCTGTTTTCCTGCAGCCTCAACAGAGCAGGGCAGGTATGTTAGAACAATATAGGAAATGACCAGCTTTGATATACATAAGACAATGATGATGTGGTTTGCAGATAACTCACACAGGCAGCTGCAAGTTACTGGTTAAGGTTTCCCAGCCTCGATCACAACATTCGGTCATTGTTTCTGCTTGATACTTCACACAGCAACCTTTGAAAATGCCTACTGAAGTGTTTAATATGAAGCTGGGGAAGAGACAAAGGATAGATCATATCCTGACGTACAAGATCTCATTTTCTTTTTCTTACTCTTCCTACGCAAAACCACAAACTTTATAATCGTGATAGTACCAGGGTTTTTCAAAGTCTTCCTACAAGAAATGGGACTCCCTGCCAAAAAGGCTACAGCAGTGAGTTCGCCAGGTTGACTGCCCTTACACCCATTTTTTATTATTTTCAGCCATTAGGTATTGCTTTATACCTTCCCAGCATATTAGAACATAATTAGAAGTCCCAAAAAAAACCAGGAAAAATATGCTGAAGTTTCAGTATGATTTTCTGCAGTATTTTTTCTATTCTCTAGTTATCTCCTTTTTTAAAAAAATAGGGCACATGTGAACTTCCAAAATATTCTGATCAAGAAAATTAAGGCATTTCCTCCAGTTCTCCTTCTTTTTCCTCTCCCCTTAGGATTTCAAATAAATTGCTGGTTGTCTAAATGCCAGGGGAAATCAAGAATTAAAATACAGAGCCATTCAAAACATCCTCAAGACCGTAGTCTGACACTGTGGTTTCTGTCAGTGACCACACTTTCATCTTATTGGGATGCCCTTGAAAAAACCTCCTGCTGTCGGAAGCAAAACCTGTGCCCAATTCATGGAATACATGAATGCAGTATAAACCCTCACAGGCCAAGAAATTCCAAAGACACCGCAAGGATTAGCTGTGATAACATCTTTTCCCATAATATTGAACGGCAGCAGAAATAAAAGACGAATGTTTTTAACGTTTAAAAACCTGGGGCCAGCCCCTGAAGGAGGGCAGTGTGTGTGCCACTGCACGGGAAGAAGCTGCCCAAAAGCTGGCTTGTCTCAGAGTGGAAAAGTCTGCCTCAGGTATGGAGACCTCAGGAGGGCACAGAGCCTTCACAGCAGCACAGCTTCATCTCTTTGACACTTCTTGCACCCCAGCCATCAGACCTGTGCTTCAGCATACCCTGGCACAGCAGCCCTTGGGATGCTTAGTTCCTTAGGAAGGGATCAGCACAATGCAGATCCAGGGAGGGGAAGCTTCAAATCCATGCTGTAACCACCTTCACATTTTCTTTCTGCTTTAAAAACCCCTCAATCACAGGTGAGATCCTGTTTCCCAAGAACACAGCAGATGCAGATGGTGACAGCTGGAGGGACAAGGTGTCAAATGGAGTCTTCGTTGATTTAAAGAAATCCCATAAGTAGCTTGATTGGTTACACTTTTTGTATTTCAACCACAACTCTTGGCAGGGTTTCCCCCAGCTTCTCTGCTCACACATTGGCCAATGCCATGAGATGTGCCTGCTGAGGAGTGAAGGCCACATTTGAACAGTCACCACACAGAATAAAAAGCTTCAGAGGGCACAGCTGTTCCCCTGGCCCTGCTCAGGGACTAGTAGGTATTGATCACATAAATCCTCTCTGTGTATCACAGGAGTTTCTCAGGCCTCCAAAAGCCAGATGTTGAAAGTCAGACTCGTTCTCTCTGTTGCCATCAACAACTGTTTCCTGTGCAACCAAGAAATAAGTGCCTCAGGAAACAGGAGTTACAGCACTTCAGGATGGACCTGTGTACAGAATCAAACATGCTTATATTGGGTACTTCCAAGGATTCTTTTGACTAGGACACCCTGAGAAGGATGACCCTTCAAACGCTACCAAACAGCTGGTACACAGCCATTGGGATGGCCTGCAAAGCAGCAGCGTGTCTGGGACTGTGACAGTCAAAAGGAGAAAATAATATATTTGAGGTGATGACTTTTCTGGCAAGCACAACTCAAAGCAACCCATGGTCAATCACTTGCCCCTTGCTCAAAGGGCTGGTGTTCCAGATGGCAGTGTCCCTTCCAGTGCAGAGGTGAACATCCAATATCCCTCAGCTGAGATACCTTTCCCTAATCACACCAGCATCCTTCTAAGAGCATCTTTATGTGAAATCCAGCAGGCCAACATAACTGTACTCCTGTTACCTTCCTGTTCATCCTTTGCTAGCCATCATCTTGTGTCCTGTAGGGAGCTCTTTGTATCCTGTAGGCAGGATGTTGGTCAGCAAAGCGAGGAAGATTCCAGGCTGCCATAATCTGTCCCTGGCTGCCATTCTCTTGGATGCCCTGATGCAAACCCAAGGAGGGCTATTTTGAGAACTTTTGTGGTCTTATTTGTTATTTCAATGTGGAGATGACACTATGCATCATTTCCATCTCTGGTGCTGCTCCTACCTCAGCCAACCATGGTGAGAGTGGATTTGTCCCCAGCCTGTCCTCTGAGACGTGGGTACCACACACAGACAAGAGAGAAGCTGAAAGCTCTGTGGGGCTCTAGTCACAAATTATGTTAAAGCAGTGGTGTACCATCCCCTCCCAGAAGCTCTCAGTAGTTTTCCACACTCTGTTGATCTCCACACCACATTCACTGCAGCCAGATACAAGGGAGACTTCCCACAGCAAGCTCAAAGAGCCCAGTGAGGAATTTAAGATGGTTTTGCCCTGCAGCCCAGATAAAACAGGAGGGAGAAGAAGCGACTGGCACAGGAACTGCTGGACAGCAGCGAGTTCAGAGAGACATGTGATGGGCCCTGGCCACAAAAGACTGGGAAGGAGAGCTGTGTTTCTAGCTCCAGGTGTGAGCTCCTTCCCCAGAAAACTGATTTCACACTCCTCAGTGGGTTTTTGGCAGGCTGTGCTGAGGCCTGCTGTCAGGAACAGCGAGGTGCCTGGTCAGGAGCTGGATCCAGGCCTTTCCCTGGCCAGGCATGCCAAGACTGCTCCTCTCAGAGAGCTCCTCACCCACAGCACAGCACAGTCACGGCTCTTCCTCCACACATGTGCAACAAACACGTCACCCCATGAAGAGATGTGTCTGTGGACCTCCCAGGTGATTTTCAAATATGGAACCTAAAAACATAACTCTCAACAGCCATCTTGGGCAAGAAACATCACTTCTGCCACTTTGGGAAGCCTAAAGAACAAAGCAGTGCTCTCACATGAAAAGTTCAAGTGTCACAAGCTGCTCCTGGTGCCCCAGCTCCCTCCAGCTCTGTTTCCACCCCTGGGACTGAGGGAAAAATGGAATCTTTGTGCTATGTTGAGACAGCTTAACCTCTGCTGATGGATCCAGCACTCCAAAGAGATCATTTGGCTCCTCATTTTACTGTGTGGCAGCAGGAACAGGACCCAGACAAAGGCTGGGTGCCTCCAACACCTGCTGAGATTCCAGCATCGCATTCCTGCACAACAGGCACACGTTTTAGGAGAGCCCTCACACCACACCAAAGACGAAGCCATAGGAAGGGCCACGAGCACTGCACACACCTCACGTGTGGGACAGGCACTGTTTGTGGTGACTCTGGCACCCTGAAGTTCAAACCTTGATGACAAAGAGGGGATCCCTGCCTACAGAGGCGCTTTGAAAGTGTTGCCCAAAGCCTCAAAGTTTATTCTCAAGAGGACTGGATGAGTCAGGGCCATCCGTGCTGACACACAACATCTTCACCAGTATAAAACCAGCTGGCAAAGCACCATTTTATCACTGAGCCTCCTCTACTGCCTCAGTCTAATTCAGAAAACACTGGTGCCAACTTCAGCATTTATAGCAGTCTCTTTCGATGGCCAAAGATGTTATTTTGAAATAAACAGGAGACATCCTGAAGATTCTACATAAAAAGCACCACAAACAGGTTTTAAGAATAGGATCATCTATTGAAAGGGGTTAGATGGTACTTGTGGTGCTCCTGCTCTGTCACTCTTGGCCCTGGCCTGGTCCCACCACAAAGCAGAATGGTGCAGGTGAGATTTTACCATTAAGCACCTAATGAAGACTTACAAACAATGCCTGAAATAAAGAGAAAATTCACACTCACCAACTGATCAAGCACTAAAAAGCAATAAACTGTGATGTGGCAGTGGTGGGAATTTAGGGTGGCTGAAGAAAAAGAAAACACCTAGAAGGCAGGGAACAGTGCTAGGCGAAGGAAACAGATCCTCTACAAAGACAGTGGCAGGCAAATTAGAGAAAGAACACAGAGGCGGATGTTAGAAAAATATAATGTTCCTGTGGGTGTATCACTTATCAGCCATTCTTGCACATAAAACACATTTTTTCAACATTTAGAAAAGAAAAAGAATGACTGATCTGTAATTAGCAGAAATAAAGGCCTGGCCCAGATCCTAGGATAGAATAACATTCTTGCAAAAGTGAATTTTGCTGAAATATTGGTATTAGACAGGGCAGGGCTGCTGCAGGAAAAGGGCAAATCCAGAATAATTGGAACAGTCTGCCCACTAAGAGCCACCCAGCTGGGGACCCCATTTAATAAGCTATTTAAATCCTATTTAACAATCCATTTAACAACAATATGATCCCACTGAAGGGAAATCCAGGGGGAACAATTTTGCATATTTGATGCAGGCACCTTTTGCACATCCTGCTGCCAAAGTTTCCCTCCACCTCCTCCTTGCTGGGGCTCGCTAAGGAAAGAAATCCCATGGCACATCTGCATGGTTTGGAGTTTAAGTGCAAACTGCCTTGACAATCTCTCCTGTCCTCCTCTCTCACTGGCACAAACCCACATTCCATAGGCAGAAGAAGTCTAATTTTATAGCTCCTCTGCCTCTCTCAGCAGCCTGCAGCCTCACAGGCCTACTTGTTTTAATGGTCATCAGCTTATGTCAGGCCATGAAAGTATCTTTCCTACCACCAATCCTGCCCAAATCCACCCTAACACTGACAGCTCTGGACAGCACCATCACTGGAGCAGCACTCTGTCCACAGCATGTCTTTAATCACTCTTCCAACTTCACCTCTGCTACATGGTCTGCAACCTCCTCCTCCTCCTGTCTCAGTCTCCTATTTTCCTCCCCAACCTGTGCCAGCTGATGGGAAGCCAGAAATGAGGGCAAAGCTACCACCCCCTTGAGTGGGTTGATTCTTCAAAGCAGCTAGAACAACAAAGGGCAGCAATTTATCAGGAAAATATCAGCTGTCAAGAAAAGCAAATGCAAATAATTTCTCTGCTGACTGTTCTTTTCACGACTGCCACACAATTGTCTTGTTGATTCCCACAGCTGGATGCTGTAGCTTTCTCCTTGGCATATGTAATTGAAAGTGATGCTAGAGCAACTTGAGTAAATTGAAACTGATTTCATCAACTCTGTATGTGTGTGTCAGTGACATGTGTCTTTTTTTCCTCCCCTCCCATTGTCCACTAGCATGTTCTCCAGCCCAGCAGCTGTTGACATTTTGTTTAATGGCACATTTTCCCACTGGGAAATGATGCTTCCATTAAACTCAAGTGTTCCATGAGAAGATGCACAATTTGTCAACATTTTCACTAAAAATGGTAATTCAGACTTGCCTGGAATACTACTATGTGATAAGGTCAAAATGCATCATCTTAGCTTCATAATTTAGATTTCTACATTATTATAGAATCATATAACTCTACACCAGCTGATACAAGTGGAAAGCTAAATATTTCAGTGTCAGTGAAATATTTCACTGAAATACTAATACGTGAGAGAGGAGAAACCCTTTCTAAAAGGAAATTTCTCATGAGAAAATTCACAGCTTTCTATACTTGTCCCTATTGGAATCTCACTTGCTTCAATACTGCCCATGGAATAAGATTTCCATGTTCCAGCCAGATGACAGCAGCCTGTAGTCCTGAGTGTGGGATTACCAGCCAGGAATGTTTGCAGAATGGATTGATGAAGAAACTTCTCTCTTGTTGCCCTCACAAACAAACATAAATCTTCATTGCCTCAAGGCTAAAAAAGAATTGACGGACCTATCAGTGGCTCTGGGCTTTTCTGCAGCCAACTTTCCTGGGGCACACTCTCATTCTTCTTCTGCCTCCTAATCTATCTCTTCCTCCATCCTTCCTTTTCCTGTCCTGGAAGCATCTCTGTAGCTGTGGGGTTCTCAAATGGCAGTGTCCAGAGTCCAGTTACCTGGGAGGCCCTCCCAGAAATTTATCGGGTATGAAAATGTTCCTTGCAAACAATGTTTTACAGGTAATAGCTGTTTTTAAAACAGCAAGTAAACAAAACACCAATTGCTTTGGTGCATCTGAGCAAACAATTGAAGTGTAACTTAGATCAAAATTTTTTAATTACAGTATTAAAAAAAGGCATTATCAACTAAATACAGCAACTGGAGAAATTACTCATGAATATGCAAATTACCTGACAAAATTTTTCTGTAAATGCTTCAGTAATTTTTAGAGATAAACCTTGAACCAGCTGCCTCTTTTATTTGCCATTTTATTTGTTGATAAAAATCCAATGCTCTCTGCCTTATTTTGAGGAAATATTTTTAATGCAGTCATCCTTTAAAAGCACTTCTTGTAGATGAAATGCATTAAATGTACCTGAGGTTCTCTTCCTGCATTAAAGAACATTTTAAAGCCTGAAGCATAACAATTTTTATTCCCTTTTAACATTCAACACAGTAAGTGAACAAAAGTCACCATGAACCTCAATATCTGGCAGCGCATAATGTAGCAAAAGTCAAAAAATCAAACACAAAATCAAACTTTAAAACTTTATGGCCATCTAGGACAAGATGTGAGCCAAATGAAGACCTCAGGGAATTTTAAGAAGCTGAATTGATGTTGCTCCATGGACTACAGCAGGAGTTTCACTCTTCTGCTCAGCTGGAAGTGTGAAAGAAGTGGAAGACAGGGAATACCCACTGTTAAGTTGGCTTCAGTGCTTTGCAAAGGCACTTCAGACTGTCCTAGAGGGGAGCACCAGGCTGCCCTCAGTGAGGAGGCTGCCCTGATGTGTGTGTACAGAAGCCCAGGAGAAACCTTTGCTCGCTTTGGAAGGAGACCTGCTCCTGCCTGACCTGTGTCCCCAGGGCAGCCCAGCACCGTGGCCAGTGCCACCTGTCCTATCCTAAGGGGATGCAGATAGTCTCCCCAGGCTCAGATATGTGACATGCCATCTCCACCTCTCACCCATGGCTGTAATCATCTCCACTAGCAACACAAGATTCCTTAGAGAAGGAATTACAGAGTGTGACCAGTGCTCCGAAGCGAGCTGGCTCTGCAGTCACACTCTGTGCTTGAAGAAGGTCCTGGGCAGATCCCCACCTGCCAGCAGCATGGAAACCCAGTGCTGCTGAAGGAGAACCACTTCTTGCCACTCAGCCTGTGCCCCTTTCTGTTCAGCTGTGGGAGGCTTGGTGGGAAAGTGAGAACAGCCAGAGCCTGACGCATGGCAGCAGCCACAGACAGCAAGTGTGGATGGATCCCCATTCCCACATTTTCCATGGCTCTGCGTGTTCCCCCAGCACTGGCCAAGCTCCCTCTCCTCCTGTGCTGCCTGCCCTTGTGAAAACCAGCCCGTAGGGTGGGGAATATTTAACCCATCTGGTATGAAAGCACAAGCAGATTGCCTAGCTCACACCCACCAGCAGAACACACTGGGGTTTATTCTGATCGCTCTAAGCAGGAGAACTAACACATCATCCAGATCTCACTTGGGGAAAAGGACCCTTAGGAGAGTTAGTCTGCCTTAGCACAGAGACTTCCCTAGCGTGGTCCCAGGGACTCTTTGGAAGCCACTCAAGGCTCTTTTGTTTTCACACTGCCCCCCTGCACCCCAGCAGCCCTCACATACGTAATTATCCCAGCCTGAGACCCAACATGTGCATTTGCGTCCAGGGCTCCTGAGGGCAGCCAAGGCCAGCCTGAAGGGCGTGTGAATAATTTAGGTGGGATGTGTATGACACTAAACTGTGGACATTTATCATCTCTAGGCTGCAATGCTACAGCCCAAACCTTCGTTTGAAAGGTGATGTCACATGATTAATTATTTTGCTACATTGAAAATCTTGTTTTATCAGTAAAGAGGAAGAACACCATATATAAACATATGTGTATATATTCATATTTATACCAAAAAACAAGTATTTATTGCTAGACTAACTGAAGTCTTAAGGCTCTAACCACTATTAGTCAAGACTTATTTTTTAGGGTTTTTTTTCAATTACAGAAAAAACCCCCAACATATTAGTATAGTGAGAACTGATATACACAAAGTTAGTTTCTGTTTCCTGGTGCTATCCTCTTCCTTTCCCAGTCTCTCTGGGCCCCAAGGCCACAGGTGTCATTCTGGCATTTTGAGGTGTTTCAGTGAACCCCCACCATGCACATCCCTCTCCCAGCAGGAATATACTGTTCTTGTTCATGTTTTTTTTCTTCCTCACACTCGGATCCCCTTGGGGTCATTTTTATATGTTTGCTGATATGCTTTTACACCTTTGCTCTTTACTGGCCTTTAGCTCCATCTGCTTTTGCTATATATTTTTATGTGTGCTAGATACCATTTCTTTGTTTCCCATCAAAGCAGTTCTGAATGTCCCCAGCTCTGCCTTTCTTTAACTTACCACAGGGGACTTGTTTTCATGGAGTTAGTCTGCTGTGGACTTGAGCTACATAGGGGAGGATCCCAGGTAAATCACCCTGAATTTTGGAAACCCATATCTTCTTTAGGTGTGTTTCTAAAGGCAACTATGGTGCACATCAAAAACTTCAAACATGTTTTTGCAAGCTGCACTTTTACAGCTTGACCACAGCCTCACTCTTTACAAGAGGAAGTGAAGCTTTAGGAGGTGGCAATTAGCTCTGTAGCCCCCAGACACAGTGGGTTTGTTAATTCTGTGGGAGCAATCCAGGATCTGAAGTGCCCGTAGCCTGAACTGGGGGGATGCAATTCAATCCCTTGTTTGGAGGGTAGGGAGTAAGAAACTCTGGTCTAAAACAAGAATGGTGAGGAATGCTTTGGGATTCGAAGAGAGAATGGTGTCACACCTTGCTCTGCCATGGTTTCAAGCCATTGGATGATGAGAACATTAAAAAATAAATAGCAAACAGGAAAAGATAATATTCACAATGCCTCTGTTCCTCCTCTGTGCATGTCCATATACTCATAAAGCACACACATATGGATGCTTGAACAGATCCCATCCCTCTCCTCTACCTGTTATTTTTTTATTGTCTCAGACTTCAAACTATTTGGTCATAAACAGTTTATTCCTGTGTTGCCACAGCAGCAGGATGGCAAGGCTCCAGTTTTGTTTAGGTCTTGGAGTGACAGCTATGATGAACACAGTACACAGAAAAAAAACCAAACCTCCATAATTCACTACCACAGCGCTCATGTAAACATACAGCTGAGATCTGGAGGAGACTTGAGCAGAGCCTGTGATACTCCTGTCACTGGAACCCAGGAATTCCCTGACTATGAGCTGTTTCTCCAGAAAAGAATGTGTGTGTGATTGTCAAGCTGCCCTGCAGAGTTACTTGTTCCTTTTCCATCTCTGCAATAGGATGTGCATTTCCCACCTCACAGAGAAGGAAAAAAAAGCTCAGTGACTTTCTTTTCCTGCTCTGACTGCCAGGCAACTGTCATATCAAGGGATTAAGATACATTTTCCTCAAAACCCAGCCAATCTCATCTGGCTTTGCACACAGTTATTTGCAATTATTTTTCTTTTCCCTTAAAGCAAATATAATTTTCCTCTGGACTTAATGCCAGCTGTACTTTTTAATGTAGAAAGTAAATTCTTTTTAACATACAGTTCATTCTGCTCTTAAAAGTAATTAATTTTTAGCACTGAAGAGAGAAAATTATTTCAAATCAGAGCAGTATCATAACAAAAATGACTACATCACTAAGGAAAAGACCCTGAGCAACAAATAAAACAGGAGTTGATTTTTTTCATTCAGTTTTAGTATTCAGCATCTTGAGGCAGCACTTGGTATACACATTTTAAGAGGTATGTTAAACTGAATGGGATTAAAATATCTGGCTGTAAGTGGCACTGGCATAAAGCAGAATATCCGGAGCACTCCCTGTCTCCCAGGGAAGAGAAATTACTTTTTAGCCATCTTTCCTGTAAAGCCATCCCAGCCTGGGCCACACACGTGACTTTCCATCAGTGCAGTGAGTATGTGACAGCTGAAATGCAGAGATATTGATGGGCAATTTCGTGAGTGCTTCTGCCAACAGATGCCTCTGTGATGTGCTTGAGGGAGTGCTGAGCAATGCTGACCGTCTGTGACACCCCCTCCACTTAGTGGGATGAAAAAGCACTCAGGACCTCTCAGGACGTGTGCTGGCTGACAAAGAGTGAAAAGTCCTTTCCAGTGGGCTGGGAAGAAAAATAATAAAAGGCCAAAGCCACACCTGAAACAGAGTGAGGCTCAGAGAACAGCTGTAAGACTGTGCAGTTAAAAGTCATCATTAGCAGACAAGACTTTGGCATCCACAAGCTCTGAGTCCCTCTGATTGGAGACAGTGCTGTCACTTGCTCGTGACTCATTTCCTAATAGGGAAAAATAAATAACATCGGAATCCCCAAACACCTCTTTTCAGCCCTCTGATTAAACTGAGCACGTGGAAGATGAAATATCTCCTCTCTTGAACCATAACAACAAAGGAATGAAATGCTCACATATCTAATACAGATAAGTTCTCAAAAAAAAAATTTACAAAAGGGAAAGCTGAACACTAAAGAGGTCCAGTTGGCCCTGTCCCAAGCATAGGGAATATCTCCAGACTAGCATGAAGATCTATATTTGCAAGCAGAGGATTATTAGTTTTACAGTTTTCCTAAAAAAAACCAGAAAAACTCATGGATGGAAAGGAGACTTTCAGTGCTATTGATGTTATTGTGCTTGTGGGGATGGAGGAGGAAAATATCAACGAAGAGTGAAACTGGGGGTCTGAACACACCAGTGTGTAGAAGGGGTGTCTGCCCCAGTGACCACACCGTGGCTCCTCCACAAAGGATCAGAGAACACGTCACGAGCCAGCTAATGGTGATGTGGGAAATGGCAGATCTCTCCCTATACAAATATCCCAGCTTTGAGGGACACAAGGAGGAGAGGTGTTGGGAAGAGATAGGGTAAGATTCTTTATAGACTTGGCAAGTTGAGATTACTCAAGCACCATTTGGATTCTGATTCTGAGCACAGCATTTCAGCACTAACCTAAATGAAAGTCACCCAAGCCTTTCAATTCACCTACTGCTGGATACAACATTGCCTCCAGGTCTTTTAAGAAAGGTACTACCACAAAGCAGGGGAATGGAAAATACTGAGAAAAAAGTAATAATAAAAAGTCTGCAGATGTTCTAAATTACTCATTACCAACACCCACAACCCTCCCCACTCAATCTGTGGGCACCATAATTTTCATCCTACTTCTCCCCTCGGGTTATGTAATGTTTCGCGTATTTACTTTCGCTGAAGTCTTGTGGCAGTAGAACTAACCCTGGCCCAGACGACCTTTACATAACGTGGGGCTGGTGGTGGCCAAGTCACTCACAGCCAGCAGCTAAACCACAGCAGAGCCACCACAGCAAAGCCACCACAGCAGAGCCACGCTGTGCCCGTCCCCGAGCTGCTGCTGCACAGAGGCGGTGCCGCAAAACAACGCGGCGCTCTCCTCCACCCTCACATTCTCATTTTCCAGTGCTAACGCACAAGAAAGCACAAATAAGCATTTAAAACTGTCAGTGCGGCCTCGCTGCAGAACTTGAGTGTTTTACTCCCACTCTTTTTTTTTTTTTTTTTTAATTTTTTTTTAAGTAATACTGAAATGTCCCTACCAGCCACAGCTGGAAGGGCGAGTTCACAAAGTGCTACCAAACCCTCACCCAGTGCAACAACAGAAACCAGGCAAGTGGCTCAAAAAGCAGGAATTTTGCTTCCAGTCTAGAGAAGGAATATGAGCCTGGATTGCCAGGCAGCTTTTTGTAAGGGAGCTCTGGCTAGTGAGACCTGGGCAGAGACGTAGGGACATGGAAAAACAGTGATGAACCTCGGTTCTTAAAATGTACAAATGCATAAAGCACTTCTTTCTGTAGGTACAGCCTGGATCCCACTGGCAATGCTGGCCACAGAATAAACATGACAACTAGGACGTGACATTACACACAAGCAGACATTTCTACTGTCATAAAGCAGTATCAGAGAGCAGCGTGCCGGGCTCAATCAGCACATACCACAAAGTACATACACACACCATGCACTCACTGGGTACAGCACAGCCTGCACCTCAAACAGGCACCACTCAGCTGAAAGGAGGGTTTTGAGGGGCTGCAGGTAAGGACAGAGGAGGTTAAGGGGAATGATGCTAATTTGGGTCCCTGAATAGCTCTAAGTGACGAGATAACCCTTTGGATGCTAGTGGGGATCAGCTGGAGAACACAGGATGAGAACACAGCCTCATGTGAAGGATTAGGAAGGGTACATGGAAAAGCACCTCAGGACCATGGATGGAGAGAGTGGAGCAGCAGAGGAGCTGGTGGCTGGGAAGGTGAGCTGGCAAGAACGGGACTCCTGCAAGCAAGGTGAATCAACAGCTTTAAAATGCCAAGCTCTCCATTACAGGAGTGGTGAGGGGGGAGGATTTATTGCAGCTGGCATTTTCTAGAGGGAAATAATTTACCTTAGCCTTTTAATGTATGATAAATGCATACAGATCTTGCTAGGAAAAAAAAAAAACCACCCCAAAATGGCGTGAAATATCACGGTATTATCTTTAGGAGAAGATTAGTTGAGTAAGCCTTCACTGTTTTGCTCAGGCTGCAAGGTCTGGATGATGCATTAGGAAGCACACTTTTACAATAATTTTCTCTTCAGGCATGACATATAAAAGTATGTCTAGAATGTATGCCTATGGATGTCTACCACGCTCACATTATCAACACAATGTACCAAACTCTGGGCTCAGCTTATTTTTCCTTATTTTTCTTTTTTATTTCAGTGCTGATAATGTCAAGAAGTTGGAGCACTTGGATTCAGCATTACAAGAAGCACTAACCACACTCTTTTTGAGCTGATCCAGCTTCCTCCTGACAGCCCTCTGAAGTTAATACAAATACAAACCTCACAAACACTGAAATAAAGAATATGGAGAGGCTTCTAAGCCCCAGATTGAGCTATGGAACCCCTCCAGGCTCAGGAATGTTTTGTGCTCCTTCCAGTTATCCAGGCCAGGTCTTCAGCTGCTGCAAACAAGCAGCAGTGGGGCTGCTGTGCCCGAGCTGCTGTTCCCCATCCTTTCCAAGGAGCAGGCTCAGAGCCAGGTCCTGCCACGGGTCAGCTCCAACCCACAGGCCACCAGCTGCAGCCCCACGGTCCCTGCTGGCCACAGAGCACTCATGAGACTCTCTGTTCAGCAGAGGGAAGGGGAACCACGAGCAGACCCAGCAGGAGAAAGGAGAATCAACTCCCCATTCATTTCTTTGTTGTGCCAGCCTTGCCTGACCCTGAGGTGTGCGAGCACACACCACCGCCCCATCGGGCACATCCAGTCGCTGAGCTCCTTACAGGATTGAAACATCAACTTCCCAGGGAGGTCCCCTTAATCTTTGTTTATAAAGGGAGTAAACAGAAAGGTTAAGAGAATCCTGCCATCTGACTTTTCGGGAAGGCAGAAGTGAGCTGCTGAGAGGAGCACTGAAAATGCTCATGTTCTTCCTGAAAATAAACAGTCAGGAAAATCAGGCTGTCATCTGTCAAGTAACAAACCAGTGTCAAAACAAAAAAAGTTCAGCCCAGGGTCCTCAAGTCCTTCTCTAGAGATCTGGTAGCATTCAAAGCTTTCACTAAGCATTGCACATAATCCAAGGATTTCTCTGTAACATTCAGAGTTTGGCACTCAGTGGACTTTGTGTGTCAAACATTCAATAGCACACAAGTCTCCAAAGGGAAAGCATTAGATGGACACAGGGAAAGCATTAGATGGACAATTAAGATGTTTAGCTTTAGATGTCAGACCAATTTCAAATTAAAACCATATCACCAGTACATTTTCCAAGTATGACATATAAAAGTGTACATCTATCTACACAGCATAAAAAAAATGCTTGAAGCCTATAAACATCAAAGCTACAACTGTTAATTCTTCCTCTCACTACAGAGATGAAAACATAGGCAAAAATCAAGGGGAAAATAATATTAGAAGTCTATGAAAATAATCCATAAATATGAAAGGATTTTGGGGTAAAAAAAAAAACACTGTAGAGAAACCTGACTTGCATTTGCAAAGTCTTAAGAAGCACTTCAAACAAGAGAGATAGAACTCTTTTGAAAGAAAGTAAGTCTTCTGACTCTAAAGGAGTTTTAAGACTTGGCATGTTTGGTTTCATTTCATTCAGAGTTTGTGCCAAGCCACAAAATTTGGGTCTGACCATTTCCCGAAGTTTAGAGCATTTAGAATCCAAAGATTTTGGTTTGAGCCCACCACTAATGCTGTTATTGTGTGGGTCAAGTATCTTATTATAATGATAGTAAACAGCAAGGGAAAGCTCTCAGGCCAGCCAGGGCTCCCTCTGCCAGCTAATCACCGAAAATGTTCGCAACACTGGAATGAGGGATGATGCTGTGGATACCAGAGCTGCCCACAGACACTGCAGCACTCACACAGCAGATCAGGCAAGTAGTCTCTGCACCCCAGCTTATGCAAATTCAAAGGCTGGAGCAAAAATGCCTATTAACTACTGTTACTGAGGTGTCACAAAGAACCTTCAAGCTATCCTTGTATTCAAACCTGCTCCTGACCCTGTCACTTTTGGCCACCTGCTTTCAGAAGTTTCCATTCATATTCCATCTGCATAGATGAAAACACCTCCTATTCACCTCCCACTGCCTTACCAATACTGAGTGGAAAGGAGCAAAGATCATGCACAACTGAACTGGATTTGAATTAAACTGTATGTGAAGGGAATGAGTGTCAAATGTGGAATGGCCCTGTTTCCTGCAAGGACATGAGCAGGAGAAACAGCTACGAGCAGGGATTGCTAGAAAAAGCACAAGAGAGATAGACAAAGCTGCAGAATGTATCACAGCAACAACCACATAAATACATTTTATTCCTCCGTAGAACAAATCTTGCCTATGAGGATCTTTAAACACTTCTTAAATGCCTGATGATGCATTCATCCTGGTGAGAAACTCAGTTCATTGTCATTTATCAACAGAAACAGAGGCCCAGGTGACAAGAGGCTTTGCTACAGGCTCAGCAGGACACTGATGGGGTTTGGGAATGAAATAGAACCGGGTCTCTCCCCAGCCCCTTCCCTACACACCAGTATTACTGCCCTAGATGAGACCTCACCACAACAAAAGTAAACCACAAAACTTCCACTTGCCTGAAAACTTCTCATCAATATGCACAAACTGTGACCTCTTCAGCCTAATCACTTGGCATTAAATTCCATTTTGGTGCATTAGCAGGAGTGCAGTTTTTAAACCTTAAAAACTTTAAAACTTGGGAAGCTCCCCCTGCAAGAAGCTGATTCGGAGGAGGGTCTCTGCCCTCATGCAAGCAAAGAGCTTGACCTGGCAAGTACAAATGAGTACCAGGCTTTGTGTGCAGGAACAAGTTGTTATGGTTCATTTTAAAACCCTGAAGGAGGCACAGGATGTCTAAGGAAAACATACTGTAGGGCTGAATGAATGGGACATCAATTTCCTTGACAGAGATGTCCTGCCTGGCTGCTTTGCTCTTCTTGTATTTTTGATACACAGTTTGGTGCCTTCATTCTGTAATAGTGGGACCTCTGCCAGGTGTTGCTACAGGCATTCATAGTGAATGGCTTCAAGTGTGAAATCAACCCAGTTTTCTCTCTTTACAGAGTAGGGAACTCTCTTTGTGATCCAAATAAACCTTGAAGAAGGCTCCAAGCCAACTTCGTCACTGTTTGCCCTTACGTAACTGGACTAGGAACACTCAGTACCCAGAGGTAACAACAATTCTCCTATATACCTAAAAACTACATTTACTTTGAACTTATCAGCAGCAAAAGCCTGTCATCTTTGGACATCATCCACTAGAACTGCCCAAGACAACTTAACTGTTATTTTTGGGTGCCAACAACAATGGACTTGATATTGTCTGCATTTATCAGAACGGATTTGTTAACCAAGATGCAGATAATAAAAAAACAATTCCTTGCCTCATGGGCAATATTTTTCTGCTGAACTGAAGTGACTTTTTTTATTATATTCACACACAAAATTCATGGCTTTAGGAATTCAAAGCAATTTATTCTTCAGGGCACAGATGAGCACAGCTGAAACCTGTCCACAGGGATCAGCTTCCACCTCTGCTTGTGGTTAGAGCAAACAATGCAGAGGCCACAGTCCCTCTTGTCTCCACAGAGACCTCTCAGAGGGCACCACAGCCTAAATAGCTGTGTCACCCTTGGAATCCCAACCAGTTTGCAGCAGAAGAACCTGAAGATTTCCAGCTCGGGCACTGAGGGACTGGGGTCCTGCAGGAGCTCCTGCCAGGGTCAGCCCCATCCCAGACAGTGCTGAGGGACTCCCCAGAGCCAAATCCTTTTCAGTGCCCACCAAAGCCATCCTGACCAGTACAGCCTTAGCCTAAATCCTGCCTGGCATTCACTGCTAAAAATATAGGAGAAAAGGGATTCCCAGCCATGTTGTGGAGCTATCTCTGGAGAGCTCTCTCCCCAGAGAAGCAGGAGAGCAGAGGGGACTCTGACACCCAGACAGAGGGAGGTGGGCAGAAATGGGCTCAGGCACCTCAGGGGAGGCTTCCAGATTTAAGCACCTGACTTTGGGGTCATTGGATGCACACAAAGCAAAGAAGATTTCCCATCAGGGAGTCCTGGTCCAGGGCCCAGCAGTGTGGAGTGGGTGCCTGCACATGGTGCTCCAAAGCACCTCACAGGATGCCTGGCAGAGCCTGTGGCACTCTGAATGCCCTGCAGAGAAGCAGCCCTCACTGCACACAACAGAGAGCAGCTGTTTGCCAGGTATTGCTCTTAAACTGCTGCTTTGTTTTTTATCCTTGGTGGCTTACAGCGATCTGATGGGCATCTGTGAGCAGCTGCCAGCCTGAGCCAGCACAGGCACTGCAGGGAGCCCCCCAAGGCCAGGCTGCTGCCTCTGGGCAAGCTGTGCAGCCGGGCTCTGCTGCTGGAGCTGCGAACAAACGTGGAGCTGCTCCAGAGCAGGCACAGAGGGAGGACTGTACCACGTACTCACCGCCGGGTTACGCACACACAGCCCCAACTGCTGGGTGACACTCAAGCACAAGTCCCAGAATGTTTAACCTGCATAAAGGGCTTTAAGTTTAAAATGAAATGAAATAAAAACAGCATTTAACTGTGCATACAGCTTGCTGCCACCTCTGGTGGCCAAGCCAAAAGTATTAGGTAGAGTTAACTTTGGCTGACACCGCAGCATTTACTGTTTAATTTCCTGATACTTAAAAAATAATTTTTTAAAAATATCTGTATCTTGAATATATCTGTGTTGGTGGGAACAGCTTCACATTTTCTTTAACAACAGCTGTGTTTCTGAGTTCACATTTCACAGATTTTTCTCCTCCTAAACTCAACTCCATTCAGCAGCACCCACAGCATCTTGGCACAGGCCTCCCTCCCTTGGACAAATATGTCACCAGATATTTCTGGCAGGCTGTCCTCTTACAGATAACCAGCGTGCCAAGCTAAGAATAGGATTAGCTGCTTCTCTAGCTACTTTGTCCAGGTGCCTGCAGAAGATCACTTGGTGTGGCTGTTCAGCTTCTCAGAGGGATAACGCAGGCTGGGCTGTAACTCCAGCAAGTTATTAGGAAGCCTGTGGAAGCATGTGTGGGTGCTTGGATTGAAACACATCAAAAGTCAGTGCTAAGCATCAGATTTCAGCTGTCCAGTGATCCCTGGCTAGCAACAACAACAACAACAACAAAAAACCTTTCCCAAATGTTTTATTATGGGACACAGCATTATGCTTTCCTCAGTCATCTGGCTCTAGTTACTGTCACAGAAAAAAATCAAGATTACAGAGGCCAGTAGTACAGTCCAAGATGTGACTCTGGTTCAGGCAGAATTACCTGCAATTCTTAAGTGCCTAATACAATATACAAACAGTCCAAATTATGTATGTAATTAAAAAGTAAAATAACTCAGGCAAACAAGTTTAGCCTTCACTGGAGAGCCAGATGTAGTGCAGGTGTGTTCAAAGGATTGCTGAACAGTATTTATCATAAAACAGTTACAAGAGGTCCTAAAGCTTTCTGGCCTTTTGTAGCTGCAGCATTCTGCAAGATATCACTTCTTTTTATTTTTTATTTATTTAACTGTGAATATATCAAATGGCAGAAGATAAAAAAATATGAAGAGAAGAATATGAAAAGACGCCTGTGGGGAAATAAGGGAAGAGGGTTTTTGTATGGGAATTGTGTGTTACAAATGGCACAAAACAAAGAAGGTGGTCATGTACATGTCAGACTGTACCATGAGGCAAACGTGGGGTGATGGCATTGGCAGGAGAGCTTGTGGACCTTGAGATAAAAATGTAAGAACCAGAGTTTATCACAGCAAAGCCAGCTGAGAGCCCTGGGAAAGGCTGCAGCAGAGGGAGAGGAATCACAGCCAGGAAGAAAGCGTTGTCATCCCCTGCACAAATTCTGAGTGGTTTCAGCCATCAGTGCTAAAGGACAAACTCTCTGGGACTGTCACTCAGCTGACTGCATATTCCTGTGCTGTATGTAAGAACAACATGTGTCATACAAAGACAGGATGGAAATGCAGCTATTCGGTGATTACCCATTTTGATCCTTTTCTGTAACTTCACTTCCTCTGACTGCTTTGAGAGCTCTGCAGCCTCTTTGCCAATGCGCAGAGGCGAAACTGGAGAAAATAACTCCAGTTAAAATATCCACTTTGTCAAGTGGAGGCTTCCTCCCTCTGTGTGCGTGCGAGGACGTAGTTCCCCTCCCATTGTGTGCTGGGGACACCGATTGTCCCCCCGAACGGGGCCTGGCCAGTCTCTGATTAGGCTCAGCCACCTCATCGGCCTGCCAAGCACGCACAACTCAGATCTCATCACCAGCCTACGTCCTCTTCTTATCCCCGCTCCAGCATTTCCCTGATGTTTCTTCTTACGTGACTGCCCGCTGCACTCGAGGGCCACGGCTCTGGTGGGGACAGGAGCCCTGTGAGGAGAGAAAACACAGCCAGAGCTCGGTGCAGCCTGGCCCAGGCCCTGGCCAGATAAGGCTCCGTGAGCCGTGCAGGGCCTGACGCACCCACAATTGTCCCTGAGGTGCCACAGTCTGCTGGGGCTCCCCTGGCTGTGCTGGGCTGCTCCACCATGAGGATGTGGCAACAGCTGTTTCCAGCAAAGGAGCCGTGATAAGAGACTGAAACACTCCCCACCAAAAGGGAGGCGCAGGCAGGAAAGCTTGAGGGGGCTCCACTTCAGATGGCCAAACACACAGAGTTAAATAACTCTTTTCAGCAGGTAGGAGGAAGGGATAGAGAAGTGACCTTTCCCATTAAGAATTGCATATTTGTTTTGTTTCCCTACAAGCCCATTTTTCTGGCATCGTGACATGTAAAACATTTTGAACTTTCTAAGGAAACTGTTATTAAAGCACTGAACATTACTGCGAGGGTGCGCTTGAAAAACAGAACAATTAGGCATTTCAAAGTTTATCTAACTTAGTCACTGGGACCTTTCAAATTTGTCACCATGAAACAAACAGCTGGGGGGGGGGGGGGGAGTTAAAATATTCCCATATACAATACCTCTGCCTATAGGAAGAACAAACCCCTTTAAAATTTATCTTTGTCTGTGAGCCACCCTCCACCTTCCTGCTGCAGTCTACTCGTGCACATACTGGAAAAGGAAGGTTTTCTGAGACAAAGGTGGGGGTTTTTCAAGCCTCAAGAGCCCTTAGGGAGTCACTGAGAGCAGCTCTGTGGAGCTGAGGGTTCAGCAGTCCCAGGTTTGCACACAGAGCCACAAGGCTGGCAAAGTGAGAGCAGAACTTGAGTCTCCTGGGGAATTATGTGATGTTATGCTCTTTACTCTCGTTATAATTCACCATTCCAGCTCAGTTTCTACCAAGCTCCCCAGAAAAATTTTGCAGAGCCACTGCCAGTGTTTAAGGCTCTCCAAAAATTCAGGCAGACAGAAGAGGAAATTCCATGCAACATGCAGAAAGTCTCAGTGAAGGGTTTCTGCTAGATAACAGGAAAGATGGGGCTGAGCTTGGGCTAGCACTTCCCTAACCAATTGCCTGAACTTCTCAGAGGCATTCAAAGAGGAGGTTTAAGGTGTTCAGAGGAGGTTTTCTATTGATGTCAAAGGACTGCCTGAACAGAAATGTAATTGTTAAAAAAAGCACAGAATTCAAAATGAAATGTGTTTCACTAAAGGAGAAAACTACCTACTTCTGAGCTGCCCTATGAGAACAGTAATGGGGAATTCATTAGCTTGTTCCTGCTGGAAGGGTTTTGAAGGGTAGGATCTGCCACGTTTCATGAAGACTATATAAGTGAATCCAAGCTGTCTTATTTGAAGCCAGATCACCTCTCCCCCTTTTAAAATAAAACACAGAAGGTCTCCTTGAATTTTATTCAAAGTCCTGAAGAGCACAGAGTACCATGGTGTAGACCCTACCATTCCTGGAACGTGAGGCATCTCTGACCAGAAATGTTAGGGAGGCCTAGAAATAAATGCCATGACTTCATTACATTGCTGCTCAGCTTCTCAGAACAATAATCTTGAGAGGGACTGTAGGTGAAGAAAGGACAGAGGACGTGATGGCATTTTGCTCAGAGAAGCAGGAGAGGACAGAGCAGACGTGACAGCCAGTGGCTGAGAGCTGGTGTACAGCCAGGTCTGCAAGGGGGGCTATTTTAGCTCGGGAAGGAGGGAGGTGCAGGGGCAACAGCTTGGTGTGAACAGCACTGCTCGGAGCTGCCAAGCCTCTTGCACAGCACTGCTTTTAGGAACTGAGGCAAGAAGGAAAAATGGGGGCAGGTAACAGTAAAAGAAGCTGCGACCTGGCTGTTGTTTTAGGGGTGAATGCCATTAAACACAGCTGGAGGCTCCAGGGCTGTTGCAAAGAAGAGGAGCTTTGATTCTGGAAGAAGGGGTCGTTGCTGGAAGCAGTCAATAATGTGGTTACAGAAATCCAGAAAAAGGATCCCATCTCCCAACAGGTTTAAACAAACACATAGAGCAAAAAAAAGAAACCCCAAGAAACCCAGAAAGACTTCATACCATGTATGGAACCACAGAGGGCTTTAGAGCCTAACACCCAAACTGAGAGCCTAACACCCAAACTGGGAACCCAAATAACTAGGTTTTCCAAAGAATCCCATTGCTTTCATTCCCTTTCAATGCTAAAAGTCTTTTCCATGCAGGAAAAGGATCTATTTATGTTTCATTAGTGCCAGTTTTGTGTATACCAATAGACTGTGTGTATATAGGAGAGAGGGGAGTGTGCTATGCAGCTGTGAGCTTTCTTGGCTAATTACTTGTTTTCTCTTTCCGAGCAAAATAAATACAACAACAAAATTCAACAGGGCATACCAGCACATCTATTAAGGCTGTGCATTTTCCATCAGATTCCACTGGTATTTGTCTTAGGCTGAGGAACCCAGTCTGTGGTATCACTCATAAACAGGAGCTGCACAAACACTTTTCCTAAACCAAATTAAATAATACCCCAACATGACATGGAGCAATGTAAGGCAGTGATGCCAAAATGCCAGTTACACTGATGCTAAAGTATTTAAGAAAGAATTGCCTCTGCAGCATCAGCAGCAGCAAAACATTTTGTCCTAAGCCTGGGAGCGTGTTCCTTACATACACACTCCATTCCCCAATTTGAAAGGTTTTATAGGACACCACAGACTGAGCTGCGTTACTCACTTAGAAAAAAAATTTAAAAAAATAGTTTATTTCAGCATCAGTTTTGGTAATGAGAAATGTTCCATGTTCTGAGAATGCTTTTGGAGTTAGAAACTCCTAAAATGCATTAAAACTGTGATTTTAAAACAGAAACATTGCAACACTTAATACCCTCAAGCTTAACAACACCCTGGGCAGCAGCTGAATTACAAAGTTTTACAAGACGAAACATAAGAAAGTTTTCATAAATGATTTGCAAACACCAGCCCTCTAAATCACAGTCTGTAGCATGGTGTACTTGCACTAAGTAATAACAGATATTTCATGTCCCATGCTGCCAACTGGCAAAACCAACTGGTGTGCATATACTTTGGAAACAGGTCCCAGACTAGACCTTAAAGCAGACTGATTTGGGGATGATTGCCTAATGATACAAAGATTTAAGAAGAATTTTTCAAATTCTTACAGGTTTTGCTTCTAAGTCACCTTTCAGAGGTGGACTCTGAAGCCAGATGTGTTCTACTTTGAAGCAAGACGAACTACTCACTTGTATACATTTCCCCACACATAAGGGTTTGGGGAATAAAGTCATATCCAAAGGCAAAAATCAAATATCTTTAATAACCTGTCCATACCCCAGTCATTTTTGATTGCAGGAAAGAACATTGTCCCTAAGTGTTTAAAGTAAGTTATAAATCAGAAAGCAGAAATGGAAATATTTTCCATATGCTTAATTTTACACTGTAATCATTCATTAACAAAGTCTACAGCCACATGTTGTTACACTTATGGGAGTTCAAACACCATTCTTACTATTCAAAATACGTTATTCGGTTTGCTGCTAACTGCAGACATTTATTAGCTCCATATTTCACTGGCAGCAATTATTGCTTGGAGCCATTCACTCACAGCCTCTGCAGATCACAGGGAGGCACCTGTGTGGATGCTTAGCTTAGCCAAGCCCTAACTCTCCCAAACCTTCACTCCCTTTGAAAGAGCAGGATGCAAATAAAACTTGCTACCACCACTATTTTTTCTGATGCATGCTGATATTTGACACAGCCTCAGGGCAGTGTGGCAGACACACAAGTGGCACCAAGCTGGTTTAGCCAGAGGGAGCCCCAGTCGCTGCTCCGAGCACGGGCACAATCCACCTGACACTGCTGAGCCTCCCCGGCAGGCAACACGTGGAGTCTTGAGTTTTATCATTTGGGAACAAAGGCCCCAGGATTTTATCTTCTTTCTACTCCTTCCCCCGAGAAGCTATGGGTTCCCACAACAGTTATTTCTTCAATGCTTTCCAGAGAAGCTCTTTTGTTTTTATTGTAAATGACTTTGTTGATGCAAACCAAGATTTGAATCCCGCTGCTGTCAGATGGGGTGGGCAGCATGTTCTGCCTGAATTCCCTTGTGAGTTCAATAGGTAGCCACAGTATAGCAGGAGCTCTTGTTTTCTACTCTGTTTTATTGCACTTGTACTTTGGAAAATCCCAGATCTTAATCTGCTTGGGTAAATTGTTTGGAGGAAACCAGCAGCCCTACAACCAACAGACTTTTCCCTCACCACAGCTATGGCGAAATACTTTCCCAGCTGCAGAATTATTTGCAATTTCTAATTCTTAGTTGCAAGAATTTGAAGCTGCATGAGAGGACGACTTTCTCAACTGGTTATAGCCAAGAGGTGAAGTGAAATAACATGAATTAACCTCATGGCCTGCAAAAGGCTGCTACAGTGGGGAGCTGAGATTTGTGAGTACTGTGATCAAGAGTCTCCAGGGACCATTTCTGCTGCCTTCTCTTGCTCAGAAGCCCCACGAGCAAGGGGCTGCTCCTCACCTGGGCCCATGGATTAGTTCAGCTTTGTGCTGCTCAGGGAGGAGGCTGCATCGCCTTTCCTTGTGCTTGCCAATCCTGAGCAGCACGAAAGGATTCTGCATCTGGAGTGCAGAATACTGTCATCAGAGGTAAACACTGAATATTTTCAAAGTTCATAAGGAGGACAGGAAACACTAATGGTCACTTCTGTAAAATTACTGAGCTGTCGACACAGCCTCTAGCAGCCAGCTCTGTGAGGAAAGGTTAAATGCCTGCATAAGGCTTTCCATACCTATATGCTTTTAACTGTTGCTGAATTCAATATATGTGAGCTTACTGTAAGCTTATAAACTTTGCAGGAGTAATGCTATCACCCTTAAGGTATGTGCATATTCCCTTTCACATGTCAGCACAGAGCTGCCCAAAACTGAGAAAGCAAACCAGGATTTTCAAAAGCTTTCAGAAAACTTCCAAGAATTTCATTAAGCCATTCCTATAAAGAAAAATTACAAATTTTGGCGATACTTAAGAAAATGTGAGGTATGCTTGGTTTCAGTGTCTCAGGCAGAACATGATATGCAGTCATCTCAAAAAAATGTCATGAAGAAGCATAAAGAATTCACCTGGTTTAACTAAGTTTCAGAGGAAAGGCCAACCTGGGCATAGTCCTGAGGTTTTCAATCAGCCAAAGTCTACAGTGACTTCAAAGGGAAAGTTCCCATGGTGTCAGCTACAGGAATGTTCCTTGATCTGCTTAGACATCAGAGCAGCATTAATCATGACTCCTCTATGAGATAATTAATGATGACATGCATTTTTAAAAATTTGCTTACATGGCACAGCTAATGGAAGAACCAGGCTGAAAAATTAGTCCTAACAATTAAATAGGGGATCATTCCTGAATAATTAGTGTAAGTTCCTGTAGAATACACTGATCCATGTATTACAAATTACTACAAAACAAATAAAATACGTTGATTTATACACAGAAAATAAAAACCACATGCTGCTCCACAGCAGAAGGGAATGTCATTGCATACTCTGTTTTCCATGTAATGGAGACACCTGCATTAATATTCCTTTATTAGCTCCTTAAGTTCAGCTGCTTTACAGAACACAGGTTGGTTGCAGAAGAGATTTTGACCATGAAAGATTAAACAGTTGACTCAGATGCACCAAGTGATCTGGTGGTAGAGACCATTCTCCTGTTCTCCAGCCTCATCTATCACAACTTAAAAGACAGGAAGAAAAACCTTCTGTGCCAGTGCTGGGATACACAATTGTGCACGGTGCTTGGTGGCCTGCTCCAGTTTCAGTCTCCTGAGTCTTTTCCTCTTTCCAGGTGCAGGATTTACTCACAGTTAGAAAAATTGCTTGCTTTCTAACTGATCCCAGACCCCTCTTAAACAGCTGTGAGTCCCTGATACGTCTCCTAGGTCTGGGATTTTCTTGCTCCCAGGGGCTGGATGAAGGGGCCATACCCTGAGCCCTCTCCCCCTGCCCCTTGCCAGGCAGACAGGGAATGGGGCTGAGCCCCATGGCACTGCCCAGCTGGGATGCAGCAGAGGGAAAGTAATTCCCACCACTCAAAAGGCCAGCTAAGGCCTCCTCTAAGGGATCTGTCCTTTACCCAAAAAGTACTATTATGTCTTCCTGAAAAGCGTGTACAGTAAGAGAACGGGCAGACGTGAACAGCCACAGACAGGAACATTTACAAATGACAGAGTCCTCACCAGCACAGGTCACATCCCGTCACTTCTCACCACATTGTAGTGGTTGGTATGTGGGTTACCCTGGCCAGAAAAGGAGCTGCTTGTCAAATAACACTCCTTCACTGTTAAAAACAAGGTACAGCCAGAGCACAAATGACATGTAGGTCTATGCCAGTTGTTACAGATTGACATGAAAGCCTAAGCATTTGGTTATGTTTGAAATATCCAGATATCAGTCTAGTCAACTGGACTGATTCCTCCTATAGGCAGGTTACTGTGTGGAGATGAATTACTTGCTTTTGGTCTGAAAATTGAAGTTCAGGACCCTGCAAAAATGGTAAAAACGGTAAATGGCAATGGTGAGGAGAAAATTTTAAAAACCCTACAGAATTCACAGAGTTCAGTAAAGTTTATTTGTGATCTGTGTGCTTACCCTAATGTTATAAAGTGATTACTAATATTCCTGCATAAGCAGTAAGCTGAGCCTTTGGCTTAGTTCTCAAAAGTTAAAGGAAATGGCACCAAATATGCTTTATTGTGCTTTTTAGCTTAGAAGAAAAAGAAGAAAAAGACACTCATGGCCAGTGGGTTCAGTGGAAAATGATGATGACTTTGCCATGTTCCATTAAAAAAAAGTAATATCACTAAGCTTGAATTGAGCCTTTGCCTTCTGCCCAAATTTTGAGGCTTCCTTCTTTTGAAAGAAAACAAATATACACTTCATGTAGAAGATCAAGGCAGTGGCATAAGACAGGAGCTGTTGGAAAGATCAACATAAAGCTGTGTCAAGCTAAAGAAAGCTTCTCTCTCATACTGAAAAGAATGGATAAAAACTACAACACCCGAGGTTATGGAAGAGAAGGGGGAAGAGATTCCCCTTCCCTCAAATCAAACTACAGCACCAAAGTAAGCATTAAGCACGATCAAAAATGGGGGGGACTTCATGCTTCAACCAAGGAGTGCTTCCTAGACTGCCAAACCCTGAAATAACTAGGTAGAAAAGTAGAAGCCTGTCAGTTGTGGCTCCTTTTGTATTGTTATTACTGTCTGCAGCAAGTATATCAAGCAGGATTTGTGGTGGGGGTGATGGCTTAAGAGGGAAGAGATTAATATTTTATACAGCAGAAGTATCATGAAGCTGTTCCAAAGTATGGACAAAGCACGCAAACAAAAATGCAACTGTGGCCACTGTCAGAATCTATTTAAAAATCTATTTAAGAGCTGAATTTGTACCCACTGAATAGTGTCAGAGAATGCAGTGGCATTATTCTCAGACTAAGACAAAGAGTATATGATTCTAGTTGTAAAATTAATAGCTGTGTTTACAAGGTCTTTAAGATGCTGCCTATTTTTACTCAGTGAATCATTGCCCTTCTTTACAAAGTCTATTTCATTAATCTTAGCAATGCACTCAAATCTCAGTGGAGTTGCTCTGCTTACATACCAAATCTGACATTCTAAGTCTAAACTATTTGTCACAGTATTCAACTTTAATAAAATCTGTATTTATTGGAAGATACCATTTCCTCACATTCTCTTAAATCAAAACAACTGATTCCTGTCAAGCTATTTCTCTCCCTCTTCCCCCTCCCTAGAGGAAAACAGTAAGATTTATAAAAAGCAAAATTCACTCCTGTGCAAAAATTTTGCAATCCTAAAACAGCTTCATTCTCCAGCTGAACATCATCTACTAAGATCAAATGAAACTTCATCTGCAATGAGATATTAGAGGAGTTAATACATCACTTGTTTGTGTTTTTTTTAAACACAGTCATTGTGATTTTCAATCAGCCCAGATGAAAAGATAACAGTAATAGTGCACATCTATGTTAGCAAAGCATCTGCAAATCTCATCACTTTTTTAATGAAACAAGCAAAACCTCCTTAAAAAACAGTTTTCCCACAATTATCTGCTGGAATTAGGCATCAGGCCCTCTAACTACTTATACAAAATGTGATTTTTTTTTTTTATAAAGAAGGCAAGAGCCAGGAATGTGAAGCATTTACTTTCACTGATGAGCAACTGCTCAGATTGCCTCCGTCAGCAAACTGTTCGCCTTATGGGACTATTCACGTCTGAAACGTATTACCTGCTTCAGTGTTTATAAAATGGCATCTTCAGCTGGCACCTGCACTGGCAGCTTCCCACAGGCAGCATTTCTACATTCCCCCTTTCAAGATGTGGTGCTGCATCCCAAGATCTGAGCGATTACAGCGAGCACAGAGATGAACAAAGGGCAGAGGTCAAAGCCTTGCTGCCTGCCCTCCTCAGTGTCTGGCCTTAGAGACATGCCAGACCTCTCACATTTACCTCTTCCCTGCACAGAATGCACATTTTATCAGAGTTTAATATCCAGTAGTTAACTCCCTATTTTGATTCCTTCTCAGCTCATTGTATCTAAAAGCTGAAAATTTATTTTTTTTTAAATCACTAAGTACTTTTTTAAATTTAGGCCAGGGACTCTGAACAAAAGCATGCTCTGTCCTCACCTTGTAAAATATTTCTGGGCTTCTAAACAAGCTTCATGCTTTCACACAGCTGGTAAACGTTTGCTTAAAAATATATTCCAACAATGCCTTTGAAAAAGATTTGTAACATATAGACTTGAGCTTCATCTTGGAAGCGTCATTTACACAGCACACCCCTAAGTTTCAGAAAGCTTCCTTCTACTTATTTCACTCTTTGTAATTACCAGTTTGTTTATATCAACCACCACACGAAGGTCTTGGAGAGGTCACTCAATAAATAATAAATTTCCCTATCTGCTTTCCCAACTATGCTGACAGAGCCAGAGTTTACTTCCTTCACTTTCCTCCATGAAAAATCCCAGTGTGGTGGTATTATCCAAGCCATAAGCTGCTAATAAGCAAGGATAAATTATTAGCAACCTGAAATGCTGGCAAGGTTAAACATTAACTTGTTGTGCATTACTTTTAGGCAAGCTCTGTGCAGTGCAGGCTCCTACCTGTGCCACAGCACCAGCCCTTTGTGGCCTCTGGTATTTATGATACACAGAAAAGAGAGATGTGTTCCCCATGAGAGCTGGAGGCAAACAGCATCCCAAAAAAGGAAGAGAAAACAATATGCTGAATCCATCAAAGATTGTTACTTCATAGACTTTTCACAGCCAAATAAACATTCTGCAGCTGGAAGTCTGCATGAGCCAGAATAACAAATGTCCCGAGACCTGCTAGAGATTTTGGATTAGGCTGCCTGATGAAAGAGGTTGATCCTGTGCATGCATGCATGGACAGAGGCAAATATTTAGTGTACAGGTCTTGAAGAATAATTACCTGAAAACACCTTTTTTTTTTTTTTTTTTTTTTTTTTGTTCCCATGACAGGCAGGATTTGGGGATGGAGGAAGATTTGGGTTCATTTTTCAGTGTGTTGTGGCCAATGCACCACTGGCAGTTATCACACTCCTCTGGGGCATTAGGAGTGATCACTGAGCTTACAACAGCCTCAGAGATTTGATGGGTACATTTTACAGGGCTCATTTTGAGAGTGTTCACCTGGGACCTTGTCCCTCAGCCCTTGGTGCAACTCTCACTTCTTTGCCAACCTTCAGTTGTCTCAGGAACGGCTCCTTCAAACACTGCCATCAGCTGGCAAATTCCTACATTTCTCACTCCCTTTTCCTCCCCACCTCTGGAAGAAGTTGGCTGTACTCACAGCTGCCTGGGCAGGTGGATTTTGACACTTTTGAACAGTGATTTTCTTGGCAGTGACCTTCCCCAACAATTCTTAAGAAACTGAACTGTTTCTATAGAGGGGACCCTGCTGTGAGTCAGTAGCAGTTGACAAGATGGAAAATCAAGGATAAGAATTTGACAGTGGAGCACAGCGGCTCACAGGGTGCCACAGAGATCTGCAAAAGGACTTGGACTATTCAGTGTATTTATAAATGGTCTAGAAAAGAGATAAATAAACAAGATGGCATCTGCTGCCAAGAGAAATTTCTTCAGGACAGTTGTAACAAAAACAGCCTGCAAAGAGTTGCAGGAGTATTTTGCAGTACTAAATCACTTAAAAACTAGGAGAATAAAAGAAAGCTATATTCTGTGTCAGCACAGTATTGCTCATGAAGGAAAACAACTCTTGCTATATCCACCAAACAATGGGCTCCAAATTAAACATTGCAGCTTGGGAGATAAATTTCTGAGGTCACCATCAATAGGCCTAGTAATGAATACTTGTGGCAGTGGGGAAAAAAATGCAAACAAACATCAAGTTAAAATGGTGACAAGAAGAAAGTACAAAGTGGTCAGCAGCACTGTGCCACTGCCCACAGTGCACACCAGTGCCAGGTAGTTCTGGTCACCCCATTTGAAAAAGGACACAGAATTAAAAAATGCAAAGGGACAGAGATGACAGATTGGACCTTTCAGCCTGGAGATACACTGTTTATTAGAGGACATAAAAGGTTATAAAATCATGGATGTTCCAATATAAATCGCAGAAGCAAGGAAATCCACATGTTAAAACAAAAGTAAAAACTAAACCAACACAGCAAAAACCCAGAAATATTTGATTGATTTGTGGATAATTCCCTTTCTTCCCCCTCCAAGACACTTCCACATCTTCACAGTGACTGCTGCCAAAACATAAGTCATACAGTGACCAAGTCCCTCATGAAGGACACGTGTGGGGAAGCTTGCATGTTTTTGTTACACGATGGAACTCATCACCACAGAAAGCTTCTCAGGCCAAAAGCAGAAATGGGATCCAAAAAATGGATTAAATTAATTCACAAAGGATAGATCCCTCTGTTAAGTCCCGCAGGGTAAAGCCACCTTCTGTTCAGTAAGACCCTTGAATGGGAGGCTGAAAAATCCAGCCTGAGGAAGGACTGGGAAATCCACGCCTTTCCACAGGCACCTGCTGCTATTTACTGTCCATCCCTGACATGTGACAAGAATGAGATTTCAAACTTCAAATGCTTTTCTGTTCTATCACCAGCTCTCCAAACCAGAGTGCTAAATTTCTGTGGTTTTTTTTTTCATTCCTGAGCCATTCCTGTCTCTCATCCAGCAAAGAGTGAAAGGAGATGCACACTAAACACACCAGGCTTCCAGGACAGGTGTATGGTAACCCTGAGAAAAACTTACATCATATGTAAATCATCTGGATAGTTCTTCCCAAAACTCTGCTGCTGAAATAAACAAAGCACAAACTTTCCCAGATGTGTGCTTCATGAGGAATTCTCACTCAACTCATGATTTAAAATTTGGCATCCTCAGAAAACACAAAACCAGGATTCAAAGATGGAATGTAGATGTGGAATTGCTAAGGAGGGAGACAGAAAGGGTTTATTCATAGATTAGCCCAAATTCCTGTATTTTTTTTTCACAGCTTCCAAATGTTGCACTGGGCAACTATCCTTCCTCTCATAGTAAGATTAAGGATGAGTGTCCAGATTCCCTTAATTTTCCATAACTGATAGCCAAGTAAATTTTTTTCTGCAAAACTTGCAGGGTGAGCAGTTGCATTTTTGTGCAACAAAGGAGGAGAAGTAGGTTGTTCCACTGATTCCTGCAGGAGAAAGGTTTGCTGTACAAGTAGCAAGATCACCAGCACAAAAAGCAACCCTATTGATTTCCAGAATGCTTTTCACTAAAACCTCTCCTCCTTCATAGAGACCCAGAGCACTGGAAAATAAAGAAACCAACCAACACTGAAGAAGATGGAAGAGAGAACATTGGCTAAAAGTGATTACTTCATCCCCAGGAAGAAACAAAGTCTAACTTAAGAGAGAAGAGGAAAATGAAATCAGCAGAAAGCTAAGGACAAGCATTAAACACCATGAATGAATGTATTTCTACATATATCTATGTCTTCCACAGATATTTTGGCAACCTTGGCTAAATGATGATTTAGCCTGGCATCCATTCTTTCCAACTCATCTGCTTGTTAAAGGTGTCAGTTCCCTTGCACTGCCTACAGGAATATTTTGATGGAAGTGTCACGGAGGACTCACTGGTGCTGTTTTCACTTGGCATTGACATCTTCCCTTTGCTTCTGAATCTCCTCTTCTTCCAGCTGCATTTCTCTCCTTTTTTAACCTTTTTTTTTTTTTTTTTTTCCCCACAAGATGAGATCCTCCATTAGTGCCTTCTGCAGATGCTGCCAAGCGAACACCACTGTAGCGTTACAGAATTTCTCCATTCTCCTGGCAGGTGGGCCCTTTCCTGGGACACACAAGATAAAATTGAGGGAGAGCTCTGAGGCAGGCACAGTCTAAAGCTTTCCTTGTAAAATAAAGACTTCCCATAGAGCCATGAAGATCTCTCATAATGCATGCATGGAGAGGAGAAAAAAGAACAGTTTCAGTAATTTTAGACAGGAGACTTGTCACACAGACTAAACACTGACCAAAGAGCAACCAAGGATAATAGGAGTGTGTAAATACATAAAGCCTTACATGTGGCTAGGAAACTGACATTTAATCCAAACTAATTAAATGTGTTTTAAACAGTACATCAAAGACTTCTCAGATTCAAAGGTGGTGTCGGAAACAGAGGAGAGGGAAAATAAACTAGACAGAGAAATGGGAAGAACAAAATATGGGAATTTTGGTCTAGAAAAATTTTGACTACTCCAACAGGGAGAGGAAATAAAATCATCCACATTTATTCACCGGGAGAATGATGTTAGGAAAAAGGGATTGGTTCAGGAGCACTGGGAACCAACAAACAGCATCCAAAAAGTCGTCATTCTCCACACCCATACAAGGTAAAGATTGGCTCTTTGAGTAGTGAAGCAAAGGAGGAATTGTATGAAAAATACGGTAACTTCCAGAACTTGCAACATAACCTCAGCCTACCAGGAAGAGCCAGGCTCATAGTGAAATCATGCATTCAATGGGACCCAAGAGGATACTCAACCAAGGCAAAAAATAGCTGCTCCAGCTTATTAACTGCCTCTCCGGCATCCTGGGGATAACAGGGAGCTCCACCAGCAACCTCAGTGGGAGAAACCGCTCAGAAATACCCTGCTGAAATACCCCGTGTGTCCTTCCCCTTCCCCAGGGTCCCTCCCCACCACAGAGGCTGTTTGGGGTGGTTTTGAGGTGGGGCAGGGTGAGGAGCAGGGTGAGGAGCAGGTTCCTCCCTGCGTGGCCAATCTGTCCCTCAGCACGAGGAACCCACCACCAGGAGGGAGCTCCAGCTCAACTCACAAAATCTCAGCCTGGCCTTCCAAGCTGACAGGTGGAAGAAGAACAAATCCTGTAAAACTTGGCAAGACTGTAACTGGCGAGGAACAGAAAGTACCTGGAAAAATGAAAACTGTACAAAAGGGATTGCATGAGTAAAGGAGATGGAAGTAAGGGAAATTTAACCAGAAAAAAAAAAGTCAAGATTTCTTGGGCTCATTTAAAAAAATCTGAAGAGACAGACTCATAAATGGAGTCGTTTTTATACCAATATGTTTCATACCTTAAAAAGTACATGGCAGACCAGGGACAAGATGATGTAGTAGGCCTTTCCCAATGGCTTCCAGTAGTTTCCCTTCAGCTCTTTCCACGTGGCCTTACTGCCTGGAACAGCTCTGCTGCAGTGAGAACTGGCTGATCCCTGAGCACAAACAAGCTGCACTTCCAACCAGCAAGCAAAGCCCATGAAGTCCACAGGACTACTCATGCATAGCAAATGCATCCCTAGGTGCTGGAAATGATGGATATAGACATTTTTCAGCCTTGGCTGTACCACCAAAAACTTATCTGTGAATAAAAAATCTCATCCTGGAACACAGACAACCACCCTTCCTTCAACTATTTGCATTATTTGCTCCCAGGTCTGAATGGAGGCTCGAGTACCTGTGTGCAATTCTGCTCCTTTCAGCCTGCCCTTCCTCCCTGAATAACTGCTTCTGACAGTTTCTTAACCATATCTGAAAGGACATTATATGAGCTAGAAGCAGCTGAGCCAGTTGAACAGCCTCATCCATCTTCCTCCTCACCTGTGTTTTCTTCCATCCTTTCATTTTTTAACAGGCAACTTGGTGCATCTTTTTTTAATTAAGTAAAATACCCATCATCTTTGCAATATTTTCTTTAGATTGTTTACTTTAATTTTGGTTTCCCTACTTAATCTTTTTTCACAAAGCTGTATGCATTTTTAAATCTTCCAAAGAAAATAATTACAAAGATAATCCAGCTGAGTGTAATCAAACTGCAGGGTTCTTTATTTTCCTGGCCTTCTAATTTAATTTCACATCCTGTGGTCTTAAAGAAATATTAGGATTATATCATCTTGTTATTGTTTAGATTACATGCCAGTAAAAATAGGGGGTAACCAATTTTTTTCTTCCCTACTGCCACATAAAAACTCATACAGCATACAGAATATTTTCAAAATAAAGATGCAGGGGAAGATCTCAGATGAGCATGAGTTAGATCCCTAACTCCCAATTTTCTGTCCAGAACCTGTGTTTCTTTGGTTGGCTTTTTACTTAGGCACAGTACCTGCTTTGATAAAACAATCTGCTTTTCAAGTTTTTCAGTGCAACAGTATGGATCCTGATGTGATATTGTAGCTTTCCCTGGATCAATACAAACCAGAAGTCATTCACAGAGTAACACTGGCAGAAAAGCAGCGTGGGAGAAGAACCAGTCAGCTGAACAACAAAACCACAACTTGTGTCTCTACCCATGCAGGAGGACCCTGCCCCCATGCTAGCAGTGAGTTCTGAGGTTTGTGGGGATCAGAAGACATCTGCAGTAGGTCTGACTACACTACTGGGGCTTCAGACCCTTCCCTGCAAACATCAAAGTGCTCAGCACACAGGTCTTCATCCTCTGAGCTGGGAAGAGATCATTAGCAGCTCTCAGCTAGCACAGCAGGAAAGGACCTGGAAAGGGAGCTCATTTTCCAAGAAGTCAGCCAGGATGCAATTGTGGGGTCTTTGTTGTCTATTTTTTTCCAGGAGTGACACATTGTGCTGTCCACAGGTAAAAAGGAAAAAGGAAGCAATATCAGCCACCAAAGAGGTGTAACATACCCCTGGGGCCTAAAGCAGCAAAGTCAGAGCTGCTGAATTCCTCTTAAGCTGTTTCTCCTTCAAAACGGGGCAGCACAAGCCAACCCAAACTCAGTGGGGACGAAGGCATGGGCAGGCAGGGCTCATCTTGGGGCACGACTGTGTTTGAGACTTTCATTCTGGAGCTGTTTATCACAAAGACACGTGGCTTGGTTTGGTCCACATGCTGCTGCTGTGGTAACACCCAGCAGACCATCACTAAAACCACCTCTTTTGGGTGTTTTTTTACTAAGTTCTCAGGGTATTCTTAACTAATACAAAAAAAGAGTCATAAAGTTATGTCAATGTCTTGTGTAAGGACTGAAAATTCTTTTCTAAGTGGATAATTTCAGCAACACTAAGTTAAAACCTTTTCAGAAAAAGAACATACTGATAACAAAGACAGGCAGTCTCTCTTAGATTTATTATTTTGCACTTGAGGAAAGCAATCCCATGAGATTAATGGAGCAGATGTAAGTAGTTCTACTCAAACCTCCACAGTTAACATTTGTACTAAAAGTTTTACTACATAATAGGTTCTCTGTGTTAATAACCTGGCTCACTACTAAATATTTTTTAAATGCCTACAAACCCAACAAGACAGATAGCAATCAGACCATAACAGTTCCACACAACAACACAGGAAGGAGCATGGTCCTCTCTCCAGTGAAGAAGTCTGGATGGAAGAGTTCTTGATTTCTCCAGCATTGCCACATCCCCAGCCCTGCTGCCCATGTCTGCACACTGGAGAACCCCAGAGTGTCCACCAAGGGCACAGCTACAGCTCTACCTTGCTCTGCATCAGCCCTGCTATCAAAAAATACAAAAAAACAACATAGGAAATATATTTCCAGCCAGTTCTACACATACACATTTGCCCTAAGCCAGGTGTGGCTACAGAACCAATTCCCTTCTCTAAAAAGAAATTTTGAACTGGTTCAGACCTACACATTCTTTTCAGAGAGGCCTGAAAAATCCTCTTTCCTGAATTTCCTTGATTAAAATATAATCAGATAGTCTTGACTCTTCTGGGTATTTTTTTTTTTTTCCCTGAAAGAAATGGTTCCAGGAACCTATTTTTTTTTTAAACTACTGCTTAAAATCACCCTGTTGCATCTGGAGCAATGGCTGACTCCATTCTTGAAATACTTTTTTTGAAAGCCATTACAGTGGTGAGCTTCTCTTGAACTCCAGAAAAGAAAATTAAATTGAGACACAACATGGAAGCTTCCTCTGCTTCCAATGTTTTCCATACAAAACATTTTGGGTTTACGTCAAGGGATGGGGGACAGGACCTTAGATTCTGCATTCAGAGCACTGCTTAATGAAGTTGCAATAACCATATTCTCCATAGTGTTTTGGCTGTCACTATAGCCACCTCCTTTCCTTCAAAATATGCTTTTCATTGTTCTCCTGCCCTTTTTCCAAGTGCTCTGCAGCCAAGTTCTTGGAAAGCAATCACGCTTCATGTTTAGGATTTATTGCTAGTCTTTTGCCAGTACGGACACACACAAATCTCTCCTGTGATCATCCTGCAAAAGAAAGCTAAAAATACAGCAATTTATGAACAGGCACATTTTGCATGTTATATGGCATCAGTGTGCACTCATCAAAAAATTCTGAGAGTATAAAAGGTCACTCCTTTTGTCTAGGCCAATAGAAGGCTCTGCTTGGGTGCCATAAATAAGCTTATTTTAGAATTTCAGCCTACCTAAAAAGGGAAAAGAGCCTTTCCATTGTGTTTCAGTGGTTGAAGATTTTCTTTTTTTCCTTTTACATGGTAAACTTTGTGCTTTAGAAACTCTAGGTTTGACAAAAAAACACAGTTCATTTTCCAAAGTGGCTACTTCAAAACTAATGACTAAATTAGACATCACAGCTATCATTAAAACTTCAAAGCAGTGAGAATTGTCTGTTTGTTTGTACAAAATTTTTAAGAATTTTGCCATCTAAGAGTCAAGTTGTATTTCTGTTTTGAAATGTGTTTTAGGTTGTCTGAGGAAGCTCATGCCCACAGAAGCAGCAGGAAACATCAGGGAAGGCTGATCTTATGGCTAGGAAAGAACAGCTCATGAGGAAGGGTGTTCAGGTAATCACCAGGCCTTGGTCATGCTCTTCACACCATTGTTTATTTTGCATATAAACACTCTAGTTTAATTATCAGTCTCTCAAAAAACTTATCCTTTATCAATTATCTCTCAAAAAACTTGTCTTTTATCAGCTTACTGCTTTTGGCAGGCAAGGGTAGATTCAAGACTCTGGATACAAGCTAAATCTTCTCTGGACCAGGACTTTTGAAGTTCCTCTGAGACCTCAGCAGATTCAGTTCTTGGTCTCTCCTGGCTCTGTTTCTGATGATGCCCTCTGCCAAACAAACTGGGAAGGTGAACTGGGACTCACTGCCCAGCCTGGGCTCGTTGCTGGCAGCGTGGTGGATCTGCAGTGCTCGTGGTTGGGTGGTTCTGTGCCTCAGACACCGCTGCTGAGACTCAGGAACAAGAAGGCTGATGAAAAGTCAGTGAAATGGCTTCCCACTGCCAGAGGGCAGGGAGATGGGATAATGGGGAGGAATTGTGCCCTGGGAGGGTGGGAAGGCCCTGGCACAGGGTGCCCAGAGCAGCTGTGGCTGCTCCTGGAAATGTCCAAGGCCAGGATGGGGCTTGGAGCAGCCTGGGATGGTGGAAGACATCCCTGACCATGGCAGGGGTGGCACTGAGTGATCCCAACCCAACCATTCTATGATGCCATGAAGATCCAGATAAATGTTTTGCCACCTCACAGTCTGAGGTTCTTACTCAACCCAAAATGACTGCAATTGTTATTGTTTTGATTTTCTTTTCATGACTCTCATCTTTCTTGTCTTCCCTTCTCAGCTTATTCTTCTCCCCAGGCAATACTAGATAGTTCCCAAATACCTATTTGGTTCCTATAATTAAACCAGATGAATTTTCTATTCAGTCTGGAAAGGGATTAGCGATTTGTGAAATGGAACTTTGCATTCAAGAAATGAGAAATTATAGTTGAGGAAACAGCATAAATTTACTCCTAATAAATAATGAATGGACTTTCAAATGCAGTAAATCTCCATTCTAACATGTTCAGACTGACAGACTTCTGAGTATAACAAGTAACTTACGTGTAATTTTGTGTCAAAACCTTCATATTCTGCAAAAATATTAAAATTTCCTGAAATTTATTCTCTGCTCAAAATTATTCACTGAAATGCATTTTTGTATGTGAACCACATTTACTCTTTTTGTTGCTCTAATAAGATTACTCATGTTTCACATGGCATCAGTTAATTCTGGGTGTGCTTCTCATTGTGATCATTAGGATTTAAGTGCAAGTATTTGTGTAGCAGTTATAAAACTTGCCCCCTGGTATTTCAGCTAAAAAGCTCACTTTATACCAGGGGTGAAGGAACTTAGACAAGGGACCACAGGGGGAAAAAAGGGGGAGGGGAAAAAAAAAAAAAAAAGCTACCAAGGCCAGAGCAAAGGAGTTGCAAAATTTAAACCAATATTTGCTATAAAACATTTGTGGTGGCCACTCAGCCTGACTTCTGACTACTTCAAATGTCCTCACTGCTGGATTTCACACTGCAGCTCTACCTAAACCTCTCTGACATTCCCTTTTGCTACTGAGAGTAGGTTTGTGTTCCCCTTGCAATTCTGACAAAACTTCTGCCTTTACTAACATTTGCAGAGTGGATCCCATCACTTTTCTCCTCCTAACATTAAGGACCACATTGCAGGCACCAACCAGCATGTGATTGAGCTAATACAGCTTTTAATTTTGACTTCACAAGTGGAAACACACAGGCACTTACTTGGCTTAGGCTACACATTCACCCATCTAAATCTATTGATGGAGTCTGCAGGACCTGCAACAAACTTATTTTTAGGTACCATAATCTTCAATATATTAACTTGCTTTTTACTCTTGGTCTTACATATGTTGTCTGCCTTTTTTATCTGCAACAAAAGCCACCTACCTAACTCACTGCAAATCTTAAAACAACTTTACTCAGTGCAGCTTACAACAATAACTAAAGTGTGGCAACCTATCTCATACAGCAATAATACTTGTGGCTCTGATGTCAGGCATGTAAATTGCCCTTTGTTCTTCACTTAAAAAATTTCATATCTCCTCCAAAAAACAAAAACCAAACTTTAAAAATAAATTAGCAACAGGCCTCCAAAAAATGTTGCTGGAGGTTCATACATGGTTTAAAGAACAGTTGGAGTGTAGTTTGGTGGAAATCTTGATCAATTTCTGCCATTTGAATTGCAGCTAACAGCTTCTTTAATACAAGTCTAACACAATAAAGCAACATGACGTGACTGTAACCATCTTCCTGAGAATGGTAGAAAAGGACCATAAAACTGAGCGGCACATTTAAAATTACTTGCAAAATATCGGCTCTCTGTAAACAACTCACAATAACTGTAATTAATACCAGTCCTTTAAAGTATTCCTAAAGTCTACTGAAATCTAAACCCGCATTGTATGACTGGTAGCAACAACCACATCCTAAACAACATTAAAAATGACAACAGAAAATAAAAGATCTCCATCAGAAGACAAAAAGTTATAATTTACTGATCTGCTGAATGGGGTAACACCTTTGCCCTTATTATTTGTAGAGCTTTTTTGGGAGGATCTCAGGACTTTACTCTTTAGCTAAGCCTCAAAAGTTCAACAGCCTGTGAGTTATATAAACACTATTTTACAATTTGAGTTATTTTCCCAGCAAAAGGATCGCTCCAGGGGCGGACTATTTGAATGATCTCTCACAAAATGAGCGCTGCTTTACTCGTAGTTCCACAGCTTCAGAGCAGCCGGAGCTGAAGCCCACCCAAGGGGCGCCCAGCCCTGCTCGCAGGCAGCTCCGGCGGACAGCGGAGAACGGGCTGCAGGTTGTACCGCACCTAAAAACGCCTGGTCCAGCAAGTGCTTTCAGGGAAGAAACTCTGAGCAAGGGCTTGGAAAAACGCCGTATTTTAAGCAGCAAGCAAGTAAATAAACACAAACATAAAAATGGGTTGGAGCAGACAGAAGGCGATCGCGTCTTGGCAGCGATGCCGCAGCCGTAAGACGTGTTGCTTGTGCGTGGCGCTCCCGCTCCAGCCGGAGGGATGCTCCGGGCGGACGGGGGCTCCGCGGGGAGCCCCGAGCCCCGCCGTGCCCAGCGCCCGGCTCCGCGCCCCGCGGCCGCGGGAGGATGTCCGCCCGCGCGGGGAGAGGAAACCGCGTCCGCTCCCGACGGGGGGAAAGCAAGCCCCGGGAGCCCGATCCACCGGTGGTTGTCTCTGCGAGTCCTCGGGGTCGGGACGGGGATGCTGCCGGGAGCCCCCCGCCGCAGCCGAGCGTCTCTTCAGGGCGCCCCGCGCCGAGCAGCGGCGGCTCCGGCATCGCCCGGAGCATCCCCGCTGGCCGAGCGCGGCGGCGGCCGCGGGGGACAGCCCCCGCTCCGAGACCCCCGCGCCACCCAAGGGCCGGGGCTGAGCCCCCAGCCCCTCTGTCCGGCTCCGGCTGGGGAGAAACACGCTCTCAACAATGGGCATGTTTGCGGCAACATGATCTCACCTAATAACGCCGAATAAGGCAATGACTGTACGGGGAAGCGATACGATCCTGCCGGTCTCACCACACGGCGCGGAAAGCTATTTGCAGATTTGCTAAGCCCTTTTGAATGAATGCATCTGCAGCTGACCTTTAACAATAGACGCTGAAATAGCACAATCTGTGGGACCAGATTTGAGGGGGGGAGGCGGGAAGGGGGAAGGAAGAGATGGGTGAATATTGTAATCTCTGCAATCTCATTCACTTCCTTTCCCAAACCCCCGCGCACAGGGAAAAACAGCGGTATTTTCCTTTTCACCGGGGCTCTGTCTCAAACAAGCCGTTTCCAACGCCGGCACAGCCACATGGCACCCCGACAGCCGCCGCCGGCGGGACCGGCGCGCATCCCCACCGGTGCCCGCCCGCATCCCGCGGGCATCGCTCCGCGGAGGGGCGACTGCGACAAGGATGCTCCGGCCCCCTCTCCCCTTCCGCCGCTCTCTCACCTTCCCTGGCTTTCAGCAAAACGGTGTTGGCAACGATGTTTTCCAGCTCCATTGACGAGCTCGGGCAGCGCAGGCAGCGGCACTGCAGCAGGACGTCACTCCGAGGTGCGGAGTCTCCGGGCGACCACCCGCCTCCTGCCCCTAGCGCGCTGTCCCCCCGCGCATCATCCCCGCCTGCCCGCCCGCTCCCCCGCGCTCCCCGGGCGGAGGCGGCGCTCCCCGCGCTGCCTGCTCCGCCGCGCCCCGCTACTCCATCCTCCGCCCCGCCGGCTCCCCCGGTGGTTTGAGGGCTCGGGCGCTCCTGCCTCCCTCCCCCGGGGGTGTGGCACCGCGGAGCGGCCCCGCAGCCCCGCGCAGGCGCCGGCCCCGCCGGGCTGGGCACGCCGGGACGTGTAGTCCTGGGGCGGCCCCGCTGCACCTGGCGCTGGCTCCGCAGCCGCGGAGGGTCCCCAGGGAGGGACGGCCACTGTCCGCCTCGGGGAGGGGGAGAGCACGGGCAGGGGCACGGGCAGGGGCCGGCCAGAACGTTCTGGGCGGCGGGGGTGGGTGTTCGCCGCCGGGATGCGCGGGGCGATACGCGGGGCTCCCGCGGTCGCGGCCCCGGCGCAGCTCTGGTGCCGGGCTCCATCCCGGGGCTCCCCTTGTCTTGCCCGTGGTCCCCAGGGCTCCCCGGCCCGGCTTTTCGTGCTCGTCACCCCCCGGCAGGTGCCCACACTCGTGGGAAGGGGTCGCCGACACCCGGCAGACGGCTTCCCCCTCCGCCCTTCTGCTCGGGCCGTGGCTTCTCGCCTTTCCAGGGATCGCAAAAGCCCCCTACGGAAGAACCCGGGGGAACCCCATCTCTTCTGCCACACCGTTGTTTTCACCCTTGTAAGGAGCTGTGCGAGGCATCAGCCACTTGTGGAAAGTTTGTGAATTTTAAGCGCTAGATTACAACATAAACTCTCTCCTGTCTACATAGGACAGATGCTCATGTCAGCATGATTCTGATTTTCCTAGCAACGGGGTAGATCGATTCATCAGGTCAAGCAATGAAAGAGGAATAAAAACGACCCATTACTCTCACTGACACTCTTCCCCCATCTGTATTTGCATTGATTAAATCCACATGAAGCAAATCAAATTAGCATGCACCTTTTTGTAAGTGGAGCGTAGACACTACTTTTTTCTTTTTTTTTTTTATTGTACCAATTTGTTTCTTTCCACAGCCACACAGAAATGAGCTGCGATAGCAGAGCTTGCAGACTGCCTCAAACACATTTTCTGAACATAGGAAATAGATGAGAAATGCATTTAATGAATAATACCTTGGGGGTAAAATTGCTACAATAAATGCCTTTTGTACCTGATTAAGTGTCAAAGGTTTGACCTTTGAAAGTTATTTTGCATAGCAGGTGGCACTGCTATGTACAATCTTCCATAGCCTCTCTCCTGTAGCTTCAGAAAAACATTCAGCCTTCAGAGCCGTTCCGTGTTGTGGTACTTTCTTTGTAATACAAGTTCTATACAGCAGCAGTTGTGTCTGTAAGTACCGGAAGATTTTTCTCTGATTAAATAATTCTTGAGGGAGAAATTGCTTCCTGGAAACCAGAGCCTTAGCACAGAGATGAGGCTCCTAAGAAGCATCTGCCCTGCTTGTTGTTTGAACTCTTCTGTGGAAGCACTGATGTAAACAGAGCAGATTATGCGCAGTTCTAAGTGCATTTCACATCCCTGCCCAGCCTCCCACTAATGATCATCATAAGGACAATGCAAACATCACAACGTGGCTGATGGTAGAAGCCAGAACTTTTATTATACAGAATGTTTTTAATGCTACAAGCAACACCTCTCTCCAGAGGACAAATGAAGGCATGTATCTAAGTGCCCATTTTGTGAAGCAGCACTCACTGCAGCAGCAGTGGGATATCTCTGTGTCTGCTGCACCTCAGGATGAGACTGAGCCGTGGGGAGGGATTCACCTCCATGGGAGACTCCACAGGGAGCACTGGCTGTGTTTGCTGCGGTATTTTTATAGAGGTGCCTGAATGAAGAGGGCAGATCTTGAAGAGCTTAAGTGTGAGTTGCACTGGAAATCAGCATGTGCACCCAACAGCTCTGGTGCTCCTCTTTTATCTAATATCTGTATGCACCTCTAGTTATGTGGAGTCACCCACAGTGGTGTTACCCTGTGGGACAAAAGCATGACTCCAGCACACTGATGTTTTCCTGTATAGTTTCAAATATTTAATTCTTGAAAGGGCAAACCTATTTATCAGAAGAGTTACGACAGATCTGTCTGGAGTTTGGAAATCCCACGGAGCTACCTAGTGTTCATGAGCGGCGCAGCTGCGGCGCGCTCCACGATCCTGGCAGCCAAAGGCACGCTCACCAGCTCCCGCAGGAGCAGGGACAGCCAGCCAGCAGCGTGTGTGCTGCTGCCACAGGGGTTATTGCAGCTCAGCTGCATGGCTGTGCATTGAAGTGGACCAGAGGTAACCACAGAAATGTGGCTGAGTGCAGGGAGCGGGGAGATCTGAGCTCTGCTATCAGGTTGCTGAGGGTCTGCAATAATATGTGTGTCTTAGTTACACATCTATATGGAGAGCAGCGATTCTGACTCCGTGCTTATTGGGAAGAGCAATGGAGAGGCTTTTTTCAATATTCTTATGTTAACTAACAACTCCCCCCCTTGTTTCTAATAAATCTGACTCACTGTGGTGCACTAGGACATGGAAGGAGGTGTGTTCACTAGCACTCCCTAGCACTACTTTGAAAAACAAAATCCAGGTGATTAGCTCTCACTGCATCTCTCTTTTCTCCTGCACTTTTTAAGCCTGATTGAACCCCTGATATATGACACAGGCCTGAGATGGATGGCCCCGTTCATGGACGTGGCTCCCGATATGTTGGCAGAGCAAGTTCCACTGCACAGAAAGTCCATCAGCTGGCTTTTGCAAAACCCACTGCAGCATTTGGACTCTTACCTCATGACTGCTTCACAGCTGTCAGTATCTTCATTCTCAGGTCACCTGGAACAACTGGTTCACAAAAACAACAAAAATAATTAAGAAGAGGTAGATTTATTTATATCCATTTTCTCTTGTGGTGATACAGTCCTTTAATTTCAAGCTATGTCCACACCTGATTTAATGGAACAGTCAGGTTCTCTGTGAGTGAGGGAGAAGGAAACAGGAGACCTGTAAATCTGTTCCACTGCTTATCTGACTCTATTCGCTCTTGTAAAATGGTGCTGAAATATGTGGACTCAGACAGGGTGGCAGGGAAAGACTGCAGGGAAGGAACACAGGTCTCTTTTGCTGGTCTAAATACCTTGATTCAACACTTGCTAGGAGAGAAATGAAAATTCAGTCTGAATCATATGCAGAAACAACCAATATTGGAAGGAAAAAAAAAAGGGAGGCTACCAAAAAAAATTTCATATTCTGAAAAATGTTCTAAGGTGCTTTAAAAATGTGCTTTAAAAATGTGCTTTAAAATTTCCATCTGAAGTCATTCAGGAGAGGCTCCTAAAAACCTAAGAGTGCTGAACATCAGGGTAAAGCAGGACTGGCAGCCATCTTTATGGGAAAAGCGAGGTTTGTAAATGAAACGCCAACACCGAGCGAGACCCAAATGCATCAGTGTAATAGGAACAGGGAAGCAGCGAGGCACAGTGTGATATTCTGAGCCACTCGAAGGATGACTCATAGGCAGGGTGGGCTCACACAGCTCCAGCCAGAAACACAGCGGCAACACACCCAGTTTTATCCTGCCACCAGAGAAAAACCACTCGGCCTCTGCACGGCCGCCTTGAAAAGGAAGGATAAGACCCCGCTGAACCAGATGTCAGAAAGGCTTTTGCCTGTACTTATCAATTGGAAACATACCCTAACAACAGCTATCTCCTAAATCCACGTTCTGATACTTAATTAATGCTGTAAAGCCCGTTCATTATTAGCCCTAAACTGGATTGTGCTTGGAATTGCTTCTGAAACTTATTGCTACAAATGGGCAAATTCTTTCTCCTCCTGCTGAGCTTGGGTATCAGCAGGTGGGAGCACACAGGCCTGTGAGAGCATTTGCAGGCAGCTGGAATATTTTCCAGCGCCCCTGTGTGCAAGGACAGAGGCTGCCATCTACCAACAGTCACGGGGTGATGCATCATGTTGCCTAAGCCAAACTTTTTGCTTTGGTTTAGATACAAATGTTTATGCCTCTGTCTTTTTTTTCCATTTCACAGCCTCTTTTTCAGTTATCCGTTTCCTAGAGGTAGACGATAAATTATTATTACAGCATTTCATGGAATAACCTTCTGGAAGATAAGCAGATTTTTTTTTTTTAAACAAGCAGACATATGTATCCCATACTCTGCACAGAATTTGCTACTCAGTGTTCCACAGCAGCAGTTCTGATTTGAGATTTGCTTATCCCTCTCACCAAGTTTAGAGAGAAACAGCTACTTTTTCCCTAAAGTTTTGTTGTGTGAACGATGATCTTTCAAAGAGCTCTTTAAAATTTAACACAAAGCAATAGTGGGAATGACACACAAGAGTTATGTAGTATTTTTTATCAGCTGATCTTTTAGTTTTTCACCAGAAAGACATAATTAACTATTCCCAGATAGGAAAAGAGAGGCACAAAATGGGAGCAGGCAGATAAATATCCTAACCAAGAAGAACATTCACATCTGCCATTATCTGTTCAAGTGCCTGATGGACTACCCTGAACCTTCTATATCAACTTCTCCTTAAAGCCTGCTGAAATCCCTGGAGAGTCTTTCACCAACTTCACATCTCAATTTGAGTCAGGCTTAAAGATAGCTAAGAAGACAACCAACAAGATTTGAAGAAAGATGTGCATATGGTATCACTTGGTAGATTGATTTTGAGCTTTGGATGTCAATAAGAACCAGGTTTAGCAGCTGCTCTAGCCTGTGCCAGAGCCAGAGCTGAGGAAAAAGGAACAACTTTAATCATGTGCACTTTGGCAGTGACAAGGTCCATCTTCAGATTGCAGGGATGCTCATTTTCCAAAAGCAAAATGGAAAATATCCCCCATTAAACAGCAGTAGTTCAAGCTTTTGCACAGAGGTCTGAGAAGCTGAATTGCGCTGCCTCCATAACAAAGCATGAGCAATATTTCCCCACCTGCAAGCCAAGAGTTTAAACAAAGAGTTTCAAACAAATATAACTTTCCGGGGATGGGGGGAAGGGCATTTGTCTAGAATACATCAATTTAGAAGTTTTGTGAATAGTCATCTGTGGATGAGACAGCCATCCTCAGGAAATCCGAGCAACAGCTCTTTTCTGGCTGCCACAATGCAGCTCCCACTGCTGAGGGAAAGGAACCCAGCCACCCCTGGGCACACAATTTGCTGCCCAGTCCCAGGGCACTCGTCTGGGTGAGCACATCTCTGTGCCCGAGGGCATGTGCCAGGTTTCAGACACGAACACAGTCATGCCATCCTGCACTGCTCTGAAAAGAGTCAGCCCAGGTAATGGCTGATGGTTTTGCTGCTCTCCACCTACAGCCACTGCTCCACAGGTGTCCCAGGCTCAGCTTCACTCCGCTTACAGCCCTCAGCAGCAGCACAAAACCTTCCCACACCTCTGCCCTGGTCACAGTCGCTCCTTCCCTCTCCTAATCCAAGGTTGCAGACTAGGGCACAGCTCACCCACACTCTACCTGCCATACTTTCTAATGTACAAATCGTTTATTCACTTCCACTTTCATGTTTTGAGTAGGTAACATTATTTTTGTTACTCTGCTAGGAATTATTCTTTTTTTGAGAGGATTTTTCAGGGCCACATTTCCCACTGTCATTGCCTACATCTGGATTAATAAATTCAAGGTGCCAGGGACTGAAATTTGCCATGATGTTAAATGCCCAGAAAGGTCTCAGCACGCTTTTGGACAACACCAACTAATACTGCCCCAAACAATTCCTAGGCATAGTACCTAGTTAATACCAAATAATTATCAACCCTAACAGGAGGTTGAACACAATCCTCCCTCTTTTGAAGGCTCAGATGTTTCACTGTTACAGAGGTGACTGGACCAGGCAGATGTATCAGTACCAGGAATAAATTCAGAAGTATAGATTTGACATTCATTGAGCTCATCCCAGGGGTAGCTGACACTGCTCTGGCTGCCTTTGGCATTCCCCCCGTCATGCTGATGGCTGAGCTTATCCTGCTAGCAGAGGCAGACTTTTCTCTAGCTGCCCTTTCTAAAATGTTGTGAATATTTATAAATATATGAAACCAGAAGTTACTAAAACACAGAAGAGAAACTGGGTTCAGCTTGGTTTAAGTGTTTAGATGAGGGAACACAAAGAAAGAAGCTAGGAGCTGTGAAAGTGGAGGAGGTTCTTGAGGGGATGCTGTATGAGGAGTGGCTGAGGACACCTGTTCTGTTTATCTGGAGTAGACTGAGGTGACAACACATTGAAATGTACAACTTCTTTGTGAGAGGAAGAGGAGGGGCAGACACTGCTCTGTGGTGATCCGTGACAGGAACCGAGGGAACCGTCTGAAGTTGAGTCAGGGGAGGTTTAGGTTGTATATGAGAAAAACCACCAGATTTATGAAAAAAACAGAGGGTAATTGGGCACTGGAATGGGCTCCCCAGAAGTGGGCACAGCACCCAGCCTGACAGAGCTCCAGAAGGGTTTGGACAATGCTCGCAGGCACATGGTGTGACTCTTGGAATGTCCTGTACAGGACCAGCAGCTGGACTTTGATGACCCTTGTGTATTCCTTCCAACTGAGAATATTCTGTGATTCTGTGATGATAATCCGAGTGAGCTCAGCATAGTGAGAGCCAATTGTGTGTATGTGGAAGGTTTCCGAGCACAAGCCGGGCTGTATCGGCACACAGCAAACACCACCCATGCCAGAGCCCACGGGCTCAGCCCGGGCACAGCGCTGGGAACACGGCACTGGTGAGGCTGCACCTCGAGTGCTGGGTCCAATTCTGGGCCCCGCAGTTCTGGACGGACATTGAGGAGCTGGAGCAGGTCCAGAGAAGGGAACGGAGCTGAAGAAAGGTCTGGAGCACAAGTCCTGAGAGGAGCAGGTGAGATGGGGGAGGCTCAGTTGTGTCACTCTCCACAGCTGTGACAAGAGAGGTCGGGGCCGGGCTCTGCTCCCAGGTAACAAATGGAAAGACAAGAGGACATGGCCTCAAGTTGCGCCAGGGAAGGTTTAGGTTGGACATTAGGAAGAATTGCTTCGCAGAAAGGGTGATTAGACATCGGAATGGGCTGCTCAGGGAGGCGGTGCAGTCACCATCCCTGAAGATGTTCAAGGAAAGACTGAACGCGCCTGTGATGCCCCGGTCTGGCTGACCCGGTGGTGTCCGGCCACAGGTCTGACAGCGCGGTCCGAGAAGCCTTTCCCAAAGCGATCGATTCAGCAATTCCGTGCGTCCCTCACCGCCCCTCTGGGGTTCCCGCCCCGCGGCCCGCCCCGCTCCGCCCGCCGCTCGACATGGCCGCCGCGCTGGGGAGGCTGCTCCGCGCCGCGGTGAGTGAGGGCCCGCCCGCGGGCCTGCCCGCCCGGCCCGGCCCGGCCCTGCCCCGCCGCCCTCACCCTCCCTGTCCCTCCTGTCCCCGCAGGTGCCCGTGGCTGCCGCCGCCGGGAGGAGGGGGACGGCACGGCCCCTGGCCTGCACCTGCCGCCCCTTCAGCCTCGGTAAGTGCGGGAGGGCGGGCGGGGGACGCGCCCCGGCAGCGCCCCCGGGCCCGGCCCGCAGCTCTGCTTTCTCCCTTCCGCAGGCTCCTCGCGGTTCGCCGCGGCGGTGACCCAGCACGCCCCGTCCTTCAAGGGAACGGCCGTGGTTAACGGAGAGTTCAAGGAGCTGAGCCTAAATGATTTCAAGGGGAAATACCTGGTTCTCTTCTTCTACCCCCTGGACTTGTGAGTGCGGGTTTCTCCCCTTGCCTGTGGGCCTTCTGCCCTGCTGAAGGTCATCATAAGCGCTGCAGGTCGTTCTGGTTTTGCCCGATTTGGGCCACTCTTGCAGGGCAGATGTGGCTGTTTCTAGAGCGTGAGTGATAAGATTGGGAGCACACGGCCATTGTGTGTTAAAGCAGTGGATAGGGTGGCTGAAAAGCATCTTTTAGTTGCAGGGACTGAATCAGGAGCTGGCTGTGGTTCCTGTTACAGTCACATCCCAGGGATAAGAGCATTGCCGTGCAGTTTGCAGCTGCCTTGGAGACTCTGTCCTTGAAGCAGCAAGGCAAGCAGAACTGCAACCGCATGGCAAAACATGACAGGATGGGGGGTCAGTCTGCTCAGAAGCTTTGAATTGCCAAGAGCATCCTAGTGCATGTGGGCACATGGAGAAGGATTTAACCTGCAGACCTTTCTGCTGTAGTTTCAAAAAACTCTGTCCAGAGAGTCTCTAGCAAAGACAGTTTTTCCATCTTTGTAAGGAATTTGTCTAAAATTCAGAGATGGTAACTGGTGTGCTAACTCTGTGGCTGTTGGTTTGAGACTGAAACTAATCTTGAGTAGGAAACATGGCTAAAATTAACAGTCTAAAGAAAACACTCTGCTGCATTCATGCCTAGAAACACACATGAGAGTCTTCTCTAGAGAAGACAGCAGAATTATTACAGCCTGATCTGTCTTCCCACCAGCACCTTTGTCTGCCCCACGGAAATTGTGGCTTTCAGCAACAAAGCAAATGAATTTCGTGACGTGAACTGTGAAGTGGTGGCTGTTTCAGTGGACTCTCATTTTACTCATCTGGCCTGGATAAACACACCACGGAAGGTACGAATCGAATATCTTTTTAGGGCTTTCTCCGTTGGTTTGGTTTATTTTCACAAGAGCTCCAGAGTAGAAGAGTTGAATAAATAAGTATGCCAATGCTGATTTTTAATATAATTTTTAATATATATTTTAGTATAATTGAGTTCCTCAAGTCATATGCAATCAACTTTCACATTTAATGACATAATTCTGACATCTGTCTTTTGTTTTCTTTCTCTTTTTCTTAATTATTTGGTTTGAGTATTTAACTTGTTTTGCTATGATGATAGCCTTGTTGATAACATTGTATCCTTTTACATTTATCTCAAAAGACAAATGTTCAGTTTACATATCACCGTCCTAAGATGCCTGTGACAGCTGATAATGCACAAAAACTATCAACGAAAAAGAGCAGCAGCTGTTCAGTCATTACTGTGAACAAGCACCCAACAGCGGTGGCTTCAGGATGGAAGCAGAAGAATCACCAGTTTCACCTTTTTTAACAGAAAGGGTTCTGTTCTTGCAGTACAACTGGAGGTTTTGGCTTAGTTTAGGAAAGGAAAGTGATGAAGACAGCCTTTTACTGGAGAGGAGCCTCTTTCAGATGTATTTAAAAATACCTGCTTTTGACAACATAAAGCATCTCCCTGGTTTAGGTAGCTGTAGAGAACCACAGGTGTCCCAGGAAGGTGCAGAAGCACCTGTGCCATCCGTCCCAGCCTGTGTGGACAGTGTGCAGGAGTGCTGCAGGCTGGGCACCACTGGAACACACAGGGGAGGGAGGAGAGTTTGCTGGATTTAACACACCTTGGCTGAGCCTGTCAAAGAGTATTTCTTTTCTGCATGCTTTGTTCAAAGCTCAGCAGTGTGACTGTGGCCTGATTTCACAGCTTTATCCCAAAGGTGTTCAGGGTATGTCAGTGGTGCACATAGTATTTTACAGATGCACAGGCTATTCTGAGTTGGAAGGGACCCACAAAGATCATGGAGCCCAACTCAAAACACCCTTTCCACAGGGTGGAAATAATTCCATGGTGGCACAGGCAGGAAACTGACACCCAGAAGAGGTGAAGCCTTGGTTTCTCTGACATCTGTGCTCAAAGCTCTCTGTAGGGAACTCTGTTGCAGACAAGTGTTTGCAGGATCAGGGTCTGAGTGGCTGAGATTACACAGTGATTCACTGATGATGCCAAGAATAGCAAAGCTAACAAACTCCAGCCTTGTTTCAAGGTTAGAGAGCTTATCTCTCTTGCAAACTCAGTATGTGGCAGAACTGAAAGAAATCTTGTTTGACTCTTCAAATAGTATTTAAATTGATTTGTGAGAGGCAAAACTAAAAAAAATGTGTGCACTGAGTAGAGCAGCAGAACTCTGACATACCTGGTGTGCTGGTAGGAGCATTGTGTTTGGAGTCATAGAATTGCTGAGGTTGGAAAAGACCTCTAGGATCATGAAGTCCAACTCACCACCGCCACCATCACCATGTTCAACACTAACCAGGTCTTCAAGTGCCACATCCACATGTTTTTTTTCCCCACGCCCTGGGAAGCCTGTTCCAGTACCTGACAATCCTTTCTGTGAAGAAATTTTTGATAGTATTTGACATAGACCTCACCTGGTGCAATTTGAGGCTATTTTCTCTTGTCCTGTCCTATGTTACCTGTGAGAAGAGGCTTACTCCCACCTGGCTACACCCACTTTTAGGTAGTTGTAGAGAGTGATAAAGGTCACCCCTGAGCCTCCTTTTCTCCAGGTTAAATATCCTCAGCTCCCCTATTGTTCCTCATCAGACATGTGCTCCAAAGTTCGTTCACAGGTTTGTTTCCCTTCCCTCTGCACCATGGTCCTCCTATTTAATTCTGACCATGTAAATATGCAGTAGAAATTCTTCTATTCAAAGCTCCTGAATAGGGCACAAAGGAAATTTTCCTGGAAATTTATGGCTGTTGTCATTGGTAGCCTCTTACCACCAAAATAAGTAATTCTAAAATGCTCAGTGCAAAAGAAATCTTTGCTTTCTAAAGAAACAAACTGTTCTTGAATACTTTAAAGCAAACAGACAAAGTAAACCCAAGCAACACCGCACACAGTTGGTTCCTTTCATGGAGCAGATGCCGTGGTTGTGTTTTGTTGTTACTGTGCCCTGAAGAACAGGGAATCCAGCAGCTCAGGAAGGATGATCCTATGGAGCTTTTTGTAACCAAGTGAAACCTTCCTCTGTTCTCTAGAGCGGTGGTTTGGGCAAAATGAATATTCCAATTCTGTCAGACCTCACGAAACAGATCTCCCGTGATTATGGGGTGCTGCTGGAAGGACCTGGCATAGCACTGAGGTGAGGCTCAACTGCAGGTAGCTGTGCTGTGACGCAACCCAGTCTAACCAACATACAGCCCACTGTCCCTCCTGTGGGGAAATGGTGTCAGGTGAAGGCTCTGACATGTCTTCTGCTGCAGTAGGGTGGCTGAATCCCACCCTAGGAAAAGGGCAACTGGCCATTCTGGCCATGAAGCTGAGAAGGGCTTCAGGCTGAAAGTGTGTGAAGGAAAAGCCAGCTTTTCTGCTCTGAGAGATGGGGAGAACTCCGTATCACTAAGGAAAAAGAGCAGCACAAAAGGGCAATTTCTGATAACTGTTTTCCATAGTAGTCCTGAGTGGATTGGGTAGGAGTCTTCTGGAGGCCTTTAGTTCCTGATCTCTTTGGATCAGGAGCTTTTGACTCTTTGATTTGCTTACTGACAGATTAAGTAAATGAGTAAGCTAAGATTGGGACTTTGGTTTTCACATGTGCATGTATGCAGTGGGATTTAATTTAGTGGCATAATGCACAAGCAGCTCTTCACTCAGTACCTACAGATTTGACCAAAAAGACTCATGTCTTTTGGGATGCCAGCTTTCAGTTTTGAAGTACAGGTGGAACATGTTCTCCCTTTGCTATGTCTGCCTGGATTGAATAGTCTCTATGCATAGTTTGTAATTTCACAGTACCATAGCAGTGCATCACTTTGCTAACAAACAAGATACCAAATGCTGTCATTCTGCTCCTGATGCATGTAACTAGGAGTAACAGCCTTGCTGAAATTGTGCATCCAGTTCCTTGTGTTTGGCCTTGGAACATGATTTGCCTTCCCTAAACTCCTGCTCCATTGCAGAGGTCTGTTCATCATTGACCCAAACGGGGTCATCAAGCACCTGAGTGTTAACGACCTGCCCGTGGGGCGCAGCGTGGAGGAGACGCTGCGCCTGGTGAAGGCTTTCCAGTTCGTGGAGACACACGGAGAGGTGTGCCCAGCTAACTGGACTCCAGACTCCCCAACGGTGAGTGCCTGCTCAGTGCTAAATATAATCCTCCTAAAGATAGGCACTGGCCTGTTTCTGCTTGTCTGAAGGGCTGGCATCCACTCGGATGTGAGGTGTTTGACTGAATCTCTGCCTGTTTAAACACAAAGCTTTTACTGGTTGGGCCAATTTAGTTTGTTTGTCTGATACTAAGTGTGGGATTTCTGTGAAGAAAGCTACTGGTTTCCTTTCAGGAGATGCAAATTCTGTTCAAAACTCCAGATTTGACTTGGACTCTGCATTAACCGAGTTCAGATTTTTTTAACTTATTTAATGCATCGTAATTTAACAGGAAAAATGTGGTTTATCCTTAAAATTTTCAAGTAGGAGTTGTGCATGATCTAGGCTTTTGTCTTTCAACCAAGTGCAGAAACAGAACTAGATTACTGTTTCTACAAAGTATGCATGGATTTTCTTGGATAAAGTGTCAAATTGTAATTTTTTATTGTATCTATACCAAGTAATAACTAAACTTTATTTTTTTGACAGATCAAACCAAGCCCAGAAGGTTCCAAAGAATATTTTGAAAAAGTGCATAAATAAACACTCAAATATGTGGACAAAACTCTTACTTTTGTCCACTGAAGACATTAGGAAAACTGCTGTGATTGTAAAAATTAATAATAAAAATAAAATTTCTCATTTTCTCATGTTTAAGAAGAAATTAAATTCTGAGATATTTACTGACTCCCTTGTCTTGCTTTAAAAGGGTAAAACTAAGGCTTTCCTCCTGTCTTCTGCAACTTCAGTTTCATGGATTTCTGTGACCATTAATCATCTTCCTGAATGTGATAAGTACTCAAGTTACAATTGCCTTCCACTGGCTTTTCCCTTTAACTGATTTTGGACCAGAAAATGTCCTGCATTTAGTTTTCTCACACAACATAAAATTCTGTCCAAAAAAAAATTAAAAATTTGAAGAAATAAAAGGATAGAATTTTGATACATGGTTTGTTTTTAATGAATTTTACAGAGGAAGAGATGAATGTAACAAGTAAAAATAATTTAAAAATCATTAGTTTTGTGTGTAAATGCACTAAAACATGGAATGAATGTAAATATGTGCCATTTCAAGAAAAAAAAAAGATGCAGTGCAGCTACTCAGGAGCACTAACAAGCATGACCTTTACTTTGGTTTGGTAAAAACTTGAACCCCCACAGTGCACTTACTGGAGTTTAATGGCAAGTTTCTTTTCACTTGAATTTGCTTGACTCTTGTACTGCTTCAAACTGATGTAGCATTGCTCTAGCTATAATAAAATAATCTTAACGTGGCCTAGCAGCAGGTGTGGTGCTTTGCTTTTCTTTCCCTTTCCCCCTAAGCCCCGTTTCTCTGTTTTGAAGGAACTGGATGTGTTTGTTCATTGCCTCGGGAGCTCTGTCCCACACCTTTGTTCACAGCAGTTCACAGCTGCCCCTGGACACAAAGTCGTGGTGTGAAAAACGAGGTTCACATAATTTTTATAGAATTTAGAAGTTTAATAAAAAAGACAATTAGGAGAAAAAAATAAAGTATACAAATACGGCCGGGTGTCTCTGCATTCAGCCAAGAGAGCACACCTTACTAACAAAGGATTGTCCCTTAAAAACAGAACCCTGCTCCATATCCATAAATTCTCATACATATTCATACATTCTTCTTAGGATCTTTGGTGTTCTTCTGTTTAGTTTTCTCTTGCCCCCTTCCCAATAGATCAGTCTTCTTGGTGCCATTGAGATTTACATTCCCTGATACCAGAAATGCAATAAATTCCTCCCCCAGAGTTCTGGTCACTGCTGTCTTCATCTGGATAAGGTAGTTTACAAATGCAGGAGTTCTCTAGCTATTTTTTTTCCTCAGTCTTTGGGTTATACAAAAAAAAGCAGTTTTTATTTTAATACTATGCCATAGCCTAACATATATGTATTATACTACCATTTCTAAATTTCATCAGTAACAGAAATAAAGAAAACTATATTAATACAACAAAATTTCTCATACACATAACATTCATTTTAATATTTGCGAAAAGCCAACAATATAAAATGTATCTATAACAGTGGGGAGACTGCACAGATCAATACAACACTCACTGGGTTTCTGTTTTTCATCTTCTGTCCCTCTAAGCGAAGCAGCACAAGGTGGCCGAGTCCTAAGTTAGCTTTATAATGGGGATCAATGCTCCAATGTAACAAACGATTAAAAAAATGAGCCTGAAGTGTTGCCGTGCCTGCTGCTGCTCCAGGTCCCACTACTTGGAAATCTTTTCAGTCCCGCTGTTTGGTTGTTTTGTGAAATATAACCGTGGAATTTTTCCCAATAAGCCTGGTTTTTGCCGCACCTCGAGTGGCCGGTCTGTGCCTGCGGGGCTGGGACACCCCGACCTTCACCTGGCCGGGCTTCTCCCTCAGCCGTCCGCAGCCCGGCTCCCCGGCTCTGCCATCCCGGGGGAGGAAAGGGAAAAGGCGATAGAGCCTTGCCTTCCCGCGGGAGGAAAGGGAAAAGGCCATAGAGCCTTGCCTTCCCGCGGGAGGAAAGGGAAAAGGCGATAGAGCCTTGCCTTCCCGCGGGAGGCCGCTGGAAAGGGAAAAGGCGGTGGGGCCCGTCCCCCTCCATGCGCTGCCGGCAGCGGGGCCCCGGCGCGGCGGCTCCGTGCCCGGGCGGAGCGTGCGGCAGCGGACCCGGCCCGGCCGCGCTTCCGGCGCCGCGGCTCCATGGACGCCAAGCTGTGCTTCTGGAGGGCCGAGGGGCAGGTGGGGAGCGCGGGCCGCGGTGTGGGGACGGGCCGCGCTTAGGCACGGTCCGAAATAACGCCTCGTCTCTCTCAAACGTGTCTCCCTCAGTCTTTCTTCCAGAGGTTTCTCCTCTGGTCGGACGCCTTGGATCCGCTGCTGCTCCTCAAGTCCACCGTGAGTACCGCGCGGGGAGGGTCGAGGTGAGCGAGGGGATTGTGGATTTGCCGGGCTGTGGAGCGGGGTCACTGCAGGGCTGCTGAGGAGAGGAAATACGTGAGGAATTTAGCAGCAAATGTAATGTTCCGGTGCCTGAAGGGGCTGCAAGAGAGCTGGGGAGATGCTTTGGACAAGGACACGGGGTGATAGGACAAGGGGGAATGGCTTTAAACTGACAGAGAGGAAGTTTAGATGATATAGCAGAAAGAAATTTGTTCCTGTGTGGGTGGGCAGGCCCTGGCACAGGTGCCCAGAGCAGCTGTGGCTGCCCCTGGATCCCTGGCAGTGCCCAAGGCCGGGTTGGACGGGGTTTGGGAAGGTGTCCCTGCCCTGGCAGGGGTGGCACTGGGTGGGATTCAAGGTCCCTCCCAACCCGAAGCGTTCCACAAATATACAATAAACAGAAATACTCGTGTGTGCACTTCTATATCTGATCACACAAACCAAGGGACATTCCTAGGCACAACCATCTCAGCAGCCCTGCTCAGACCATGGCTGCTGTACCAGCAGTTGAATTATCCCAATAATTTAAAATTTAAAAGTTTCTATGATTGTGAATTCATTGTGTCTAGGTGTGTTCTTGCTTTCACTGCTCAGGTGAGGGAGAGGTGCATCATTAGCTTTTAGGTTTGTATTTGCAGTGTTTTATAGCTGATATATTGCATCCAGAATATTGAAATCTGAGGGAGTTTTGTTTGTTTTGTTTTTTTTTTTCTCAAATACAGAATGAAATACAAAGAACCAGGTTATTAATACAAAACAATGAGAAGACCCTAAGTGAGCCCATACAGAATAATCAGGTATTTTGGACTTCAGTAAAGTCTTAACATAAGTGTTTAGCCATATTTAATTGTTGTTTTATGTTTTAAAATACCTACTAGTTTTAACTTTTTAAAATTAACCTTCTGTTCTGCCTTAGTGTGTGCTTAGTGTGTTACACAGCCCATGGGATGTGAGTGCTTTATATTCAACAGGAGAGGCATTTTAGAGGAAAATATAATTAAAGGGATGTATAAATATGTATACTTTGTATAAAAGGAAGTGATGAGAAAAAGACATAGAATAAATTTAGAAAGAAGATTTTACCCAGCCTCTTAAGAAATTCAATTACTAACCTAATTTTCCAACTGTTGTAGACTAAACAAGCCTTCTTGCTAAGCCTGGTAAGTTTACAAAACATTTGGATGAATTTTTTTTTCCCTTATTCAAGTATGGCAAAGATGTTCTAATTTGCTTTTTTTTTTTTTTAAGTCCAGCATACATCCTGATACAGACAAGATAATTCCTGTTTTGTTTAGACCTCCTGGTAGGTTCACTTACGTGAAATTTTATTTGTGTGATTGAAGCATCAGGGGGAATAGCTCCTGGTAAATAGTTGCTGTGACACCACAGTGGCACTCTCCATATAGAAAAGCAAGCAGATTCTTCTGTTAGTTGCATTGTTATATGTGTTAAATATTTTTTTATTTTTTCCTATGCTCCTGTTGAGGAATTTCTCCCTGGGATAATCTTCTCATGTAGATGGAAACACTGATTAGTCTCTGCTTCTTGTTGCTGCAGAATGAGTTCCCAAATCCCTCCACATTTAAGTGTCTGCTATAATTTAAGTATTTCCCTTGATGGCTGTGGCTGCTGGATGAATTTACTTTCTGGTGACAGATCAAGTGTGCTTAGGGTTTTTTTAAGCAGCACAGATTGTTAATGAGATACAACCATACTGAGGCTATTTACTCATTATCTCCTGTGACCACTCATAACTGTGGCAGCTTTTGTTATACCTCTCTTTTTGAACAGAGAGCTGAACTTGTGTTCAGTTATTTGCTTTCCAAGCAGCCCTGGTGAGGGGAGCTCATGAGGGCTCCTTTTGGCTGTGAAATCTGGGATTGTGGCTTCTTAAGTGAGGAGTGAGAGATAAAGCTTAGGGTTGGAGTTAATGGTGATGCTGGGGTTTGTGGGCAGGTTTTTGCTTGGAGATGGAAGTAGACAGGGGAAGTTAGGGGAAATTTCTGCTCAAGACCATCCATCTGCACTCACAGACGTTAATTTTACTGAAATAAAGTTTTCTTTCTTTTTAGCTTTCATGCCCATAACTCTTCCCTTGGTGAGTAATCATGACAGATGCCAGTGTGCATCCAGCAAGTCTCCCATTTTCCATAGCCAGAGGGTGGAGGGAGGGAATAGAAGTTTTGGGGCTCTACTGTAGCTTCAGCACAAGCTGTTTGAAAGATATCTGTTTTATGGGAAGTGCTGAGTAACCTGGAAATCGAGGCCTGAGAGAATCTTCCTGAAGTCCAAAGCTGTTAGTTACCCTTCTCCAGCAGCATTCCAAGAGATTGTTCATGTGTGAAGGACAGCTTTCTGATGCAAGGTGAGATCACTCAGCAATGAGAGCAAGGCCTGGGTTTGGTCTGTTCAGCCTCAAAAATCTGGAACTGCAGTGGGAAGGAGTTGGAGCCTTACATTCTGTGTCTCAGATCCAGAATATGATTTTTTTCTTATGTAGATGGTGCATTTGCAAGTAGGAAATGGTGTTGTCAGTAAATTATCAAAGATATAAAAGTGAACTCTTGTTATTGTGCTCAAAAAATGGCACCATGTGGTTTCATAAAATTTGTAGCTGTAATTATGTGCATATTTATTTGTTTAGATTCTTTGGGTTTGGGCTTGGCCTATGAGTGCACATCCTTAGATATGTCATTCCATACAGACATTACAGCATGAACTTACATGGCACTGCTAGAAAGTACAATGAAAGTCTTGATGGCTGTTAAATTGATGGCTGTTAAATTCATTAATAGCAGAAATAAAATGAGTAGAAATACTTTTATATTTGCAGTTTAATGCACTCTTATAGATATTATTAGAGTCAGTGTTTGCATTAATAATAAAGATGGTTGATCCACTAATATTAAATGAATTACTGATCCTTCTCTGAGGCTTTGGAGATTCTCAGCCTTTCTCTTATTCAATATTTTTATTCTTATCTTGATTGACTCTGTTTTTTGAAAGTGTTCCACACCTTGAGCGTGATACCTCAAGAATGGTTGTGGTTTATTAAAACTGAAGTTCTTATTCACTGTCTGAATTTGAGAAGAAGATTGGAATTAACTCCTAAAATCTTTGGTTTTAGATCTAAGTTTGTATTCATATCCCCAGCAAAACCAATCTTTTTCTCAATCATTTCTTTAATTACACTTTTGCTACCTTAGTTATTTTATTTGCATCTATTTAAGCTTCACTGGCACAAATGCATTTTTCTTTTGGGTAAGAAAGCATCTTGCTGTGATATTCTTGCACATAATGTTTTACCACTATCTGTCTGTGTTTTATACCTGTCTGTGTGCTTTCTATTGAATAGAAAAATGAGCATGTCACCTCTGTAACATGAGACTGTGATAGCCTAGAACCAAGGCTGATGGCTCTGGGCACCAGCTGGAGCCTTTGACACTGCTGCCAGTGGTTCCCCAGCAGTTCTACTGGTGCTCCTGCACCAAAAACCTTTACACTCTTCAAACCTCATTTTCTTATGTATTTTTCCTCTTAGGTCATTGTTTCATCTGTTCAGAGCCGGGCAAAGCATTCTTTATTTTGGCAGGTAATTGCCTCTTACTTTCTACTTTTACAGGTCATCTAGTCTCAATCCTGAATTCAATTTTTCTTACAATCTCTTGTTTCTGCAGTTTGTGTTTCACACATACACCACAGCATTCACTCTGGTAAATGGAAATGGCACCCCAAAGGCTGAAGTGAGTGTTGATTTTTATTTTTGTTATCATCTTAATTGTGCAAATGCCATTTTGAACTTGATTTGCAAGTGTTTTACAATATACTTATGCAGTTTGTTTTTTCTGTCCTTAGGAATACTCACTTCATCAAAAGCAGATCTTTCTTGGCTTGTTAGCCATTTCCTATTCAGCCTGTGTTGGTGTAAGTATTTGCTCAGTGATTGCTTTCCTAAGAAGATCTCCTGAGAAGGAGTAGGCACTGAGGTAACCACAGTGCCAGATATCCTTCAGGACTGTGCTCTGGTGCTCTACTCTGATGTCTTGCCACAGAACTGTTCAGAATACTTTCTGATTATCTGTCAGCCATTATTTTATGTGGCTTCCCCTGATGCTTCCTCTTGTGTCATTTTCTTTATTGTTTTGCAAGCTTAGCAAACAGGTGGTGAGAGAAACTGGCCAGTGTTTACAAACACAGAGTGAGCCACTGGGGTGTTGTAGCTGATTTTTGATGTGGTGCTGTGGAAGAGATCCAACTCCAAATAAGGGGTGAGATCTGCAAGTACTGGACAGTGTTTGCTCAGATCCCAGGAGCAGCATGGTCATGCAAATACTGCACTGGATGCAGGGAAATAAGTCTTCCAGAAGGGAGCTCACCCTGTGCTCTCTGCTGGAATAGGAATTTGTGGTTTCTGGAGTTTGCTACGTCAAAATGAGCTCATCATGACACTCATCACAAGTGTAGATGTCTCTGTGATGCCTCTCCTTGCCCCCCACATGAAGTGATTTTCATAAGCTTCTGGCAGAAAAATGTGATGGTTTTTGCTTCTTTTAGAGGGCGTTTCACCTCTGCCCACTGCAGGGCAGAACAGCTGGCTAGGGTTGCTCAGGGCTTACAGAAATCTGAGGAGGCAGCCCTGCCCATGGGTCATTGTGGGAGTGCTGCCCTTTGTCTTTCAAAGGAGTCTTAGAGGACCAGCTGGTGTCCTAGACCTTTATTCCTAGATGAAACTTCCTGCAAGTATATTATGGGAATATAGAATTGGGCTGAAACTGCAGAGAATCAGGAAAAATACAGAAGCAAACCAGATTTCCTGTTTGGGGGAGAGAGGAATGTGTGACAAAATGCAGTTGGATAAAATTTCCAAGGAATATTAGTCAGAGGTTATTATTTTCTTTTTTCTGTCCTTGTATTCTCCCTGCTTCTGTCCTCTATGTAATAATGTTGAATGCTTTATTTATCATGTTTTTAAATCTTACCTAAAAGCGTGGTTACGAGCACCTTCTTTAACTAGAGTAGGCGTATATTTTGTTGGAACGTTAAACCAAGGCATTTGTTTATTTTCATAGATGTTAACTACTTACTAAGTCACAGATTTATTTTCCTAATGCTGCACATTTTTTCAATGGAGGGTGCCTGTTTCCTCTCCATGCCTTAGGCTCTCCCTCTTGCCTTCATGAATCGTTATGTGCTGAAGAGCTCATTAATGCAACTTGTCGTCAAAAAACTTCTCCCTGCTCCTCTGTTTGGTGAGTAGAAACAAACTGCATCGTGCAGCTGGCCTGAGGGCCATTTGCCTGTCTGACTGTAGGGTTTTCTTGCTTTTGCACAGTTGTGGTCTCACTGTTTCTTCCCTGGCTGCCTTTACTGGCCCACTCCTTTCTGTGGGAGACAGCTCTCACTGCACAGTCCCCAACCTCACTGGATTCTTGCTGGGTTTAGTTTCAGAGCGGCAGAGCACTCTTGTGCCCTTTGTACACGTACCTGAAAGCACCAGGACAGATCAGGAGGGCAGTAACAGCGGCACTGCCATGACCTGGTGTGGCACATCTGTGACACCAGAGTGCGACATCGCTCTGGGAGTGCAGAAAGTGAGATGTGTTCTAGCAGGGTGTTATTAATCTTGCAAGGAGAGTGGGACTCAGTTCATTACAGTGACAACTCTACTGCCATGGTGAAGTTTCACCAGGACAAGTTTAACTGGTTAATGTCGTTAATTGTGTTTCTATTGCCAAATAGAAAATTTTTGCCTTTCTTAAGGGAAAATTGCTAAAATTAAAATGCATCATCTCCTCTGTTTCAAATTATGTGAGATGCCTACTCAGATCTTTCTGAGGTCTTACATTAGAGGTTTCTCACTTGCTTCCTTTGAAGCAGGTGTTAAATGTACTTCCATTTTCTGAAATGTAGAGGGAAGCCTGAGGGTAATCAATTAATGGTAGTCCAGCATTTGCAAAGTTTCCTCTGGTACACTGATGTCTTTATTGAATAGCCCTACCAAGAGCTATTAAAAAGAGCAATCTCTTATTTCAAGCAAGGTCAGTTTGACAGTCTATGGCCTTCCTTTCAATGCAGGATGCAGCCTTTTCTGAAACTCTGTTCCTTTCAGGATTTTGTCTTCTGTGCTGGATTTTATGCTGAGCAGGACAAAACCTAACCACAGCAGAAATCCCTCCACTTTCTCTTAAGACAAAGCACTCATGGTTTGAGCTGGATAGAAATGATTTTCAAAGCTCTGGATCCATGATGACAAAGCACTTTTTAGGACTGAAGCCTTGCAGTCTCTCTTAAGTTTCAAACAAAGATTCAGATCCCAAATAGATTTTCATGGGGCAGTGTCTTTTGAAGCTGTCAGGTTATTCAGTTGTGAACTATTGAACTGGAAATGTAAAATGCACATCGTTATGAGTGTTACTATTGAGGCAGTCCTTTTGGATCTATTAAAGCAATATCCCCTTTAACCCTGCAGGTTTGACAAGTGCATTTACTGTGTCAGTGGTGAGAAGCCCAGAATTTGAGAATGGGATAGAAGTGATGGACAGGAATGGCAAGGTTATAGGAGTGTCTAAGAAGGCTGGTGAGAAGGTAGGTGAGGGGATGGAGAGCTTTTTTGACTTGCCTTTCATTCCCTGCTAAGAACAGAATGTGATGCTGAGAGTAGATAGGGATATCTTGAATAATGAATCCCACATCAGGTGCTGAATCTTTGGCCAGGCTTGGATTAGGTCTCTGGAACCACATTCCACAACTTTTGTGTCATCAAGGGTTGGCTGCCTCCCCAGACCAATATACTGAGGACCAGAGACACTGGCACAGACATCTCTGTTTTCCCTCATCACCTCCAGAAGGAGATAAAACTCTTGGATCTTCTGATGAGACACTTCCTGTATTGTGGAAACAACTGCATGAGCATAAGGATTTGGGGACAGCTGGAGAGAGAACTTCAGATTTAACACAGGCTAGTTAGGATGCCCAGAAGGTATAACCAATTGTTTGAAATGCAGCACAACTTAGAAAAACAAATCTTAGCAAAATTATGATCATGGCAGGAAAACTCATCAGTAGTTTCATCTTCTTTTTAAGGAATTTAAGGAATTTCTCTGTCATAAGCAGAGTATTTGCCTCTTAATTTCCATTTAAGAAAGAATTCCTCTAAGAGGTGTTATCCCTTATTGCTTTAAACTCCAGAGTGAAAGACAAAAAAGCACTCAGGGAAGCAAGGCAGTGTTTGAAGCTGCCCAGAGCACTCTTTTGACAACACTTGTTTTGCTCTCTCACTGAAGGCTGTTATGGAGACTGCATTGTCCAGAGGGGTCTTGTTTGGGACAACGTTCTTCCTGCCAGAAGTGCTCATGTACTGTGTGCAGAGGTGAGGGGCACTGCAAGAGGCTGGGGGTGCCTGCTCAGTGGTACTCTGGTTTTCAGTCTGGCTGTTAGCATTTGCCAGATTTTTCCTTGGGTTTGCAGTATTGCTTGCCTTGGAGGAAGTGATGATGTGGGAAGTTACTGTTGAACTGCTGTGATTCTTTGAGATCCTTAAGTGAATCTGGTTATGTCTGAACCCATGCTCCAAGGGTTTGCAGGAATGAGGTTTTCCTCTCTGCTCCCATGCAGAAAACATGTATGTGCTTTCCTGGTAGGCTGTTTTCCAGCACCTTCCTACCTCCCTCCAGTTCCCTAACTTAAAATTTGAGTTTCAATTTCTATATCAAGGTTGTTCACAGCACTTAGCTTAGGTTTGCATTTTTGAAGAGGTAATGTGGAACTTGAATTTGCAACTAAAGCCAGATCCCAACTTCCAGATAGTTTTCCACCTATTGTAAAACATGTTCTTGCTTTTCAACATTTAAATCCCTGTATCCTAGGAAGAATACATTGTATGCTTTATGAGGGGATTCTTAGCCTGCCCTGAGCTTTAGGTCATGATCTTTGTCATGTAAATAGTACAGATAGGGATCATCTCTGTCAGGTCGTTTGACGTTGCCTAAATTGATTTCCTGTCAGTTTAAGGGACTCCTGTTACCAGAAGACAAATGCAGATGTAAAACAAAATTTTAAATCTATATGTCAAGTGATAAATTTTTGCACAAGGCAAAATAGGGCTGCCCACAGGAACTAAGTGTGTAAGGAAAGAGGGTAATGCAAGAAAAATCTTAATCAAGGAACTGAGCCACTTTAAAGCACTACTTTCTTTTCTTTTGTCACTTTGATCTTGCTGCTTGTTTTCCTAATCTTGACAGTCTGGGCTTGGAAAATGCTGCAGGCAAGCACAAAACAAAGGGAAAGCACAGGAAGTTAAGAGTAAGAACATAGGAAATGAAGTAAGGAAACATCTTTAGGAACCATAAGCTTAGATTATTACTAATTTCAGTATAATTTCAACCAGTAAAATAGTAGCTAATGCTCTTTGTGTTACTGTCAGGCTAATTTTCAATATACTGACATACTTTTTTCAATGTCTTGGACAGAGCAAGATTCGTTAAAAATCCTCGTGCTTTGGGTTCAGTGAGGATGTTTGTGATTATGTCAGTCCTAGCAGGGATGCTACCAGCCTCATTTAGTATGTTCCCACAGTGTGGGGAGGTAAGTCCTTTCAGATGAATTGGTTTAAGATTATTGTGACATTAAATAAGCCTTTCAGAACTATGGCCAGGAGTCTGAAAGCCATGTATAAAAAAATCAACAGGATTAATGCGGTACATATGAAATGGGGCAGCAGAGAGGCTGCTTGTGAAGGCCCATGTACCAGGCAGAGGCTCACAGGACTTCTGAGGTCTGAGTTGCATTGTGTGTTATTTATATTTACACTTTTCAGTGTAGATTTATCAGACTTTCACAACAGTCTGAAGCAAGCAAGGTCAGGAAAAGTATGTTGAAGATTTAAACCAAGGCTCTTCCAGCACTGCATTCAGTCCTGCAGGAGAAAGGAAAGATGAGAGTTTTTTTTTTTTACAAAGTCAGCACGAGCTCACTGGAGAGGTAAACCTGCTCACATGTGACATCTCTTCACCCTGCCTTGCTGAACTGGGAAGTGTAATCTGTTCCCTGGGAGAGAACAGAATCGTTTCCTGGCAGGTTTTTAATGGAGGATGTAGCTCCTGAACCTTGGGCTTTGGAAAAGGACAAATGAGAGGGGAGCATCTCCGCATTTGTTTCCTCTCTGTGAATATTCTTAGCAAATCACAGACTGGGCTTTTGCAGTTTTCAGTGGTTTCTTTTATTTGCCTAAACTTTCTGGCATTTTTTTTTTTTTAGATTTCCTTATCTCTTATGACAGCAAAGCAAACTGAACATAAATGAGGGGACTTTTGAGGAATTATGTACTGAGATTAGGGATGGCTGATGCCCTTTGGGCTTCCCAGCCCACAGCAGAAGTTCTCCTGTGTGTCACCCAAATATGTTTACAGCAGGATTTGGTGATTTAAAGGTCTTTCCACACCGAAATGATTCTGTGGTTCTATAGTGAACAAAGATAATGCCACTATTTTCAAATAATAAGTATTTCTTCCCATATGTGTGCACATACAGCAAATGTTGGAGGAGAAAAGAAAAAAAACAAAAAAACAAACCCAAACAACAACAAAAAATTCCTCAAATCCCCAGATAAACAAAGAGCCTCAAGTCCCAAATGCAGTTCTTGAATTTGTGCAAAGTGCAATGCAGTAAGAAGGATTTAACATCCATTTACCAATCCATGGTGGTGCTGATTCCCTTTTTTCCTACATTGCAGATAAAGCGAGCAGACCTTGAACCGGAAATTCTGTCATCTACAGAAGAAACAGAGTTCTTCTACAACAGGGGAATCTAGAGCCTGGCTTTTATATATAGATGTGTGCTGTGATCCAAGTGAATTCTGATTGCAGCACTGGCATTTGTGGCTGAATTGTGATTCTGTGGTGGCAAAGGTGCCAGATCCTGTGAATGATGGTGTGGCCTGTAAAGAGGCAGAACTTGGCAACATGGCTTTGCCAGCCCCAGCCTGGTGGCACCTGAAGCTGAAAAGTACTAGAAAAGCACTATAACACAGCCTTTGTCACAACCTGTGTTCTGTGCTTCCTCAGGTGATTGATTCTTAATTAAACGACTGTTGAGTACATAGGTTTGTTCTGCTGCTGCAACTTTTGGTGTGCTTCTTTCCAGGAACCCAGCCAGTGGAGGCTTTGACATCAGTACTCCTGTGGGTAAAGTCCAGCTGGTTCTTATCAGAACACTTTGATGTTTTCAGTGATCTACCAATGCTCATTTTGAGGATGAGACGTGACTGAGGCAGCCCTTGAAGTTATATTGGACAAAGCAACCCTGATGGCAATGGAATATTGGTTTAATTTAGTTGTCTAAAAAGTGTTCTGGAAATGGGTGTCAAACTTGATTACCAATTAGTTCCTGGCTTTCTAAACATCCTTGAAGTAGTTGTGAGGCCTGATGGCCCTTGAGCTTTAGAGCTTGTTTTTTTACACTGAAGTCATGAGGAGATCCCATGTCTTTCTGACCTTGTGGTGGACAACGAGGAATTCCACTTTTGAAGGTTGGCTGTGGTTATCCAAAGAAAGAAAGCAAGTTCTTTTGATATGTAGCGTTATTTTGGTGTGTTGATCAGCGAGGTGATACATTCTGCTGATCCTGTGAAATTATTCAGGGACCCTCAGCTGTCTGGGAAGGGCTGCAGAAAGAGCTTATAGGACACCCTGTGATTGTGACAACATCTTCAGTGATTTTTGAGCCACCTCTCCTACAACCCCTGCCTGTGGTTATGTGAGGTGCTGCTAAGGCTATGTGACAAGGATGGAAATGCATTAAATAATGGAAAATTATTTATGTGAAAGTGATTAGCACAAGTGCAGCCTCCAAAGTGTGCCATAATTTAACTTCCTTAGGGCACAACATGCAGTTCACTGCTCTGCTGTTGCTGGAGGATTGGATTTCTTTTCACAGTGTGAGGGAAGAAATGGTTGCCCAATCCAGTCCATCCTAGAGGAAGAGAGCAGCATAGAGCAAAGTAAGGAAAAATAGCAGGCCTAGGCTCTTGCAACAAGAGATCCCTGCTGTGCTTTTGGCACTCAACAAAAGCAGGAAGTTGGGGACTGAATTTAATTTCTTTGAGTTCTGCCTTTTTTGAGCCTTCCTCTAACAACTTACTGGAGGGAAAGGTCAGACAAGGGAAGAGGAGAAAGGAGCAGCAGCACATCCTAAGGACCTGGAACTGGAGGGGAACATGCTGCAAAGCTGTTCCAGGAAGACCATATGGATACTGTCTGTAATTGGCAGAGTTTGCAGTACTCCACTGGAGAACTGTAGTGAATTTTTATAGGTAAAGGATTGTTTACACCCATTGAACTCTGCAGGCTCACTCAGCCTCTGTGGGTGATGTTCTTCAGAACATGGTAAAATGTCATTGGGGTCAAGAAGATAATTGTGTTGTGTCAGACCAAAGGGTCTGCTGAGCCAAATGTCATCTGCTCATGGTGGGAGGTTAGAACTAGATGATCTTTACGGTCACTTCCAACCCAAACCATTCCATTATTCTACCACAGGGTCAGGTGGAATAGGCTTAAGCCTCAGCCTGCCTCTCTGGGTGAAGTGTTTGTTTTCTTCCAAGCCTTTAATAGCAGAGGCACAGATAACATCCTGAGTGAAATTAGCTAAACATGTTTCTCTGTTCCTATTTCAGTCACATACCAAGGGCAAATCCAGAAGGGGTCTGATTCTACTCTCCATAAACAGTAACTGGCACTACAGTGAAGACCTGCACCTCTCCCCACTCCTTTTTTAAACATAATTTAAGAATGGCTAAAGTAAATGCTATTTACATGAACCACAGTGGGAACAAGTGAAAAAAACCCCAAACCTAAGAGCAGAGCAAAGCCAGCAAATAGAAGAGAATATATTGGTGAACTTTGGATTGTCATGGTAACTAGACAAGCTATAAATTCACTGGCAGCACACTTGGATGTTTTAAGCAAATTGATGTCATTACAACTCCATGAGTAAGGCTTCTGGAATAGGTCTGGTAATAGTTTCTGTTTTTACAGCTGCCCCTTCTCAAACTCCACCAGCTCCTTACTGAATTCTTGAGTTGAAATTTGCCATATTAAACTCAGCTCCTTCAGGATTATCAAATACCAGTTTCCCCAATGTTTCTATTGCCCTAACCAGAATTCTCCAGAAGAGGAGGGCAGGTGCCTGCCATTTATCAGCCTGGTCGAGTCAGCTGCCCCAAATCAGGGCAGGGAAAATATGTTGCTAAAAGGGCCGTGGCATCCTCAGCCTTGAACCAGTCCTTGAGATGAGAACTGCCAGGACCAGACACCTGGTAGTCCAGAGGTACAAGTCAGGGAACAAGACTGGGACAAGCAGCAAAGCCTCACATTTGTAGGACCTGGGAAGAGGAAGCCTTGCCCTTTGTAATGTGGAATAGATTAACCACATACCAGCCCAAGGCAGGTCTGTCTCCTGCCTTAGCTGGCTCTTGTATTAAGTGACAGTGCATTAGTGGTGGAACCAGTTTAAGTTGTGGTGAATGACAACAGATGGAAGCTTTCAGCTTCAAGGAAAACAGAAGTCTTAATACAGCACAAGATGCTGTGCCTCACCCACTCAGCTTCTCATCTTGAAATGTAGGAAAATCCAGTGAGGCTTTCAGGCTCCTTTCATGTAGCTTAAAAAACAGTCAGCCACTCCCATGTGAAGAAATACTGAGATCAAAGCCTTTCTCAGCTGGAGCTGTGTCCTTGCTTTACCCCCAGGCCTGTAACACAGCCATGCTGCTTTTCCCTTTTCCCCACATGCTGGGGGTGGAGGAAGGAAGGATGAAGGCAGGGAGGGAGTCCTGCACTGCAGCTCCTTCCCTGTCAGACAGCAAACACCACACGCTGCAGTGTCACTCAGGAAGGAGCTGTTCCCCAGGCTTTGGAGTGTCCTCCCATTCCACATCACTCAGCAGCTCCGAGGAATGACTTCACCTGCCCAGAGATGCTCTGACTCAAACTCCAGGAGCCAGCTGCCTGGGGCAGGGTGTAAGGCACGATGAGGCAGCTGGGAACTCCCTCCACTGAGCTTTATGGCTTGTTTTTTATCGAGGAATGGAGCTGCTTCAACTGACATCTCACACACCACGAGTAACAAACCCTCAGCAGCCATTTCAGGAGCAGTCAGAGGCTAAATGCAGAAGCAGCCAGGACGTTTAAGAAAGATTCTGTCTCATGTCCCGTGTCAAGTTTTACAAGTTTTCAGGTTACAAAACATTACACTGCTCTCCATTGAACATTTCCCCCTTCACACCATTTCCCCCTTTCCCCCATTTGCCTGCAGGGGAAACAGGGCAGGGCAGCTCATACCAGGAACTAAAACCCCAGGGATGAAAGCAGTAAGTAACCCAATTTACTCAGCAAAATCTCAACTGCAGGGACTGAGTGTTAATCCTGCTCCCCTTTGGAAGCCTCTGCCCTGTTCACTCTTTACCTTCCATTTCTGCAAACATAATGGAGATATTATGGCACAGGAGCCATTCACCATTTTATATTTCTCCAAGAACAGAAAGGTAGTAAGGTGAAAAGGTATGAATAAAATTCCATTTTAAAGGGCCTTTGCTTCTAGGAGGAAGAAAGGATGTCATCTGACTGCAGAAGAGCAACTGCATCCAGAGTCTGCCTGTGTGCCTCCTGGGGAAAGGGAAGTGAGAAAGAAGTAGAAATATTTTCCTGTCCAGACCTTGCATTTTTTTCTATTTTATTTTAAACATTTTTGAAAGGAAACAGTGTCAAAAGTCATTAAGAAAATGCAAGAACATTAAGACAATCCTTTGAACACACTGAAACTGAAGGGGGCCAATAAATCTTGTACAGTGCTGATAAAAATCAGCAATGACAGAAGTGTTTGAACATTTCCAACCTAAAGACCAAACCATAGCTCAATCCCAGTATTGCAAAACTAAGAGCTAAGGCCTGTGGCTCTATGGCCACAACTATTCAAGAATAAATTTACATAAATTAAAGGGTAGACTGTTCAGGAATTTTTTAATAGGCATAAGCATGCTATGAGTCCAGTTCCTTAAGTGCAAAATTGTATTTCATCTGTGTTGCACAAACATCAGGAGATCTAATACAACACTGAAATTTTCAACTGAAATATTTCCAGAACAGAAATCAAAACAGGCATTCAAGGTTTAGTTTGCAGCTGAGCTCCTCTGCTTTGTGTGGTTGTCTCTAGATATGCTTTAAGGCAGTTTGTTAATAAGAAACAATGGGAAATTCTTCTCAGTTACACTCTGGTGTTAAGACAAGCTGGCTGAAGCAGATTCAGGTTCTCCTTGGTGAAAGAATTCCATTTCAGTGGACTTTAAAGTAGGTCCTGAATAGAATTTTCAGCACAGTTTTGCAGCTCTTCTAATCCGACTGTTTTATAGGTCCCAAAATAGAAGCAGCAATATTAAAGAACCATTAACAAAAACCATTAATGGGCAAATGGGGAAAAAAGCTGTGGAGCACTTACAGGGAAACAAAGGCAGTTGCAATATTTTACTCAGAAGTTAAAAAATTACATGCTACTGTGTTCAGACTTCAGACTAAGTGTTTAAAGCAGAATTTTAAACCCCTGAAAATAGGGGATTGTTCTGAAGCACTTTCATTTCCTGACTGTAATAACCACCCCATATATACACAGATGCCACATTCCTTAATCACATTCTAAAATAGATTCCCTTAAGGTATCATACATAGCAAAAGGACACCTCTTTTTCCAACCAATATTGCTTGCACATAGTTATTGATAAGCTCTACCAGTTTCAGAATAGCAAACATCCAATTATTTAACAATATAAATATTGGTTACTAAAGTTTTAATCATAAGTATAAAATCTCTATGTAAAACCACATGCTACAACATATCTGTACAAAGGCCAGGAAAAAGGCTATTTTTTCTTTTAACAAAGTGCTACTGCAGAATTAACTGATTTGTTGTGGACGTTTCTGAACAAATACAGATTGTTTGGCTCAGAGCATTTCCTTACAGACTCTAAATTCTTCTCAGAAGATTGTAAAGCAGTTAGTTTCAGGCTGCTCAGTAAAAAAACAAAACAAAACAAAAAAAACCACCCCAAACCCGTCCCCCCCTCAAAAAAAGAAAACCAAAACCACTCTTGAGTTATGGCTGTGCAACCAAACAAGCAGGTAAATTTTAATTTTCTCTAAACTCTTTCTCAGTTTTCACTATGACTTCAGAAGTTCCCATCTAGATTTAATCTACACAGAGCACCATCAGACAGTACCTGTGTTACAGCTCCAGCCATTCATGAAGCTGCTGCTCTAGCTGTGGCAGCTGGCCATTTGAGCATTCCTGGTGCATAAGGCTTTGACTCATCTTTCATATGGATCAGGAATGAATGGCCAGGTCTCTCCTCAGCTGAGAGCCCCAACAACTTCTTAAATGACTCCAGCTGTAAGGCAGCACTTGTCCATGACCCCCCCTAGGAAGTGCCACTTCAAGCACAGTAATCCTGTGTCTTATCAGAGGCATGGGATGGAGTGAAAGGGGGGAAACCTCTAAGGCAAGAGTCCAAAAGAGGTGCTCAACTCACACCTGAGGTTCAAAATATCCCTTCCTTTTCATACTAAGGCTACCACATCAGATTTTCTCAGACATCCTTTATTCACACCTAGACACTTTCAAGTAGAAAGAGAGAACTTGTCCATTTATTTGGGATTTCCAGGTATCAGGCAGTCCAGAGCAAGAGCAGCATCTGACAGGCTGACATCCCTGGAAGCCCAGCAGGAGCACTCAGAGCAGCTGCATGTTCAGGGTGTCCCTGTGCAGAGATCAGCACAACCCAGCTGTGCAGGGCTCACAGCAGCTGTGTTCCAGACCCCAGGCAGACAAGTTAGAGCTGTCCAGCCTCTGAGATGTGCAGGACAAACAGCCACTACACTGATATCTGCCACAGCCTGGACACACTGGCCTGTGCTACTTGTACATCCATTCACTTTGTGGTGTGAAATACAGGAGCCATAGGTACACTTTTAATAGTTGGGGGGAGATAATAACACCAGGAATGTTCCCAAATATGTCTCCATATGTTCCCAGTCAAGCTCCAATATTCTGCATTACATCATGGTAACTAGGACATTGACTCACACCTTTAGTTTTTCACATAAAATACCAGGTATACCTATCTGGGTGGCAGAGACAATTTTTTCAGAATTGGTCCATAACACTGCAGTGCATCAAAATCAGATTTTGAGCATTTGTTCAGCAGCTGCTAAATGAAAAAGGAAGTTTTCTGTGGCTGGTGGAAATCGCTTTTGTTTCAGGGCCTCAGCATTAAGGGTTGGTTTTTCATTGCCGTCAGAAACTTCAGTAAGTGAGGCTAAAGTAGCCAAGATTTCTTTTGTCTTCAGAGAAATGTCCTTAAGGAACAGAAAAACAAACAACCATGAATATAGTATTATGTATTAAAAGGTTTACACATACACTTAAAATAAAAAATCAATACAGAACAAAAAAAGGAAATAATGATAAATAAATAGCTCATTTAAAATAAAAACCCCATTTATTTTAAGGTAACCTTGTAATAGTTCCTAAGCCTGCTCTCATGCCATACTGGATAAAGGATGCACAACCACTCCTCTCCTGACCCTACTGAGTTACGTGACTAAGTCACTCAGTTGTGAAATGTCTATTATTAGATGGGGGAGGGAGTGATAAAATGCCATCATCATAAAAATCAGGTTTTATACTAAGAAGCCATATTTAGCAGGACCTTTTCAAGGTATTGGTAATAGTAATGATAAAGCATTGAGGAAAATCCATGCTTTGTGGAATAAAACTGGGAAATCAATCTTACAATCAATAGAATTTCTGAACTTTCTTCAGCAATGTAGTTACTCAAGAGATAATATAAATCAAGTAAGTTATCCTTAAGAACCTGCATGATGAATAAAAATGCTCATTTTTAAAAAGGCAGAAGGTAGAAGAGACTGATTCTCAGTGACACTCTTCCTCCTACTCCCTCCTTCTGCCAAGATTTAGCAATAGAAGTTAATTAGATTTAAAAATAAAATATTAACCTTAATGACTTGGCTGTCTGATTTATCTGGATCTTCTGCAGATTGAACAATTAGTTGTCCAATTTCTTTGTGAAGTTTTCCCATTGTCATTGCCTCTGTGTAAGAAAAAAAAAAAAACCCACAAATAAAATCACCTTTTTTGTGACACCTAGAAATGCATATGAATAACACACCAAACTGAAGAATCTTTTCATGACTGCCATTTGAAATCTGTTGGTAAAGGCAATTATCTTGTATCAACAGCCAGTACCTCTGAAGTGGCCCAAAGCAGTGATAAGGAGCAGCAAGATGATAAGCAACACACAAGGATTTCTTTCAAATGATGCCCAGTCTTCAAATATTTAATGATATGTTTTTCTAAAAATTCATGTAATACCTCTCCATTCAGCTGGAAGTCTCTTCCATGTCTAATATGCATGTTATGAAATCTCAGTTGTGCATTTGTTGGAAAACAAAGCACATCTTTCTGAATTCCAACTTTAACCAGTCTTCCAGGGTGGCAATCAAATGAAGACAGAAATTTACATACTGACTTTTCAAAATCTGGATGGAAGAAGGATCAAGATTGTTTGACCTACAGGAAGGCTGAGCAATTACTGTCAACTCTGGAATAAACTAAATCCAAAATATAAACAGCAACCAACCTTTTACTACAGGTGAAACTGTAATTTCACTGTCTGCCAAATTCACATACACGTCATAGAGGTCTGATCTACTGCTCACTTCAGAGTCTGTAAATCCAGCGATGTAACCTAGAGCATGGAATTGAGCAAGATTAGGTTCTTCATAAATAAAATCAAAAATCACAGTCCTAAAGTCTATTCTAACAGTATTTGACACAATATCCACTAGACACAGGAGGTTGTTCTCGATACAATCATTCAACAAGTGTTCAGCAGATGTGTCATTTCCAAGGAGCTTAAAAATTGACTTCTAAAACTGCCTTGAGCATGGATTAGCTGCTAACACTACAGCAATATCACCAAGTTACCAATCCGAAATTTTAAAACTCTTCCTACCTTCCTACTAAAATCACTCATTTCCAACTTTCTCATTACAAAAATCTCCACTCTGGGGCCTCTTGCCACAAAGTCAGTATTAGATTGGAACAGAGGAATAAACACAGCAGATTTTCTTATTTATAGCATGTCAGGTGAGCAAACTTGGAGCAGTTTTTCTCCGTGGAAGATGCTTTGTGAGCTGTAGAAATGTTGAAGGTGAGTAGTCTTCCTGCTCATATTCTACATAAAGAAGCCTCTTAATGGCCACATGATGTGTCACAGTAACCTCTGCATAAAGCAAGGGCCTGGATTATGCATTAAGCACTATGCACACACAGCACTGTGTCACAATGACCAAACTCCAACAGGTGAAGTTTACCTGTGCTTAGGAGCCTAAGATTTCACTGACATCAAAACAGAAGTCTGGGACTTCAAAGTTAGGAATTATAAAAAAACATTCCATTACTAGTGATGTGTGGAAGCTGGGAAAAGTATCTTATCTAAATGAGCTGCTTCTCTAAAACAGGAAGATTTTCAATCCCTCCAATCAAAGCATCAAAAAAGTCTCAAGGCTGCTTTGCATCTGTGATTAGAGATAGACTGATGTGGATCCACCCAAAGCCACCAGATTAACTAATTATCTTCCCACATACTTGTTTAGTTGGTTTGCCCTTTCCAGAGGAAATGATGTTTAGCTTTGATCAGTAGAATTAATAGCAAAATAACCCTTTTTTCCCTCCAAAGTTCCCTGATGCAGAACTTTGCAGCAACAGAAGCTGAAATTGAATTTTCCTGGTATTTTTGATTAATATATTATCACTACCTGTACAAGCTTTTAAGGCTTCCAGTTCCTCCTCATTTAGATGCACATATGAATGAAGAATTGACCAGTCTTGTCGATGCCACACTAAAGCAGGCAAAGTCCTGGGGAGATTATGGTGCAACTTGAGACACAGTGGATTTTTACTTACACTTACTAAAGCTACACAGTAAAAATTGCATGCCATGAAAAAGAACAATTATTACTAGGTCTCATTTGGGGGGGTATATGTGTATATATATATATATGTTATATATATTTATGTATATGAACTGTAAAGATTTCTGCTATCAGTGCAAGCAGAGTTTATCACTCATTCCACCATTAAATTTTTCTGAGTTGAGCCAACATACAGCTAAACCTTAAGAAGGATTAAGCAGAATTTCTATAAACATGTTTAAGATACTTTTTTTTTTTCCCTTAAAATACAGGTTTTTTTCTCTATGAAGGTTCCAAATTTGGTGGACTTCTGGGGGTGGGTGGGAAGGAAGGAATTGATAAAGTACCTGGTAAATTCCTGGATAGCTTCTATTCTAGGATGGTACACTACAATTCTCTTCTTTAACATCAGTGCAGTATATAAAATAACTGTTTCCATTCCAAACTGAGACACTATATCTAGAAAAGAAGGGAAATTATTTTCTAGAAGATACATATGCTGATATCATATTTTTGAAGAATCTTAATAATAACAGCACAGGTAACAGTGTCAGCACAGCTTACTTGAAGCATACATGAAAACAAGATTGTATTTTAGGCTGTAAGCAAGAAATCAGAATAGAGACTCTGGCAGAGATTAACCTTTGATGGAGCCAGCAAGGTAAGCCTTCCGAGCATCAAAGTCCTTGCTGAGGAAGGATCCATTTTCTTCACTTTGGCAGATGCCCTTTGTAAGGACTGCAATGTAACTCTCCATCATTTTAACTGGACTTCCATGCTTCAAGTAGATTCTGTGTGAAAAGGAGAGAATCTGGTATTTTAACTGCATCAGTGCACCAATATTTATATGAAAAATTAAAAATCAGTATCCCAGATAGCAATATTGCTGGCAATAATTCTTATTCTGGACACTTGGCTGAGGTTTTAAATACTAAACTAGAAATCTTCCAACACGCACACGAACATGTCTATCTTGGAATTTAAAATAACCCTATTTTATTTTAGCTTTCTGTTTTATGAATGAAGCAACACAGACTAAGATAGAAACACACCCCAAAGGTGTAGGCAGGTGTCCAGACAAAGGACTCTTTGCAGACTTGGAAGGTGTCTGCTTAATGAAAAAGCAACTACCACAGTAACTCCTGTTATTACATGCACACTATGACTACATAGCTTTTAATCTTTTATCCAAGTATCTTTTGCCATTCTTCTGTACTCTTTGCTAAGTGATGAAAGAAAAATATAAACATGTCCTTGATACTCATTAAAAACCCAAAACTACACAGAAGAAGCACACAGAGAACCTATGCACTGTCTTCCAGGAAGAAGAGAGATGCTGTAACCTATTTTACAGGTTAAGATATTTCAGGAATAGCACTGAAGCTGTCAACTACACATTTTCCATGTCAGCTATAGCACAAAGCTACATCACATTTGAAACTCAATTATTATCATGCTTAGAAGAATCCATTCTAGATTTGAAAGGAAGTACTAGCTGGTAAATCAGCAGAAATGTGATCCACAGTGAATCTAAGTATTTCATCTATCATATCTCAGTCTTTCAGTGCCCTGCAGAATTGGTAAGCTTGAAGACATTCCCAAGTCTGCATTATATATAGTAAGTCCCAAGAGCACAAAAACCTCAGAATTGCATCTAATTAGCTGCAAAATCTCAGGGAATACTCTTGGTATCAGGAACTGGGACTGAACTAACTCAGAAACTGAAGGAAAAGCAAAATAAGAAGCAAAGAGAGAGCATGAGAATGGGGACATGAACGGAAGTGAGTAAACAAGACAAGGAAATGAGGTTTTCTGGTTGGAAGAGGGCTCTCACTTCCCTATAGGAAAAGCAAAACCATCCCCGGGTGCTGTGCTTAGCTCAGAGGAGCTGCAAGCAGCATCTATGAAGATGTTGTGCAGGGATGCAAGTCATTCACTATACACATCTTTGAGTCAGTCTTTGAGCCCAGCACTGACATCTTCCCAAACATTTACACTTTTTAAAAATACATTCTCAGAGAAAATGAGTGTGAGGGTGGTGGTATGTATCTGGTGAAGACACACATTAAAACTCAATGAACATCTGACACTCACCCAACACTTTCTTTATACAACAAGCTCAAATCAAGGACTTTTATCATCTGATTTCATTTGTAGGACTGAGTTTCCAGCAATTTGTTTGAACAAACGCAACACAATGAATTCAACCTTTTGCTTTGGCAAGATCTAAGCATGCACACAGCAGTACCTAAGGCCAGCTTTTATACAGACCTACAGAGGATCCTGGTGAAGGCTGCATACTTCTCTGGGTTGAAGTCTTGGGCAGTCAGCACAATGGAGAAGTGGGTCACCTGCACATGACACAGGGGCAGAAACACACAGAGCTCAGCTAATCACCCCACACAAACAGTGTCACTTTATTTCAAAGACCCAAGTTCCTAACTGCAGGAGTGGCCTGGACAGAGGACTTGTGATGTGCCTCAGCTCTACTACAAACTGTCCTTTGCTTAACCTACAAACAAGAGTTGCTTTCCTCTAATCTCATGAAGTTATTAAAAAACAGAAAGACATTTTTCTTCCCCACAGCAGGCAGGAAACTTCCAGAATTTGTTGCCAAGGGAGGCTGCGGAAGCAGACAGCATGGACATATTTAGAAAGAGACTGGAAAAAATACACAGATAACTGGCCCACAAACAGAACTACACTAGCTTCCTCAATCAAATGATTGTGTGCTGGGACAGCACAAGACTGAAAGTCTGCAGACAACAACCAGGCTTATGTGTCCTCCTGAAAGAGCATCTCCCACTGCAACTATTGAAGACAGCACTGTGACATTTAATTTTATTTTACTTCATAGGAAATATAAACTTGGAGTGAGGAAAGGCAAGCAACATTCTGCTGTGGGCATACAAAATTACCACATTATCTTCCTACTTAACAACATAGCATGAAACATGAAAACTGAACAGACTTAACTGACAGTTTAATGATTTCATAACAGGAAAAAGACAGAAGATACAACTGTATTTGCTGTCTTCCAGTAATCAACGCAGTCGAAAAGGAAGTTCCTACGTAACTCTATCATTTGGGGAAAAAAGGCAGCAGGTTCTATAGGAACAAGATTCTGAACACTATGAAACAAACTTTGTAGAGAGAAAAAAATGCTGAACTTGAAATGCAAATTAACTACAAACAGCAGCATGAAATAGCATTTGTATGTAAACACAAAGAACTGGGTAATGAATATCTCAATCATTCTGTAATTCCATGTCTTGGTGACAAATGAAACATAGACCAGCTGGACACCTGGACAAAGCTGTATCTGTGAGCACACAACACCTTGAATCCCTTCTCTTTCTCACATTTCTCTCCATGGGAAAAGACTGCTGTAACCCACAGAGGAAGCTCTGCAGAAGCCCTCCCTGCATTCTACTGAGACCCTGCCAGGTCATACCTTTTTCAAAGCTGGAGAATCTTGAACTTCTACCGTTGTGATGTAGAACCAAGACCTTTTATACTGGCCAAACACAAACGTATGGAGCAATTTGTTTTCATCTGTAAGGCAGCACTTTCGAAGCAACAGAGTCCTCAGTTCAGCTGTTACGGATGGATAACACCAAACCCACAAAGCATCTCCGTTGGTGTCTTTTTCTATGGTGGAAAGATGTTCACTGTGAGAATGCCAAACAGCAGCAAGGAAGTAAATTGATGGGTTAATCAGGTTTGTTTCCTGGAATCAGATTAAAATTCCACCTTACACTAACCCTAGACATCCAGTTCTGCCACTGCAGTTTAAGCCTTAAGGCAGGAATTCTGATACGAATTTTATTTTTAAAATATTAATACATCTCCATTCTTGACCTGCTTCACGAGGGCAAAGAAGCACCAAGTTTGAATGCACATTCAACATGAGCATGGTATTGAGGAACAAGCACCCGGACCAGCTTATTTATGATTTTCCCTAGTTCTGATTTCGCAACACAAACCTCGGAAGCCGCGAATTTCAGACACTTCGGCCGAGTTATGCACGGCTTAGCTCTGCAACAGGCAGAGCCAGCACCCCCGGCACCGCCCGGGCCCGCGGCCTCAGCGCGCCGGGCCCCGGTACCGCCCCGGCCCGGTCCGGCTCCCCCGGCCCTCACCGATCAGCCCCACGGCCCGTAGCAGCTGCGCCTCCGGCTCTGCCATCTTCGCTCCGCCGCCTTCCGCCCGCCCGGCCCCGCTCCGCCCGCCGGGGCCCGCCCGGCCCTCACGGCGCCGCTCCGCCCGGCCGGGCCCGCCCCCCCGCCATTTACTGAGCGCTCCCGGCGCCTTCTTCCTCCGGGACCCGCCCGCCTGTTCTCCGGCGGCAACGCGGAAAACGGAGAAAACGCTGTGGGAAAAACGTGTCTTTTCTGTTGTCTGCGTCACAGAATGACAGCACAGTTCAGGTTGGAAGGACCACGGAGCTCAGCCGGTGCTCAAGCAGGTTCCCAGAGCATGGTACTCAGGAGCGTGTCCAGACGGCGTTTGGGCATCTCCTGTGAGGGAGACTGCAGACCCTCCGTGGGCAGTGTCCCAGTGAGTGATTACTGCAAAATATAGTTCTTCCTCGTATGCAGGTGGAATTCCGTGTGTGTGCCTGTTGCCTCTTGTCCTATTGCTGGACACCACCGAGCAGAGCCTGGTCCCTCCTCTGACACCTCCCTTCAGATAGTGACAGACATGGATGAGATCCCTGCTCAGTTGTCTCCTCTCCAGGCTGAACAGGTCCAGCTCTCTCAGCCTTTCCCCAAAGCTGAGGAGCTCGGGTGCCATCATCATCTCTGCAGCCCTCTGTAAGTCACAGGGCAGAGTTCATGTGAAATGTTACACAAAAGGAGGGTGGCCCTGCTGGCAACCACCTCCTGAAGTCAGGGCCAGGAGCCATACCCTGAGTAACCCAAAACACAGACATCCCTGTGTTTCTACACAGCCTGGATAAAGGCTGGCTTGTGCCCAAGTGGGGACTGGGTGGTGTGAGGAAGTCATGGAAGAAGAACAGCTATTCCTGAGTAACTCCATGCATCAGCAAGTTTATTGAGAATGTAAGGATCTCATTTGCAAGTTTGGATGAACAGTGGCACCTGAACGTTGGACTCCATGTTCTTAAGGGTCTTTTCCAACCTAAATGATTCTAGGAATACCATGACACTTATTAGAAGAAACTTCTGAAATAACTGGGATTAACTAGAGGAGCATCAGAAGCTGCTAAAAAAATGTGAAGTTCTGAGAGACCTGGCTAGGGAACACCCTAAGGGGCAGCCTGCCATATGATTGTCATCCAGTCATGAAGCACACACATTAAATATACTCAACTACCACATAGGAAGAGACGTGACAAGACAGATAAAAGCTGCTCCGGATACAAAATTGTCTTGATCCCAGCCTGGAGGGCTTTCAGGAACTTGAGAGATCCAAAACCATGGAGTGGGCTGCGCAATAGCAAATCCAGCAGTAAGTACCAGGCAGGGCAGCTGCAGTCCCCATGAGTGGCTGTCACCACTGGCTCCGGTGACATGGGCACAGCTGCCACCCAGACCTCAGGTAGCCACCCGACAGACATAACATTTGATTGACTTATTTATAATTAATTTTATGAACACAAGAAAAGCACTTGATCAGTACCTTAAGTACCTTTGTCATGACTCTACTTAAAGCAGACCATACTAAAATACAGGTTTGTCTTGGTTTAGGAATAGAATTCCCCAATTTAATGCATCCACTGAAACACCCCAGACTACGCACCACTCGCTCACGTCCCTCCCAACGTCCCCCTGCGATAGGATGGAAAATTGGAGGTACAAAAAGGTAAAGATCACGGGTTGGGCTAAAGACTATTTACTAGAAGCATCAATGGAAAAGGAAACGAACAGTAAGAACAATGCTAATACGAGAATGTGCGAGACAGGCGCAGGACTCACGGGGCCCAGCGCCACCCGACTGCGTTCCCCGACAAATCCCCCGTGCCTCCGGTACCGTTTATGGCTGCGGACAAAGGGCTTCGTGGAGCTCGCCCCGCGATCCCATCCCGATCCGCCTCACGGTCCCGATCTCCCCACGTCCCCATCTCACGATCCCTTCAGGGTCCCGATCCCAATCCCCCTCCCGCTTCTTCCGCAATTCCCCCACGACCCGGAATCGGTCCCGCTCCCGTCCCCCGTCCCGGTCCCGCCTGGCGGCCGCGGCCCGGTCCCGGTCCCCTCCCGGCGGTTCGCGCGCGCGCCGGGCGGGGTTTCCGCTTCCGCCGCCGCCGTCAGGGCGCGCGCGGGCCCCTTTCCCTCCCCTTCCCCTGCCGCTCCCTCCCTTTCCGGCCGCGCGTGCCGCCTGGCTGGAGTGAGGAGCCGCCGCCGCCCCGTGAGGAGCCGCCGCCGCCGCCATCATGCCGGTGTACTTCCAGCGGCCCGAGAACGCCCTGAAGCGGGCGAACGGTCAGTGCGGGCCGCGCCCACACTCACGCGGTGCCGGGTCGCCTCCCGCGCCGCTCCCCGGCTCCCGGCCGCGCCCGCCCCGGGACTCCACGGCCGGGCCCGCCCGGGAGAGCCCACCCGGAATCCCATGACGCTGAGCGGAGGCCTCCCGGGAGGGAGCGGGCGGCGCGGCGCCGGCGCGGGGAAAGGGCCGGGGCGGCGCGGCCGCGCCGCATGGCGGAGGGGAGGGAGGCCCGGCGGGCGCGGGGAGAGGGCCCGGCCCCGCCTCCAGCTCCTCTGGGCCCCACGGCCGCCTCCGGGCGAAGGGGGAGCCGGGGCTGGCGCGGCCTCATCCCGCGGGCCTGAGCCCGCCGGCGGCCGGAGCGGCCGGGGTTGGGCATGAGCGGGCCCGACCGCGCTGCCCTGACGGGGTGATCTCAAACCCGGGCTGATCCCGGGCCCTTCTGTCCCCCGTGGGCTTCGTGTGTTGTATCCCGTCCTTCACGTGACTCCGGCCAGAACGCAAATGGTAAAACTCCTTCACTGCCGCGCAGGCTGATAGCACTGGTTTGTCCCTGGAAGACCGACCTAGGGAGTTGTTCAGTTCAGCGCTGTAGCCGACTCTTGCTGACTGCCACATAAAAGCCGGACTGGTTATATTTATCAGCTGGCTCATTTCGGGCCAAACATATGGCTTTGACGTTTCTGGTTTTTATAGTATCCTATTTTAAGCCCCTTAGCAAGACCATTTATACCCTTCATTGTCACAGGGCTGATCGTAAGATGACACATAAAGACATCCACAATTTACAGGTGATGTACGGGTCTTGAAATGACAGCAGAAGAGGCTGTGTGCTCTGGGACTGTGCATTATTCAAGTACTTTGTATTTTAACAAGAAATGTGAAAGTACTGCATGTCCTCAAGATTTTTAATCAAAAATTCATTGTAAAAATCTTTCCCACAATGGTAAAAAGATGACAGATAAAATCAGCTTCAATAAGCATTCAAGGATGAAGATGTGCTGTATCAGTCCTTTCACTGAAAAAGATGCATATACCATAATATATAAACTTTATTTATACTTGCAAATTCTTGGGTAGAGTAAGTGTTACTTGGTGTGCAAGTCCCATTTCTGAAATATTGACTTTAACTGCTCGTTGTTATTGATGCTTTCCTTATATTTAAATTCACATTTCTTACACTGCTGCAAGTCTGCTGAACTGTATTGAAGTGATGGAGTCAAGTTGAACTGAAAGAGATGTTCTCCAGACAGATGATGGCAATCCTGAATTTCAGTGGATTGAATGGAAAGCTTGACCAGCAGTGTCAGGTCTTACAAACTGCAGGGGGCTCAATCTTACTAGAGCTAAGCATAATAAAGGGTGGAAAGTCATACCTAAGGCAGACTATGTGTTGCAGGAAGCAGTTTCGTGTTAAATTGACATTTCAAATGAGGACATTCAGTGCAATTTCCAGAGTTTCAGTGTGTGCTTTATAGGTAAGGCTCAAGTGAGCGTTAGAAGCACTTCATGTTCTCAGTGACTTCAACATACAGAGGTGATGTTTGGAAACATGAAGAGCATGAAGGATTTTAAGTCTATACAGATATGTAAGAAAAGTGTTTTTATAATTGATAAATGTAGGTCAAGGCCAACCCTCAGCTATTGTTAATATTTGGCATTGCTTTGTAGTCAGGGATCTAATGCAACTTTGAGGAGTGTTTTATTGTTGCAGATACTAAGCTTGCTCACTATTAGAGATACTGTAAAGCACGTGACATCTTGGTCACCTCTTGTAATGACATGTTTTCTTGAAACCTGAGTTTAATTCAAGATTTTGGGTTAGCAGTAGGTGAATTGTTCATGTGTATCAGCTGGTTCCTGACCACTCAGTTTCAGTTGCTACTCTGGATACCTGTTAGCATTTTAAGTAGTATAAAAGAACAAAACTAGTAGAAAGTAGCTCTTACAGCTACTTATGGACTCATCTTTACAGTTTGTATGTTACAGATCTGAGTTTCCATAACTTACAGTTCCTACTGTGAAGCATGGTGTTGTGTGCTGTATTTGATTCTTTAGGTTCATTTTGTGCTTTTACTGAAGTGTCTCTTAAATTAGCCTTAATTATTTGACTTACTTGTAGGAACTTGCTTGGCCAGAATTAATTAAAAGTTTCAAAACAACATATATTAATTTTGTGCTTTGTCCAGTGGGTTATCGACCTCTGAGAGCTGTGGTTGGAGTGCCCTGGCATTGTTGCAGGATTAAACTTGTCTTTCAAGTTTATTTTCATTAATGAAGTCTAAAGCTGAACAGTAATTGTCTCAAAAGCAACTCTGAGATAGAATGACAGTGCAAATTATGAGATGGAGGGTAGCTTTGTTAAAATTCCCTTGGTAAGTAAAGTACTGCTAGATACTGTCACACCGTAACTTTGATTATCTTCAGTTGTATCATGGTGCTTTCTCTGGAAAGGAACTTGCTCATCTTCTGCCAGCTCATTATTTACATAAACTGAGCCCTGAATATGAGCTGTTGTGTTCCTTAAATTAAAACCACTCTGCTGCTTTCAATCTAAACCTTTTGCCATGTTTAACTTCAAATTTGAGATTCCATAACTTGTAAGCTATGTCTCATGTCTGAGCCCCTGGAACAGGCCCCTTCTTTAATAGCTTTTGCCATTATTTCTTTAGGGGTGGAGTGCTTTCCAAAGTACTTCATGGGAAGTACCGACTCTACCCCACAGCCTTTAAGAACAGGCTGTACTTGACCTCCCTTATCTTTTAAACCTGTTCGCTTCCCATTCTGTATGTTCATTTCTCCTGCTGTTCTGCAGTGCAGAGTACATTCAGAATAGGGTCTGTGTGGATGTGGGTCGCTGCCTCAGTGTTTCCAGTGGGTGGTTTGCTGTGTTTTGTGTGAGGCAGAATGTGTGGGGTATCAGAGGTGGGAGTTGCTGAGAGCTCCTGTTAATAACAGCAGCTACTTATGGATGATTAAATGGGACACTGGTTTCAGCAGCAAGGCTGATTTAAAAAGTGTCTGACCCTTCAACTGAACTGCAGCAGCTTTTGATGTAACTTCTTTAAACTGAAGTGCTAAGCCACTCAGGAGTTAAAAACAACAGATGAACAGCTTTGCTGTGTGAAGTTTTTTTTCCTTCCTCCACCTGAGAGCAGGACTTTCTCTTTCAGTCGTATTCATGGTGTGTTTTACACCTTGTTGAATGTCCTTGGTAGGTAGCCAAGGCCTTGTACCCACAAGCCTCCTGGTGGGTATTCCTTTTCCTTGATGAATCGAGGATGGTTAAAACTGGATGTGTGCATTCATACACAGTCATGTCTATGAAGTGCTCAGTCATGCCTGGATGGATGGAGAGACCTTTCTACTATTCTGAAATTCCCATGTAAATTTACTGGTCTACATTTGTTTGCCAGTTATGTCATTGAATAACTGGCACTGAGTTGCCAATGTTTTTGATCTGGCCAAGTAAATCAAACCATCAATGCACTTTGGGTAGAATTGATTAAATTCTGAATGTTTCCTGTATTAAGTATAAAACATGCATCTTCTGGTGTGCAACTCTTTTGCTAACTGGGATTTTACTTTCAGAATTTCTTGAGGTTGGCAAAAAGCAGCCTGCCCTTGATGTTCTCTATGATGTTATGAAAAGTAAAAAACACCGAACATGGCAGAAAATCCACGAGCCAATTATGCTGAAGTACTTGGAACTCTGCGTGGATCTGCGCAAGAGTCACCTGGCAAAAGAAGGACTGTACCAGTACAAGAATATTTGCCAGCAGGTATGGCTTTTGATTTTTGATTGTACTTATTTATAGCCGGTATCTGTCAGCTGATATAACCTAAAAGTAACTGATTTCTCAGGAATTAGGATTAATCTGCCTTTTAGATGTTCTTGGGTTTGTAGCAGTTACATTTTAAAAGATTTGTTGCCTATTGTGAGTGGAAACATCTTCCCATTTTTTTTCGCCTTCGGTGTAGGTTAACATCAAATCTTTGGAGGATGTTGTTCGAGCCTATTTAAAATTAGCTGAAGAAAAAACAGAAGCAGCTAAGGAAGAATCCCAGCAGATGGTACTGGACATAGAAGACTTGGATAACATTCAGACTCCAGAAAGGTGTGCAGCCTGTCTTTAAAGTGTAACAATTCACAGAAAGTATCCTTGTTTTCATTCACAAAGCTGAGATATAAATGTGGTAGACTTGAAATGGAATACTAGTGGTGTTCTAGCAGTTTTAAAGGTAGAGATGAAAGCAGGAATTTTACATTGAATGAAATCCTAAGTCTGAGTAAAGAAAGCAGGCACTAAGGAATAGAAAATCTAGGTGTAGTGGGAGTTGAGTCACCACTTTCCAGTGTCTGCTCAGATCTGCCTCTGTAGATGTATTGGAGAGTTTAGGATGGTAAACTGCTCATTACTGGTTGATTTAGAAATGCTGTTAATTATATCAAACCAATTTAGTTCCCATATGTGATAGGCTCCATTTCTTCTGTACATTGTGCATGTACAAACAAAAGAAGTGTTATTTTATACTTGCTTGGTTAAGTGATGAGGTAATAGAAGAAAGGGCATGAAAAGTACATTCAAGAGAGAATTAATAGGATGAGTAATGAGAATGTAGAATGGTGATAGAAATGATAAAAAAATTAGAAGAAATTACTGAATATTTGTCTTGTGTAGGAATAGTGTTGTAGTAGTCAAATAATACTCATAAGGACCTGGAGTAGAAGGCTCTATTTACATGTTAACAACTAAATTCTCTAGTCTAGAAGTTGGTTGTAAAAAAGAAAAGGTGACAGACGTGTCTTGAATAAGGGGGCAGTGCCATTCATGTTTTTTCCAGTGTCTGAAATTGTTACAGAGGAATCCACTAATAGTTAAACAGTGAAGATTGACTGACCTCTCTTTTCCTTGTTCTCCTTTCTATAACAGAGGACTAGAGAATGGATCTTTTCCATCACACTTCTCATCTAAACAAGCACAATTTCCTTAGTGTTTTTTAGGTCCTGTTTTCTAGACTTCTCATGCTTTCCTACTGGATTCACCTCTTGATCTGTTAGAGAAGGCAGTGGTGATGTGTCATGTTTAATAGTGTATGTAGCACCCAAGGATGCAAATTAGAACTGGAAGTGGTGTGGCAGGAAAGAGTTATAAGAGTTGAGACTTTCTATTAAAAACAGTTCAAAAAGAATTTTAAAAATGAAGCCTTAGGGAAGATGGATTTTGTAAGTTTAATATGTTGAGTGGATTGTTCAGCAGAAAGGGATCTTTTGGGACATAGCACTGAATTGGTCTCAGTGTCTTGGGAATGCTTTCACCTGTCTTATATTCCTGTGATGAGGCAATGAAGTTCCACATGCAAGATCATCGTCTCTTACTTCTGATGTATTTAAGCATCTTTTTCATGTCAGAATTTGTAAAGGATTTGAAATGTTAATGTGAGTATTCTGGTTTCTGACGTGTGCGGATCATAACACAGCGCTTGTGTCACATGTCAACACGAAATGAACTCTGGCAGCAGTGCTGGTGACTAAAAGGGAAGTGTCAGCAAGTACTAAAGTGTCTGCATTGGCACTGATACTTGACTCTAACAGAGGTACAGGACACAGCTCCCTGCTAGGAAAGGGAAGGTGAAAATCCTGGAGTGAGTTTCCTTGGAAGGATACAAGCTGCTCATGTCTTACCTCTGGAGCTTGGAGATGTCAGTTGTATATGCAGTGGCCAAAGTTTGAAATGTAAAAGTTTGAAATAATTATCTACATCCCTTAAAGGAAAAGGGAAACTGGTCTGAGGGACCAGTTTGAAAATAAGCAATAGACCATTCAGCAGCAATTAGCTGTTCAGATTTGTCCAGTTTTGTCTTAGAAGCTGGTAAGAAAAATTTATGAGAATTGTAGGGAATAAACCACTTCTCTTTTTTCTCTGTCTTTATCCTGCTGCCCTGACTAAAGCGTTCTTTTGAGTGCTGTAAGTGGAGAAGACACTCAGGATCGTACTGACCGCCTGCTTTTGACACCCTGGGTTAAATTTTTGTGGGAATCCTACAGACAGTGTTTGGATCTTCTCCGAAATAATTCTCGAGTAGAACGCCTGTACCATGACATTGCACAGCAAGGTAGGTGCAAAAGATGGAAACTTGAGCTATAATGATGTGGTGTGTGTCCCCTTTAGGGGAGGGGAGCATCCAAGATTTGTAGATGCTTGTGGTCAAAAGGATCAACAAGAATCAGAGGGTCCTCAAAAGCTTAAAAAGTTTTAGTAGAAAATGATGCATTTGGCATGAAAATCAGTGTATTAGTCCCTGACCTCCCAGTATAAGCACATGGCAGTGGGTTTTGGAGAAAGGGATAGCATGGAAGAAGAGAGGGTTGAATTAAAGAGAAGCTTAGAGAGAAAGAATGGGAGGGAAAAAGAGAGAAATCACCAGTCTTCACTCCAGTGTGGATCCAGCTGATGGGGGTGCCCAGGGTCCTGGGGGTGTACACACACCTGGGCTTGACCTTTTTATAGATCAGTTTCTCACTTGGTATGCAAATCAGTTCTCCTGCTCTGTCTGTTCTTCTGGACCTTTCTGGAAATGGGTTGGAGGGCTTCCAGGGTTTTGGGTGGTCTTGATTCCCCTCTACAGTCCATCCCCTCTTCTTGACCTCTTTCTTGCACTTGTATTGTGCTTATCTCCAGAAGCCAGAACAAGGACTGGTTTTTGAGAACTATGGGATTAATGACAGTGTTTTTGTCTGTCATTTCCAGACGTTTGAAAGCCTCATTTGACTTTACCATATTTAGATGCCTTGGGAATTTTTCCCCCACATTTTACAAAGCCAAAACCTGAATTCGTGCCATTCACAGGATTTTGTGTGCTCTTAGTTCAAACTAAAAGCTGGAATCAGTGCATAAATTAGAACATTTTTAAAGAGACTTAAAGTATTCCCTTTGCTCTTTAAGCTTAATTATGTAGAAACATCTTCACCTTTTGGGGTCAAGATGAAAATGCTCTGCATTGTCACTTACTCATTATGTGTGGCAGACAGATTGTATCATGTTTGAGATGTCTTTTGACTGCAAATGAAGACTCTCTAAGTGTACTGATTTACATATTTGAATCCCATTGAGAACTACCATGAAGTCACCATCAGTGAACATTTTTAATTGACATTATTCCTTTCTGCAGCTTTCAAGTTCTGCCTGCAGTACACGCGGAAAGCGGAGTTCCGCAAGCTCTGCGATAACCTGCGGATGCACCTGGGGCAGATCCAGCGGCACCACAACCAAAGCACAGCCATCAACCTCAACAACCCTGACAGCCAGTCCATGCACCTGGAGACCAGGCTGGTGCAGCTGGACAGTGCTATCAGCATGGAGCTGTGGCAGGTATGCAGCAGGGCTCCCCATCACGCTTGGTCTCCAGCCTTCCCAAGATCTGCTCCGTGCTGTTCATGTCTCATGGGACATGCAGCAAGGTGAAGAAAAGGATAAGAGCTAAAGAGTAAAGTTTTAGTATCTAGGATATTAAATGCTTAGTCTGGTGTTCCTGCATAGCACTTCAAGCTTTGCTGGTAGAACTTTCAGAGATTTTTTGTTTAGTTGTTTTTTCCCCTTCTTGATTTGTAGCCTGAAAATCTGAATGAAACAAGTTTTCAAAAGTACCATATTTTAAGCAGATAGTTAATGGAGTATGTCCAAATAATTTATTAGGAAAGAAGTATTTCATTTCATGTAGCTGAAAAAACTGAAGATCACAGCTTTCAGTAGTATTAAATATTTTATAGTCTTATAACCTTTAATAAATTTGTATTTTTCTTTTTTTGTGGTGTTACAAAAAACTTACTAACAGTAGTGTATTTGGTTGTTTTGGGGTATTTTAGGAAGCTTTCAAAGCAGTGGAAGATATTCATGGACTATTTGCACTGTCTAAGAAGCCCCCCAAACCACAGCTGATGGCAAATTACTATCACAAAGTTTCAACTGTCTTCTGGAAATCAGGAAATGCTCTTTTTCATGCATCCACCCTTCACCGACTTTATCACTTATCAAGAGAAATGCGAAAGAATCTCACACAAGAGGAGATGCAGAGGTGGGGAAAGATACTTGCTGTGATCTTAGAATCTGTTTTTAACCCCCTAGGTTCAAAAATAGACTAAATTGTACCCCAAAAGAAGCAGATGACATGTATGGCTATGAGCAGCTCTGTCTAAATTGGCCAGTACTAATTGCCTCAAAAGAAATCTAGAGCAAGGAGGATGTTTTACAAAGCTGCAGTGTAAGTATTTTAAACATTAGCATCACCTTAGTTAAGCTTCCTTCTCTTTACTGCCTGAGAAGATATGCAAGTCAGTAAATAAATATCTGGGAGTTTGTTTTCTTTTTCTTTTCTGAGTGGTGGTATCTTCTTCACAAGATTTCACAATTTCCTCTCGTGGTGTAGTTGCTGTCTCCTGTTATTTCGGGTGTTTTTACTCAGTTTTGCATCACGGATGCTCCTCGTTCCTCTCTTGAACTGGCACATATATAAGCAGGAATTAGTAAGTGCTCTCTAGCAGTTCATCTCTTGCATTTTTGCTTTGTCACCAGGATGTCCACTCGAGTCCTTTTGGCCACCCTGTCCATTCCAATAACTCCAGAGAGAACTGATATTGCTCGTCTCCTGGATATGGATGGAATCATTGTGGAGAAACAGCGGCGCCTGGCCACCCTGCTGGGGCTGCAGGCCCCCCCTACACGGGCCAGCCTCATCAATGACATGGTGAGTACTGGGGTTCAGGTGAGCAGCTTCCTAACACTGAGCCCCGTTCCCCAAGAGCCCTGTGCTTAGCAATTAGGTTTTAAGCAATGGGTATTTTCAGAGAATGTTTGAATTTCTTTCAGTTGTTTGCACTCATATCTCAAATTTAGGTTCAAAGCTCATTTTACAATTTTAATTAATTCTTCTTGCAGTAGCTGTCCAGTCTACTTCAAACCCACAATTTTAGGCTTCAGAAATGTAATCATGAGCAGAGATGTGTGGTTTTAGTTTGGATGTGGGTCTATGTTTGTGTAGTAGGTTTCTGTCATAGAAATGGCTGATAATGGTACTCTAGTCTGTTTAGCTTGTTTGGTTTTTGTCTACTTTTTGTCTACTTTTCTTCTACTTTAAGTGATGTAGTGTAGAATTACTGTCACTGCAGTTAAGAGTGTAATGAAAAATACATAGTCTCCTGTATTAAAAACCACATTTGTTGCCTCTTTAACTTGTTGAATGTGAAATTCTTAAAGCATTAACTATTGGTTAATACTGTATCAACGTTGAGATCTTTGGATTTTTTTTGTTGACTGTAGGTCAGGTTCAATGTAGTGCAATATGTAGTCCCAGAAGTGAAAGAACTTTACAATTGGCTTGAAGTAGACTTTCACCCGCTCAAGCTGAGTGCCCGTGTCAGCAAGGTAAGTTTTTTGTAGCTTTGTGTGTGTAGTAATTGGTCTTGACTAATAGTCTGTTATTTCCATATTGATTTGTGGTAAATATCAACTAGCTTTTTCTTTTGCCAGATTTTTCAATAGTAACCTTGATTTGGTGAAGTTCCATTACCATGACATGTGCATGACAATCTGATAGAGTAAGCCAGGTTATTGAAATAGAATGAAAATTCACTCAGGTCTTTTGGGTGCTATTCAGAGGGCTCCATGAAGGTGCAGAGTTTTGGGAACATATCAGAAGGTTTTGTTAGTGGAGATGCTACTGAGTTAATTTTGTTTAAAGGTGCAAAATAAGAAGATATGCACACGTGGGCATATGCTGGCAAGTGGGTTGTGTGTTAAGTGGAAAGATAAACCAATGACTGGTTTTACTATTAAAAGGTAGAGTGTTAGAATAATGTGAAAGCTGTTGATTAGGTTAGTGTAAATTCTGCAGCTGATGAAGCACATAATGTTCTTTTTCTCTGATAGTGGGAACAAAGATATTTGAGGTGCTAAAAAGAGCTTGAAGGTAAATTAGCAGTGTGGTAAATGTTGCCAATACTGTCAGTCGCCTTCATACAAAAACTGTCAGCTCTCCTTCGTAACTAAGTGTTCTGATCAAAGGATGAACTTAATAAAGCAGTATCTGGACAGAAGTGCTCTTGTTTTAAGAGCTGTAAACCAGAAATGTTACTTTAATGGTGAAGTTTGTACAGGTCAACGCAGATAGAGTAACTTTTCAGACTTTTGATAGGTTCTGAACTGGGTGAAGGACCAAGCTGAAAAGGAGCCTGAACTGCAGCTGTACATTCCTCACCTGCAAAACAACACCATCCTTCGCCTTCTGCAGCAGGTATGAGTAAAGATAATGTATGTTCCTAAGTTAGAATGTGCTTTGGAGGAAGATTAAGTTGGAAACTTTAATGCTGAAATAATTTTTCCTTCTATCAAGTAGAAGACTGATTTTCAAATATGTATTTCTAAGATGTAACCTGTATCTTCAGTTTGCATCATTTAAATACAGCTGTAGTAGCTCTACTTGATAGTGGGGTACAGTGGTGTAGTCTCTTGTCTAGATTTTCTCCATTATGTGCCAAGTTTCTTAAAACTTTGGAGTAAGGTTGGGGAGGGGAGTATTTAATTTTGGTTTTTGGTTTTTTTTTTTTTTCTTTTAATTTGTATCTAAGTTTTTTATAAAACGCACATTTCATTGACCTGCTTTCGTTACCAGTGATGAGCAGCGTTATTTCTGGTGTGCTAAAGAAATAGTTGAAGGCTAATTAGCAGCATAGCTGGATGTAGTTACTGCTGCCAGTCTCCTTCATACAAAGCAGCTATTCAGGAATGGGGTTTAATCTGAATACAGTACAGAAATAAAATCCTCAAACAGTATTTGCATGCATATATATATAGTATTTGCATATGTATATATATACACATTAGTACGTATATATTCATTTGTTGACAATTTAGCAAGTTAACTTCAAGGCCTATACAACAACTTCTGATTTCTTTTTATTGAGGAAAAATACCTAAAGTTTCTGTTCACATTCAGGTGGCCCAGATTTATCAAAGCATTGAGTTTGCTCGTCTGTGTACCCTGGTTCCTTTTGTGGATGCTTTCCAGCTGGAGCGTTGTATTGTGGATGCAGCCAGGCATTGTGACTTACAGGTGAATGCTGTAGAAAGACTTGGTGTGAAGTGATATCTGGGCTCATGGAAGAGGCAAGAGTGATTTGTATTTCAGTGCTCATTTCATTGAATTACTGAAAGTTCGGCCTCTTCCACTGCCTTTGTTTTTGTTGTTGGGGTTTGTTTTTTGTCTGAACCATAGAAATAAAAAAGATCTTCATTGACAGTGCTATTTTTCTCATACTAATTTGGCATTTCTCATACAGTGGTATAGCAAAACTTTTTTTCAAGTAATTTCTGCTTAGAGCCCCTGTTGACTCATGGTGACCATAGGCAAAGCAACAGAGAAAATGGTTCAATAAAAATACAATCATTTTTCTTCCTTTTTTTCTGTTTTTGCAAAGGTTCGCCTTGATCACACAACCAGGACACTGAGTTTTGGTTCGGATTTGAATTACTGTACTAGAGAGGATGCTCCACTGGGCCCTCAGCTGCAGAGCATGCCTTCTGAGCAGATCAGAAACCAACTGACTGCCATGTCCTCAGCTCTGGCTAAGGCTCTTGCAGTTATTAAGCCTCCTCACTTAATGGTAAGTCATTTAAAGTCTTATGAGAATGTTGACAAAGCTCATATTTTAATGAATGTGTTTTCTCAGATTAGATGTATGTTTTACATTCTGTTTTTTTCAGCTTAGTGGTAGTCACTTTTCTTTTTAAGAAGTCATTCTTAAAAGCACTCAACTAGTTAGTTTCTGGGCATAACTAAAACACGGCAAAATGTACACAAGAGGCCTGAGTTTCAAGTTTCCAGTCTTGCAAATACCAGGTTTAGGATATAATAAATAGTAACTGTCCCATAAATGAGCCTACAGAACTAGAATTTGTTTATAATTTTGCATGCATTTTTGAAAATCCAAGAGCCTGCTTCATTTATTCTTCCTGGAGAAACTGCTGTTGTGAAAAAGCTGGAATGTAGCTTTATAGAATAAAACATCCCGCAGCTCAGGAGCTGACTTGTCTCTTTTCCTCCTCTGGGGCTCTTGGTTTCAAGGTCAAACTCACATTTCAGGTTTTGCAGAGCTCTGTAGCAGCAAGGTGTAAATCAGTCTCAGATTTCCAGCATGCTTTGGTCGTGGCAAGTTAAACCTTCACTTTTTTACTATATCAGTGGTAATTTTTTCATTTGTTTTAGGTTTATGAAGGATTTCATAGCTAACACGTCAGATATTTGTTCCATAGGGAAAAAGGGCTGATAGCAACATGTCCATGTTAGATTCTCTACAGGTTGAAATATTAAGTAATATTATTAAAATCTAAATGCAGAAAGTAGAACTGACATCTAATGCTCACTTCCTTATGTTAGCTTGAACATACATTAGCAGTTTTACTTCTGTATAGGTTTTCTCTTAAAAAGATTTGATTAGTGATTGGTATTGGATTGTCAATTTGAAAGAAAAAATGTGCTTTAAGTATACATCCATGGATAGAAATGGCAGTGAGTCTTGCACTTGACATGTTAGTACAGTTAGTAATTGTATAAGACATAAATCCTCCTCATTTAACTCATCAGTGGTCATTACACTCGTAAAATTGGAGAACAGTATCAAAGTTAATATCAATCTGTGTGGTTAGAGAAGCTACAGAACAAGTTGATACCCTATTTTCCTTTATTGTACAGGTCAAAACTTTCCACTTTTGTCAAGGGTTTAAAAGCTTTTAATATGCCACATTTCTAATAATTCACAAAATCGTTAAATTTGTCTAAAGCTTTTTATTTTTGTGTTTCTGGCACCTCCATTTAGCTTTAAATGTGTGCAGATCTGCAGCAAAGTACGGATGTTTCAGTGTTTTTGCTGAATGCCCTAGAAGTGACAGGTTGCTAAAAATATCCCTGCGGGTGCTCACATTTCAGGGGTAGCATGGCTGGGGGAGTGTGGGGAGCTGATTTGGGCTGCAGTGTTTGGCTGGACTCCTGGAAATGGGCCTGAGCTGGCACAGTGACACCTCCTCATGTGTACAGCATCAATGTCCACAGAGAACTGTGGGGGTGCTCTGGGAAATGCTGGGGGGTGGGAAAACTGCTTAAAGAACAGTTCATGTTTCTAGTGTCTAGAAGCCTAGTGTTTTTTATAAGGTAATGAAAATGGTTTTAAATACAATGTTTAAATTGACTTATTTTTTAATCGTCTCACAGATTGTGTTTTGTGTCAGGATACTTTTTTCTTCTATTAGTGTTTGGAAAATAACAAAACTTTAAAAGAACAAAGCAGCTTTGGTGAAATACAGTACATATGATGATATGCTTGCAAACACATACAGAGACAAACAAGACTGGCCAATTGCAGTTAAAGATTTCAATATCAGTAACATCTGGGTGTACAATATTTTTGTACCCAAACCATGTTGAAGAATACTGTCTTTTAGAGACAACTTCCTCCATGTGCACATGATTCTGGGCAGTTTGTGCTGCCTCAGATGCCACTTGGATATGTGACTAGATTTTCAACTTCAACTGTATTTACATTTGGTTGGCAAGTTTGGAGAATAGAATTAACTTTGCATTTTCCTTGAGAATCATTTGCTTTGCTTACTGCCTTTTTAAGAGGGACTGTTTACATCATTGTCTTATTCTTAAATTAAATCCAGCAAGAGAAGGAAGAACAACATCAGCTGGCAGTCACCGCCTTCCTGAAAAATTCCAGGAAGGAGCATCAGCGTATCCTTGCGCGCCGTCAAACCATAGAGGAGAGAAAGGAGCGCCTGGAAAGTTTGAACATCCAGCGTGAAAAGGAGGAGCTGGAACAACGGGAAGCAGAATTGCAAAAAGTCCGGAAAGCCGAGGAAGAGAGGCTGCGCCAGGAGGCAAAGGAGAGGGAGAAGGAGCGGATCCTGCAGGAGCATGAGCAGATCAAAAAGAAAACTGTTCGGGAGCGCTTGGAGCAGATTAAGAAGACTGAACTGGGAGCCAAAGCATTTAAAGATATTGATATTGAGGTAGAGGATTTATTTGTTACAGTGGGAAGTTATTTTGTTATGCTTTCAGTGTTACATTGCTGGGTTACCTGAATTTTGTGGATTTGCACTGCAACTGGTCTTACAAACAGTCTCTCTTAAAAATGAGACAATGTAAGTAAACTTTAGTTCTGAATAAGATCTTTTTTACCTGGGGAGATAAAGACTGCCTTTTGTGGGAGTTTTTTCTCGTTTTTATATTGATAACTTTACTTGGTTGTAGGATCTTGAAGAATTGGATCCTGACTTTATTATGGCTAAACAAGTGGAACAGCTGGAAAAAGAAAAGAAGGAACTTCAGGAGCGACTGAAGAATCAGGAGAAAAAGGTACAAAGTAGGAAGGGTAAAAATGTCCATACAATTTTTTAGTGACTATGATCTGTGTTGATACAGATATGTGCATACACACATATATAATACTGGTGTTGAAAATGTTACTGTCTGAAATTGAAGAAAGGTGAATGTGTTATATACCAATTGGGTCTCTGGTTTCTGTGCAAAAATCTGTTCTAAATAATGGAGTTGATTTGAAAAAGGACACTTAAGCTGGATGTGAACTGAGTCTTAGTTGGGAAGTCTTATAATTAAAGAATGTTTGGAATGCGTTAAATGTTCAAAGAAGGAGGGACTAATATGGAGCATCAAAATTAATTAATGGTGTTAGTCCTCACTGGAAGAGAGGAAACTCCACTGCTAGAGTCCTCCTAGATGGCAGAAAAGGGTCTGTCTGAAAGGGTAGCTATAAAAGTGTGAGAAATGTGTCATATTAAATAGAAACACATGACCTGGGCAAGATGAAATTCATCCAGGACTTCCTGCTGCATTCAGGAATGAAACAGAGGTTCTATGGTACAGTTGGTGACAGCTGGATTGAAGAAAAAGGGCAAGTAAGAAATGGCAGGTTAGTTAGAAAGGTTCCAGTGAGGATCTTTGACACTGCAGGCATGTAAAGCTGTTGCTTATACTGGACAGAGGAGCAGAAAACACATTAACAATACAATTAGTAATCACCTGAGTGAATATAATCTACCTGGAAAAGTCAGCACAGCTCCTATAAAAGGAATGTTTGCAAAGGCTTCCTCTTAGAGTTCTCTAAAGCTGTCAAAGCAAACATGACTAAGATAGAGCTGATGGGTGTAGCTAAGCTGGATTTCAAAAAAAAGCTTTTTACAAAGTTCTTCTCAAAAAACGCCAACTTAGTAGTGTGACAAAAGAAAGTCTTTGAATTATGTTCTGGTTAGATTTATTTTAAAACTTTATATAGGGAAAGCAGGGAAAAGAATCCCTCAGTCTTTGGCTTTGCATATTAAACAATGGGCTTCAAACTTAACATTCTTTGCCAGCAGTGAGAACTTGATTCTTCTGCATTTTGAGCACTGTCTGCAGTTCTGGTCTCTTTATGTCTAAAAGGATGCAGCTGAGCTGGAATTTTGACAGGAGGCCAACAAGAATTATCAATGATGCAGATTGGCTTCTGTGGGAGAAATGTCTTTTGTAAAATAGTACCCCTCTGACAAATTTGTAGAGAGAGGATGTGGTGCCAGTCTGTAAGAGTGTACCTGTTGTAAGAGCTGATGATGGGAGCAGTTGTCTTTGCTCTGCCTGCAAGGGGTAGTGGAGTGAGAAGCATCAAATAAAGCCAGCAGGAGCCATGTTCAGAGCTGTTTGTAGGTAGAAATTGGATCTTCATGCTGTGAGCCACAGACACACAGGAGTTCTTTCCAAAGTACATGGTTGTATATAAAAAGCTTTGGGTTCAGAATGAAAAGAGAGGAAATCTACTGATGTTCAAAATATAAAAATACTTCCAACACCGAAAATGCTGGGATCTGAAAATGGATGATGCTGAGAGAGAATGGTGATGTGCCCGTCTCCATTCCTGCATCCTTGCCTGGCAGTGCACTTAGTTGCCAGTGGTAGAGGCAGGTTCTTGATTAGGTTGACTTTGGATGGTCCAGTGTGGTTGTTGCTATTTCACCATAACATCAGATGTATTGGAGAAGTCTCCAGGAATCAGGGGTTTATGTGTGTGTTAAAGATGTGTTATCTTTACCCAGATTGACTACTTTGAAAGAGCGAAGCGCTTGGAAGAAATTCCTTTAATAAAGACTGCCTATGAGGAACAAAGAGTGCGTGATATGGAGCTGTGGGAGCAACAGGAAGAAGAAAGGGTAAGAATTTTTTGTTCAGTTGATAAAGTGCATTAGCAATGCATAAAAAATAGTGGGTTTTGCACTGTTTGGGTTTTTTTTTCTCCCAGCTCTTTCCAAAAAAGAAAAAAAGATTGAAATGTTAGCTTTGTGATTTCACTGTTTTAGTGCACAGCAGTTTCTTCTGTCTTTGCTCTGAAAGGGGAAGAGAAAATTTCTCCTTCTAATGGCTGGTGTAGATTGAATCCGAATGTATAGTAAAATCATACTTTGTATATTTTCTGTTTTCAGATCACCACCCTGCAGCTGGAGCGTGAGAAAGCCCTTGAGCACAAGAGCAGACTCTCCAGGATGTTGGAGGATAGAGATTTATTTGAAGCCAGGCTCAAAGCATCACGACGAACAGTTTACGAGGTACACGAGATTTGGCATTGCTAACAAAGTATGCTCCTAAAGTGAGGAACTAAAACTGACCCAGGGATTCTTCAGGAAACTAGAAACAAATTAGTATTTGAAATGGTTCAGAACTATGGAATTGCTCATTTTCTGCTTTGATTCTTAAATTAAATTTCTAATACTTGTCCCAAGGTAGTATCACTTAAAATTTTTGACGGTTTCTGGAGTAGCTTGTATGGAAAATTTAAGAGGGGTAAATTGTTTATTTCAGTATTTCAGTACAGCTATTAGTAAGGGATCACTGGGTGTCATGTAGGCAGGCAGCTGTATCTGCCTGTTTATAGCTTTGAGTATTTGGCTATGTTACAGTAAAAGCTGGCTTCACCAAAAAGAAAGCAGAAGAGCTTTTATGTTATGTAATATAAATTAGTAACTGCATATGACAGGGATAATTTTGGGTAATATGTTTTAGCTACAGATAACTTAATATTTAGGCAATTCCTTTTCTGAAAAAGCAGATAAAGGACTAATACTGTGCATGATATTTGATTGTCTTTCTTCTATGTGGGAGGATATTGTCTAACACAGAATTAATTGCAGAAGAGACTGAAATGGTGAACAAGTCGTATTTCAGTGGAGCAAAATTAATGTGCTGCAGTTTGTTGATGTTTCTGTGTAGCTTTATTTAGCAGTTTGTGTTAAATGCCCAGCTCTTAGAGATTACAGCTGTGGTGTTCTGAGGTGTACTGTTGGTATTTCAGGATAAACTCAAGCAGTTCCAGGAACGGTTGGCAGAGGAGAGGCGGAACCGTCTGGAGGAGCGCAAGAAGCAGCGCAAAGAGGAGAGGCGCATCACTTACTACAGGGAGAAGGAGGAGGAGGAGCAAAGGCTACGGGAAGAGCAGCTGCTTAAAGGTGTGATTGAGAATGTCACTATTTCATCCTTTGCATTCCATTTTGTAGCAGAGCTAATGTCTGGTTTTCCTGTTTGATGAGTTTGGAGGAAGTCTTCTCGACTTCCAGTTGTTGTACCTTCCTTGCTTACCTGTGCAGCATAGACAGGAAGGTAAAGCTTTGTAGCTGCTAGACATGAGTGAAGGAGGAGATAAAATAAGGGAGGCAAATGAAAAAATGAGTCTTTAATTTTAGCCTATAATTGGAGTTCTGGCCGTTTGTTTGTGCATGTCTTAAAGAGAAAAGAAAGGGAACACTGGTGTCAGATCAAGAACTCCAAAAGTGTAAGCGACTCACACACCTTTCTTTGTGAATTGTTTTGTCTGATAGCCCTAATAGCCTGTTTCAGGGCTTTAGAGGAGAAGAGGTGGTTGGCAAACCGCAGGATGAATTTCTGCCCTGTTTGTCAATTGGAAGATGAAGCTTTTATGTATCAGAGTTCATCATAATGCAGTATTTAAAGAACAAAACTGAAGCAGTCATGAATATTAAATTTCTGACACTTAGCTGATTTTTTTGTTTGACCTTTTCTAAGGAAGGGATCCTCTACCATGTTTGAGGTAATTACTGATACTTTAGTCACTACAGTTATGGTCTGTACATTGAATTAGCATACAGGTATTGGAACGTGTTCTTTCTTGCTAGCTGTTCAAGATGTCTCATTAATGGATGTACCAGGGGCCTTTTCCTATTGCTTTTGAGTTAGAAGACTTGCAGAAAACAGCTTCTGTGGTTAGCTAAACACATCATATGAAATGCTTATATTTTTAAATGTTTATTTTTTATCGAGTCCAAGGGGAGAGATTGTATTGTGTAACCCTTCTGTGGATACAGCAAAGTAATGGAATTTGTGTTGGTAATTAGTTCTCTGTGTTTCCAACGGTGCAGAGCGTGAGGAGAAGGAGCGCATTGAGCGCGAGAAACGCGAGCAGGAGCAGCGGGAGTACCAGGAGAGAGTCAAAAAACTGGAGGAACTGGAGAAGAAAAAACGTCAAAGAGAAATGGAGATAGAGGAAAGAGAGCGCCGTCGGGAAGAGGAAAGGAGAGGTCTGGATGACCCATTTTCAAGGAAGGTGGGTAATACCTGCAGGTTTCTTTGACTACTCCTTCTTCTGTAGATTATTTGAAAGAAGGTGGTAGCATTACAGAGTCATAGGTATTTTTGTTTATTTATTTATTAAGTTAAAATGTGAGCAGCTAATTTGATAGTTAAATTACTGTCACTTAGTTTCAGCTCACTGTCAGGATCTGGAATCTCTAGTTTAGCAATGAAATAAAGAAACTACTTGGAAACCAAGATCTTCAAGCCATTTATAAACTAAGTTAATAAAGACTAACATGAATATTGGACAACATTTTCTTTAATACGAAAAGAAGGAAAACTTGGAAGCAAGTGCAGTGACTCATGCAAAAGTCAGAAATTCAAGTAGATATTGAAGGAAAATCCCTCACAGATTAAACATAAAAGCATAGTTTTGTATTATATAAGAAATATGCAATAACATAAAACCAAGAGGTGTGTGCAATTTCCTGTTTACAAATAAAACTTGGATTGGGAGAATTCACTATCCCAATCCAACAGGAAACAAAACAACAAGTTAGTTGGAAATGTTTAGTGGTTTAAAAGAATGTAACATAAGCCTTCTACACTCCCACTCTTTCAGAACTTACAATTCAAGAGAACTAGTTTTAAGTTTCATCCCCCACAGCCTTTCTCTTTGTTTAGTACATATTTCATTAAGTAACACCATGAAGATAAGTTATCAGCTTGTATAAATTGTTTTGATAGTCTGTCAAGTAAATAATCATGATGGGTATTTTTCACATAAGAGGTCTCCTATCTGTGGACACTTAATGATGTGGAAAAGCTGGCTCAGGTTCTGAGAGAGAGATACCTTTACCACTCCAGAAATTCCATTTGCAGTTTTGGGATTCTTTGCTCACCGTTGTTATTTGGGGTAATTTCAAAAGAATTTAAGGAGACAGAGTAGGGGATATGCAAGATCTTGGTTAAGCCATATTGACACATAAAAAGACTTTTCAAAGAGGGGTTTAAGACTGAAATACTCTTCCTAGAAAGAGGTTGTGTGATTCTGTGAAATCAGGTATTTTGGATGATTTAGCTAACTAGTTCCATGTGGTGGAATTAAGGCGTAAAAATCTGTTTAAATGTTTTTTCTGGCAATGGAGAGACACATTCTATTTTTAAAAAATACAGATTGATTATTGCTTTGCCCTGCAACCTGTTTTCGCTAGTACCTCACCTCTTCTGTGCACTGAGGTATTAGGAACAAAATAGTTCTTGCCACAGAGAGATTTCAGTGTATTCAGTTACATTTCCTGATGAGATCAGAAAGCACAAAAGCAAATAATTACTTAAGTTCATTCCTGTTGTCATAAGCCCCAGGAAAAGGGAAACTGTTAGAACATCTCTTTTGCATCAACAGGTAGTGGCTGTGGCTGACTGTAGCTGTTGTTCAATTGTTCATACACTTCTTGTAAACTCTGTTGTGTATTTGCATATATCCTACCCTGCTGGTAAAGTATGTGGCACAAGGGGAACCATGTTTTTGTTTGAACTGCAGCAGAAACAATAAAGTCGGTTAAAACTGTACTTGAGTTACTCAAACTCCTGATAGTTCAGTGTTCTGCAGTGTGACAAGTGAGTTTTTAATGACATAACATGCTCAAGGGTAAATTATATGTTGAAAATCTTAAAGAATTCAAAGAGAATGTTCCTAATTTCTCTTGACACGCAGGAGTCTCGTTGGGGTGACAGGGAGTCCGAAAGCTCCTGGAGAAGAGGTGGTGAGCCAGAATCGGAATGGCGTCGAGCACCAGTGGAGAGGTAATCAGGGGTTACTAAGCCCCAGTTATATTGGGATCAAACTATGGAGGCTCCCATTTTGTTGCTGCTGCACTGAGCAATATCTCTTTAAATCTCTGAAAATTACCTTCTCTTAAAAAGTTGCTTTGTAAGGATCTCATAACGAGAGAGTGGTTTTATCTTGGAACCATGCTCAGATAACATTCCTAGTTTATTTGGCTTAGATACGTGAAGGCAAGCAGACACCTTCTGTGTGTGATAAACAACTTGCTTCCTTGGATTCCTTTTTAAATTAACAGTTCCTCTCCCATTCAAACATTGGTGTCAGTTCTGTAAATACAGAATGGGGAAGGATGACAAACAAATGCAGTGTTCCTGGATGATGAAATTCTGAGATTTTCCATTTAGAAAACTGACAGTAACTACGCAAGTTCCAGAGCAAGTCACAGAGCAGAGAACACATGCCATAAATTAAACAAAGTTCTGAAGAACTGTTGAACAGGGAGGAATAGATTTCTGAAGGAAGAATATTATGAATGTACTTTGAACTTTCAAAATTAAAAGAAATCCACACTTGTTTACATCTCTTTTGGAGATGTTCACCAATAATGAAAACTGTTTATACAGTTGTAGAAAACAAGATTTTTAACATTTGTCTGTTTTTCTGCTCCATGTCAGGATGAACTGTAGCTAAAAATATTTCTGATGGAGTACATCTAGTTGTTCTTAAAAGCCTGTGCTGATGGAGATAACACTGCTGATTCCAATTGGCAGTATGTTTTATTGCTTAATTAGCCTTGGAGGTAGATGGATTTTTGTAAGTGTCTAACCCTAATTTCTAGTACAGCAATTTAAATCCATTACTGCTTACTCTGTCTCCAGTGGAAGCAAATTTATTGACTCTTTCTCTCTCTAGTAATTTCTTAAAGTGTTTTAGAAGGGTGTGATCTCTTTATAAACAAAATAGAATTCCATCTTTCCTTAAAAGCTGTGTTGCTTTTAGTGATCCATTTTCTCATGAACTGCAGACTCTTAACAATTGGATGAAACTGCTGGGTGGAGCCTTTCACTACTCACATATTGCATAAGTTGTGATGCCCCATCCCTGGAAGTGTTCCAGGCCAGTTTGGACAGGCCTTGGAGCAACCTGGGATAGTGGAAGGTGTTGCTGCCCATGGCAAGGGGTGGAATGAGATGATCTTCAAGTTCCCTTCAACCCAGACCATTCTGTGATTTTGTGAAGTGTTTAATGCACTTATTTGTATGCTTCAATGGATTTTTTTCCACAGAGAGTGATACAGCTTGTCTTAGTCATTTCTCTTTCAATTTTACTAGAGATAGATTAGAGGTAGTTTAAAAGCAGTAGTTTAAAATTAGATTTAAAAATTCTAAGACCCTGAGACAGTATCTGAGTGAATTAAGTATTTTTTCATCTGATAAACATTATAGCCATTCTTGTACATGTCTTTTATGGTAAAATAATCAAATTTTTCAAAGGGGAAGATTATCCAATTTGAGTCTAACTGGAAATTAACAATCTTCATATCTTGATTTTTACCTCACAGATCTATGATAATTGCATTTTCCCTTATTCTTCCAAACCCAGGAAATGCACTGCTTGCAATTCCTCAAAATTCTTGAGACTCTGAGCTGTCACCAACTGTTGTCTCTTTATTCTCACCTCTTCAACTCCTACATCTGCTGTTTTGGAGCAAATCATTGCTGTTGTTTGTTTTTTTTTTAACATTTTATTTAGTAGCCTAGTGGATTTCTGAACCTTGGGGTGTTCTTTTTGTTGTGTTTTGGATTGGGTTTTATATTTTTAAAATTAATGAGATGCGACCCCCAGTGCAGCCTCTCTTCTCCTGCCAAGAAGCAGGTACCAATACATTCCTGTGATGTTCTCTTTCTTGTGTCTTTTTTTTTTTTTATTGCTGAGGAAGGTTAATTTCCTGAAATAAAGAAATTAACTCGGTGACAAAAACAGCGTTTATGGTCTAAATGTATGTGTAAAATCCTGTAGGCAGACTTAACGGTGTGTAGGGCTGCCACGTGCTTGGAGAGTTAATTGATGGTTGTGGGGTTTTTCAGTATTGATTCTTTCAGACTTAGGTCAAGTTTGCCAAATTAGGCTTGGTGTAGAAGCCAGCCCTCTTCTCTGTGATGTTGCAGCAGATAACCAACAGGGGACTGTCCAAACTGTAGTTTTGAAGGAGATGATGAACTGCTCAGTCTTTACTGAAGCTGCAGGGACAGTGACCTACCGATTTCCTGTAGCAACAAAAGGCATTAAAAGGTGCATTTTGAAACTGCACACCGTGTTTGGAAGCACTCACCAAGTGGGTGCGGTCAGAAATGGCTTAGAGGGGTTTGATGCTGTTGAGGTAAAGCTTTCCTGAGTGTCACCTTCCGCTTTTCACTCGTTCCCTGTGGTTTTACAGAGACTGGCGTCGAGGAGATCCAAGAGACGATGAGAGACCTTTCCGACGCGGGGATGATCTGCCTCGGCGAGGGGATGATCTGCCCAGGCGTGCTCCTGCAGATGAGAAGGAGCGTCCTCCAGAATCAGCAGAGGACAGGCCACCTAGGCGGGAAGGGGACGAGGACAGGCCTCCAAGGCGAGAAGGGGAAGAGGACAGGCCCCCCAGACGTGGCTTGGATGAGGACAGGCCACCCCGGCGTGGTTTGGATGATGACAGAGGAAGCTGGCGAGCTGCAGACGATGACAGGGGTCCCAGACGTGCCCTGGATGACGACAGGCCCCCCAGACGTGCCCTGGATGATGACAGGCCCCCCAGACGTGCCCTGGATGATGACAGGCCCCCCAGACGTGCCCTGGATGATGACAGGCCCCCCAGACGTGCCCTGGATGATGACAGACCACCCAGACGTGCCCTGGATGACGACAGGCCCCCTCGGCGCGGCTTGGACGACGACAGAGGCAGCTGGCGCGCGGCGGATGACGACAGAGGGCCCCGGCGCGGGCTGGATGACGACCGGCCGCCCCGCCGGGCTCTGGATGAGGACAGGCCCCCCAGGCGCGGGCTGGATGACGACAGGGGCAGCTGGCGCGCTGCAGATGATGACAGGGGGCCCCGGCGTGGGCTGGATGACGACAGAGGGCCCCGGCGGGATGACGACAGGGGACCCTGGCGGAACGCGGACGATGACAGGCTCTCCAGAAGAGATGATGACAGGGGCCCGTGGCGTGGAAGTGAAGACTCAAGGCCAGGTCCTTGGAGACCGTTTGGTAAACCAGGTAAAACACAGTAACATAATAATCCTCCCTCCAAAGCGTGTGTATCTATCCTCATAGATAGCAGATGTAACATACTTGGTGCCACAGGTGGGAGAATCTGCTCAGAAAACATCTAGATTAATTTGGTTAATGTGGACATTCCTCTACTTGGTATAATTGAACCTTTCAATTTGGTTGAATTAAAAAAAATTGCTTATGAGGAAAATACGTGATAGTCACACACTTAACATTGGTCACTTCCCTGTGTGCAAGTTGAGTGCTCTGCTGGGAGCATTCTCACTAGATTAGCACACCTTGGACTCTTTCCCTACCCCTTCCATGTGTCTGAAGTTAATCTCCTTCTAAAGGAGGATTTTGATACCTCATTCAAGTGGGTCTGGTTTTGATAAGCCCTTTCTGTGTGTACAGAGATAATGTTTTTAACATTCCTTTTTTGTTTTTAACCCTTCCTGAAAGTCCTGCTTAGAGATGACCTTCTGAGGTCTCTTAAAATCTGAATTTTCCTATTGTATTGTTTATTTCTATTCTTAAGTGTCACTGATGGTGTCTAGAGCTGTTGCTGATTCTTTTCAGAGCTGTTGATGACATTTGAATGTTAGATATGATTTTGATTTCTGGTTCTACAGGAACAGTACGTAAGTTCTTTTCACTTACGTATTGCCAGGCACCATGTCAATTTTCATAGGCACTAATTCTGTAATCCAATCCTTTAGAATCTAAACTAATAATGTATCAAAACTTGCACTCCAGTTTTTGCTATATAAAGGCAAAGCAGGCTACATAAAGAACTCCCATTCATAAATAACTGAGCAGTATTGCAGAGTGCACTGTTAAGTGGATGGTAACAAAAGTCCCATTTTAAAGTAGTGCTTTAAAAAGCAATAAGTTCCTTAAAAATCTTCTTGCTTAAAATCTCCTTACTTGTGGAGTTTTACAAAGGAATCTGCTGTCTGAGCTACGCTCTTTGTTTCTTCTTGCACTTGTTTTGCACCGATCCTTGTGGTTTGTGGCTGAAAACTGCAGGGTGCAGCCAGCTCTGCTGGACACCCGACATGAGGTGTGCATTACTGGCTTTACATTTAGCAGTTTGCTCAGAGCTCTGTGGCTCCCATGTGCAAACTTCTTACAAACATCTTGAGTTGGATCTTCAGACTTCAGAACTTGAAGAGCCAGTTTCTGGGACGGAAGTAAAGGGTTCTTTGTCTACAAGAGAGATCAGAGGTCAGTCACAAACTCCTTTGACTGTGTTTCTTTCTTACAGGGGGGTGGAGAGAACGAGAGAAGGCTCGTGAGGACAGCTGGGGCCCTCCCCGAGACTCCAGACCTTCAGCAGACCGTGAATGGGATCGAGACAAAGATCGGGATGAAAGTGAGAAGGAGCGGGAATTCGACAGGGAGAGAGATTTTGATCGAGACGATCGTTTCAGGCGTCCCAGGTCTGACTTCTCTGTTTAAGTACTTCTAGAATGTTTCTGCTAAGAAACAAAAGGGCCCTGCTGATGCAGAAATAATGTGGAATTTCTGAGTGAAAAGAACAAGGGTTGATTTGTGAAACTAAGCACTTTAGGACAGCAAATGGATATAGGGGCATTTCGGGGCCTTTTTGGTTTGTTATTTTTAGGATGATGTTATCTGTTTACAGGAGGAATTCCAAGATGCATAAAATGCTTTTAAATTTTTCTTTTAAACCTGTTATCAAGAGAATTCCATTTTAGGCTCCAGAAAAACAAACCCAGTTTTGGAAATATGTTAAATAGCCACCCACTGGGCCTGTAAATATCCATGTTGTGATTTATTACTGCTCCTTTGCATAGCAAAGGTAAAAATCTTAACATTTAGTTTTATGTTTTGCACGGCCAAAGGGATGACGGCGGTTGGAGGAGAGGGCCAGCTGAGGAAACATCGAGCTGGAGAGATTCAAGTCGTCGTGAGGAGTGGGACAGAGGTGGTCGTGACATGAGAGACCGACGTGGTGATGACAGGGAGCCGCCCCTCAGGAGAGGGCCACCCCTCCGATCCGAGCGGGAAGAGCGTAGGTTCCTTTCAGTGTCCCTAAACTCCTACATCCAACACAGAGCCTCCCTCTTCCTGACACTGCTGGGAGGGGGTCACATGGGAATAGGTTATATTTTCAGCCTGGATTTAAACTGCCTTTCCATAAACAAAATAATAAAAAGCACCTTTGGCATAATTGAGAATTCTTCAGGGAATCTTAAATACTTGTAGTTGTGTTCTTTTCCATCTTAGTAGCATTTCCCATCTACAGCAGGAGGATAACATTTCAAATATGCACTTCTTGTAGGATTGTGTTCTGGGTGTATGTAGTCCTTGTGTTTAGTTTATCAAGACAGACTTCCCAGAAAGTAATTTCCTTAAACACATTAAAATGTGATGGAAATATTTCTGAATGAGTGTATCACACTATTAATGGTATTAATTTTGGATATTTATTAATCCTTTGCTATGTTCTAAAAATACAGTAACAGCAAATCCATTTAGCCTGGGGGGATTATCACATCTTCCAGTTGTGGCATTCTTACCTTGAGAATCTCATTTTGTCTCTGCCCCAAATATGGGTGTTTCTGCACTTGGGGAGCAGGCTGGAACAGAGCATGGGATCAAACACAGGAGTGCTGCTGACAGAAAGAGTGTTCTCAGTGTGGAGATTTTTTTTTTAATGTATCAAGAAGTTTTGGGATTTGACTTCTTGACATCTGCCACAGCTTGGTTCAGACACAGCTGGGGTAGAACTCTTGGCATCCCTTTTGGTGGAAATGAGCAGTTTTTCATACAATAAAGGGTGGTGGATGCTGTTACCAGTGGAGTCATGTAATTCAGTATCATTTTACCTCTGGTTCCAGTAGGCTGAAGAGCAATTTCCTGTCTTTTAATAACAGCAAACACCTAAACATTTTCCACAGATGTTTTTAAGTCAGGATTTTTCTGTTTTCAGGGTTCAGTTATTTCTAAGGAGATGCTTTCATGATTTTAATTCTGCTAATACAAGAATATATTTTTGCACCATAAAGCCATGTACATCAATAGAACATTCTTATTGCAGGTACTGTGTTTGAAAGATGACACTGGGCTTGCTCACCACAATCCCAAACCTGAGAAACGGTTTGAGTAGTTCTGCTGTCACTTCCCTATGAAATGAAAACGTGTATTTGGCCCTTGTCATTGTATGCCCTGTTGGCAGGGCTGAGGATCAGTAAATCCCACTGCCAGGGTCGAGGCTGTTTGTTTGAACTCTTGCTGCTGCTGCTGGAACACGACTGAGTTGTTTTTCTTTCTTCCTGCGCCGTAGCGAGCTCGTGGCGACGCGCTGATGACAGGAGGGAAGAGCGCGGGGAGGAACGGGAACCGGTGCGGCGGTCAGCCCCTGCTCCTGCTGCTCCTCCAGCTTCTGCTCCCTCAGCAGCTTCCAAAGAGCGGGAAAGGGATGGGGAAAAGGAGAAAGGATCCTGGAAAACAGAGAAGGAGCGTGAGCCTGTACGCCGCACTAAAAACGAGACAGATGAAGAAGGGTGGACCACCGTACGACGTTAAGTGGGAATCACAGAGTTTAACCAATGTTTTAGCTTTGATTTGATCGAATCCACAGATTATATTTGTGCTTATAAACATTCTGAATTGGAATTCTTTAACCAATGTTTTGAGGTAACATGAAAGCATGAATTACTTACTCATATAGATTGATCATGCACAAAACTCACAGCAGAAGGTTGGAAATTGAATGCCAGTTTTTGAAATTTCAAATGATGCTTATTTCATGGGTCATTTGTTGCTAAAATAAAAAGAAGCAAGCCCAACAGCTGTTTTCAGTACAGCTTCTCTCTCGCACCACAAAACAGGCTGCCCTTTTTATTTTTAGTCTTTCTTAGTTTGGAATGGGATATTATTGTCACAGGACATGCCTTTGAAAACAGCTCTGTTCACACGGTGGAATTATTGAAAAAGCAGAGCTAAAAGAAATTAGCCATAAACTAGAATAGCCCTCTTTTACATAGGTATCTTGGAGGGCAGGCGGTTTCTGAGATATTTTATCACTATCTAAATTCAGTATGTTGTTAAAATTTGAATTGAATACAATAAACATTGTGAATTAGCTACACTGGGATATTTTCTGTAGATTTACTTGAATCCATAATGCCTCTGAGGCCACTTTGCAGTCATTGTTCCAGTAATGTACACACTGCTGCAGTCTACAAATCAAACTTGCAGCATTTACAATTTCAGTGTTTTGGTAAGCATATGGCTATGTACTTTCTGTTGCCAGTATCACAATTGCTTTTTCCATTACTGGATAATTCATGCCTTTCAAGGATTTATAAATATTGTCATATTTAAAATGTGTGGTTTTGGAGAAATTGTTCAACTTTCCCCCCAATTCTTTGTCTTCAGGGTCAATTCTTTCCCTTTCCAAAAGTGATTTGTAGTAATGGCTGTGTTGACTTCAAAGCTGGGGTGCAGTAACAACAAGGAACGATCTGGTCACACTGAAGCCAACACAGAACTTGCTGCTGTGTGTTTCTTCAATGATAAATAAACAACTTAAGGAATTAGCTACTGCAGTGTCTTGATTTTTTTTAGTGAGTCCTGCACCATGTGTTCATGCAGCACAGCTGTTGAACAACTCTTTCCTGTTCTCAGACCTGTTTTGTACCAGCTGAAGAAGGTGAGAACACCTGGGCTAGTTTCTCCCTGAGAAACCTGGTGTGTGAACAGAAGTTGTAATACTCTTCTTGTCCTTTCCCTGTCCTCTTCTGGGTTAGCCAGGGCCAGTAGTTTTCTTGGGAAAAACTTGCTCTCAGAGCCATCTTCTCAGGGCTCGATTTTTGTGTCTTTGGATCCTGTCATGTCATTGCTGGTTGAGTCACAGGATTCCTTCAGAGAAGTAGTGTTTTCCAAGCATAAAATACTGTATTTTTTGTTCTTTATACAGTCCCCAGAAGGATGGAACTAGAGAACAGCAGCTGGATCTGGAGCAGGGGGTGCTGCTGCTCTTCAGCCACCTCCTGCTGTCCTTGCATTCTGTGTCACAGGGTCAGTGCTGTGGGGACCCAGGAACTCGCTTCACTGCTGGCTGTGCAATTCCTGTGTTACTTAGAACCGTGTTTGTCCAGTGTTTGTCCAGTGTGCTTTCTTTTGAAGACCTCTAAGGCTGTGGACTGCACAACTGTTCTGGGAAGCCTCATCCAATGCTTGACTGGCTCCAAACTGAAAAAACAGTGTCACAGAATGGTTTGGCTTGAAGGGGACCTCAAAGGCCATCCAGTCCAACCCTCAGCTGCAATGAGTAGGGACATCTTCAGCTAGATCACATTGCTCAGAGCTTGAATGTTTCCAGGGATAGGGCATCCACCCTTTCTCTGGGCAATCTGTGCCAGTGTTTTCCACCTTCAGTGTTAAAAAAACCTCTTGTATCTAATCTGAATCAACCATCCTTCAGTTTAAAACCATTACCCCTTTTCCTATCACAACAAAATCTGCCAAAAAACCTGTCTCCATCCTTACAGCCTCCCCTTCAAAGGCACAACTAGGGTTCTGTGGAAACTTCTGTTCTCCAGGCTGAAAAACCCCAGCTCTCAGGAAAAGCTCTCTGGTCATTTTTGTGGCCCTCAAAAAGTTTAAACCTCTTTCTTTTAGCTTCTACTCTGTGTCTGCTTGCTGTGTGCTACTGTGGAAAGCTGGAATTTCCCACATAACTTCCTAGCAGGAAATGGGTGGCTGCTCTGAGATCTCCCCTAAACCCCTTCCCTTTTCCAGGCTGAACAAGCCCTGGCCCCTGAACCTTTCCTCCCAGGTGTGTGCTCCAGCCCCATAACATTGTCTTGGCTCTCTGATCAACTCAACTCCAACTTGGCCAAGTCCTTGTATGGGGGGAATGGAGCCCCAAAGATCACACAGGAGAGATGAGCTGGGCTGAGTGGGATTCTTTCCTGCTGGAGGCTGGGGTCCAGGCCCAAACTGTTCAGTGCCAGCTCAGCCTGGCATCTGCTGGCCTTGCTCACCTTTTCCCCTGCCAGGGCCCAGAGGTATTTGAGCCCCCAGCCTTCCTTGGCTGGTCAGGCCCCTGCCCTGCCCCTGCTTGAATTCAGCAGGCTCCTGTCCATCCTGTCCCAGTCCCAGGTGTGGGCTGGAATTCCCACTTGAGTATCTTCCTGTGGCCATCTCCAGGGCCTAGAGGATGTTTCCAGCCCACAGTGCTGAGCCTGGACATCCAGCCAGTTTTTCTGCCCCCTATGTGGGCTGTAACATCCTGAGCTGGGTGCAAGAATATTGTGTGAGACAGTGCTGAAAGCCTTGTTAAAGTTGAGATGAAGAACATCCAGTGCTCCTTCCCTCACCCACAAAGATACTTTATTATAGAAGGCAGGTGAGCCAGACATGGTTTACCCTCAGTAATTCCATTCTGGCTGTTCCCAGTTGTCCTCTGCATGTCCCCAAAAAGATCTTCTGAAGGGACTTCCTCTGATTTTCCCAGGGACTGAAATGATGCCATCTGGCCTGTGCCTTCTCAGATGGTCCTTTCAGCCTTCTATCAACAGCAGGCACAACTTTTGCCTTTCTCCAGGCTTGTAATATGTAAATAGTGATTATCCCTTCAGTTACATAGTTTTAATTGTATCCACACAAAGACACTTTCACACAGGGATGGGTGTTAGTCATCTCTGCACCAGCTAAAGCTGTTTCCCGGTGTGTGCATTTAATTCATATTATTTGAAATTGTGATAATGTTGTAGCGTTACATTCTCGGGGCTGGGCAGCTTGAGAAGAGGCTGGGGAGATGAGAGCTTTGCAGACATGTCAGTGTGTTTATTTTATTGCTTCATCTGTTTAGACACAATACTGACAGTGATCAAAAACCTCTGCTGACCAAATCCAACAGCTCAAACCTCCATCTCCTGCCATCACTAAACATGAGCACAAAATTTGGTTACCTGAAAATGCTGATGAAGCCAAATGAGCTCTTTGTCAATCTTTGCCTTGAGTCATGTTCCGTTAAACAGCTAAAATTTTTAGCGTACCTTAAAAGAATATAAACTGTCACAGGTTGTATTTAGAAGGCAGAACTTAAGGCTGCTGTTGTTTGAGTGGATGCAAATGTTACTGGATTAAACCAAATCTCCAGCAAGGCAGTGTCAGGTATGAAAAATGCTGTTTCTTTCCTGCTCCAGGAGCAGTCCAGACACTGACCCAGCCCACAGGCAGGACTGAGGGCCATCAGGGTTCTCAGCAGAAGGAGGGCATAACTGACATTATATTTAAGCTTTCTTTAGAGTGCTTTACCTATAAAAACTAATAATTTTTTACAAAATCCGTATTTATGAGAACTGGCTGGGTGCAGTGGTGACAGTCCTGACTGGGCACAGCCACAACTGGAGCCCAGGACATGTGGTGACTTTGGTGACCTCAGAGAGGCCACAAGGATGTTGGGGTGGGCTTGTGGGCAGCCAAGAGGCACCTCAGACAGTGAGAGTACTGGAAAGCTTGTCTTGCTGTAAATGAAACATATCTTTGTTGTTTTACTGTCCTTGGGCTGCTGTCATTGGCAGGAACTGCTGTGTGTAAGCAAGTTTTCTTCCTGTGCCTAAAGGGTACTGCTGAATGGTGTCAGCCTACAAAGGGAAGGCATTAGGTCAGTGAAATGCAAGATCCAAAATTTACCTGTTATTCAGGCACTAGTGCCCATCCTGTGGTTTTACTGCAGCACTGTAACAAGTAGGCACTCAAGCAGTTTAACAAAAACACCCAATTCTTCCTTTTTTGCCATGGCAGTACCAGCTGGAGCTGAAATGCTCTACACTTTGTCTGGTCCTCCTCTTTAACATAATGAATGTGTTTAATTACAGTAGGATAGAGATTGTAAAAACTATTCCACTGCATTTTGCTAATCAAAACCTCCCCTGCTGCACTTTAAGCTCTGTTAGACCTTTCTTGGGTAGGAGGCTTTGCTAAACCTCATTCCATTTTTAGTGTATCACTTGTTTTGTCCAGACAACAGGCATTTTCGAATTATACCTTCTTCCCCATGAAACTCTTAGCAACTCATCTCCAGTAAAAATTAATCTGTATATCTGGTGGGTCAAACTGGCAGTGTAAAAAAAGAAAAAAAGACATTTTCTAGCCACTGTGGTTTGGCCCTATGGCATCTACCTGAGGCACTGGTCAGCAGACTGACAGCAACCTGCCCAAATAGAATTTCCACTGAAGATGGGCACAGACTTACCTGACTTCAGCTGAATCAAGTTACCTGTATATCTGAAAGTATTTTCTAATTAGAAGTAGCCTGTTTTTTGCCAAGACTAGCACCAGCTGAGGATGATTATCCACTATTGTGTTCACTCCTTTTGCCACACTATCACTATAGAAAAGATTCCATGACTTACACTCTTTCTCTAGAAGAGTGAAAATAGTATCTCACTTTTCATAGACCTCTTCTGTGGAGCATAATACAGCTCTAACCTGGGCTGCTTTCAGATTAAGCACTTTGCTGTTCCTAGAATTTAAATTACTAATGCAAACGGTTGCCTGTATTTAAGGAGTCAAAGTAGCAACACAAACACTGGCTATTGTAATAACCTTTTCAGAGTGACCAAGAACAAGCATGTTTCTGCTCGCTCAGTGCCACAAGGAGTGTGCTGGTGCACCAGAAATCACAGGAGCTTACTTAAAAAAAAAAACAATCAAAAAATCCTTTAAGGTTTAGTCTTTGTTAGACTAACTTGCAAATCTTTAAAGGGTAAATTGTCCTGTTGAATTATTACATAAAGTAACTGAAGAGCCTTGCTGTCAGGCTGTCTTCTGCTGAATCCTGTCATCTTTCTGCAATAGTCTGAGGTTTGTTGCTTGTTCTTTTTTACCTCCCCACCCCCAACTAGTCTTGAAACTGTTACTCTTCCACTTTACCTGTTAAGCCTTCGATGAGATGCCTAAAGCTGAGTAGCAGAGAGGACAGGCAGCTCTTGGCCTTTCCAGAGCAAGGCTGCAGGTACTTGCAGAGCAGAACCAGCAGCAACAGGCAGCAGCACAGGCTGTGGATACACGTTTTCCTCTTGCACAGGCTCTGCAGAAGGCCAGTGCCATCCAAGACACAGGATCTGCTGTTATCCTGAGGGATTTCCAGGTGTTGCTATAGGGCTGGTACTGCTCAGCAGCTTAATGTAAAGACCAGAGAGGTGGGGCAGGGACATGGCAAACACCTCCAATCCAGCCCGGCCAGTTAACCCTCAGAAAACACCCGAGACAGATTTTCTTTGATCTTTCTTGCTTTTGCGTCCAGTAACAGTCAACTGCATTAAAATGTATATAAGGATCTTCAAACTTCCCACAAGTAGGTAACAAAAGTACAGAAGAAAACTCTTCCCACAGCATCACACTTGAGCTCGATTCTAATGTGTGGTGGACACAGATTAAACCTATGTGGACCAGGAATCACAAAACCAAACACATCTAACTTTAACAGCTTAAAAGAGCCTGTGGTGCACTCCCCAAAGGGCAAGAGACAAAATGGAATGTATTGAGCACAAGGCTGGCACAAGGACAGCTGCAGCCACTGAGTATTGTTTAATGCAAACCCCACTGCATTTGATAATTAGACCTGACACCATCTTTGGAGCCATCTGATGGAGATTTAAGGGAACACTTCCACACAAAAACACTTTCTCCCTCCTAATTGCTGTGGCTGGGAGTCAACAGCAATGATGAATAATGAACCCTGGGTCCTCACCCTCAGCCCATCCCACACGTGTTTTGACTCTATTCTTGACTGTCCTGCTCTCCTGCCCCCTTCTGAGCAGCTTTTCAAAAGGAAACCACACAAGTGTGGATTACTCCTCACTTTCCTAGTTCCCCTTTTCTGTCAGGAACCATCTCCCTTCTCATCCTCCGGGTGATGTCCCAGCAGTTCCTCCACAAGGCTCTCTTCACCTCCCTGCTCTTGTCAGGGCAGCCCCTGTGGACCGAGCATCCCTCCACACCCCAGGTGTTGGTGAAGCCACACAGCAGTGTGACCCTCTGCACTGAAAACTCCAGCACCCATCTTTCTGCTCCAGCATACTCTTAAACTCCAAACTGCTGCTGCTTCTTGTCCTACTTCTGGCTAAAAAAACCCCAAAAACACAAAAAAAACACCCCAAAACAAACAAAAGTAATTTCTCTTGGGGATTAGAAGTGATATAACCCTGGCTGATACTCAGTACCAAGGAACTGCCATCACCCAGAGCGGTCCAGGACTTCAGCCTAACTCTTGTGCTTTGTACAGTCTGTGTAGTGTTAAGGATATTTGTTATCCACATGGGTAGATCTGTTTTACTTGCAAAGAGTTAAAGCCACATTCTCTGAACTCTTGAAAATAAACAACCTCCCTCTCTTCCAATCTGCTACGGTCACAGTCTTCTGCTTTGTCCAGGTCTCTTTCCATCAGGCTTCCCCCATTCTCCACCACAAACACAGCTGCCACAAGGCTTTCTCGATTGCCATTCTTACCGCCTTTCTGTCAGCACAGAGGGCTCCGTTTGCACTCTGGCCCAGAGTCATCACGTTTTCAAACACGCACTCGGATGTTTTCTCCTCTCAGACTTTCCCTAAAGCTGAGTATTCGACACGGGGACCCTCGAAGCCATCGGTGCCCACGAGAGGAACGGTGACCGCACGGATGCTGCGATTTCGGGCAGCAGCTGTTAATTACCGAGGGGACAGGTTCCATCGCGATTTGCTCACCGGTTTTGAACCCGGCAAAGGAAATCGCTCGGATGTTTGCTTTAAGAGCCGAAAGGCGGAGTGTGGTACCCTAATTAAATGCCGTGCTATTAAGTGGCAGCGAAGAGCAGCTCTCCCGGGCGATGCCCCGCCGGCACGGAGCGCTCGGGACGGGCAGAGCCGGGCGGCAGAAGCGGCGGCCACCGGGGACCCCCGCCACCTCCCCGGCCGTGGCTCTAACCCTGGGACCCCCCCGTGCGCACATCCACCCAGTCAGATCTCGCCGTCTCCGTAAAAATCACATATAGATATATTTTTTCTTACAATAAACAAACACAGCGCATCTCCGCCTCGCAGTCCCCGGGCCCGGCGCGGGCTCCGCGCGTTCCAGCGGGGCCGGGGCAGTGTCAGCGTGGGGGGCACGGGGCGAGGCCCGGGGGTCCCGGCCGCTAGCGGCCCTTCCTGCCCAGGGCGGTCCGGGCGTGCCGGAGCTGCCGGGCCGCCGGCACTTTGGACAGGGGACAGTACTTGATGGTGTGGGCATTATCGCCGCTGGCCCCGCAGAGGGGGCAGGTGTAGCGCCTCAGCACCGGGCACAGGACGCGGCCGTCGGGTCCCTTGAGGATGTGCGTGGTGTAGAGGGCCACCGCCTCCTTGTTGTTCCGGCAGAAGACGCAGACCTGCAGCTCGGGCTTGAGCAGGCGGGAGGCGGCCCGCGGGTGCGCCGGCAGCCGCCCCGCCACCACCACACCGCCCCAGGCGTGGGCAGAGCCCTCCCGGCCCGGGTGCTCCCCCGAGCAGTCGAACACCACGGCGGCGGGGCCGCCGCGCCCGGGAAAGGGGCTGAAGTCGGCGAAGCGCTCCTCCAGCAGCCCCTCGCCGTGGTGGTGGTGATGGTGATGCCCGCACAGGTCCAGGTCGTGCAAGTCCAGCGCGCCTTCGAAGTACGGCCCCGCCGCCTCTTCCTCCTCCTCCTCCTCTTCCTCCTCCTCCTCGGCCGGCGGCACGGCGGCCGCCACCACCACCGAGGGGGGCTCGGCGCCGAAGCCCTTGCCGGGCCGGACGGCCTTGGTGATGAGCGTGGCCAGCCCCAGGTAGTCGTTCCAGGAGTTGAAGACGTTCCCGCAGGCGCTGTGGCTCCGGCCGGTGTAGCGGGCGCCCGGCAGGCACTCCACGGGCGGGAGGTGCCGGTGCTGCTCCAGCTTGGTGCCCGGGAATGCCTCCATGGGAGCGGCCCCTCCCTCGAGCGCGGTGCGGGGCAGCGCCGGGCGCACCGTCCGCTCCGGGGCCGCTCCCGCTCCCGCCGCCTCTGCGAGCGCGCGGCCGCGCGGAGCGCCTCAAGTAGGGGGCGGGGGCGCGGCCGCCGAGCTCCCATTGGCTGCCGGCTAAAGCCCCTCGCGCTCATTGGCTGAGCGGCCGCGGGGGCGTGGCTCGGCCGCGGTCGGGGCGCGCTCCGGTCCCGCAGGTGCGGCGGGAGCGGGACCGGGAGCGGGAGCGGGAGCGGGACCGGGAGCGGGAGCGGGACCGGGAGCGGGAGCGGGAGCGGGACCGGGACCGGGACCGGGACCGGGACCGGGACCGGGACCGGGAGCGGGAGCGGGACCGGGACCGGGACCGGGATATGGACCGGGACCGGGACCGGGATATGGACCGGGATCGGGACCGGGATCGGGATAGGGATCGGGACCGGGATCGGGACCGGGACCGGGACCGGGACTGGGATCGGGATCAGGATCAGAATCAGAATCGGGACCGGGATCGGGATCGGGACCGGAATGGGGAGCGGCAGCGGAGCCGCAGGATGATCCGGGAGCAGCCCGTGTGAGCCGGACCGAGAAGGCAGAGGCCCGGCGGGGAGGAGCGGTGCCGCTCCGAGCATCCCGGCACTGGCAGGGAGGAGTGTCCCCCCGCAGCAGAGCGATGCGGGGACACAAGTTTAGTGCTGTACGGGTGGGAAGAGGCTCCAACGAGCTTTGTAAGCTCACGGAGGGCGGAAGGTGCCTTCCCATTTGGGCAAGAGGAGCTGATAATGCAGAGATCCCATTGATTTCCAGCCCCTGGTGAGAGCTGCTGGGCTGAGCAGGGTGGGTGGAGTTCTGTCAGAAGTAAATGTGTCTCCCCTGTGCACGGCCCTGATTTGTCAGTCTAACAGATGCTCCTCTGGCAGGTAGAGCAGCTTTGCAATGTGTTTTGTTTGCATCTGAGATGGGCAGGTTCCATGAGCTCAGGTATCAGGAACACCTCCCCAGGGGCCGCCTCCCGGCACCGCGGGGCTGGATCCGCATGAAGTGCCTGGGAGTGGGTGTTTCATGGGCCGGGGAACAGCGAGCACGGCTGCAGGGAGTAGAGCTGGCTGGAAGCAGTGTTTCAGAGCATGAATTCTCCGGTTGGAAAGTGAGACTCATTCCAGTACTGACAACATCAGCAAAGGAAGTCCTGTTCCGTGCTTGTGGGGGACACGGTTCTGCTCGGGGTGACCACAGGGATATTTCAGTGTTATGGGGTGTCAGGCTCAGCCCAGAGCTCCTCTCTGAGATGCAGTTATGTGACTGTGCAGTTAAAGAGACCTTTGCCCTCTTCAGCAGAGTGTTTCAGGGCCTGACTGGCACTGGAGCCAGCAGGGAATGGCAGAGGTAACAGATGGGTGACAGGGCACAGGGTGATCAGTCAGAGTGGCTGAGCATCACTTCCTGGAGCAATTGTTGTATCTCATCTTCTGTAGACATTTTAAGAGGCAGAGTGAATAATTTCATATCACTGCTGTAGTAGAGCACATAGCTACAGGCAGAGAGGAAAATGGCCCTGTTCCCCTCACTGCCAGTGCAGGGAGTGATGGAGACCCTGGAGTAGCATAAAAAAATATCCTCACTGGGAAAATATTGTGAAGGACAGACACCTGTCACCAGCACTGCTGTAACAGCATCCTCTATTTGACCAGCAGCTCAGCAGGGCTCACATGCCTTGGCAATCCAAATGTTTGAGGTATGTTGCAGGAGTTATTTCATTGCTTTCCTTTCCTTCCAGAAAAAGTTATTCCAGATTTTTGCCCACAGACCTGCATGTTCCAGGTGTTGAGCAAATACTGAACAGCTCCACTCAGGTCCCTGCAGAGCTGTCAGGCATTGTCAGACTTGCACCAACCTCATGCCAGCTGATTGGGGTCACCCAGTCACAGTGCTGGTGCAAGAGCAGGGAATCCCACTGACATTGGAACGAATCAATGTCTTGGTGAAACTCTGCATCTGTTTCAATCAGTAAACAAAATATGTGGTCAAGGAGAACTAATGGACAAGTAGGTGCTTCTAGGAAGGATCGGTGTTTTGGTGTGCTTTGAAATGTTCTTATGAAACACTGAGAACTGCATGAAAAACTACTGCTCTGTCCACAGCTGGGAGTCGGGATTATTTCTGACTATGCCAAAATACCCTTTAGGCAATCCTTGTCAGGACTTGGGCAGTGTAAGACCACAGCTGTCTTGGTGGTGTCTCATGTGAGTTCTTGTGGCAAGGCTGCACAGCAACCCTGGCAAACTCTCATCTGGAGCAGAAGTGACAAATAGCTGTTGGCACTATGAATTCAACACCACGGGCCAAGCTCTGCCCAGCCAAGGGGAAAGTTTTCTGCTCCCTCAGAGCAGTGAGAAACTGTGTCAGAAATTCGAGCTGGTCTGAACACAGGAAGCCATCAGATCTGCTGGGGTCTGAGAAATCTGCTTGGGGGGAACTGGTGTGGGAGCTCCCACTGGCCACAGGAATTTGTAAAGTCCAAGATTACTCCTGGGAATACACTCACACACACCCACACACACAAATGTATGAAATCTGCGGACGTGCCAACTGCAGGTGAGTGAGGCCTTTGTTTGGGGTTGGAGGAAAGATTTCTTTCTATGCATTAAAGCAAAAATGATCTAACGAGTGACTTAACAAGAACGATAGAAGGATTTAAGCACAGAGGGGTTTGAGTGCATGCAGGACAGCTGTCAAGTTTATAGAGGAGATTAGCAGTTCATTTGAGAGATACATTAGGAAAGGCTTACTCTGGGGGGCTGTGAGCTCCCCTGAGGCTGGGGAGGATTTACTGCCTCTAAGTGTTGATGTGTTGTGCACGTTATGAAGCTTGCCATCCCAGCAGCTTTGATATGTTCCAGCTTTTCTTTAAAACCCCTGTGGATTTTAAAGTGGCTTTCATTTAACGTGGGAGATGTTGACAAGCTCCCCCAGGAGGATGGCAAGTTCTCGGAAGGGTCTTTTAAAATATTAGCTTCACCACCACTTCTAGAAGACTTTTTTCCCCCCTCTGGAATATCAAGGAGTGGTTTGTTTCTGACAGCACTAAAAATACATGAGGTGTCTGCTGACACAGGGAAGATATGCCCTGTGCTGCTTGGACTCCCAGCCTAGTGTTCAGGAATCCTGTCTAAAGCTTTTGGCTTAACAGATGATGCTTGTGTTTGGAAAGCTGAAGTTTATGGCACAGAGCAATCCTGTTCAGAAGATTGGAAGCAGCTGGTGGGACTGACATGGGTGAGTTAGGTTTCAGTGGAGGATACAAACACAAGTCTTGGAAGCAGAGCTGCCGCTTGGGGTCTGCCCAGAGGCCCCAGCACTGATGCTGGAGGTGCCTGTGGGAGAAGAGCTTTCTCTGGTGTTTCTCTTCTCAAAAGGGAGGGGTGCACGAGGGCTTGTGCTGGGGCAGGGGAGGAAGCCTCTGCTCCTTGTCAATGGTGTGGGGAAGGTGGGGGATCCCAGGCACGGTGTCTCCCAGACTCCAGGAGAAGGAGGGCCTGAGCTGGCATGACAATGTCGGTAAGAAGGATAAAGAAATCATCCTAACCCCTTTTTACTGGCAAAAAGTTCCCTGGGATGGAGGATTAGGGATGTGAAAGCCAGCTGCAAAACATGACTTTGGTTTTGGGAACCTCTCTTTGGAGGTGTGCTTTTGCTTTTGTTGTGTGGAAGCAGCTGATCCTTCAAGGTGGAAATCTGACTGTGAAGGAGGCACTGGTGGTTTCACCTTCTCCTGATCTGTGCTGAGCCCAGGGGGCTATTTCAGCATAACCAAACACATCAGGGGTTTCTTTAACAGAGTACCAAACTTCTTCAGGGTGTAGAGCACAACTTTCTCTGCACTGGGGGCAGGAGTGACTGTCCAGACCACTTATTTTAGAGTTACATGACAGTCCTCAGGTAACTGCAGCAAATGTTTACCCAGGCAAACAGAGCTGATATAAAAATATGATGCATTTTTAGCTGTCTCTCAATTTGATTCAGCCACTGAAAGTGCAGAACAGCACGCAGCATTAGCCAGCTCTGTAAGAACCGCTGCTCCACCTTGTAGCATGCAGGCAACTGGAAAGAGCTGAGAGCAGAAAATAAAAGGTTCTTCCAAGAATACACTATTGTCATCAACTGAGTAATGTGCTCATCACAGCAGAAAGTTATATGGGCAACCTAAACATGGCTCTGCTTGAGTGTCAAGTGCTTGAATTTCCAGCAAAATGCCATCACTTCCCCTATTTTGTTTTATCTTCAGCAATGGCACCTTGAAGCAAGAGCAGCTGAAGCTGAGCTTTGAGCAGAGCCCAGACTGCGACGTGACAGCATCAGCCTGGCTGTGGCTGTGGCTGTAGAAGGGCTCAGGGTGGGGTGTGGGGGCTGGAGGGGACAGCTGAGCCCTCTCCAGGGCTGACAGCAAGCAGGAGGAGAAGAGACTTCATGCTCTGGGGGCTGACGGTGCAGAGAGAAGAGAAACTGAATTTCTTCTCCCCCCAAAAAAGTTTGTCAGCTGAAGGAGACAAAGTGCTTCCTGGACACAGACTTTTAAAAATCTTCAGAGCACTGCTGAAGGTGTTGGAAATAGTAGCTGTAAAAAAAAAATAAAAATCCATTACAAGGCTATTTTTACAATCAGAAATGTATCTAATCTAGTTATCGGGGCTGATAAACAGCCGACACTATCAGCTCTTCCATCATCTCTTGCAAATGCATGGAATTTAAAGGAGAATGCAAAGGTCATAGACAACCAGCCAGGGTTTAGACTTGCCCATCCAAACTACTGCAGAGCACAAATAAAGCCAAGAGCCAAATGATTATCAACAGAACCATATTTGTCCTGAGGATATATTGACTTATGGAGAGGGATGTCAAAGTGGCATTGAAATTAATTTGTACTGTTTATGAGAAAATCAAATGGCTTTTATGAAAAGTGAAAGGTAGATTTGGTTGCTTTTCTTTGTGTTTATGCATTTTATTAATGTATCAGGGAAATGTAATAAATGCTATAAGCACTTCAGTTCCTAAATGTCAGATGTGATTTCCTTTTACAGGAAATCAGACTCATGTTGAAATGAAGAACCAGGTTCTTCTGCAACAATCCTGTGAGTGTGAAATGGCATGGGCAGTGTGTTAATTTTACAATTTTGTATGAATTAAATCAGGTCTATATTACTGAATATCTCGGGATATCCCTGGAAGTGTCCAAGGTCAGGCTGCATGAAGCTCTGAGCAACCTGCTCTGGTGCAAAGTGTCCCTGCCTGTGGCAGGAGGGTTGGAATGAGATTTAAAGTCCCAGCCCAAGCCATTCTGTGATTCTGTGACCTCCAGCTCAAGTATTTGGGGAGCAGGAGCTCTCTGATCCGAGCTGAGCTGCTCAGCTGTGGCCAGTGCTCTGCTGGCACCACCCTGTGAGCTGGTGTGTGCATTTGGAAATGCTGAGGTTAAAATCCCAGCCTGCTGGACTCCTCTGCAGCCAGGGGTTCATCTTTGGAGCTTATTGTGGCTGGCAGGTCGCTCTCATGTGCCTCTGTCAGAGTCTGCCCCAGCAGCTGTCCGGGTTTGTGCCTCTTGGGGGTGTTTTGGAGGTTTCACACATCGAATTTTGGAGTGTCAGTTGGCATCGCCTGCAGGTAATGTCATTTCACTCTTTCCTTTAACTCCAGGTAATAATAAATGAAACCCCAGTCCAGCAAACAGTAAGTATGTGCTTATCATGGCAGGCCTTGCCACAGTACCTGCAGTTTTCTCAAAGTCAGCAGTTTTTGTTAGATTTCAGGAGACCACGGAGCTCTTAAGGCACAGAAAGATGTCCTGGTGACTCACAGTGCAGATTAAATTCCTCTTTAATATCAGTGATGAAACTCCTTACTTAGAGGGGCTGGCCAAGGGTTTGTGCACAGATTTCATCTCCTGCTGCCCCTGCTCTCTTGTCTCCTGTGCAGGATCATGGAAGTGGAAGGCCAAGTCAGTGCATTTGGAAAAAATCAGAGGTTTCTGGATTCACTGAAAAGAGTATTTCAAATAAAATTTTGGCTAGACACTCTACATTCCTTTATGTATTCCTCCTCTCCAAAAATCACTGCTCCAGGATATCCTTGAGAGATCTCAATGCTTGCATGAAGATTTATTGCTTTTAGTTTCCGAATCAGTTCTGAACTGAATTAGCAAATGCTAGTGCATATTTCTAATAGCAACAAGAATTCCAGCAGAATTTCTGAGGTCTGTCTGGCTGATTAAATCCAGTAAAGTCTCCTGCTAAGCTCCTTGGCAGAGCCAGCCAAATTCAAGGACTTTTAGACAATCACAAATTCAGTTCTGAAGATTTTTTATTGTGTGAAATTTTACCAAGCAGAAGAAATTTATATGTATTAGTTGCAATGATCCGTATAAATGTCATGCACACATGCTAGACAGTAGATAAGTTCCTGATATATTAATTTCACATGGTGAGGATAATAGCATTTCTCCTGACAACTCAATTAAATTTGTAAAAATTTCCTAGCAAAAAACAGTCGTTGCATTTTCTGTCAAGCTGATAAGCACAATTTAGCTGAAAGAGAAAAGCAATCCAAAAAATCAGCCTTGCACTTGGAAATTGCTGTGAAAATTCACACTTGTTTTCTGTTTTGCTATTTGGTAAAAGGAGTAACCAGAGGGGCCTTCATTGTCCTGCCTGCTTGGTGGTGCTGGCTTTCTTAATCTGAAACTGAAATTGTCTCTATTGGGAAGAAGAGCGATGTCCAAGAAAATAAACAACTGAAGGATACAGCAGTCATTAAAACACCAATAAATAATTTTTAATTAGTTGAAATGTTTTACATTTCTGATACATTCTGGGAGCTGTTGTCTTCTCAGAAGTCACAGCCTGGATCCCCATGGACACCCCTGGGATTGGGTGCTCCCAGTGAGTGTCAGTGGATTGCAGCTTTGGCATTTCACATCCTCAGAGAGCCTGTGGTAAGTTCCTAAATTCTTGCACTCCTGTTTTCTCACAAATCCCATTCAGAATCTGACCTGAGAACATGACTTCATTTGTGTTTTCAGTGAAAACTATTTTGCTCAAACCTTTGGGTGCTTTTGAATTACCTTTTTTTTTTTTTTTTTACCTCCTGAAGGGATAACCCACTAATTATACATGAAAATTGTTCCTCAAAGATCCATCTTAATAATATAATTGTAGTAGCAAAGCAACTGGTGTGATTATGTGCATCATTGCACTTTTCAGCCATTAACCAGCTTTTCTTGGTTAATGAAGTTAGCAAAACCTAGAATGTGCTTTGCTGGAATATATCCAGTGCAATCTCATTATCACCTACAACCCTCTATAATTGGGGCGATAATGTGCAGAGCATTATATGGCTGATAAGTGCAATGGGATTAAAAGAGGGCCAAGTTCTGCTCCCAGGCACACGTGACAGAGCTTGGGGTTTTGGGGAGTGTTTGTGGAGGGCCTGCAGCCCCAGGTGGAGTTTTGGGGGTGCGTTGGGAGCAGGAGGAGCTGCACTTGGAAGGAGTCCAGCGGCAAAAATGATGAGAGCTCAGGAAAGGGAGAAAGAATTGGTGCTGTCGAGTCAGGAGGAGACTTTAGTGAGGCATAAAAATGGTCTTAAACGCCTTCAAAAGAGGGGAATAATCTGTTCTCCGTGATCCTGTTGGATAGGACACAGAGGAGAGGATTTACACACAGCGAGGGCAGTGGACATTGGATATTGGGGAAATGCAGGGTGGATAAGGGAGGGCTGGCTGGAATTGCTTGGAGCAGGGTGTGTCAGAGGATTCTCTGCTGCTGCTGGGCACCAGGAGGAGGGGAGTGAGCAGGTGGATTGTGTGCTGGCCCCTGGCTTCAGGCAGCGAGGAGGGAGCAGCAGTGTCACTACGGTGCTGTTTTATGGCTCAAGGTGCAGGTGACTCCTGGCACAGAGATGGGATCTACTTGGTGCTTGCACAAGCACAGAGCAGATCTGCCAGGAGGATCTGTGATCAGAATTATGCTCTCAGCTGTTACACACTTGGAATTACTGTCAGGACTGCTGGTGGAAGGGAGAGAAGGCTGTGAATGTGAAAAAAGGGAAGCATTAGTGTTTGCTGCCTTGGATAATACAGGTCACAAGGCTGGTTCTGTTTGTGCTTGTTTGAATTTCAACATGTCTTTTCAGGAAAAAAGCATTCAAATGTTATTAAAAAGCCCTGTAATGAAGAGTCATCCTGTCTGCTTCAGCTCTGGCTTTGGTAATAAATTCATTATTTACACTGGTAAATATGTGCCTTGTGTTTCCAGTCAGGACTTGCCTGTTTTCAGTGTCAAGGTTTTCCTGTGCTAATTGAGGACCCTGATCTCAACATTTAATTCTCCTTGTGAGCTCTGAGTCTTTAACCAAGTCATCCCCTAAACTCCTCTCTTCACAAGCTAAATAGATCAAGCTCCTGCAGCTGTAAATGCTGGTTTTCCATCCTTCATTTTCCTTTCTGAGCTCTCTGCAGCTTGTCAGCTTCCTTTATGAATTGTGGGCTCTAAATTTAACGTGACCCTCCAGTGGGAATTGCACCAGTAATACCAGGAGCACAGGAAGATTTGCATCCTTTGCTGCAGTACAACCCTTAGATGTTGTGTACAACTGAAGAGGAGCATAAAAATAGGTTCAGACCAAGGTTCCTCTAGCTCAGTATTTTGTTCCTGACACTAGGCTGTAGTGGATGGATTCTGAAGGGTGGTATTTCCCTGCACAGCCTCCCCTTATCTTTTAAAAAATAAAGATACAATCTGAAATTCCATGCAAAGCCTTTGGAATTCTTATGTCTTCGGTGTCCAAATGGCCTGTTAGGCCTGTAGCTTCCCAACATTTGTATCATGGGCTGCCCTAGGAGTTAAACTGCAAAGCAGAAGATTTGTGTCTTTGCTAAGTGTCTGGGAAAGGATATTTTTAAATCCCAGCAGGGCCCTGGGGAGGCAGGGCAGAGGGAAGGACAGCGTGTCCCTGCCCCGTGGGGACAGTGCTCGGCAGCAGCCAGGCTCACCCAGGGCTGCCCTGCTGGCTGTGCCCAGGGCTGGCACCCCAGGGAGGAGAGGGAGCAACCCCTGGGCTCTGCCAAAGGTCTGAGATCCAGCAGATCCAGGGAAGGAGCTCAATGTCCTCACCAGGGGAGCCCTGCCTCTGTCTGTAAGCTCAGCTGAGGAGCCACCACCATCCCAAACCTGTCTGAGCATCTCTGAGCCCCAGAACAAAGCCCTGCCTCCTCCGTGTTCCCCATGGAGCTGCAGAATTCCATCCCACCCCACTCAGGTGCCTGGGACTCCCTTGCCTCTCCACAGCCAGGTCCTTGGCAGTGAGAAATCCTCTCCCCCAGTTACCGCTCTGCTGTGTCATCTGCAGCTTTATTAGAGGATGATTTCATGTTTTCTTCCAGGAAGGATGTTACCCAGCTGAGAATAGATCACCATGGAGCTTCTTGGAAACTCCTGGGTGAGGATTCCTTGTTTACAGTCACACTTGGAGCTCTCTCAGCCGGTTTCCAGGTCCTGCCCCGTGCACCAGCTCAGTTCTGTGCTGCTCCTCAGTCTGTAAGGTTGAGTGCAGCATTTTGTGGCAGTGTCAGGACATGTGTGAACACACTTCAGCACCCTGCAGTGAACAGGCACCGAGCCAGCTCACACACAGGCTCGCTGTGGACACAATCACAGAAAGGTTTGGGTTGGGAGGGACCTTAGGGCTCATCCCATTCCACCCCCCAGCCATGGGCAGGGACACCTCCCACTATCCCAGGTTGCTCCAAGCCCTGTCCAACCTGGCCTTGGACACTTCAATTTCCAACCTGGCCTTGGACACTTCAAGTTTAGGCACTCTTGTCTTACTACAGCCCTTGGGCAGCTGGAGAAAGGAAAAAGTGGTTATTTTAGTCCATTCCAGTAGCAGACTAACTAAAGTAAGGTATAATTCAGTGTCATGGAATTTTGTTTATGAAACTTCCACAGGAAAAACAAGGTTTCCAAAGACAGAGCCAGCTTTAGAGGGAGAAATGGATATGTTTGCATTTCAAACCGTTGCTGGAATGCAGATTGCCAAGGACATACTTGCTAGTGGTGGAAGAGAGTGGTGATGAGGAAATTTTACTGCTGGGGAAGGAGATCAGAAAAGGCATTGCTTTAAGGACCTGAGAGTAAGAGCAGAGGTGAGGACATTGAGAATGTAGAGATGAGACACAAAGAAAAACTAATTTTGAAATATTTAAATCCCATTTTCTAAATAGGGAGAACAATTGATGGTATAGGCCACTTAGAAGATACAAAGGTACAAGCACAAATGTAAATGCAGATCCTGACCCTTTAAAAAGACAAACTCTTTATATCCTGTTTCCACTGAAATTAATGAAAAGACTCCTGCTAGTTTTATTCTTATTTATTCGTTTCTAATAATGGTTTTATTGAGGTGATTGAGACACAAAGAGCCATAGTGAGAACATATTCCACTTTTTTCACTCAGGCAAAAAGAGCAGCTGACAAAAGCAAAAATATCTATTCATAAGTATGTTCAATTGTGAGAACATTCCTCTACCATTCAAATTTCTGGAGGGTTCATCTTTGGTTTCCTCAGCAGTTTTTTCCTGGTACCAAATTATTGTAGCTTTCTGGATGAACATGAGTGCTCTTCCCTTTTGAAGTAAATAGAATACAAATAAACACCATCATGTCTTAAACTAATGGACAACTTTTCTCTAAGTTTAACACCCAGAGGTTATAAAAATCGAAAGTGCACGCTACTGAAAAGCAACTGATTTTGGAACTGATTTTATATAAGGTTACAAATAGCAATGATAATAAAAAAATGACCAGTGCTGGGATTTGGCTGGATTTTTCTTTAAATTAATGATGCTCCTGAGAGCCTAGATATGTATTAACTTGTGTATTGGAAGCAAAATGCACCCTTTGAAAAGTGTACTTGTAAGCTTTTACTGAAATGGAAGTGTTTCAAATACATGGAATTTATCAGTATTTGAGCAACAGCTTTAAAATCTTATGGTTAGCTCAAAATGCTCCTTAGTGCTGTTTCAGCAACTGTAGCCATCAGAGCTATAAAGCTCGAGTTGTCTTGGCCTTGTTGTAATAAAACATCTAAACCCTCTCATTTTATCATTTCTGATTTCTTTTCCCCAGAAATCATGAGAAATTTTTTTAAATGTCGCTGTTTTATTTTGACGCGTGCCAGGTTTCACCCATCTCTAGATATGTTTTGCTGCCGCTCATGAGAGCCTCACAACATAAATCCATCCGTGCAGAGTCCAGATGGTTTCATTTAAGCATTTGTTTTGGTTGTGGCTGTGGTGTGGAGAAATGCTGCTGTGATGGCAGTCCCTTAAAAGGGGGAACAGGAACAAGAGAGGGCTTCATTCATCTGCAGATGAAGGGAGAGGTGAAATCCTTCCCACGACAGGGTTGCTTCTTATTAATGGAGTTTTAAAAATTGCCAGAATTCCTTCTTTTTAAGGCAGCAGACAGAGCTGCTGTGTTGTTTTTCCGCAATGTCTCAAAACACCACAACACCGGAATTCGGAGATGTTCAACATGTTTTGAAATAAGAGTGGTATATGGGGGTCAAAGTTACTATGAAATGAAACAAGTAGAAATAAAGAGAATTGTTCCTGAATTCTGGGACTTAAACAAACGTGGTCATGGTGTCTTTGACTTACCCTGAATGAGTTTTGCCAGAGACACCATGCTAATATTTTAATGTGTAAATCCATAACCCATGCTGGACTGTCAGGGTGGTGGTGCTGGTTTTTGTTCTGTTTTTTACTGCCTCACTCCATCCCCCTCCTCTCCCCATTTCCTTTCAGATTTGTACCAGGCAAAACACAACCATGCTTTCAGCATAAAAAGTAAGATTTTTTTTTAAACAGGACAGAGATGTTTAAATCTAAATGTTTACACCTATTCCTGGTAACTCTGTGGTGTGGCAAGCAGCACTCAAATCTTTGGGATTTTATTAAATGCTGCCTGAAATGCTGTCTGAGGGCAGGCTTGATACTTCTTGCTCACTGGATGCAGGCAGCTGCACCTCCTTGAAGGAGGTTTTTTTTGTAAAATATTCTTCATAATGAGAAAAAAGATCATGGGTTGGATTTTAAAGATGCTTCAATACAGCACTTTTTCATGTCATTGATTTTTATGTTTTTGCAAAGCAGCTTTTAGGTTTGGAGCACTTTGGCAGCACTGGCTGTGACTGTGGCAGTGGCCAAGTTCTGCCCTTCTCCCTTCCCATGGCTCTTAGCAATGCAAAGCCCTGCTTTTTTATGTAACCATAATATTTGTGTTCTGTGGCTGCAAAAGGAAAGGAAAAAAAAAAAAAAGCTGGGCTCATCCCAGGACGGTGGGAGTCCTGGAGTGATTTAGGAAAAAAAAAGGAAAATTAAAAAAGAAGTGTGAAATATGAAAATCTGGGTTGGCTTTTACTCCCTCTGTGGAAAGCCAGGAGATAATGTGTATAAACAGGGAGGAGAGAGATGTAGCAATAAGCCAGAAAAACCCCACCAGTATGGAGCAATTTAAAGCAGATAGGACAATATTTCTGAATCAGAATGATGGGAGAACAGCAAAATCTTTTCCACAGATGTTACATTGGTACTCTGTGACATCAGCTGTGGAGCTGTGTGATCTGGGCAGAGCTGGCTTTACATGGGTTTCACTGACACAGACACAGTCTGCACATGGGCTGGGGGGCAGCTTGGCTGTTTTCTAGTTAGCCACTCACTTTCTCTTGTTTCTTTGTGACTTTCACCTGCAAAAGCAGATAGAAAATGTAATTTCGCTGTTTCTTTCAGAAGCGAATTAGAGAAGGGTGGTGCAGGCTGTTGGGAATGTCCAGGAGATTGAGCAGGGCCTGGCATTCCTCATTCCTGGACTGGAGGGGTTTGGCACTGCCTCCACCTGCCAGGGTCTGAGGAAATCCCTCTTACTGCAGGGACTGCCTTCAGCCTCTGGGCAATGCAGCACCTTCAGGCCTAGCTGCAACATCTGTAGGCATAAGTATTCAAATCCTGAACTAAAAATGGGAAAAAAGACACTTTTCCTGCCATGTTGGTGTCTGAGTTCCCCATTGTCTTTATTTCCTCCTTAGTGACAAAGGTGGGGGAAGCTCAGGAGCAAGCTGCCCTCTGCCCAGCCAGCAGTGTGGTACCTGAAGGTGGGAGTGAGTGAGTGAGTGAGGGAAAACCTGTCCCTTGGTGCCCTGTGTGGGCACAAAATGCTTATTGACACCCAGCCATGTAGCAGCTGCTGTGCTGGCTGGTTTCTCCCTCCTGGTGAGGTAGGATGGCAGAGAGGAGGGAAGCAGTGAAGCCACATTTGCTGCAGGTGTTGCTCAGAGATCCAAAAGACCACTGAGATCCAGCTATTCCACGCAGGCTTTCAAAGCCAACACTGCAGGGCTTGCTCCAATTTTAGTCTTTACATTTTACAAGCATTGCTGTGGCATTCATCCCACTAATGCCTGAACCTGCTGCATCCTCCTGTGAGAAAGGGCATTTTTATCTCGTTATTGTGGTGGGGTGCTCCTGAGGTAGAACATGGTTATAGAATTTGTTCATAATCACCTGCTAGGGCTGTGAAAGAGCCAAGAATAGGTTTGTTTCCCCATAGTGGGCCTTAATCATGAAAAAAAAAAAGAAAAGATCCTTCCACTCCAGTGAAGCGGGTCACGTCGGGGAGCTGCTTTTGCACCCGTGTGCATTAGTCCTGCAGTTCAGAGACCTCCCTCATTAAAGAGTCACATGCTGCAGCCTGAACGCCAGGCCAGCCTTCCAGCCGTGTGTTTTCAGGCTGGAAAGGCAAATGCTGGCATGGAAAAACTCAGCTTTCATTAGGAACTGTCTGAAATCAGCTAATCTCGTTTGAGCGCGCACAGGAACGGCGATGCTGTAAACAGCGGGCTTTGGTGCTGCGGTTTGCCCGGGGATGCGGCCACAGCAGAGACTGTCCTGGCTCTGCTGGATCCCACTGGCTGGGAAAATATTTTAGCAAAGCCAAGGGAGAGCTGAAACTGTGGAGCACAGATACTGACAGCAAGTAAATAACAATGTCCTTTGGAAAGAGTAAATGAATAAAACACACGAGCCCTTTGGCGTCCTCAGGGAGCTCTGCGGTCTCCAGGTAGAAGGAGTTCAGGTGTCACTGCCAGAGCTGGGGGGGCTGGGATAAGTGATGAGCTGGTCTGGCAATATTTCTTCTCACATTACTAAACACCTTTCATTAGCAAGGAACAATGTGTGTTTTCCCTCTCTGGTGACCTTTGCTGGCGCGTCTTCCCCGTGTGCTTCACTTTCTTCTGACTCCCTTTCCAAGGCCAGCTCTGCTTTTCCACTGCTTTGGGAATTGTGCCCACATTTGTGTCTGGTTTTGTGTGTGCATTTTATCAGGTCTCTCCTCTGGGTTTGTCAGCAGCAGTGAGCACAGGATGGTTTCCCAGCTCTGGAGCGAGGTGATGTCACCTGTGCTTCTGCAAGCAGCTGTGGACCTTCCCCATCAGCCCAGGAGGTCTTTGCAGCCCTGGAGTTCACCTGTGGTTACAGGATACATGGTGGAGGGCCAGAATCATCTCAGGTTTTGTGTCTTCCATCCACTACATGGCAGCAGTAGCTGTGATGGTGCCAGTCTTACGGGGCTCCTCTACGGCCCAACTCAGGTCTTGCTGGGTGAGGGATGTTTTCCAAACGTTTCTAGTGATCATTCATTGCTTCCCAGCAAGTGTGAGCTACTGTTGGTCACTTTCTGATTGTTTTTTAGCACAACATCAGGAGATGCAGCTGGAGGGTCCTGCCTGGGGTGTGTACATGGTGTTGTAGGACTGACATGTAGCTGGGTCTTATTACGTTTGGGGTGTGGAGGAAAATAACTCAAATGTGAAAGGAACTTGTCTTAAAATGAGCATTCTCCTAAATGGATTTGTTCCTCTGATTCATTGCTCCAGTGCAGGCTGTCAGCCTCCCCAGAGCAGCTCCTTGTTCACTCATTTTTTCTCTATTAATAAATGCACACAAGCACTTAAATGGAATAATGTACCACGTAGAAAGGGAAAAACAAAAACAAGCAACAAAACTTGCTGTCCCCATGGGAGGAAAGAAAATCCTACACAGGGAAAAACAGTGCCATTCCAGTAGATTTTTGTTTACTGAAATGTATTTGATTCGTAGGCTTAGCTCTTGAGGCTGTGTGGGGCAAGGACAGTTTATACACTCCTCTTGTTTAAGGTACACAGCATTATTTCCCCCCAGATCTTTCCTTTCCTCTCTCTCTTCATATGTTGTTGTGCTCCATATCTGAATCAAATCTTGTACTAATTTCTGAGGTTTTGTCTGAGCTGAGGTTAAATCAGTATTTAACAGGGAAGCTGGCTGTGGATTGGAGTGTCACAACAGTCACTGTGAACAGTGTGACATAAAACAGTGTTGGAGCAGATCATAGTTTGGAGTGAAAGAACAGACTGTGTGACATCATGAAAAACCTTATTTCTGAAAACTGTTCTTCTAGCTGAGATTCCCTCTCCTTAAATGTCTCTAATGTAGATGTGTCTGGGGGTCAGCTCCCCTTTTCTCCCCAGGGTTCTCCTTGCACACTGCAGTTTAGCTGGGATTTTTCTTCCAGACTGGAAGAAATCTCACAGCAGCTCTGAAATTCCCTTGCCCAGGTGAGTCCTGTCTGGAGGTTTTCACCTGGGCAGACAACAGGGCTCCAGGGACCGATCTCTTCTGAGCTCCTGGGTAGAGGCTGTCTTTTACACTAACACTGAATTATGGTGGTGATACCACCTTGGAGAAGATTTCCTGTTAAGCTGTGCTTTGTTTCCAAGGGAGGGTGTGTGTTTCTGTGTGAGGAGGACAGAAGGACAGCTCCTTCCAGGAGTGGCACTCAAGTCCCTGCTGCCTTGCCAGGCTGCTGCCAGAGGCTCTGGAGGCTGGAGAACACCTGTGGTTTATCTTCTCCCCCTTGGAGAGTTCAAAATGTGCTTCACCCTCATCGTTGGGGGTTCTCTAGTGCCAGCAAAGGGCACATCCCTCCTCTTCCTCCCCTGCAATGCCAGGGCAGCCTGCAGCTCCTCTGCCTTGCCCTGTCCTCTCCTGCTACCCTCCCAGGTGGTGTGCAGGAGGCTTTGTCTGGCAGGGTAAGAGGGGCACCTCTGGCTCTGCTGGGAGAAGCAGCCTGGCTTTCTCCAGGCTCCCTTTGCAAGGGGGAAAGCAGAGGATCTTGAAATGAGTCCAGTGTATTAATAAGCCAGGCTGCCCCATATAGCGGGAGTGAAAGTGGGACAGTCAGCACACTGCTAATTTTACACAGGCCCAAGGGGATTTTTTTTCTAGGGAGCATGTTATCATTATTTTGTGTCCTAAAGGGCCTAAAATTAGGGCTTGTAAGAAGCAAGCTCTGGTTGAAGGCTTTGTCCCAGGCAGCCCAGGCCTGGGGAGAGCTGTGTCTCCTCATGCACGTGCCCCAATCCAGGTACTCCTCAGCCTGGCAAAAAGAGGAGGTGGAAACAGAGGTGCAGAGAGGTCTGGCTGCAAGTCCCCAGCCCTGACCTCTCCCAGGCTGGCAGTGAGGGATGTCCCCTCTGCTCCAGCCCCTGGGGACAGCCGTGCTGCAGCGGGGCTCGGCTGCTTCTCTGCTACACAGTGGGAGCTGTGGCCAGTGTTAAATGAGGGATGTGCTTTAGAGCATGAAGGCTTCCAGCCAGTTAATTACAGAGAACATTTGCAGCTTCTCTTTAAATCCCAGCACTGCCTCTGTGCACCCCCTAGCACGGGCAGGCTTGGATGCCACCCAGGATGGGAGCAGGGGACACGCTGGTGGATCCTGAACCATGCCAGGGCTCCTGCCTCAGCCCCACACTGCTGGGCAGCAGCCAGGGGAGCCCTGGGGTGTCCAACACCCTGAGCACCTGAGCCAGGGGAGCCCTGGGGTGTCCAAAACCCTGAGCACGTGGCTCTGGACAGCTTTGGGGTTTGGGTCATGCTTCCCTCAGTTATGTCTCCCTAACACCTGGGCTGAAGGCTCCCACCCTGCAAGGGGTTGAGCCAACATACAGTGTGCAGTCAATGGGTTTGTTCACATGCCTAAAATTAAACCCTTCGTTAAGTGCTTTTGCTTAATTAGGCCAGACCGCGCTGTTCCTTGTGGGATTGAGTGCAAAGTGAGGCACGCTAGATTAGAACCAATATTTTCAAGCGTAAAGCTAAAAATGAAGCACTTAGCCCCCAGTTCTGCAAATAATTAAGCACATGGGTAATTACTGATTTCATTCCATTCATCAGTTGTGTTGATTTCTGTAGGGCCATGAGATGCTGGTGGTTACTCAAGTGTGTGCAAGGTTGGGCCCCCAGGTTAAAAGATCTCAGAGGCTGGGGAAATGGATGTTTGTAGAGTGTCTGGCACACAGGGTTTGTGATGCCTGTGCACCTCCCTGGGTACTGCCATAGGAATAATAATGCCACATTTAAGTACTGATGATTTTTAAAGATGCTGATGGCCTCAGCCATGGAAATGTGGTTTGGGCTTTCTGTGGCAAGCAAGCCTCAATGGGGCAATCATCAATGGGGCAAAAGAAACAGCATTTGATATGTGGACAAGGAAATCTGTAGCCTTGTGTCCACCTGAGCTATTATTTTGTGCAGGGAGGCTGTGGAATCCCCATCCCTGGAGGCATTGAAGACCAGGCTCTCAGTAATCAGATCAGGCAGAAGGTTCCCTACCCATGGCAGTGGGGTTGAAATTACATGATCCCTCCCAGCCCACACCACTCTGTGATTCTCTGACTATTTTCCAAAATATGAATGTTAAAATAACTGTTTTCATTACTGCAGCCCCTAAGCCAAAAGAAGAAAGTGAAATCCAGGCTGAAGTGGAGCTTGACGCAAGAAGTCAGCAAGAAAGACTTCAGCTGATATTCTTTTGTCTGTTTGCTTTTCCCCGGGCATGATTTGTTTTAATTCCTTTTAAAACCAGACACAGCTCCTATCTGTGAGGAAACACTAAATTCTCGCTATCATTTTGTTCCCCTGCAGATGATTTGACAGCGATGTTTACAGAACTCCCAATTTCGGGAAAATAAAACTGCGAAGGGAGGAAAGAACAGGAGGGAACCGAAGGGAGCTGACCCAGGAGAGGCTTCTGCCTCTCCACGAGCAGATGTTAATGATGCCTTTGATAAGGTGCCGTGCTGAGGGGACCCTTACATGATTTCTCCTCTGTACCCTCTGACTGCTTTAGGCTGATTGTGTGCATCCTCGGGGGGCTGACAGGGACGTGTTCTCACACAGAGCCACCGTGAAGCAGCTCGTGTCACAAACAAGGCTCATTAGCATAGCTCAGCAATTAAAGCCCGGCTCAGTCTGCTGTCCTGAGATAAAGAACTCGCAGTTTATGGCCTGCTTGACTTTCGCTGGAGATGAATTGGCTGACAGCTTGGAGTGGTGACGTTTTGTCTCCTGAGTGCAGCTGCTGGCGAGGGTGATCTTTCAGAATGTGACTTTTCCACGGCCCAGCCAAGGGTATTAGCACGAACTAATTACAGGGAGAAGCCAGGGGCGATGGTTCTCTAGGAGTGGGAACATCACAGGCCCCAAACAGCTGGGCAGTGCCAGTGCTTCTCTCCCCTGGAAAACAAGGGCCCTGCTGGAGGAGAGCTCCCCATCTGGCAAGCTCTTCTAATTCGTATAATACATGCAAATGATATTTATATTATTTATTTTTTACTAGACTTTAATGAAGTTTAGAGAGGACTGGGCACATGTGGCAAGGCAAGGGGCTTCTCTTCAGAGTGAGCCTGTTGTAATATTTGATCAGTGACATTGTGTTACAAGAGCTGTCTCCAGGTTAGCTTGTTTTCAATCTTGTGAACATCACTTTTAGGAAAGAAGTTTTCTTCTGCTTACAGCTCAATGCAGTGATCTTTTGCTGTTTGATTTTGGTTCTCTGTTTTCTGGCAACAGAAACCATGAATTCTGGTGCTTGGAGTTCACACTGGCCGTGTCTCTGCTCCATTTTACCTCATTTACCTGAATGTCCATGTAAACCTTCTTTTTTTTTCTTAATAAAAAAACTTTTCAGTACGTGGATCCCCATAGAGCTAATTTAAGTCCGTTAACAACAGACTCACTTTTCTTAATTACCCTTTGTAGAATTATCTCAGGATTCCCCGGGGTTCTTGGTCTGCAGGTTGAAAAGTGCCTGTACACCGAAGGACGAGGTGTCTGCTGGTGGTGGCTGGGAATACAGAGCACAATTTCTGAATTAAGGATGACCTACTGGTGTTCGTTTTGTTGTGATCCCTCATTTACCCCAGCTTGTAAGTGTGGGGAGCACTTCTGAATGAGAGCCAGTGATGCACCACAGCCCAGGTGGCCACAAGTTCTGAGTGTGCTGCAGACAATGTTGGTTTTGAGTCCTGGCCAAGCAAGGAGCCAGCCCAGGCGCTGAGTGCTGAAGGATGAGAACATAAGACTCTGATCTCTCTTTGTGGCCACACAAATGGCAGCAGGAGGCCTGGTGTGTCTGGGGCTGTGAGATCAGCTTGTGTTGACTCTTTTGGAGCCAGCAAAAGTGCTGGTTAATCTGCATGTGGCTACTTTGAAATGTCACTGCTGTTTTGGTGGCGCTGACTCAAGGATTTCTTTGGATATGTGGTGGTGGGGAGGGAATAAGCTGTGTACATTGTTGGTTAACTACATGGTGTATTTCTTCCCAAGCATGTGGGGTATTTTGGCTCTTTTCACAGCTTGTGTCTCCCTGCCACAGATGCTGCTAAGTGTTTGAGGAGCCCTGAGCTCCGTATTCATGCACATGTTCAGGTAAATCAGGTAAAACGGAGCAGTCATGGCCAGTGTGAACTCCAGGCACCAGAACCGCCAGGTCCACTTCAGCATCTGCCTCTGATGCTGTGTGGAAGCAGAGCTGGGATTCTGTGATCCCAGGACTGCTGCTTCCTCCTGCAGAGTAGGTATTGCCTGGCAGAAGTGTTCCAGGAATTAACAAAAAGCAGAATTGAGACCAGCAGAGCAAGCAGTTTCAGCAAACTGTCAAATGTACATTTTTCTTCATTATTTCCTCACTGAACCATGATGATGTCTGATGGAGCATTATGGATGTGGAGAAGGAAGGAAGTGTTAGCAAAGCTTTAAAACTAGACACTGCACTGGCTAATGAGGCAAAAAGGAAATTCTGGCTGTAACAGCAGCAAAGTCCAACAAGAGAGAATTGGGTTTAAGTTGGAGTGGGGGAGTGGAGAGTGCATGAAACCCTTACTGGGTCAAGTGAAAAACCTTTCACTTTACAGCTTCTCCTTGTCTTTTTATCTAGAAAATGAACATTCACAGGGGCATAAAACACACACACTCACTGCATGGGTGGCTTGCACATTCAGCTGTGGTGGTGGTGGCTGCTGGAATTTGTGGTTTTGATCCAAGGACCTTTCTGGTCTCAGGAAGATGAGGAAATTTAGGAACTTTGCACATCTGGATAAAGTTGGAGGCAGGTTAGTGATCCCTGACACCAGATAAAAACACACAACTTTTCACTCAAATCGGTTTGGTGAAGGGATGTTTAGACCTTTTTAGTGTGTGAAAGCCCAAAGTGGTAAATGAAGGCTGATGTGCTGCCCCTGTGGCAGTAGTTTCTCAATTGCATTTTGGATAGATATGGTCACATTTTCTTATGAGTGTTCACTGTTGGAGAGGATTGCATTTGGTGCTCTGCAGCATAGCAGGGGTCCTATGGTGTGACCTCTAAAACAGCCCAGCTGGTGCACTCAGCAGCACTTGCAGAAGTGCCTGGAGATGTGGATGACTTGAAAATTCTCCAGGTTCTTCTTCAGTGTCTTAGAAATCAAATGGGTTCTCAGGGTGGTTTGAAGCAAAGCATTGGAGATGCACCTGTGCTTGGTGGGCGGTGAGGTTGCAGTTTCTGGTTGGGAGCTGGTCACAGGTGCAGTAAAATGGAATATATTGTGCTCTGTTGTGGTTTCTGTTGCCAGAAAACCGAGAGAGAGAGACTCCTGTGTGACTGTAATTGCACACTGGTGAGTGTTTAATGCTGGTCATTAGTGGGCAGGAGGAAAATGAGCACTCACATCACCACTGATAATATCAGGTGAAACACAGGGGTGAATAAAGAGTTTGGATCTTGCTGAGTTGCCCGGTCTCCAAGCAGGGAGAGAGCTGTGCTGCCAGCCTGGAATTCTGCCAGGTAGCCAAATCCACCTGCTAAATAGGACAGAAGGGTTTGTACAGACCTGGGCATAAACTGGACACAGTCCTGCAGGATCTGTCTGTGTGCAGGTGTCTGTCTGTGTGTCTGTGTGTCACGGCAGCTCCACGCTCCCTGACTTTGGAATTCCACACCAGAATGTGGCTGCAGAGGTAAACACCAGCTGGGTGCCATGTGAAAGGGAGGGAGATTAGTGGAACTTGACAGCTCCTGGATACAACCAGCAGCCTTGGATTTCATATTCCTTTAGAATGAGGAGATCAAAGAAGTGTGATTTGGGCCCAGCCTGGCAGCCTGTCACGGTGCATTAGGAGGGAACAACAGCCCCGTGTCCAGGTGAAAATGGCTTTTGTGTGATTTGGTATGTGGCTTTAGGATGGGAAGCCCAAAATGCCCGTGGATTAGGCACACAATACACAAGTCCTTTGTGAGTTTGGCGAAGTGCTCTGCTGCCTGGTGGGATTTGCCACCCTGGGTTGCATTCTCCAAAACAGAGAATGGAGAGAGAGGCCCTGGTGGGGCCAGATGGGGAGGGCTGAGGGGATGCTGAGCTGGAGCTGGCACCTCTGTCTCAGGGGCAGGTGCTCAGCTGGGGATCATCTGCTCTGAACTGGCAGCTGTGAGCTGTCTGCTGGAGCTGGGGAGGACAGGGCTGGCCTGACACCGCTGCTGGCAAGAGGAGGAAGATGCACACAGCCACCAGTGAGTCTCCAGGAACTCAGCAGCTGTGTCAGGGCTGTCCTTCACCCTGCTTCACCTTGCCCCGTGTATGGAATGGGCTTTACACAACCCTTGTACACATCTGTGCTAGGATTTCTTTCCTAAAGTGCCTCCAGGCTCCTTTTTTAATGCATTTATGCAAGGTCTTCTGAACTCTTGATGTTCACATCCATAGGATTATAAGTGGTAACAGTCTGGTTAAAATCTTTCAGAGGGACCAGCCCTGAATGCCAGACTTTCTGCAGGATTTCTGTGCTTAAGTTACCTCTGACAGGATGCTCAAAAGTGCTTAGTGTAAAGCCTGAGCTCTTCTTTTATTAGAGCTGCAGGTGCTGATATGGCCATTTAACAGGGGTAAAAATAACTTAACCAAAAGATGCCCTTTTATTAAGCCATCACTGTGTCTTAGGTAAAGTGTTCTTCTAGAAATAGATGTCACTTTGCCCTAGGAACAGTCTGGTATTTTATTAAGGTTGTCTCTTCATTAGAACTTACCACCTATTCTGTAGTGCTAAAATGGGAAAAACTCTTAACTTTTATAGCCTATCTCAGTTCTTTGTTTCCAAGTGCCTGTAAGACCATTGCATTTAGTTTAAGGCCCAGTTATGACTTTTTTTGTTTTGTTTTGACTTTTTCTCTCCTATTGATTTGCAGTGCTACAGAAAACAACAGCTGAATTACATTTGGCTTCTCCTGCTTCCTTTCTCTTTGAGATGAGGTTACAACGACCTCATCTACCTAAATCAATAATGTGCACCCAAATCTAATAAAGATTTAGCAGGGCCTGTAAAATAGCATGTAGCCCAGATGGAAAGGGAGGCCCTAATGTCCAAGCCTCTCATTAGCTATTTATCAACCATTAATGATGAGAGTAGGAGTGGTGTGTGGGGAGAAGGACACAAAAGCAAGACAGCAGAGAACCATCCTGAATAGGAGGAGGAGACAAAGATTATACAAGACATGTGCAGGCTGCAGCCTGACACTGGCTGGGGAAAGGCAAGTACGTAAAAAGTGGAATTTCAGTGGGAGTTTACTTGCAGAATCACAGATTTTTATACAAAAAAAAAAGCCTCACTGTTCAAGAAAATATAACTAAGAGTTTGGTTTCTGGTTGTGGTATCCCATCAGCTGATGTTGCATCCCTTTGTAGATGTGAAAGCAAAAAAGCTGAATTTCCTGGAACTGAATATTATAACCTTTTTGATTTTTTTTTTCGGTAAAAGAGAATCACCTATGTGATAGTGGGACCATCTCTTAATCAGTGGTAATGTTAGGAAAACTCCACAATTTCCCTGTTTTTTGCTTTAATTCCAAGACTTTTGTTCTAGCTGAAGGAAATTAACATGCTTTGAAATTAAATGAATTAATGAATGGCCAGAAAAATTTGTTTTCACCAAATTGTCTGAGTGCAGATAAGACAGGCAGTGAGGCAAATAGAGAAATCCAATTTATATCACTGTTTTTTTTGTTTTTTTTTTGTTTTACTGGATAAACATTTTTATATGGGTTTGGAGTTTTCATGCTTTTCTTGGGGGAGAGGTGTTGATATTTGTTGGAGATGGGAAATATTTTTTCAAGAGCTGTAGCTCAAAAAGGAAATTGGCATTTCTGGAGTTTGTGGTATGCACAAATACAATCATGTTCCATGAAACAATATTTCAGATTCCAGCAATGCAGAACATAGTAGCAATTTCAAAGAAAACAGGAAATAGAAGTAATTAGTCAGGCAGGAGGAAGAATCCCAAACATGACTAGGATACCAAATGCTTTACAAAGCAGTAGCCAAAACTGTATTTTAATCTTCTTTGAATATTCCTTCAATCTTGCTCTGTAGGTGGAATGCCAAAATCAGTTACAGTAAATTTGAATTCTTTTTGATGAAGGCTGACTTCAAATTTATTTGTTAAACAGCTGCAATGAATCTTTTCCTCTCGTGTAGAAGCAGCTGTTCCTTGCTGCACACACCTCACCTGGCCGTGGTGCAGAGCCAGGTGCTCTCTCACAAGGTGGGTGTGGGAGGTCAAGTCCCTCTCCCTTTCCAGCAGCTCCCATGGCTCCAGCTCTGCTGTGTGCAGGGGCAGCATCTCAGCAGTGCTTCCCTTGCTGGGAATGAAGGCAGCTGTGCAGCATTTTTCAGGATGGACTGAGGAATTCACTGCCTCCTTTGCCAGCTTGTTGTTGCTGTTAAAAATCTGCGCTGTATTTTCTATTTGAAGCTGTCTGGCCTTAGCTTCCAGCCATGGGTTCTTATTAAGCCTTTCCCTTCTAGATTAGAGAGCCCTTTATGGCTGGTATTTTCTCTCCATGGAGGTGCTTAATACCCTGTAATCAAGTCACCCTTGGCCTTCTCTTTGATAAGCTCAATAAATACTGTCCATCAAATTTCTCACTGGAAGCAGTTCCTCCTCCCCAGCCTTTAAATTGTTTTAGTGGCAGTTTTCTTCATCCTCGAAGTTTTGCAGTTTCTTGTGAGACAGCAGAGATCCAGGGGTTGTCTGTGGTCTTTCTGCCTGAATCCACTGAGATGGATGGAGAGGCACCAGTGCAGCCCCCAGCAGTGGCAGGGGAGCTGTGTGACTGCAGCTGCAGAGCTGCTTCCAGGGGCACTTTGTTCCCATGCAGACTTGCAGGGCTGTTGGCATCACCTGCCCTCCTTGTCCCTTGCTCTATAACTGGAATAAATAAATGTTTTATGAAAAAGCCCAGCTTACCAGGTAAGTCATTAAACTGTGTGATTTCCTCCTGGGAAAGCCATGGATTGCCTGTAGCTGTGAGCACCACTTTTGCAGAGCTGTGCAAATGACATCTTTTGAGGAGAGACTTAGGAGAGTTCTCCATGACCATGGCTGGCTCTGGCTTGGCAGAGAAAGGTTCTGCACATGGAAGGGATGGCTTGGCAGGCATCCCCTGACACATCAACCTTTCCTCTGTGTTGGTTAAAGTGTCCTGATGTTTTACAGCCAGAGGTTCCCCAGGAGATGCTGGATGAGGGAGAAACCCACGGGGTGTTCTGCAGGTTCTGTTGTTTTATCATGGTGAAACCTGTCCTGGTTTTTTGACTCAGCTTTGGTTTGGTTTTTTGACTCAGCTACTGGTTCTGCTGGTGGCTGCTCTGCACCTCGAAGGGTTTGCATGGCTCACAAACAGGTTTTGGATAGAGTGTATTTATTTCCTTCTGCAAACATGCTCATGAATTCATGGTAAGTTTTCTTTGTCTGTCTTTCTCCATCAGGACTGCAAAGGTTTGGGTTTGTTGCCTTGTTTCCCCACCCAGAGAAGTAAATCAACAGGCTATAATTAAAGATGTTAAGAAGTTCCTTCATTTTCTAGTCCAAAGTTTAATTTACTGAAGCACCTCTAACTACCTGGCAGCTGAATCACACATTTTGTATTTCTCCTCTGTGGAGCAGGACAGAAGGCCAGGGACAGCAGCTGCAGAGGCTTTCAGTGATGCTGAGTGTATCTATCAGCCCCAGACACCTGTGGCTGCTCACCTTCCCTTTCAGAGCAAGGCCTTCTTCACAGCACTGCTCTAGTTCTGTGTTTTTCCATTTGCTGGTTGCTACCGTTGTTCTCCTTTTGTTTCCAAAAAGAAAAAAAAACCCAAAAAACCAGATGGCTTTAGTGCTGTTTACCCCAGGAAACATTTTGAGCATTCAGTAATAAAACTGGGAGGAAATCCTTCACTTCCTTTATGCCTCCTAGCAAGTAACCACATCAATATGAAATGAGGATGTTTTTGGGTACTAACCCAATGTCACCGATCAAAACACAGCCATAAATACTTTCAAGATGCAGCCTTGAATCAGGATGGTGGATGAGGAGAAGCCACTTCTGTTTTGGAAAGGAATTCTTTCCTTCTGCAACCACTTTCTAAATTGCACTGACATTTAGCAATTATCATACAAAAGCTTTTGTATCCGCAGGATCATTTTTCATGTCAATAAACACATTCCTTTGCTTTTCGGTGCAATGTTTAATAATTCTCATTTCCTATAGGGGAAGAGAGCCCTTGTACTTTATTTGTATTACACAAATTACATGGAAGAAACAAAGCCATATCTGATCATAATTATTAAATTAAGAACATTTGCATAAATCCTTTTTTTTCCCTCCCCTAATCTAGTTTGCTGTTGGTAAACAGTGTGTTATCTAGGTTTAGCAAAGCATTTGGTTTCTAGCCAGATTTTTGCATTCCTCTTGTCCTTTTTGAAGTTCTCTTGGCAGGCAGGATCTGCTTCTCCTAAGCTATCTGTCATCACACAAAGTGGATTCCAGCTTCAGACAACAAACAAGTTGCTATTCTGGATTCATGGGCTGAACTGTCATTAAGTCAGTGCCTCTCTGCTCTGGGGTTTTAGGAATTGTCTCTGTTCCAGCCCAAAGCTCTGCTCTGGGGGCTCCTCACACGTTCAGTGGAAAGCTCCCTGGTGCTCCCTGCCTGGTGGGTCCCTGGGAGGGGACAGCTCTGTGTGTGGGACTGATAAATTGGGAAATGGGGATGGGGAATGTCTGGTCTCCATGGGAGCCCCCCAGATTTCCAAGTCAGAGTGACACGACCACAATTAGGATTGAAGAGAGAAGAATAAACAAAAAATAAATTAATTTCCCCCCAAGCCTCTGCCTGGAAGCGTGGGAGTGTGTTGACAGAAATGATCTAACACTTCCTACAGAACAGGAGGGCTTAGAAACACCTGAAATACCCATGAGATGTTTGTGCCTGGCAAAGTGGAGCCCTGGGCTTGCTCCTGGGCTTGTGCTCTGTGTTGATAACCACGAGCAGCCAGTGGTGGCACCGTGCAAGCCCAGCAGTGCGTGTTGGTGTCTGCTGGAGCCTGCAGAGCCACATGGATGGGAGCCTCCAGTTACCTTCATTTCCTGCCAGGTGGCTTTTCGGGGGTGCTGGAGGGCTTGTGGATTTGGGTGGATGAATAGAAAGGCTGGGGCCATGTCAGGCTGCTGTTAGAAGTTTCTGGGTGGCTGCTTGTAAGAGTTTTGGTGGTCTGTGGGAGAGGCTGTGCACCCCTTTCCCATTCCCAGAGCCACCTACTTTGGGACTACCTGATTTCATTCCCCTTCAGCCACCTTCTGCTGCTCCTCTCACTTCTTGGGGGAGTTCTTCCCCTCCTCAGCTCTGATGTTGGTTATTCATTTTCAGTAGTATTTCTTTCTTTACAAGGGAGAGAATTCAACAGCAATTCCAAATCTGAGCAAGAGATGTTTTTGTAAGGAATGAAAAGGACACTTGGTGTTTTGAAGGTAGCATTTTGACCATCTCATAAATAATAGCACTTTTCTCTACTGCTCTAGGAAACTCTGTCAGATCCAAGCCTGGAAATGTTTTCCTTTAAAAGCTTGCTCTTTAGCTGCTGGCATCCTTTTCCTAACTGGAGAAAAGATGGTGGCAGCCATGGAGCAGTTTCCCTGCTGAGATGTGCACATCCCTCGTGAGAGGTGCTCTCACAGAGCTGCTGGCTCTGCCTGCTCTGCTCTCTGGGGTTGGGGTGCTGGGCTGGGCTCTGTCACTCGTCCTTTCCCTGCCCCATGGTGTGGGGCTTTGCCTTGGTGCATGGGGAGAGGAAGGAGTTTAGACATGAGCGAAACAGGACAGGTCATGCAGCTGAATCTCTCTGGGGAACACCACCTCCAGCCTTGCAGGTACCACTGTGGGTGTCAGGCTGTGTCTCCTTGGTGTCTAAATTTGAGGCTGGACCAGATGGGCACCACAAGCAAAAGCAGCTGGTGGACAGCCCCCTTGCCCAGGGTGCAGCTTGCTCTGAGACCAGCCTTGGAGGCTGCCAGAGCATGTCCTGATTGCCTGGGGCCTCTGTGATACAGGAGGAGTTGGCACCGTGAGGCACCTGACAAATCCTGCAGAGGAAGGATTTAGGGAGTGTGAGTGAAAGGAGGGGTCCTACATTTGTGGAGTCTGGTCCAACTACCTTTACAGACAGGAGGCTCACATTGATTCAAATGGAATCTGGATTGACCCCTAGTAAATGAGATCATTTGCAAAATTGAAGCCTTTGTTTGCAAGCTGGATTGGAACCTGGCTGTTGGTGGGGTCCCAGGGACAGAGAGCCAGGCACTTAACTTGAAAATGACTTTACTGCTGTAATGTCATTACGTTTTATTGACCAAGCATTTCCACAAGTGGTGAAAGGGGATTATTGGGAGACTGGGATGAATGTGCATTATGTCACCTTTGAATCACATCCTGTTTGCAGGCAAGATGTGAGCCCTGATGGAGTGAGCCACCGAGCAGAGGGGCTTTGTGTGTAGGAGCTGTGCTACTGTGTGCAGAGGAGCTGGGGGCTGCCTGGATGAAAGGCTCTGGTGGAAAACTACAAAGCCATATCAGAGGAAATGCTTTCAACTTATCTAAATCAAGATGTATGGCCTTTTATTTCTGCATGTGCTACATATCCCTGAGCTCTTTTTGGCCAACTGATAGTCATTAGACAACGCTGCATTGCTTTGCAATTTACTCATTGCAGGGCTGTGACTTAACTGCTAACAGAGTAATATTTTTCCTCATATGTAACTTATCATTTGTTGGATGTGCATCCAGCTCCTGTCACAGATTAAAGTTGCAGAGAGGTGTGCCACTGTTCTCCCAGCACTGACAGCCTTCAAACAGCTGTTGAACACAGCCAGATGTGAGGTGTTAGCACAGTTGCCTGCAAAGGCCTTTTCCCTTGCACCCACGCTCGGCTAGGAAATGAAATACAAGATCACCGTGACATCAATAAAACATTCTGTCAGTGAGACATGTAAGTTACCTGGAAGCTGAATTCCATTTACAGGAATGGCAGTGGAATACACTGTCTGCATTTTTTTCCTCCCAAGAATCAGTTTCTCTGATTGATTGCATTTGTGTTTCATCACGTGTTTCCATCACAGTTCTGTAATTCTGTGTCAGGGAATCTTGTTTCCATTTGTGGTATTTTTATAAGGCTTATGAAAGTGAGTGATACTAAACCAGGAGGTTTAGGAGAATGGTTTTCAAGCAGAAACAATAAGACTGGAAAAGATTTCCTGTGCTTGTTAATATTCAGCTGGGATTTGGTCTTTAGATCCTAATACTCTGCATTGGAGGCTATTCTAAAATTTATTGCTCATAAGGGAACATTTTGGCATATGTGTCTAAATATCCTAAAATATTTCTCCTCAAAACAACTTAAATTACTGTTCCCACATTTTTGTGACTTTGATTGTGCTGAACATGCCCAACTTCAGTGATTCTTATACACAGGAATTCTTGGTAGGATCATCATAGGATATGTTCCCTGATCCTCCAGTGACGTGACCACTGTGAGGATCTAAGGGTGAGCTCAGGGCCAGTCCAGAAAGCTGTAGAGGAACATCCTTGCAGTAAATAATGCTGAGATTTTCATGTCAGTTAAATTTCTCATTCAGTGCCAGGAGTGATTCTCTTGGATGTTGCATTCTCATCTAAATTTATATTTGGTAAAGCAGAGGAATGCACCTCACACCGATTCTTTTGGGGAGAAGAATACGACTGAAAATCAAGCTTCTTTTATGCAGATATTTAGAATATAGATTAAATGCTATGCTTTAAATAATACAAATAGAGCTCAGGGTTAGTAAGACAACTATTTTTCCCTCCCAGTTTGTCATTAATAAGTAACATTGCTGTTTCTTCTGCACTAGATCTCCTCCTGGGAGTGTGGTGATCCCGTGGCCACAGGAGCTGTCCCCAGGCAGAGGGGCACGGGGGGCTCTGTGCCTGCTCAGCCCCTGTTCCCTGCCTGCCTCTTGCCCATCTTTCACTCTCTTGTGGCTGCTGCTTTTTGGCCAAAGGTGCTGTTTGTGTTTGGGTCACGGGGTGCCCGTGGTTAAACAGTTTGTGCCGCCTGATCCGTGCTCGTGGCATGAAGTCACACATCTCCCCGAGTGATATTTTATCCAATCCATTTCTGGCTTTAAGCAGATTATAAATTTCTTTCCCTGAGCTTCTGTTTTCGCAGGGATAAAGGAAGAGTTGCAGATGAGTTTGCTGCTGTGTGTGTGTGTGTGTATGTACTGAGAATTTATTTATTAGATTTCTAATCATAAACAGTTTAATGTTTTTGAATTACTGCTCAGTCTCATTTAGTTTGGTGTGACCTTGAGCCATACATTTCCAGGGCTCTTGCTAATGGACCTTTTAAATGATGACAATGACATACACCAGGCTCTTTGATAAGGGAACCACTGCTACACTGCATATTATTTTAATGTTATTCTACAAAATAACCATTATAATATCGTTATTTTTTTTTAACTCTGGTTTTGTCACACCAACATTACAACAATCTACATCTGAAATATTTCCTCATTTGTGCAAAGCACATTTCTCTGCCAGGGGTAATGAAATGACCAAGCAGTGACCCTCATTTTTATGTTTCTCCTACTGTGAAGAGGAATTGAAGATGAAATGTAGAAGCTAATAGCTGTGCAGCCCCAGTGAATCTAGCAAATCTAAAGAGCCCAGCCATGGGATACATTTAAATATTAAAGCAGTTTTTATGTGCTCTAAACAATATTTGCTGCAGCTCTCAGTATGCTTTAATCTGGCTAAATGGTTATTGTGTTATGTGTCCTAGCTGTAAAGCTGTCGAGCTCTTTTGTGGTCAGGATACTTCTCCCCACTGCAATTTAGATTTGACATCGATAAACATAAAGGACCATTCTCCAAAATGTATCCTGAACAAGTTAATCCTGCATGAAGCAGGGTGCTTAGAAACCATCCACATTTATTTAATGCTTCCTTCCTGATGTGCACTGTAACAATTGCTTGTGTAGGGTAGGGAAAGTGCTGGTTTTTCAAGGGGAAAAAAATGGAACTCAACACAGTTCAGTCCTACAGGGAGAGTGGCATAAGCAAGGTTCAGGTCTGAGGCAGGAAAACCTTGACTTGTGACTTTTTCTTGACTGCTGACTTGTATAGAAACAATGCCAAATATATTAAATTTTCTCTGTCTTAATTGCCTCTGTCCACTCTGGCTGGCCTATTTCTTTGGAAAAGAAAATTCTTGCTGGAAGTTGGCTGCTCTGACTGATGGAGCATCTCCAGAGGTAGAGGTGTTGGACTAGGAGAAGTTTTTTGAATGTGTCAAGGCTGTGATTGAGTTTCCTGCCACTGCAGGAAACTGAATTTTCTGCCACTGCAGGAGACTGAGCACAAACTGTGTCTCTTGTGGGGTTTATTCAAGGCTTACAAAGGCCCCAGTGGAATTTTTTCTGGTTTTGCAGTCTTCCTAACTGAGGTCAGGTTGTAACATTATCCCCAGGGGCAGCAAAAATTTCTTTTTACCTGATTCATGTCCATGAGATGTGTATGAATCTTCTGCCTTTTTTTTTTTTTTTTGTCTCCCAAATGTGATTGAAATAAGGTAGTGACCTCAAAAGTGAAAAGGATCCATATAAAGCCTTATTATTCCATATTTCTTTAGAAAACCAGGCTAAATATGGAGAATATGCACATTCTAGGGTTTTTTTCCCTTCTAATTATAAGAAAAACCACCACCATTTCACTTCCTTTTCCTTCTACCCCTGAAGAAACAAAATCCAACCCCCAGTGCAACATGGCTGTAGTAGTAATGAGAAGAGCATTTAGTTACCTCTGGGAACAGAGTTTCTGAATTATCCTGAAATCTCAAAATTACTTTAGCAATCTCCTTTAAATCCCAAGTGGGCAGTGATCCATATTGTAAACCCTTCACATGTAATTCGACACAATTAGCAAATTCTACTTCTGAGACCATCTTGTGACTTGTGCTGGGAGTGTTTCCTACAGAGGAGCAGTTTGGGTCTGGGTGGAGGTAAATGAATCAGTCCTGGGGGGAAGCTGATACTGTCCAACTCACCCTGGGCCAGCACGATGTTGATTAAAGAAAGTCCAGCTTATCCACTGTCAGAGGAAATGTTTCCCTGTTTATGTTCCAGAAATAAAGCAGACCATTGCACAGAATCCCAGTGCAGGTCTTTTCTGGACTCTGAGTTGCTTCTGGTCAAACCTAAATAAAGTGATTTTCCGATTCCTGTAGCTGACCTTCCTATCGCCAAGTCGAATGATCTTTGTCAGTCTGACTCTTTTATGATCTTGCTAATGAACTTTCCATTTTATGCTTCTTGTCTGATTAGCAATGCCAGAGATTTAACCAAGCAGAGATAATTCATCAGTCTGAGCCACAGCTCTGAGGGCACGGTGTCAGACCCTCCCTTCCTGCTCCCTGCACTCTGTTCCTCTCTGCTCTGAGATCTTCTTCATTTGTTTTTGAGGGAAAAGGCAGAATCCTGCTCCTGCTGCTTATTCCTTAGGTATTGGTCATCCTTGACTCATTGACAGTGAAATTCACAGCATTGTTTTGGAAACTCTTAAGCTGCCATTTATTTTTAAAATCCATACTAAGGTTCATGCAGATCAGTGAAAACAGAAAAAAACATGCCTGAATTCTGACTTGCAGTGTATAAAAGTAAGTGATTATTTGAAGTTTGTGGGTGCAGCTATGTTTATTTATGCTACAATCCCTTTTCTTTCTTCTGGTGGTTGAACTTTCTGCCCTCAAAATTCAGAACTGAAATATTTAATCTGTTTCTGAGTACAGTGGTGAAGTCTGTACTGCAAAGAGGGATCGTGATTTCTCTGAGAATCCCTGTGTATGACTCAAGTGTCTTGGCCTGATCTTGAGCTTCTTGTCTGCTGGTTGCAGGGGGTTGTTTCCTTTCTAGAGCTGCTTTCTGGGATTGGGAATTAAATACTCAGGGGATCAATCCCTGTGCTGCTGTGGCCACATCTGCACTGGGTTACTGGGCTGTCCAGGCTGAGCATCTCTCAGCCACACTCTTCAGCAGGTTGTATCAATTCCATGCCAGAAACCTGGCTCTGCCAGGCAGGGAGTGTGGGGAGCAGCTGGGATGGTGGGGATTCACCTGACACAAGGGCAAACCTCCCTCCCTTCCGTGGCAGAGTGGGTTCTTAGGGAAGCTTCAGAAAATCTTGTTTCTTCCTGGAACCAGAAGCAGACTTGTACCACCTCTACCAGAAAGGCTGGAATCAAAGCCAGGAAAGCCCTGCAGGGAGTAAGGAGAGATATGGGCATGGGAGTCCTCCATGTCAGAACCCACAACAACAGCCAGGTGAGATTTTTTGGCTGAAAAGTCTCTAGGATAGTTTGGCTGCTCTGGCACCTTTCTTTGGACCTTTTTTTAATTAGCTTTTGCCCAATTTCACAATCACTGCAAGTTTGCTAGATTCACCAGATTCACTCAAGCTGTGCCAAATTGTGCCAGTGATGTTTTTAAAGATATTTCCTTGTAAGCAATGGGTGCCAACCTGTATTCCTTGTGCACCCACAACCACCAGAAAGAACAGTAATCATTAATCTGTCAGTGACACGGTCATTGCAGCTAAAAAAAGAGACTTGGGAGGTTCTGCAGAGGATGCCATGTATTTCTTAGCTCCATGAAAATCAGATGTTTTGCAGTGTGGACACTGCAACCATTGTCTCTTGGTGCTGGGTTTAGCTCCTGTGTACAACATGCAGGACACGCCAGACAGAGCGTGTTGGGATCTCTTTGTGATTATCTCCCCACTGCCTAACATGTGCCCTTCTCACTTCTGCTGCTGCTGCTACAGAGGGTAGGCAGGGTCTAATTAAAGACAAGGAGGGATGGATCTGCATATGTTGTTTGTGTTTGGGGACTCTCTGGCTCCGAGGAGTAATAATTGGCTACAGGGCCTTTCACCTCTATGGCATGGCTTTGAATGTAGATTAGCTTAGTGACTTTTAATGCCATTATCATGTGACAGCTGTTTTACATGTGAAATTAGCTGGTTGTTTGAGTGCTCTTCCTACAGGAAGCCAATATCAATAATTACCACATCAAATGATGCTATTAGGACTGCTTAAAAATATGTATAATTTTAAGTTTTATGAACTTGCTTCGAGTATACATACTGGTGTGTGTTGTAACAACACTGAAATAATTGTAAATCCACTTAACTCCATATTTAATCCATGTATAGAAGAAATACATAAGATATAGCAGTAGCATCTCACTGGAGGGCTCCAACATCTCTCTGTATTTGTGGTCCCATTAGAATACAGGGCATGTAAGCTTATGATGCATTTAAAATTAGTCTGTGTGACTCTCCCCTAAATGTGTAAAAATCACAGTGAAAAAGCAGCACCAAACAGAAAAGGTCAAGGTAGCTCAGGGAAAAGTCCTGCTTGATAAATGACTCCCATTTCCATGGGGGGAGCTGTAAGGAGAGATATGTCTCTCTGATACAGCTGAATGAAACAGATAAGCTTTTGGACACGTGGCCCCCTGTTTTTAATGTGCCAGCCCTAGGCTGAGGCAGCAGCTCAGCTCTTGTTAAAAACTTTTGCACTCTGTCAGCTGCAGCTGGTTTTCCTGAAGAGGAAGGGTCCGTGTCCTCCTGACTGACCCCATCCCTGCTGTGGGCTGAGCTGTAGATGTTTGCAGGAGGAAGTTTTGCCACTTGTACTGTGAAGGAAAAGTGACCTCACAAGAGAGACCAGGGAAATGTGCTGAGATTGAACGTTGGCCTCAAATTCTTTGTCCTCTGCTGCATTTTGGAGTTCTGTTTTCCATGGCAACCCTACCAGCAGCAGTAATACAGCTGTGAACCCTTGCCTCATTCCCTCTCCTTCCCACCTGAGTGGGAAGCTAATGATGCAGCTGGGAATGTTGACTAAATGTATTTGTGCTGGAGAGCAATGGCTCATGAAAGTTAAAACCTTCTGTGGAAAAGGTTTTGGTTTTTTTCAATTTTAAAAAGAGCTTTTTATTGCATATTCCTCCTGGATCACAGAGAAAAACAGCTTCCACAGAAGAACCCAAGGTTTTGCAGGTCTCTGGTAGGGTGGAAATCCTGAGCCTGGGTTGCTGCTTTTCTTTGCTGGATATGATACCAGATTTGTGCAAAGAACAACAGATCCAACAGAAAAGGCTTGCTGAGAAAGACACGGTCTCACCCTGCTCTGAGGGATGAAAAGGAATATCTGACATCTTGACATTTTCATAACATGGAATTCTTTTCTCCCAGCAGGTCCTTCTCAAGGTGATGAAGGGAAATTTCTCAGCATGACTGTTTCTTGTTTATGATCTCTAGATTTTCTCCTTGGTTGGTTCTGTAGGTTTGCAAGCAATCCCTTCCTCCTCATAATCATGTAGTACCTATAAACTCATACATTATTATGGCAACTTGTTCTCCTCAGTGTGAAAATTATTAAACTCCCCATAATTCTGCAATCCCTCATTAATACCTTTAGCCCCTCCTATTCTTTAATGAAGCCATTATTCACTAACAAATTAAACATGCAGGTCTGTGAAGGTCTTTTGTAAACAGACAAGGTGTTATCTGTTAGGGAAGAGAGCCTCCAGGCTATCACAAAACAGGATAATTTACATGATGTGAAGGATGTTCCTGAGATCCTGCAAAGACACAGTAATAGAAGATATCTTGATTTACAGTGGTGCAAAGGGTGGCTTCTCAGGCCCAGCTTCCTGGGGATCTTCAGAGAGTGTTTTTAGAATAGGTTAGAGACATCTGTCACGAGTGCCAGGGTCCCTTTCTGGATGACCTCCTAAAGCCCTCTCCAGACTGCTCTTCTGTGATAGATTCATGCCCAGGCAAGCACAGGAAGAGATTTCTACCAAGGGAAGTGGAAATGCTGCCTAGCACAGGATTACACAGCGATACAACAGGTTGGGATTACTTGATGAGCCCTTTGTACTTTCTGCTGCTGCCATCCCTGTCCTGGGGTGCACCTGAGCCTTTTATCCTTTGAAAAGCCTCTGGACAGGGCCCCAAAGGAAAGACATGCAGGATGTGTACTTGGCTGAGAAATGCTGAGCTGTAGTATTGACCTGGGCTTCAAAAAGTCCAATTTTACAGGTGAAGTACTTGATGGGAGGAGTCATAAATAGAGGGGTGTTGGTCATTTAACAGCAAGGAGCGGGAGCAGTGCTTTGTGCAAGGGAAAATTAAGTGACAGGAATATGGGAAGAAGGAACCCAGGGACACGTGTCACTGGCACAGCCACACCGTGTCTCAGTGGGGTGGAGATCTCTCTCATTACTGCATCACACAAACAGCAGCCTGTCCTGCTCCAGATGTGCTTTATACCTTCATCACAGACCTCTTTCGGCGTGAAAAGCAATTCCCCCACAAATGGCCCTTCATTAGCTGTGGGGTCATGTCAGAAACAATCATCAGTGTATTGCTGATGTGGCCAAGGCATCTTGTGAACTCCCTGACCCCAGCAGTCAGCAGGATTTCTTTATGTGAGCACTAATATGAAAAGCATTAGCATTAATAGAAGAGCTCTCGACCTAGTTGGTGTAAGGGGTCAGCAGAAGTTTACAGACACCTTTGCCTAACATTCCTATCATGCCTGGCAGCTTGACTCTCATCTTGTTTTTCACAGGCTCTGAATAATGATATAATTCTCAAGTCCTTCTACGATCCATCAATAGAGCAGGAATCCAGCACGACTGGGAGCCACCCTAACTGCACAACATCACCCAGCTGGGGACTGCTCTGTCTGTTCACTCTAAACTCATTTATGGTGTTGTGTCAACTCATTACACTGCTGGAAAACGAGAAAGATAGATAGAGCAGATAAAGATTTGAAGAATTTATTTATTTCTTTGAGAAACCTTACCCTCATGCTTCTCTTGACCTGGCTAAGAATCTCCTCCATGGATGGGACACTGCTTTCCCAACATCCCTTGATCCAACACTCTCATCTCAGAGGATGCAATGATAAATGCTGGAGGTCTTGGACAGTCCTTACCCATTAAAAGAGTATTTGAAAAATGTGCCAACATATAAGGGAAGCATAAGCTGTTGTGAAGGGTAGAAGCCTTTTTTTATGAATAAAATTAGAAAAAATTAGTGGGCTGTCCAGGCTAACCATCCCTTGGCCACACTCTGCAATTTAAAATTAGATTTAAAATTACAAGTCACTTTTAAAAAATACAACTGTATACATCAAGCTGATTTTTACTTACACGAATCTAGTTTGTACTTGGGTCAAAGAATATAGAAGTAGACAGCTCAGCATCTTGATTGATCAGTAGAGTAATAGCATACATTAGCTACAGAACTTGAATTGCAGGATGTTTTATTTTGGAGCTCTAGAAAACATTTGGGTGCCATCTGAGAGCCAGCACCGTTCCCTGTGCTCACAGGGATTGCAAGGGGGGTCTCTCAGATACCCATGGCTGGGAGATAAAGGTTTGGTGGCCCTTTGGATATCTCCTCTTCCTGTGCTGGGGAGGACTGGAAATGTTTCTAAGCGAATGGCAAACCAGTTCCAGCTGCAGAACGAGCTACCTGTGTCTATATAAATATGTGGGTAAATGTACTTTGGATTCTTACATCTCTTTGGGACTCCTGATTCTGGTCTTTACAGCAGCAACTGAACATGTTATGCTTCACTTCTGCCACTTGCCTTATTCCACCTCCAGCTCGGATTTGCAGCCTTGTGAAGCAGCTGTGAGTGGAAGAGCTCTCTGTGACTGTTTTGTCAGCCTTACAGAAGTGGTGGGATGAGTATAGGTGGGAACAATGACTCTGGCAGTCCCAAGACAATAGTATCTTTTTGTTTCCAGCCTGGAGTGCTCTCCTAGCTGTCTGGCATCTCGCAGAGCTGGTTATGTTTCAGAGGGAAAAAAAAGTAAAAGTGGATGCTTGGCTGAGCTATGGGGCTAAAAGTTCATTGCAAAACAAACGGTCTTTCAGCTGTCTGACTTTTTGTAGATGTTTACTTACTGCAGGAAGGTGATTGTAGCAGCCAGCATGAATTTTCTGTGTTCCTAACAGCGTGCTTTACTTTGATGGTAAAATTTAATTAGTTTGTTGGCAATTTTTTTTCTTGCCCAGTTGAACTGTTTCATCCACTTTGCCAGGGTAGCCATATCCCAGCTTTGTTAAAAACATGGGACAGCAGAGGGGGATGGTGATTCCTGACCACCTCAGCCCCATGGGGAGGACGACAGTGTCTGTGTCTGCTGTCCAGACTCTGCTGTATGATGAGTATGAGACTGTGAGACTGACAAATTCACCTTCACCATCTCTAATTCTGCACCTGCATCCAGCCTGCAGGAGCTGCAGCCCTTCCAGGGTCACGGAATAGCCTGGGAAGGCTCAACAACAGAGGATCCAAGGTGGGAATGCAGAAGCTGCCAGGACTTTGGTCCTTATTACCCACAGCACCATCAGGTCCCACATTAGAGAGGCAGAAGAGGCTCTCTGGAGGGAGGTGTGGATATTTCATGCTCCCTTTTGGGTAAACATTAGCTTCTGTGGGAGTTGCTTTATTTCTGGATTTGTTATGCTTGGTTTGTCTTGCTGGTTTTAAATATTTGTACAAGTGACTAGAGCTATGCAAACTGTGCCTGAAGGAACTGTGAAGCAGAGAAGAATTAACTGGAGGTACCAAAATTGGTCAGTGTCCTAACTAAAAGTATTACAAGGGAAATTGAAGGCATATACCAGAAAAACAATGAAGTATTTTTCTTCTTTTGACCTGTGGAAGCAAACATCCAGGGAATGTACTTGTCTGACAGAGAGGCTAGTGGTGAGAGCTTTAAATAGGTTTGTGATTTACAATGTCTTTTACAGCACTAATTTATTTGTGTTTAGGCATAGCAGTAGGCAGGGAGGCTGCCTGCATCATCACTGTTCAGACATGTTGGCTTCTGCTGCCAATTTTTTTGTCAATATTTACTTTGATTTTTTCTTTTTAAAGATTTATAAAATGTGTGATCACCTTTGAATGGCTGTGCAGGTATGGTCAATACAGTCTCTATCCCACAACCCACAAGGTGAGCAGCACCAAAAATGTTCTTTGCCATCACATGAGGCAGTGAAGTTTAAATTTCACTGGACAAGTTTGGGCAGCGTTGAAGGGTTTAAAAATACCTAAGCGTGGGACACATCACCTTCCCAAACACACAGTTTGCTATCTGATATATCAAATGACAGGATTACATTTACAAGTGTAAAAATTCCATGTGGAAGCAAGTAGATGCCTTTTAAATTAATTGATTCCTTCCTGTCAGCTGCTGTAGTGGAAGAAAATGCTTGTTAAGAAAAATGTTCAAGTGCCAAATGGAAAACACTGAAAACCACAGTTATCTTGATATGCAGAGAATAGCAGTGGTGGGGAATAGCTGCATAAAACACAAGAGCACTGGGGGTTGCCTGGACTCAAAAAAAATCCTTTATTATTGCTGCTGCCTTAACTGCTGGTTAAAAACAACTCAGCTGACAGGATTAAGGGCATAAATCCATTAGAGTGAGAGAGAAATGAGGGAATAGGTTTTCTCTAATGGCATTGCTCTGTAGTCAAGCACCTGAATATAATTTTTAGCTTGTTTGCTGAATAAGGAGGATGAAGAGACCACCTTGATGTGATGCTAATAAGATCTATTTGCTGAATATCATCCTCTGGAAGAAAAAGGGGTGGTAGCTGAGTGCCTGTGACTCTTCAGTGTTTGTGACCAGCCTTGAATAATCCAACACTTTGTACTACACAAGGGAGATCTACCTCAAAATTTTTCCTCTGTATTTGCCATTTTAATTTTTTTTTCTATAAATGCAGGAAAGAAAACAATAATAACTTGGCATTTCTTTTGGGTACTGCAGAGATAAAAGTTTCTCTGCCTCATTCCCAATTCGTTACCCTCTCAGTTTTACCATCTAAAACTGTATTTTTATATTAATTAGGGTTTTGTTTGCTTGGTTGTCTCCAGACTGTTCACTGATTATGCTGAATACTAGTGAGCTGACATATCATTCAGTAAATAGAAATGTGTCCTATTGTTTCATGAAAGTTTAAAAGAAATAAAAGTATTCTACAGAGGGAAGGACAGATTGAGCAGCCTGCTGTCCCCTTACAGCAGCATGTGACTCCTTCAGCTCCAGGGGGACCCTCAATTCACACAGCAAACTCCCCAAAGAATTCACATTTTGTAAACTGCTGCAAACATTTCTGTGAGCAACAACAAATCGAAGCTGGCAAAATCAAAGCCTGCCAAAACTTGCTGAATATGAAGGCAAGATGTTTTCCATCTCTGCTCTTGCAAAGCAGAGTGTCTCCTGCAGCTTCTGTCTCTGTGGATGAGCTGAATTTATTCACTAACATACATGCAAATTTCCCTCCTAGGAAAACATGCAGGTTTTGGAAGACAGCACCTGACAGAAAGGACTATGTCTTTTGGCTCTCACTTCCAAATGAATTTGTAAGCATGAGGCAAAAAAATGCCTTCAGGAGGTTTAAAAATAGTTCTCATAGCTGGAATTTTTGTATCATATTTCTGCATATGCTTATCCACTTTTACTCCCCTGTTAAAAACTGCAATGGGAGAGAAATAGCAGGAGCAGCAAGTGTTATCTGATAACTATTTAATGTGGTAGCATTACTATCTAACAGAATTAGAAAATGGTGCCTGGGAAAAATCCTAATTCTTAAAGCTTCATGTTCTGGCAAACAGTTTGCTAGAGATTAACGCTGTAGTTATGATTAAAGTACAATCTGCATTATTCCACAATTTTTCCTTTCACATAACACATTATGCTAATCACACTGTATTCCATTTTTCAATAAAAGGTCAACAGTGCACTGTTTGTGCAGAATGTGCAATTTAAACTTCATGTCTGTCATTAGAGATAATCTAGGTTTGCTGTATCAAGTGAGGTTGTCATAGAAACTAGACCTGAGATCTCTGTTTACAGCCTTTGGAGAATAAACACTTTGCATTTATTTCACTGAAAAATAGGCGAACAATTAAATAAGGTTTGAAAACAAAACCGTAATGGCCCAGAGAGAGATGTCATTCATCAAAAATCAATATATGTTATGCAGCTGGTAAACTCCAAGCATTCAAGCAGTTGACTGACAGCAGTAGGGAAATATTTCCCAGGGGGTGGAGGGTAAGGGAGTAACTGATAGTGTATCCTAATGCCTGGAGCAGAATTAATTTTAATTTGCTAATAAATTTTGTTCCAGGTATTACAGCACTGAAGAATATTTGTTTAATTTTTTGCCTTATGTCAGGTAAGGCTTTTTGTGTTTGGCTATTTTAATGGCATTGGGAAATATTTTACTTTTTATTTTTCTGTAACGTTCTCTGTCTTCCTATTGTAGCTGAACTTTTCATTGTGGATTGTAACGAGGTTTGCAGGCATCCTAAAAATATCTCTGGTGTCTGCAGCTTCATTAGTGAGCAAGAGGGTTACAGCTTCCAGCTGAACATAGAGGTTTTAGCTTGTTCTTTCTGTGACGTGTTATTAACTTGGAGAGCTCACCTTTGTGAGCAAGGGTATTTAGTAATGTTTCAGGAAAGGATTAGAGAACAACGTGGACAAAGACAGCTTCTGTGGTTATTGCACAGTAAAATCACCAGGACTATCAATCTTTTTTCCCTCAGGGCATAATCATATTACCAGCTGGGTGTTTATGTAGGGGTTCTGTCAATGGCATGGCTTTACCCCGCTGAGCAGGTGAGTTATGTGGATTGTGTGTCTTCTGCAGCCTCTGAACACTGCTGATGTCACAGGACAGGGTCTCTCACCAGCAGAAATTCACTGTTTGTCTACCACACCCTCACTCACAAAGGTGCACCCAAAACAGGTGGGCTGCTGCCAGATTTTGAGGGGAAAGTGTAACAAAATTTAACTGGATCTTGAAATGACACAGAAGCCAGCAGAACTCATGGCTGAGGCAAGCTGAATGAAAAGCTTTTGATATTTTGCTTCTGTGCCAAAGTAAGGATTTTTCTCCCATCAGACAGGTCAATGGGGTTTTTCCAAGTGGGAGGTATCCATGCTCTGATTTCCAGGGTGTAAAACAAAACTGATGTTTTCTGCTGGTGGAAGTTGTGCACAGCTCTGCTTGCTGCAAAGCATTTCTCTTTATTTCTTCTAGCAATGAATGTGATCTGTTAGTCTCCAAGGGTTGTCCCTGATATCTCATTTTCTTAGGAAAGAAGGGGACAGCTCTGCTAAGGGCTGCCTGCCTTGTGTTATGCCACTGGTGAGTTTGGTCTTTCAGGTGTATAAAGAGCCCTAGAAGAGGATCTGCAATGCTACAGGCTGATAATCTTGTATTTGCAAATCTGCAAGTCCTCAGTTTTTTCATGAATGCTCAAACCAACACGAGGTAGTTCTGTAAATGCAACTTCTCTACCTTTTCAGGGCAGAAAATCTTCCCATGCCTGAGGTGTTTGCTCAGCACCACACACCTCCCTTCTAATTATCTGCTCTATTTGTATTTCTTGACCTCACATGCATCAGTAACAGTAGATCTGTGAACAAAGTCCTGGCTTGTTGAACTGCCATTCAGACAATTTTTGTGATACAATATAAAGCAATACACTATTAGCAGGAAGACAGACCTTGAAAAGTACTTTTCTTTATGCCTGTACTAATGTTGAGCCTCACAGCCCTTCCTTTGGGTGACTGGCACTGCATTGGTTGAAATACTGAGAAAATCATTACCCGTAATAAGTTGTTTATCCTGGTCTTAAGCTTCCCTCAGAGCTGTTCCAGCCCCGTGCTGCATTAGCACTGGGCCCCAAGTGCACAGAACCCTGCAAACAGAGAAGCCAAAGCAATGCTGGGGCTCACAGACAGCATCTACACTCGACTGAACAGCCTCAAAGGCCTGGGAAAGCCCTGGGGACATCTGCCAGTGCTTCTGGAGCTCAGGCCATGGCAGGGATCAGTGCCTGGCTCTGGGAGGGATGGGGTCTGCCTGCCTTTCTGTGTGTGTCAGGTTTGCACAGGCTCTGCTTGTAACACTTTTATTTCAGCACATCACAAAAGCTTAGGTTGGTGGGTACTTCACACATCTGAGCTGGCAAACAGCTGTCTGGAAGGAATTGCACTGCAATTCCAAAGGAATTACCCTTTTTTTTCCAGCCTGGCTTCATCCCACAGCTGATTTTCTCCCCTCCTCCCCCCAGGAAGAACATCTCAACTCTGGTTTTGGCTCTGGTTTTATTGGCTGCATTCCCTTGTGCTGGAAGGTGGGGAGGGGAGTTGGGATGTACCCCAGAGAGACTGGGATGGTGATGGTTAGTGACTCAATGGCCCATTTGTGGGCAGGAGGTGAGGTTCTGGGTGTGTGCTGGTGATGCCTGCGGGACAGAGGGGGTGAACACCCACCCCCAGTGGAGACAAGCTGGGTTTTGGGCCAGAAAAGAAGTTTTTTATCATGCCAGTTGTCCTTTGCTGCACCTCCCCGGGGAAAGTCACATTCACACCTTGGCCTGAGGTGCCCATCCCTTCTGCCCATTCCCAAGGGCAGAACTACCCCAGCTGTGCTGTCATGGTTTGGGAGGGGTCCTAAACCATCACAGACCCTCGAAGAACCCCCAGATTCATTTCTGGGGCTTCCCACCAAAGGACTGAAAGCTCCCTTCCCCCGGGGGAGGAACCTGGGTGTTTCCACCTGAATCTGCTGCATGATGTGACTTTATCCTTCCAGCTGGAGAGACACCTGAGGAGTGAGAAGGAGCATTCTCCTGTTTCTAGATTTCTCTTTTAGTCTTTATGACAAAAATATGTTTAATTTAAAAATCCTTGGTTTGGCAGGTAGTTGAAAGCTGTTCTGTCCAAAGCCTTACTGGGTAGGGCTCACTTTTTGATCTAGGCTCTGCTACTTTTTCTGACTAGGCAGGAATCCCTGCCTTTTGTAAGAGATTGAGTGAATTTTGGAGTTTATTACAAACAATCTTCTATTCAGAAAGGGAATTATTTCCCTTCAAGTGTCTTTTAATTTGTTTTGTTTAATTTTTTTGGGTTTTTTTTTTGGTTTTTTTGGGTTTTTTTTGTTCATATCAAGTCAGGTTCTCCAGGTAAATAATTTGCCTTGTAATTCTCTGCATTGATTAGAGTTCCTTCATGCTCAGCATGGATTTTTCCAGTTTCAGGCTGCTTCTCACTTTCATCCATGAATTTATTCTCTCCAGTCCCTTGCATTTATAGGCTACTGTCACCTCTTTTATTCCCCAGTTTGCAAACTCCATGCACCTTGTTCTCCATGATTCTTTCATGGGAAATATCTGCCACGGCTGCTGTAGGAGGGAGTAGAGTGGGAGGAGTGGCGATTGCTCAGGTTGTACTGGTTTTGTGAAGTGATGAAGCCAATGTCCCTTTTTAGGAGGCAGCTTTCCCTGCACTTGGCTTGTGCAGGGCTGGAGTGTGCAAAGTGAATTGTAGACATAGATTTTGTTGATGTGTTAAGAAGTCTGAGGCAGCTTTGGCAGTTATCAGTGTTTGGTTTTTTATTTAATTTGAAGCAAGTTTCTTCTCACAGAATGGATGAAAAATTGCATTCTGTTGTAACTCTTTCCTTTGCACATTTCTCCAGGCCTTTTGAGTGAGCTCTGCTCAAGGGACTTTATGGCCTTATCCACTTGTTTGGAACATTTTGGTGTGGAGGGTGACAATAACAATGTCCCAAACCTTGCACAGGGACCCTGAAGGGCAGCCTGAACCTCAGTGGCCAGATACCAGGATTTGCCCTGCTGCTGTATCAGATTCATGGACAAACAGGGAAAGATTGATGCAGCAATTGAATCAGCATTCCTTGAAAGCTCCTGCTGAAATCACAGTGCAACTTTTGTGATGGACAGGGTCTCTGTGTCCCCAGGCTCCCGGGCTATGAGAGCCAAGCCTGTTGTGGTGGCCTGATAACAAAGCTTAATTACCCTCAGCCTCAAACCTTTGCAAAAGGCTGTGATGCCCACAAAGATGGGATGATTATAATGGCTCTTCTGCAAGGTTAATCTCCAGGGATCATGTGTTTGCACGTGCTGATGAGTGATTTGTCACGTTCACCGTGCCCATTTCACCGTGACCTCCTCTCCCTCTGTTTGGCCTTGACCCTACAGAGTGTGATGGGGAGGGACAGCTTCCTCCAAGCCACCTGGTTCCTGCTCCTGCCTCTGCCCTGCCTGCTCCAGGAATAGTGAAAAACCCCATTCAGTGCCTGCTGACTGCTTCCCCCAGCTCTTGGGCTTCTCATTCAATTGCTCCCAAATATTATTAAAAAATATATATATTTTCATCATGTTTTACAGTATTTTTGTGAAGGAACTGGCTGCACATACTGAAGATGATCTGAAACAGAAAGCAAAGTGCCAGTTGCAGATTATGACTAGAATTTACTTGGAAAATTTAGTTCTGATTTTTTTTTTTAAATAAGAATATGTCTCTACAAATTCTTTTTTGGAAGGACTGGGATATAATGTTACATCTTACACTCAGAGCTTGTAGTTTTAATTTATGATTGTCTCTGTATCTTTATTTTCTGTTTTAAATAAATAAAGAAATAATCCATGGGGAGAGTTTCAGTCTGTCAATAGTGTTATTTTCCAAGATGAAATAATTCAGAATTAACATGATGAAATAATTCACAGTCAGTGCTTGGCAAAACTGGCATCTATGAACTAGGGAGACAAGAGAGTGTGACTCCAGAGCTCAGCAGTTAAATGGTTTTGTCTCCAGCTTGGGCCAGCAGTTTTTGTGCAGCCACTGCATGGGAGAAAGCAGTGGGGGAGGAGAGGGCAGAGGCTGGTGCTAATGTTTTTAATTTCTCATTTACTATCAGGCAGCACCATATGGAGCAGAACGGATCATATAGAGGAAAGAGGGATGGATGCCATTTTTATTCCTTGAGCTTCTTGTCAGAAGAAAAGTGAATTCTCTGCAGGTAGCTTGAGCCTTGCCAGAAAAGTGTTTTTTTATGATTGCTAATGCTGGTGAGGATATTTTATTTAATCTATTGTGTGGGCTTTTGGGTATTTTTTGGTTTTTTTTGGTTCTTCATAGGATGAGTAGGACTGACTTGTGCCTCTCTAATATTTTCACAATGTCAGTGCATTATTTTCTTGCTGCATTCAGAAGCATTCCAGGCACTTGTCACAATCAAATAATATTTATTTGGAGACTCGGTGGGATGCCCAGGCATCTGAATGCCTCTAAAAGAAACACTGCTGCTTTGAGTGATTATGCAGTGGCACTTCTCCTCCCAGCTGTGCCTCACAATCTCGGGCTGCCAGCAGACCTGTGGTGAGCAGAGACTTTGCCCTGCTCTGCTGCTTCTCCTCTGACATCTCTTCCTCCCTCAGGTTGCATCGGGTTTTTTCCCACTGACTTCTCAAAGGCAAAAGCTTTGCACTTGTTCAAAAGCTTTGAAATTGGGTGAAGGGAGGGAGAAGAACCTGCCAGAAAAGTGCCCTCGACGATCTTGCGCTGTAACTTGTGTGCAGAGGGCTCTTGAGAGCTGGTGGGGGCTCTGAGCTCCCCTGTAGCACTAAACAGGCACTGAAGATGTGGGTAGGAGTAAAGGCTTGGGAAAAACTTTTTAATAAAGCATCTCTTTGGAGCTGTGCCATCCTGAGCACAAAGCTGTGCCTGCTCTGTGTCAGCAGGGAGGCCCCCAGCAGAAATCCCCTCCAGTCCCTGGGAGATGAGACCAAAAGCTGTGTGTGTTTGTGTGCTTGTTGAGACACACAGTGCTCATCCAGCTCTCCAGTGTCCTGCTAGCAGGGTGCCTCTTCAGCCCCAGGGAGCAGAGAAATCCATTGGCACCGTTACATCAGCTCTCCTCCAGCCTCATGCACCCTTGGCTCAGCGAGCTGCAGATTTAAATGATTTAAAAAGCATTATTTTCCAGCTTCCCTCTTCAATAGGGATTAGTGTATCTTCTATCTATTTCTTGTGCTGAGGTCATTGCTTCATAGCTGCAAGGCTACAACCTCATGACTCCATCACTTAATTGTGTTTTAGGACTGCTTTCTTTAGCCATAATGGATTCGCAGTGCAGTCAGAAATGAAAAGCAATGTTCATAAAAATATTAGGTTGAGGGCAGCACAAAGTCCCCCTCAATGCTCTCTCATGAGCCTCACTTACAGCTCCATTGACAAAAGATATACAGGCATGTGTCAAAAATGTCAGTATGGTTTTGTAATGGAAAGGATGTCCAACTATTGATCTTCCTTTAGAAGTTTTACCTTCTATAATTCATTCTCAAAAGCCTCACTGTGTTTTTCCCAAAGGCAAAGAGACATTTAAAGCAGGTCATTGTGTGCTGGGGTCTTGCCTATCCAGTGTATTCAGGTTCTTCAAGCAGCAGCAGATATTTCAGAAAGCCTGTTAGGGGAGAGGGTGGTTAAATGCTGTGATTGGTCTCAAGCTTCTGCTCTGCCCCTGCAGCCTCTGTAAACCCAAAAAATGCTGATAATCCTCAGTGAGAGACAGTGGAGGAGTGTCTGGTGCTTCTCATGGGTATGGGCTGGGGGAAATTAGTGGAAATTAATACCAAAACTATCTAAGAAAACGCCTGGTCTGGGTACAAAGCCCATCCTGGCTGGTCTTGCAAGACTTTGGACAAGACTCAATCCTTCTGCTGCACTGTGTGACTGGGACTCTCTCCAGCTGAGCCTTGGTCATGGCATCTGGGACTTTCCTGACTCCTTGCACTGCATTATTAACTGCTGGTCAGGGAGGACACACAAGGGGCTGGGTTTTGCAGCCCTGGTCACTGTCCCAAAGTGGACAATAGTTTTTATGCAGTAACACGCAGAAAACTGCTGTCAATCTGCATATGTGTGTATTTCTTACCTCTCCCTGGTGGCTGCCTCCTCCTGTTTATGCATCACATCCTGGAGCTTGTATGAAGGAACTTGTTTTCCTTGATGGAGACAAGCACCTACAGGTGAAAACCATCTCCTGATCAAAGCCAAGGAATCATATTCAGGGTTTCTGACTTGCCTTCCCTTTGAGCTGACTATTCAGTACCTTATTTTTTTTAATGCTCCTGCTGTGAAACAGCTGCAGTGCCTGAGTCAGAGCAGTGCAGCAGCTCCTGCTTCACTGGGACATGCTCAGGTGGCACAGCCCAGGGTACCTGATGTGCCTGCTTGTGAGGGTCAGGAGTCCTGAGCTGAATCACTGAACATTTGCCAATGCAAATGTGTTAAATCTTCTGGGAAGTGTTTAACATGCCTGCTCCAACACTCAAACTTCCAAATTTGTGCAGAAGAACGGCTTGCTTGGACTCATTGCTCATCTGCAAGAGGTGCTTGCTTGCCTTGTCCAGCTGGCAGCTTTCCTGGGTGCTGCATCCAAGTCCCCAGGCAGCAGTCTCACATCACATCACCCCAGGGGAAGGACCCGCGCTGTGCAAGGGAGGAGATTGGAAAGGAGCTTTCAAAGAACCCAAGAGAAAGGAGGTAGGTGACCTTGAATTGAAAGGGTCTTTATCCTATTTCTTATCTGAACCTCGCTGGATCAAGACTGGCTGAAAATGATTTTCTTCTGCTGGTTGCTCAATGGCCTGTGTGAAATGGCATTGACAGATTTGGCTGCGATGCTGCCAAGACTTCAGGCTCCCTGTGAGTGACACAGCTCTGGCCCCTGCTGTGAAGAGCCTCTCCTACTGTAACGTGAGCCATTGCTTACTTTCCTTGATATTTTGGGGGAGGAAGGCAGTTTTGTACCCCACACAATGACTCACAGCTGAGAGAAACACAAAGCCACAAGCCCACGCACTAAGTTTAGGCTGTTGTTTAGCTCGCTGCGTGCGTCTCGTGGGACCACTTTCATACGAGCTGCGTTCACATCTGTCCTTCATTAAGAGCAGCAGAGTGGAAGGGTATTTCAGATGGTATTAGGAGTGGGCTGCAGGAGCTAGAATCATCACACCTAGCTGTAGGTGTTCAGGAGAGGTGTGTTTCAGCTTCTTGTCATCAGAGGAAAGAGGCATTTGTGCTTTGAATTCCTGGAACTGTTCAAGGCCAGGTTGGATGAGTCTCTGAGCAGCACAGTGAGGTGGTAGCAGTCCCTGTCCTTGGCAGGGGGTTTGGAATAGATAATCTTTGAGGTGCCCTCCAACCCAAATAATTCTGAATTCTGTGATTTAAGAGGGTGGCTCTATTGGTACTTCCAAGTGGGTTTGGGCAAGGTGTTGGCTCCCTGGCTGTTGCTGGCCCAGCATTTGGAGATTGGCTCTTCGTGCTCAGCTGGAATCTCTCAGCCTTTTGTGTTCCTGAGACCCAAGCTCAGTTCCTGCAAGTGATTCACATGGACTTGTTGCTGCATCTCACTAGTGCTTAAATTCCAGTCTGTTTTTGTGAGTAGGGGGTTTTTTGGGGTTGTTCCTGTAAATGACTGACTCACTCAGGAAAGACTTCTCCAGAAGTGACTTTAAGATAGAAAGCTGGATAATTGTGTGCTTCAGACTTTCAATTTGCTGGTGACTTTATAATGTCTTTTACAAAGAGAACATAAAGGACTGTGCCATCCTTGGTGGGATGCACATCCAGCATCCCATCATGGCAGCATGGAATGGGAAGCCCTGATTCAGCCCCTGGATCTCATCAGGATCCAGCTGCAGGGAAGCTGGAATATTGAGATAGGAAGCTGGATATTGTGCCAGTGCTGTTTCAGTGCAGTGCTTTCCATATTTAATGTGGCTAAATGAGGCTGACTCTTTAGGAGTGTCTCTGCAGGAAAAATGCTTCCTGTGTGCCTAGAAACTGCCTCACTCTGCTTGGGTAAGGTCTGAACAGGTAATTCTAAAAAAGAAACTATTTTTTGAGGCAGCAGGTGCTTTCTACAGGATATGAAGATTTCACTTAGAAACGAGGCACATCTTGGACATTGCCAAGGAGCTTTGCAATATTCAAGGCTGGGTCTCTGGTCTCAGCCTTGACTTGTTCAATTATGTCTAGAAATTCCCATTCAGTGGGTGTTTAGTATAAAGTGAATTTGCATCTCATTTCCAATTCTTTTTTCTGGTGCTACTGTCTGTCTTATTCCCCTGAGACATCCACCTGACCTCTAAATTGATCCAGAGTCTTTTTTCAGAGGTGAAACCTTGCTGATTTTCACTAGGCATCAAGCAGGGCAGCACTCTTCCAGCATTTATTGGAGATGAGACATGTGATTTGAACAAAGTTTTATCCCATGATGTGAAAATCCTGCTTTTGTGCACCTGTCCCAGCACCTTGGGCTCTGCTTTCTCCCTGCCCTTGGGGTTTCAAACTGGCAGAGGAGGTAAAAGGTGCTCAGGTGGCAAAGCCCACCAAAGCAGCAGAGATGGCAACAGGTAATAAGAGGGGGAAGAACATTTGCTTTGCCAAGCCTTGAAAAGTCTCTGGGTGCCAGAAGATGTGGGTGAGGTCCTGAAAGGTCCAGAAGAGCAGGCAGGGCTAGACTTCACTGCCCCACCTCCTCATTGTCATCTTCCTCCTCTTCCTCTGCCCAAGGCAGCTGACACAAAGGAAGTTGGAGGGGCAGCGTTTTTCCACAGATGCTGCTAGGCTGACTGCTTCATTTAGCTGCCACTTTGGCAATTGCTCAGTGCCCAAAGCTGTTCAAAGAGTTTTCAGTGTGGTGAGGGACAAAAACAAACAAGTCAAAGGCTTCATTAGGGAATGAGTGCATGGGTCGTGGCTGGGGGTGAGAGATGAAGCCCTTTGCTTTGCTGGAGCTCTCTCACAAGTTTTCCTGTCTCGTATCCTTTGCGTTGGCCTCACCTTGGAGTTGTTGCTGGTGACCCTGGTGTAGCTGCCACACGAGCATAAATTGGATGAGAGCTAATTAACTGTCAAAACCCAGGGCAAAAGACAATAAACCCCTGCTTCACCTCCTGGTGGGTTTCAGTCTTTTCTCTTTGATGTGACAGCTTGTCCTCCATTCCTTTTGCAAACAACTCACCATTGCAGAGGAAATGCAACACAGCAAGGCAATCACTTATCGCCAGTGACAGCAAATAAACATGAAAAATGGGCTCTGAAATACTAAAGGACAATGATCAGAAAGGTTTCTTCTTTCATCCTAAATCATGATGTTTAACACTCGGCTGTAGTATTATAAGTTATTTATAAATGTCTTGGCTTGTTAGGAAATATGTGTTTTTATATAAAGATAAATAATGTTTTTAATCAGATGATAGATGTGCATGGGGAGGGGGGGAACGTGGAGAAACCGAGGCAGACTCAGTGTAATATCCTCATCCTAATGGGGAGGCACCTAACCAAGCAAAATATTGCAAAGTGACATTTTCTCCTAGGCGTGAGTAACACAGACGTGTTTGTACTGAAGGAAAGCTCATTAAAATTTCTGATGGAACAATTTTCTGTCAGAAAATGAAATTTTGTCAGAATCAGAATGTCTTACTGAGAGGTGTCAATTGCACAGATATTTGCAACCAAGGAACAGTTTTGTTTTGCTTTGGAAAGGTAAAATCCTCGTTTCTGTGTTTGTTTGGATGCTTCACACAAAATGTTGATATACTTTAGCAGGATTTAATTTGTTACATTGCTTTGATGTTCTCAAAACAAAATTTTAAAATGTATCAATATGGAGGGGTTCAAAACTGGATTTTTTTGGATTGTCACTTCATGAGAAATTTTAATTTTTGTTTGGTTCTGATTCAATGGAAAAACATGCCAGAATGTTGGTTTCTCATATGACATAAGTTCTGTTTTTTTCACTCAATTCCAATTATAGCATTTGAATTTTGAAATTCAAAGAAGCAGAGAAAAACAGGAGGCAGGAACAAGATGTGTCAAAACCACCTTTTGTTCCCCCCCACTCCCTCAGACACATGAATCAGCTTTGGCAAACTCAGCGTTTTCCAATGTTGTTATTGGAATTGGAATATTGGCTATTATTATTTCAATGCTATTGTAGGTACATTCCTAGCTGGGCCTTGTGGGGATGTACTTTTTTCTGGAAAAGCTCACTCCCTACACCTGAACATGGGATGCAACCTCCTCTTCCCACTGAAGGGGAGGTTTTGCAGGTTTTTTGCCTGTTTCTTTGGGATGGATTCTCTTTCTGCTGCTTGTGTGGGATTTGTGTCATTTTGCTGATTGAGAAGTAACAGAAGCTGCTGTTCTCTGCAGGCTCTGGAGATCCTGCTGACTTGGGGGACTGAGCTGTGGAGTTTCAGGGTCCTCTGTCCAGTCCTGTGAGAGCTCTTACAGCTCAAGGGCTGTGGAGGCAGCAGAAGGCAGCTGTCCCCAAAATGAACGATCCCACCCCTCGACAGCAGCTGCTGTGCTAGCAGCTCTTATTTAAAAACAACTCCCAAACCTTCCCTGGACTGTTTCACAGCGTGAGCATGCTCCTGAGCCATTTGTTTGCCTTGCAAAGAGGTTGTAACACACTTTGCAGCAGCCTGTGAACAGTTGCAGGTGGATCTGTTCAAGGGTTGGTTTATCTCGCTCCAAGGTGTAAAACCTTTGGAAGAATATTTACCTTTTGTGAACACACAGGCAAAACAGGAGTGCAGGAAGAGCCAGGCTGGAAACAAGACTGCAGCATTGCCCCCCTTTCTGCCACACACACTTTTGGATTATTTCACTTGTTTTGAGGTTAAGGCAGCCTAGCTCAGGAAGTCTTCCAAGGGGGAATGTAAGTCATGCTGGAAATGAGACTTTAGGAAAACAAGAAGAACACAGATTTACTTCATATAGGATGTTTTGCGTGTTTGAAAATAAATTCTGTTCAGCAAAGGCACTCTCTGCTTAATTACATGATTGTGACAGGTTTTATTCCAAGATGAAAATGTCACCATTTGTCACAAGCCAGCCTGAATAAGACCTTGTTTATACATTCCTTTTCCACACTTCTTTGAATTATACCATGGTAAATTTGGAGCAGCTCTCCTGAGTTCAGTAGAAAGTGACCCTGGTTTACACATACAGGTGTAATTAAAAAGAGTTTTGGCCTGTTGCACTTGGATTTGTGGCTAATCTAAGATTTATTATAGAAAGTTTTTGGCCATCTTGACATCATTCAACTCATTGCACTGTCCTTCCCCACTTCATAAAAGGTTCTGATTTCCTTTTGGTTTCAGGGTTTGTTTTGTTTTTGAGGAAAGGAAGGAAGATTTTCACTGTGGGGAAAGAAGAAAGGGAAAACTGTGACCTTCACATGTGATTTTTTTTGGCTTCTGTGTGGGTTTTGGATGGATGAGGAAAATGAACTTGGATTGTAAATGGTTCTTGGTGTGATAAACTGGTTTGCTGGGAACTCCTCCTGAAATAAGCCCTCCAGCCTGGAATAGTTTCTTGTGGATGGTGGGGGGGGGAACAATCCTGCATCAGCCAAAAGCCCTGCAAATTTTGCATTGTCCTGAAAGGAAGAGGCTCATGGTGCTGTGAGAACCTTGGGCAGTGATGGACAGAGGTGTGAGGCTCAAAGGGGTGTGCAGCTGCCTGATAAGCCTTGGAGGCTGAACTCCTGCTTCAGGGAATGGAGTTGTTATGAAATCAGCCTTGTCCAGGTTTTATTGGCTCTGCTGGCTCCTTCAGGGTGACTTTTGGTAGCACACAGCTATTAAATGCAGAGTGGCTCTGACTCTGAGAGAAGAGAGGGAGGAGAAGGCACAGGAACAGTGAGGGCAAAGACGTGCCTTGGTGAAAGATTCCTTTAGCTGAATTGGAGTTGTGTTAAGCTCTTCCCTGAGGGCAAATACTTGATTTTATTTATGGCTCCTGAGTTAGAAGAAAGCTTTCATTTTAGAAAGGCTTCAGAATTATTTCCTCTCTCTCTCCCACTTGTTATATTTGACTAGCTGTGGCACTGACTATCATTTCACATGATAAAAACTCTCTGCTATAGAAATCAGAAAAGAAATGAACCCCATAATAAACTAATCTTCCTATTTCTTGGTTTCCAAATCAGGTTGCTGTGTAAATGCTTATACCTTGGGCCTTTTAAAATTCCCATTACTCCAGTATTTCCTTCCACTCAGAATCTATGTTAGACTCAAGCCTTTTAAAACACATTTGTTTTCTGAAAATAACTAGACATTTTTGTGCCCAAAACCTTAATGCTCCAACATTGCTTGCAGCTTCAATAATGGGATAACCTATCAAAGTGGGATGACCCATTTAACTGTTTCTAGCCCTGCTGAAATGCAGAAATTTAAATCTGCTCTTTCCTTCTCCTGGCAGCACCCATTTCCCCACTGACCTGCTGTTCCCTATTTAGAAATAAGCAGGATAACCACATCCTTGGTTGGTATCTATGCCCACATTGTGCAGTGAGAGCCATGTCTGTACTTAGAAATGTGAGGAGAAAGCTTAAAAGGGGCATAACATAGATTAGGGCAGCTAGAGAAATCTTGTTTTACATCCTTCCCTCTCCCCTCACCAGCATCAGAAATATGAGGAGCCCAAGGGAGCGAGCAGCCAGGCAGGTTTTGCATCCTCAGGACACTGATTTGTGCTCAGCTTTGCCAGATTCCTGCAAGGGGCTGCACCAACCTCAGCCTGCTTTGTCCATCTGCCATGGGCACAGCCAGAACCCAGGAGTGCTGGCTCCTTGTGTTTGATCACGTTCAGCCTGCTGTGCCTCCCTTGGGGCTGCTGTTCCCAGGGCTGGTGGAATCTCTGGAGGGGGCTGATGGTCCAGCACGGTCTGTGCACAGGACAGTGAGCTGATGGATACAGCAGGGACCAGAGTTTTGACACACCTGCAAGGGAGGAACAGACCCCCCTGATCCTGTGCCTTCCCCGGTGACCTCTGTGTCAGGCTCCTCTCATGCCTTGGGAAATGTCTCCTTTTTGTCTTTATCCAAGCTCATCTCTGAACCAGCCTTTGTGGCTCTCTAAGGTTTAGCTTTCTGCACCATTCATTTGTTGTCTGTTCCCACTTAAATTGCCAGTCTTGATGCCATATGGCTCACTTAGTAGACAAATAAGCCAGTGTATGTGGTGTAAATATTTTCTTACAAGTTAAATTGCAAATAAGGAAGCTAATTCATGAGAAGAAATTGAGTTTTCAAAGTGAGATTAACAATAAAAACAAAAAAGTCTATTTCAATACTGCTCTAGAGGACTTCACCCTGAAGGTTTTGAATGCCTGATACAGCCTTCCTTTTTTTTTTTTTTTTTAATAATCTGACTAAATTTCTAATTACTCTTTAACCTGCCCTTTGCTAAGGTCTCACTAAGATCTATTGGCATGTTATAAATAGCAACAAAAGACCCATCTCTTTTTCTTTTTTTTTTTTTTTTTTCAAGCAGTGGATATAGTATAAGAAATGTCAGGAGTAAGATTACATGATATAAATGGTGTAATGGAAAATATTAGGCAACTCACAGTGCATTTACTGCTGTTCAACCCAATAGCCTCAGTTCAAAGCTTAGCAAAGCTGCAAAGGCTAAAACAACAACCCCTCTCTCTCCCCTGAATGTGCTCTGGGAGCAGCTTGCAGCTTATTAAATTATTGCAGCTACTATAAAAGGCAGTATCTCGAAGCTCATCTCTCAGATGTGCTCTCCTGTTGTGTACATTGAGCTGCATATGGGAGGGAGAGGAGAGTCCTGATATTTACTGCCCTTAAAACACTTTGAGGATAACACAGCCCCATCCATTTCTTGAACTCTGCCTTTTTTCACAGGCTGCTTTAACCTGATCTTGTAAACAGGGGTGAGAACAGAGGTGTTTAGAACAGAGATGCCAAGGAGTCAGTGGGGAATGAAAAATCTAGGGAGGTGGTGGATGGGTTTCAAACCCATCCTCTTTGCAGAAATCTGGAGTAAGGCTGCTTGCTCAGGACGCTGGGGGTTTTTTTGTTTGTTTTGTTTAAGCAAAATTTTCAGCTCTTCATGGCTAAGCAGGACTCCAACCTGGTGTCAGTACCACTGGGTGGGAAGAGAGGGTGAGTGGCGGGGACTGTGGCAGTACCTCCAAGGAGACTGAAATCCCATGGCTTCCCCCTGCAACACAGCACTGCCTGGCAGAGAGGGAAGATGTGGGAAGTGCTGCTCAGACCAGCCAAAGAGGAGATCAAAGTTGAACCATGATGCTGCCTTAGGTGACTTGTTACCATCTCAGTGCATGCAGGTTGTGCTTGGAAAACTTCTAGCCCTTATCTAATGGAATAAATTATTCCTGGCACTAAGTGCTAATGACCTTGGGAGTGAGACTACTGAAGCCCAGAGATACGAGGAGCATCTGTTGAGAATCCACTCTTGTGCATTTTGGGGTTTAGGCTTCTAGCACAACTATTGTCTTCTGAAGATAAGCCATCAGGCTGAGGCAGCCAGAAAATATTTCAAGGGAGAAGTGGCTGAAACAGCAGAGCTGCAAGTGATTATATCTAATCTGCCTTTGAGAAGCCAGATTATGGCTGCCAGGTCTGCTACAAAAGCCCACTTGGAGTTTGCTCTTGGAAGAAACTTCAGGAAATTTAAGGGAGATGCAGCCATGTGCTGCTGAAGTGGACTACTGAGGCGTAGGGTTGTTTTGTTTGAATGGGATATGCAGCTGTTTTAGGCTTCCTGTGATTTAGCCACGCAGGATTTTGCCATGGAGCGTGAGCAGAGCATGCTGTGAAATGGGGATTTTGGCAGGGGGCCGGGGCTGTGCTCACAGCTGAGTTTGTGACCTGGTACTGCCTTTGCCCTGCCTGCTGTGGGGCAGGCTGAAGTTAGTGTGGGTTGTATCATCTTCTGCTCCTTCTCCTGGGCACGCAGGCTCCAAGCACTGCTGAGAGGAGGGGTTTGAAAGGCAGTGTCCCAGAGGCTGTGGTGGCTGGCAGGGAGCTGGCTGCCCTGTGTGCTGGGGAGTCAGGGCTGCCTGGCACAGCTCTGTCCCTGCCCCAGCCGGGAACGTGCCCTCCCAGCACAGAATTCCTGTCCTGGGGTCAGTGGTGGTGGGGAGGAAGAACTCACTTCTCATCAGGCTGTGGGTCACCAGGGAGAGCTGTGATCCCAGGAGATCCCTGTCACCTGGCAGAGAGGAGAGCCAGGATGTGTCCTGACAGAAACTCCAGCATCGTGGTCCTTCCAGAGTGGCTGCCTCTTCTCTTCCCAAAGCCCGAGGATGTCTGAGGAACACCCTGCTATGCCCTGTTGACAGCAGTACTTTTCCCTGTTCCTGTTGCTGTGGCATGCAAAGGTGGTAGAATACCTTCTTCCTAAACTTCTGCCTCTGAAATTGTCTCTGTCTCCATCACTCTGATTTACTTTGTCAACAAGGATTTCCTCGCATCATTTTATAATAATTTTTGACACTAAAAGCAATGTTTTCAAAATGTTTAGCCAACCCCTATAGGTCTCAGGGGCTATTCCACAGCATCTCCTGTAGCCTGGAGTGTAACTAGAGCTCCCACTGTGGTTTTTGCAACTCAAAGGGTCTCCAGGCTGGCTAAAAAGTGTAAAGAAATGAACACTTTTGTGCCCTGTGTCATATGTGCTCAGAATGATCTGCTGGCAGAAATTTAATTTTGTTTCCAGTAATTTGAGGTTATGGATAGGATTACATCTCCCAGTCAGAGAGAGACATTAATCAAGAAATAGGCCTCTTAATCCTCCTTTCAATTTTAATGAAACACTGTAAAAATGCCTTTCACCAGGGGATGTCAAGTATCAGTTGTGCTTTGATTAACATGCTTTTGTGACAGGTTTACTGTTGTACCATGTACCAAGTTATTCAGCAACCTAATTTAAGCTGTCTGTCAAGGGAAAACAAGTACAAAGAGAGCATTATTTTCTCGTTGGACTTGCAATAACAGACTTCTGTATCTACAAATTTTTTTATTTTTTTTTTTAAATGCTGGTTACTCCACACCCTTTGTGACATTTTTAACCTTCAGAATAAATGGGTAAAGGCTGGACGTGACACACCTCACACTGTCCCCTGAATGGCAATTAGGAAAGAGATAAGAAATCGGAAATGTTTTTGCAGCTGATGTAAGTTAAGCTCTTGCCCTTCTCACAGCAAAATGGAATTTGGATCAACTCTTCTGGAGTATAATGGGTGTAAATTTGGGGCAATTGAGAGGAGCCTGAGCCCTGAATCTCTAATCCTCTCTTCTTTTTTCCTGTCCTCCTTCTGAAGTCAAAACACATTTTCAATGGGGGCTTTGTGGTTTGAGTTGCATTTGGCTTCTTATCTGCTCAGCTTTTTCTAATGTGGCTTGATTATATTAGATATGAACTTCCTCGTGGCTGGAAGCCAGCAGCAGACAGACTATTCTCTCTCCCAGTCGCTGAAACCTGACAGGGGAATGCCAAGCCTTTTCACAGGAGTTGGTTTATTTTTAGAGAGGGATGTTTTTGTTCCTGCCTCTTTAAAAATTGACCTCTTGGAACAGGATGGCTCCAGATCATCTCAAAGGAGAATCTGAGACTGGAAATGCAGCCTCTTCCAGCTAATATGGCACACAAGCCCCCAAAGCTGCCCTCCCCAAGCTGACACCCACCAGGCTTTAACAGCTCACTTAAGAGAGAGAAGTTTCCCGTGTGAGTGGGTGCACTTGCACTCTCAAGCCGTGGAATACGGACAAAAACTTCCCAGTCCTGTGCATTGGCTGCTCTGCAGACAGAAGAAATTAATTACAAGATGGTCCTTCCATTTGAAAAGATGATAAGTGAACTCTCAGCCCGCTTCTGATGACTGGTTTCTGCCAGGAGGCTGTGACACCACTCTCTTTGCTTGGCTTCCTGGAGGGAAGGGCTGGTGCAGCTGCAGCATCTGGAGGCGAGGGGGTCAATGGGCTGGCAGAGGTGGCAGAGGTGCCAGTCCCTCTCAGCTGGGCTGCCTTTCCCTGCTGACCAGCCAGCAAGGGCTTTGCAGGAATGAAAGCTGTGGCATGATCTTGAATTTTTAGGCTTCTCATGGCACTAAGACCTGCTGAGGTCTCCAACCTCTAATTCTGCTACTCTGCCAGGGCGCTCTATACATCTGGTGACCTGGGAGAGTGTTTTGTGCCATTTGTAACATCTTAATGGCCATATTAACACCTCTAATTGTAAGTGACAGGGCAATTAGTCTCAGCATTGCAGTTTGAACAATTATGTTTGGCCTACTAAAGTGACAGAATATTCATTAATGCAATAAGAAAAAAAAAAGGTCTCCTCAGGATTTGCTCCTCTGAGAGGAGTAGCCTGGCTCTTTGTCTGCTTTAAGCCTCTCCAAAAAAAAAAAAGCAAGCTTGTTTGCAACTCTTGCCAAAAATTCTCAGCTGTCAAACCTGTTTATTCCATGAAAAACACTGAGGGCAAGTATGTGTCTACTCTGCCTCTGACTTGATTCACAGGGAAGAAGTTTCAGAGAGAGAAAAGTGCCTCAATCTCTATTTCCCACAAGGCCAAAGAGTCTTGGGGCCTCTTAGCTGAATCCCAAGCTAGGGTGATGGAATCCACTGATAGAACCAGGGTGCACATATTTAGGGTCAGAAACTGTGATGGAGGTTGTGCCAGGTCTGAAAGCTTCTCAGTGTTTACACTGCCTTGCACTCGAGGTCTCATCTAAAACCAGAGCTGCTCTTCTGGAGGAGGCTTTGCTTCAGCAGAGACAATCCCAGCTCTGAAGGCTCTGCTGCCTTCAACAAAACAGCCAAAACCTGAGGCAGCAGGGGATATGAGGGGACCCGGACTGATGATGTGTTACATTTCTGACTCTCTCTGTTAGATTTCACTGCTATTAGGCAAGTAAAGACACATGTGGTTTGATTTTGTCCATGAGACTTTTTCCCTGCATGTGGAAGCCACAAAATAGCGGCTCAGACTTTAGACAATCGCAGGAATTCTGTTTGAAATCCTGAAAATGGTTTCTTTAACACATTGTTTTGGTTACCTGCTCACTTTCTGTCTCTTTCCTTTCTGTTGTGTTGTGTAGCAAATTTTCCAGGGATGCTTCACCTGATTACCATCATAGATCTGAGGGATCCCATGAGATCTCTTTGGGTTGGAAGTTTTTTCAAGATATTGCTGAGGGATTTTGGGTGAAGGGCAGCCCTAAAGGCAGACTCATTTTCCCAACAACCTTTGTGTGGTATTGCTCTCAAACAACATGCATGAAGCTGGGAATTCTTTAAACAAACTTTGTCTAATGTCTCAACCAATGAACATCCTGGTACCTTGGGTGAGGTGGCACTTGTTTGGGGTTTTATTTTGGTTTTTCTTTTTTGATAAATCCATCTGAAATCTGACTAGTGAGGCTGTCATTTTTTTAAAAAACAGCTTCACTCCTAAGTGAAAGCTGTCATTGCAGATGTGTTTTAGTTCAGTGGAAACACCGAGGCTGTGTCTGGGACTGCAGGATCAGGACATCTTTTTAAGCACAGTGGGAGACAGATGGGTGAGCAGCCAGCTTGATGCAAGAACAATAAGAACAAATGAGCTTTTTAAAAATAGAACAATTGCATTTGGAAAGAGGATTGGAGAGGGGGGTTAAGCTGAGAGGGAAATAATTCTCCCATGATTCTATCCTGGTTTTTATATTAAACAAAACATGTTGCAACATTGTCTTCGTTAGCAGTGAAGTGACAAACTGGAGCACTTCCAAATTGGCTGGCTCCAAACTGCTTTCATATTGACCTGAAATGTCAGCTGCTATTATGTTCTGCTGACCACTGATTGCTTCCAGAGTAGCATTTTCTCCTGTGAAATGAAAGAAGTTCCATCTCAGTGATCTCAGTGTTTGTGGAGAACGATAGTCACGGGAAATGATAGCGCCTTCATTTCAAACCACTTCTCCGTTTGAATGAAATGAATTGTTAATATTGAAGTTATTTGCGCTGCGAGAGTGAGTTTTGTGCAAGAATGTTTTGCTCATCTAGAAGATCCTCCACTTCACCTTAGAGTCAGAAAACCAAGGTGATAAGTGCCTCTAATTTGTTTCCCTACTTTCACACACAGGTGCACAGAGCTGGGCTTGGACACAGCAATGCTGATATCCTGCTCTGCAGGTAAATGTTGAAGTTTTCCTGTGGAATTATTCAAAAACCCCATAAATATGGAGAAGTGGTATTTCTGGTAGCAGTAGTTGAAGTTCTGTGATCAGGTATGAAATGATATGGTGGAAAGTATTTTGCTTAATTATTTTAATCCTCTTTAGAAGACAGAGTGTTTAGATAAGTTTTATTTCACATAATGCTGGCTTAAAATTATGTTAAAATGTCATAAAAACCTCTTGGTCTTTAATTCTCAGGGAAATAAAATAAGTGATCTGCAAGGTTTTTTCAATATTTCTCTTTTGAAAACCTGTGTAATATCACTCATTCACATTCCTACACTCTATTTTTCTGTAGTTATCGCTTGAAAAAGTGATATCTTCCAAGCAAAAGTGCAGGAAATAGGTAAGTTTTTTTTAAAGATAAGCAGGTCTGTTATCTGCTTAAGTCCAGAGTGAAATACACTGGACATATAACACCAGTGGATCTTTTTCTGTAAAGCAACAACAACTAAAAAACCTGTAAAATGTGGGAAAACTGCATGCATCCATGTCAGCTTGTGGGCTCCCCCAGTTATCTCAGTGTTAGTGTGGATGGACCCTGCAGAGATGGGCTTTGGCCATGTCCAGTATCCATTCCTGTATCATTTTCCTCCTTCTTGTTAAGGTCCTACTCTGTGCTCATATTCACCTCATTTGTGAAAGAACTAGAAACAATTAATTTCCCAAAAGGGAGAAGAAAAGCATAAAGTAGAATGGTCATGATTTCATAAGAGGCATTGACTGTCCTCTATTTTGTGTGTCAAGAATATGTGATTTTTGCTACTATTTTGCACAGTGAAATCTCTGACAGTTTTGTCCATTTAGACCCATTCTCACTTTCTCTATTAAATTAAAATTAAACTAATATTCCACTCAATTTTTGGAAGAACTAACAGCTTTTATGAAAATACTGTTTTCCGTTTTAATTTTTTATACAGCTATCTCCATTCTTTCTGATTAATTAATAAGAAGAAAATAAAATCTGCAAAAATTAAAATATTTTTATCCATTCCTAGTGGAATACTGAAGTATCTCAAATAAAGTAAAAACAGCTCCTTGCTGAAGCAGTGGATGTTAAGTATTGGCAGGACAAGAAAAAAATGTTGTTTCATTGTGCTGTGCTCGATCTTTCTGAATGTTGAGGGCGGTTCAGGTAATTAAAAGAGGAAATTCATAGTATGAAACACAAAAGCAAGTGGTTCTCTGTGTGGAGAACAGCAATAGTTACTCCATCACGAGGAGGTTTTATCAGAAGGATGGACATTCAAAGGATCTTGTGATGGGAGTCCCCAAACAACAGTTCAGGATGCTTTACTTGTAAAAATGAGTTCTGTGACTTGATTAATGGCAGGTTCAAATTGCCTCCTTCAGGGCTGGGGGTCAATCTGTACAACATCCCACAAGGAAGTTCTTCTTAATGAAAACAAACTATCCCTAGTACAAGCCAGGAAACCTCCCTGGTCTCGTGGGGAGCCTGGGATCTTGCTCTGTGCTTGAAAAGTCAAAGGTTTGGATTGGGAATTTTTGCAGTGTTACCTTGGGGGCCTGCTGTAATACCAGAAACAGCTTGGAGCTTCCACCTGGTTGGGATTGTCAGGGAAAAGAGAATGTTCTCTTCAATCTTTCACTTAATTTTTCCCTGACAGTGGGATTAAGGTGCACCTATGTTTGTGCCAATACTGCTCTGGGATCAGAAGCAGAGTTTGAGAGTTTGGTTTGTTGGTCTTTTTTGAATTTCAAATCACTTTAAAGGAACAAAATGGTTGTAGATCTTCTTGTCACTTGCCAAGCTAAGATGGCAGAGAAGGCTTGGATATTTTTCAGCCCTCTGCTGAGGAGAAATCTCTTTCAGGCAGCTGCTGCTTTTATTATTGCCATAATCCATGGAGAGGTCAAACAGAATAGCACTGGGGACAGGATCTGGAGATGATGTGCTCCTGCATGAGAGGGGAATGAGGAGGAGTAGCTGCAGCACAGCTGAGAGCAATGGTGAGGCCAGAGCTTCTGATGAATGAAGCCATGACTAACTGCTGGCTTTTGGAGGAGATTGACGCTTCCAATAGCTTGGAATTAACAGAATAGCTTGGTTTACAAAACTTGCAAATAATCGAACTATTAACAGCGTGGTTGAGTCACAGGGAGATGAAATGGTTTTACAGCTGCTGTGATGATTCTCGTGAATCTGCAGGGGTTTGTCCATTGGGAATTTCATCCCTAAAAGTAGAAATTGCAGCTTTTACTATGAGTCAGGGCTCATGCTTAGCAGAAGGCAATTAGGGCATTGGTAAATTCAGTAAATGTGAGTCAGTGCAGCAGCAGGAGTAGACCACAGGGGTCCTGAGCTGGAGCCTGCCCTGTTTTTCTCCAGTCTGGTCCCTTCCAAGCTCTTTCCCCTTCAACCAGACTGAAGTCCTCCAGAGAACTCCAAAGCAAGGAGCTCTCCTGAAGCTCCTTTCAGGGTGTGGTTGCCCAGCTGTCTTTACAGATGCTCTCTGAAACCTCTGCCCAACAAACCAGGCATGAAGGGCACCTGAGGAATGATCCTTATCCTCTGGGAACAGTGGAGCTCTCTACAGCAAGGCAAGGCTTTAGGGATGGATTTCTGCTCCCTCCTTGGTTCAGGATGCTGGCCCTTGGGAATACAGGTGAACAGATTTCCCAGGGAGGCTCTGTCCCATCCTGGGTTTTTATCACCCTTGTCAGATCCAGCAGGAATTTTGTTGGATCCCCTTGTTAAAATATTAGCTGCACTTCATTGAAAAGTCTAATGCCTTAAATCCTGCTGCAATGGCCTCCCAACCCCTGCAACTGTGGGGGGAAAAATTCAGGCCAAATAAAGGATCTGTGAAAAGAAACATCTCCTTTTATATGACACCCTGTTAGCCTTAATAACAGTTTTCTCTCTGTAAGTGCAGTAAAGTATGGAAATATTGCTGTGTTACATGGTGCAATTTTCTGACTGTGATTTTCTCTGATAAAAGCCTTCAGAGAGTGCATTTTCCTTCCCACTTATCTGCCATCAAAAGACAGCAAATACATGAAAAATTCAGCTGTCACTCTAAACAAAATATACAATTATTCTGGGTTGATGTTTTAAGCAGAAATAATTTCCATAGCAAAAAAACCCCTGCAGCTATTTTCTAAATGCTGTGGTGTTTGCTTCTAGCTTTTTGCATTACGCATGTATCACCTGTTTTGGACATTTGAATGCAAAGATGAGATATCACAAGTTAAAACTTAGCACTTGCCAAATTAAATATTTGCTGGGCTGAGCCCAGTTCATTACTTGACTGCTGTTTTGCACTAGGGAATGAGAAATCTTTTCTAACATGCCAAAGGTGGTTATTTTAGGAAGCTGACGAAGAGGGCAGATGTTATTCAAGTGGTTGGATAAGAAAAGGAAATAGTCCATGTTAACCCTTCTGGAATAACCAGGTAGATGAAAATAAGTGGAAATATTCCTGAAATATGCTGATTTGTTTGGACAAATCAAAGCAGAAAATATGAGATGGAAATTTGATACTTCATCTCTCACAACTTGAAATGTTAAATTAAGGCTGCTTACATCTCACATTGCTCAGATTAAATTACTTTTGGGGCATCTCTGAGCTTTAAAAGCACCCAAAACCCAGAAAAATGTTCCTGTGATGTGGTATCACTTGGTTAGTTTTTTTTGGGTTTTTTTGGCATACAACTTATACTAGAGATCAAGAAGTTTCATGAAACTGTATTTAAAAGCTGAGATGGAAATTTTTCTTATCTTGTTTCTAGGGCTGAACCTAAAAATAATAGTAAAAAACAACTTATCTTGGCAAAACAAAACTTTCTCTTTTTGACTCAAATGGAAAGATCATTGGAACAGGCTATCTAGGGAAGTGGTGGAATTACCATCCCTGCAAGTGTTCAGAAAACATGTGGATGTGGCTTTTGAGGACATGGTTTAGTGGTGGTGGTGGTTCTGGGTAAACAGCTGGACTCAATGATTTTAGAGGTCATTTCAACCTTAATGATCTGTTTCTTTTGGAAGTCACTTAGGCTTTATTCCTCTTTCTGTCACCCCAGCTTAAAAAACAAAAAAATTGTACTTCATCTGTGTCATTCTGAAATGCTAACTCAAAACAGTTGAAAAATTCTAAAGGTATTTTAGCACTTCAAAACTAGAGCCCTTGAGTTTGGAAGAGAAATCTCCCCTCCTGCTTAAGGCAGAAGCACCAACCCCCTTTGAAAACATGAAGAAAAAAACCCTGTTCTGGTACTTTTAGTGTCAGAGAGTAACAAAATCATTTAGGTTGGAAGGGACCTCTGGAGATGATATATTCCAAGCAGTGCTGGAGCAGGCTGCCCATGTGCAGTTGGGTTTTGATGTTTCCACAAATGGAGATGTCTTCTTGTTTTTTCCTTAAACTTTAATGTTAATGCACTAATAGTTTTTGTCTCGTCTGAGATTCCATTTGAAAATTTAGCATTATTCAAATAGAATACAAAAAACCCTTCTCACCTCACCTTTTTTTTCTGGGATACATTTCCCAGAAAATACTGCCATTTGCTGCAGTTTGGGTTTTGTTACTCTTGGTTACGTGTGTAGCATTCTCTGGAGAGCTCTGCAGCATCTTCTGCTTTCGTACAAGGAAGTCTGATTCACTCTCCTTGTGGAAATTATCATCTTATAATTAAACTTGGCTTTTGTTCAGAGGGTCTCTGCAGTGGGGATTCAAATGTGCTGGTGAGGTCATGTCACCAGTTAGAGCTCCTGCCATGAAACAAAGTCCAGAATGCAGATACATGGCCCTCAGTTAAATTATGTTAATTCAGTTTGAGAAAATGAGTATTTAGCATTTCGTGCTGTGGGTAGATATCATTCCATAGTGGCAGAAAAAGTCATTGACCTTCCTGTGCAAGCAGCTCTGCTGGTTATTGTGACCTGAGCCAGCCTGCTCTCCAAGTGGCCAAGGGTCTGTTGTGCCAGACTCTCTCTGCTGGAGGGTTCATGGATTTTGGTTCATCTCACACTCAGCTCCAAGCTGTAGCACCTCATCACTGTTTCCTTGTCGAGTCACCAATGCCCATTCCTAGGCACAGATCATTTTCCTGCTCCTCTCCTGAGTATTGGAGCTAATTCCAGGCTTAGACAAGTCCAGTGCATAGCAGGACTCAGCCTACAGAAGCAGGATTTTAAGCAGAAAAATAGAACAAGCCTTTTGGAGAGACTTAGTCAAGTCAGCTGCTCTGCTGTTCATATTTATCCAGCAGCAGTGGTGCTCAGCTTTACAATTAAAATAATCTAACACCCTTGCATAAAGGTCAGGCAGCAGATGCTGCCATTAGACCTGACAGATTCACTGATAAGCTTCACTTCAAGGCAAAGCATTTAAGAAAAAATGAAGTATCAACTTTTAGTATTTCCAACCGCACGTGCACATGCACAAATATGTGTCTTAGCAGGGAGTTATTCTTCATCTTCAAGTAGAAGTATGCTCTACTAAGGCTCAAACTTTTGAAAACCATGCCACACACAATATATAAAATGGGTATTTCAAATAAGATATGTGACACCTCTGATTAACAATTCTTTAACTACAGTCAAGTGTTTGTGTAGTTAACAGAAAATGTGTTCTGAAGAATGAATGGATATTTCATTAATATACAGACTATCTTTGCATAGAAATAATGGAAGAAAAATCAAATTATTCCAGAGTCTGACTAGGCATTGAGTGGAGTTTTATGAGAATGTAAATTGGAAAGAGAAAGGGCCATATCTCTGTATTCCCACCCATCTTTTATAGGTAATGAATTGTTTAGAAAATTTAGCTAAGAAAAAGCTTTTGAGCTGGAGCCTGAGAGTCCTTCAGGGTATGCTTAGAGGTTATCTCTGCAAGGCAGGTGGATGAGGAAAGAGACAAGCTTAACCCTATAAAAATAATTATGATATATTATTAGCAACTAATGGCAGTCTAATGGAGTCTTTTCAGCAAAGACACCACTGGCTGCAATTTCTCTTTGTCATCTGCATAAAAAAGCAACTCTTAATGAAGCCTGTATTCTGGTAATTTCTCAAACTCAGTGAAATTAGCAGGAAACTTTCTGCACTGGAAACTTCAATAATTCCACACTGCCATTAATGGGAACACCCCAGCAGGGCAGCAAAGCTCAACACTGAAATCAGTATTAGAAATCTGTCCAGACCACAGGATCTACTAGATTGAGAGTATACCTGGCCTTTTTCATTTCTTACCTAAATTTTTACTTTCTGACTTTCTTTTTTTACCTTAAACAAACTGACATGACCTTATGATGGTTTACATATAAGAAGCTGTTGGATCATTTTAGTACAAAAGTCATAAAAAGTGCCTGTAATAATTATGTCTCTACAGAATTCGTGAAAAGAGACAGCTGGATTGAGGCTGGAGACCCTACACATAGCCCCATAAATCAACAAGGGGAGCAAAAAAAAATATTAAAATCGCTGTAAGAGTGGAATCTGAGAGACTGTAATCTGCAAACAAAACACTGAAGTCTCACTCCACAGTCCATTACTTAAAAAGACTTGGGTAATGTTTGGAGAAAGGAAAAAGGAGAAGAAGAGGACGAGGATGACATTAGCAAAAAGCAGGGCACATTACACAGTCAATAAGTAATTGCTGCAATTGGAGCTCATCGTCTGCTTAGCACTTAATGTCTTGGCCTTTTCAGAGTGAATTTTATTAATACTAATGTCTGAAGAAAACAGTACAGTCATTATCTCTGTTGATTCTTGAGATGTTCAAAAGTGAAGCTCTTCTCTTACTTTTGATTACTTGGCTCTACCAAATTCTTTGTGTTGCCAAGGGCTCTCAGACACTTAAAACTTGTCCCCAGGGTCTCTGACTAGGAGTGTCAGCACTGTGCCCCTACAAACACACACCAACTCCTCCCAGTCTCATTCTTTTCCTTCAGATGTTTGGAAATGGAGCAAAAACCACCAGAAGTCATCCCCTTCCCAGGGGTCAAGGTGGGAAGAAAACCACCAGCCTGTGGTTTTCTCCAGCAGACCTCTCAGAGGTGATGCTGAAATGCTTCACTGGGCTAGGATGGCTTTTGTTCATACCCTATTCTTTAGAAACCACAGCATGAATTTCTTCTATGAATTCTGCTGATCTTTTGCTTTTATGTCTCTTCTGTTTCCTTCCACCAGTTTCCCTAGTAAACAGTAACTATTTGAGGTGCTCAAGGCCCTTGCAGCAAGAGCAGAATAATTTGCAGTCCTGAAGAAAGAGGTTTTCTGTGGATTTTCTCTGAAATTGCTGATCAAAAATAATTTGTGTGCTCTAAAAGTGAGGGTAAAGGAGAGGCCTTGGAATGAAAGTGTTGCAAAGACCTTATTCTGTGTCTTTTTCAAATGCTGATTTTTTGAGGAAGGGAGATCATCAACAAGAGAACAAAACAAAGCCTCACCTGCTGGTGTGGGCCCATTAGGGGAATTAGTCCTGCTAAATATGATACTGTGTGTAAAGTCAAAAAAGCAGAGTGAGGACTGGAAAACTTGGCAGGAATTCAGCCAGGATCCATTATATTCTCTTTCACATGGCTGAGTGGTGGTGGCACTAATTGAAGGCTGGGCCCTCTTTTTGCTGACTAACACGGGGTCATTTTAATTTCACCTGATTATGTTGCCCTGTTGTAAGAAGTCTGACAAAAACAAGGTTTGTGCAGACCAATGAGTCCTTGGCTGCCCAAAGGCTCTCTTGGCAGCTAGAAAGCTTCTTTTAATAAGTGGACTGACACATTTTCATTTTTAAATATCCCAGATAAATTTGCTGTTGTACTGCTGCATTTCAGTTCAAGCTGGCCAGGTGTCTGTAGCTTATCAATCTATATTTACAACATGTGTGAAAATTGTGGAAAAATTAAAAATGCCACAATTCCTACCCACCCTCATAAGAAAATGACTTGAGCAAGACTGGCCACCTGAGGGTTGCCAAAGAGTGGGATAAACAGATGAAATAAGTGCTGCTGTAGGAAAAGACCATACAATAGTGGAATTGTTTTGGGAGAACTTTTTGTCACACACTTGGATAAGAGCTGTGATTCTTTGCTGCTTTTATCAACATTATTTGTAATTTCCTCTTATATTTCCCCTGCTCCTTCTTTGCAGCTCCCTGAGCAGACCCACTCAGCTGTATAATAAGGAGATGAGTTTTACCTCCTTTTTATCACTGCAAATCTAAAGTGACTCTGCAGAAGTCAAACTGATGTTGGCTAGGGGACAAATGGTCCCACTAAAAAGCTTTTTAAAGAGAAAAATTCCCCTCTCCATTTGTGGAACAAATTAACTACTAGAGGCATCCAGTTGGATGCACCTCTCTGGGGCCAATGACCAGAGAGATTTAAAAGTCCATTACGCTAATGCCTAATTCCTTCTTTGCACAGAGGAAATGTCCTCGCAAGCTGGGCTGTGGCAAGGTCCTGAGTTTCCATCAGGGAAGGGATTTGCATCAGCCAGGAAACATTTGGTGATTACGACTACCAACTGCATTAATCATGGGCTTGAATTAAAAGTCACTGACGAGTTGCTTTGGGAGCCGTGTGGCTGTGCAAGGGAAAAAAGCCAGAATGAGCATTTCTGAGCAAACTCGGTGTGCCAGTGAGGAATCAGCCTTTCCCTCTGCTGGCTGCTGAGCCATTGCACAGAAATGGGGCTCTGTCAGAACAGGATGGGCCCTTTTATGAGGCAAAATCTGCCCTTTTGTTTCTTCTAGGGCACGACAGCGTGGAGGCTGCTTTGTTTGAGAAGTGTCAGTGTGTGGCTCTTGCTGCTGGATGGCTGCTCCAAACAGGGCCAAGCTGAGTCCTGCTTTGTGTTGCCCAAATGGCTTCTCCATGGCCAGAAGAAGCCAGGTTTGGAGGCCCAACCTTCTGGAGATCAGCACCCAGCGCCTTGCCTATGGATTTCTGGGAAGCAGGAGCAGCCCACTAGTCCCTTGAGCCATCTAGTGGTGCCTTCCTTGACTATTGAGCAGAACATCACACTGAAAAAACCATAAACAGCATCTCATTAATGTGCAAACAGTGATTAGTGCCAGAAGCAGGCCAACCACAATGAAAGCATCAGTGCTTTTAGTGGGGTTACCAAAGCAACAGAAGTTCTGGCCTGGAAATGGCAGACAAGATAAAGATGTGGATGCCAACAAAGGATGCTCAAGGCTAAGAAGATTGGTCTGTTGTGATCTGTTTTGTGCTTTTGTCTTGGTGTTTGCAGCCCTTTATGGTTCCTCACTGAACGAGGCTGGGATGTAAAAAGCAAAGCTGAACTTTCCGACCTGAAACCTCAAACCCTTTTCTGATGGTTTTTGTAACTGGAAAGCGGAAATAGAGCCTTCAGTAATTCAAAAGAGATTTAATGATCAAAGCTGCAATTAAAAGCGTGGTGAGTCATCTTACAGTCGTCCATGTGCTAAAATGCACAGGCTGTGCAAGAGATCATGTTGTCATGGCTGGTTTTACTCAAAGTGAGGACATAGGAGCTGCCATTACTTCCAGCTTCAGAAACTGAGTTCTGCAGACCTGTGTTTATAGAGCAGAAGAAAAGGCAACAGTCCTGACTCCCCCATTTGTGTATTTTATTCAGTAGTTCTGTCTGCAACATCTGAATTCATCACCGTGCTTTATTACTTTTCTTCTTCTTTCAGAGTGTCTGCTCTCAGTAGGAATCTTGATTTTTTTTTTAATTTACACTAACAAATTGCCCACCAAAACAAATACAGAAGAGCTGATCTTTAGAGTATTGTGGGTTTTTTTTTGCTTTCTGCAGCATGCACTAACAATGAAATATTTAACTGAACTTTTCACAGTATGTGCATTTTCTCAAATTAAAATTGCAAAAGACAAGGAAATGAAGATAAAAATACCCAACCAAGCTGTTTCTCAGAAACTCTCACAAGTAATCTAATATTTCCCTTCAAATCCTGTTGTTTTATTCTGCTCAATAGAAAAAAATAGTGCTAAATAGAATTTAGTTTTAGTAAAGAATAAACTTTTTCCTAAAAATATTTATCCTGTAACACACAAAAGCAACTAAAAGGAAGCAGGAGAATTGATACCTCTCTACTGGAAAATTGTAATAAAAATTTTGAGAATCTGCTACTAGTCTTGCTTTTCCTGTTCCTTAATTCCCTCCCTATTGGCAGTGAGGTATTTCATGTTTTATTTTCAATTTCTCATAATGGTTGCAATATTCAAACTCTAACCCAGTAGAATGTGATTGCCTACTTTACAAAAATCACTGTAGCTTTGCTTCTACAGGTTTATTTGTAAAACAAGCTTTTTTATCTTGCCACTTTTGACATCAAGTGCCTCCAGTCAGTGACAGATAGATAAAAATAAATGCCAGTTTTTACAAGAATCCCAAAAGGAACAGCTAATGTAAAATATAATGCAATCAAATAAATTGGTGCTTGCTTTCCCAGCTTTTTCTGAAAAGAGACCTTTTCTGTATGCTGAGAGACAAAACTGGCTATCAGATCCTAGCAAATCTTGCAAACAAGAAAATTCAAATATCTTATTGTGGATCAAATCCATTGTGGTCACCATTCATTTGACATAACACACCTATAGAAAATGCTCTTAAATCCTTATATTACTTTACAAATTCAATTGTTTAGCAAATAAGAAGCAGAATTTATCTTTCTGTGTTTTCAGTGCATGAGAATGTCCTTTATCTACTGCAGCCAAAGGGTTGGCACAGTTTAATGGGGAAATAGAAGAAAGCCCTGTTAAGAAAACATGTATCATGAACTACAGGATTTTATGGACTTTTTCTAGAGGTGGCCCAGGATGGGACAAACATTTGATGTCTAAATTTGGAGGGAGAAGTATTCCATCTAATAACTGGGCAATGTTTTTATCATAGCTCAGCCTTGTTTTGCAATGGAGAGAACATTAGCAGAAATGGTGAGAACTTCTCCAGAACTTGGATATGGATTTTCAGTGAGTTTTGACAAAATCTATGAAAGTCCTGGTGCAGTCTGAGATGGATTATACCCTGCCCATGGGTTCAAAGAGCTGCAATTGCTCTGCTGTGTTAGAGCAATGGCTTGGTCTTGATATTAGGAACCAGAGCAAAACCTTCTTGAGGGAAGGGCTAGACTGTGCAATTATGAAATTCCTGCAGGGATTCCCACCTGTCAGTCACTGGTTGGCTGATGGTCTGGGCTAACACTCTTTTTATACCTTATAGAACATTTAGCTTCACCAGTGACGTGGTGAAATTCTTATTATCCAGGCCAACAGGGAATCTTGGGAAGTAGAATGGCAGGGAACCTCCCTAAGTCATAGAAATGAGTCCCACAAGCTCACAATGTAGCTGGTAAGAAAAAGAATAAATAAATAAATAAAATGGTTGCATGAATTTGAAACTTTCTTCTTTTGCCCTTTCTAATTTCATTTTGTATCCCCTTCTTTTCTTCAACAGAAGAGAAAGTTACAGCAATTAACTGATGTTAAAGAATTCAATGAGGGAATATGAGAATCCACCCTGTGTTCCTTTATCTTTTCATGAATCTCTGTCCTGTTCCACCATTCTGGTCCCTTCTCTAAATTCAGCCATGCCAGAAGTTCCAAAATCTTGTCATGTATTTACCATCTAAACTGTCTTGGCCACATCCATGCAAGTGGGGATGGCTTTTCTACCAGATGTAATCATGAGTGGATAGCTTTAATCTTGATGAGAACTAAAAGCTTGACATTGAGGAGGATTTTTCAAGGCCCAGGCACTGAAAACAGCGACAAAATTTGGCTCCATTGTACTTACTTTTTATGTGTGTTCAAAAGAGGAAAAATACTTGAATTTTAATATCAGTCCAGCAATCTAAACTGAGAAGGAAGTAATTATAGATGAAAGAAATACAGTCTTTTGTAATAACACTTTTAAAGTATCAGTTTCATTCTATCATAATATTTTTATGATTAGATTTACCTTCTAATATTTTAATAACTTTGGTATGAAGTAAGGAAGTCCTTTGTAGCTTATCTCAGAAGCCTGTCTAGGATGTGGCACTTAATGAGGTTTATAATTCAATATGTCCACATCTGCATCTTTAATAATGCCTAACATTTAATCTTCGTTGCACCACTTGAATCAAAAGATCTAAAATTAAACCTACTGCAGCTTAATCTAATAATAAACATGCATGACATTTTGTGCAAAACCTGTGCCTGATCAGCACGGTGCACTGTTACAATTGTATCAGATGGAGAAAAATAGAGTTTAATCAGCCAAAGGTAGATGGTGACATTTAACTCCTGCCGATGCATCGACTTAGGGAAGCTCTAAGGTACTGCCCCTGGAAGAAAGGGCTGGTTGTAAGATCATCACCCAATTTAGGTCAAAAATCCCACTGGTTAGAACAGCATTTACACATACCCTTAACCAGTGGTGGGATTTTAAGACCCTCTAACTCCAGACAGGTAGTTTTGGTACCTTTGAATTTTAATTTGAATTGAATTTTAATTTTTGGTACCTAAATTTGATACTTTTTGGTCACTACAGGAGCTGTGACTCTGTATGGAGTCAGTGGTAAGGTGCTGCTATTTTCCCTCATAATTAACTGGAATATGTGAGATCCAGAGGTTTCATATATTTTTATATATACATAAATTATATATATTAAAAAATATAAATATAAATAGAAATAGAAATAAAAATATATTTTTTTTACTATTTATACATAAACCTGAACATTGTTTGGCCTGTCACTCCTGCAGTGCAAGTGTTCTTCCCACCTCAGTCCCCCTCACCCTTGGAAGGTGTTTTAATCCTGCTGGTTCCATGTTATCCAGTTCTCAGGTGGGAATGGGAATCTCTCTGGATCACAGGAATAGACTTTCAGCCACAGCCACGGGATTTGGTAGCCACAGCAGCAGGGTTATGCTCCTCCACTAAAGAATGAAGGACTGCATATGAGATGTAGATGTTTTTTTTGTGCCCAGAAGGAACTTTGGATGAGAAAGTGTTTTGGTTTAGGATATATTAGGGAGAAAATTTTTGAATGGGCTTTTTTTTAGAAAGCAAATTTAAGTGGCTCCTCCCCTATTTGGTTTGGGAAAAGATTTTTTTTTTGAGAAAAGTGGAAAAAACTGTTTATTTGATAAGTAAAGCATTTGTAAGTATTAAAAAATGAACAATATTAAATAATAAATTTTTGTTGTTGTTTGAAGAGATGGCAAATTTAGAAAAGTTTTTTTTTTGTAGGGTGTAGCTGGGTTTATTTAATTTTTTATTAGTTTATTTTTTGCTGGAAAGTGGCTTGGCTTAGGTCTTGGTGGGTTCCAGGGGGTCCCTCTGGATTGATGGGGCTTTGCACAGGCAGCCAGAGCAGAGGCCAATTTCTGCAGAGCTTTTAGTGGGCTCAGGGCTTTGCATGTGGGTTTCTGTTGCTTCTTCTCGGGTAAGTATTGCTCTGTAATCAGGTGCTACAGGAGCTCTGTCCTGTGACACAGACATTTATCTCTGCTCAAAGTGGGACAAACAAGCTGGAAAGACAACACAACTTGTGGAGACAACGTTTTGGAGAACAGGCAGTGTTAAATTGTCTAAAATCTGCTCAGGTGAAATGATGAATCTATGAAAGCTGACCCCAGGTATTTAATGAGAAGCTAAAACTTCTCATTTATCCTCTCATTTATTCTTAGGTAGCTACGCTCATAATTGCTTAAATTTGTTACAGGTGCAAAAATTAGTGTCTGTGAAAGATTGAAACTTACATTAGACATTGATTTAAGGTATGTCCTTGTATTTAAGGGGCTCTGGCTGTGGGATTGTAGAGTAGTCAAAGTCTTTTTAAAAAAATGTATTTTGAGGCTAGAATGGTGAGTAACAGTGTAGCTCCTTCACCTGAGACACCTGTGTGATAATCACAGGAAGTCCCCACGACAAATAAAAAGGCAGTTCTTCCCCAAGAACTGCTCAGGAGAGTTTGAAGTCAGCTGGGTCAGGATAAGGTGCTTTGGAGGAGAAGAAAGACTGGGGAAAACTCTGCTGGGGTATAGAGTCCCCTGCTGAAGCTGAGCCCTCACAACTCAACTGGGCTCCATCTGACTTGAATTAAATAAGGGATGATCAAAGTCTACAAATCTCCCTGATCTCTATCAGCATGGAAAACTAAAGGTAAAAGTTCTGAGTATTTTTCTTTGAAGTCTATAGTGAGCTCTGTGCAGCGTGTGAGGACACAAGTGCCATTTGGGCAGCTGCAGGTTTATGATAAATTTGAGGTAATGTTTATGCAAGGGGAGGGAGAAAAGCTGCATCTTGAAATTATAACTTTGCAGCTGTGGGTCCTCTCTCCTCCTCCAGACTGGTTTTATCTTTGGGATTTGCTTTGTCTTATGATGATGCTCGAGGCACAATTACATCTAGTGAATCAGGGGAAACCATTGTCTTAGTTCTTCTTCAGCTACAAATCACAAACTATTCCATTTTTGTACAACCACTTCCCCTCCTGCCTTCCTTGCATACTAGTGATGTGAGCTGGAGACTCACTTGATAAAAACATCCTGAACTAAACCAGCTGGAAATAGAGAGTATAATAAGCCAGCCTGCTGTCAGCCCTCATCTATTTTTGTTTGATCAGTATCTGATGGTGATTGAAAGGCTGACTCTCAGAGTTAACCACCTTGAGGCCAACCTTGAAATTGTGTCACGTTTGGCTACTTGATAGCGTCTGAGGCATAATGCTGGATCTAGAGCACACACAGCATAAGAAAAAAAAATAAAATTGGAAAGCTGGCATCTTGCTACAGTGCACAGCAAAGTAAAAGCAACATGGAAAGAATCTGACAGACGTGCAAGGAAATGGAAATGCCGCAAGGCAAAAGAGGAGCAGGTCCATGTGCATTAGCAGCTCTGGGCAGGATGAAGCAAAGACTTCCTCAGGGTCCAGGTTGGTTTCATGTCTAACTGCTGTTGAAAATAGTGTCCCTCTTCAGCAGGGAGGAGCTGTGGGAGGGCAGCTTTGCTCGTGTGCTGCTCAGGAGGGCTGAAATCAGAGCAGTTCCTGGAGTTAACAGGCTCTTGTTTGCTGGGGATTGGGTTAGGGAGGGGATGGAGGATGAGTTGGTTAGTCATGTGTAGGATGCTTATATAGGACACATGAGGAGAGAAAACAAAATAAATTTTGATTATGTCAAGTAAAGTCAGGGAAAAGTGACAGTGACAGGTCTGCTACAGAGGAGAGAGCATTGGTTGTTTTCATTTCTGTTTTCTGACTGACAGCCACAGATAATAGCTGTGAGGCCAAAAGATACAGATCTTCACCTCATACCTCTGGAAGAGGAAGGGGGGTGTGTTTCAGGGGTTGTGCAGCTGAGGCTAACAGCAAGGAGCCATGACAATGAGCTCCAGAAGGGAGATTTAGCAAAGTCAATGCACCTGCTGAAAGGAGTGATGGTTCAGCACAGGCACCAGGAATAGCAAGAGATGAGTTGTGTGAGTGGCTCTCACTTCATCCACATTGCAAATGCAAATAGGAGCTCACTTGAGTTGCCATAGGTGTAAGAGATGTCATGGGGATTACATAAAACGTGGCTTGGCTCTGGGTCAATGTGCTGTATTTGATGCAGGGTTGCATTGGAGATGTTCTCAAAATAGCACTATGAAAAAATAGTGTGCTGCTATCACAATAAGATATATCTAAGAGGTCTAAGCATGGGTCTTGCTAGGAAATAAAGGACTTTGTAAAACAGAAGTTGCAGCTGATATAGAAATAGTTTGCTTTTTCAAAACATTTTAGCATTGTTCTTATATTGGCTTCTCTAGTGGGTTTCTCACGAGATGCTGGGGCTAGTCTGCTCTGGTATGTAATCCATAACATACCAGTGGTGCTTTCTAATGCCCTTCTGAAAAGGAAGGATTTTTCCCTTAAATGGAAAATCCATAGAAAACCATCGTGATCAGTGATGAATACTTTCTATATGGGCAGCCTTTCTCTCTCAGTGTCTGAGATTTTCTTTTCTTTTCTTCGGAAGCAAAGCTCCTTTCATCTTCCTGACCGAGAGAGCAGTGGTGTTTCCACCTGCACAGTTCATCCAACAAAGCTCCCCTTTGGATGTGGGGGATGAGGGGCTGCACACAGCTGGCCAGAGCTCTCTGCCTGACCGTGCAGATGGGGTGAGCTGTGCCCCAGGAGATCAATATTTACCATTGGACACGCTGGTGTGGCCACACGGCTGCTGGGGAGCAGGTGGGGCTGGAGGGAGGGGAGCCTTAATAAGCAATTAGACAAGGGTAGCTTTAGAGGGCAAGGAGGACTTGCCCTTCATCCTGTTTGTCCCTGGAGTTCAGTGCCAGGCTGAGCCTCAAACATGACCTTCAACTCCTCGGGGCCACAGGACAGCCAGGGGAGTGGTGGGAAAGGTGAGCCTGGGAATTCTGCTACGTTTTTAGGGTTGCAGTAAAATGTTAATGTCAATACAAAGCCCTGGCATCTCCAGGGCTGTCAGAAGCACTCGGTGCCTGTCTTGCTTTAGTGGCAGGGCTGGATGGCTCCACCTCTGTGCCAGCTGAGTGTGAGAACCCAGCACATTTGCACATAACAGAGCTCCCACCCTGCAGCTCTCTGTTTATCCCCACCAACACTGCTTGGCATTTTTAGCTAATAGGTGCAGAAAAAGGAACGAGGAATGAAAAGTTCCCAATGGCTGTCAGTAAATTTATTTTGCAGTTAACAGCCTTTTTAATGCACAGCCTAACTTTATCTCATTTCACTGTGGGTGTGCTGGAATAATTGCTCAAGTACTTTGTTAAAAAGAAAAGCTCTCCACATTTCCATTAACTCCCGGCATGGTGTCTGTCTCACTTGGCTGCACTAGGTACCATTTACAGTTCAATTTCACAGTCATGATGGACTGAAACATATAAACCTGCTTTCTCTCCACTCCACTACTCACATGCCTTAATAAACAGAGAGATTCATAAGGTCTGTTACTTTTATTTTTCCTTTGCAAGTCTATTTTTATGAATTAAATCTTGAGCTATTTTTTTTCCCTTGTGAAAACCAAACTGCCAGAGGAATAAATACTGTTATCTTATTCAGTAGGGTGTAATAAGCTACTATTTTAGGGTAGCAAGCCAAGCATACTGAAGTTGTTGCAAACTAAAAAGACAAAAAAAAATAAAAATCCAGCAACAAAGAATAGCATTGTATGATGTCAATCTACAGTATGCATGTGTTTATATAATCACATTGGAATTCACTTTGAACTTTAGCCTGGAAAATTTACTTAGTGGGGGGAAGGGGAAAGGATTTGAGTATCTAAGCACCAAAATAGCTAAGACAAAGTAGTAAAACTGTGTGGTTGGTTGTAGAGCAGAACCACGTGAAAATGCAAAGAATCCCTTTTGTAACGGGTAGAGACAAGTAAGCCACTTGATCGTTATGGTATGAGATAAGTATACAAGCCACGGGAAATGCTGTGTTATTCACATTCCTCTCTTATTGTTTTTCCAAGGGTGGTTAATTTTTGCCTTTTTAAGGAACTTTCTTGTACGTGACTTGTTCTTGCTCTGGTTTCATAATCTGAGTTCTCTATGGAAAAAGAAAGGACAGTCATAACTACCATTACAGGAGGGAGAATACAGGGGTGACAGATCAGAACACCACTGTCCTTTCTCCTGTGGCTTTTTTTTTTTTTTTTTTTGGTGAAGCAAAAAGAAAAAAACAACCCCAAACCCATATTTGACCTACCACAGCTCTTTTATTAGCCCTCATTCACACTGATTGAGGGGCAGTTCACTAGTCCTAGGTTCAGCACAGCTACCCACAAAAATCCCTCTCTTTGTAGGGTCTGTCCCACCTGGCCCTTTGTAAAACTGGATGTAGCAGCCTTTTGCTGTCAAGGGCAGGTGAGAGAAGCATTCTGATGTCTTAACCATGTTTTTAAAAGTGTTTGATAGTCAGCAACTTTTTGGGGGGTTACTTTGGCCAGAATAACAAAAGGCCTTAACATGCTGGTTGCTAAGTAATTTAGAAAATTCTCTTGCTTTTGCTGATGACATGGAAGCAGAGCCTGCTTCAGATCCTCCCCCAGAAATGTTTGATAAAATGGAATGCACAGATTTGCATGTTGCCATTTATTTATTTATTTTTCTCTGTATTATGGCATATCCTGTGACGGTGTTATGGTTACATCTTGGGTCATACATGGCCCATTCTTCATTTGTGCTCAAGGAAAATCTTACTGTGAACAACACTAATTCAGCCTGCAGAAGGTATTGGCTATGGGTTGCTGCATTTTTCATCTATTTCTGCAGAGCAATACAGACTTAAATCCTTAGGATTTAATCACTAGTGTCAGAACAGCTTTGCAGCCTGCCTCTCCCCTTTAAAAGCTGCCTTTTCAATGTATTTTTTTTAGGAAAGGGCAATATTTGGGATTGCATTTTCTACTTAGACATTAAAAAACATGTTGTTTGTTTTTTTTTTTTTTCTCTTAGTAAATGCCACCTGTCCTAAAAGGCAATTGGATGACTTCTATGATAAACCACCTGTGCTGTGTAATGGCAGCATGATTAATCTGCAGACCTAGCTATTGCAACAATAAAGCTTTTTCTAGTCAGTAGTTAAGATAATTTAATTACTTTATTTGAGCTGGAAGACATAAGCATGTAGAAACTTCCTCTAAGTGACTCACAGGCTGTTTGGAAATTCACCATGACAGCCAGCATTTGCTTTTAAGTTTACTCTCCCCTCTGTTTCATTTGGTTTTAGCAAGAACTGTTAGGATTCGTGGGCCCAGGGCAGCCCTTTGCATTTTTCTTGAGATGGGGATCCAGGAGAGAGACAAAGCAGGGTGGCTTTAGGTCCTGTGTCCCAAATCACACAGCCTGAAAATACACGATGGGATGGAGAGGATGGGGGAATCATGCAGCCCTTTCCTGCTGATTGCTTCCCTCTGAGCCTTTTGAATGCTCTCTGTGAAGTAAAGACACGTGAAGAAGAGGAGGCTGATCCTAGAAAAACTGGATTCACATTCCAGCAGTCACAGAGGTCTGTACTCAACACCTCAGTCATCTGCTGTCGTAAGAACCCTCTGAAATGCTCCTGACCCACTGCATCAGGGGATCAAATACAAGATGGGAAATGATGAGAGGCTGTGTAAATGCACAGTGGCTGTGGGCAGTGGCCTGAATCCATGCCTGACTCCTGTGGTGCTCAGCTGTCCTGGAACAGCAGATTCCCTGTGCTCCTGCTGGGGCTGGGCTGTGCAGAGATCTGCAGGAGTGGCTGAGCATTTCTGGCCCTGCTGGGCTTTGGCTCAAATCCACATTTCTATGACACTGCATTTAATTTTGTACACTGGGAAGCTCAAGACAGAAGTTGCTTAGCTGGTTGCTTACCTCTGTGCTCTGCAAATTTGGAAGTGAAGCATGTCTGTTAACTCAATGCAACGACAGAAATCAAATAAGACATCACTCTGTGTCATTAGACCTTGTTATTCCATGTATTTCATTACCATTACCTGAAGCAATTTCTGCAGCCAATGAGTTTTCTTCATTTGCTTCCCTCCAGGCTGCTGACTTAATTCAGTTATGAATTTTGTAAAAAAATCCAGCTTTAACCTCATGGATCTTGCAATATTCTTGATTCATTTGCAGTCAGTAGCAACTTAATCCTTCTCTTCCCAGTATCTTCCTGATTCTTGCTCTCCACTTGGAGCCCTCAGATCCTGCAGGGTTTTGGGGTACCTGAACCTAGAGCCATATATTTTGTTGTCCTCTAATAATTCCTGGGTCAAATTTTTGATCCACTTTTGCTCAGGTTTTGTGAAATTAATTTATCAAGTTCAGTTGGGTCCTGCAGACTTTTCCAAGACCTCTGTTAAAATAATATCTTGGTGTGTTTTTTCTGATTCCTGCCCTAAACCCAACCTGTTCATCTGTAGCTATTTTTTTCACCTTCCACTCAGTTCCTCTTTTATCTCTTCATAGTTTACTCTGCTTTTATTCACATCCTTGAGGAATTGGTTTGTACAGTTCTTTAGCTGTGGATTCCCTACCTGCTTGTAGCTTGTGTTTCCAATGCTATTTTTTAATTGTTTTTCTCTTTCGAACTTTTTTTTTTTAAAAAAAAGTGTGACTTTTGACTCCTTTGTCTAAAAAACCAACCAAAACCCACCACCAATAAGCACAAGGAAGACAACAACAAACCCTGCACTTTCTCCTGTTTGAACCAGGAAGTTTTTCTAGGGTTGTTTCATCTGCTGTGCTCTGGGTTCTTCAGAACAATATTTCTATTATTTTTCCTGCTCAACTTGAGCTGTTTTTTGCAACCAGCCTCTTCACCTCAACCTCCCCACCCTTCTCCTGCTCATGTGCATAAATTGATTTTCAGGGGGTGTCCCCCAAATGCTGAATTAGTGACTGATCAAAAACCAGAGTTGATACAAGAAATGGTTGGTATGGGGCACAAAGCAAAGTTTTACTGTGCCCCTCTGCTAAGAGTGCCTCTGAAACCATCCTTAGGAAAATTTTTTTTTTTCCCCCCTCTGTCTCTTTTATCAGACTGCCTGGGTTTTGCTGGCTTCTGCCTTTATGCTGACAAGGATGACAGGAAACAATAGGACTTGTGTGTAACACCCAGTGTTTCTGGTCTAGATTCCTTGCCAAAATAGCTACTCTTAGCACTTGCACGGCTCTTTTCATCTTCAAAGCCTTCCACAGATCCGATGTAAACAGCCAGAGTTCCACTGATTTTGGTGGCAAAGAGCTTAGTAGCCTTCAGAAAAGGATTATGCATTTGCATGGGAAGTAGGAATATCATCTGCTTCTCTGCTAGCTCAAATTCTATAAAGGTATCAAGCTTCAAGCTAGAAAGCATTATTAGCTGAATGAGGTTTAGTAACTTTCCTTGTGATCAACATGCATATTCCTGGCTATAGTTTCATTGGATGAATCCAGGATTGATGATTGAATCAATCCTTTAATGTGTTTACAAGAAATGCAGTTGCTGAGACCAACAGTATTTCTGAGTGCAATTGATTTTGATGTTTTATCAAGCCATGTTACCTGTATGCCCTAATGCTTATGCCACACATGTATGCATGCATTGCCTTGGCAGGGTTTGTTTCAGTCTATTAATATCTTTGAGATTTACTTTGTGATGTTTCAGAGTGTTTAACAGATAAAACACATTATTTCACTAGTACATCCTTATGTTACAAATAGCACATCCTAAGTATATCTTAAATATGTATTTATATACACAAGCCTCTAAAAGAATATATTACATATTAAATATAAAAATTATAAATTTTAGCATAAGAATAAATAAAATAAATAAAATTAATATTTTAAATCTAAATACATAAATATAAAATTAAATATATATGCATATATATTATATATATACATATATATATAAAATGTATCTTAAATATGTCACTATATTTAACTTGGGGTGCACTTAAGAGGTCAAGCCCTGCTCCTTCCCCCTGCTCCTTTGCAGCACCAGATCTATCTAGCCTGGGATGATGTTTATCTAGTATTTTTATCACTTATGTTATCTTTTATGTTTAGAGACTGATACCCAGTTTGCCTTATGGTCAGGTGACTCTGCTCCTACAGTGAAAATTAAACCAGTTGTTTCCATCTTTCCTTGTAAATTGTGTTTGTCTATACTTCTTATGATTCTTGTTGATTTTTTCCTGAACCATCTCTAAATTTGCTACATTTTTCTTAGTGGGATGCCCAAATCCAGTTGCACTATTCCAGCTGAGACCTCTCAGCTGTGTGTAGGGCAGAATGTCCATCTCCCATCCCTTGCACATATCACATCTGCCAGTGCATCCCAGAGCAGGACCATCCTTGTGTGCACAGTGGGATTGGTGGCTGTTTGGATGGTCTGTAGTAAATTCCATTTCTGCAGTGATTTTGCTGAACCAGTGACCCCTGACTTGTGTTTTTGTGTTTGATTTCTATTTGTGTCTTTACTGAATTTTCTCCTGTTGATGTCAGACCATTACTTATGAACTGGTGCCCATTTGTAATCTGAATTTATTAGCAGCAGGAACAAGCTCTTCCTGTTGTGGAAATAAGAGTTTCTCCCCAAAACCTGTTTGGGAAGGGATGGATGAGGTGGGGTGAAACTGTTCCAATGGTTGGAATTGCTTTTCCAACTGCCCTGTTGGAACTGCTCTTCAACTTTGTCAGGTACTGCAAAAGCTTGGGCTTGGTCAGGAAGGTTTTTATGGCATGGACATATTGAGATGAAAAATATTAGCAGTGGCTCTGAAAAGAGACTACAGCTACATCTGTCCTTTATTTGGGTTTCTGTCAATCTGAAATCAGATTCTTGAGCCCAACCCTTCTGTGGATGTCCAGTCTCCTCCCAGAGCCCTGGCTGGTAAATGTAGATGTATGAGTGTTTTCTTTTTGCTTGTGGAAAAATAAGTATGGGTTAAACTGAATTATGTTCTCTGCTCTGGGAACACCATGCAGCAAAACCAGGATTTTAAACCACTCTTTCAAAGTTATGAGCTGGTGCTTCAGCACAAGCCTCTTCCTCCCATCTGGAGAGAAATTACCTCTATCACCTCTGCAGTATGAAAGATGGTGAATTGAATTAAACACTCATCTTCTCTTGTGACTCATCTGCTTTTTAGTGTCAGTGGATGGACAATATTGTCCTTTCTCTTTGAAGAAACAGTTTAGAGTAATTCTCTTTTAATTTGTCACCAGTGAATTCTGCAGGTCTCTAACCAAAATCTTCCTTAGGGGCCAATTCTGCAAACCTGACTTGGCTCCAGGGTCCCCAGAGCAAGTCCTGCTCCTGGGGGAGCACTGTCACTGCTACTGCTGTACTTCATCTGCAGCAGACCAGGCAGAAAGAGCAGTAAAAATGCCTTTAGCTGTCAGTATAAGCATCATTCCTGCTGCTGGGAAGAGGAGGTAACAAGGCTGCATCAAAGGGAGATATCCTGAAAGACATCACTGCAAGCACAAGCTTGTTAGTGCCTTTTTGTGAACATACTGTTTGCAGTCAAGTATTTCACTGCTGCCTTAAAAATGCAGAGCACAGAAGGATTCAGAATTCATCCCATCCACTCCTCTGCACCTGTTTTCAGCTGTACATCTCCCTTCAGAAGTAACATCTGAGGACTTTATTCCTTTTTGCATCCATCAGAATTCTTCTTCAGACTCTCATTCTCTGCTCTTAAATATCTGACACTGACTTTCCGCTGACTCGTTCTTGTATCCCTCATAAAATCAGACTTCTGTCTCTCAATCCTTTTTGATTATTTCCTGCTGCCTGTCCAGTGCTTTCTTTTCTCATAATTTCTTTACTGCTTTCAGCTATCAGTTCTCTACACAGGCCAATAGCATTTACCTGAATCCTCAGATAGCTTTGAATGTTACTTTTCCTCCCTTTCATTTTTTAAATGTATTGTATTCCCAAAAAGCCCCAAACTGCCCCAACAATTATTTCCTAGAGAGACTGAAGGAGATACTTGCAAATACTTTCAAACTGCTGCATTCCTAGCACCCCTCACTCACTCCCTGCTGGTTATCATGGGCAGGCAGGAAGACAAAGCTGGGCTGGGAATAACCTTCCTTTCTACCCTGGACACCTCTCTGAAGCAAAATCCTCTGTCTCAGCTCGGCTTTGATCTCCACATGCTGTGTTTGCTGTTACACCTCCCTCCAGGAGGCTGCCAAAGGGAGTCCTGACTCTGTTTTAGGAAGCTGTGGTGATGGGTGTGTTTTTCTCCTGTTCCTGGGCTGTCTCCAGCAGCATTCCCAGCAGCTGGAGCCCTCCTGGCTCCCGTGGGCCAGCAGCTCCTGGGCTCTCCCAGCCCAGCGTGCCCCAGCCCATCCTCTGTGGCTGCTTTTGCAAACCTTGCTGGTTCCTCTGTCCAAGGGGAAGTTGCTACTGTGAAAAGGCTGATCAGGGAGGCAAGGATGAAAATATGTTAATGATATTTAAACCTGAAGTACTTTCAGCTAAAACAGTCCAGCTTTGCTGGTTGTGCAGAGCTCTGCTTTTCTGTGGTGGGGAACCATTGGTGTGAAACAATGCTGTAATCTGCACTTCATTCTTATCTGTAAAATACAAACCTGATAAAAATAGCAGCCCTTCAGACTCTGCTGGATGTATAAAGAAATGCACTGGGGTGTATTTGGGATTAAACCCTTTAATAGCAGTAATTCTTCCATTACAGCACAAAACATTTTACTTTATATTGGAATATGTCCAGAAAGACTGTTTAGTGGAATAGATTAACAACTCGAATACTACTTTAAATACTTAGATTTTCATCCAGTATCCCAGATACAGGCTCATAAGGGAACAAAGAACCTCTTTCCAGATACAGAGTACTAGGATCTTGATTGCAGGCTTCCAGCTGTATGGAAATAATGCAATATGCACAAATACATCAGATGTTGTATCAGCTGGGTAATTTTTTATTGCTTTTGTGAAAATGTATCTGTTTTGATGCAGATGTCACTGTCCAACACAAGACCAAAATGAGTAATATCTTTGTGCCTCCTGGTAGTAATATCTAAATACTGTAGATTAATTTTTTTTTTCCTATTTTGAGCCTATTATCTTTCACTCTGTCTGGAGCAGTATTATTTTGTGCATCTGTCACTGATAGTGATGTGCTGGGAGGAAGGGTGAGCATAATCATTTAGTTATGAGACACTGAATAAAACAAATGATCTTTTCATAGATTCACAGTATTTAAGTGGGGAAGGGATTGCTGTATTTAGCCTGACCTTCTCTACATCACATCTTTATAAAGCCAGAGCTGTCTAACAATTTTTGAGGCCCATGTTGCATACAATTATCAGTCTCCTGGATAAATACCAGCTGTTGGGATCCTTCCAGCCATGCCTCTTCCTGAAAAGCCTTCTGTATAATAAAGGGGGGGACTGATGATGCTCTTTTTGAAAGAAAATTGTGCTACAGGAGCCAGGAATAAAAGAAGGTGCTTCAGGTCCAGGAGGAATGAGGGTTTCTGGCACAACTCTGGACACAGTAAGAATGGGTGTTGAAATGAAAGGATTCCCCAGTCTGGCAGCCAGCTTCTTCCATTTCAGTGTGGGAGATCATGGGAAGATCAGGCAGCAGGGCCCCAGAATAGGAGACTTTTCCCTCAGTTTGCAGCAGCTGTTGGCAGTGTCCAGGAGGAAGGATGCTGCATGTAAAGGAGCAGGAACATTTACCCCCATGACAGCAAAAGGGGCCTATTTTTTTCTTTTTCTTTTATTTTGTTCTGGTGCACGTTGTTTCAATAACAGCAGCTTGCCCACAGCCACAGCAGTCAGCAGCCAGGTGATGGGTCCCTAATGGGTTTCCTAATCACCAGGGGTTGTAAATGTCCTGCAGTGAGACTGGATTTGTAAAGTTTGTGCCAGTGATGTCCTGCCAGTGCACACACTGCAGGGAGGAGCTGTGTTCTGGTTGTGTTTCACTCAGAGCCTTGTGAGCTCTCCAGATGCTCATGTCAGTGCTTTTCTGACACCTGTGTGGATACAATTACAGCAGCACAGCCCTATCAGGCCATTAGACACCATCAATCAATGCTGGTTACTGCTGCACTTCCAAAAGTGGGATGGCAGCTGGATGTCTGCAAAATGAACCTCCCTTTCACTCCGCCTAGAGCATGAACTGTGTCAGCAACTGTGGCTTCTCGCATTTCTGAATGCTGTTTCCCTGGAAAAATGAGCACAAAGTAACCATTATCCTGTGTTTTTTGTGTCTGCAAGGCTGTAACAACCTTTCTGGAGAAGGTTGCCTCTCTCCCTTTCTTTTGTGGGTGACTCAACCCATACCAGGTTGGACTTCAGGGGCGGACCCTGAGTGTGGCTGCCCAACCTTCTGCAGGACATCAGCTGAGACTTCTGATGGTTTCTCTCCTCCAATCTGTTTTCTTCTTTTTTTTTTTTTTTCTTTTTTTTTTTTTTTAATTAATTCTGTATTTGGTTTGGGTTCTTGTCACTTCTGAGTGAAATGCTTTCAACCTGATCTTGAATCTCTCTCTGGGAAAAAGGTACTCAGGAGAAAAAGAACTTCCTTCTCGTTTTGACACAGCCTTCTATACAGCCTGAATATCAGGAAAGCCATTTATAGAGCATGTACAGTAATTGCATGCTTAATATTTCATCAGCTGCATTAAGAGTAATGTCACTAAAACCAGGTATAGATTTTAAAGGATCTCTTTTGATTAAAAGTGACTTTAGAGCTTCTTGTGTATAATAATAGCAGCAGGATATATTATCATAGATGTTGCTAGGGGGTTCTGAATTTAATAATTCAACACACATAGACACACACACACAGATTTGCATTGAGATTTTTGGACAAAGCATATGCTTCTGTTTGACAGTGATCCTCTAATTACACCAAGATTAGACTGGTGTGAAGTAGATTCTGCAGCTTGAGCCACACTCCTCTTTCACAGCCAAGAGATTGTAATATTTTTGGGAAGTGCAAACCCCATGCTTTCACTGCCATGCTCCAGCTGACAGCTTTAGGAAACAGAGGTTAGAATCCAGAGTGGTTTTCTACCAGACTTCCTTTAGCCTCTCGTGGTAGGATGTCATACAATATTTGGTTTGAGGCAGAAATATTTCCTTTGAAACTGCTTCAAGTCACTTGAATTCTACTGCACCATCTCAGCTACTAAGAAGAAAGATCTGCTGTCAGTGGGGCTGAAACCCTTCAAACGTGGGAAATAAAAGAAGAAATTTATTTGATGTGTCTCATACTTCACTCTTGTCTGAGAAATGAGAAATAATCTTTGCAAGATGATCTTGTGTTAAATGGTGAAGGGGAATCCTTCGATAGCAAGTGTCAGTGGTCTTCTTCAGAAACACCCCTGTTATTTGTAATTTCTTTTGATTATTAAGCTAATAACTTTGCTAAATGTTAGTAATGGAGACACTGGGTTTTTTGGCCAATTATGAGGAATTTTATTTTTTTTTTAATGCCTGTGGTTCACTGATGATTATTTTCGCCTTTATCCAAGCTATCATCAGAGCAGGTTTCCCAGGTGAACTCTTCCAGCTTGACCGTGTGTGCATTTGAGTTGTGCAGCTGAATTTTTACCAGCAACCAGAACTCATTTCTGTGGGCACAACTTGGGGCTGGCCAAAATGCTGGAATTTATAGGTTTCAGGGACTGCTGTACTAGAAGGTGAAAACATCTTAAGAAATCTGGGAGGTGTTACCAAACTGTGATGAGCACCTGCCAGAGGAGCACTTTATTTTGCACCGTTGAAACTTCGTGCCTTAAAGGCACTCTATCAGTGCCTTAAATTAAATATATATATGTATATATACACACACATATACATACATGTACCAAAAATATATGGTTCTTTCAAGGTTAGGAACAGAGAAATTATTGCATGGAGAATATCCTCCCTTCAAAATGTGCACACCAAGCATGGCAAACCAGCTCATTTTCTGTGTAGATCAACCACGTGGAATGGCAAAGTCAGGTGTGCACAGCCACTGTTGCATCTGCTCTAACTTTTACAGGTGAGGAAGATTTATGCATCTGACTAAAATGGAACTCTGCTTTAGTGCTTACTTATGATTTGAACTGTAATTAGTTGTTTTATAAGTGCCATCCTCCATGCAGTGGAGTGACAAATACATCACTCTGATACCTCTGGCCCTACTAATTCTACTGAGGTGGGAGCAAGTACCCTGCAGATTCCTTTGAATGTTTTTCCTCCCCCCCTGCTTTCCTCACCCTATCCAATGAAGTAGAGATGTGTTTGAAGTAGAGTTTGCCTTGTTAGTGTTGGGGGTTTCTCATTTGAAGTTGGCAGAAAACTTTCATTGAAAGACCAATTAAAAAGAGACAAACAGTCATGGCTAATTCCATCCTTGGAGAATATTTATTTAATGAAGTTCTTACAGGAATTCTAGTTTTTGGTTCAATACAAGGCCTACTTACATGGAAGCCAAATCATCATAATGATATTAACTGATGTAGTTACTTAACTCAGCCTAATGCTATCTTTACATTGTAAAACATCAGTGTCAGTTCTTGGTTCTACAACAGAGTTTTAATGAACACAAATCAATTGCTGCTATTGCTGATCTGGAGATTGCAATTAAACAACTGGTCACTAAAAGGTCAGAAATTCTTACTGCTGGAGAAAGCAATCTCCATCTTGTCATCTGCCTTTTAGCACTGATTTTAGCATCTGTGTTTAAAAGATAAATAAATCATAAGAACCCTCAATAATTTATGGCATTGCCTTTATTTCTGTGTGGCATTAGTATGGTAGCCTCATCCTAGGCTTTCCTGGAATTTCAGCAAATGCTCCATTTAATGAGAGGATGAGTTTCTGTTTAAATGCTCCAAAGGATTTGGCTTCCAGCTCTGGGAGTTTTCCAAGATGTAAACTGTTGATCAGTCTTTCAGGCTCTGCTTGAGGTATTGGCTCCTCAAATCTAATTACATCTCTTTGTGATAGAGCTGCCTGATGTGCTAATTTAAATAGTTTGCGTCTGCTCTGTACAACTAATGTATTTATCTATGGCTAATTTGGTCAAGAAATCCTGAAAAGTGAATTTAGTGGATCTAGGATCACAACAGAGCCTTCTTTTCTTTGAATAAACCACATTCTGATAATCTTTGTAAACAGAGTGTCGGTACTTCCCTATTTCATAAAGGTTTGTTTCAACTGATTTTCTTGGCGCTGCTGTTTCTCCTTCAGCATCCTCCTCTAATATTTTCTAAATTCTCCCTACCTTCCTGAATCCTTGAGAGGATCTTGTCTTTGCACTATGGAGCAGAGATCTGGGTTTTTTTTCCTCTCTTTTTTCTTTCTAGCCATACTTTGCAACTTTCCTTACCAGCTACATCTGCCACTCCCCGTGGCCTGGTTTCCAGCTTCTGCCTTATTTTACTTCTACCTTCAATCACCCCTTTGAGTTGTAATTGTTTTTTTCCTGAGAGTATCCTGAAGCCCTGTAGGCTGGCTCAGTAAAACTCAGCAAACCTGACTTCGGATGCTCTCTAGATGTGTGCAGTTCTGGGTACTCAGTCTCATCTGCAGCGTTGTGCACATGGTAAAAGGGATGCTTTGGGGGTTCTCATGAGAGTACTCAAGGCAGAGGGAAAAAGGATGGTTTAAATCCTGCCCCCATGATGCCAGACTCAGAACTGGCACTGGGGAGTTGGGAGAGAGATGTTGCTGATGGCTCTTAGAAATCATGAGATCCACGTGCAGCAGCAGCCACAGGAGCCAGGGTGTCCTCAGGAGGGATGCTGAGAGCAAAGCTTTGGGACTTGTTTGACTGCTGAGAAAGATTTAATCAAATTTAGTGAAGTCATGAATTAGGTGGACTTGGATGTGTTTCTCACCAAATTCTGCCCTGGTTCTGAGTGGAGGAACTCTTTGAAACTGGTAGGAAATAAGTGTCAGGTGAAAGAAATTGCAGCCTCTCATAGCAGGCAGTGAACCTCTGGGATGTTTTGTCCCAAGAGGTTCAAAATGGAACTAAACAGATTTAATTTCATCCAGCAGGTCTGAAGTGGACCTAAACAGTGCAGGTAGAGCAGTGTTTTCTGTGTCCCTACTGCAGTCATTACAGATCCTGGAGGAGCAGGGGGACACCAGGCTTCAGAGAGTGGCCAGGCTCAGATGTTGTCCCCAAACAGAGCCCTGGTCCAGGGCAGTGGATTTCTGGGCTAGACAGACCAGGCCTGCCACCTCTGAGGATATTTCTTACACATCCAGGCTACACTGCTCCCACTCTTCAAGCACTACCCTGGCTTGCTGTGCCACAAAAATCTTGCATCACTCAACTGCTGCTTGTTTGTCGAAATTAAACCTCTGAGAGGCAGGGATCCCTCCTTCCCCCTTGCACATTTTCCCCCACGCCTTGTAGAATGCAGTCTGTATTTTGGCTTGGGTCCTTAGGTGCCTCTGTGATTTATACTGCTAAAAAGGTTTATGTGCCATACAAAAAAATTTATGTGCAGAATGCACATTAGTTCATTGCTGTCATTGAAATAGCTGGACACAGGTGACTAATTTGAGGCAAGAAATGAAATTTGTGTGATTCAATCATTATAAGGAGAAAAAAGAACCAAGCCTGCCTGTGCTGTAAATGTCTTTTTGCTTACTTATGTCAGCTCTCTTCCCTTTTGGCATTTCCCTGTTGTGGTGTCATTAATATTTCCATCCCCCCTACATCCTTAATGATTTACTTGGTTGACCTGCATCATTTAAAATATTTTTTCATTATAGTGATTTTCCCATTTAGGTCCCTGGGAGATCTCGATATGTAATCAGTTTTCTCTAACAAATGACCTCCTTTAACTTCATTAGTTCAGAATTAATTTACTAGCATCCAAGATATTGAATGACTCTGATTAGTAAAATATAGCAAAAAAAAATTAAAGTTCTCTTTCATTTATGGTGAAGGCAAACATTAATTAAACCCTATATTTCTTTGCTGATTTTGTTCACACTTGAATTTAATAAAGAGGGGATGTTTGATGGGCTGTCACTAGACATCAGATGAGGGTGGGGGTGGGATTACAGGATTTCTGTGTGTGTAACTCTTGGGGAGGGCTGGGGAGGACATGCCTTGTGTCAGCCTCAGCTCAGCCTCATCTTGGTGTCTCTTCTTCCTGTGAGTTATTTACAGGAGCAGCCAGGTGCCAGCCCCTCACACCTCAAGGCTTTGCAGGTTTCCATTTTACAAATCTGCTGCAGAGGCTGTGTGGCATCTCTGCCATGAATGGCAGCAAGGCTTTGCCCAGGGAATGATCCTTATTCCTGGAAAATCCAACCATTTGGGGAGGGTACCCACTGTGGGATGATTTGCCCCACTCCCCATCCTGCTGCTGTACTGGAGATAAAGGGGGATTGGATGGGGCCAATGGCCTTGTAAATTATTCTCCCCTCTTCACAAGAAGAGAGTTTGTAGAGGGGACTCGGGCGATCAATTTACATCTCTTGAAGGAAAAGAAATTGAAAACACTAAAGCAATTTATTGCCTTTTAAATTTGGGGATGAGGGGGAATGTTAAGTAGCCTGAAAATATAACTACCTGCAAAAGCAAATAAAAAAAACCCTGCAATATTTCAGAAAGTCATAATCCACTGTGCTTATATATAAGTGCATTTTCAATTTCATTGTGGAAGATGTAAGTTGCTACTGCCTTCTGCTGAAGAACTTGCCCATAAAACAACATGTGATTGGTGGATTCTGTAACATTTCTGGCATTGTTTTTTTTTCCTTCTTACATTCTTACAATTTACATGAAACACTTAGACAAGATTTTTTCCCCCCAGACCTCATATTGCAGTGTTCCAAATTTTCAGTACAATAAGTGTTTTGCCTGCAAGGCGTATACCTAATGCTGGCTCATTTTGAATGTCTTTTCCCATTTAAATATTAGTCCAGGAAACCACAGTAATTGTAATCAAATGAGTATGCTCAGTATACTGTAGCCTATATGACTATAGGGTGCCTTTCTTGTCTAATTCAAATGATCTTAGAAAACAGGAGAGATGATTCAGGAGCTCTTCTTAGAAGAGTCTTGCTCCTGGCAATATTTACTCTTGGGTAGATTAGAAAAATAAGAACTGGCATCTGAAAAAACAACAAAACCCCAAACAGGTTAGTATCTGCTGATTATATGAGGGCAAAGCCACTGCCACCAGTGCAGCAGAAAGTTAATTTTCCCCCTGTGAGTGGCACAGCATTGCAGAAGGGCCTTGGAGAAGTTCATTGTCTGAAGAGAGTGTAGGAAATACAGCTTGAGCTTCATCCAGGCTACAAATCCCTCCTGTTTATCTTTCCCACCCAGGAAAAGTCACTTTGTGTTGCCAAGCCCTGGAACAGGCTGTCCAGAGAAGTGATGGAATCGCCATCCCTGGGGGGATTCAAAGAGGTGCAGATGTGGCAGCTGGGAACATGGTTTAGTGGTGGACCCTGCAGTCTTGGAAGTCTTCCTCAGCCTAAGCAACCCTGTGATTCAACAACTCAAGGTGGTCCAGGATGAATTGATGGCTTGTTTGTGCAGGCAGACTGGTTACCTGAGCTGTTCTGGGACAGCTACTGCTCTACAGGTTTTCTGCAGTATTTTTTATGTCCAGATACATCCAGCTTCTGAGATAAAGCAAACTTCTTCCTGGCATCATCACTTAGAGAATGGCTTTTTTTTTCTATGTTAGAGCAGTTTTCCTGAAGCAGCTCTTGGGGATGGCAGTCTCCTTGCCTGGAGAGCTGACAGCTTGTCCATGTGAGAAATCACTCCCAGCTACATCTAGGCCAGCCAACAATCCCTCTGTGGCTCTGTGAGCCACAGGATTCCCAAACCAACAGCAAAACATTTGTACATTTTCCCGAGAAGCTGCACTGGCTTTCCACCCTCCCAGGCTGCCCTAGATGGGATCTCAATGCCTCTGCTTATCCCCACCCTCGAGTGGGACACAAGGCACTGAATCTGGCTGTGCCTTAATCCCAGATAAGTGAGAACTTTGTAACAGCTCACATTTGCTTAACCATAACACAGCTTTTTGTTCCTTCTTCACACACAGGTTTCTCCATTTTATTAGCTATTTATAAATACCTGATTAATTTATGCAGATGAGATTGGCTATTATGGCTCTTGAGGCACTGCTGGTGCTGTAGATGTTTTATGCTGGCCCTACTGAGTCTTAGCAGAGAGGGGAATCAGATGAATTTCTCCTTTTAGGAATGTTCCAGCTGCTCTCTGTAGTTGTCAACCTAAATTTGAGCAGAGGTACTGCACTGACCCAGTCCCATCTGCAGAGATCTTGGATGTGTGTTCACGACTCTGTTCTGTGCATCAGGGGGAGGTTTAGCTCTAGGGCTGGGTAATTTAGAGAGGATGGAGTTTTCCCCTTGTATAAATTCATTCATATTCACTTCAAAGGCTGAAGGGAGCTTCCAGCCCAGGTGTGCTCCACGCAGGCTGTGTTCACAGGGATGAGTTTTACCCACTGTGACAGTGCCTACAGAGCCCTGCTCAGATGGTAACAGAAAATGACTGTGCAGAGCACTGCCTTTCTCCAGAGATCCACTAAATGCCTGCTGCCTGATTCACACATGTGAATCCTTTTAGCCCACTGCAGGATAAAACCTTCAATATTTAAGACCCACTCTGGTGCTGCAAACTCTTAAATGTGCTGCTGGAAAATGATGCAGCTCCACTGACACCAGCCCTTCCCCTGGGGCTGGAGCCCAGGGCTCCAGGGAACTGGAACAGGGCTCTGCTGATTTACATGAGAATCTGGCTGCAGAAACTCACAAACCAAACCTCTGAGATCTCTTATAAACATGCCTGGTTAGGGCACAGCTCAACCTGAAATCAAACCAGTGCTGAGAAATACTGAGGCCACTGCTCTTGCTTGTCGTTACTGTGATTTGGATTTCTGCTGCTGTGCTTTGCTTTGTTGCAAGGCCTTTGGAGCATTATGGCTAGCTGGTGACATAAATCCCAGATTTACTGTTATTTGCTATAAACATTGGAGCACAACAGAAGAAAATATTTTCATATTAAAATACTAATCTGTGCTGTAGCATAAAACATGCACACGAGACACTAAAATTAACAATAATTTTTCATTCTGTGCTGTATTTAATTTTAAAATGGCCAGAATATTGGACAAAATACTACCAGTGCGTGCACTGTGGATTTTTGCTGCAATAGCTGCCTTCTGCTGTAAGGAGCAGCAGCTCCTCCTCTCCCAAACCAGCCTAGGATGTTTGGCATGGGCAGACCTCATGTCTATGCATGAATTTGGGGAAGGAGAGGTCTACCTGAAATGAAATCTTTTATTGGGGGAAATTTTTTTGCTGTGAATCTGGCCTGATGATTTAGCCAGCTCCCTCCCACCCACAGGGGGCCTTCTGAAGGTCTCAGCAGCATCTTGCTTGCGTTCAGGATCTGGTCCTGGAGCTGAAATGAGCATTGTCCTCTTTCTGGGCTGGCAGTGTTTCACTGGAACTGGGGTGGAGGGAATCAGGACTGGCATTGTTGTCTTGAGATAAATCACTTGAGCTGAACCTTGCTGTCTTCAGACAATGATATGCTTTTGAGATAAATCACTTTAAGCAGTATTGGTTTGCAAATTTTGTCTTTTCAGTCATAAAATATCTTTTCTTTTTTTTTTTCAGTACTACATCTTAATCTTACTGAAACATTTTCTCTTTTCAAAAACCTGCCCTACCCACTCCTTTTTCTTTCCTCACCTGAAATATCGGTGCTTTGTAAAGTGTTGTATAAAAACATGAGTGTTTGGAAAAGAATCCCTTTTTAAGTCTATTTGTTCATTGCAAATTTACTTAGAATGAACTTGAATTGTTTCCTAGCCATGAAGAGCTGGAGGAGGGCAGTGATACATCACATGGTGTGGTTATGGGCTGTCTGGAGCTTGATTGAAGATGTGATTCCTGGATTACAGATCTTGTTGCAGCTTTGAAAGAGGGTCCAGCCTGAGCAGTGGTTTCCTCTGGCTTGTGAGAACAGCATTAGCTGGGGCTGGAGTCAGTATGGATTTCTGGCACTGAGGAAGGGCTGTACAGTTTGAAAGACTTCCTGTAAACTAGAAGACTGTCTAGCCTGTGGGCTTGGCTTAGATGCAGCCTTACCCCAATAACTATTTATTGGATATAATATTTAGAAAAGCTGAGGAAGGTCTGCTCCAGTTCAGAAATACTGTCTTAGCCTGGACAAAATGTAGAATAATTCAGAAGGAGTGAAGGAGGAAATGTTATTTACTTTTTTTTCCCCTTTTCTCTATATGAGAATTGTATTAATGTCAAATTATCTGGGAATTTTTATTAAACTACCTTGACTTCTATGGATTTGAGAATCCCATCAGGCTTACTTTCCCTGTGTTTTTTCAACAGCCAGTGTTTCTTCTCCCTCTACCCAACATTATTTTTGTCTGCAGCAGTGCTGTGTGCTTTTGTTCCGGGCTCTCACACAAGGAATGAAGTGGGGTCTGATGTCCAGCCAGCTGCTTTCCCTCACTGTATGAGTCTGGCACTCGGGAACTCACAGTCACCTTCTGAGCCTGGCCTAAAACCCCAGAACTGGAGGATGTGGGAACGCTGCTGGAGTAGGTTTGAGGGAGACTTTAAAAACGCAGGGGCCTCTCTCTCTGAAAGGTGACCGGCCCAGGGACAAACCAGAACTTCTGGTGAGATCAGGTGAGGACAGACAGCATCCTCTGGGCTGGAAGGGTTAACAGGAGATTGCTGCTTCTCTTCCTGTGCCTGTACCAGGATCATGATTTATATATTTGAAAGTAGGGGTGATTAATAACCCACAACCCCTCAGCCTGCCAGGAGAGCTCAGCACTTAGCATACCACAGTGAGCCACGATGCAAACAGTAAGAAATGATTAACAACACTAACATTTACCCTCCTCCCCAAATAACTCAGGAGCAGCATCAATGGTCCCTCGCACTTCCTGGCTCCCAGCAGGGGCGTGGGGGCCACCAAAGACCTTCTGCAGCAAAAGGTTGTAGCTAAAAGTCAGTGCACTGCAGGAAGCATGGTGATGAGTCTGGCACAATCACCTGGAAAGATAAATATAGTTATCATGCCATTCCTGGAGCTGGATATAAATGTCTCCATTCCATATGCACTGTTCCTCTGGAGATAAGGAAAAACTGGCCTATGGAGCCCTGATTGACCTCAAAAGTCAATTAAAGCACAGAAAGAACTCATTTGCTGTTTATCAGCCTGGACCTCAATGCTGTCCCTCCTCAGCACTGGGATAAGAACAGAGGGAGGACAATGTGACAAAAGAAGAGAGAAACAAATCCAGGAAGGTAAATTGGAGGGAATTTGTCTCTGGGGTAATGGCACATTGAATACTGAGCTGCATCGGTTCCTGATATCTCATGGCTCCATACAGACCTATCACTACCAGCTTTGTTCTGTGGTTCCTGGTGAAAAGGAAAGGATCTACTTAATTCATAAAATCCTTTGGAGGTCAGAAAGTGTTTTTCTTTCCTCTGTGTTTTTCAATGCTGGCAGGGGGGCAGATTAGATTTCTTAAATACAAAGAGGCAACCTAACAAGATCCTGTCTCTGTGCTGATACAAAAGGGATGGCGGGAAGTCCTGGTAACCAAGCAAAAAATATACAGAAGAAAACCCAAATGGAGATGTGGGCAGCTCAGCTGTCCTTTTTCCCTGTGATGGAATTAAACATGAGAAGGTAATTCGCAGCCTCACGTGAGAAAAGAGCAACGTTACTTTTTTAGTGCTAATCCACATCAGCAGCAAAGTGAGTTGACTGGAACACTGCTAAGGGTTGTCTGTGACCTACTTAATTCATAATGGGACAAACAACCCTTTTTAATAAGATACAAAGGCAAAGCAGGACTTCAGAGGGGATTCTGAGCCCCCTCCCTTCTCTCCAGGGTCAATAGGAGCTGCAAGCCCTCAGTCTCTTGCCAGCTGTCTCTGCAGCGTTTGTGGAGGCAGAATGTTCAACCCACCTGTGTGTTGCCTGCACTGGAGGCCAGGGGCCAGCAGTGCATGTGCAGAGATGCAGTTCCTGCAGCAGCACCCACGTGCGGTGATGAGGTTGCTGCACAGAAAGCGTGAGTGGGGCACAAAGCAATACTCTCATTTCAATCAAATGTGCACCGTCCCCAAACACAGGCAACTTTTGTCCTGCCATATTCTTTCATGATCCTTAAGTAGAAGTGTTTTGAGGTAAGATTTTCTTAGCAAAAAGAAGAAAAAAATCCCGTTTGTGTTATTTCAGTGGACGCCTCAATCTGCAGAGCTGCTTCAGTTTCTTGGCAGCAGCTCCTCCCCAGAGCCTGCCCCTGCTGCACTCCCCCAAAATGCTCAAACTCTGCTGTGAGCCTTAAGAAACCTGTTAGAGCCGCCTGAAAGTGTCCTGACACTGCTTTTAGCAACACACCAGACTTCCTGTTAAGTTAGACTTTTCTCAAAAAGTCCCCACTTTGTCCTTTACTCGCCTCTTTTAAGTCAGATAACTGAAAATAACATTTTATTTAGAAATATTGAAAGGATGTCAGGGGAGTTTTATTTCCCAGATGGACTGGCTGTTCCCTCATGCACCACAAACAGCTGTCTCCTCACCCTGGAGAATATTTTGTAGTGTGTGATGGGGATAGCAGATGACAGGGTACATGGCTTCTGGAGAAACTTGGAGCACAGGAATGTTACTCAAAGGAGGTTCCATGGTACTAATTCAGTAGTGATATTTTAACTTTTTACTTTTTCTTTCCCACAATAAGCTTCAAGGGTTTTTTTTTTGTTTCTTTTTCACTGTAAAGCAGCTTAGGTCTGATGTCAAATGTGCTGCATGCATATTTGTTCTGGCACAGCAGCAAAGCTGAGCAGGAAAGGAGATTATTTACTGTAGAGCCATTGAGCTGCACAGTTCTGGGAGAAGAAACTACAGGGTAGGTGGAGCCAGATGGGGTATAAACAAGGGAGGTGTGCATCAGTCCAGCTTTGTTCCTTGGGGTGGTTTCACTGAGCCCTTGCCTCTGAGCAAGGTCCTTCCTTACAGCTCTTTTAGCTGCATTTTTGCTCTTTTTTATTTTTTTAATTTTTTATTTTTTTATTTTTTATTTTGAACACCAGAGAAACATCCTTTCTCTGAGGTTATATGGGTTGTACTGCAAACACTTACTGGGACTAACCCTGGAGGCCATCAGCACAGTTTTTTTGGCTCCACAATTACATTTCACTAAGCACCATATGGTGGTCTAGTCCTTCCATCAAGCTGTTAATGAAAAGGCTGAACCAAGCCTTGGCCAGCACTGGCATAAATGTCCCTTAGGATGATGACTGGCAGAGGACAGAGTGGCCTGCTATCCCTCAATACTCACCTCCTTCTCCTAGAAATCACTTGAAAGCCTTGTTGAGATAATCAGAGATGCAGAGAGCTGAAAATGTTCTGCTGGAGAGCAGCAGCGTTCAAAGACAGCGCCAGGTCCTCCAAAAGGTGGCTGGAGGATTGTAGGACATGGATCTGTGTTTGCTGCAAGGACAAGGTGACACTGCTGACCCTCTGCAGGACAGAGGGAACTGGACAGAATACTGGACAGCTTCATCTTCCAAGAGATTTCCTGGACATGGAGGCCCTGCCTGGAAAGCTGCATCCAGCTCTGGGTTGCCAGCTCTGATGCACGATAGAGAAGAGCTCAGGTCTGGGGTGTCTCAGGTCATCAGGGTAAATCTCATCTAGCTCCAGTGTTATGTGGTGAAAAGGAGACCAGCATGTGGCCAGTAATTCTACAGAAGTGAAATATTTCGATCAATCAGTAGTTTGCTTATTCCTCTTCCCTGTTTCACTTCTGATTTCCTGTCCTTCTTTATTCTTTGCCACCTCCTTGCAGACCTGACTGCTTTCATTACAAGGTTGAAGGGCAGTGCCAAGTGAGCACATTAATCTCATACATTTTCATGAATATCAATTACGAGCTGGATGCCAGAAGATTTTTCTAATTTTCAGCGGAGTTGAGACCCAATTCTATGTACAAATCCCATCTCAGGTAAAACCTGGGGGTGTTTCTTCCAAAGTCCAGCCTGCCATTTGTTTTTCCTATTCCCTCCCACCATGCTGACAACTCTTTGCTTTTTTCCTGTAGTATCTATATATACAATGGTTATCAGGAAAAGCCATTCCCCTTTCTGCCCTTGAAAGGCAATATCCACACAGGCTCTCAGGCAGAATTTGGAGAGCAGAATCTCTGCCGTTCAATTACCATGGAGCTTATCTCTTTCATGTGTGACTAGATACTGTATTTTTTTTTCTCCAGCAAGACTGAAATTTAAAAGGAGAGGAGAATTTCTGGTGCTTGAGATGGAGGAAATATGTCTGGTGTTGAAATGAATGGGGTTTATGGGCTACTGGGAAATAGGACTATTTCTGAGGGAATAGTTGTGTCTCTTATTTTGCAGTTGCACTGTTGGTTACCTGATTCAGATCATCATGACAACAAAAGGCCAAAATCATATAGCAAACTTTACACCTATTCTTTTCTACCATGAAACCACCTTTTTCTTTCACAGAGTCTATTTTATCCATGGTACAGCAAGCTCTGTCTGCATGGCAGCAAAGTAAGGCCAGGGAGAGCTGCAAGTCCAATGTATTCTTTATTTGAATTACAAAAATGCCAGTGAACTTTACTTACAGGCTACCATGCCACATGACTGCTCTGCAGACACCAGGCAAAAAAGCAAATCCACCCAAAAGGGGTTTGGGGTGAAGGCAGTGGATCCCACAGAGGTTTGTTGAGTCCACTGCTGGAGCAGGACGCTGATTACGGAGGGCAGCAGCTCTCCCTGTGCAGGAGAACAAGGGCTCAAGGCTGCCCTGGTGAGCAGAGCAGCAGTGCAGCAGGGCAGCAGAGCAGCAGTGCAGCAGGGCAGCAGTGCAGCAGAGCAGAAGGGCAGCAGAGCAGCAGTGCAGAAGGGCAGCAGAGCAGCAGTGCAGAAGGGCAGCAGAGCAGCAGGGCAGCAGTGCAGCAGTGCAACAGGGCAGCAGAGCAGAAGGTCAGCAGGACAGCAGGGCAGCAGTGCAGCAGAGCAGCAGTGCAGAAGGGCAGCAGAGCAGAAGGGCAGCAGAGCAGCAGTGCAACAGGGCAGCAGAGCAGAAGGTCAGCAGGACAGCAGAGCAGAAGAGCAGCAGAGCAGCAGAGCAGAAGGGCAGCAGTGCAGAAGGGCAGCAGAGCAGCAGTGCAACAGGGCAGCAGAGCAGAAGGTCAGCAGTGCAGCAGAGCAGCAGGGTTGGCACATTCCCTCTGCCTGCTCCTGGCTGGTGAGCCCTGCTCTGGTGATCGATCCCACTGATGGGGAGAGCTGTGTCCCCAGAGACTGTGACCTCTCCTGCTCACAGCATCTCTTGGATAGCTCCTAAAATGCCTGAGAGCTGGAGTATAACTTTTTAATCTGCTTTTTTTTCTGATTCTGCTTTTGTACTTCTCAAACATGGATTTCTCAGTCCCCTCTGGGCTGAGCTCTTTCAGAACACTCCCTCATGGGGAGTTCTGTTTATCTCAGTTCTCTGGGTCAGGAAGAAAACTCCAAAGCCTGTTAGGATCTTGTTTCTCGTGTTTATTAAGATGTTATCACAAAACCTGGGAGGTCTCTCCAGACTTTCTGCACAAGTATAATTCACTACAACCTGGCACACTTTGGGCTCTGATGGCACAAAATGGCCTTGAACTGTGCAGCCTTTTTATCTTTATACTTATTCTTATCCAATTAACAGTAGACATGTATATTATTTTTCTTAATGACACAATGACCCATCACTTGTGTGCTGCACAGTGGCATTTTCTATCCAATCACCTCCTATTACCCAAAAACCTCTAGAAGAAGAAAATGAAGAAGAAAGAAGGAAAAGAGACAATGCTCTAAATTCTCCATCTTGTATTCTGTTTTCTAAACTAATTTAAACTCTAAACTAACTTTTTCACCCAGTGACTTAAGAAAACTTTCTAATCTACACACACTTTCAGCTTTTCTAACTTTAACAATTGTTTTCATGTAACACCATGAAAACCTGCCCATAAATTTCATATTCTATGAAATTCAGTGTTCTCCTGGATCTCAGAGCCAGGCATCAGAGACAAGGGCACACACTCTGTGTCTCAGACTCCAGCACTGAGAGTGTCTGGGGCATGCACATGGGCCAGGCAGCTGGTGAAACGAGGAAATGCATGATCTAAAATACATCTATTAATTTTGGGTCAAGATATGGCAGCTTACCATGAGGTCTTATAGCTATAGATAGTAACAGGAGCAGTGACCTTTAATTAGAGTGAGATAATGGGCACTGCTCTAACACAGAAACAGCTAAAAATACAAGCCAGAATAAAAATATAAAGTATCTCAGAATGTGATTACATTTTCCACTAATGGAAAACATAGCTCAGCTCGCTGTATCACTGAAAAATGTTTTCTTTTACAGACACTAAGGTTACATTTAGATTCTGAGTTGGTGTGGTTTAATTCAAAGTACCATATTAGACTGGTAAATTTAGAGTAACTGGCAAACTGAGTGGATATTCCCACTTTGGTTTAAGCTGGACTTATTAAATTTTGGTTGAGTTTGATTTGATTTAGTTCAAGTTTAAAGTAAATGAAAAGTCCCAATGTAAAATTAAATTTGCCACCTGTAAATTAAAACAAGAGAGATTTTTTTAATGTTTTTGCTTTAGCAAGCTATCCAGTGCTGGAAATGTGGAGGGAGAAATGGTGCTGAGCCCTGATATCCAAACTCTGTGTGTTCCTGGGGCGATGTTTCAGATTAATCTGGTGCTGAGAGCTGAGCCTGTTACAGAGCAGGGCATTACTGCAGGTGGTTGAGCTCCCTCTAAGAGGAACCCAGAGCATTGTGCTCCCAGACCCCTTTCTGGACATCAAAAAATGGGAATGGCCAGGATGGCTGGTTTGAAAGCACATTTCTGACCTGGACTAAGATGTAGGTGTGGTGATCTCCTGGCTCCCTAAATGGCTTTGGATGATTTGGTGCTTGTTTGTGTGTCAGAAGAGAGCTCCTAAAACCTCACTGGGACCCAGTCTGTGAAATGGCTGCTGCTGGGACTCCACATGAGCAGGTGTTGAAATACCTGTGAGCTCACAAAGCTGCCCATTCCCTTTCTTTCCTCGAGGAGGAGCTTCTCAGAGTTTTCTAACATTTCTTCTGTGAACTGAAAATGATTTGATTTGCTTTTCACATATGCCAATCTGTAGCTAGAGCTGCTACTAACACACAGAATGTGGCTTCATTTTTCTCTCAGAGTTAAACTGGCCCTTTGGAATTAAACCAGTGACTCAGGATAGGAAAGAACTGTTTACAACCCAAACTGCCTCAAAATAATACAACCTGGGGCTCTCAGCTTGGAAATGCACTCTTCACTGTGACAAGAATTTGGACATCTATCTTTTTATGTGTCAGAGACAAGGGAAATTTCCCACTTCCCAGCTTTTGCTGATAAACTTCCTGCATCTATTCAGATAAAGTGATTTGTGAACTGTCTTGAAATGCCCCAACAATTGCAACCTGAGAATAGCAGCTCTATTAATATGCAAGTCAGAACTGCCATTATGGCACAAATTATAGAGAGAGCTGGAAAACATTTCAGGAGTTGACTTGTGAGCATTGAGAAGCAATCGCAGCCCACCTCTACCCCAGCACAGATCCTTCCACAATAGGATCTTCCCCATATCTGTTGACAAACTTTGGCTAATGTTTCTGCTGGCTGAAAGGTTTTCTGCCAATACAGCAACATATTGCAGATAAAACCTAATGAGCTGAGTTTAACAAAAAAATGCCATGTGGCTTCCTTACAGTGATGCCCATCTGTCGACTTAGTGAAGCAGCAGCGTGCTGCAGCTGTACTCCTTTGCTTTTTATCAAATCAAAATAAAGCTGTGCACCCCAGAGTCAGGTATGATAAACAGGCCAGCAAATTGCCTTACATGGGTATCATACAGCTTCTTATCTGTCTCACTTTTCAGAGCAGCAGAACCAGATGGCTCCTAACGGTGGGTGAAATTTTCTCCGTTATGTTTTTGGCATTGAGCTGGAGGGATGTAGTCCAGAAGTCCACCACCAAAACAACAGATATTTAAATTGGACTGGGACTGAGATTACAGCCTGCAAACAGAACTTTTGAAATTGAAGCAGATTTCATTAATGGCAAACAAAATGCCTATTTAGAGTGGGTCTGGTGGAACAAAACGGACACAAAACAATAAAAATGAAAAAAAAAAAAGGAGTCTTTGTGAGCAGCCTCACAGAACAATGAGGGGGTTGGCCTTTCTCCAACCTCCCTCCTGGCTGGTGCAAAGCCTGGTGCAAGGCAACTGCCCTTTCCACACCCCCTTATCTGTCACAGGGGCAATGGGAATAGGGAAGAGTTCCCTGGCTGGTGGCTGGAGGAATTGTCTCCCACCAGTCCTCTCTGCTGCCAAGGGTGCAGAGAAATAATTTCTGCTGGTCATTAAGAGAGCCTGGGGATAAGGAGCATCTGTCTGTGACAGAAATCCCTGCTGAGAGCAGGATGTCACAGGCGAAAGGCTTCCATCTCTCCTTGTCTCATCCTTTCCCTTTTTTCTGACATTTTTCAGGCCAATCTGAAGTTTGAAAGGAGTTTGCTCTTCCTTTGACTGGATGCTAAACAAATATTGGTGCTTTTGTCTATCTGTGGTTTTGGCAACAGATCCAGATTTGGGGGACAATCAGAAAGGGTCTAGATTCAGCATAGAAGCAGTTCTTGTTTGGCAGATTAGGAATGGAGAGTCTTTCGGTGTGTGGGTCATGCTTTTGTAGGTGAGTTCTAAATCCTGCTGGTTTTATGTCTCAAAGCTGAATGTAAGATTCATTTTTTGCTGCCAAGGTGTATGTGAGCCCCTTCTACTGCTGGGAACATGCAGCAGATTTGCATGAGGTTTTGCTGTGACCAAGGGAAACACATGAAACAGAGCAGACTGAAATTGTTTAAAAATGTGACTGCTGATGAACTCCTCCAGCACATTAGGTTTCTGTGAATTTAGACTTCTCTGAACATTTGTGTTGTGTGTGTGTGTGTGTGTGTGTGCTCTGGTGTCTGCTCTGTGAGCTGTCACCCTGCAGCTGTACCAACATTTCAAAGGCTAAACCTGGAGCCTCTCAGTTGTCTGCACTCCAGTGAAACAGAAAATAAAAATGTCATATGTAGCAAACCAACTGAATAGAAACAGAACTGGCACCTTTTTCCCCTGGGTCATTAAAAATTATCTGAATCTACCATACTTCTGAGGAGTAGATTGTTTGTATTCACGGGTATTTGCATGTAGGTAGATGGTTTGTTTTAGGCACAGATATCTGGAAAATCTGTTCTCTTTTTCCCCAATGCACTCTCTATGTACCTCAGTAAAAGATGCTTCTTCTGAACACAAATGAAGCAGTATTAAATAAACTGCAGAGATGTTGAAGATTGGTACTGGGACAAAACTCAAATTTTTTTAATTTTTTGCGCATAAGACATTTCAGAATTGTGATTGCTGTGAATTGTGGTCATTTCTTTTTGTGTGTATGAGATGGTGAAGGGTGTATCCACATCAAATAAGCTGAGGCAGGATGAGAAATGTCAGAGCCAGGCACCCCTAATTGACATTCTTCCTCTTCATTGCGTCCTGAAGATACAACAAAACAAGAGGGTGCTTGTCTAGGAAAGGGTGTCAGAGCTAGCATGAAAAAGTATGAGTTATGTACACTGCTGTGGCATCTCAATGTAGACAAATGGAATTTTCTTGTTTTGGAAGTGGTGACAAATGCCATGTTGAACTAGTTTTGCTTGGGCAGGGCTGCACAGAGGTAGGCAAAGTTTGCTGGGAAATATTCTGGGGAATCTGGACTCTGGAAGTAAAAGCTATACGTGGGCCATTGCATCTGCTGCCACCTGATTTGTAGAATCAAAGCCTCAGCTCAGGGCAAGAGGCTGAGGCAACTCCCTGTGACCAGTGAAATTTTACTGCTCTCTCACCACTGTTTCAAATTCTGTCCCATTTCCTAAATTCCTAACTTTCACATTCCAATTCTTCCTAAACAGAATGGGGAATATTGCAGGTGATTATTTGTGTAATTTTACTTTCTTCCTGGTATTTTATTCATGGTTGCAATTTCTTCCTTTTAGCCAAGCTGTAGATGAGAGGAGGAAGAATGAACAAGATGGTTGAGTTAAATATAACACTGGGGTTGAAGCATAACAGACTGTCCAGGGCTCCAGTCATAAAAGAAGAAAGAATTTACTTCAGAGAGGATTAAGCACTCTCTTGCTACAGAAGTTGTACATGATGTCAAAGAGTGGAGAGTACTGAACAGCATGCTAGGAAAAGGAAAATCCTGGGATGCTGACCCAGAAAATTAACACTCTGCTCCGTGGTTAGCTCAAAATGGAAGAGGAGTTCCACGACTCTTTTCCCTGGACTGTGACAGCTGTGACAAAGCCATACCATGGAGTTACAACTCCAGCTTCATCCTCAGTGTGTGTCTGTGGGTAAGGAAAAGTCATGTCTTTGTAGAGCTGCAGCGGTGTCCTCGAGTGAGCGAGCTGCAGGCTGAGCATGCTGTGAACACACCACAGCAGGAAATTTGGCCAGGTCCCCTCCACTCTGTGAATCTCTGCTCACACTTCCAGGATTAATCTTGTCCTAGCTCTGTACCTCCTAATGTTAGGAGGCATAAGAAAATGATTCCTGGAAGTAAAAATGTAACCCTGAAGTGGAGGGAATGTGTCTGGATGCTGTCCCTGAGCCTCTGTGGAGGCAGAGGTGCAGACTGGCTGTGGACAATCTGTGTGGCCACCTCAGCTTGTGCTGCTCTAAGACCTGGCTCGCCACTCCCTGGCCATGCTGGCTATGTTAAACCTTCCAAATACAAAAATAAGAGCTGGACTGTGCCAGAGCTCCCTCCAGGGTGAAGGAAGAGAGGAAAAGGAGGCAGAGCTGGGTTCAGCACTGGCAGTGGGAGGTGTAGGGCTGTGTCTGGTGGGTGCCACATCTCTGTCCCCTGAGCATCCCCTCACTTGCCACAGCAGCAGGCATCCTGCCATGGCACAGGGTATGGGATCCCTGCAGCTCTGCAAAAACCTGTTGTTGTGCAGCTGCTTTGTCTCCTGAAATTGTGGGTAGGAAAAAATACAAAAGAGGGGTTGCATTACTTATGCTGGGAGCTCTGCAGCCACGAGGGACGTGATGTGATGGGGGCAGGAGGTGCTCAGGATTTCTGGGTTAGTGCTGGAAGAGATCTTCCTCAGTGGCCAGCTGTGAGAAAACAGTGGAAATGGTTTCCAAACCCTTGCAAACGAAACAACCCTGGGTTTTGGAGAGGTGACAGGAACTCGGTCACCTTGTTTGGTGGAACAAAAGGTGTGGGCTGAATCAGGAGAGGAGAGTTCTCTTTTCCTACATGGTGAAAAGCTTGGCTTTGTTTTTAGTATTTTAGTAGTGCTGTTAAATTGTGCTGTGATGAATGCAAGAGGGTTCCTGTGGTGAAAATCAAACTGTCACCTCCCCACCATGCTGATAGGCACTGTGTAAAGGCTGAGAATTTCATATTGCAGAGGCATACTGGGAATTGGGTAGCTGCAGAGAAGAAATGTTAGGTCAGCAAGGAATCTGCTCACTCTGCTGCCTCCCTCTCTCTCTACATGAATATAAGGGCCCCTTCTGTGAAGAGAGGATTTAAAGAAAACTGGACATTGGACATTGAAAGCAGAACCATTCATCTGCTATAATTAGTTTATTAAACAACCTCATAGTAGTGATGGCTAGGAAAATATTTCATTGACATACATTCAATACCTTTCTCTGTAAAGAAATTGCTATGGCAGAATGCTACTTATGCTGAACTAATAACAAAATCATCACAGGATCTATTGAATTTACTTCAGTAATTTATTTCACACATCCACTAACTTCTAGAAAACAGTTCCCCTTCAATATTTGCCTTTTATAGGGAGAAAGAAATGCTGGACACTGGTTTAATTTCAGTTTGTATGTCTCCAGATCTACACAAAAGGCATTTGCCCACTGAATTTTGTGCCTTTTATTAGGAATGACTTACTGAAAAAGAATGTGTCTCACTTTTAGTGACTCTGAGCACTAGAAATGGATGAAGAATTGATTTTTTGGTTTGCTGAGTGAACTAGGAATTTGTGAGGAAAATGCTTGTGGGTTGATCCCCCCAACTTTTTCATCTTCCCACAGAAGTGTAAAATAAAAAAGCTAAAAAGGATTGCGTTGGCCCAAGCATTTCTTTGACATAGAACACAATATGTTGTTCAGAAAATGTGGAAATGAAAGGCCTGGAATGCTTTTACCAGAAAAAAAACCACGTCAGCTCCTACTGCTGGGAATGAGTAAGGTCAGATCCCCTGCTCACTTCATCCTGAACCTCTTCTGTTGGAGCAAACCAGCAGCACCTTCAAACAAAACAAGAAACTACTTTATAGTGCAATAAAGGGAGTTGCTTGTGCTTGTCTGTAGTGATTCACCTGAATTTTACAAAGAAGCAGTAGTGCCAGCAACAACAAAACCCCTTTGCCAGAATTTTCAGTGGCAAAAGCTTTGACGAAACCAGAGATTGCACCAATGAGACCATTTTTTTTTTCAGATTGCTTCAATTTTTATTTGAGAAAAAAATATGGAAAAAGTGTTTTGCAGCTACTAAACCCTAGGCTTATGTATTTTAAATTAAGAAAAAAAAGATCAATCTTTGAGTTTTCCGGTGCAACTTGAAAAATGCTCAAACATTTTTAAACAGAGAAAGGGAAAATGTTTGACTTGTTCTCAAGATCTTCTCTAAACCAAATCACATTTCTGTAGCTCTTAAATGCACTGTGGTCACAGACCCCAGCTTCTTGTGGTTTGTACTCACAGAATTCATCACAAGGCTTTTATTTGCTTTCAGCTTAAAAAGGGTGATATAACTGCACATGAAGCTTTTGTACTCGCTCTCAGATGAACTGGAACATTTTATAACACTTTCTGGTCTATTTTCCAGCCCTGTAACAAATAAATAAACTCTTTGATGTTACCAGCTGAAAGCCTAATTGTTCCTATAATGATTCTTTGTTAAGTTACCTCTTTGCTCCTTGCCTGTGAAGATGTTTTTCCATTGCCTGGTTCAAGATGTTCTCTGAAAGGCCACTACATGATACAATTATGTGACAGACTGTAGGAGATTTTTCATAAAAGGCTTTGGAAACTTTGAATCTTGGTTATTAAAAGATGAAGTGCTGCAAACGAATGTCTTTAAAGCCAAGCAAGATGAACTTGGGAGTTTCACTGAAATGAAGCTGCTCTGTTTTAAAAGCTCTCTTTAACTGTTCTTGTGTCCTGTCCATCCGGGTAATTTTGGGGAGGGGGATGCTGTTAATTGGAGAGGTATGAATAGAGAGAATGGATTTCTTTGCAAGAGCAAACCACTCAAAAGGGGAAGCCTTGTTTGCTGCAGGGAAATGATCTCTTACTTGGCTCAGGATGTTTCTGGCTGGGTCCAACCTGGGCCCCACAGCTCCTGAACCTTGGTGCTTCTCCTACAGAACCAGACAGCCCTAGAAGCTCTTGCTTGCCTAGAGGCAAGGTTTGACCTCTTCATGTTCATTTTCCCTGTGCACAGCACAGGAAGAGTAATTTCCCACCTCTCATTCACAGGGATTGCTTGCTGAGTTCTGCCATGTTATTCCAACAACAGCAAATTTGCCTACTTGGCTCTTTTCAACAATATAATTTCTTTTTCCCAAGTCTTCCTTCTGCCCCAAAGCTGGTTCCCCAGTTGTGTTTGTTTAGACCAATTAATACAGCTCTGACACAGATGTGGCCATTGTATGATATTATTAATACTGTTCCACTTGCAGGAAAAATCTTGTTTCATTTCGAATTCATAGGTCAAATTTTCTAGTCCCTTATTATTTATTTATTATGTGGCAAACTGCAATATCCAGCTCTGGGCTATTCTCTACCTTTTGCCCCACCCTTCCATAATTGATTAAAGCTGTATGATTCTTCCTATTGCTCTTTGATGTGTCCTCCTGTGTTTGCACTTCCTTTGTTGGTGTTGGAGTTTGAAGGAACACAATGAAACACTAAATAATATGAGGTCAAGAAGTCAGACAATGGAATTGTTAGAAGGTAAACAGAGAAAAATGAGTTTAAACCAGCTGCAAAAGGACTGGAGTCTGGTAATTGGCAGAGCTTTTAGGCATTAGGGGAGTGTGGCCTTGCAACAGACTTAATCAGTTTAAGGAGAGAGTTTGATCAATTGATGTGCCATTTTACATGGAAGAGCTATTTGTGATGGCAGGAACGAGTCTTAGCAAGGTAGAAGGTCTCTTCCATTCCTAACAGCTTGTCCTCAGGGGGGAAACATCCAGTTCCCTGTCTGACTCACTCCTGCTTGCTTTCCTTGCCTCAGAGGATTAGAAAGGTCTGTTTCCATGCTGAGGGAGAAGAGGGTCAGCAGCATAGGTGGACATGTCCCTCCTTGTGTTTGGGCCAGGGAGAGGTGACTGCTTGGCAGGATGGGCTGTGGGGTTGCTTGAAGTACCAAGAGGTTCCTATTTTGGGGGCAGCTGCCAGAAAATCATGGCTGTTCTGGAGAAAATCTCTCAGCTAGGAATCAGAGTGGGTAGGTTGAGTTACAGCCTTCTCAGGTTTAGGATCTGTGTTGAACAATAGAACAGGCTGCTAATGAAAATAAGCCATTCCCTCCAGGTTAGGCTTCACAAGCAAACATTCAGCTTGATTTGTTGACAGCTCATGGTGCCTGAGGGAGCAGAGCAGCTTAGTTCTCCAAAGGCAAGGAAGAGCAGGATTGAGTACAGGACATTTATCATCTAGCTTAGATGTAGAACATCATGAGGGAAAAGGGAGTAAATGCCAAGGGGTTAGTAAATTCTGGGGAGAAAATCTCCAGGCTGTTCAGCTGCCTGAGGTGCATCAAATAAAGGTCTGATAGCTCCTCTGGCTGTTGGGAGAGATGAGCCTATTCCATGGTGTCACCAGAGGAGTTGTGCCTCTTCCCTCTTTCCAGCCTCCTCACTCATGTTCTTGTCCCTTGGATTTGTGCTGGCTGTGCCATTGGAAGCTGCTCTTGGTTTTGTCCCCCAGATTTGATATCTGCCTGCTCAGTGTGGAAGGAGCTTGGGGGTTAATACAAGGGCCAGCCCCAAGAAAAAGGGGCAGGAATGTACAGATCTCAACTGGGGAGGAGAGGTGGAATGAGGAGCAGGGCTGCCTGGATTTTCAGCTGGCTCAGCTCAGCTGACTGTGCCCTCAGCCCATTTGCAGTAATTTCACCTCAGGTTTGTGGGGGTCATGCTGGGGAGGGAGCTGAGCTGGTACAGGGTGCCAGATATCCCTGGCACTGCACTGCTCTGCCTTTTGTTAGGATGCTAAAGGCATTTCAGCTGAAGAAGAAAGTGGTGAGGCAAGACAAAGATGTAATCCACTGTGAAGGAGAGACCCTGCCATCTCATAGAAAACCCATGGCATCACACGCTCAGGCAGAGACTTCAGGTTGGCCTAATTTAATCAAATATTCATGTTGTGGTTTTCCCAGCTTCGACTGGGAGAGCAGCTGACATCGATCACCAAAAGCCTTTGACAGAGATAATTGCCCTTGTTGAGCTTTGCTTCTATTTCAACATCCCCCTTGGCAGCATCTTTTCACACCTTCAGAGGTGTGCACATTTTCTCCCTTTATTTGGTTCCAGGAGCTGCTGAAGTTCAGGTGTCTCTCAAGAGGCCTGTGCAGGCACATGTTGATTTGGACACAGAGCACATCCCCACAGAGCCAGAGTGCAGCATCCTTTGACAATTTTGATATGACGTGCATTAATATGTCATGGCATCTTTTGCACAGCTGACAAGTGTGGCACTTTTTAAAAGCTAAAAAAGGCATTGATGAAATCCTGCATCATATTGCTGGCTCTCTGCTATCTCGTCAGTATTGTCCTCCCTTGTTATGCAGAATCAAATTGTGTGCCTGCAGAATTTGATAAACTCGAGCACTTCCCACATCTGCAACAGGCTAACTTGATTACAACACTTTAATTCTTCTTGGTATCAATGAACTCCATGCACAGTAAGATTAATTATTGCTGTCACTTTGTCAGCTCTGTAATAAGAAAATATAGATTCTGAATGACAGATGCAAATTTGTTAGGAAGAGTCAGTTCACCTCACCTGCTCCCCAGGGAGGGAGAAAACCTGCAAAAGGTGAGCTGACCTGGGAAGGGATGTGCAGGCTGGAGCTGGGATTATCACCTGCTCTTAGATGTGCCTGTTAGTATCTAAACCAATCCCTGTCAGCCTACCAGAGCATCTCACAATTACATCTGCCCAGACAGCCTGATTTTATAAAGTATGTGACAGTGAGGATGGAAACGAGGTGCTGCCAAATGTTTGTCTTCAGGAGACTGTGCTATGTATTTGCCTCTCTTTATAGTGATCTTCTCTGGTCAGAGTGGGTGTAAAATGCCACCAGATCAGAGCAGCAATGATTTCTGCCTGCTCTGTGCTGCTATAAATGAGTTCCCAGGAAAGCTGGACTGAAAAGCTGCCTGCTGCTGCAGAGGTGACAGACATTGCTGTTATTTTTGCTTTGTTATTGTGTACTGCCACTCTCCTGCAGAAGCTCTGTTGAGTTATAGATTGTTATTTAATACTCCATGTTCACACTGCTAGGAGGGACTTCAGTTCTCTTCCTGAAAGGGTAATGCTGGAGCATCCAAAAGCTGCTCCAAGCAGTCCAGGGTGTGGAAGGCTCTGAATCAGGGAGTGGTGGCCACCTTTTTACCCTCCCAGCTTCATCCTTGGGAAAGGGAATGGAGCAGAGCTTGAAGTAGGGGAGAAATGTACTTGTTCTGTGGGGTGAGTCTGGTAAAGTGAATCTTCTGGGAGTACAGCTGGGAAAGCACAGCCTGGCATTTCATGAGCTGAAGTGTGGTTTCTGAATGGATTTGGGCTTTCTGGCTTAGTGTCTCCTCGTTTGCTGGCTCTGCTGCACCTGCACAGATTTGGACCAGATGATCATTGTAGGTCCCTTCCAGCTGAAATGTTCTGTTCTGTTCCATATCAGTGAAGCACTCAGGGTCCTGTTTTATCTTGAAGCAACAGGGTGCTGCAGTCTTCCCTGCCCAATGACAGCAGCAGGAGAAATGATGCATTGTGCATAATTCCTGTTTCATTTCCTTAATACACAGTGCATCTATCACTGTGGTGGCAGCTGGGCCATTAAGGACTACCCAAGAGCTGCTTCCAATATATCACATACATGAAAGGATGATATTATGAGGACTTTAATGTCATATGATGATCCCCTGAAATTGTTTGTCAGACTCCTGTTTTGGATTGGTCTGAGGCTAAAGCCCTGCTGCTGATGGCTATACCTGCCTTACAATCTAATTACATTGTCCTTCTCTTCAGAGTTTACTACCTGAAGTCATGCATTTAGGGAAAGTGAATGATGATAAACTACAGGAATATATTTAACCTTAACTGTTATTAAATGATAGCTCTTCTCACTGCTTCAGCTGTCAGTGATCAAATAGATACTTGCTAATGACTTCTGCTTTTATATTATGTGTTGAAACTTCTGAAATTCGTCAGAGGCAGTCATGCTAACATTTTTATAGCAGTAAAAAAGGACAGCTAGGGTTGGAGGAGGGGAATAGGGACTTGCAAGTCACTTAGCAGAACAACTCACTAAAACCCCACGTTCCTGCCCAAGAACTGTGCCTTGGGCCATAAACCCCAGAGCTCAAGGAGGGGGTTTAGTGAGTTGTGCCATTAGAATGAGCAGGAAGGACTGTCCTGTCACAAGGTCAGTGCCAGCCAGGGTAACCTGAGGTCAGCACAGGCAGTTCCTTCCATTTACAAGGGCTTTTTCCTCTTCCTGTACCTATGCAGCCTTTGAGCAGGGTACAGGGACTGGGTCAGCAGTGTCTCTCTGCTGCCTCCACTTTGAAGACAAATTGTCTTGTGAGGGGGACAGGCAAGACCTGAACTGTCAGCCTTGCTCTGCTCGAGATACCAGGGCATTAGGTATGCTGAAGGACAGGGGTTAAAGCTTTCCTGGCATTCTTCAAATGCTTCATTGTATTTTGGCATTGATGACTCTCTTACAATCCAGTTTGTCTGCAAGCCCCAAAGCAAGTTGTCCATCCCTGGAGCTGGTATAGGAGAGCAGGAGATGCCACTTCTGCTGGGAGCTGACAGTCCTGTGCAGCTGAGACCCTTGCACAGGGTTTTTTGAAAGCTCACAGCCCTCAGACATTACCTGAGCTTTGACCTCATTCTTATTCATTCATAAACCAGGAGCTAACAAACACCACTTGCACATTTGTTTTCCTGTGCTTTTATGGTTTGGTGGAAAGAAATGTCCTTCTGATGGTGGTGTTTATTCAAAAAATAGCATATTTTTGTTTCAAATAATTTGAATTATGCAAACCTACAAGCTGCCCTGTCCTTTGCTAAAATTGACAGCAGCAGATTTTGCAATGGGACTGTCTATCAGATGTAAACCCAGTAGAGAAAACCCTCATCTCATTTCTCCAAAGCTACAGAAGACTCATTTTCACTTTTGATTCAGGCTGGACTTGAATAGGTGACCTGTCTGAATGGGAAGGACTTTTCCAGTTGCTTCAATTGCTCACTTTACAGTCATTTTGATCTTGCTTCCTTTGATGTGTTTCTACTGCTAACCTTTTTTTTAATGGCACATAATTCAGTGTTTTTCTCAAATGCCTTGCCTTTGCTGAGAAGCACCTTGATACAAATCAGCCATTGTTGTATTAGGGAGAGGTTCAAAGCTATGCTTGATACTGCAGGGCAAGCTAATGGCTCAAAACCGGAATCACTACAAAGTGTAGGTGTCTTTTCTTTTTCATCCTTTTTTTTCCCCTCTCTGCTCAAAAAAAACCGCACAAAATGTATTCTCAGTAGTCAAGCGTGCAGGAGGGGGAGGAGGTATTTATCTCAGCAGCTTGAGTGCTGGAAAGGGACCATTTCAAAAGGACAGAGGATAAAAAGCCATGAATCAATATTGCTATGCGCCTTCTGCTGCTGTTTATTTGAATCCATTTGTTTTGCTGACATATTTCCCATGTGGCTGGAAATGCTATTTCCTTTGATAGCATCAGCAATTGATGTGTTGCGTTTGCTGTACAGCGAGGTGCATCACAGGCAAAGGGATGTCACTCTGCCTCTGCTTTCAGAATAAAGGGCATGTTTCACCTTTATCTCCCAGCCCTGCCGCCCTGCCTGACGGGCTCTGGCTTCTTGCAGGGAATGAGCTGACAGACAGAGAACAAATTGCTGTTGACCAAGGGCACACCATTATTTTTGTTGCATGAGAGCTCTGGGATTCCGTGTGATACAAGTTTCTCTTGCAATGAAGGCCACGGAGGTCTGGCAGGTCTGCTGCTGACACTGGGCACCAGGCAGTGGAGGGGAGATGATCACTGGAGAGAACTTGTACGGTTTTAAAGCTGGAATGGACAACTGCATCAGAAGCCAGGGTGCTTTGCTGGGTGGTGATGCTTGTAAGAGCTTCCTTCATGGCCACATCTCCTCCTGTTCCTTCCTCCCTTCCTTTTGAAACACATCCCTAATACAGCTTTCCATTTGCTGGTTGCAGTGGTGTAACAAATGGTGTATGTTTACTCAAAAGTTGTCTAAATCTATAAACTTAGAATGCAAAGAACTATAGAAGATGAAATATTTCACTAGGAACAGACTTGGTCACACTTTAAATAACAGAGAATTAATTTATCAGTATCAGCTTTGGGCTGGTGTTTTAACAAACCCACAGCCCCTATGAGAACATGCAGACAGGTTTTGTTAAGCTGCAAACTAGTTTGATGTGTTGTGTAGAAGTAAGAGGAGAAAACTCCTATTTATCTGACTTCCTTTCAGTGCATGTTCTGAGAAGATGACACTTCTGCTGAAAACTTCCCACTCAGGCAGTAGTAATTTTAATGAATGACATACCATTTTATGTCAAAAAGGCATCTTGGTCCCTGTCATCGTTACTGGTGTATGGAAAAAACAATTATATTCTCTTTCAAATTCAGAGAGGGAAGAGCAGCTTTGCAATGAATCACAGAACTATTTATGTTTGCAGGGTGCACAGGGGAGAGTGGAGTGGCAGTAGAAAACACTTTCTGTTTTGCCTGATTTCAGTGACCTAGAAAAAGTAGGTTTTTTTAGCCTCTCCATACTTACCAGAATATCCATTTTTCTTTTTTTTTGTTTTGTTTTGTTCTCAAAGCCTGGCACCTACAGGAGGTGATTTCTGAGCTCTTTGAGCATTGGATCAGTAAATGGGGAAGAGCACATCCTCTCTTTGTAAAAATGTGCAGTCTCCTATAGCTTTTCCTATTCAGGAGCTGCTCAAAGGGACATACCTTTCAAACATAATTCCTGCTATTCAGGAGGTGGTGCTGAACAAAGCTGAGGTTGGATACTGACCTCTTAAAGGGAATTCTTCCCTGTCCAACACAAAGCTGGTTGCAATCCAGCTCAGACTGGCTGCTGCTTCTGCTTTGTGAAAGATGAAGAAGCAGACACCAGTATAAAGGGACTTGAACTGCCATGAGCCATTTGCCATTTACCTGAGTCTTACTGTGCACATTCATGCAGGAATTGTGAATCTCTGTTTCCAGAGCAGTGAGGGTGTAGAAACACACAAATAACCTGGCACAGTGAGGTTCAGCTTCAGGAGACTTCTCCTGTTGTTCAGATTGTTCTTCTTTATCCTGTCCAGCATCTGCTCAGTAAATTGTGCAGAGCAGAGATTTGCTGCCAGATTACTCCCTTCTCTGGTGCTTGGTAAAGCAGAACCCTGGGACTGGGCATGTGTTTCCAAAAGTCTCCTACAACAGATGATAAATGGCCTGAGTGTTGTGGTACCTTCTACCAGTGTTGTTCCTACTGGGTCAGGCTAAATTCCACTAGGGCAGTGTGGAAAGTCAGAGAGACTTTCTGGCAAGTTGCAGAGAAGGAAGAGCTTGTGCACAGCAGCCTGGGTACACCGGGATCTTGTAATCAGCTTTCCTGAAAGGAAGGATGGGCTGAATGGCAAACAAAAGCCCTGGTACATCCCTCTCCTGACTGCCCAGCACTGCCACCTGCCCAAAGTGCCTTTGCTTTGGACCTGTGCAGCCAAGTCTTACTTCTGGTAAAAGCAGAACATCGAGGGGAAGATGGAGAGGGAAAAGGGCTTGTCATGCCTGAGCTTTATCTCCACAGAGCCAGCACGTGTAGAGGTTTCACACCCTGACCTGTGAACCAAGAAAAGTTCCAGGAGCTCCTTACTTATCTGAGTTAATGTCCCAGTCTGCTTGCAATGCAGGGCGTTTGTGAAAAGAACACGGAAGCTTTCAGCATTTATTTAGGTGGAAATTTTGAATGTTTGAGTCTGAGGCAGCTTCTAATTTTATAAATTTAAAAATCAACAGCCGACTTGGCATCCAACCCATAGGTTAGCAGCTTTAGTTCATTGCAGTGAGTTGAAGTTCTGCAAGCTTTTCAAGAGAGTTCACAAACACACTGAATTCTAAGCTCTGAGTCTTGTGGATGTAGCATTTCTTAGCAGTATCTGAAGCGTGTTCTCCTAAACCATATTTGACAGGTGAATGCAAGAGAGAAAATGTGGTTCCAGTGTGTATATTGAAAGCAGATGCAGCAAACTGAGTTCAGTGGCTCAGAAGGGGGTAGCTGCTGCAAAGCTTGACATAGAAGATAAATTATGAGGTGCTATTTCTGGCCTCTGGCAAAAAGGAAGGTGGGTGATGGAAGATTGACTTGAAAACAATCACTTTAAATGATTTTGGAATTGTATGAGCTGGAGATGTGCTGCGTTTCACTGATGAATGAGTTCAGAAGCTGACCTAATTCCCTTTATTATTGTCATATGGACTTTTCTTCCCCTGTTTCACTTACAGAAGAAACATTTAAAGAGAACTTAAAGTAATTTCTGTCTGTGAAAGTACCACATATGACAGGCTGTTTGTAACCTTTTTTATTTAAGTTAGTTATTTAAGATTTCTAACTATTTAATTTGCTTTGTCTAATCCTGTTAGTTCCTCTAGAGTGATTTATTTATTTCAGTTTTTGTGGGCTTTCTTTTCTTTGTTTGTTTTGTTTGTTTTTTTCCACATAGATGTTTACTTCTTCCATTAAGCAGCAGATAAATGCTCACCTATAATATAGTAATTCTCATTGTACCTCATCAGAGAATGTATGAAGGAAAAGTCTATGAATGGTGGTTAGATTCAGCTGAGACTTTTTTCTGTAACAGTAGAATAGCCCCTTCTCTGCTTTTATTAATTATGCACTGCAGCAGTGAGTTTTGCAGTGAAATTTCCACATGCCTTAAGCCACACTCATGAATACACACAAAGAGAAGTAATATTATTGTTCCACATCCCTTTTATTTACTGTAAATAAAGCTTATTTTCTTTCTATTTCCTGCTGCACTTTTTTCCAATTCACTGTGTTGTTCTGTAGCACCTCCACAACGATTTTGATCCTGCATGACATTTTCAGCTGATATATATCAAATAAATTGCAGCAATGAATTAAGCTATTTAAAAGCTTAGTCCCTCTGTTCTAGACTTAAGCATATGTCAGATGGTGGTGTTTGGAATTAGGAACGCTATAGTGGCTCTGCTGCCACTGTAATTCTGCCAGCAAAAGTTGTCCTGGTAAAGATTTATGGCTTAGAAATTGTCTAACAGCAAAACAGAATGGTTTTGACCACATGAATATAAAAGAGTATTTTCCTTGAATTCTACTTGCTTTCATTTCAAGAGAGACATCTATGAAGCCAAGTGGATAGGTCTCTGATTTAGGAATAAAAACCATGCTGGTGAATCAGTCTTGGAGCAGGGAAGGAGCAGCTTGCAAGAGGGTGTGGCAAGAGCAGAGAAACTGATTGACCTGAAGCATGATCTGCTAATGCTACTTATTACAGTGGAAAAACCAAAATAACAGGACAGGATTAAATATTTTTTGTAACATCAGAAGATGGCATTTAAAAGGTGCTTTAGTCCCAGACTCCTTAAAAAACCCTCCTTCTTGTATTCCTGTTTCCTGATAAGTTCTACCAGTTCTACAAATGGTTGATAGAGGCAAAAGTGTGAATTTAAAACATGGCACGTAAAAAAAACCTCCTAGGAATCCTTTTACCTTTTCTTATTTTCTGCTGATATGCTGACACGAACTCCACTTTTATTTTTTCTTTCATTCTGGCACGAAGTCAGAATTAGTCCTCAATAATGCTCATCTATGCTCTTGCTAGTTCATTGGTTCCTTCTATTATGCAGTGTTATATGTGTCATTTGCATCTAAATTCCTGCAGTCTGTGGTGTACCTGGGACAAATCTGCTATTAGAAATAGAAAAATTGAAGCATAATTTTGAGTGTAAAAGGCTGTGGATTGATTTACTCCCCTACTGTTGTACTACAGCAGCTGGTCAGGGATCAAGAGCTCACTGTGGTGGGGGCTGTGGAAGAGAAAGGCGATGTCTGTCCTTCCCAGAGCTCACTATCAGACAATTAATGAATGGATATAGACAGGGAGGGAGGCAGAAGGACACATGAGCCACTCTGAGTCAGAGGGCTGCAGCAAACCTTACACAGCCTAACACTTAAGGATGTTATTGACGTAATGTCACAGGAGAATTATAAGGATAATGAGGATAGTTTCACAGATACTTATAGCTGCCTGGGAAAAGCACAAAGGTGCCTAAGTGAGTGTTTTAACAAGTGGGAGATAAGGGCTTTTATCCTGAATGGATTAGAGGACAGAGTTGGTTTCCTGACACTTAATGAAAGACAAGAACTGGATCATAAAGAACCTTGAAAGTGAAGCTTCTCTTTGATGCAATGGAGAAGAGGGTCCAGAAACCCAAGAGGGGTCTGAGATGGTTTAGTAACATGGGGGGTTTGATGGATAAGGGGGGAACATAACCACCTCTGCTGAGGAGAAGTGAAAAAAAAATAGGCCACTGTAACAGAGGGAAGAACCTGCTCTGGAGACCTGCACCTTTTGGGGGATTAAGAGAGGGTGGGTGCCAAAATGTCACCTGCAGCAGTTTTCAAGAAAGCCCAGGCCAGGGCAGCACCCAGGTGGGGTGATGGGACTGTGCCCAAGGAAAAGGAGGGAAGGAGATAAGGCTGTGAGTCTGGAGAGAGAGTTAAAGATGCCTTTGAGGTTTTTGATATGCTAAGGATGTATTGCTGCCAGAAAGGAAGGGAGGAGAGAAAGTTAAGCCAGGGACACAAACACAGCATGGGCGGGGGAGGAGAGGCTGAAGGGAAGAAATAACTGAAGAAGTAGGAAGAAAATTAGAGACTACTGAGCAAAGAAGCCAGACAAGACGAGATTGTGGGTGGTGAATGATGCCAGAGCTCTGGGCAGACTGAAGAGGATGAGGCTGAAACGCTGATAGAAGAGTTTGATTAAGATAAGGTCACTTGCTGTGCTAGGAAGAGCAGTAATCACCAGGGCTAGAGGCTGGCATTTGTGTGCCTTTGATCCTTGAATAGCAACACATAAAAATCCCTTGCATTTGTTATTTCTGTGTTTAACTTTGTCTCCAAAACCTCTTGCATGTGTGTAATTCCTTTCACCCTAAAGTATTTTACAGAGGGGACATTAGTTTGGCCAGCAGAGATTTTGGAGTGAACCAGAGAAGGTGTCAATTCTGGACAATGCAGAATGGAAACTGGGAAGCAGCAGCAGGTCCCACAGAATACATGGGTGGACCTTCATTTGAGAGTATTAAATTGAAAGCAGATGAAAAAACCTCTTTAAAAAAAAAAAAAGAAAAAAAAAGAAAAATAATTATCTTTAAAACCTTCCCCACTGTGACAGCCTGGGGAAAAAGTTTTAATGGACCAGTATAGCCCTGGAAATAAAACTGTCTGATTTTAAACTGAAGGCATGATGAATTCAGGCTTTATCTTCCAGCAGGAGGAACTATGGGTGCTATTTTTCCATTTCCTGAGAAAATACAAATAACAAAGGAGTGGATATCCAGTATCTGATAAAAAACAAAGACTGGGCACCCACTCTTTTGTTGCTGCTCTTTTGATGGCAGCTTACGCCAGCCCAGATAAGTGCTGTGCAAATTATTTTCCAGAATGCCTTAGATGTGAAAGCCAGTGAAAGATGTGATGAAGAAAGCTTTCCTACTATCTGATTAAACAGTCCTAGAAAGGCCTGTTTTGGAACTAGCAGGAGAACTGCTGCTTGACACCTAAAAACTGTGCAAAGCAGTGATCAGCAGCAGGGCTCTGCAAGGTAGGGCAGCAAAACACTGCTCTGTGAGGAAGGTGCTACTTGATCTCCTTTATGTATGGTTTTCATTTGTGCAGAGATTCTTTCTCCCCACCCCAGGCTCCCTTCCCACATTTTCCCCTGAGAAATTCCATTGTGGCTATCAAAACTATATTCTAAACCTTCCAGTAATCTGCTGCTCACTACTGCTGAGGATGTATCACACCCACAGAGCCATTATTCAAGCAAATCCCTGACTTACATTCTTACTATTTCTCAGTTTTCCTGCATTATTGCTCAGAAAACATCTGCTCCTCTGTGTTCAGCCCTGCAGATGACTGGCTCCACCTCTAGGCCAATTACAGCTGGCTCTACAGGGTGAGAGCTGTTTATGCTCACGTTTTTATTTTCATTTAGGAGAAATCAGACCAGAATGTTTTGTTACATAGATGGCTCTCAGTTACAGGCACATTTCTATGGTTAAACTTACCTGCTTAAAGTCTAGGAAGAAGGAAAGTTTTCACTCTATTCACTCTTATCATGAAAAACTCCCAAATATTTCCTTCATACATAAATATGTTAATAATGTCCCTTTAAAAAAAGGTTTCTTACTACTAAGAGAATCCTATTGATATCAGGTAATATCAAAATATTTTTCAGTTTGTTTTTTTCTTTTTAAATGACAAAAGTTCTCGTGCTTTTATACCCAATACATCTTTATATTTGCATTCTCAGCTAAAAAATTGGAAAGGGAAACATGGGTTTAAGACTAAAGCTCAAAAGTTATGGGAGATTCTCTGAAAATGTCACTTAATGCATATGCTAGTGTACCTTATTTTACTGGAATCAAAGTTTTTGTGGTCTCTCACATACTCTCTGAATACATTCTGAGAAAGAAATTAATGACAAAATAAACAAAATCTGCTCTGGGAAGTCTAGAGTTTGCTTTTTGCTTTTAGTCAAGAAGCACTTATTTGATAAATGGGTCGCTTTTAGAGATCTTACAAGAGATTGCACACCCGAGTGGAGGCAGAGGCTCAGAAGATGATTACTGGGAGATAATGGAGCAAGTAAGATGAGAAAACATGATGAAACAGCAGAAAATTTACATGCTGTTTTGCTCCTTCCTTTTGCATTAATAAAACCGAAGCTTTGGTGTTTATTTCCAAATACTGCCTGTTGCTGGATGTATCCACATGCTGGATGACCTTCCCATTCCTGTGGTCCCAGCTGTGGCAGCTAATGCCAGGCTGGGAATCAGCACTGGTGGAACAGCCTGGGCAGCTCCAGGTGCCTGGTTCTGAAAGAGACTGAGCACATTTTCAGAGAGTCCTTTCTGTTGCTTGCACTGGCCCAGTGTCATCCAGAGAAATGAGACTGGCTGACCAAAGGCCCAAAAAACAGCTAAGATGAGGTTACTACTGAATAGCAGGCAATGTATTTTATTATTTAACATGAATGCCCTTTGATATTGGCTTATGGGACAGAATAGTCTGGTCATGCCTGTAGTTAGAAGGATTAACCAGTATCACATGCCACAAATGAGCTTGCAGTGCAATTACGCTAAAAGAATTGTGCTTTGTCTTGGTACAAGAGCAAAATGTATGTCCTGTTTTATAGGGTGCAAACACCTCCCACCCTGCAGCCCTCAGGGCTGGGCTCAGGACACTGCTTTATGTGCCTGACTGATGTGACAGAGCATCCAGAGTGTGCTCAGGGCGGCTCTGGCCCAGGGAACACGGCTGGGCAGGGCTGTCTTGTCTCCTGTTCCCATGGGCCAAATACTGAGCTGTTCTCATATGCAGGAACTCGGTGACTGAGACCTTGGGATAATCCTGTTAAATAATTTATGAGGGAGGAACATGTCAGGACTCGGCAGAGGAAGGTGACAGGACATACACAGCATAGGGCAGATATGGAGTGAACCTTAAACTCTGAGCTTAAACAGAGCTTGTGGACAAAAGGGGCACTGCTTTTATGGGAATCTAGGTGAGGCTGGTCTTGTTAATTATGGCAAATTAGTGTACTCAGGGCCCTCACACCAGGTACAGATGATGCAGGGAATGGGACCACTAGAGGGGAAACTGGAACAATTTCAGTACATGTACTCCTGTAGTCATTGTGCTCTTAATACCTTGTTGGTGAGAGCATTCAGACAGAGGGAGGGGAGCTGGTTTGAAAATATATATTTCCATTTTAAACATTTTCACACAGTTCTGAGTCCTGTCCTCTTTGTAAGGCTGAGAAGTAGCAATTCAGCCTTGCTGAAGGACAAAAGCAGAGACACACTTGAGCCTTATGTAAAACTATCCCATGTAGCCAAAGGGCAAATTATCAAGCTGAGGTTTTGCATATGCACCCAAGGGTACCAGGAACAAACCATGGTGTGATTCTTTAGTTTGTTTCAGGAGAATATGATCTGATTTGATTCTGTATTTTTGTTCTGCCCTGCAAAGCAGCCTTGTGGGACAGTAGAGGGAAAGGACAGACATCCCTGGAGTACCCATGTTCAGCTTTGATCAGAGCTCACATCTACCCTGCTGTTCCCTGGCTGTTCCCTGGCTGTGTGCTTCTCTTCTCCACCAAAGGCACTCTGCTGGCACCTGGCAAGAGCATGCTCCTGCTGTCTTGGTGGGGATCAGCTGGAATTTCCTCTGTTCACAATAGAGCTTCTGCCTGTGGAAGATGGCAAGGATCATTTATTCCTCTTAAGGCAGGTGATTTCTGCTTGTGCTCTGACACCTTCCATCGAACTCAGAAATGGATAGTGCTGGTAAAACATGTTAATAGCCTTTATTTCCCACAGAATTATCACATAAGCTGTGTTTTTCTGTTTATTTTCCTCCTTGGGCAGGGACCAGCTGAGACAATGTGATACAATAAGACAGGCTGTATATAGTCACTGCTCACAAATTATATGTAGTCAGAGACACTAAGGATGGTCTCTCCATCCCATAACTGGCACATTTTCAAGAGAACTTTACACTGATCAGCTTGCCCAAAGTGGCAGTTGCTATTGAAAGAGGTGTGCCACAAATTGCCAGTCTGCAACAGGACTATCAGTTCCCTGTGCCTGAGCAAATCATCAATTGTCAAAATATGTCCCAAAAATAACGAGCACCTAAACCTCCTGTTAGGTTTATCTGCTCTCTGCCAGCACTCAGCAAGGGGCTGTCTTATCAGGCATTGAAAGAACTCTGTTGCACACTCCTCCTGACACACTGCTATTTAAGGCTCTGCCTAGCATTAAGTTTTCTTTCTTGTTGGCATTATTTTCTTTTTTTATTTGTTTTTTAGAACTGGAGCTATAAATCTGAAAAGCATTTTACGTGCTGTGTTAGGGCTTGATTGAAATCCCATTGAAATCAATGAAAGCTTTCCTACTGACTGCAGTGGAATTGGTGCTTGGGAAATCAGGAAGAAGTGTCCTTTAAAATAAGAATTGTATCCATGTCATATTTATTACCAATAGCAAGAAATACACCAAAATATGCATGTCTTTTCCCAACATGCCTCATATGTCTTTTAACTGCTACCTCTATACACCCAGCTGGGACACAGAGCGCAGAAACATCTCTTCTGGGCTACCTAATAATTCTGCTTTATAAACACAAATTGATGAGAAAAACAAAATTCCCTTATCTGATTGATACAAATGCTCATATAAAATTGAAATTACACAAGAGGAAACATCCAACAGGTGTCTGCTTCTGAGAACCTGGAAGGAAAAGCTTCCTTGTAGAGTCATTTCTATGACGGAGTTCTGTGTAGAAAATATTTCTTTAATGCCTCTCACTTTCCATGGATGGGTACTGTTAGGAAATCTTGATCTTCCCTTTTAATTTGTAGCAAAGCTTGTGGCTGTGACCTGGTTATCAAAAGTTGTGAGCCAAAAAAAAAAAAAAAAAGAAAAAGGAGAAAAAAAAATATTATGAAGATGTAACAAACACTTGCCATACTTGTCTGGGTAATTACATACAGATCCAGGAGACTGAAATGAAAGTGTGACATCTGCATGTTACTTTGTCATCGAAATTGCTGCAGTCTACTGATGAGCTAGTTACAATAGAGACAATCCTCGAGTCTCCAGGGATGTTACAGAGACGTGAGGATCCTCAGGTCTTGTCAGAATTGCATTTTTTATGTGGTATTCTCAGCTAACAGCGAAAATAATTATAGTTGTGGTATTTCAAAATGTAACTTTGCCAAGAAAGTATTTAAAGCCTGAGTCAAAATTTCACATGCTGACAAGGAAAAAAGGAAACGTTGCAGAGAAGTCTTCATGCAAAAACAAGTGCTGCTGCAGTGATGAACCATTTGATAGTGCCTTTATCAGCGTGCAGGCGTATTTTGAATAGCGTGAGCCACGGATGACTGTTGCAGCTTGTAATTTGCCTTATGGGAGGCATGAAAGGGCTCCTTGTTTGATTGGTAAGATGAGCTGCCTCGTTGCACAAGGCAATGGAGGAGAAATGCTTGGTGAAGTATTTCCTAAGCTTTCTTGGATTCCTGCCACAGGGAAGTGCAGGGAGTGTAGTTACAGTGAACGGAAGGTTGTGAAAAGGAATTACAAGGGAATGTACCTTTAAAGATTGAGGCAAAAGCCCCCAACCAACAAAGCAAAGCAAAGCCCCAGCTGTTCAGTGAATTACAGAGATGGCAACAGAAATAGGTGTGGGCAGCAAGAGAGTACGAAAGAGAAAAGAAGACATTTTAGAACTGAAAATGACAAGCAGAAATTCTAGAACTGAAAAATGCTGGGTTCGTCTTACTTTTCCGCTGCTCCTAGATGTTAACATAAGCTCTTTTGAAATTAGTAAAACAAAGATAAAACTCTGCTGATAAGAGAAAGTTTCTGATTCCTCCTCAGGTCACGTTGTTGTTAAATACTGGCAAACAATCTGAGACCCACTCCTGAGATCAGCAAGAGCAGATGAGTGGGAGGCTACGGTGGAGTAGCTCTGAGGGTTGAGAACACAAACATGCCTTCCTTGAAGCAGTGAAGATATGCAAACTCCATTTATTTTTCGTTGTGGTTATCAGAGAATCACAACACTTGCCTAAGCTGAAAATGGTTTGCTGCTTTAGCTTTCCAGCTCTAACATCCATTATAAATGACTCTACTGATACTTGCATTACACTGCACATGCAAATCACTAAACACAGATTGTAGCAGAGTGAACAAAAATGTCCTGTCTGTTCTCTTTCCAGATGTGGCAAAGGTGTAGACAGAAACAAATCAGCAGCCAAAGCAGGACTGTGAATTTGCTGAACCTGTAATCTGAGATCTATGAATGATGTGCCAATTCAGCTTTTGGACTCTGAGACCAAATTGTGACTTGTTGGTGTTTACCAAGATGGAAAATGGAAATGTCTGTTGGTTTGAGTGGAGCGTTGATGTTCTAGGTGTGATTTTACATCTAAGGAAAACACTCTTAGTTCAAAAATGTACAAAGCTCCCCCATGCAACAGGGACAAACTGTTTTCATCGGTCACCTTTCCCAAAGCAACTTGAGATGGTTCCACAGTGCTGTGAAATCAGTGGCATCTTCTGCTTTTATAAAACTGAACAATTTTGTTTCATGCGAAGATAAAACCTGGTGTTTCTACTCAGAAAAAAATGACATGTTTTTCACTTCTATGAGACATTTTGGAAAGAAAGCAAGGCACCTTTGATTTTATCTGCATTTTTCACTTTATTTGTTCTGTTTTCCAAGCAAGATCAAAAACCCACACAGTGGAAATCTATTTTCAGTAAAAACCCACTACTCGTTTCCACTCTTCCATCACAGTACCCAAGTGAAAATGAAAATAAAACTTAAAGCAAGTGTACTTGAAGGCAACTAGGCAGTATTAGCACAGAATCATGGAATGTGAAGAGGTTGGAAGGGACCTTAAGGACCATCTAGTCCTCACTGTCATGGACAGGGACATCTTCCACTAGAGCAGGTTGCTCAAGGCTCATCCAAAGCATCCCTCAACACTGCCAGGGATGGGGAATCCACGACTTCCGTGGGCAACCCCTTCCAGCGTCTCACCACACTCACAGCAAAGTATTTCTTCCTAACACCTGACCTAACTTTCCCCTCTTTCAATTTGTAGCCATTACTCCTCGTCCTATAACTACAGTTCTTGATGAAGAGAACATTAAAAAATACTTTTTAACTGTTACGTTGTTAATTGCAAGGTTTATCATTGTTTGCGCAGGTAATTCCCGCTGTGAGCAGGAGAATGGAAGGGAGCAGCGTTGTGCAGGCACTTCACAGCCCCGGAGCAGGTCGGGCTGGAAGGGACCCTAAGGATGCTTTGTTTCCAAGCCCCCCATGGTCAGGGGTGCCCTGCAGTGTCCCGGGCTGGTGCGGAGAAGCGGGGAGAGGCTGTGACAGGCAATATCCCGATCCACGCTGGCTCCCTGTCCCTGAGGGCGCTCCCTGTCCCTGAGGGCGCTCCCTGTCCCTGAGGGCGCTCCCTTCCCGCCCGCCGCGCTCCCGCCAGGGGGCGCTGTGGGCACGGGGCCCGCTCTCCGCTCGGGCCCTGCCGGAGCCTCCCCGCTCCAGAGAAAAGCTCCCTGGCATGGGAGAACCGGCAATTGCCAACCCCGGGCGCGGTCGGGCACGGACCCCGCGCCGGCCGCGCCTCTTTCCACGCCCCGCCAGTCGCTCCGCCCCGCAGGACTACATTCCCCAGCATGCCCCGCGGCGGCGCCGCGCGGCGCGGCTGTCGCGTTCCGCCCGGCGCGAAGTGTCGCGCGGCGCGGCCGGAGCTGGGCTGGGGCCCGGGCCGAGCCCGCCGAGCCCCGCCGGGCCTGAGGCGGCGGCGATGGGCGGCGGGCGCTGATCCCGCCCCGCTCCCGCAGCCAGGTGCCCGCCATGGAGGAGGAGAGCATGGAGGAGGAGGGCGGCGGCGAGGCCATGATGGACGACCAGAACCACAACAACTGGGGCGCGGGCGGCTACGGGCGGCACCTGCTCGGGGAGCGACTGCTGCCGCCAGCCGGGCCGCCGCGCCCGGGGCCCGAGCACAACGGCGCGGGGCTGCGGGGCTGCGAGCCGGGGGCTGCCGCCGGCAGGGCGGGGGCGGCCGGGGCCATCGCCGCCATCAACATCAGCGCCTCGACCTCCAAGTTCCGTGAGTGACCCGGGCCCGGGCGCGGGGGGCCTCGCCTGCTGCAGTGAACCCGCTGCCCCCTCCCTTCAGGGGCCGGGCTCGGCTCTCTCCTACCCCGACGTGGCTCTCGCCTCCAGAGGCTTCTCGAAGCGAAGTCAAACGGGTTAAGGCGCTTTGGAAAGCGAAAATAACCTTTCCTCGCACAGCGCCCCAACTTCTGCTTTGCTGTCAGGGTGGATGTGGCTGTAGACCTGGGAGAGTGAGCGTGGGCAGGGATCTCGCTGCTGCTTTTTCTGAAGCCTTTTAGCTCAGGTCGTACTTTTCTGTAGACTTTGTCTCTCAGGCTGAAAAACGTAGAGATGAATTGGAGAAAATCCCCTGTTTGGGATTGCTGGTGGCAGCTCTGGGCAGAGCCCTTGGAAGGGACATTCTGTCCCGGAAGGGACAAATGTCTGCAAAGGTCTGGTGGGAGCGACAAAGGATTAATTTACCCAAGTTAGCCCCAAAAATAGAATCACCACAGAATGGTTTGGGTTAGAAGGGACCTTAAAGACCATATTGTTCCAGGCCCCCTCCTTGAGCAGGGACACCTTCCTCTAGATCAGGTTGTTCAGAGCTCCATCTATCCTGGCATTGGGGGTTCCAAAATGGCTTTTGTGTGTAGCTTCTAACAAAAATGGCATTTTTTTCCTTTTTTTTTCCTGAGCTAGATTCGAGGGAAGGAAAGATTTTTTGCTGTACATTTCAGCTCTGCTTTATTTTCTAAAAGTCACCCTTCTGGGCAAATTAGACCTTTTTTTCTTGTGTATCGTCAGAAAACTTGGATTTGGATAGTTCAAATCATTCCTGAAAGTGCAACTGTGTAATTGCCATGATAAAATTTTGATGGAAAATGCACTTTGTGTGTCCTCCTTGCTTTCCCCCGTGCTCTCTCACCTGTCCATGTCCAGAGGTGATCAAAAGCTCAAAGTTCAGGCTTCTGGATCTCTGTTTCTTGGGTAAGCCTGGGTTTTGTGGCACATGGCCACGGCTGACTGCTTTGAAGTTAAGGCTCCCAGGCTCTGTGAGCTCCCTGGCACTTTGCCTGCCTCACTTGTCAGGGCTCCAGGTACCTTGGGGTGGCTTCTAAACCCTCGAGACAGTTGAAATGAGATGTCGTTCAACCTTGCTAAACTAGACTCTTGAAGTCCTAGTCCAGACTTTCAGAATCTTAGTTTTTCCTTCTGTTTCAGAATGAAAATGGTTTTCAAGCTGGATCTCCAGCAAGTGGGAAGGTGACTTTCCAGCTAATCCACAATTTACATCTGAGGGGAAGAAGTAGCAGCTGCAGAGCATGATTTTGCTTAGGGTGGAGTTTTGGGGTTCTTGTTTTCACTTCTCCAGTGCTGGTATTCCAACATAATATCTTACTGGTTTTTGTTGTTTTTTTTTTTTAAATTATTTTCCTTCAAAAAAGGAAATTCATTAGAACTTTTCCACATCTTTGTGTTGGGGATAGTGGTGATGGTACATGTAAGTAGATGGAGCAAGTCCAAAGAAGTATTGACTGAGAACCTAAAGGAGCTGAGTTGGGGTCCTGCTTGTTCTTATTCTGGCTCTGACAGAGGATCCCTGAATCACCTTTGTTTAATTTTCACACATAGGAAAAGGGAGAAAGGTCGCTTTGGATATGAATGTTCCCTAAGAGGGAATTAAGGTGTGCTGGATCCCTCCTGCCTGCTCTGTCCCATTAATGGCAGAGAATGTGTGGAGACCCAGGTTTATGTGGCAGTCCCAGGTTTAGTAGAAAAGTTGTCTGTTCTCTGCTGCATAAGGCAGTTCTCCAGTTGAATGTTGCCTTGCTTCATGATGCAGAGGCTGCCCTGGACAGAGTATCCTTCCTGTCTTTCAAAGTTGCTAAATCCAGTTCTCCTTCCTTGAGATTTTGGTAAGACTGAGAGCTAAAATTAGAGTAATGCATAGTTCACTTAATAGTTCTTTAATAGATTTTCTTCTACTTAAAGCAACTTAAGAAAAACTTTTATGTTGTAGTAAACTTAAGACTAAATATTTATGGCTGATCACCTTCAGTCATAGCTGTGGATTTAAAAAGCAGTAGTGTTGTGAAAAGTGTTTTTAAAAGCTCATGAAAGAAAAGAAGACAAAGAACTTTCAGTACTTAAAGAAAAACTCTTCCATAATAATAATTGCAGCATAACTTGATTGTGGTGAGCAATGAAGAGTTTCCATTTTGTTTCTTTCTGTTCAGGAAAGGGTGGTTATAAATGTTGTTGATGCCAGTGCCATTGGGACAGACAACATGTGGCTGTGTGCATTGGCATATCCATTAAATCTGCTGCCTTCCCTGTTGCATAACATTGTTCAGTGCAGTGTGTGTGCATTGCTGCGTGGGCAAATGCGCTGATGAAGAGAAAGTTACTTTTACTAACCAGCCTTAATTCAGGCTGAGAAACAGGTTATAAAAATAGAATAGAATTGGAAGCAACCACGGGGCAAACTCATGAACTTGCTGATGTATGCTGGGATGTGTCAGGCAGGGGGACAGAGCAAAATCTATTGTGAAAACAGGCACATGGGGGCTGAGAAAGAGGAAAGCACAGGACCATACTGTAGATGCCTCTTGGACAGCTGCCTGAAGAGTTTGTACACTCTAGCAAAATATTGAGGATTGTAGGGTGCACTGCTAGTTGAGCAGTAAAGTTTTGTGTATCTCACTTGGTGAGATGAAATACAGCTTCTGAAAGATGCTTAGTTGCTTTCTTTCGTTTTTTTTGCCAGAATAAATGACAGATAATTGTCAGACTGATGTCTGCCTACTTGGCAGTAGGTTGGATCAGCCACCCTGCTCTGTCTCTTGCTTTTTAGCTACAGATTTGAAAAAGTGAGTGTAAGGTTTTATTACCAGTTCCATGAGGGATGTATACCTACTCTTGGTGGGTTGTGGGTTTTTTGGTTTGGTTTTTTTTCCCCCAATATCTTAGTGGGTTTTGCCATTCTTTTCATTGAAGTTGATGTCAAAGAATTTGGTAGCTTGAAGCAGACTGTGTTTCCATTTTGACTCTAATACTGATATATCTAGGTTATGGTAGCTCATGCATATTCTTTTTTTCCTGAAATGGTTTCACTGCTGCATTTCACTCAAAGTTTTCCTTTTGAACTTTTTTTTGTACGGAAAAGCAGCAGTTGTTGCTTAAGCTTTACTTGTGAAGTCTTCAATAAAGACTTCTGGAAAATGCTGAATTCTATGGAAAATACTGACTTCTTTTGATTCTGTCAGACTGATTTCTCCCCCAGCCCCACCTCCCCAACCTTCCTGGAGCTGGATAAAATCCTGCATTCTAGCATGCTTTCTTACAAAATATCAGTGTCACTTCCCAGAAACCAACTGAATTGCAGTTCGGGAGTGGAAGCTTTTGGGAAAATCCTTTTAAATCTTGAACACCTAATGAAGGGATAAGCATTTAAGCATGACATCCTAAAAAGAGGGAGAAATGAAAAATTAAAGGGCAATCTGTCTTTCCTTGCTAAGGATCTGTGTGATTCCTTCCTTGCTGGTCTCGACCCTGTTCTTGCAGTTTGTAGACAGAGGGTCTTTAGGCCACCCTTCACTTCTGTGTATTTAACCACTGCCAGGAGAAAAAAGGATGTTACTAACTTGTGATAGTTAATAAAATTTTAACGTACTTTGTTTTCTGTATTAGAAGAATAAAAACAGTGATTGTTCAGTTTGTAGTCTTGGACTTTTAGCTATGTAAATATTGTGGTTGGCTTAGTTTCAGAACTGAAGTGTGGAAATCAAATTACACAGTACTTGTGAGAGACTTGAATGAGAATGAAGCTTTTCTAGAATGTTACTGTGAATTTATCAGTGAATTTTCTATGCTGACTTTTCTATGCGAGTCTCACGGGGCTTTTTGTAAAAGTGTTTTGTCCTTTACCTGTGCAGCATGTCTAATGGGATGACTTTCCTGTTTGCTGCTGCTTTTTTTTTTTTTTTTTCCATATTGTAAAAAAAATAAAATAAAAAATTAACATCTCAACAGCATGTTAAAATGATTTTGCAGTGTTCGCAATTCTTACTTGGCTATTTTCTTTCAAATTAATTTGGCTCATTTAATATGTTACACCAGATGTGGGTGTGATTATACATTGAAATCTTAAAGCAAGACTTGGTCTAATGTTTATGCTGACTTCAGCTTAATATTTTCTGTGGAACAGAGTGGTTCTGTGCAGGCCCATCTTTTTTGGGTAACAAACTAAAAAACAAAAGCTCAGGTTTTGCTGTGGAGTGTAAGCAGGAATAGTAAAGGTGCTATGTGGAGCTGCTCCTGAGAAGATGTGCCTGGAGTGTGGGCTCTGTAAGGGATGAGAACTCAAACAAGGCATTGCAAGGCAAGGAGTAAGGGCTGAGCTTACTGCCAGGGAGGTGCTGTGCTGTTTCTGGCTGCATGGGTGCTTTTACATGGGGGAGCTGACTTCTTACCTGAAATCCTGCTGGTTGTGCAGCCAGCCCTGTGACCTTCACTCTCGTCTTAGCAAACAGTGATGTCCTTTCAGTTTGCCTGCTGGGCTCTTGGGGCAGTGTCCTGCAGCACTTGGGGGGACCTGGTCACTGCTGAGACATTTTCAGGTTAACTATATTTGATTCTGTAAAAGCTGTGAGGCAAGAGGGCACCAATGGCTGCAGCTGGATGAAGGATGCACTAGCATCCTTCTCTAAGCAAAGTTTCTGGCTGAAGTACCCTAACATGACACACAAAGAAATCTGTAATACTTGCTCGTGCAGGTGGAGTTCCAGCATTTCCTTGTCTCACACCTCTCTCTATTCCATGTTCTCTTTACGATCTTTTTTTTTTTCCTCATGATACTCATAACTGTTTTGCCAATTTCCTTAGAATTGTTCTTTATAATGCTGCCAAAAGTGACTCACCCAGCTCCTTTCAACCCCTTGTGAAAATACCTTTCAAAAATATTGCTTCTCAAAACCATCAATGAATATAAATGTATATTTAAAATTTATCCCTAATCAAAATATTTCTTTCCAGTGTTGTGTCTAAACTGGTCTGTGTGGGGTGAGAAGTATCTTTATTCTCTGTTCCATTTAGGCCAGACCCTCATGTGGAGCTCAAATGAAGAAACTATTCAATATTTCCAAGGCTAGATAGTTTTGATCCTTTTTTGTTTTGATTGATTTGATTTGATTTCATTGCTTGCATTCAAATAATAGATTTGATTGAGGTGCTCTTGGTTGCTGAGGGCTTTTCTGAGTGGGTACTGTGAAGCTGTGATGGTGTTACAAGGCAACGAGGTAGTGCTGTGGCTACAGCCCTGAAGGGAGGGTGTGAACCTGTCGGAGCTGAGCCACGAGTGGTTGGTTCAGAAATCCTCCCTGAAAAGAGAGAGATCCAAACCCTTCCCTGTCTGTGAAGGCGTCCTGAGTCACTGGTGCAAGAGGGTGCAGTTGGGAAGCTCAGGAGGAAGATCAGGGAGCAGTGGGGAGCGCTAATTTAAACACCTCCTATTCTTCCCTGTGGTGATCTTTATCTGGAAAAGGAGTGTAATTGTCCCTGCTAGAGGGGAACTGTAATACAGATTCAAAAAAGTTGCCTGGAAGCCTAACTGCAGTTGTAGGCAGAGGGGAATTGCATCATCTTTTAGACCAAGGAAGCTGTTGGTCCCACCTGAGACTTATGGAATTAATCCATCTGCTGGGAAAGAATATTCAAAAACCTACTGGTCTTAGCCAGAGCTTGTTCTCCTGAATGTGAAGATGCCACGTTAATAATTGATTCTGAACTGCCACAGAGTTACATAATTTATTAGTGTGAACTAATATTTTTATAAATTTTTATTATTCTAATTTCATGTTAGAACTCCCAGGAGTTTGCTTTTCCATGTTACTTAGGCCCCTGAGAAATACTGAAGCACTGATTTGGCAGGTTTTCTTTTTGTAAATACAAAGGTACAAGTTCAGTCTGGGCTTTAGTTTCAGATGAGGTTATTTTAGTGGAAGTGAGCTGTTCCCAGCTGGCCTGGTTATTGGTGTGATCTGAAATCACAGAGCATTCACTTGTTTCTAGTCTTTTAGGTGAAGTTACTAAATCTATTCTTGTCTTTTTCTTGCAGTAATGAATGTTATAACAATTGAAGACTATAAGAGCACATATTGGCCAAAGTTGGACAGTGCCATAGATCAGCTTTTAACTCAGAGTCCTGGTGACTACATCCCTATCTCCTATGAACAAATATACAGGTAAGGAAATACTTTAAATGCTACATAACTTACTTTCCTTTTTTCATTTCATTTAAAAGGAAATGTTTATTTGATCTTGCTGTTTATGCATATGTCATATTTTTTACCTTTGAGGAGACAAATGGGAAAGTTATGTGAAATACAGTACTGTTTAAATGGGTAGAGGGAAGAATAGGTACATATCTTGAAATACCATGTTAACAGGAATAAATTCTAAAGAATTAAACTGCAGAAGTGCTGAAAACACTAAAATAAACCCCATCACAGTTGCTTAGTGTAATGTACTAGGAAATGTGTTAAAGACTCAACATCCTTTTCTCCAAAGAGATTGGCATGGTAGGCAGTTGATTTAATGTGTCAATAGGCTTCTTTATGATATCTAATAGGAACCAATTTGGTGTGGTTAACATGCAGAAGGAAATAGAAGCACCTGGTGCCAAGGTCCTTTGATGTAAATTGTCATTTGTGTTTTGCCTCAGGTGTTTTGGTGTGTTCTCCCCTTGGCCAGTTGCAGACAGTTTGAAGGACACTCCTTTGTATCTCCATTCTTTTCTGGAGAAAGCTTGGGCTGTGCCTGTCTTAGAGCTGCAGTTTGGTTTAAAAGGGATCCAGTCACGAAACAGAACTGCCCTTCAGGCTAAACTAGTGCTCAGTATGGGGAATGGTGCAGAGTTTGCTTCCCCATCACACTGCTGCTCCAAACCAAAGTGCTAAATGCTTTAGAGACCTGGCAGTTTCTTAAGGGATGAACTAAAATGGGGATTTTTGGTCTGTAGATGGGACAGGTATTCAGGGTGTTGGTGAATAGGATGGAAAGTGGGTGACTCCTGCTGGATTTACTGGCCAAGATTCCATTAAAACGCCTGGCCCTTGCCAGCAGCACAACTGTGGCACTACTGTCTTGGTTGTTTTCACAAATGTTGCCCTCTGTGGAATAATGCTGCCAGCTTCAGTCACTGATGGCTGTTTTTAGAGACTTTCAGCTCTGTTGTCTCATGCCCGCTTACTCTTAGCCACTTTGTTTCTGCAGTTTAAAACTTTGGATTAGGAAAGCAGAAAAAAGAAAGGCAGGTGTTTAGTTTTGTCCCTTAGTTTCTGTTGAAAACTTACTCTTTCCTCTCCAAACTTTTAGAACTGCTTTTATCAGGACTCAGATATCAATGATCATGTGAATAAATTGATATGGTTGTTTGAATTAAGAGAGCCAGCTTTAGTGGAAGTAACCAGAATCCTTTCCCAGCTTGAAATCTCCAATGTGCAAGAAGTCTGTAGTAAGACATCTCTCAAAAGTCATCTCTGATAAAGAGTAGGTGTGCAAACTTAATGGTTTAATTATACCTAGTTATGGTTTGCAGATAACTGGAGTTCATCCTTTTCATCTTTTACGCCTCAAAGTTTTATTTACTGAAGGAATATTTAGTTTTGAGTTTCTCCTGGATAACCCATGTACATCTGGGTCACTTGGTGCAGGACTGTAATGATGCATGGATATCTGCTGAATATATTTTACTATTTCCAAAGCTAAATATTTTCCATAGTTTAGTGTAACTGGTAAAGCTGGTGTGTCAGTTTTCTTTTAAAAATTATGTCTGTGGTTGTAATTACTCTGCCACAGCCTTTTCCAACCAGGAGATTGATTTTGTTTTTTTTAAAATATTTTTAGACTTTGACAATCTGGACAAGATAGTTTGACAAGGGAAGGATAATTGATAATTGAAGCAAGGGTGTTTGCTTGGAGTATTTTTGAGAGTTTGTAACAGACTTGGAATTTAGATCTTCTTTGCTTCTTTAGTCTGAAAAATGGAATCTTTCTTGAAGTGTTTCAAAGATACGTATATTTTTTTTTTCTTTACAGTGAAACTGGTGTGAAAATACAGTAGTATTTTTGGTCATCTTTATGCTGACTAAAGGAATCAAGTTTTCCATAATGAAAACTCAAAATACATTATGAGATACCCAAATACTTGGGTATTTTCTATATTTGACATGCTCAAGTGATAGCTGATAGCTGTAGGTGTTTACTCCCCAGGGATGAGATCTGGGAGACAATTTCCAAGGTGTATATGCAGATGTTTACCATGGACCAGTTTATCTGTAGGGTATCAAAGTGTCATTAGTGCTTGTTTTCAACTGCCGGTCCAAATCCTGCCTGTGCAGTCACTTCCAGTTACAAAAGGGTTGGATAAATTGGCAAGAGGTGTGAAGGAAGGTTTGAGATGAGGAAAACATGAGTAGCTAAGCTGTACTTCTGGCAGTCTCCATTGCCTCCTAGGTATAGTTTTCTGTTCCTCAGAAACTTAGAGAGCTTGGATATTCATCCACTGCTTACCCTTTTAATGTCCTTTTTGGGATTTCCTGTTCCTAAGGTGTTTGGTTATATTAAAGAACTAACAAGCTTGTGACTTCTTTTGGGTAATATCAGGGCAAGGATGATTCACAGAATTAGCTCACAATCAGGAACTGAAAACAGGATCTCAAAATGGGGAAGGAACATCTAAATAGAAGTGTTCAAATAAAATGTAAGCACACCCAGTGTGTACATGGGAAGACTGGTGTTTGACTACAGAACATGCTGCAGAAATAGCGGCAGCAATAGTATGTGTAACACTAAGGAGAAGTGTACTTTAAAATTCAGTTTAGTTGCATACAAATAAGGAAGTCAGGTGTGGAAGTGTCTGTGTACTGGTTAGCTGTGGAGCAAACAAATGTGTGGGAGCAAATGTGTGGCCATTTGCTGTGGTTACCCAGCTGGCTGATTTTGTAAGAGATCACAAAAATCGGTCTCCCTTTTCTTAGCAGTGTTTCTCTATTTGATCCAAACCAAGCTGATATGTTTGCTCTTAGCAAAGAGCATTGTACCAAAATATCTTTTGCAGTTGCTTGTTTTAATAAAGGATCTGCTATTGGTAGACTTGATATAAAAAAAAATGACCTTGATTGCTAGTATTTAAATAATATCAAACTACAGATACTCAATTATTTTTAAAATACAATAATATGAGAGGTGTAGGGTGTCTTTTAGTTTTAAGAAATGACATGGTTCACCAAATAAGCAGACTTTTGCCATCTTTGTAGTTTGCCTGTTTTTGTACCATCTTCTCAGTAGAGAATTGGAAAGTGATAGTTCCCCTACAGAGATACAATGTTGCTGTCCCATAGCTTTGGGCTTTTGGGGCCATTTAAAGCTTACAGAATTCAGGGCTGGCATCTGTATCTCCCTGGAAATCAGTTGTTTGCCCATGTCCTAAGAGCAGTCTCTGGCCTAAATTGCTTGCTGTCACAGTTCTTGGTACAGAGGAGTGGAGAGGGGAGCAGAACAGAGATGTGACTTGCCCAAGATACCAGGTGAAGTCTCCCTGGTAGACCCCTCCCTGAGGCCTCTTGGATTTGGCAGCTGAATTTCAAAATGCTGACTGAGGAGTAAAAGCTGCTTGGTACAGATGAATGTTGGTGTTAGTCCTGACAGTAATGATTACTTGAATAACATCTTGCTGAAAGTAATCCATGTATTTGTTTTACAACTGCTGTAAATATGTCTTCAATGAGTAGCCTTGTTTTTGGATGTTATATTGCAGTATGAGAGCGATAAAGTGTTCTTAAGAATCAAAGGTTGCACTGAAGACCAGAGTTAACACAGCAAAGCTGCAGAATACATAATTAGTTTTATTGCTCTTTTTCTGCATCTTTCCTTATTATGAAAGTGCAGAATTTTCTTAGAATCAAAGTAACAAAGAATGGAGAAGCATGCTTGGCTCTGTAATTTTAGAAATTTTGCCATTTCTTTTTAATGCTGCCATGGTTTTGATGCAACTTCAATGACACTTGTCAGCATTCCCCTTCTTGTAGTAAGGGTTTTGCCTTAGAATAGTCATAGAATTGTTAAACCTGCTTATTTTAATGGAGACTTCACATTGGAGAGACAAAAGCCAGAAGTGGGAATGTACTGTTAACAGAACTGTCCTGGCTGTTTTGAAGTGCACTGTTACGAGAACTCATTGTAAGTTAAAATGAAGCTGGGGAGGGGGAATGGGATGGACACCCTGGAGCCTCCAGGGGAGCCTGCTGGAGCTCATTGCAAGCTTAGGACTGTATTTAAAAGTTCAACAATCATTCACTCAACTCTATTATCCTCTAAATTGAAACTTGAACAAAATGTTTTGAAGTCTGTTACTGTTCATTGCAAACTGTTGTAAGTTCATTGTTTGTTCCTATATTTGTTTCTGCAGTTGTGTGTATAAGTGTGTATGCCAGCAGCATTCGGAACAGATGTATAGTGACCTAATAAAAAAGATAACTAACCACTTAGAGAGAGTCTCAAAGGAGCTGCAGGTAAGAAGCTGCACAATCTAATTCTCTCTTTCCTGGGATCTGTGATTATATCAGAGCAGTATGTAGGTGGCCCATGGAGGGGATTGCTATTAAGATTGATTTAACTTAGAAAATTGTCAATTGCTTCACTCACTAATGGGCTGTCAGACAGAAAACCAACTACGAGATCCAAAGGTTTGGCACTGCCAGACCTTGAAGATCTCAACCATGTGGAGAACAGTGGCTAAACCTGAACATATGGTACAGAATGAAAGAATGGAGAATGGGAGATCTTAAGTATAATCTGGGATATAAATACTTCAGTCAGTCATGATCTAAGCATGTGAAATAAATGTCTGCCATTCCTGTGTAAGTGTGTATAAACTGTTTATAGTTCTTGTGCACAAGAAGCAACACAAAAGGGAAAATCTAAAGAAAAAATTTAAGTGAATTAAATATAGATTGTGAAGTATAAGTGAAGAATTACTGTATACAGAGTTCTGTTACACCTTATTCTGCATTTTTCTTGCCTATCTGTAGATGTCAGTGGTTTACAGCAGTCCTAATATGAAGAGTTTGTATATCCCTATCCTTCTCTTCATCTTACTTGTGCATCCATGATTGTTTTCATGTGTGTTCCTTGTTGAACATTCCTTTTAGACTAGAAACTCCAGATATGTTCTTGAAATTGTCATGGTTGTAGCAGCAACACCTCTTGATTTTTCCCTGCAGCTTTTTTCACTTCTGTAACTGATGTTTGAGTTCTGTACTGATTTGCAGTGCATGAAGTAGAGGAGACAGACACAAAGAAACCCTAAACTGCAGCAGCTTCTTCAGTGCTTCTAACACATTGATAACTAATTTCTGTCAGCCCAAAACAGTCTTAATGCTTTAACTGCATCAGGTGTTTCTGGCTAAATGTGCATTCCCAAAATATATAGCGCTGTGATCTCTCTGATGTCCTTTTTGTTGCACTGTTTTCCTCTTGTGGCTTTCCTTATAAAGAAAAATAACCACCCAGCATTTAATAGGCATGGTATTTGCTAGGTTCTTTCTTCTTTTCTCTTTTATGTTCTCTTTACTCCTCATAGAGTGACAGCCTCAGTGTTCTGTAAAAATTGCTTGGAGTTGGTGAACATAGTATTTAAAATAAAGCCTTCCCTTGGTTCTGCTGAGCTGGTGCAGCCTGCACTTTTTTCTTCTGTGTGAGAACTATGAATAATTTTAGCTATACAGGTTTGGCCAGTTCTTCTGATATATCCCATGGTAATACACTGCTTTAGTTTGATTCGAATTTGGGAATAACCTAAATTCTTTACTCCGTGCTAATTTTTGAGTCTTTTCTCTTAAGTCCCAAAACTGAGGCAGCTGATTTTAAAGTTTGGCTTAGCACATATGAGCCTAAATACTTTTGCCTAAAAACAGGGCTGCTTTCTGAACATCAGCTTGTTGAAAGAATAATTGAGACAATTATTTAATGCAATCTTTGCCTTGCAAAAGCTTCCTTATGTAGGTTAGACACACCTGTAATATAACACGATAGCATCTTTGAGTGCATTATGTGAGTTTTGTCTGACGTGTGAACATGACTTGGCTTTTGGATGACAAATGGATCTTTTTGAGCTGCTGGAAGTAAAACTCTCACGTGCCTCAAAAAATTGTTCTATAAAGAAACTGTTTTAGCTGTGGATTGTGAAATTTATTCTTAAGAAATTACTACAATATCTTTAATTATCCTGATACTTCTTTGATCTTAATACATTTTGATGACATTCAGTTACTCGGGATTTATGTTGAAAATGCAGTTTTAGATCTTTACCCTAGCAACAATAGCAAATTACTTTGTAAATGTTGGTTGCTTGGAAGCTTCTGGTTCCCACAGGCAAACAATGAAAAAACCTATATATGTGAATTCTTTTAATGCACAGTTTGTGGTGTTTTGCTTTCTGACATAATCTCATTCACCTGCCAACAACATTTAAGAGTTCTGTTTATTTGGCAAGCTATGACTTGATGCAAGTTGTTGGTTTTTAGTAATAAAAGTAGCCTAGTAGAAGCAGGAATGTTGGTATATGTAAGAAAACAGATGGTTATGGAGACTGAAATGGCAGACAAATGCAATGTCTTTCTCTGGACAGGCCAGCACCTTCTTTGCATAGCAGTGTAACAGTTAAATGGCAAGTGGGCTGCAGAATGTCTGCATGTAACCAACGTGCCAGAGCAAGCTGTCTCCTACAGGAACCACTCATCAACAGCCAAACCAGTAAAACCCAGATACCAAAAAGTAAAAGTGGGAGCACCTCAGGGGACTAGTCAGACTTGCTCTTGCCTGGATTTAGTCTTAATGGAGTTTGGTTTCTCTCTTTGGGGCATTCACTGTAGAAACTCCCTGTATATATTTATTTCCCCCCTCCCTGTGTGGGTAGCCCTGTGCTTGCCTGAGCAGCTGGCCACAGCTGGAGTCAGCAGAGTGATGGACACTCATGTGTCCTTAGCTGGACACTGTGCTGGGACACTCAGAACAAACCCTGGTCATTCTGTGTAACTTCTGCTTTTCCAGACTGCAGGACAGCTTGTGTGGTGTTGGTGTTTGTTGCCCTGTGCATTCCCAAAGGTTTGTTTCAGCTTTTCAGCTAAGAGAGCTACTTTAAGTGGTGGCGGAGGCCACAGGAAAATGTGGCTGGGCTGGTGGATTTCTGCATGTTGGACATTGAGTGCAAAGCAGTGAGCCATGCTTGCTGAGTAATGGTGCGTTTAGATGAGAGGAAATGCTCGTCATCAGGCTGATATGGGGCCTCCTGTATGCCAAGCCATTTCCAGCTCCCTCATTACTGTATCTGTCATTTAATGATCCTCTCTTCAGACTGCTTTAGAGAGACTCACAGCAAGGATTGCTTTCCTTTCCTGCAGCTGATCAGTCTGACCAGCTTCTCTTCATTGGTTAAGATAGAGTTTTACCATGCACACTTTTGGTAATTGAGAGTTCAGTGTCCCTAATTCTTGAGTTGATAGGAATTTTGCATTTTGTCAGCTTAAAAAAAATAAAAGTGTCGCTGCAGAAAACACACATTAACTTTTTCCCTGTTGTCTTGAGGTCTGTGAAGCCTGTAGCATGCAGATGATTTTTCTAAGATGCTTTGTTTGGAAACATTTCACTGGTAATGGACGTGGTTCATTATGTGGTGGTTTAAAATAATGTCAGCTGTTTTTCTGGGTAATTGCTGAGTCATTCAGATGTGTGAGGTAGGGTGGATACACAAACATATGCTTTCAAATTAAATACATCTCTTGAAAAGGAGTAAACCTGTATTTGTGTTGGGCACTAGTGTTTCTGGCTTAATTTATTCTTATTCACTCTGATAAAGTAATTTAAAATCAAGCACTTTACTCATGCATATCTCTTCAGCAAAAAATGCTGGAAAATACTCAAAGCATTGACAGTCAGAATGTGCTGTGGCTTTGAGCTGGCTTGTTACAAACGTAGCTTTTTTGTGCAGGTGCAGTGCAATATTTTCCTTTCAGTTAGAATAAACTCAGTGCTTCCTTTGTGAACTGATCGAGAGCTGAAAACCATTTATTTGTCATGTTGCACCTTTTTTTTATCTAGAGGAGAGAGAAAAAGGGATCTGTTGTTTTCTGTTTGTGGTGGGGTTTTTATGATGATGAATTATATTTTTTATAATGAACATGACTGCACTGAGGAGTCGCTGGTGTTAGTGGATAATTTGCATGTCTGCTGTTTGGCCTCCAGGACCTGCAGGTTTATGTAGTCTTTGTTGTGCAATGCCAGAAAGGTTTCCTGCCTGATATTAATCGTTACAACTTCTCAGCCTTTTGTCTTGTTGGCTCTCAAACCAGTCAGTGCAGTGTATGAAAGTGTTGTCCCACTTGCTGTTTCCTTGGGAGAATGTGTATGGGAGCCAGGTGTCCTGAATGAGGGCTTTAAGGTGCTCAAAGAACCCCTGGCAAAGGTATCAGCAAAAGCAGCTTTAATATTAAAGTGGATTTATTGCTGTGAATTCCACTGAACTCAGTCAGATCCTATGGATGATTTGAACTCAGATGGTAGAAACCAGAAATGTTATAAATGTTTGTATCTTTGTGTGTGGACATCAGAAAGATGGCTTTTGACTTGAAATAGTAGGGGTGACCATATTGCCTGAATTGCCATTAAAAATGACACAGCCACTAGCAAGTTAAGCTGATAGGAGCATTCTTACCTGCAGCTTTTTGGAAAGGCTTGTAGTCCTGCAGCTCTGCAGACCTTGTTGCAGTTACAGAAAGATACAAGTAAATACAGCACAAATTATTATGTATTTAATGGATAGAAAAGCTTCTGAAGATTTCTCATTGCTACACAGTTTTGATGGTCTTTAGATACAATGTCTTATTGTTTTACAAGCCTGTAGAATGGGAATGAAACACAGCCTACACTTGCTAACCTGCTGTAGGACAGTTACATGAGAAAATGTCATGAGGCTTTGAACAGGTTGGAGTGCAGGCTTGACAAGGAAGACACAGCCTTTGAATCAGTTGTGCTTTGGCTTGAAGTCTGTTTTTTGAAAAATGTTTTAATAATACCAATGTCTAGTGAGGTGGACCTGGGCATCACATACATTGCAAGGCAAGGTAAACAAATTATATTTTCTTGAGAAAGAACAAAGAGTGGTTTAGAAGATTCAGACCTCTTACATGAATAACAGGTTAATTTGTGTAGTCACAGCCATTCTCCCTTTTCACTTGGCAGGTGTGGGAGGGATGCTGCAGCATATGTGCTGGCATTTTGGCAGGGAGCATTATCCCAGGATAATGGAGCTGCCCATTCACCATAGGAATGTAAGCTCTACTACACATACTGCTGGTTGTGCCAAATGACTCTTCATAAACAGATTAACTTTGTGTTCCTCAAGCACAGAACTGTTGTCTCTGTTTCTTTCTTATGAGCCCTTTCCGAGTCGTTTTGAGCCAGCAGCTGCCTTCTCATATCATATGTTCAGTTTAAGAATGATATTGAAACTGGTTTTCAACCTGAAAAAACGTAGATCTTTCTCAGATAATAGTTTCTTGTCCACAAGTGCGTTGAAATGCTTAGATATTAGATTTCAAATAAGGGAAGGGTAAGTTAAGTTAGTATGCAGGATCTCCAGCTGCTTGTTTTGACTGTGTCTTGTATGTCATCCTTTCTCAAATGTATTTTCTTGTTACTTCTCATTTCTGTTGATGCTGAGATGACCACTGTGTAAGGAGAAAAAATTGTGTCTTTTTAACATCAGCTTTTAAACAGCACCCATGGGATTTTATTCTAAGAAGCAGTTGACTCACAGCCAAGCTGAAGATGTTAAGCAAATGCAACTGCATCAGAGTTTGGGAAATCCAGTCAAACATTCTATGCTCCTGTGGTCAGACACACAATACAATTGTTGCTGGAAAACTGTTCTTAACCCTACAAGTGGTAGATAAGAGCAAATGTAGGAGAGTATTTGAACTGTCTGCCTGTGTTGGGTGTTTTTTAAAAAAACCAAACAATCCAAAAAAGCAACAAACTTACATAAAAACTATCCCTAACCCCCTGAATTGCCAATATGATAGGATTCAGGATGAGAAGTGAAGGAATGAGGGATCCTCTTCTTTCCTGGAAAACCTTAGGCTAGGAGTGTGTATTTTGTATTTTTGAGTAGTTTCTGTAATACACCCCTCAGGTAAGATAGGAGTGGATTTAAAAACTTTCAATAGTTGCTGGGGAGTTGTAAGAAGGAAATGTCATGCTTAATTCTGCCCCTCCCCTTGTAAATTAAACAGCAGAATGTATGTGTTCTCTTTTTCTGGACTAGGACTAGGAGTAAAAAGTATCAGCCAAAACAGTTTTCAGTATTTTTTTCTTTTAATAGCTGCATCTGAATAAGTACAGATTTTAAATGCAAGTTGGGCTCTATGGATGGCCACTTAATATAAAAATTTTAGCAGCTTCTGTTCACTCATGAATTTGTTGCAATGTGCTGCTTTTTAGCTTACAAAATTCAATGAGTTATAGAAAACTATTCCAGCTCCAGTTAGTGTCCTGTAAATGTGAATGTAGGGATGTGGAGAAGGGTCCTGTGCTGAAGCAAATAATTGATTTCAGTCTGCCAGTTTGGAGCTGCCATACAGTAACTCTGTGATGAACAGAAAACAGATGGTTCTGTTTTCCCCACACAGATTACAGTAATTCATAGATGAGCTGTGAAAATACTATTGTTGATTTCTCTTTGGCTTGGTAACTTACTACTTGGTAGTTTACAAGTCAAGCTTTAGTTGAGCAGAGTTTGATTGTCAAGCTTGCTCTTTTTTTTTGTTGTCTATCACTATTAATGTCTTGGCTGTTGAGGCTTGACATGAAACGCTATCAGGAGAATAAAATTGAAAAGTGGCATTTCATGCTGATAAAGCAGACAACACCATAATTTCTTCATTGCAGAAGTTAAAACCAAGGCTTGATTTTTGCCTGACACTAGTGAGGCACTTCCTCTGAAGCCATCAGGACCTCTCTTAACATTTTTTGTCTTTATCCAGAACAGTTGTTTTCCACTTGATAGCAAGGCAAGGCAGTAGTTGACAGCTCCTTGGTATCCTTCCATTAAAGGGCTCTTGAGGTCACTCTCAGGAGCCAGCTGGGTGTGCAAATGTTGTGCCCTCAGAAACAGCCTCCCTTACTGTGACAGGCTTTGGGAGCTGAGCTAGCAGAGTTCTCATCTGCAGCGGGGAAAAAAGACATCAGTGCTTATATCCCCTGTCAAAAGTGTGGCAGACTGGCTGCATGCATTGCCTGGGATTAAATCTCCACTGCCCAGACAGCTTCTGTCTGTGTTTTTTCTTGTTGGCTTTATTGTTGTTTTGTTTTTTTAATGAAAATGGCAATTTATCAGTGAGAGAAGAGTGGTGCCCTGTGTCAGGCTATGCTCTCCTTTTGTCTGACTTGTTCTTTCATGTAGAATTTTCCTTTTTCTTTAATCTTAGAAGCTGTATACAAATCAGAGGGTATAACCGTATTTAAAGTTGAGGTTGAAAAGGAGTGAAGCAGGAATACATACTGCTTAGAATGCAGATTTCATTGCATGTTATTTGCAACAAATTGTATATGTAGCTATATATGAAAGGGAGTCCTTGGAGCTCATTGCCACTTTTGTATGTTGTTGGCATTTTGAACTGAAATTTGTTTGGCCACCCCTGAGAGCTGCATTTGCAATAAGATGAAAACCTTAAGATCAAAATGAGGAATAACCATATATAGCCTTTGGCAACTGCATATGGAATAACACTCTTTCTTCCTTTGCCAGTTTTGCTTTCCTTTCTGAACTGTCTGCTCTGTATCGCTGTTTGCTGTGAAAATTACCCACGTGTTCATTAAGTGTATTAAGAAGGGAAGCAAAAAAAACTATTTTAAAGGAGAAAAAAAATAATAAATTTAGAATACTTAATAGAGCAAAATATCAACATAAAATTTAACTTTTCTCTTAGGGCTGCTGGTGAATGCCCATCAAAGGCTGAAAAATGTTTGTGAAGATAACTTTAAGTGTTGATAAGGTGGTTGAGGTGCAGCTAAGCATTGAGTGTTTCTCATGCCACAGATGCTTTGGCTTTAGGAATATCTTTGAACTTGTTTTCTTGCAAGGTCCCAGTTATTGCTATATTCTCCATCTTTTGGCTTGGTGCTGTCAGAGGGGAAAACAGTGCAGGGGAAGAGAAGTTTTGCTTCTCATTAGCAAGCAACACTTCACCCTTGGGTTTATATAGGTGTATCCATATATGTGAGCAGTAGCAACTCAGGCAGCCACCCACCCCTCTGGAGAGACCAAAGCAGGTGTTGGGCCAGAGGTAGGGCAGTGTAAGGGGGAGGATTGGGGTAGAGAAGTGGGTAGTGGAGGAAGACATTGCTGTAGCTCTGCTTCCCGCTGTGGGTGTCTAAGTGCACTTCTGAATGCTCCAGAGCAGCTCCCCTGCAGGCCTCCAAATGGATATTGTAACAGAAATAGTGCTCAGTGCTTCCCATTCCTCTGGTTCTCTTCTCCATTTAACTTCACCTGCTGCTGAACACATCTTTTAAGCTTCCTTATCCCCTTCTTTGGGAAATAGGGTATTGTAGCCAGAAAATAGCACATTTGGGTTTTGTGTAGCCAAGTTTAGGCTGGGGCTCCAGGGGGATGCCATGAGCTGGAGATTTCCACAGGCCAGACCTGGAGCATGAGACCTGAATGCAAAGCTCTCTCTGAAGATGTTGCTTCTTTGTGAAGCTGAACCCCCTGACCACTTGCCTTGCCCGAGGTGACCCAGCCGTAACTTAGAAAGGTTTTCTGTGGAGGACAGTGTTTCCTGGAGCTGGAACGTGTGTCACTCACCAGCTCAGCTGCAAAGCAGCAGCTTTATGCCACCCTGCCCTGGTGGAGTGAAAGCTCAGGGGGGTGGGAGCACACACTGCAGCACTTGTGCAGATTTGGTTATGGATTCTAGGCATGACAGCTGGTGCTTTCAAAACAAACCTCTGGTCTTTAAAAGGTGTTTTTATTTGCATATGCTAAATGTCAGCTTGTTATAGGCTCACTGTATTTCTGACTGAATGGACCTTGTGCTGGGCACTGATGTGTAGTCCTAGGCAAAACCTAGTTACTGAAGGGAGATAGAGCAGAAACTCTGGAATGATGTGTGGCTTGCTTTGTGTGGACCTAGTGCATCAAATCCTTTGTAGTTGTTTGAGTTTGCTATGAAAGCATAGCCCATGCTGTTCCAGATCTTTCTCTTGTTCAAATTACAACCTGACTTTTACGGTTTCTTGCAGGCCAGCCCTCCAGATCTCTATATTGAAAGATTTAACGTAGCTCTTGGACAGTATATGGGAGCATTGCAGAGCATTGTGCCTCTTTTCATATATATGGTAAGTTTTAGAAAATTATTTTCAAATAAATATGTCCATACACAAGATGCTGACTGAAAGTGAAAAGAATAAAATGAAGCTATAATGATTTCTGACATGTAAAACTTACGATTCATACCTAGTTTTGGTGCCTGCCTAACAATACTGATCAAATTGTATGGGGAGAGGAAGGGGAAGCCACGCTTTTTAAATGCAGAGTTTTGCAGTTGCTGCCCTAATACTTCTTTCCTGGGAGTGGGGAGAATGGTTTTGATTTTAAAAGGAAAACGGCCATCTCAAATAGTTCATTATTTATGTCTTTTTGAACAGAGATCATTTATTGACTGGTTGAGTTTTGTCTTCTTAGTTTGAGCAGGTTGTGGACATGATTATTTTTTGCTTTCAAATAGTACAGATTCAGAAAAGACAGGAAGAAATTTGTCTTGGAAATGTCTTTATCATTTAATAAAGCAAGTCAGAGTGTTGGATGGATGAAGGCAAAATAATGTTCATAGCACTGTCAGGTGTACTTGGAGTGCTTCAGAAGCCAATAATTTGCATCTTTTTTGTCCAAATACCAAAACTTGCACTGCCTTTTTTTTTTTTTTTTATCATGAATAACTTAAGCTTGAAATTTGTCCATCTCCCAGAAACTGTACTTGTTTTGCCATCACTTAGAAGTGAAAAAAAAAAATAAAATAACAAAAGCATTAAATAAGCCTCAAACTCTGAAGAGTTTTTCGCATTGGTAGTTTCAGAGTTTGTGAAGCAGTAGCCTTTAGGAGGCTCTTCTGTGTCTCAGTGAATTTAGGTAACTTACTACCATATTTTGGCATTATGTTACCATACAGATTTGTTGATTAAAGAGGACTTTGCCTTTCTTGAACGTGATATCTTCTAATCTGCCTTTTTATCTGGTTCTATTACCTGTTAGTTCCTCTTGCTGCCAAAAGCAATGCTGACTTGGCTCAGCTGTACAGCTGGTTTATAAGGCTAATGGCAAATTAGCTGTCATACTTTTTCACTGAAATAATTTCTGTATTTTGCATGACGTGGGAAATATGTCTAGAGAAGTCAGAGTGAAAAAATGTGTTTTAAATGTCTTAGTTTTTTCTGTATGCATTTGGAAGTATTTCTGTGTACAGGTGCTCTTACAATCTTACATTGTAGTGTCTAATCAAGTTTTCTCATACAGCAGCAACAGTTTCCTCTGTTTGGTCCAAAAGTACAATGGAAAAACAACTGCAAGAGGTGAAAGCCTAATTACAGTCTAAATTACAGCTTTGCAGTTACTTTAATAGGTACTTTTCAAAGCATTTTGAAGTGGTCAAAGTTGTTAAACTCTGCCTTTATGTCAGGGGTGATGAGGCTTTCCGTTTCAGTGATTGCTTTAATCAGGGGTTTCCAAGGCTGTTGAGTTGCTCTTGAGGACTTTGTTCTGAAAGGATAATTATATTGCTGCGTAGGAAAACTTTTAATAAGCATTTAAATATTTTTAAAATTAAGGAAGCTGAGGAAAAACTAAAGCTTTTATGTAGAACTGGAATATGGCATAATATTTTGTCTTTGTCTTAATCCTGTGTGTCTTAAAAGCAGCAGCAGCACTTTTCTTTCCTGGTATATACCAGAGCAGGAAAGGTGATTTCTTACCCTCTGTGTGTTTCCAAGCTTATCAGGAGGGGTGGCTGAGAGGACTGACCCTGCAACTGAGGGAGTTTTCTTTTTCCTCCTTTTCCTGGGAGCACTTAGTTTTTTCACACGGTGATGGATTTTTTCAGTTTTAGGCTGCTGCAGCAGATTTGTCAGAAAAGTATGGAGGCCAAAAGACCCTCTTAGATTCCCTGGGTTTAGGCTCTTTCAGAAGTTCAGGGATATAACTGAAGGTAAAGCAAATTAAACTGGAAGTCAGCTTCATACACTGTGCTTTGTTCCTAGCAGAAAGCTATTTTGTAAATTTAAGTGAGATTATTCTGTGTGTTTACGATCTGTAAACACACAGAATAATATATATATAGAGATATAGCTGAATATATAGATATAGATATAGCTGAAAATCTGTTATCACATTATATGAGCCTAACATTTGTGAGCACTGTGGTTTTGGGATAGTTGAAATTTTTTCATTGCCTCCAAAATGTTGTTATCCCTACTGGGTAGGGATTGTATTGCACTTTGTTTCTTATCAGCTAGAGGGCATTTTGTGTGTTTCTGTGTACACAAATATATGTATGATGTGATAAGTGCACCTATATACTGTGTTTTCTTCTTTCAAGTACCTATTGATCTCCTCTTAATATTAACTGATTTTTATCTTTTAATATTTGTCAGATTGCTTTATTGTAAGGTTTGTAGAATTCATGTTTGTATCATATCTGACTTTCTCAGTTACTCACATCTGCTTACCTTTTACATGTCAGTTAGGCCTTTATGTGACTTGTGACATTTTTCAAGAAATACTGGCACAGCCTAGGTAGTGACAAGTTATACAGAAAATCTTCCTGATGTACCCCTAACAAGAATGGAGGAGGTGACAGCTCTTCTGCTCTTTTCAGCACTGTGGATTGGAAATAAAGTGCTACAGTTAGATGCTTTTTCATTGTCTATTTAAGCTCACACATAGTTTTGGAAATATGTTTCCAAGTGAGCAAATGTGAAAAGAGTATTTTGCATTTCTTCTGTATTTGTACTGTCTTGTAACTGCTGGGAGGTTTTTGTTGCTTTTCTAGTAGTGAAATTACTAGAATTAAAAGTTTAGGTTTTCCAGCGCCTTAGCAAAATGAGGCATCATAATTTGCACATCTTGTGCAAACTGGTTTGGGAAAATTATCTGGTGCAAGGCTGTAGTGTGGTGTGTAGCTTAACAATTCCTCAGAATGTGTCTTTAGTTGCTGTGGGTTTCTGTTGCAATGGCAGTTCACCATTGACCAAAACCATTACCAATAAGTTAGTCTGTTTCTAATTAGGGTATTCTGTGTGCAGAGCCTTTCCCTCAATCTCTGTTCACAGACCCAGGTGGTGGAAACAACTGAGTCCTAGTCCTTGATAAAATCTCTACAAACAGGATAAATTCAGGGTATCAGGGGGAACCACCAGCAGCAAGTTTAGCAAATTAAAAAAAAATCATCTTAAGGCTGCTGTCCAACACTGCAGCAAACTCAAGGTATACTAGGGGCATGTATTTAACCCTCAGATTGCCTTTGTTGTACCAGGTCCAATCTTTATTAAAGGGAAATAACTGCTGGTGAATATTCTCTCAAAAGTTTGAGGGGTTTCTGTCTGGACAGATTGTTATGGTGTGTTTGTAGTTTTGATAATGCCCAAGAGAATGGGTTTCTCACAAAAACATGAGGATTGCTCTGTGTTCTGAATTGTTCTGGTTTTGTTAAATGCTATAAAGAATAGGATAAAAACTTGATTTAAAGTGTGGAAAAACCTTCCTCCCTTAAGATATCCCTTCTTCTAGTAAATCTCTCAGATAAGTGTTCCTGTGGATTATTTTTTGTTGGATTATCTGTTTAACTCTTCTGCACCATTTGTCCAAATTAGTTAATTAGGCTGTTCTACTTCCAAATTAGCTTTTTAATGGTAGGAGATTTATCTTGAAGCAATTTTTTCCCCCACAGCTTTTAAAACACTTCTATGAATAAGACAGAGAAAGGAAATCTTGCTGTTAATTGCAGGAAATGGAGCATTGGTACCAAATAGTACATTAGGTATTGGGGCCCTCAAGGAAGTCATGAATAGAATTATCTTTGAATTTCCCTCAAAGAGATGAGTTCTTTATTAATGTTGAATTGGTCAAAGTAATGGAATCCTAAAAATTTTACTGTTGCTCGCTTTTGTGTAGTTTTGTATATATCTTATTTCCACAACTGATTCATTGTGAGTAGTTGTCCCCTGAGACTGTCAATGAACCACAGAAGTGGATAGTTATGCTGATGATTTATTGTTGTATTCCATCTATTTTAATGGCTTAATTGCTTTTAGTCATTGGAAAAAAATACATTCTTTCATTACAAAGATGATGTCCAGCTGTATTTTAGTGTTAAGAGAACTTAAAAATTTTCTAGGAGTTCTTAAATGAAGTGTTTTGTATACAAACTCTCCAGTCTGGATTGTTATGGAGGTACAGCTGTAGACAGAGAAAACAAAATAAATATGTATGGCTGTATGTAAGTAGGTTTGTCATCTATATATTTTTGTTGCATGGGAATGTTCTATATAGTTTAAATGCAGTCACCAAGGTGAAATATTCTACAGCTTCAATATTCTGAACTGTTTTTATTCAGGGAGAAAAAATAAGTTTACTTTATTTGCTATTATGAGAAACAAACTTGAAAACTTCTGTCTTATTTTCCAGAATAAATTTTACATAGAAACCAAGCTAAACAGAGACTTAAAAGATGACCTTATAAAGCTGTTTACGGAACATGTTGCAGAAAAGCACATTTACAACCTAATGCGTAAGTAAAGCTGTTGAATTCTTCTTATAATGGAAGCCTGGAGAGCTTTCAGATGTTGTGGAAATCCACAGCAAATGGACATAAAATGCCAAATATTAGTGAACTTCAGTACAAATTCCTCTGAGGCATGAGGAAATGTGACACACTTCGGCTTATTTTTTCAGAAATCTGACTTTGTATGAAGTAATGCTTTGCTTGAGATCGGGGGGAACCGATATTTATTTTCCCTTGTGATTATGGCAGAATGAATGTTTCATTGTTCTGTTGTTTATGTTGTTACTTTTCAATTTCATTATCAAAATATTGACAGGTGTCATTATGAACATGGTGTGGTCAGAGAGCTGTGATACCTCTGGGGTTATTGTCATGATGTGCTCGAGTTCTGCTGTAGGTGGTGAACTGCAGAATGCTGGCAGCACTTTCTGTCTTAGGTTAATGGGTTAATGCAAATATAATGTGCTTCAAGTGATACCCACAGGAGCACTGAACGGGAAGTGTGACTCCTGTGGTGAACCACAGTGTTTGTGTGAAACCTGCCAGCTCTGAGAGTGTTTGTGTGAGCACAGGGACCTCGCTGCTGGCCCCTCAGAAGGACAGCTTGCAAAGCGTTAGAGCAATGGGAGTGGAGTTCATTGCTCCTTTAGTCTTTGCTTGGGTAGCAATGCCCTGCTCTTTGCAGGCAAGGGCTGGGGAAAGCAGCTCCCTGAGAGGTGGCTTCCTGAGAGAGGGGTGGGTAAAACAGCGTGACTGCAAGGTCAGGGAGCCTGGCATGCTACAGGGATGGGAGATCATCAGCTCTGATGAAGTTCTTGCCATCTGGACAAGTGTCACTAAGAGCAGATCACATCACCTTTAAAACAGCAGAACAATGAGAAATACCCAGCCATGGGCCTGATGTTTTATTTTATGCCAAAGAGAGTTACTGGTATGAAACCTGGTAAGATGATTGTTGCAAAAAGATAATGGAAAATTTGCCTGATATTGCCTTAAAATGTTTGCATTTTTCAGGCAAAGAATTTTTTTTTCCAGTGGCAAAGCAAAGGTTTAACAATGACTAAACCTCTGATATAAGCGATGTCAGATGTGTTGTTGCTAAGTAATTAACTTTCTGCAGTGATAATAGCAGCTTCAAACAGAAATGGCAGATGAACTGTTGAACAGAAAAGACCTGTGGCATTGTGTGTGTGTGTGTGGAATCATAAATACTTTTCCCTGGCTCTGTTAATTGCAGAAGTAAAATGAAAAAAAATAATAAAATAAAGGTAAGCCGTCTGTGTTGCTGTATGTGAAGTCTCTTGTGTAATGAGCAAGAGGTTCATTTCCTTGTGTTCATTTCAGTCTGACCATCAGTTTATTAAAGCTAACTTATTTGGGTTTTATCTCCCTTCTGAGTAAGATGATAAATACTGACAAGCATTAACTCCTAACTGTGATCTGATTTAATTAAATCTTTGATAAGAGGATCTATAAATTGAGTTAAAGTATGCCTAAGTAAAATTTTAAACTTACTAACAGGTTTTTGGGAAAGAATTGAAGATGCATAGCACATGATGTAGTATCACAGATGTGCTGAAAAACTTCTATTATTGTATTTTTTTCTGCCTTTCTCAGCTGTTTTTTCTAGCTTCCTGAAATTTAAACCAAAATAGATGAGTAGTATCTTCCTTTTTGGAAGTGTAAGGGCTCTATAAAAATAGAATGCAATTGGTGTTTATTTACTTTGCTTTCCAGTGTACCAGTGTATGGTGCTCTTTGCTGATATTTGATACAGAGTTGGTTCAACAAAAAAGTATTTGTGTATTGTGAGGGGAAAAAAGTACAGATGTGAATGGGGATACTTTGGAAATTAAAGTCAAGGAAGTTGTGATTCGTATGAAAAATGGAGTCCTGGGGCTGTTAAAGAGATGCTGCAACTACCACTTCAGTGAGAGGAAGCATACCTTCACTCTGGAAAAAAAAAACAAGTTACAAAACTGATTTAATCCATTTGTGATCTAGACTTGGATGGTCAGAATAACATCTGCTCTCGCTTCTGAAATTTGTTGCTATGTTTGTGCAAAGTGGGTTTTGTTTACAGTACCTTGTCATTGTCTCAGAGCCTGGAAGCTCTGAGAGCTCACATTTCTGTTTGAAGCAGTGTTCAGGAAGGACTCTAAGTACATTTCTGGTTCATTTGATTTTTGAACAAGTTCCTGCTCCACTTCAGAAAGACAGGGGGAGAGAAGCCAGAAGAGCAGTCCAGCCCTGATCTCTTCCTTGGCATTTGATCTCGCTCAGGTTCCCTCAGGCTGAGTCCCCTCATTCCTTGCTGGCTGGGGGGAGGCAGGAAGGTGCAAGATCATCGCTTGTCTTTGTGGTGGGAGCACTTCTCTGAGCGCTTGGTTGCAAAAATTTGAGTGATCAAGGTGTCAATTCATTATTTACAGAGGAAATATTGCCTAAGTGAACATTACTTGGACATTTTTTTCCTGTACTAATGCCAATTTGGTTCCAATTCGGGTTTGATTGATTAATTTATTTTTTTTTTAAAAGCACTTTACTATCTGGAGCACTTCTCATTAGTTAAAGTAAATACATAATAAAAACCCACAATACACAGATACATGAACACAGCTGTTTGTGAAACACTTTTGCACTCACACATTTATCAAGTCAGTTCAATTCAAATTAGAGTGGGTACATTTGAACTAAGTGAATATAACGGGGTTATTTTCCTTACAAAACCAGAGCTGGCTCTTGCTGATAAGACTGGTGCATTCAGTGGCTTGGGAGAAGTTACTGTGTGCAGAACTGCTTAACTGAATGTAACAAGGAAAGATACAGCATCTTATTTACAGGCAGATTCAGAAGTGAGAGTGGGAGGGGGAGAAGTTACAGATAATATCCCCATGTCACTAGGGAAGGGTGGTGGAGAATGTTGTCTTTGTTCCTGCTACAGTCCTCCATGAGGTGACTTGTAAGCAGAAAAACTCAGGAATAGGTTTATTTTCTTCTTATGCAGCCACTGTCTCTTCTGATAGTCCTGCAGTGCAATCTCCGTGCCCTGGAAACATCCTGCCTGTGTATTCTCATCTAGAAAAATGGCAATTACTGCATGGAAGTGAATAGCAGCTCCTGAAACTCTCTATTTCTGGTACTTGCAGTTGGTAAAATTAAGTGGCAGAGTATTTGCAAGTAACTGCCACTCTTCTCCTTTGGGATATTGGATATTACTGTTTTGAGTTCAAGAGGTGTTTTTCACTCCTGAAAGAGCAATCTGCTGGTACAGATCATTCAGTACAAGTTGATCCTTCCCAAAAAAACATCTGGCCACACTTTTGTGCAGTAGTTACTCAACTGGGAAGTCAGGTGAACTTTATCAGAGGGAAAATAGCTTTGTGCAGCACTTCTGATTTTGTTCTTGGAGTAATTGCAGAAGTAGCCACTGAAGCCTCAGCACACAGAGTGGTCACTTTGTGTGGTTTCTAAAGGCATGTAGGCAGTTGTTAAATGTAAGTCTTTATGTCAGTGCCTGTCTGAGTTCAGAGCTAAAACCCAGTGTAAAAATATATCAAATATGTTTGCCAAAGTAGAAGTTTTTCTCATGGTTTCCAAGAAAAAGTTCTTTGAAAAAAGTCAGGAGGAGGGAGACCACTCACAGCCTAATTCATTATGTTTTCAGTTTCTAGTTAGTTACAGAGGAAATATTTTCTCTGAAGGTTTTTACACGTGACAGGTTTGGATCAGGGTCACTTGGATTCAGATGAGGGGAAGAGATCTTGTTGTTCCATTTTCTTTATTTTTTTGTTGGAGGTGTATTAAAGTTCAATAGAAGGGCTGTTTATGTTGGAAAAGGTTTTTCCTTTATAAAAACAGGGAAGATATTTCCAATGCATTGCTGCTTTCTGAAAAGTACCAGAAAAGCTAACTGGAGCATTGGGAAAGGTTACAAACAGCTCTTTAAAAATGAGGTTGTCCAGCTTTTTGATTCAGCAGGTAGAAATGTAATGCAAAATTGTAGAGAATGAATCTATTTCTATGTGTTAGAGGTTGATGAATGCAGCAGGGAGGATGTTCCCTGTGCAGGGATTGTCCTGTTGTGCAGTGCCTCAGCAGGAGTGTTTGTTGCTCTGCGGGCACCCAGCCCTGTGTATTTAGCAGCTGTGTTTTGCTGTGCTGACCTCCCAAAGCCTGTTGATGTCAGTGAAGCAAGGGACACCCCTCATCTCTTTGGCTGTGTGCTGCTTTGACAAAATGCCTGTCATTAATAAATGCCATATCCAGCTTTTGTTTGTGAATACAGAACTCTGTTTGAGAGGAGCACTGCAAAAGGCTGAGGGAAGGAGTGTGATTGATGCCAAGTTCATGGCCTGACTCTACAGCTACAACAGAGACCACAGGGGTCTGTTTTGATGTGTGTTGGGTTTTTTTATTCACTCCCCATGTCTCACCCTTTGGCACAGATAGACAAGAAAAAGATAGATTGAATTGACATTCACCCTGTTTGAGGTGGTGTTTCTTCCCTCCCCCTCAATTTTGACATCTGTCTCAAACAATCTGCACATGAGAAGCAGCCTGTTACTGCCTTGATGCACCAACTGCAGAGAAAACACCCTGACAAGGGGAGAAAACAATCTCATGGTTTCTCAGCTTCTTGCAGAGAGCATTGCCCCCAGCCTTTCTGTATGCTGCTGACACTGAGGAAGTTGTTCTTTGTGCTTCTCATTTCCATGTCACATCTAATGACTGTGTTTCGTAAAGAAAAGGATCTTGTACTTGAGTGTCTGTCCTGAGTTGATTTTGTCATTTGTAAGTTTGGTGCAGCAGAACCACAGGCTTTTATCTGAAAGCTTTGGGCCCTGTAGGAAGAGCTGAGGGTCTCATTTCATAGTTTTGGCTACATCTGCATTAATAAGTGGGGTGGTGTAAAGGGAGCAGAATATGAAACGCCTTCGTGTTGGTGTTGAGGACCCAGTGCTGACCTTCCCCTGCTTTTTGGAGAGTTTTAGTTCCCATTTGTTCTTGTCTGCTGCTTTGGATAAAGTGCCAGGAGTAGCAGTTTGAGCACATTTGGTTTAATCTGGTCCAAAGGAATTAAAGTAATATGCTCCAAGGTAGCTCTGTCATACCAACCTAGGAGCAGCAGAGTGGGGATGATCAGTGAATTTGCTTCAAAATCACATTTCTAATCTGAATTAAAGCTTTACTATAGGAACTGCCCTCAAGAGTTCAAAATCATTATTCATTTTGGTTTGGGATTCAGAGTGACTACTGTGATGACAGAAGTAGTGTGCTTTGAAAGTGTCTTTTTTGATTACTGAGGCTCTTCCCTTCTGTAATACATTGGATGTTACTCAGCCTCTAGACACTGCTTTGCTTCCTCCTAAAACTGAAAAGTTAGTATGAGAAGAAAATCTGCACAACTCTACTCTGCCACATTCATAAACTGTATTTCTTGCTTTTTAAGTTTGAGACAGAAAAAAAGGGAAATTTCTTCGAAAAAGGAGTATTAAAAAAGGCACAATTACTGGTCTGCTGAGTGACTCTGTCCTTAGAATTAGCATATGTGTCAGGATAGGTAAAATGAAATGAGATTTCTTTCTCGGGGCCTTAAAAATGAAGAAAGGTAGCAGAGCATTAGGAGAAAATCCCAGTTAATTCCAGTGTGTTTGTGCCAGACTAAACCATGGTGTTTTCTGTTGGAGTTCCTCAGAAATAAAAAACTAATGTAGTCTTTTCCCCAGATATAAAGCTGTTGAGGTTCCAGCTTTTGACAGTAATTGATTTGGGGGGGTGGGGCAAGAGGTTTCTGTAGCATAAAAAAGTCCATTTTTTGGGATGTAGGGAAGGGATACACTTATTCTAAAGTTCTTCATTAAAAATAATTCTAAAATAATTTTATGCATCTACAGGATTGTGAATTTCAGTATTTAATTTCTAGTTTATTTTATGTTGGCAAATAGTTGAATCACTTTAAGTTTCCAATTCTGACCTTCTAAACAAAGTTCTCATTCCTCTCCTTCCTTCTTTCCTTCCAAATATTGATAGACACAGATAACTGGTAGTGAAAATCAACTGCAGTATTGTTCCACTTCTTTTCCAGCCCATGGAGCGTGTGCTGGGATGCTGCTATTGCAGGAAAGTCAACCATTCCTTCAAAACTCTTGTCACATTAATGTCACCCTTTTCTTAGACCTCAGCAGACACCTTTACTCTCTCCAGGTCTAACTAAGAGATATTTTGTAGCTGTTTAATGTTTCTCTGCAGATCTGATGGAATAATCAATATTTACATACTCAGCAGTTTAAGGGGGCTAATAATATATCACTAATCAGTAATATCAATAATATCACTAATATTGAAATCACAGCTGTAATTTGACAGCTAAGGACTAAGTAATTGTGTTGTAACAATACTGGAAGCAGTCTGGGTTGTTACCAAGTATTGTAGAACACGTTCAAATCCTTTAAATAACAATTTATATGTAAATTTTGTCTCTGAACTAAACCTTTCATGAAAGAACTCCAGGCCATTTTAAAAAGTTGCAGCTATGTTTCTTATTTTCCTTGTTTCATGTTGATTAAGTTGCAGCACCTCAAATTAAGTTGGAAAATGCAGTCTCAGGTAATGACCACCATGGTTAATCTGGCTCCTTGGCAAAGAAATAGGAATAATATTCCAATTTCAATAAGACCTCATAAAATTTTAAATGTGAAAATACCACCCTGTTTTCCAATTACACTAATCCAAAAGCATATATCTCCACATTTATAGCTTTGTTTTTCATATTTATTCTTTTTGCAGCACTGAATATTTTCCATGTGATTAAGACTCAGAATTTTTATTTTGTAGCATTTTTACTATGTACTTAATAAAGCTTTTGGTCTGTGTAATGAATATTTTAAAAGTAAGCTGGGGCTTTATTAAATGCCTAGTGGGAAACACATAATAAAAAAAATGTATTTTTTTTTTCTGATCTACATTTTAATTCATTGCAAACTTGTAAAGAATTTAAGGTAAAATTTTATTTTTAAAGGAAGACAAAGCCCCAAGATCATGAGGAGTTTGATATAACTGCAAATGTGAGGGTTAAGCCAAAGAGAAAGTCAGTTTTCATTCAAAAGCTTTAGGAGTTCTAGATCAATAATTAACATGGAGGAACTGTAGTGAAGAGTGAAGAAGTAAAGAGGTAAGATATGATCAGACTTCATCAGACAATTTAATAATAAAATACATAGCAGGTAAAACCCCAACAAACCAAAATTGCCAAACAACAACACTAAAAAACAAACACAAAAACCTGACCAACGTACAGAAAACCACAACCCAAAATGCCAACAACAGAAATTTCCAGCTGCATTTTGGCTGCCAGCTGTGGCAATTCCCTCCCTGTTTAATTGCTGTTGGCATCGGGGTTCAATCCAGTGCTTTGTATGGACTGGGATAAAGGAACCATCTTACCATCTTCAAGGTGATCGGGATTTTATCCCCGTGAAGTGGAAAGGTTTGTGTGGTCAGATGGACCCAGAATAATTTGGCTGAAGGAAAGGTAATTTATCCCACTGCAGATTTGATTCCATGGGATCTGCAGATTCTCCCAAGGGACAGAAATGCTGTGCACTTATGTAAGGGCTCAATTCCCTGGAAGTATTGAAGTTGTAACTCTGCACAATAATATAGACATTGCATACATAGTGGCATTAAGTCCTGAAAAGCACAGTTTGTACAGCAGGACAAAGATCTCCAGTATCTGTTTGATGTTGAGCAATGGGTTCTGCTGCTATTGGAGACTGAAGAGCAGCAGCTGACTAATGCCCTGGTGTGGAAGCTCTTGGGGTTGCTTTTAGTGGGAATATGGTTTCTAATTTTTTTAATGTGTATTGCAGAGTAGTTACAACTTTGAACACATCTGCCTAAGTCATACTTAGGTATGATTTGTTAAATTAGCTTACTTTGTAGTTCTGTTAAATTACTCCAGAGGGGGAAAAAAGCCCTTGTACTAACATGCAAAAGTTTTACTCTTGTGCCAGAAAAGTTACATTTTCCCTAAGTAAGATCTATTTTCAAATGAATGTTGAAGGATAGAAAAAGCTTTTTAGAACAGCTAAACCCTAGGTTTTGCAAATCAGTCTTGAGTTATGAACAAGTGAATTTGAACTTGTTAAGATATCATCTGCTACTCGTGGAATTACTGGGCTCCTGGATCTTGTCCAAAGTGCCCCACTGTAATTAGGAAATAGCTTAAATGTTCATCCAGAGGCAGGGTTCTCCTTGCACAGTGCTACTGTGCAGTATTGGGGTAGCTTGATTACTGCAGAGTATCTGAAGTTGCAGGTTCATACCTCACTTACTCCAGTAGTGTTCATTCACTGTTCCTCAAAATTCCTTGAGGCCATTTCGGGTGTTGTGTTCAAGAATATTTCAAAGCATTTTCTATCTCTCTGCATGTAATGTTTTTCATCATGGGAACCCACACTTCTTTTCTTTGATTCTGCCAGCAGTTATTTTCAGGACTCTTTACAGGTTAATTAACTTGTTCTCATGTTAGTTGCTTAGTCTGTAGAACGTGGTGTTAATTCATGAGCACTGTGGAGGTGGTCAGATGGTGTCATGGTGTCATTACCACTCATTCAGCTGAGGTTCAGTTTTATTTTGCCTCTCCCTCCTTTATCTTTGTAAATGCTGCAGGTGCAGTTCTGGGAGTGGGTAGAAGGAGGCTGTGTAATTTCTGTGTTGTAGACTCTCACTAATTATTCTAATAAAACAAGAGTCAAAGCCTTAGTATTTGTTACTCTTTTGTAAGATTATAAAATAACAACAGAGATAATTTCAGCATGTCTTGCAGAGCTGTTTCTGTTCTTTGAGCCTCTCAAGAAGGAATACAGGATTGAATGAATGTCTTTGTTTGATTGCAAAACTGAAGATGAATTTGTGTGTGAAGAGGTTTTTACATCTTAGTTTACAACTTTGTTTTTAAATTTACATTGAGATCTTTTGGTTCTACCCAGAGAGGAGTCTTGTTTGCTGTTAGGGAAATTGTTCTGAAAACACAAATCCTACAGCAGTGCTGTTCATTTTTCAAGGCTTGATGTCCAGCTGGGTTAGTTCATACTGTATGGTTTATTGAACAGGATATTCTTTAATTTTCTTTATTAAGAGTCAGGAAATCTATGCCATTACTTTGTTATCTTGTCGAACATAATACTGTCATGCTTGTATTTATTGGCTGTAAATCAGGAGTGAATGATTTAAATGTGCACTGTAGCACATTTAGGTGATGTGTGCATTTGCAGAAAGCAAGATAAGAAATGTTACTTTCTGAAGCTGCAATAAAGTAATGCAGATTTTTTGTTTTAAATAATTTTTTCGTGTAGCTTAATGTCTAGGAGAACAAATTCACTGTTCTTTGGATACTTTGCAAATCTCTTGGTGATGCTTAGGCTGAAGTGGCCACAGTAATTAAAGATATAAATATTTGTATATGCACACACATTATTTGGATTTTTCATTACTGTCACATTATAAAGCACTATGTCCATTTTAATTCTATGCTTTCCAACTTTCCTGGCTGCCAAGAGGCTCTTTGACAAATCTTTAGGAAGGGGGCTGTAAATATGTCATTACAGGACAAATGGTCTCTCCACACTCTCAAGGCTTCAGCTGAAATGAGCAAGCACTTTTAAGATGGCTCTTTGCAAAACAAATTCATCTACAGCAATTAAATATAACAACTTTGATTACTTGAAGATTACAAGAAAGTACTTTGTTTTAATTTCCCTGTGATACAGCTTCAGAAAGAGAAGAGAAAACATGCTACTGAAGATTTTTCTTTCTATTTAAGTATTCTAGTGGAGATGCTCTGAAGCTTAAAAAAACTGAGTTTCTCCAATGTAAGTCCAAGAGATGTGTAGTAGAGGTAAAATTTTAAGAGTCATTTCTCCTCCTGTGGTGGGCATAGAAGGATGCTCAACTTCTTGGTAGAGAAATTAAAATCAAGAGTCAGCAGTTGGTTTACACCTTCTTAATTTCTTTCTTTTGTCTATGTGTGTTTCTGTAATTCAGATGTATGTGCCAAGCTTATGTAAATACAAATAAGGATAAAAACCTTACATCACAATATAAACAGTAAATGTGCTATTTGCCGGTTTTTCCTCAAGAGGAAGGTGCAATTATTAACTTGTGTTTAAAGGAACAACTTTTATTCTTCAGGGTTTACAATTTTTGCACTACACATGCGTAGACTTTCAGTGCATCCTTAGTTTTGTGTGCAGGATTCTAAATGCTGTAAAGTAAGGATTTGTGGATCTTCAGGTGTTTAACACACTTGGTATGAGTTTGTTTCAGTTCTGTGTCTGAATAATTAAAAGCCATCACCTGAGTGGTTTTGTCGAACATTTGCTACCTCCAATGAATGAAAAATAAGTTATTACACATTCTCACAATACCTAATTTGAGCAGGATATTTCTGTCTAAAGGTGATGTTTTATTACTCTTGAGAATAAGTTGAAATGAGATATGTGGCTGCTTTTTTTGGGGACATCAGGTGCCAAAAAAAGCACAATTACTGTATTTTTTTTTATTAAAAAAAAATATGTATAAAAGCCTGTATTTCTTGGATGGAAAAGTTGCTGATTGTGTTAATTTTGTTTCAGCTTTACTTTTGGAAGCTCAGTCAACACCGTTTCAAATAACTCCTTCAACCATGGCAAATATTGTGAAAGGCCTGTATACACTACGACCAGGTAAAAAGGAAGAATGTTTCTACTGATCTCATCTTGTGCTTTTCATTTTTTTGCCAGAATGTGTCTACTCTCTAGCTAATGCCCAGTTAACAATCAAAGTGTGTTGTGTTTGTGCCTTGTACTGCTCAGTTCCACCCTGGGTCTTGTTGCCTGTCACCTGGGCAAGGCACCATGTGAACACCAAATACTTTTTATAAAAACAGCAACCCAGTCCTCTGTTCTGGAGGCAAGGAGGAGATCCATTCCTTCTCTGCAGAAATAAGAAGGATGTTAATGAGGCAATCATGGTAGAAATTTGGAAGAACTGAAATGGTAAAAGTTGTATTGAGAGTCACTCATCAAACAACAGGTCTTTGGCATGAGGTGAATGATTGTTTCTTTATGAAGCCATTGTTTTGTTGGCATTATTTCATGGAAGAGCTTCATTTAACTTGTGAATGTGACATCTTATGCAACAACAGTTATATTAAAGGAAAATGGTGTTGCAGATTTTAATCAACTTTGTATGAGAATCTTCTAAGTTTTAGAGAACTGAGGAGAGCCTTACCCTGTGCTTGAGAACTTCTTAGAAACAATAAGTGTTCAAAATATCCATAAATAAATGGTACCTGTTTCACTTCCTTTTACAGTCCTGACAGTTTCTTACTGTGACGTACCTGAGAGAAGGATTGTGCCTGAGCTTCAGTCTGTTTTTGCAATCCCCATTTATGGAAATAGAAATGAGAATGGGAATCCTTTACAAAAAGCTTTAGTGCAATATTTAGCAAGTGTACAAATCACGAGTGTAGTGGACTCCACATGTACAAAATGCGCTTTCTGTGAGCAAAGATTATATTTACATCAGCAAAATTAACATAATTCTATCAATTATAAGGCAATGCTAATTTCAGTTTTAGAAAGTGTTCGGGACCAAAGATAGGAAGGGTGTATAAATAAGTATAAAAGTATTACTGTTTTGAAAGCAGTTCAGGGTGGTTGTTCCTTGACCACACTTCATATTGTAGGTGATGGACTTGTGATTTCAGTTTTCCATTTCAGATGATCCCTGTCTTGCTGTCCACAGCACAGACACTGCTTTGGGTTGCTACCATGGGACTAACCAGATTCTGAGTCCTAACAGCTGTCAGACTTCCAAATGTTGCCAGAGAAGAAAGACTCTCTTTTAATCCTAGCTCAGTACTGGGGCCAGTCCTTTTAAAGACCTCTATCACTGATCTGGATGAGGGGGTCGTGTGCTCCCTCAGTCAGTTTGGAGGACTGTGGGAATTACATAAAAACTCGTGGTACTCCTCAGTGAATTAAAAAGCTCCACTTTTTTCTAAGATCAAATTTCAGGTAGCTCCTACAGCCTGTGAAAAGTCTGGCTGCAGAAATAGTTGAGGGCTATTTATTTTTCTCAAACTTTGCTATACAGTTGCTGTAAACTCAATTTTCATCCCTTGTTTAGTCTTAAAGCCTTGAAGCAACTTCAAGGTAAATTGTCCTGCTCCTGTAAAACAATGTTCAGTGTAGTGAAATAAAATCACATTTCTGTCTTGAAGCTGAACTAGTACATTAGAATTTTATTATGAACATTAAAAAAGCATATGTCTAAGCTTTGGAAGACCAGTGAGAGAAACGAATGAATTCTTTTGAAATGGGGATGGAGGAGTAGGGTTGGATGATGATACTACTGTGTTTTTTACAAGTAAGGCTCAGGGGAGAGAAGGGTACATTTTGGGGATAAATTTCCTGGAGTAAAATGTTACAATCATTATCTGATTATCCAAGTGAGTTTGCTGATCATTAGTTGCCTGTCCTTAGGAGTGTCCAGGGACTCAACAGGTCCTGTGAGATGCAGCAGGAACTGAATTTCAGTTTGATGATGAGATTGAGGAAAATAGTCATTTTTCTATCTTCATGTAAACATCTGATCTCATTATTTGTTCCACTTTAAGGCATGGTTTCTGTGGATTTGGGAGTTTTCCTTTTTCCTTTTTTTTTTTTTTTTAAATTTAAGATCCTATAATGTATTAAAAATAAAGTTACATTTGTCAAACAGTAACATTTTCACAAAATATCTCTTTGATATATTTTGTTATTGTTTTCTGTCTTCTTACAGAATGGGTACAGATGGCACCAGCTTTATTTTCTAAATTCATCCCAAATATTCTACCCCCTGCTGTGGAATCTGAGCTTCAGGAATATGCTGCTCAAGACCAGAAACTTCAAAGAGAGCTTATTCAGAATGGATTTACTAGGTAATAATTATTAATCTTTAGTAGTGATTGTGCAGGACAATGCTGAAATGGTAAAAATGGATGCACCTAAAAATAGTGAAGAAATAATTTAAGAATTAATTAAGAACCTTCACAACTCATAATTTGAAATATGGCCTTATTTTCAATGTCTTTTGAACACTAACAGCCCTGCAGATGGTACCCAAACAGTAGATGATTGTAAGGCTTGAAATGTTTTGAACAGATTGCTTGCAGTTCATGCATCTCTGGGTTTTGGTTGTGCTTGTACTGCATGATCATGCTCCTGTTCAACTTCAACCTTTACTTTGGCTGTTTATTTTCTACAAGCTCTCTTTTACTCGTGGTGCTTCTGAAAATGTCAGTTTTCTCCTTACTCCACTTTCAAAGCTATTTATACAAGCAAGGTGTTTATTTTAAATAGATGTTTCCCATCTGAATATTAAATCGAGGAGAGGGAAGAGGGAGAGGAACAAACAGTAAAAGACACAGGAGAAAATGTTCATACTGTAACTTGTTGCCTCTGGGCAGTGCCTTTTGCTCTGTACTGTTCTATTTTTTCTGCCAGTCAAAGGCACAGCACTTTTCACCATTTCTGCAGTACTCTGAAAAGCTAAGATCAGGCTGGGGAACTGCTCTACTCTCAAGAGGTTCATTTCTTCATAAAGAGAAAACATCTTCATTTTTCCTGTTACCTGTGCAGTGCTGGGAGTCTGGCCCTGTAGTGTGAACACCCACTAGATGTGGCTATGTTTAGTGTTGGGTGCATTTCTAGGTTTCATGACCTGTGGTTTTCCTCAAAGGTCATCTCTCTCTTCAAAACTTGGTAAATTATTTAGCTTCAGAGCTCTACTGTTGACCCAAATGCAAATGACGTGGTGCAGACTCTTCCTTGTAAAGGCTGTCTGTTGAGGAAAAGAATTTTTTGAGAGATAAGCATAAAAATAAAACCATAAGACCCTGGGCTGAGAAAAGCAATGCATTTGGCTCAAGAAATAAAAGTATGAGAATTTTTAACTGAGTAGGCATATAATGCTGACAAAAGAATGTAATGTACAGAACAAAACAGAAAAGGGAACAATTTGGTGTTGTCAAACTTTCAATTTTACTAATTCTGTAGGTGGCTGATAATAGTTCTGCTTAAAGTACATTTCACCAGTTTCACACTGCTTGGAGAACTTAATGTTACATTTCAAGTACTAATGATTATATCCACAAAACCAACTGGTTTATGGAGATGCACTTTGCCTTGCAATGGTCAGTGTCCCTCCCCAGCCTTTCATAGTCTGTCCTCCTTGCAGAACCAGCCAAAGAACTTCACAGCCAAGTCTCTCATTTTCAGGTAACTAAAGAAAACCATCTTTCCAACCAGTTGGTTTTGTGGATTTAGACTGTTAGTACTTGAAATGTCACATTTAGTTCTCTAAGCAGTGTGAAACTGGTGAAATGTAAGCAGAACTATTATCAGCCACCTACAGAATTAGTAAGATTGAAAGCAATAACCATGAAGAACACAGCACAGTGAGGTGTATTCAGCAGCAGTAATTGCACATCAGCCTCTAGTTGAAGAACCACAGCTTATCAACACCATAAAGTGCTAAAATCTTCTGCTTAAAGAGCAAATGCTGTCACCTCAGATTTACTTAGAGTCTATAAGATTCAGGAGCATCTTTCCAGACTGACAGATGCAGAAATTTTTTACATAGTTCTATAAAGTTTGGTTGAGGAATTCAAAGTGAGGAAAATAATGCATGTTTTATGCTGTAACTGCAGGTGAGCATTTTTCCTCATCTTCATTCTGTAAAAGATTAACCTATGAGATCAAGCCTACTGTCTATAGCAAAAGGATGAGGTAATTAAATCTGTGAAATGCAGCTTATACTTTTGGTAAATTGAGGTTCCTGCAGTAGTAGTATTATTTCTATGTTTGTATTTTTTGCCTAAATTTCTAGAAGCTGCTGATTGTGCTGAGGTATTTCACTGTTGTTTTGAAGATCACAGAATGGTTTGGGTTGGTAGGGACCTTTGAAGTTCCAGAGGAGCAAGGACATCTTTAATTGAGGTTATCATGAAAACACCTTTCTTTGCCTTTTCCTGCAGAGGTGACCAGTCACGCAAGAGAGCTGGAGAAGAGTTAACTTACAGTAAGTACAGATCCAGCCCTGCCCTCCAGCAGGCTCCAGCCCCTCACAGCTTGGGCATTCAGGTCGTGGTGGACTTCTGGGTTCTCTGGGTGGGGAGGTGTCAGGAGCATCTCCACATGTAGCAGATGTCTGCAATGTAGTCTTTACTGTGCCAAGAAATAATACAAACTGCTTAGATGTAGAGCTGTTGGGGAATGGTGTCTGTTCTGGTACTGTTGTGAACTTCTGCTCATTTTATGATTTTATGACCCTCTTACCACCAAGTTTCCTCATGTGCTTTCAGCTGAGTATGCTCACTTTATTGCCTACCATAAAATGTTGCACAGTTTTATGATGAACTCTTGTTACAGGCTGAAATGACTGAATGGACATTTATGTGGTGCATCAGCTTCTGTTTACACTGAGAATGTTTTGCAGATACTTCTGTGTTTTGGGGGAACAGTGGCAAGGGACATCATATGGAAGTTTAATAAGAGAATTTCTTAACTTCTTCTATAATTTCAGATGGCTCATCAGCTTGTGCAAGCTCCAGGGGATACAGATAGTGAATATACTGGATCAGCTTCTATTCCTAGCCAGAACAGACACTGGAGGAGCACAGGTATTATCTGGAGCCTCCTTTGGCAACTGCTGATACTCAAGCTCTGACACAAACTATGCCTCAAAGAAGAGTTTTGGACTTTCTTCTTTATATATTAAAATGTCAGTTGCTGCTACAGTTGAGATGACTTTGAAAGACACAATTCCTTGGTCTGGCCTATCAACAAGTTCTTCTGCAACCTTTGTGAGGAATGCACCTTGAAAAACAATCCTTTCAAAGTGGAAACGGGCAGCCGAAATCAGCAGCTTCCTAAAGCGTTAGAATGGAAGAATCCTTTTTGCACTCTTTTCTTATTATTAAGGACATTCTTAAAACTAGCTAACACGTCAGTGTATTAGATTTTAAACTTCAAGTTATTTTCTGGAGCTTCTACTCAAATAATAAGAATAAAGTTTCATTATTTTGCAGTATTTGTTTGTTAGTTTAAAACCTGTCACCTTTCAAGAGTTGGTCCCATATAAATGTATCTTCTGTCAGGGAGTTTTGAATTCCAGATTTTTTCTTTTATCTCTTTTTTTTTTTTAATTTGATATTTTGAAATCTGTTTTCCTATGTGTTTGTACTCTGTGCCTTCAGCTTGTGCACTTTGCGACTTTATAGACCATATTTTGTTACTGCAAAATGTGTTCTTGAGGAAAAACTTGATGTGAACAAACATGCTGCAAAGTTGCACTTTTCTCTTGCATTGATGGGAAGTGAAAATAAGGAAGAAGGAAGAAAAGTTGAACCTATCATGATCACTAATAGTGACTTAGAAGTTTGTCCCCATTTATTTTTCACATGTATTGATGTTTAATGCAGGGACCAACTCTTGTAGAATCCCCCTCACTGACTTTTTCATTGGCCTCAGGAGTTGGACTGGATGACCCTTGTCCTTTCCAACTCAGACTGTTCTGTGATTCTGTGATTCCATAATTGCAGTAGATGGAGATGAGAATTCCAGACTGAACAAAATACCAGGATGTGGTTTATGTTGTGCTCTGTAAAAACTTGGGCAAAACTCTCCAGTCTGGTAGCTCTGCAAAGTGCATCTCCATCAGCACGAGATTTGCACTGGGCTGAACAGCGGTACCTGTCCAGCATCACTCTGGGGCTCCTGTGCCATTTCTCCTGCTGGGGGATGCCATGGGGCTGTGTGACAGTAGACAGAGTCAGAATCAGGGATTTCAGGAGTGATATAAAGTGTGCCTGTGCCCATCTGCCTCCTGCTTCCAGTCCTGTGTCCTGGAGCTCCAGCTGAGCCCATTGCCACGGGATCTGGGGCTAGGGGCTGAGTCTGCTCGTTGTGATGTGGGTTAATCAGCAGTATGGCTAAAGCAGCTCTTTCATGAGGGGAAAAGCATACTTGAAAAAGCAGTTTGATTACAGGGTTTGGGTTTTTTTCATTACCATGGATTTATTTTTTATCACCTTTAGTTATGAGGAGAAATAGGTTGGTAATATAAAAGAAAAATCTTTCTGAAGTGAAATAGAAGTTTGTTCAGTTTTGATTGGCACAACTGTTATGCCTGTTTTAAAAAAACAACACAAAATACCAACACAACTCCTTTTATGCTTGTATGGGTTCATTACAAAATGCAAGAAAAAAAATAAAAAAAAATAGATGCGGCAGGGACAAAGTTTCTTTTTGTTTTGTTTCCAGGCTTTATGTCAGTGGATTTAATTCCATCAGTGCTCATCAGCCACTTTGGCAATGTGGTTTGGTTGGAGGGTAGGGGAGGAAGAATGAATTTGACACTGCTGGGATTGACAGATTCAAACATGATTTCCCTATGTCTTTCTTTGCATCTTTGCAAAGCCTGTTTAATTTTGAGGAATTGTTTCTTTTTAAATTAAGTCTTAACGCTTCAGTGTTTTGTGTTTAATGTAGAGCGATGCCAGCAGTCTGAACTCATCCCCAGCAGTGTAAACCAAGCCACTCTGAGAGGGAATTTTCAGGTGTTGGTAGTGTCTGCTTCAACTTTGCCACCAGTTACTTAAATTGGAGCAGAATTAGATAAAATCAGGGGGTTTAAAAATTTTGTTGAAATGTGCTGTGGAGAATTAATGAAGGCTAATAGGGAACAAAAATAATTTGCCAGCTTCCAAGTTTTTAAAGTTTTGGCTTTAAACAAAAAATAAAACCTCTGATAGTGTCCTTAGCTTTAAATATCACTGTCTGCTGAAATGGCAATATTCTTGAGTTAAGAATAGATGCATTAACCTAATTTGGTTAAAGTTTGTTTACAATTTCATTACCATCCTGGTTCACACAGTACAGTAACCAAGCTCTGTCATCTTTGTCAAGTGATCACAGTTTTTCTCTGTTCTTAAAGTGGTTTTACTGGTTCAGGTTTGTAAATAACATGTAGTGCTTCATGTCTGAGGCAAGGGTTTAACATTCCTTTTCCATTGCATTATGTTTGGGACACAAACTCCCAGAGAGACAATTCCATCAAAAGGTAAAGCATTCCTGTCAGTGTGGTTCACTGTGTATGCACTGAGTAGGGCTTGGGTGCTTCTAGTCCTGTGTAGCATTGTCACCACTGGCCCCCATGCCTGAGGAATCTGTTTGTTAAGCACTGTATTATGTTGTAAATTTGGCATTACAATTCCTGTATGTTTTGGCATTATTTAAATAATGCTGAAATGTTGTTTATCTGTTGAAGACATCATTGTGACTGAGCATGGAACAAAATACAGGATACAATACTAAATTATTTTGTTTCTCTGTAAACTTGCATTTTACTTACAGTCAAACTAACTCAGCCAACTTGAGCATTGGTACTGTAAAACCACAATTACCAACAGCATGATCCTAACTTCAGTATTTAATTTAACCAAATAACTTGTGGTGAATCTGTTACATCTGTAGCTTACTCTGTTAAGCAGTAAAGTTGGTTATACAATGGGTGTCCTCTTTATGTTGCACTGGTTCTATAGCCAAGCTTGCTACATTAAAATATTTTTAGATTAATTTCATTTCTTTATTTGAGAAGTTGAAATATTGAAATTCAGCATGCTGACTAATGGTTGGCAGTTGTTGATACATGGTTCAGATGGTCTTTGGCACAAATGATGGGGTGGAGGGGTCTAACCAAGTAAGTACCCAACTCTTCTTCAGCTGCATCTCCTTCCTGCAGTTGTTGGGGAAATGTTTACAGATTAATGCATTGAAGAAGGTTTTGCCTCCTGTAATTTGACAGAAATATGATCAGCCAGACTCATCCCTTTTAATTTGTCCCTGACATGATTATTTACTTTCTGAAAATTAAGAAAACCAAACAAAACCCCCAAGAACTACAAAGGGCATGTTTTGAGTGACTGAAAAATGTTTCTCATGCACACTGTGACAACCCTAGTGAAAGGAGTGTTCTGTAGAACTATAGAATAAAAAACAACCACTTGAATTTGACTCCTGTCATCAACCCAGCTCCAGCAAGAGAAAAAACAAAGAATTTTGTGGGTTTTTTTGATTTATTTGTTTGGTTTTTGGTTGGTTTGTTGGGTTTTCTTGTGTGTGTGATGCCTTGACATGCACAAGGTATCCAGAGGGCGCTTGGTTCAGCTCACAGTGTGGGTAGGATCAGTTGACTGCAACCATCCCAGATTTTATCTGGGATAAATGAGGATCTTTTTGGTAGCTTGCAAACTTCAGGTATTGGTAATTATGGCAAGCATGAACCAGGTGTGGACTTACTCTGGCAGGTGTTATTCCAGTAGCTACAAGCCATGGGAATTTACTTTGTAAATTTAGCACAAGTCAGTCTGGTACTGGCCTAACAAGATATTTTTATGTCCCTAATGCCTGTTAAGAGGAAAAGGCTGGAAAAAGGCTGGAAAATCTAAATTTCATCCTTGTAGCACTGAAATAGTGTGGCTTTGAATGGGGACCAGAGTCACCTGCGAGGGGAAGTTGTCCCCTGTCTATCAGGACTGACAGCAAATCAGCATTACTGCATGAGCAGAACAGGACAAACTTGCTGATTTGGCCTTAGCCAAAAACTCCTTGACAAAGCACTTTGTTCTTTGCTAGAGAGAGTGAGGGAAAGGATTAAACCAATGTATCTTGATCTAACTGGAGTGACTTGTTAAGGGGATTCCAAAATTCCATAGGCAATGAGTACTCAGAAATCCCTTCTGGCTGTCTCTGGAATGCTCCAGATACACTTGGTTAATGTTCCTTCTGAGCTTCTGCTCTCTGACCTAATTAGCACAGACCAGCAATGTTGACTCACCTAATGATGACAACAGAATGGATTTAGTAATAGCACTTATTGCCTCATTAGTGTTGTTTTTCAATTAGTCCTCCCTAAGAAAAACTGCTCCAGTTTCTGTGATGACCTGGGTCAGCAGTGGATTCTGTTTGAGAGCAGCAGGTAATTTATTTGTTATTACTTGTGGTTTGCAGTGTTTGCCATCTGTCAGCAAACAGGATGGTTTTGTACAGAGAAGAGATCATAAATTAATATCTCAGGATGGTTGGTAGGTGCTGCCCTGTGGATGAGGGGCATTGCCAGGATGAGAGCTCCTGGTCAAGGAGGGATAGGTGGGGGTCTGCAGGCTCTGCTGAGGTGATCCCTGGGGTAAGGGTCACACTGCTGTCCTGTGGGAACATCCAGTGACCATGGAGTGAATTGCACTGCCAGCAAACATCCCAAATGCCTCCACAGTCACTGTGGGAGAGCTCTGTGTCACTGTAAACTCACCTCTTGCCTCCAGAGTTGCCTGCTCCTGTGGCAGGTTGGCTGAACAGTGACATTCAGCCCGTTTGAAACAGCTCAGGGCTTGAAATCTAAGGATTATCCCCAACTCAAATTCCCTGTGTGCTCAATGTGAAATAAATGATTTCTCCAGCAGGTACCACACATCACTACATGGATGTGCTTCCAGATTTCTGGTTTGGGGTCTCAGTTATTGGCCATGGGCTGCTGGTATTTGAACCCACCTCGTGGAAGGAGCTGGAAGCAGAACTTGGCAAACCAGACCAGTCCTACGTGTGCAGGAGGAGCAGAAGGGAAACAGGCCTGTTTGGTTCTTTCTGTTCATTATTTCTGTGCTAAGTCTTTATTTAGCAGACACCTGCTGTTCCCAGTTGCTTGGTCAGCCTCAGTTGTTTCAGGTCCACAGTTTGGATGTCTGTTGGAATGAATCTGAGGCAGAATTCCATCCAAGCTGTAGAATAATCATTTCCCTTAAAATGCAGAGATGCGTCATACCTGGTGATTATCTACTTGTTTTGGAAATAATCTCATTATCCTGTTCCCTCAGTTACAACTTCTGAATGCACATTCAAGTGAAATGTGCTTTCCAGTTGTGGCTCCAATCTTCTGCAGAGAATGCCATGGTTACTGGTGTGCAGGGCAGAGACACCCATAAAGTGAAATCCTGCTTCCATACTTCTGTTTCCTCTTTCCCTTTGGGAATGTGACCTGGAATGAAAAACTGCATCTTCAGTTCATTTGTGTTCTGGCATAATTATGTTTTTTTATTTATTTTTTAATAATTCCCAGCATTGAATTTGCCTTTTATTGCCAACTGCTGTGTATCAAGCTAACCCTTAGAGCTGTCTTTTAGAGTGCCAAGATGCCATCTGTGGGTTTTAGTAGCTCCTCCTTGTGAAAGCAGAATTAGGATCACGTTTTCCCAGTGCATCACTTTGTAAGTCACTGCAATCAGATGTGGTCTGGAGCTCTCACCCCCTTGCTGAGTGAAATGAAGTCCTGTAGCTCTTCAAAGCCAATATTCTGCACTTCCCTGGGTGATTCCATGTGAGCTTCACATTTCACTGTTAACCTCCTTGTCAGCTTATTGTGAGCACAGCAATGAGCTGGACCCCAGTGCTGTGGGCATGTGGTGGTGACCTCTTTCTGTTAGCAGCACAGTCAGCTCCTGCTGTGGCAATTTCTTCATGTGGAAAAGCTCCTGCATTGTAGGAATTGCTGGGCAGGCCTAAGGGTCTGAACTCTCACATCACAGGTGGAAATTTGTGGTGTCACACTCTGACTCTGCTGATGAATTGGGTAAAAGGAAACAAGACAAATTTTAGCATAATATCTCATCTACTCTATTTAGCAAAGAGTTTCTCCAAATCTGCTGCAAACTCTGTGAACTTGGACTGAAAAGCTTATAACTTGCCAGGTCCTCTTGTCATCTTGCCAGCACAGCTGCTCATCCTGAGAGAATCTCTGGGCTCCTGAAGGTCCAGACTGAGCAGAGGAGAGTGAGCAGAGCAGTGCAGCAGCCTCAGCAGGTCTGGCTGAGGTTTCACATCCACAGCTGCTGCTGTTTCATCTGCAGGGCACTTCAGTGCCTCATCGTCACATTTGCTTCTCTGATTGTTACTTTAAAATAAGCCACAGACAGTGATCTGCAAATGTCAGGAGTCACCTTTGAGGCACATTTACCAAAGCCACTGTGCTCCTCCTGAGCTATATCATCTCTGGGCTCTTGTCAGTCCAAATCCTGCCTTCCTGGGCAAATCCTTCCAAATCCTGGGTGGGATGGGCATGGAAGGGCTGTGTTCAGCTGTGCAGGGGCTGGCTGCAGTGGTCCCCAAGTCCTCAGGCCTGCAGACAGGTTTTTAATTACAGGGTAATGACAGTGTGTATAGCCCAGGGCTGACCTTCAGGGGTGGGAGGTGCTTTTCCTAATAAATGGGGAAACAAATGATTATCCTTTGCTCTGCATTTATGTGAGCAGATAAAAAGGGCTTTAAGAGAGTAGGTTAGATATTAAAAAGAAATTATTCACTCAGGGGTAGCAAAGCACTGGCATAGGGTGCCCAGCCAAGCTGTGGCTGCCCCTGGATCCCTGGAAGTGTCCAAGGCTGGGTTGGACAGGGCTTGGAGCAGCCTGGGACAGTGGAAAGTGTCCCTGCCATGGCAGGGGTGGCACTGGATGAGCTTTCAGGTCCCTCCCAACCCAAAGCAGTCTGTGATTCTATGAAAACACCACTCTGCCATGGCCTTTGGGGAAGAAATGAGCAGAAAGCTGAATCAGGCTGGGCAAACTACAGAACCATTGTCCTGCCAGGGCAGCAGTGACTGCTCCTGGCTGGTCGGGGGCATTTTTCCACGTGTTGCAAAGTTTAGAGCTACGTGCTGATAAAAGTGTTCCAAGGAGAGCAGGATTGCTCAGCCTGGCTGGGAGCTCAGGGGGCAGGATGTCCTTGTGCCACCAAATGGTGCTTGTGCTTCCTTTTGGCCATTCCCAGGGTAGGACAAACCACCCTTAAAATGATTTAGCTGCTTTGCAGCCAATCGTTGGTTGTATACAAAGTACTTCAAGAGCTCTATTGATTTTTAAAAGCATCCTGAAAACATCATACATTTGAAGTTAGTTCCTAGGGGAACTAATTTAACTTTCTGCTGGTTTGCATCCTCAGAGTGACTTTGTTCAAGATTGCTTTAGTCTGATGAATTCTTCTTCTGCTGAGCAAAAAAAATGCTTTGACGATTATTATATTATTCTCTTTGTTTGTGGGCTAAATATGCACAGGAAAAAGCCCAACATGTCTGGCTGCTTTTAATTGAACCATTATTTGATTTTTCATCAATCAAATTAAGGCTAATAAACTGAATTTAAAGCAAAAGAAAGATATTCATACAGAAGAAATAATTATTCTCTTGGCTAGATAAATTTCAAACAACAGGCTTGGCCCTCAATATTAATCTCTGAGAATTTTCAGAATCATAAAGGGCTAACAAAAAAAGTCCTGGGTCATGACAACTCATGAGCAGAATGGTGGGAGCACTTCACCACTTGGAGGAGCTTATCTTTGACCACAAACCGAGACTGTGCAAAACTTGTGTGTGCCCCAATAGGCACAATTTCAGGTTTTTTTTAGCTTCTGCAGTGTGTCGCCTGAATTGTGTCAGAAATTTGTAACTTTTCATGTGGTTTTCAAATATTGTCTCTATTTCAGCTATCCAGTGTCTTCTGGCTGGGTGATGCTGGACACCTTCTATTGAAAGACCGCCAGCTTATTCACCAACCTTCACAGAAGTGAACGTGAACGCCATTTATTTCTGTCTTTAGCACACCTTTTATAGGGTTCTACAGGGTCTGCAGGCAGAGCAAGCTACTATTGGCTAACACACACAGGTTTACATTTTTTCTCCTACACACAAGGATATTGTTTTGCTTTACTCTCTCTTCTGCATGGTTTCAAGGACTTTAGCCTTTAATATCACGACTTATTTCAAAGACTGGTTTGTGCAGACAGGCCTTTACTAATATATAAAATATATCAACAGCCTCCAAATCCTCATGTTCCCCCCTAGCCCAGGGCACAGTCTGGACTGCTCAGTGTCTCTAAAAGCAGATGCTTGGAGGAGAAAGGCTGGGACAGGACAAGACTGCTTAGTTAAGGAAGAAAGCAGCACACCTCGACAGTCTCTTTGTCTCTTTCTGAGGAGAAACATCGTGACCTGAATCCCTCCTGGTTTAGTAACCCTGATCTGTTCTTCTGGCTGTCCAAATGTGCTCTGGAGAGCCTTTACACCATGTTAGAGCTGTCTGCATCCTTTCCCCTCCGAGCTCCTGTGCTGGAGTGCTGCTCTGGAGTGAGCTGCTGCAGCTGGCTGAGGCTGCAGCTGCCAAGGCAGCTTTAATCTCTCTCCTGCGTGGATGATGTACTGGCAATCCTTGAGCAATGTTGCATTTTAATTCCCCATAATGGTTATTTGCAAAATGGATGAAAATATTGACAGCTTGATATTTCAAAACAGATTGAAATCATAGGTACTTCTAGCGTCAACATAATTGCTTTCTCGGGAGTGGGGGAATTAATTTAAATATATTTAAATTTTCTACCAGCAGTTCTAGTCTGTTATTCTCTAGGTGTTGCTCTGCTGTCAGTCAGGTTCTCCTGATTTGTAGGTTCCAACATTGTATGATTTTCTTTTGCTGTCACTTTTTTGCAGCCTGCTTCAATATGTATGAAGTTGCAGATGTGTTCTCTCTGGTTTTATTCTCAAGTCATACAAACCTGTCACTTTTTCTGCCTTTGACTCAGAGCTGTCAGAAAGGCTTATTCCCACTTGGTGGAAAATTCCTGGAAGTTGAAGAGATAAAAGCACCCAGCTTTCAGTAATCTGCCTAATTAATGAAAGACACCTAGGGGGGTTCTCTGGGGACATCTATGTGCTGAAGATGGGTGTGTCTGGTCAGCTGGCAGTGCTGGCCATTGCTTCAGCGTGTCACGGGTTTGTTTCACCTCAGAGTAACCTCTTGTCCATGTTTTAATAAGAAAATTTGCTTTAAGTTCCTCTTAGCCATAAAACAAAACTGTTTTACCACAAAACAAGGCAGTTGTTGTAAGGAAAACAGTGAAATGAGGTGACAGAAACCAGTGGTGAGGGATGCCAGGGCTGCAGACACAGACTGAAGTTCTGCCCCTGCTGAACTCGGCAGGGACTTCCCTGCAAAATACCAAACACTGTGGTTTTGAGCTGAGATGTCTGTGCAGGGAAGTGCTCAGACATGTGGCTGCATCCAGTCTTGCACAAGGAAGGAAACAGCACTCAGCTGTTCTTTAGATTACACCCAAACCAAACAGGGATGTTGTGTCAACTGGGACATGTGAAGGATCCACACAGAGTCTGGTTAGACAATAAATTACACAATTTATTAGAGTCTGCTGAGATCTGTGACCTCAGAGAGTTCACTGCAGATCATTTCCTTCTCCAAGAAATGGTAATGTGAGGTGATGTGGACTCAGTTTGCCTGCAGTGTTTTCTGAGCCTCGGTGGTGGAAGTGTGGAAAGGCTTTCCTTGAGGAAATGGCTCTGCTCACAGCTCTTGAGGGATGGCAGTGCCAAACCAGCTAAAGAAAATACACCTGTGGCCACACAAGTGGTCAGCCTGCAATGTCTGCCAAACACAGATTGCCTGGTACTCCTTGGGCCAGTCCTCAGCCTCCCCCAGCCAACGTGGGGCTGCTGAGGAGTACCTGAGGTAAATGTCCAATTGCTTTGGGCAGAAGAGGTAAAATCCATCCCATCTTGTCCAGTCTGTAAGTGCATGGATAGATAGACAGATTATAGATAGATGGATGACAGATATATATGATAGATAGATAGATAGATAGATAGATAGATAGATAGATAGATAGATAGATAATAGGTAGATGGATGGATGGATGGATGGATGGATGGATGATAGAGAGATAGAAAATAGATAGATAATAGATGATAGATAGATGATAGATGATGGATAGATAGAGAGATGATAGATGATGGATGGATAGATAGATAGATAGATAGATAGATAGATAGATAGATAGATAGATAGATTACATAGATAGATCTCTCCACCAGATAACAGAGCTGCCTGGCCTCTGTGTAAATATAGGGAAAATTGTGGGTTCCAGTAGCAACACAATGTAACACAAAATGCCACTAGAAAGACCAGGACTTCCCTACTCGATTATTCCAGAAGGATTTTTAGCAAGGGACTGTCAGAGCAGTAACTTGTGTGAGGAAAAGCAGGTATAGTTATTTGGGTTCCTTTCAGAGTTGTAATTATGTCCTAATTGTAAGTGCTGAATGCTTTTTTGAATTGTTCACAAATTGCATTACCCTAGCATTAACATTAATTTTGATGTTAGTGAATAACTGTGCTTTGTGGAGGTCATCGAGTTACACCAGGAGAAATCTCATTTTAAGGGAAGGAAACCTTGTGGCTGGAACAAAAGGGATTCTTATGATAATGCCATAAAGTTACATATCAAAACTCATTGGGGGTTTTCCCACAGAGGAAAACCACATTTCCTGATGCTGGAAGACACAAAACCAGACAAGGGAGAAGATTTTGCTGTGTGCCTTCCCTGAACCAGCTTCCTGCAGGATCGTGTGGACACCAGCTCGTGGCTCTTGGAAGTATTAGTGCTGATATCAGTGGTAAAGAAGACCCCTTAATGGCCTAAAAAAATCTCATTTTCAGGCTCCTGAGGGGTTCCTCCATTTTTGGTGGCCATGACCATGGTTACCCTTCTGAACAGGGAGGAAACAGCTGAGTGATACCAGGGACAGCCCATGGGGCGGCTGCTGCTCCAAGGCCTCCTTGCAAATGCATCCTCTGCCATCCCAAAATTACTCACAAGGGTAAGAGCAGAGTTTTATCTCTGTGGTAGGTCAAAGTATTTTATGACTGAAAGGCAGCAGCCTATATAAAGATTTGTTCTGCAGGCATCTTTTCACAAAAAAAAAAAAAAACCCCAAAACGTTAATCCTTCAATTCCCTCCTGTATAAGATTTTTTTTTCCATGTGTCTGCCTTGGTAACCACTCACAGGAACTTTAAAACTTTCTAGTTGGATAGTTAGAAATTAAGCTCAGAAATTCATTTTAGAGAATTTAGAGATTTGATTTTCAGAAAGCCACTTTTAATGTGGGTATTTTTTTAAAACGTGAATATTTATTTTTAATTTTATTTTTAATGAATCTATTATTTTGAATTCGTTTTACCAACTCTCATCTCATGTTGCTCTCTTGAGATGAAAAGGTGGTGTAAAATGACTTGCTGCAAAATCCTGGCCTCAGTAAACTTAAAGTTCTTGATTGGAAAAAATCAAAACCAGAGCAACAGAGCCTAAAGGCTTTTTGATTTGCATTCAGAAGTTCTTGATTGATTGGTTTCTAGGGGATTACCCAGCATGAGATGGCATCTGTGCTCCAGTTTTGTTCATGAAATGGTGTAGTTTTTATCTAAATTCCTGAAACCAAAGGTGTTTATAAAACACATAGCATTTCTGTTATTGATAAATGCACTGTTTTAGACCTTTAGCTGTGATCTTGCACGAGCAGAGGCAGATGAGAGGCAGCAGACAGATTTGTTTGATCAAAGACCCTCTGAGCACCGCAGCGAAAACGCAGCGTGATTTCACCTGCTATTGAGCAGTGCCCAAGTGCGTACCTGGAGTGACAGCTTCAATAAACATAGCCAGGAACCAAGGGCCATGGAGTTCTTTGAGATTCAGAAACGTGTTGGTCTGCTTTAGAGATTTTACCCTGAGCAGTCATTAGGAATTTCCATGGACTGTCTTTGGGGCAAGCATTGTTCCAGTTCGGTGTTCCTTATTTTGTAGTGCTGACTACAAATTCTTCCTTTTTATTTTGGGCATTTATTTAGTATTAACAAACTTCCTGGTCCCATGCCTCTCACTAAAGATGTTCTTTAAAAGAGTGACACAAATTACTGTTGGTTTCCCATTGGCCGTGAATTCACTTTTCATTAGGAAATGCCTCAAAAGCAGCGCTTGCTTTAATCAGCTCTTGCCTGGTTGTTTGGAAAGGCTTGCAAGGTTGACTGGCTTTCTCAACTTGATCTGTGCTCACACTAATGAGGTATCAGGCTAATGAGACCACTGCCATTACAATTACCAGCTTATTAAATCCTAATTAGGGAGCCAATGCTGCCGGGTGCTGAGTGCTGGCTGTAAGCAGCTGGATGTTTTCCTGTGCCCATTTTTGATCTCCAGTTGAAAGCAGCACTTGAGGAGCATTGAGGCTCCCTGCTCACGTATCGGGTCTGTTTCAGTGCTAACAGGGTAATTGACTCTAATGATGCTGGCTGGTGTGTAATGGTCAGAGCTGCCTTTCCCTCCCCCGAGCAGCCCAGCATCCACGGCATTGTTAAATGGGCTGTGATTCACATGGCAGAAGGCTGCAGGATGCCGAAGGACAATATTTCCTATATAATGTTCTGTGGCAGGTTGTTTTCTGCACATTCATGCACCGGTGAAAGGAGTTTGCAACTTTATTGTTCATCAGTGCCAATTAAATGCAAACTCAATGTTATCCAGACATGCTTCCTCCTGAATAAACAACTCAATTCTGTCCTCCCGAGGCTGGAGCATTTTAAATGCACAGTGTCTCTTTTGGAATCTAATTTCCACCTGACCTTCCCCCTGCTCTGCTCTGAGCTGAGCAGGCAGTGTCAGTACAAGTGCAGGGCACTTTCCAGAAGTGCATTACACAGCATCTCTCTTGCCTGCCAAGGCCTGGCTTTTTGCTGTTGTTTCTGCCAGGGCAAGATTGTATGAGTTCTTCTCGATTTTCATCTTGTGGAGATGGAGTTTTAGGCTCACCTTTGCCAGCCTGTGGAGTTCTGCAAGGTTTTGCAGGATGCCCTTCAGCTCAGTCTGACACAGTGGCTGCTCACAGGTTTGGAGAGGTCTGGACTGTGCTCGATTCTCACCCCTCAACCCCAAATTCTGATCTTAGGGAGTGCCTTAAAACTGAAACATGAAGGTACAAATGCAGCTTGCAACACATCCTCTGACTTGAAGCCAGGTGAACTCCTGCAGGTCTGCTAAGACTCCAGACATGTTCTCTGTGGAAACCCCAGATGGCACAGAACCCACATCCTGCTTTTTACTGCTGCTTTTAGTGAGTATTGGTCAATTTGTTGTCCTGGGAGGAAAATGCTCACTTGTATCTCCATCCCATTTCTCATTAGCAGCCCTGCTAATGAAATCCCAGTAATGATGTGGACCTCTAACCTGGCCTGGAAGATTTCAGGGGTGGTCTCCTGCTGGGCACTTGAGTAAAGGCACCAGGAGAAAAACTGGGCTTAAAGTACTCCAGCTTAGTCTTAATGATCCTGTATGCTTGGCTAAGAGCTTCCCTTTTGTCTGTTCTGGCTTTTGAAGGAGACTGATCCAAAAAGAAACAATTCTGAATCTGGGATGCCAGCCCCACGTGCCAGCCTGTCCTTACCTTGTTCCATGAGGAAAATCACTCTCCCAGAGTAGGAGCCTTTGAGCTGTGAGACATCAGTTGATTAAAAGAGTATTTTCTAGTTTTTCAGACAGGCAGATGATCAGCAGATGATGTGGGTTTTGTCTGCTTTGCTCCTAAACACCCTTCTCTGATCACCCTGTGTATGAAATGGGCTGAGCACTAAATGAACAAAGTGATTCTGGCAGGACAAGGGCATGAAATTGTGATCAGCTCTGCTTGGGGATGTCACGGCTGTCAGGTCTGCAGCTGCTGTCACGGATGTGATTGATTACCTGGGCAGTGCTGGCTCTGCTCCCCACCAGGAGCTCAACCCTTCAATTATGTGAAATTTGGCCATTCCTCACACAGCTCCTACCACCATCCCAACACTTCCTTTCTGTGCTGTCTCTAGGGCTCATCAGCTTTTTACACTCTCATCTGTCACGCCCAGCCATTTCTGGTGTCACATCCAGATGATTTTTTTACATTTTCCCCACTTTCCTTAATCCAGGGCAAGGTTCTCATAGCAGTCACCCAGGAGACACAAAGATACAGGTGTGATGAAGCCTTCTGCTGCCACAAGTGAACAAAACAAGATCCTTTTCAGTGTAGAGAGAAGCAGCACCCCATCCCTAGAGCTTTTCATGGCACCTTTGTGGGTCACTGTGGGAATTTGAACTTCTGCAGGAGAAGCAAAAGTAAAACGTTTAACAAGAAGGCCACAAGAAAGAAGATTATAATGTTTGTATCCCGAGTGCTGCTGTCCATCCAGGAGTTTTAAAGATATGTCTGTTATCCTCCAATATAGCCCTGGCTTTAGTAATTAGACCCAGAAGAAATGATCAGCTGGATTTTGAAGCCTTCAGCCTCACAGAGACATGTGCTTTTTGTGTTGCTCTGAATCCCAGAGAAAAACTGAGAGTCAGCGTTAGGAACTGCACAAACCTCCGGAAGAAGTGGATCTGTGATATCAATCTCTTAATTACAGCAGCTAAATTTCCTGAAACCTTTATTCTCAGACATAACTTCATTGAAAGATCCTGGTTGCAATTAACCTTTAAATGCTCAGGCAATTGCAAGGACTGCTGAATCCCTTAATGCATTAAGAGATTAGGGATGCCTTTTGACGGCAGGAATTCAGTTTCTGGGCTGTCTGGGAATGGGTCATTTCCATTGTCTCTGCTCTATTTAGATTTTTTTTGCTGTACTCAGCTCCTTTGTTCTTATTCATTTCCCCCAGGTCTGCAGTGTCACACCTTCATCTGTGCCCTCGGGCTGCTGCTGCAGCCAAGGTAAAACCATCTAAAATCATTCATACCTGGCTGCTGTTCAGGGCAGGCTTCAGGAAAATCTGTGGGCTATTTGCAGCTTGGCATCTTACTCTGGCTTGTTCAGGATTACAGTTCACCAAAATAAATGTTCCTAAAGTTCTGCAATTTTCCAGCAATTTGACTACAGCAGTGTATTTGTGTAATACTGTTTCTTCTTGGCCAGGGTATTCTGTTTAAGCCATAAATTGGAAGCAGGAGTCCTTGGAGGTACCTGTTGCTGTGTGAATGACATGCATTGGCTTTTACACCTCTCTGTGCATCTATTCAAGTGGAAAACAATAATTTTCACTATCTTGCACATAAGATATGAAATTTAATTTACCAGCAGTATCACTCTGAGATGATTGCTTCTGGGACCAGGAAAAAATGTGATTTTGCTGCATGTTTAGTAAGTTGGTAGCTCTGATTTACAGATCCTTAACAGGCTCTCTGAATAAAGGAAAATTTTTCATGTTGGTGGTGGAGATGCCTCTGGGATAACAAAGCAGAAAGAGAAAAGAGTAATGAGAACTCGTAGTGATTGATAACTGCAGGAATTTTGATCAGATTAAGGCAATTACTGATGGGATGATGTACTTTGATTTTAATACTGAGATGAATTTCTAGAAAGCAGAGAAGTGTGCTGAGATGAACAGGAACCACTCAGTATTTATTTTTTTGCTGGTTTCATTTATTTATTTGTTTTTTATTGCTGGTCATGATGCAAACTAGATGGCAAAACAAGCTGGCAGAGGTGGGGGAGCGAGCAGGGAAGCAGAGTGTGGGAGCAGGAGGGGATGTGGTGCCTGTGCATGCTGCTGTGGGACTCAGGAGAAGATGAGTGTGGCCAGAATAGAACCAAACACAAGAAAATAACCTGGCAGCAAGGGCCAAGCAGACATGCCTGATTGTCTGATGGAAATACTGACGTGATTGGAGCAAAGCTAAAGCCTTGGAGGTGATTCTTGGTGTTAAAAGGGCTTTTTTTATATAGCAACAGAAGTGAGGGAGAGGGGGGTTGATTGGAAGCGAAGCTGGATGAATTAGGAGCAATTTCTTTTTGTGATATGAACTACAGGAAGAAGCTGCTGCAGGGGGGGGTCACAGGTGACATATCCAGATGTCTCCAAGTCTGGACTGGCTCATTGTTAAGAATTCCATTTTTTGCCAAGTTGTACCTCAGTCAGCTGCAGATTTTGCTGTTTCCAGCACAGGCAGGCTGGAGCTACACATGAGGGTGTTTCAGGCACCTCAGTGTGTTCATCCCTGCTCCACCTGGGGTTCTGTGTGACCCTCGTTTATGGGCTGGCCTGGGGAACACATTTACTGTGTGGCAAACCCAGTCCTTGGGCTTTTAAACATCTGCTTAGAAAAACCTCCCAAATCCCAGTGGGGCAGAGCCAGGTGAGGCAGAAATCACCTACAGCTGAGCTTGGTCTGCTCACAGATCCTACTGAAGAAAAAGAGAGAAGAGGAAAAACAAAAAGAGGAGCTAGAGGTGCTTTAGTTAAAAATTCCTGAGAGCCCTTTAAAGCTGGCAAGTTGTGGGTTTCTGCATAGGTTCACATGTGTGGGGAAACTCCTACAGCCATCATGTGCACCCTAATTAATGAGCTGTGTCACACGGGTGAGGCGTCTAAGGCTGGTTTGGAATCAGATCCTTTAGGGAGAACTTCCTGTTACTGATGTTGATGCTGATAATTGTGTTTCTGAGGTAGAGGAGATGAGCTCAGCCCGCTGCAGCTGGCTGGGAATGCAGACTGTGCTGAGGGGGAGGATGAGCTGCACTGACATTTACACTGGCAGTGCCCAGCATGGATGTGTGCAGACCCAGGATGGTGGCACTGATGAAATCAAGCTCTGGTACCCCTGGCTTCAAGACAAACATCTTGGGGGACAAGTGGCATGTCTCCTGTGAGGCAGAGGAGCCAGCTCAGGGCCCCTGTGCTGGCAGTGGGGTAGAAGTGAAGGGTCCTGTGTCCTGGGCAAGGGTCTGTCTCGTGCCCTGAGGAGCTGCTCTGGGCTGTGGGGCTTGGAGACAGGTTTAACATCTCTCAGTTCTTTCAGCAGGAAACCCTCTGCACTCAGTGAAGTCTGCACAGCTTTCCTGAGCTGGAGAATGGGGCTGCTGCCCCTTCCCTGGGTGCAGCCCTGGTGAGATGCTCGACATCTGGGGGGATGCTGGAACCAGGGTGGGTTCTGCTCGAGCAGATCCAGTGGATTCAGTGTCAGCAGCAAACCTGGAACCAGTGCTTGCCCTGGCCCTGCTGGAAGGGCTGGATTTATTCACCTTCATTTTAGAGGGGGGAAATTCTCAAGGCCACCAAAGAGCAAACATTGGACTCTGGGTGTGGAGGGGAGTGACAGACATCAGGTTTGATACTTGTTTGCTTTGTGTTTTCCTTCCAGGCATCTGCTGTAAGCTACAAGGGGAAAACAAATGGGCAATGACTGCATCTGCCTGTTTCTCTTGCTCCCATCCAGGCCTGCACTGTTCCAGCGAGCTCTTGAGCAACTGCAAGAGGTGCATAGCAGATGTGCTGCTTGCTGAGCTTGGGAACGCCACCGAGCTCAGAGCAAAGCCCCAGGTTAGCCCCCAGGTTCCATGGGCTTGTGCTTTGTATTTGAGAAGATCATCTGCTCATCCTTAACATGAAAACATCAGCTTGAGCCAAAGAGATGTAACGTCTCAGAAATCAAAGACTGACTTAATACTGATGTTATGTTCCTCTCCCTAGCAAAGCAAGCCAAGAAGACCTGGAGGACACCCTGAGTGGGAGGGACAATCCAAGCTGTGGATTTGTCTGCTGCCCTTCACCTGTGGAAGCATTTTAGAGCAGGGAGACTTGAGAGAGTGAGCTGCTCCCTGAGTCTGAGGTGATGGTCCAGGTTCACAAAATGCTGGGAACATATCTCACATTAAAATGTATGTCTGGATTTGTAGGCATTGAAAAAAAAACCTGGTCTTTTTAAAAACAAACAAGAAAGAGCCACAGCCCTGGGCAGTAAGAAATATCTCAGTCTGAAAGCAAGACAAATCGGTATTTCTGTAAATCCCACAAGGAGAAGATATACAGATTTATTCTTTTGATTTGCATCTCATTTTAGCCTCATCCCTTCTGCACTTTTTGTGGACTGCTCCAGTTGCTTGGCTGTCCTGGGTGCTCTCTTGTCTTGCCTGTGCTCACCACCTGGGGAATCTTGCATGCAAAGAGCCTTTTTCCCTAATTTGACCCCACAGCCACGCAGGTCTATGGAAATGAGGTGGTGCATAAATAATCACCTGGGTTTGGGCTGTAATGTGCCAGTGGCTGATCTGACCCTGCACCAGCACAGAGCTCCTCTGGGGCTGCTTCTCCCTGCTGGGGGCAGCTGATGGTGGCACCAAACTGTCCAAGGAGGAGCAGTTCCTCCTTGTGGCCATGGGGATGGGAGGGAGCTGGCTGGGGGTGACTGGGGCTCCCCACCCCTGCAGGGGCTCTGGCACAATCCCTCCCTTTTGGAGTGCTCCAAGGAACTGTGCCTGCACCGTGAGAGCCATCCTCTCCTCCTGCAAAGGGATAACCCAGCAGCTTGGGGGCAGTTTCTGCTGTCTCCTGACTCTTTATCTGTTCAAAAGAGACACCTCCTCGTTGTCCTCCTCGTCCTCTTCCTCCTCCTCCTCTGGAATTGCTGAAGTGGCAGCATGGCATCGCATTTCCAGGCTTGGCTAACACCACCAACTGCTGCCCTGGGTCTGACTGCTGGGGGTTTTGTTCCTTGGCTTTTGTGGTGGAGTGGGCAAGGCCTTTTCTCTCAGCAGCAGGTGCAGAGGGCAGACTTGTCTGGACCACGCTACAGACTGGGGACAGCTCCCAAAGAGGGGGTGAACAACACAGGGGGGGATTTGTGCTGCTGGCCTGTGCCTATGGGCTTGCCCTTGTGGAAGCAGAGAGCAGCTCAGCTTCCTGGTGACAACAGCAGCTCAGCTTCCTGGTGACAACAGCAGCTCAGCTTCATGGTGACAACAGCAGCTCAGCTTTGTGGTGACAACAGCAGCTCAGCTTCCTGGTGACAACAGCAGCTCAGCTTTGTGGTGACAGCAGCAGCTCAGCTTCATGGTGACAGCAGCAGCTCACCTTCCTGGTGACAACAGCAGCTCACCTTCCTGGTGACAGCAGCAGCTCACCTTCCTGGTGACAACAGCAGCTCAGCTTTGTGGTGACAACAGCAGCTCACCTTCCTAGTGACAACAGCAGCTCAGCTTCATGGTGACAACAGCAGCTCAGCTTTGTGGTGACAGCAGCTCACCTCCCTGGTGACAGCAGCTCCTCCTGCACAGGCAGGGCTGTGACAGTCCTTGCTGGAGCCCCAGGTGGATGCAGCACCCCTCCATCCAGGGCAGGAGGCAGGTGGATGACTGCAGGGTGACAAATGGCCCCAGCCCTTGCAGGCTGAGGCTGGCTCCTGCTGGAGAGGCAGATAAGGCTGGGGGTTTGGAAATCACCAGGCACCTGAGTGTTGGCAGGGAATGCTGATCAGCAACTGCACTTTCCAGATACTGTTTTGCTCCTGATCCCGAGTGTGGATGGCACTGATGATGGGGAATCTTGTATTAACTGGAATTTATGTGGAATCTTGGTTCTTGGAACGGGCTGAAAATCCCCAACCCCCAAATGACGCAAGTTCAGTGCAAGGTTTGCTTTCATTTTTACATTTAATCATCATTACTTGTAAATGAACTTCCCTGACTTTGGGTTGTCACAAGGAGAAAATACATTTTCACCAGGCATGTGGATGTGGAGTCAATTTCCACAGCAGCAGGAAATTAGCCAGGGCTCGTTTAGCTGCTGGAAACTTGCTCCTGGAAACAGGAGAGTGAATGTTTCTGATCACCGGCCTGAAGTCAGGCACAGAGCAGTTCTTCAAGTGCTGGACAGCTGCACTTGCCTTGAGATCTGCACTCTGTCTTGTTCTTGGCTGATGAGATGATTTGGGATGATGAATTTTCCTGTGGGACAGCAGCTCTGCTCCTGTCCAGTCTGAACTAAGAGTGTAATACATTTAGGTACTAATCCATTTAGATTGAAAATGTGATTCCAGAGGATTTTTGCTAAGTGCAGTCCCATTCCATGAGAGCAGGTGCAGTGAATATCTCCCATATATATATATATAATTATTTTCAATATATTAATTTATTTTCATGAATGCTTGTCATTGCCTAAAGTCTGGTCAGCCAGGAGTGCTGACCCCTGTTAGATTCTCTCTCTAACAACCCTACTGAGCAGCAGAAGAATATTTTAATCATCTGTTTGATGGTTGCAGGAGACTCCACTGGCTTGTCAGGTTTTAACTTCATCTGTTGAAGGGTTCAACAGAGAGAACTGACCCCAAAAAATCAAGGTACACTGTGAATTTGGAGAAAGGCTAGTGAATTGTTTCAGCTGGGGAGAAAAAAATAATCACTTTGTTGTTTAGAAGCACCGACTTATTTTTAATTTGAAATGTTTACTTTTATTGAACAGTTTCCCTTATTTAAACTTTGACCCAACAGCAAATGTTAGTAAATGGGTTTTAACAACCTTCCAAGTCAAACAACTTTTTAGGCTGACTCCAAGCAGAATGTTCTTGTTTGCTTGTCTCAGTGATGACTTGAAAACAAAACTTTCTTGTTTGATTTGTTTGGACATGAACTGTTTTCCAAAGTTCACCCCAAAACCCTGGAAAAAATCATTATTTATGTGGTTTTGGTCACTAATTGAAAAACATCATCATGTGTTTTGGCTAAAGCAAATTTATTGGAAGTACAAGTTAAAAATAGAAGTATTCATTTTGCAATTAACCCTAGGAAGTTTTTACATTTCAAACTAATATATAGGGATACTTTGGTCATGACATACAATTTCCTTTAAGGTTATCTTACAGCCTTGAAACTGAAACTATGTATTTTTATTTTATTTTTTATTTTAGATTTTAATGTAGTTTTTGAATTTGCTAACATCTTTCAATGACCTTTAGAACTTGGATCTTTCCAGAACTGACTTAATTAAAGATGAGATAGAAGTAAAGTGAATTTTTTAAAAGCCTGTTTTATTGTTCACTATAAAATTGTCCTGAATTATTCAGCTGTCAGAGCTGGAATGGAATTTATCATTAACTTATTCACTTAGGTAATTAAAGGAACCTGCAGCTTCAGAAATGGAAGTAGAAAAAGGCAGCAGGGTTCTACATGTGACAAGTTCACTTCCTGGCAGAATTCTTGGAATTATTTAATTCTCCACCCATAGGTTGAGGAGGATCCATTGAGTTTCTGCTTTTGCTTTTGAAATCTATAATAGAGCATGCAAATGCAAGAACTCCCAACAGTTCCCAGCCCAGCTCCTCTCTGTGTGTTGAGCCTGAAGGTTATTAAAAATACAGGTTATAAGATCCAGTCCTTGGTGCTTCTGTTATTCCAAGTGCACCCTGAAGCAGTTTCTTGCCCTCACCATCACACTGACAATCAATTGCAGGGAAATAGAAGAACACTGTGTGATACAGAGTCCTGCATGTGGACAGAGCCTGCCTTGCTGGGCACCAAGGGCGTTTCTGAGCAGAATGTTTAATTTCTGCTGCTGGGGCTCACGGGAACTGTGCTGGAAGAAAGTTTTCTCCAGTGTGGGCACAATCTGCTTCTGGCCATCAAGGGAGCCAGATTGGTTCAATGAAGCCATTTGCTATTCATAATTATTTTCACAACACCTGCTGGATTAATTTGAAAATAAATATCCTGAAATGTGAGGAAAGCCTAACTATACTAATATAAAATAAATAACTATACAAATATAAAATAAACTATACTGACTAATGGGAGAAGGAAAAACTTGCAATGCCCAGCCTGGACCTAGGGATGGTTTCTTGTCCATTAGTGATTTTGCAAATTCTGTAAGAAGGGCAATGGAGATAGAGAGTGAAAAATTGGGTGTTGAAGGGGATGTGATGGTGAAAGCATTTGTTAAAACCCCAAACCTAGAGCCCTCAGCATTCTCTGCAGTCACTCAAACCTCCACTGTTTTGGCTCTCACAGCTGACTGCAAATTAGATACCATGTCATAAATCCTGATCTGTTTATCAGAGAGCAATTTCCAAACTGTGTGATCTTCATTTTAGTGAACAGGTTTTATGAAAACAGAAACTTATAAATTCAGTGCTCTCTTTGGGTTCCAGTGATTGAATGCAGTAATTTCAAACTTCAGTGACTTTTCTATTGCACCTGCAACTCTTAGATATTTCTTTTCCTGTCTGGCTGTGTTATTGTCCTGCCAGTGAGTGCTGGCTGTGCCAGAGTGCATAAAAAGGATATATAATGCAAAAAAGGTTTATTCCACTGGCTGTCACAGCTACCTGGAAGGAGTCTGTAGTGAGGTGCAGGTCAGCCACGAGTGATGGGACAAGAAATGGCCTCAAGCTGTGCCAAGGGAGGTCTAGATTGGGTAGCAGGAAAAATTTCTTCACTGAAAGGGTTGTCAAGTACTGGAACAGGCTGCCCAGGGCACTAAAGCAGTCACCATCCCTGGGAGGATTTAAAAGATGTCTAGATTTGGCTGGGACTGCTCTGAAAGGTTTTGTAGTCTTGCTGAAATATTTCCTAGCTGTTCCTCCAAGTCTGTTTTTCCAAGCCTAAAAACTACTCTCTGGATTTCTCCAAGGATTTCTACTATCTCCTCCCACAAAAGTGTCTGAGTTCTTAATGCTATCGAGGTGAGAATAGATATTCTCTTGTGTGGTGTTTGCAGCCACAGACTTCATTTCTAGGTGTCTCCATAACTGCTTGGTCAAATATGATTGATGTAACATCAGAAAGCAAAGTGTGCTTCTACCTCCTGTGGTCTCTGAAAAGAGAGAGAAAACTCTTATTCGAGGTGATGAAGTGAATTAATTTCTTGCAGTCTAATGTCAGATTTTGTTAATATTCTCTTTATAAAGAGTGGGCAAGCCCTGTGGGACAGCAGTGCATTCCTGAACAAGAGACAGCAAAGCTTTGTGTGAGACTTGTCGTGTTCCTCCCTGAAGATCTGAGCAGAAGAAAAATGCAAAGATTGAAACTCCTCATTCCAGAGGAGACTTCCACACTCAAGATCCTCGACTGTGGGCAGAGCTGGGCTGTTCCTTCCTTGGCTCTTGCACAGCAGGACTGCTGCAGGCCCATGAGTGCATCACACACATCCTGAATGTGTCCCACAGCCTCCAGCAGCCTCCCCTGCAGAATTGCTCCATGGAGGAAGGATTTGCATTTCTGATAGTCATGGACTGGTTTGCAAAAGGAAAACAAGTCTTTCATCTTGTGAGAATACTTGGGTTTGCTTTTTGATTGGGTTTTATTTTTATTACAAGAAATGGAAGATTTACTGGAAAAAAGTGTGATGGGGAAACTGATCTGCCCACTTGAACCCCCCCAGGGAATTTGATCAAAGACAGGCAGGAGATTTGCTTCTCTATGGGTGACAGCCTTCCTCAGAAATCCCAGCCTATATCTGAACTCATTTCATACCTACACACACTGCCCTATGATTTTTGAGGCTATCTTAATTAATTTTCCATTATTATTATTATTTTTCCTTAAATATTTTATTTAAGGGTTTTACTGTGAACTAAGGAAACCAACAGATTTGTGGGAAGATGTTTGCTGTGGAGTAACATCTGAAATCAGAGTGGAATAAAGCTTCAATAAATAACAACAAAGGACATGGATTAATACAGACCATGGGTGTTTATGGAGAGCTCAAGAGACAAGAGGATGATGCTGATGGATCTTTTCCTACAGCTTGCTCTAGGAAACAGAAATGCATGTCCATACCTGGGCTGCAACATCATGGGCTGTGTTGGCTAAATAAAGATGTTTGTGTGGTTACTGCTCTAGTGTTCATTTTAAACTCTTCTTCTTGGCAAAGGTGGTTTGTGTCTGTCCCTCTGTCCCCCACCTGCCCTCTGTCCCTCATCTAAACCAGCAGTTCCCAGCGTGGGTTGAACACTCAGTGTCTGCACATCCTTATTTTCCCAGCAGCACAAACCCTGCAGGGTGTGAGCTGCCCTTTGTCCCCCACAGACAGAAAAATTTACTGCAAAATTATCACAACCCTCACTCCTCTTAGGCAGAGTGGTTGTTGATCTCTGCTGCTGGGTGGACTCTCAGAGTGTTGATTTCTTCCCTTGAGAGTGTCCTTGTGCCAATGCCAGCCTGAGACCTCTGAGGTTCACAATGGAACTGCTCAGCTGGGTACAGAGAAACCATCTGAAAACACTCCAGCATGCACCAAAAAGGACAAGGATGCTAACATACATCAGGAGATGAATGTGCAGAGCTGGCTATGTGGTATTTATTCAGATAAACACCTCTGCCCTTTGCAAGCAATCACTTAGGGAAATCTTTAATGAATGATAAAGTTTGTCCTTCCCTGGTTTGTGTGCCAGAGGGACTTTTAGTTTTGGGGTTTTTTTGGTTTTTTTTGAGAGGTGCAAACTGGATTTTGTGACTGTTGAGGGAGCTCTCCAGGTCTGACAAAGAGTGAATTAAGTTGTGGAAGCTGTGATCCAGATAGTGGGAATGAGTTTGGTGGCAGTGGGATCTGTCTGCTGTGTCTGGCAATCTCTGGGTTTGGGCTTGCTTAAGAAAGGTGAGGATATGGACTCAAATTATTATATTCTGCACAATCATGTGGCTTATTGGAACAGGCTGGAAGCTGCATTTTCTCTTTAATGGGTAACTCAAAGTTTGGATAAAATGTGATAGTTTCAAGCAGAATAAAATTCTGAAAACAAACTGCATACTAGTGGAAACTTTCTTATAAAATTGGCAGCTTCAGTTGATTTTTAATGCTGGAAACCTTGGAAATTTCTGGATGAAAAGTCTTCTAGGGAAAAAAGCAAGAGTTCTCTGAGGGGTGAAAAAGGGTTCATGGTTATTTTTTTTTCCCTTTAACCAAGTGAATTTGCCATTAAATTCCATTTTTGAAGGTGAATGATGGATGTTTACATATGGAACATAGGCCAACCCCTAAGCTGTGCTGCTCATTCACAATTTTATAGAGGAAGGCATTCATATTTTCCATGGGGTTGCAGTGGGAACTGTATTTTTTTTACTTGCTCCTGCCATGAGGAACAGAGCTTTTAATTAAAATGACAAAGTCAGAGTAGTCAGACTCCTATTATCATATTTAAAGAGGGCTTTGGGGAGCTATAAACATGACAAGCTGATTTAACAGAGAAGTACCTAACTTCTAAGCTGTTCCTTTAGGTGTTCCAACATGCCTCTTGGGGTATTTAATATCTCTTTGCTGCAGAGCCAAAGGATGTGCTTTGCTCTGATATTTGTCCAGGCCGTTGTATCCTGATTAATTGTTCATTATCCTCTTTTAATTCTAGCCTCACACACCCTCCTCGTTTCAGTTTGTGGTCTTCTGTGCTCCCCAAACCTCAGCAAACCCCAATCTTCTTTGAGCTAAAGTGTTTTTAGGAGGAAATAGGAGCAAGACAAGTTTTTTAGAGTCCTGCAGTGAGGATTATGTTGTTATGGTTACTGGATTAACCACATTGCTGCCACATCTGAATTCATCTGGAGTCTGATTCCCACTGGAGGGTGTGGAGTCCCACCCTGTGAGATGAACTTTGGCAAACCAGTCCCACCATTTGTCATCATTCAGAAATAAAAAAAGCCCACAGTGATCTCTCTTGTGGTTACTTCAGGTTCTGTAGCTGCATCCATGAATTGAAATGACTGAAATGATGATTGAAAAGACTCAGAAATCACCATTCTCAGAACATTTATTACTTCTCAATAAACCCAAAGTGCAGAATATAAAGGGTAAAGATATAAACTACAAATTCCACATAAGCATTCCCTTAAGAAAATGTTTTTTTTTAGTTTTTTAAAAGAAATTTAGTGTGTTTCTGACCTGCACTCTTACCAGCATAGTTAAATGGGAGGCTTAGAGACAAACATGTTTGAGCAGGGATGATCCTCAGAGAAATATGCTTTTGGCAAAAGGATCCTTTAATGTTTCAGTTGGGACTAAAACAAGTTGGCTGCACAAGAACTGCCTGTGGAAAAGCTGCATGGAGAACAGCAGATCTTGAACTGTAAATCTCAAAATTCTTGAAAACAGCAATGAATTTAGACAGTGAAATGCAAACAGGACTTCTATTGCTGTTTCTTTTCTCGTCCTTACCTGATTTATGAAAATTCTTCTGTTCTTTCTGTAAGGACTGATCTGGCAGAAGAATCATTGTCCTTTGATTTCTGGAAAGCAAGCCTTGTTAATACAGCCCTGATATGCAAGGCTGGATTGCATTTTTCTACCTGCATTTATGTTTTCTTATCTGGGGAATTTTATTTTCAGGATATTATTTTCCTTTCCAGTGATTGCTTTGCCTGCAGTGATTTAACTCTTCCCCTGACATGCACAATTTCAGTGGTTTCACTGCTGCACAGGTACTGAACTCTCTGGGCTGATCTTTCCACCCTGAATCCCTGGATTTAAAACCCCACCCTGATGGTTCTGTGAGCCCCTCTAGTACCAGCCTGTAGGTGTAAAATGAAGTTTTCAGTGGTTCAGGATGAAACTGGGGATGGCAGCTCAGTTGTGAGGAGCTGCCTCCTGCTTTGTTTGGCTCAGCTCCCGCTTGCATTGCTGGCTGTACCCACACCCCTGAAAGCTCTTGGTGGGAATCACAGGCTTGTGGCATCAGCTGAGGGAAAACTGGGGCTACAGCGTTTTAAGAGGTGCAACAAGTGGCCTGAGGGATTAACAGCTCGAGTTAAAATAATCTGTTTCAGATCAGGCAGCAATCAAAGTTCAACACCTCTGCTTGTGTCAGGACCTCAAAGATGATCTGGTTCCAAACCCCTGTCGTGGGCAGGGACACCCTGACCAGGCTGCTCCAAGCCCCATCCAGCCTGGCCTTCAACATTTCCAGGGATGGGACCTCCACAGCTCCTCTGGGTGATGATGAGGAGCCAGTGTTTCAGGTCTTTGTTTGAAAAGCATCATCTTCAGAGGCACAGGGGCTCTCTGGACATCACTAGGAAACACTGGGCTTTTCCCTGCTGCAGAAGTCATGTGCATGTGTTGACTGGTAATTTGGGTTTTTTCTGATTTCCTTTGGGCAGTGGGATTAGGGAAACAGAGTAAGAACAAGTTAGAGAAAAGATGCATTGGAGATGAGAGAAACTCTGCTTTTTCAGCTTCTTATTCTTTTCTCATTTCTTTCCCTTCAAACAAATTGATGGCTCCAGTGCCAAATGGAATCTGAGGGAGGAAAACACGAACAAGGAGCCTAAAGGGTGGATGTTACAAGGAATTAGGTGTTCCTGTGGACCACAGTGAGGCATGTGGGTGTTCAGCATATTGCAAATCAGAGCCTGGAGTGTCCCAAACACACATGCAGCCTCACAAAGCTCCTTTGTGCTCCAAGAGGGGTATAAAGTGCAGAAATGACTCTGCAGATATTAATCAATCAATCTGGTTACATCAGTCTGTTATAAATAATGCTCAGTGTCATTGGGATTTTATTGTTACAGAGCCACTGTCATTAGAGATGTTTGTTTGTGAGTATTACAGTGGATAAAACACTAAAGTTAGACATGTTTCAGTGATTGTTAATGTTTCTGCAGTGTAAGGGATTCAAATTGTGTAAGAAAGTTCATGTCTAGGACATCTTTTTATGTATCAGATTAACTTAAAGAATCTGCTAAAGTCCCAGTGATTTTTCTTGTTGATTTAGTTTCTGAACTCCTGAGAGCCTGGATTTTATAACAGATCAGCATGGTGCCTTTAAATTATCTGTGTAAATCTCCTTGGCTGTACCCAGCGCTGCTGGAACTTGATTACCTGAGTTTCTGAGATTAACTTGAACAACAAAAAACCTCCAGTGCCTGCATCAGACAGGTGAAGACTTGCAAGAGGGATTTAAAAAACAGCAGAAGGTGAATGACTCTGCTACTACTGCAAACAAAATTAAAAAAAGTTATTATTGAATATTGGCTGATTTTAAAAATAGATCCATCCCCAAAGCTGTAATTTACATGACCAGCTAAGCTCTGTGAGTAGAGCAATTAATTATAAAATAAAAGCTGCTAAAAGCTGGTGTCATCAGGGATAGGACAGGTTTGAGTCAGGGAGCCAGAGGAATGCACAATGCACAGTTTGACCTCAGCATGGGATCCTCAAGGCTGGAAAATGCAGTATCATACATTTCCCAAGAAAGCACACTAAGCAAATGATTTGGGAAACCATTGTACAAGGACTGTAAAGTCAAATGCTTGAAGCTGGTATTAGACAAGATTTTTGTTGAGTAAATCCATTTCCTCCACCCAGAATCTGCAATGATGATTTGGAAAGAGTTTCTTTCTATATCTGGAGCTGCTATCTGGATCTATATCTATACCATCTATATCTATATATCTATATTTATCTGTATCTGTTTCTATATAGTTCTATATCATCTGTATCTATATATCTATATCTATTTATATTTATCTATCTATATCTATCTATATCTATATTGTTTCTTATCTATGTCAATCTATATCTGCATCAGTATATTTCTATATATTCTTCTCCCACCCTGGATGGTTTTTAATGCTCCTCTGCATTGGCTTTGTCAATGACCACCCCTATTTCCATCCCAAAGGCTGCAATAGCCTGGCTATGAAATATCCCACAAGCTGCTGCAGGTGCCAACATAGAAATGTGCTCCCCTGTGCAGGGGAAGAGCTCTGTGTGAGTTAGGAATGCCTGCATAAACTGAAGGGTGAAGTTCCTGGTTCTGTTTGGTTCACAGGCCTCTGACATGAGTGACTCCCTTGGGTGAACATCAATAAATTTGACTCTCAACCTCCACATGGCTGGCGCTGCACCGAATTTACTGGAGCTGCGCTATCTTCTTTAATGCAAGGCAAACTCCTGGCACAGGGAAAGGCTAATCCCTGCCCTTCCCAACTGCAGGAGTAAATGTTTGGCTCAAATGTGCAGATTATAATTGATTTTGGAAAGAGTTATTTACGGTCTTGGTGTTCTGAGGCGACAGAGTGTGTAGTGAGCTGTTTGATGGTGTGAGGGGATGCTCCCAGTTCAGGCAAACCTGAAGCTGAACAACTCTAACCTCAAGGAATACTATTGTACAGATTTATGGCATTCCATTGGCAGCTTCAATCATTCACCTGATCCACCAGGATTGTTTTAACATCTCAGGCAGCAGCCACAGATTAATGCTCTCAGTGTAGTATATCTGTTCCCAGGTGTGCTGCTGAGACAACTGCTAAAAACAAGTGTATATAATGTGAAATTGTTAAATGTTATTTTGCCTTCTGCTTGTTAAGGTGCTGTCAAGGTGGTGATATTTAATCAGTCCAAAAGGCACAATCAATTACAGTTCCTGCTCTCAAAGTCATGGTCATGCTCTGTTCTGCCCCCGAGTTTTCTGCCACTTTTCTATCACTTTGGTATATTTTGTCATAAAGCCACAAGTAAGATCAGTACTGAAGAAAGTCCTCATAAAGAACATCCCTATAACATTTTAGCTGTTGAATTTCCCCCAGTCAGTCTATTATAGTTTTAAGTAATTTCAGTAGCACCTCTTTGGCATCTCAAGCTCCTTGCAGGTGTCACTTCTCTCATCTCTTCAATAAAATGGGGTCTTCTGGTCCAGTGATCCCTCCCCCTCAAACAAAGCCTCACCCTGCTCTGTGGGGAGACCCCTGCAATTTATACACCCATTCTCAGAGCTTGGACCATGGATATTCAACACAGATTTGTGCCAGCAGAGGCAACAGACCCCTGAGCTTTTTGCAGTATTCAAAATCCAGCCATTCGCATCTTAATCAAAACAATGACTCTTTTCTTGCTTGTTCTGAAAAATTCTTGGCCACAAGTCTCAGGGTTCCAAGGAGTCAAAAATCACACATTATTTATTCATGTGACTTCTCCTCAGATTCCAGGAATCCTTTCTGCTGTTGGATTCTTTTTGCCTCTGCTGTGGATACAGCAAAAAGAGCTTCTTCATTCCCTGAATTCTTTTTTTTTCCTGGAATCCATACCAAGTGCCAGAGCTGCTGCATGGTTTTTTTTGGGTTTTTTTGTTTGTTTGTTTGTTTTTGCCCAGCTATTTTCACTCTATCAAGGAGGGGTGAATTTACTTCCATAGACAAGAAGTTACAGAAAGGAAAATTTCCCATGAATTGCCCAGAGTTGCTGAGCTGCAGCATTCCTTTGTGGTCAGCTGGACACGGAGTCACAGATTCAAGAGGTGTGTGCATGCTCACACAGCAGAAAATTCTCACTGTAACAGAGGGATCCTGCAGCTTGGATGAGTTTACTCAGATATCTGGATATCTGTTAGTGTAGTGCAAGTCCCATATTTAAAGCCAACACTACAATTAAAAGTGAATTGGCATGTTTTTTGTACAAGGTTGCTTGTTAGAATTAGGGTTTGGTTTTTCCTCTAAGCATCCAGCAGCTGCTTTCCAAAGCAGGCTGTCTCATAGTGCAGCTAAAGTGAGAGCCTGAGGGGGACAGAGCCAAGAGGCAGCTCCTGGTGTGCTCTGCTGGGGCTCACAGCAGTCCAGCCTCCAGAGACACAATTCCCCTGCAGTTTCCAGGGCTGTTGGTTCCACTCTTTTAGCTCAAAATCTGCTTCTTTGGTTTCTTTTAATTTTTTTCTTGTTTATTTGATTTTTATTTTTTTCCTGAGATTCCTTTTCTCTCATGTTTTCCTCGTTCTCCAGGTGTGGTTACAGCACTAGGATCAGTTCCTTTAACTGCAGGTTTTCCCAGCTCTGGCTGCTGTTTTTTCTGATAGAAGACTGGAAGTGTAAAAAGCCAAGGTTCCATTCCCATAAAGCACCAAAATAACATTTTTCAAGAAATCAACTACCTGCAGAACATTTTGATGAGACATTACTTCAGTTGCAGGGAAAAGAGAGTTTTTCCAGTCCTCCAATTCCAGCTGGCTTTGGACAGCAAAGCAAACAGAAAATCCTCAGACTCTTTTGAGGTGCAGAGATGATTTTATTTTCTCTCTTAGTAACAGTAGTAGTAACTTCATTTATTTTTAACTGATAATTTAATTAATGCTGTACTCCAAAGCTCTCATTTCTATTTCTCTGTGAATAAGAATAGAGCAGACTCTTGGTCCTTTTTTTTTTTTTTCCCCAACAGCCTCCCTGACAGTGAGGATCAGCTTTAAGACCACTTGAAGTCAATGGAGAGATTTTGATCCATTTTAAAGGGCTTTGAGGCAGAGCCATGAAGACTAGCTGGAACAACTGCTAGCATTTCAGGAAAACCACAGCTGAATTTGGCAGCATGTAATTAATTACTGAAATTCAATATTGTGTTGCACAATACTTGGCTCTTCACAGAAGCAAGCAGGCACATTTTTAATATTTCTGTACCCCAATGCAAGACACTTTTTAAAAGTCATTGCCATGAACAAGAAGAATGTCTTTCATTATATTTAAAATGGAGTGTGCTTGGTTTCTGTCCCCATCAGAGGATAATGAAAACAGCTGGAGCCTAATTATTCTAATTCAGAGATATTCACTCTCATATTTCTCTTTCAGTGTGCTCTGTCTCATGGATATGAGTTGTGTGGAGTTGAGAAGCTCAAGAGAAGTTGTGTAGCAATCTTCAGCTCAACAGAGCACCTCCAGACCCGTAGGCAGTCCCCTATTCCATGTGGTATTTAGCTCATCAAGCCACAGATATTTCCAGAAAAGGTCACCTGTCCACTGTTAGCCCAAAACTCCGAGCAGTCAGTAGATTGACAGGATATCTGTTTGATAATCTCTCCAGCAACATGAAAAAGCTGCAATAACTTCAAGTCCCTGACAAATTGTTGTGTAGTGGATTTAGCAGCAGGCTTGGCTGAAGGACAGCAGATGAGAAGAACAGCAAATCTGGTTTATGGTTCACAAAATACAGAGCTGCAAAATACTTTGGAGAGCTGCCTCCTCTGTTAAATCCCAGTTTAGTGACTCAGACAGCAATGCTTTGAGGCTTATGTAGAATGTAACAATCTTCTCCCAAAAGTTATCTTTGCTTCACTTTCACATTTGTATTCTTACAGTTGTATGATTTTCATTTTAAAAAAGATGGCTTTCCTGTTCACCATCGTGGTGCTTGTCTGCTGAACACAGGATAATAAAACCATTTGTAATTTCTGTTTTAATGAGGCAGAAAAGGAGGAAAGGGAGAAAAACTGCTGTGATTTTATATCTCCCTAGACATCTACTTTTATCTTTTAATTTTTTACTTTAGAGCAGACCCAGAACGATGCTTTTTATTTAATTGGTCGTCAAGTATTGAATGAATCATAGCTTCCCCTTATTGATCTGTTGTTTAATCTTATGAAATGAATAGTTCTCCTTCCTCCTCAGAGTGAAAAATTAATTAGTATGAGAGAAGAAAGCAGGATATGAAACCTCATCGCTGGAGCAGCTTGCTGCCAGTCCTGTGGCCTTGCATGTCCCAGCCCTGTCTCTTGAGGTCCAGCTCTGACACCTCTATTTTCACCTTTGGGCTTGTTTACACGTGGCAAACCACAGTGAACCTGGGAGATGTGCTTTGTCAGGAGACAAAAGCAATGGAAAAGCATGTTGTCTCCTGGAAGATGAAGGTAGGTGAGCTCAGCCTGGGAGCAGGGTCTGGCTGTGCCCAGTGTGGGGAAGGGCAGTGTCAGTATCCCCAGTGCCCCTGTGCTGTTATATTTATATTTCTGTGTCAGCTTCCCCCTGCATCAGGCCAACTCCTGACATGACAGAGGAAATAAAGTGCTGGGTTCAGCATGGCTGCAGATGAGGAAGGTTTCTTCTTAGCATGTGTGTGACATACCACAGTAAGCAAGGTGTTTAATTAAAATCCTGCTTGAACTTTGATCTCCTGCTCTTGCTCTCTTACCAGCAATGAATATTTGAAAGGATGTTTTTACCAGCACTTTGCAGTGCAGTTAATGTTTTCCTGTTTTTTATGTGTACCAGTATCACATCTCACCCTCAGTCCAGCAGAGAATTACTGTCTTTCCCAAGAATGCAGAAATCTGGATTGGTTCATTGTTTTACTGAAAAAATCACAAAGAATAATTTTGCATTCCTTCTTAATGCAGTGCAATCCTTGTTCAGTCTGACCTTTTTATTATCTTATACCTTCCTCAACCTGTTTACCAACATTTCAACCTCCTCATTAAAAGTGAAGAATTGTGCAACTGCTGAGAAAAGGCTATGAATATTGACAAATACTTGAAACAACAGATCTGTTTCAAAGAGGAACTGGAACTGGTTTGCAGGCTCTGAGAACAGTGTGGGCTGGCAGTGCACATCCTACTCTCACTTTAGGCTATCATGTTAAATTCCCAGCTAGTGAAATCTCATCACAAGGTGGTGGCTTGGAAAACATGAGACAAACTTTTCTCTCCTCAAAGAGAAAGTGTTTTGTTTGCTTTATGTTCTTTCCCCCTGAGAGCCATGAAGAAATATAGTGTTAGACCATTGAAATGTGCATTTGTGAAGCAGCTTGAAAGGAATCATGGAAGAAAACAGAAAATAATAAGGGTTAAGAAAATAACAGGGGGAATCAGAGGGAAGCAAGTGAAACAAACTCAGGATTTAAGTGCAAGGATCTCCCCTTTCTACTCACATTCCTCATAACAAACTTACTGGGCATTGCCCAAGGATGGGGTAAAATAAACCTGGAGAAAAACCACACTCAGAAAGGGTGCTCCTGGGATATCAGGACATCAGAGCATGCTACAGCTCCTGCAGAAGGGAACACCACTGTGTGTGTGCTCGTTTGCTAACGAAGAGACAAAATTAACCAAGAACATGAGGGTTAATACAGGGTGGAGAAATAGAAATAGGAAAGCAGCATGGAAGAGAGAATAAGAGGCTTGACTGTGAGTCAGGAGCTGCCCTAAACACGCTGAACTGGAAGCTGAGGAGACAGAACAGGATATACAAAGGTTTAGATCTGTTTAAAAATTAAATCAAGCAAGAGTAATGTAAGGTCTGTGAGGTGGATGTGTTCTGTGGTGCTGTTAGAAGCCACTTCAAATTTCAAGGAAAAATGATGCCAGTGAGCATTAATGCACTGGGGAAAAAAAAAAGGCAGAGAGCTCAGCACTTGAAAAGTGCCACTTGACAGGAGTGACATGGTGAACAGTTTAAAAGCCTCTGAATGGTTCTTGGAACCAGGAGCCTTACCCAACAAAGACACAGAAATTCCTTAAATATTTTATTCCGGAACATCGTGTTCTTCTACTGGCATTAATAAATATATGGAAAATGCACTTATTAAAGGTTAGGTGGAAAAACTATTCTGAGAAGGCTTTCTTTGCAAATGTCATCCAGCCTCGTTGCATTTCCAATTTGGGTGGAAGGTTTTTATGTCGTTTCGGCAACAGCATAAAAATACAGATGATTCATGTATAGAGAGTTATTTAAGAAAAATGCAGATGGTGTTTTAGACAGGAAAAGGTATTTTGATTATTTGCAATTCTGGGGAAAACTGAGTTGAAAAATCATCATCCAAGCGAAGGGATTAGAGCCTACATTTAAGTTTTGTGGCTTTGCTTGGAAAAAAGAGATTTTATCTGATGAAGATATGAAAAGCTCAGAAGTTCTTAACAAAATTAAACTATGAAACAGTTGATTCATAGCAGTTAATGAGAACCATTACAGTTTATTGCTTGACTTTTCTCTCCCTCCTTTTGTCTCTTGAATCATTTAAAGAAAACTCCTTTGAACATGGAGCATTGAGATCAATTGATTAAATCTGATTGTCTTCTTGCTCCATTGGTTGCCAGTGGAAACGAGTACATTTAAAAAGAGCCTCCACTCACTCTTTGCAGTCTGTCTGACAAAGGCCAGCAGTGCTGATATACAATCAAAAGCAAAATTGGCCAGCTGTTGTCATTTTGCTGATGAACAGTTTCTCTATTATACTTCTTTCTGTCATAATCTTGGAAAACTCCAGGTTATTCCAGCCAGATTTTAAATTGCCTGGGGGATTTGTTTTGTAATTGTCCCACAGATTAGAAACCCAGGTGGTGGAGTAGACCCAGGTGCTTCTTTGCAAATGATTTATGGAACTGGATAGCAATGAAACAATGAAGGATTTTCACAACTTTTCCTTTGAAATCTTGTCATAGTAGCCAAATATTGACAAAACAAATATTTTTCCAAATTCACTGCATTCTTTACTTTGTTATAGAATGATTAGAATAATTCTTTAGACCACGAATTATTTGCCATTTGCCAGATGGGGTTCTGCATGAGACAGCCTTGATTCAAGCTGAATTCCTGTGTAACCATGTGTTCAGCTATCAGAGTAGAAAATTAACAGGTTTGAGGACTGGAGGAGGAACAAGAGAACAACCACTATCCAGTCTGCTCCTGCTTACTGTGATATTCCCCTAATGCCACTGTGGCTTCCCTTTTTAACTTGTGTAAGGCCTGGAGAGCCAGAACCACCAAAGTACAGCCATTATTTCAGGTCTCGCTGCTGAGCCTCCCTCCCTGATGGAGGACAGGAACGTGTTATTATTAAATTATTACCAGGCTTATTAAATTGCAAGTTGGTGAGGCTCCTGTTGAAGGCTCTGTTCAATTCTGTTGAATTTGAACCAGAGCTTCTGGAATAGGGACATGGGACAGAACATGAACAGAAATCATGCATGCTCTGAATATTTAGCTGAATGTATTTATTGAAGTGGGCCTCTATTAATTATCTGGGGGAATTATCTTAGATTTCCCTTCAAGTCCTAAATTTAAACTGTCAGGGAGTAGCTTGGAAGAATATTTCAGATTTGTGTGGCTTTCATCTTTTAGTCAGAATACCAATTTTATGGACTAGGGATACTTTGTACTACAATTTCTGTTTAGGTGTGAGCCCAGATTTCTGGCAACATTTCTGTGAAAAATATCAACAAGCACTTTGTATTTCTTCTCCAGCAGAGAAGTCATCTCCCCAGGATCACTCCTTGCCATGTCAGTTGGACTTACTTGGAAGAGAGTTTGATTTAGTCTCTTTTATGAAATGAAATTATCAGTCAACAGTTGGCAGTTGTTGTTGTTGTTGACAATTGACAGCTGGGCTTTTTGCTGCTTGTGTTTGCCACTTGGCACTGCAAGCCCCAGCGTAGCCCAGCTGCTGCTTTAGTCATGCAGTGTGGACTGGGCAGCATTGTCACCTTCTGAGAAGAGCAGCAGTCTGGACAGGATAAATCCATTTAATTTCAGAATTTACTGTGCTTGTTGATTGAAAACACCAGGTTTTTTTTTGCAGGTGGCCATATGGCAATTCTTCTCCTTCTTACTTGGCATTGCTGGTGTGATTTTCTTGTTCCTTTCAAGGGCTTGCAGTGACGTGTTTGAGCTGAGGGCTCGTGATGGGAGGGATGTGCTCAGCAGTGAAACACTTGGCAGCTGTCTGAGGGTACAGCACGTGAACTGCAGGCACAGAACTCCAGCCTGGAGAGGAGATGCTCAGCCCAGCTCTGGTGACCTCAACAAGGCTCTGCCAGCCTGTACCAGGCAGGGACTGGCCTGGAGCTTGGCCCTCATGAGGACAGAGCAGTTGCTGCTCAGAGGAGCAGAGTCATTGTCCGAACGGCGCCGTGGGTCTGTAGGCATGACAACCCCAGGAATATTAAAGTTAATTGAGGAACATGAGCTCAGAGATTAAAATCAGTGTCCCTGCTCCTGTAAGAACATGATTTACTCCTTGTGGGCAATGGATATATTTATATGGATGGGTACAGAGTGTTCCTGATGGCCATCATCTTGACTGGAGGTTGCCAGGAGGACGAGGAGGACAAGGGAGCTGCTTCCCTCCATCACCCCTTTTCTGGTGTTACAGATGTCCTTTCTTTCATAACACTGAAAAAACTGTGGGGAGGAATGAGAAGAGGGGAGGATGCTCCACCCTAATCCTTTGTTCCATGAGACCATCTAACAAATCACTGTTGGAAACCCCTGGCTGAGGGCTGAAATCCCATCAGGAGAATTTGGGCTTTTATTGGACTACTACATTGAGGAGATCCTAGTATCACAGAACCTTAAAGGTCATCTTGTTCTACCTCTTTCCATGGGCAGGGACACCTTCCACTATCTTGACTTGCTCTAAGCCCTTTCCAGCCTGGTCTGGAACATTTCCAGGGATGAGGCATCCACAGTTTCCCTGGGCAACCTGTCCCAGTGTGTCCTTACTTTGAGTAAAGAATTTCTTCCCAACATCTGTTCTAAATCTCTCCTCTTTTAGTTAAAGTACTAAACTCCTTTCCCTATGGTTACCTGACCATGGGAAAAGCAATTTTCCTTCTTTTTTTGTAGCTTCTTCCTGTTTATATTATTTCAGCTCTGAACAGTAGCAACTCCTGTGTATTTTAAGTCTTTCAAGTCTGTCTTGTGAGTAGCAGATTCACAAGGCTGGAGGGTTTCTTGAGAACGTGGGGAGGAGAGAAATTACTTGAGAATTTCAATTGAACTCAGGAAACAGATTCTGCCAGAGGGGAAGAGAAGGAGAAGGAATGTTAAAAACCTGCTTTTCTTGGGCATTTTGAAAAAGCTTCACTCCAAAGTTGTCCACATGGTTAATTTTCATGTTGCTGTGTTTTTCTCTCAAAAAGCAACCTTAGCTTTTCATACTGACATGTTCTATTTTGATGTTGGATGAAAAGCTGAAGCTGCCCCAGATGGGCAAAGCACAGACCAGAATGAAATTTTTGCAGATTCTTTTTTGTTTTACCCCTGCCCCCACTTTTTTATTTTTTATTTTTTTTCTCATAAAGTTCATCCTTGACCACGTTTTTAGGAGATTTTTTTTTATTTCCTACCTCAAAACTGTCAACTTATGGAGCGAGCAGGAAGAGCCATCCTGCCTGGCAGTGCACTGAGCTGCAACACCACTTACACGAGCTGCAAAGAGGCAGCTGCCAACACTGGGAAAGCAAAAATGTGCAGGGCTGTGGCTTCAGCACAGGAGGGGGAGGTTTGAACAGGCACTTGAACCAGCTTTGTGGGCTCCAGGGGTTTCAGTGCTGCTCCTTACCCTACCAAAGGCATGCTTTGGAATGGGTATTCCCATATGCCATGGTCCCCTTTGGGAAGATTCAGATGCTGGGATTTGAATAGGCATGTGATAGACAGAAAGCAAAAATTATTTTGTAATAGTAATGAAAACATTGCACACGTTTTATGTTACATTGTTGGGTTTTTTTTGGCTTACTATGGATCCATTTAAGGCTTCTACACAGTTCTAACGCCCCTCTGGGATGACATGCGAGAAATAAATCCAATGGGTAGGAAAAATCATGTCCTTCTTTAACAGCTGGTGCTGAAACAAAACAAAAAACCAAACTGGAGTGCTAAACCAAATTTGTGTAATTTTTCATTGGTTTCAGGTACATTGCACTGTTAACAAAAAATTGTACTGAAGTATAGGTCAGATACACAGTGTGCTGTCACCAGCAGGACATTTCCATGATTATCCCTCAATGTGGGAGCAGGTCCCTTGTTTAGCTCATACTGAGCTGGAACTCTTGCCTTCCCTCACCTTAAAATAAAATCTGCAAAATTCCTCAGCTGTGTGGCAGTTTCTCTTTATGCTGGGAAAACTTACAGATGGAGCAGAATCAGAGGCACACAGAGAAGAGACAGCCTGGTGGGAGAAGTGTGTCTTAATTCTGTGTATTGCTGCCTGATTAAAATAGCATGAGGAGTGAGGCATGCTTTTAGCAAGTACAATGAACACCCTCAGAGTTCTTGAATTCCTTCTGTCTAGCTTTTAAAAGTGTCAAAATTTGTTCCAACAGCAGTCTTTTGTTTAGGAAATGCTCAACTGCTGTCCCTGTAGTTTAAATTAATCTCACTCCTGAGCCTTTGTCGTTGCAGATGCGTTTATTCCAGGCTCAATATGAAATTCCTGTGCTTATCACCCAGGGATGTGGCTCATGATCATCTCTACCCATGGCTTTAAATAGAAGTAAAAATGCTATAGCAAGAGGCACAATCGAGTCCCAGGCAAGGAAGAAGGGCATGAGCATCAGACAGAGATGCAGGGTTTGACTCTTAGTGCATGCATGAGTTTATACTCCCCTCACTTCCATAGGAGTGTATTTTCCTCAGGAAAGGGGAATGTTCTCTGACTAATTGGATGCTGTGTATGGCACAAGCAGCCTCAATCATAACTTAAAACATCTAAACCCTTAGTGAAGAGTGGAATTTCTTTTAGAAAGTCAACTAGCCCTTAAATTTTATAACCTTTAGGAAGACTTTGACCAACAATAAAACCCATTTTCTCAGAAAATTTCTCCAATGCCCAATAAACTTCGTAGTTGATGTTTTGTGCCTTATTTTTAGCTTTAATTTTTCCAGCTCCAGCTTTAGCCTCCAGCTCTCATTATACCTTTTGCAGATTAATAGTCCCTCCATTACCAGATGTTCTCATCATGTCTGCATGAATTAGAACATCTTCACCTTTTAACCTCCTCTTGCATGAACTCATATTGATGTGCTTTGAGTCTTTCCTGAGAGCAGTGAATTCTAGGAAAAGCAGCTGCAGAGTATTTGGTTTCCTGGCACTTTTTAGAGTGTCTGGAGAAGTTGAGAAAGAGAAAATAGCCCCGCCAATATCCAGCACCCTGCCATGGTGCTATAAATGGCAGGAGTGGGGCAGGCACAGCCAGCAGCCTGGTGCAACAGGGTTTTTTTGGTTATTTGAGGGAGATGGGCACTCTGGGAAGGCTAGGATACCTTGGGAGCTGACTATGCACCTCAAGAAATGGGATGGTTTAAGCCTGAGCAGTGGGGCCACACAAGGGCTGGGAAAATATTGGTGTCAAGGACTGCAGCTGCTCCATCAACAAGACCCATGAGAGCTGTCACTAAACTGAGCTGTGGCCCTGAGACTGGATCACCAAATATTCCTCTCCTCAGCAGGACATTCCTGTGCTTTGATCCCAGAGGCTCCTCTTGGACCTCTGGCACCAGAGCCTTCTCTGGCTGCTCTGTGGTAGCTGTGCATGCACACAGCCTTGCTTGGTGACTGTGGTACAATCCTCTCTCTCTCTCTCTCTCAGCTTCCTCTGAGTGCTACTTATTCATACCACAGAGTTAAAGCTGGTCCACAAGACAGTTTTGTGTTTGACAAGAGGTAATTTGGGATCTGTGGCCATTTCTGCCCCCATACTCTTAGCCAAGGCTGTAGGAAGCCTGGCATGTGTGCAGGGTCATTTTCTGTCTCTCTGGGATACAAGTCACTGCTTCATTCTCTGCTGCTGCTGTTGGTACAAACCTATCCCTTGTGGCTTCTGCACATTTTATAAAACAACTGAATAAACCTTTACCCAGAGATGGTGTGATAGCCTCTTACTCTCTCAAGTATATATCTCTACATTTGAGCTCACTTTCTACAAGATACTGCTTTTGTATATATTTTTGGTTTTTTTTAACCCAAGTGCCATATGCCAGTGAATTAAATGTTTTACAAAAGCTTATATGCATTAACACCCATTTCTTTATCAACCACATTTGTAACTCATTAAAAACATCAAATGTATTTGTGTGTGAATGCTCATAACTGTAAATATTTTTGTTCAAGACAAAGCACATGGGGATGATTAGAAAAGCCAGACTCAAGGGCTTCTGGACAAAGCAGATATAATGTGTTAGAAAGAGTTAACATGCCTTCTTGGAGAATACTCCCAGGCCTTGTGATTGCATTGGGTCTACATCTGCATAACAATCACCTTGTCTAACTACTTTCCAATAATTTGTGTAGATGAAAGGGTAATTTTCATTTCGGTGTTCTCCATTTAATTTAATTTCTATGGATGTCAATAGGATTATATTTTTTTAAGTGTGAATGGTTTTCAGTGTAATTCACTCCCTCTTTTTATTTACTTCTCTATTTGTTTTTATTAATTTTACTCAAGGAAACTTTAAATACTTAGTCATATTTTTGTGGAAATGAGCATCCCTTTTATACCTGATTGTACCCATTAAAGCTGATTGTTATACAGGGCAGCCAGGGCTTAAAAGAAGTAGTGATGACAGGCTAATGTGTAAAGTGTTAAAAAAATAAATCATCCAGTGCAATCATTGAACTTCAGTTGAAAGGATTTCTATTGATCATCCAAGGCAGTATATTGGTGAATCTGATTCCTACCTTAAGGGACAAAACTTTTCCAATGGGACACTGCTGTGTGACCTTTGATGTCTGCTCTGTGCTGATTCTCTGCAAATTGTGGGTTGTCCCATCAACCTTTGTGTGATGAAAGGTGTGTGCAGGGCTCAGTGTGACCCTGGCCAGTGGGAGAACAGCAATTCTGCAGGGTTGGTTATTCCCTCTGCAATCATAACCAGCTCTTGCTGTCCTGCACACTGGTGTAGACAATGCCTTGGAGAAAAAAGAAATATTTGTTGCCTGACAAAAGGGTCAGAAAAACCTCCCTAAAAGTTCCTCTTATTTCTGGGTGCTGATGAGCTGGGAAGAGAGGAGGAGAAAGAAGAATTAGAAATTATTGTGTTTCATGCACACACAAAAATATTTTTCTGTTTCTTAGTTGTCTCATAAACCAGCAAAACTTTACTCCCTGCAGATGTAGTAGTTTTGTATTGCCTGTGTTTTGCAGATTGCTTCTTCTGGGAAGCTTAGAAGATCATATTTATTTACCTGTGGTGTGATTTAGTCACGTGGAACCAGATGAATATTGCTGTGGCCTCACTGAATCTCTGCTGAAAACAGCATTGAGCCTGTGCCGGGTTTTTAACACAGACCTCATCTCCTTCTCCATTCCCATGTGTGGAGAGGGAAACAAGCAGAGTGTCAATAAGCTCAGCCAAGAGCCAGAATCACCCTGCTCACAGCTGGGAATTGTACAGAAAAGGCTCTTTCTCCATCACCACTAATTGCCACATGTATGAAGCAACCTCTTACCAGAGGGACTCGGCAGTGCTGGTTGTTAGGAGACAGCTGGAATTTTGTACCCGTTGGAGCTTTGTAGGAAAAGATAATTTCTGAGGATGAGTCATGTGGATCTGGCTGACACTTATCAAAAATAGGTGTGCATGTGGGACGTTGCAAAAATTAGCTGGACTCACTGGGTAGCAATAGAATACGTGCAGGGAAAAGATAAATATGTGAACACTGAAATGTGGGCAGTGGGGACAAATAATCTGGTTAAATAAGCTCTTCCTGGGAACCAGTGAACTGTTAATAGAATTTTCTGAGTTTCAGTCTGGAGACCTCTACCAGAACTGTGGGTGCTCTGGGCTTTTTGTGGCTTCCCAATCACCCACGTGTTTTCTGCCTTCAGAAAGGCACAAGGGATGGTGTCAGGGTCACAGTCTGTCCACCTCCAGCCTCTGGGACTCTGTAGTGAGTCAGAGATGCAGTGGTTTGAGAACAGCCTTTGAACCAACCCTAATTATTAATAATTTTGTTTTTCACGTTGTTATTTTGAATGAGACCAGTTTCCCAATCCAGCTCACTGGACAGCTGCCCAAACTCTTCCAGCAGGTGACCTGAGGGGCAGGAATATTTCTGTAACTGGGAGCTTCATTAGCTGGATCTGCTATTTAGAGCAGTTCTGCATTTCCAGGGAAAACAACTTCTGAGCTCTAATGGCAGCTGTGACATTACAAGTGGTTGAATGGTTAGGTCAGCACAGGCTTTTGGAAATTTGGGTCTGGACATGACCATAATATCAAGAGAAAAAAATAAACTCTTCCCTGCTTCTAACAGAGTTGAGCACAGGGCCAGAAGTGGGAGGCTTTAAGGATGGGAATGTTTGACACCAAATTAGATGTGTCCCTGATCAGCCTGGTCAGGTGGAAGGTGTTCCTGGTTCCTGCCCATGGCAGGGGGTTGGAATGAGGTGATCTTTAGGTCCCTTTCAACATAAACCATTATTCCACTGTTCTATCACCTATACACTTGTCATGCAGTCACCATGAGCTGGCAAGGGAATTGAAACTCACAAAGGAAGGTGATTTTCAAACATTCAGAATTCAAGTGCTGAGTCAGTCAAATTCCTCTCCACTGACAGGTCTGGGAAGGTCAGAATATGTAACTTTTAGCAAAGCACACATTTTTGAAAGGTCAAATGCTGTTTGGGTAGGTTTATGAGAGGATCTGGAGTGCTGGTTTCCCATGCAAAGTCACTGCTGTACATCCTCAGAATAAAGTCCTGCTAAATCCTTGTTCTTTTAGTACTTCAGAATAGAATATTCTGTGATTAATGGTTGCAGGGGTAAGTGCCTGAAGCACACTGTATGTTTAAAAGACCTCAAGAGGCAGCTTTCTCTCTTGAGGTTCAAGCAAAGGTGTAATAAGGACAACACAGGAATTCCTGACTCCTAATTCTGCTCTCCTCAGCTGACCTCAATCTGATGTTTTAATAGACTGTTATCACAAATAAATCCTCTCTAACAGAGATGTTGGAGAATGCACCTCTGTCTGGGGTTGTGAATTTTGCTAACACATATTTTAAGACAGTTATATTCAGGCTTTTACAGTGTGATTATTATTCTGGAAACAGTTTGAGAAACTCAGTGTTGCGATATTAGCTTTCCAGTCATCCAGTAAATAAAATAATCCTAATGCTGTTATCAATAGTTTTAAATTACAAATTAGTTTAAATTCCAATAAATTGCCTAATTTGAAAGCAGTGGCTCTGCTGGGAAATGTGTGAATCTCATGTAGATAGCACTTGAAGAAAAAGATCAATGATGCAGTTTATTACTTGGAGAAAGAAGAAATATTTTAAAACCTATTTTGTATTTCCCCAGTAGTATTTATTGCTATTAGCACTAACCAGGCTAACTAAATCAATATTGTTTCCAGATCATATGTCTGGAGTTTTCAAAAATATTAAGTTTCTTTTCATCTGAGATTTAGCATCTTATCTTTTCAAAATGAATAATAGATGCAAGATACTTTTAATTATTAAACCATGACTTTATAAAGTTACTGGAGGACAAATGATAAGTGATCATTTTATGAAGAAATGAACACTGTCATTGATTTTGGATGAGACTCATGGTAAATTATTGCAGTGCTAACATTGGTGAATGTCCAGCTCAACATGGTTTCAGGGCTGCCTTCTACTGGTTTTTGCAGAGGGAGTGAAATTACAAGTCAAAAATGCTGAGCTTATTCACATCTCTGGTATCTTAATGATTTGGAGAAGCTCTGACTCTCTGGTTAATGTGTTTATTCTGTGGCATTCAGCTGCTCTGGAGAACTCTCTACAGCAACCTGAGACTGGAAGTGTTTACAAGAAGTTCACCTGAAAGGACCCCAGCAGCAGATTCTGAGAGTCCTACAGGAATTTATAGCAAGAATTTTCAAAGTGAAAAAAGGCAAGATTTGTAGGTTAGCATGAGTGAACAAATGATCAAAGCTTCTGAGGGTCTCTAGAGTTACTGGTTTTCTGTTTTTTTCTTAAGCATCACAAGCTTACTGCTTCAGGCAGAACGAATTAACTAATGAAGGCAGGAGAAAACTGCTGAGGAAGGGATGGAGAACAAAAACTTGCTAAAATTTAACTCCTAGATATTTGTATTTCATATAATATCTGTTACACTGATTAATTCTCAACATCAAAACATTATTTTATTCTAATTCTGCAGAAATGCCTGACATGTAGGTCTACACTCTCCTGTTTGTAAGTTCAAGCTGCATCTTTAACAGTACTTAAGAATAATTCTTTTTTTTGGGCTTTTTCTGTAGATGAAAGAAGGCAGGAATTCAGATGGATGTCTACCAAAAAAGGGCCATGTTTTAATTGCATGGCCCTGATTTTAAACCTATTGCCTTGTGGATGACTTTATGGGCTCAGTGTAGCAAGCAAACTGTGTGGTGGAACCCAAGGAAGCAAAACATAAATTCACCAATCAGGTGGTCAGCTTAAAACCCAAAGTTTCAAAGTGAAAACATGGCATGTTTTTGGGGGTTTGTTTTGGATATGGATGAATAAAACCCAGAGAAATCTGTGGGAGAAAACCCCATGGAACAAATCTCTCTGGATGAAACCATTGCCTTAGAGGAACCTGGAATGTTGATTGCTGGATGGTTTTCACAGGGAAGGCATCAACATATCCTGTTTCTCTTCCCCTTTTCCTTCTCCCAAAAGTCACTACCAGAGATAGGCTGCTGGAGCAGATAAATTAACCTAGTGCTGCAATTCTTTTATTACAAAATTTAAATTAATCACAAACCTAGCTTGTTATTCCAAAAAAATCACAGCATTATTAAAGGGGAAAGAACAGGAAGGTTTGGTCAGTGTTGGCTTGTCATTACCTTGCCACACCTGATTCAATATTCACAATTTGCCTCTTCAACCTGCTGTTATGGGACTATTTCTCTCCTCCCATATTAAAATCTTTGAAGTCTCATTTATATACCTGAATCATATTCCTAATGAGACATGAGCTCAAATTATGAAAGTATTGAAAGCATGTGTGAGTCATGCTTTATATATGGCATATGAATAATAATTTAAATGTTCCATTAACTGCATTATTCTTCATGTTCCTTCATATAGACCTTTTTTGACTCATCATTGTGCCTCTTTGCCACCCAGAATTATCTCTGTCACTTATTATTTAGCTACTTGTGTTTTTTCCTCTTTTCAAAGTGTGTGGATATTATAACTCTGTATGTGTAGTAACTGTGTATACATAGATAATATCTGTACTAAATAATTAGGCATCATGATTTTTGGCAGAAATATCAAGTTTTCAACACCAAACTTTATTGGCTTGTAAAATTTAGCAGCTGTTTGTGTGTTGGAGTGGAAGGCAGTTCCTGTGACATGTTATTTTACTTTGGGATTAGAAAACCTGGCAAACATCTGGCTAACAAATGAATTCCACAGCAGAGTTTGTTATTCAGTGTCTTTTCATCTCCATCACTAACATTAACTCTACTGTGAGAGATTCCCAGTGCCAGAGAGCCCTCACCAGTTGGTGGTTTTAATGGGGAGCTGAGAACCATGTGGTGAGAAGGTCATAAGGATCATGAGTTTTGAGACAGCTGCTGTGGTGTGAGAAACCTAAGATATCTATCTGTGTGACCAGAATTCAGTAATTCTGATTTTTATGGAACAACTTATTAGATGTCTGGGATAATGAGGACCCTAAGCTGTTTAAGGGACAGAAGATCACTAAAAAGGAAGACTCCAAACACCTCATCATGTGTGGGGACAGTGCAGATCACATTGTGCCTGCCTGCTGTCAAAAATACCCTACAAGCAGCTTGAGCCTCCCCTCACAGGTCTTACAGCAGGATAACTCTTTCTTTGGCTGCAGATAATGTCTCGTGCTTCCAGATGAATAATTTTAGACTCCCCAGCTGGATAATAAGTAAATATCCAGTTGGGTAATTACCACACATTCAGACTCTGGGAGCCACGGAGCTGCAGCCCTTTGTGGCAGCTGACTCAGGCCGTTTCCAGCTGTGCTCTCAGGGGTGATGGTGGCTATAAACAGCAAGGCTGTGGCCCTGGGAGATGACTTGGAAGAATCTATCAGTCTGGTGCAGTGAGAAGTGAGGGAATCTACAGGCCTTCTTCTGCCCCCTCCTTTGCACCCAGCACACTCTGCAGAGCCTTCTGGACCTCTCTCTCCATGTTATGGACTGTCTCATCAGGGACTTTTGGATTTGGGTTCTTTTTCTCTTTGAACTGAAGATTGACGAGAGGGAGGCAGTTTTCTCTTGTTCAGTCTCAGTTGTTTATTTTTTTTCTTATCAGCATTACAAGGTACAAGGAGCTATGTGCACTGTGATAGAAAAGGGTAAAATGGCTAACAAAGATCTTCTTCAAGGTCTTTTATATGTCCATTTACCCAATTAACAGATGCCAACTTAATTATTTTTCTTAGTGACCCTTAATTATTTTTCTTAGTAAAAGCAGTCATAGCTAAATGGTTTATTTAGCTTATTTACATCTAGATTATTTTTATCAGCCTTTTGTACAATTTTCATTTAATTTTGGCAGTGTGTGCTGCATAATCTACAGATCCACAGAATTATAGCTGGGCATTCTGTAAACAATACATTTCTTTTAATAGGAATATTATTTTTTAAATATGCTTTATTTAGGCCCAACACCTGTGTGCTGCACTATGATATTTTCTATCCAATCCCTTACTACTACCCAAAAACCCTTAAGAGAAGAACATGAAGAAGAAAGAAGAAGGACAAGAGACAACACCCTAAATCCTCCATCTTGTCTCTTGTTCTCTAAACTACTTTTTTACCCAGTGATTTAAGAAACTTTCTAATCTACACACTCACACTTTTCCTATCTAACTTTAGTATTTGTTCTCATGTATCACCATGAAAACACGCTCATGAATTTCATATTATATGAAATTCAGTGTTTCTTTGAATCCTAGACCTAAGTATTAGAAACAAGAGCACACACTCTGTATCTCAGCCTCCAACAATGGACAAGGTGTTTGCCACCTGATAACCTGGTGCACACAACGTGCTCACCCAGCTCAGATGTGCCTTCTCCCATGGCAAGGACGTGCAGCTATCCCAGCCTTTGCATTTCAGGCTCTCAGAACTCTGCTCCCCTTTCATGTTTGACAAATGAGCAAATGCTTGTGAATGTCTCCTCCAAGCCCCATTGACATGAAGCATGTTTTTCAGCTGGTCACTGCTCCTGTGATCTCTTTGATAATTGTGCTTCTCCCTCCCTGCTTCTGCAGAATTCTGTTAGCCTTTGAGCACTGTGTAATTTCAGTGACGTGAAATAAGTCTGTGTACAGCAACTAAGCTGCTGGACCAGGTAGAGGCAACTCATGCTGAATGTGGAAAAAGAAAAGAATAGCTAAGTGCAAAAAGCATTTCAAGTGGGTCAAAAATTGCTTTATTATGAATTATAGACTACTTTTGCTGATAATGGGGCACTGTCTACTGTGATTCATCGTAGTCAAGCAGCATTAACTGCAGAGAGAAATGGGAGAGAAGGGAAACTGCTCCATTGGTAATGGGGTGTTTGTGTGGGCAGGCACTGTGGTTATACTGAATTATTGTACTCTGCTCACTCAGATCTGACCTTCTTGGCCCTTTTGAGGTTGAAGCTATATGCTGTACAGTAAAAAGTGAGTTAAAGAGAGTCTGAGTAATCTAATCAAGCGTGTTAATAAGAGAATATAATCCTGAAACATATCATGTTTTAAAGTAATTACTTTAAGCAGAATAGCTAAAACCCCCCAGAACTAACAAAAACCCATTTGATAAGGGACTGATAAATTTGGGCTTCAGTAGATGAATTTTGCTATTTTTAACTGCCTTCTCTCAGTGTCACATTCGACAGACCCCAGATATAGCTCACTGGAATCAATTCAGTCCTTGTGAGGCTCTGCCACAGAATATCATAGTGTATTACTTGTCATCCATTTTAGCAGAAAACTCTCTTGTTATGACTCATGAACACTGAGAGGCATTACAGATTATAATTTCTTTTTGGGAATGTGTATATGTGTTTAAATTCAATCAGACTGATATGCCACAATGTACCAGTTAATTGAAATGGAATTAATCAATAGTCACCTCATTTTAATAATGTCTTGGTAAAATCCTTGGCCTGTAGAACTCAAGGAAAAGACTCCTTGACATGATGATAAAATGACACCATGGCATCAGCTCTTTTGAAAAATTAATGCAGCAAAATAAATTACTTCTTTCTTCCCTTGTCATTCTTCATGCTTTGAACTGCTGATATTTGAACAAACATCCTCCATATTCTGTTTTCATTTACAGAGCAAAGGTATTGCAGAGATTTGTACTGGGGGGTTGAGACCCCTGCCAAATTATTTCTGTAAGAAATGGTGAGAGCTGTTTGTGTTTTGCAATGCCCAGATATAGAGTATTGTGGTTTTACTTGGAAATTTCATTTTGTTTCAAGGGAAAAGATAATATTTTCTTGATGTGTCTGGAAAATTCAAAGATGTGGCCAAGTCTCAAAGTTCTTTTTATTTAGATGCGAGTTTTTAATTTCAATTAACTGTTTAGTTATTATGATGGATTATAAGGAGAGACTTGGGCACTTGGAGGGAAATTCTAACCTTCCTGGAGCTGAAGTTTATAATTTTTTGGTAAATAAACAGACAGAACTTTGTGTAATGGCGTTAACAAGTATATTAAGAGAGCTGGATGGTGAGAAAAGATCTTGGGAAAACTGAATTCAGCTTCACTTATCCATAGGACTTAATTTCAGTCATGGAGAGGTCTTGATTGAATGATTTAGACATCCCATGGCCTTTTATCTATGAGGTCTGTAGGGTCTATTATATTATCTTATAATTTCCATTCTGCCTCGGGTCAAGTGCAGATTTCTATAGTACTTTGAGAACTAATAATGGGAAAGATTTGTCTCCAGATTAACCAGAGCTGGTCCCACGCTAGAGATTGTTATTTTATATATGTGAAACTAGGCCAGTAGTACTTTTTCATTTTCACTTTTCAGTGTGCTTTAGTTATTTATGACTTCATGCCTAAAATTTTGCTATACCTTTATAAATCACCAAAGAAATACTTGAAAGGTTGCTTTTCCTATTGAGTAAAAGCAGTCATAGCTAAATGGTTTATTTAGCTTATTTACATCTGGATTATTTTTATCAGCCTTTTGTACAATTTTCATTTAATTTTGGCAGTGTGTGCTGCATAGTCTACAGATCCACAGAATTATAGCTGGGCATTCTGTAAACAATACATTTCTTTTAATAGGAACATTATTTTTTAAATATGCTTTTGGAGATAAAAGGAAAATTCTCTGAATGTAAATTTGGCTCTGCTGAATAGTCATTTAAAAAGAGTGACTGGAAAGTGACATGTGTACCCCTTTTTAACTTGTATAAAATTGAAAGCCTTAGAAATTTTACCATCATTCACGTTAACACATCAAAGTATTGCTGGTTGAACTCAAATCTCTCTGAAATGCTAATCCACACCCTTCGCTGTAGTGAAATGAACATACAGATGGTTCTTCTAATTACTTGGAGAAAGAAAAGGGGATGATTTCCTTTAATGATTTCCCCTTCTTTCCTGACTGAAAGCAGTTCCAGCTCTTCCCTCCAGCTAATTTGACGATTAAAAGATGCCTTTGTCTTGCTTTCAGCTATTGAGGTTTCATCACAATTTGTTAAAACTTTCTGTCATGAAGTGAGGTGTGAACCCAGGGCTATGTAGGTTTGGTTCAGAGGTCATGTGAAGAGGAATTACAGCCTTGAATATTTAAAGCAAGAATGCAGGGGGGTTATTATTGGACCGATGGCAAAGATGGAGTTTTCAGATTAAAATCGGATCTTGAGTCTGAGATGCAGAAAGTTATTGACTGAGGAATACGCGCCAGGTATTCATACCCCAGACTCATGGCATCTCTATTTCCCCAAAGATACAAATGAAGAGATTTGAAACACATTCCTCTGACATGTTGACTTCACTGGAGCTTTGTGGGGTAACATGCTTCAGGGGAACTGGAGAAAAAATGGTTTAAGAATAATTTCAAAACTCAAATAAGAACAAAGGCTGAGATCTTACAAACTCTATCCTGAAAAATGAGATCTGCACAGTAGGAACAGCTGGTGAGAGCACTGATCTATTGGTCCACTACCTCTCTTGATTTCTTCTGGCTTGAGATATGGCTGCAAGGAGTGGCCCTTTCACTCTGTTTCAAAGGTTGTGACCAATGGCCTTGCAAAAAATCTCTGTGTCAATGGCAGTGGCATCTCACAACTCCTCCAAGTATTTCACTTCCTTAGACATGGAATCAAACTGCTGCTGTTTCTTCAGGATTCCACAGAATGAAAGAAGTTACCATTTGATGGCATGTTTTCCTGAATATTCTAGAAGCTCTTGTGTATTTTTCAATTAAAATACTCAATGTGAACAACAACAAAGAAAGAAAAGCTTCAATAAATACAGGTACTTCAGTCCTTCTGAGCTTTTAAATATACATCTTATATAATCTCCTCCCCCCATCAACAATGCTTTCTTTGCTGTTTTTGAGGTACACCACTTCTCTCCAAGCCTTCAAAAGAATGAGGATAATATTTCAGTGCTCAGAAAGAGTAATTGAGACACAAGAATTCAGTGGGGCTTTTTTGCTACTTCATTATCTATTAGACAGAATATTGCGTAATACTTTTGCTGAGTAAAACTCTAACCAGGCTTAAAAGCTCTTTTTCCTACTAGAACAAAAATAGGAACCATTACTAATACAGAAAAGAGTTTTGGCCTTTTTGAAGGTACAATATTGTGGGCATCTTCCGAAGAGGCTTTGGAGTAGTTTGTTGCCTAGAGCTGTGTATTTTGATTTTGTCTGCTCAAATCTGTATTTAGAACGCTGGAAAAGAAACAGGAGAAAGGGAGAATGGTTAGTTAGAAATTCTTGTATTTTTGTTCATCTTGAGTGATGGCACCTTTCATAGTAGTAGGGAAAGGTGGTCGTCTACATAAGATATCAGCAGATCTGGATTCCCTTGTCAGTTCTACCAGGAATATCCATCCTGCTCCAGGGTAAAACCTACCCAGCCTCAGTTTCATCCTCCCTGGTGTGGAGTTGACAGTGATCTCTGCTTGGTGTCAGAAAGACTATTCATTATCGTGTTTAAAATGCTGTGAGCTTCTGGGCTTGTTCCATTTGCAGTGATTAAGTTGTCTTCTGTTTGGGCAGGTCTTGCCTTGTTCAATTGCAAGTCCCTCTGAACACCTGGAGAACAGCTTGAGCAATAGGGTTAAAATAATAAATGGGGCCTATATAACACCAGCTCACTTCTGTGGGGCTTTTTTAGATTACTCTAATTAGGATATGAATCTCATGATTCACTACTACTAGGAAAGAAATATCTGGAACAACACATATGTTTCTTAATAGGAAAGATTTATTTTACTGCTGTAGTGAAACAAAATATATGTAAAGTGATGTAAGAGTTGTAAACACCTAAGGCATGCTGGACCTCACAGATTTCAGCCAAGCTCTCATCCATTAGTTATTTTGACATTACAGTGCTTAACTACAAGTTTTTAACAAAAAAATTTTCCAGATTAAGGCTCTCAGCTACTTTTTTTGATGAGTATGATATCACTATAATTCATCATCATCAGAGGGTGGTCACATCCAGCCCTGAAGTGAGTGACCATGGATAGAAGACACTTAGAAATCTTGCAAATTAAAAATGTGTTCTTTAGAATAAAAATACTTGTGTAAAAATCGATACATTATGGGATAGATATTTATAGTAGCAACTGCATGTTGAAGTCTTCAAATTGATGGGAGTTCAACCAGTGCATTCAGCTGAAACAAGAGTGTTCATAAAATTAGAGCTGACCCGTGGCTCTTAGTGTTGCTCACGTACTTGATGGAGCCTATGGATATGAACAATTCTCCCATCACAAATCCTTTCACACAATAAACAAAATAATTCTATAAGAAAAATGTTAGGGGAAAGTTACTATGAGATTGAACTCTTAATCTAAGAATAATCAGATAATGGGAGAGTATCCATGGGGAATAAAAAGATTTACAAACATGAGCTGAGGAACTCTGCAGGTGGGGATGGATTCTTTCTTGGTAAGACTCATTTAAGAGTGGAAGAGTATCCAAAGGAGGGGCTGACAGAAGTGAGACAGAAGGAGTCACAGTAAAGGAAATAAGATGGTCTTTGTGGTTTCAAGCTTCTTGTGTTAGATAAAAAGATGGGGGAAGCTGGCAGATCTGGAGAGAAACATTCTAAAGCAAATATGTTAAAGAAAAGGGCAGGGGAGAAGCTGGACGATGTTGAAATCTCCAGCAAAATTCACATTGATTTTCACAGGAAGAGACTCTTTAGCCAGTAATATTGCCATTTTTAACCAGCTACACATATCAGAATAATATGAAAGAACAGCAGAAGTGGTGTGTGGGGGCAAGTCATGGAAGTAGGAGTCATCATGAAGTGATCATTCATCTTTTATGTTCCTCTAATTTCTTCCACATTTATCCCTTTTGACTTATTTTACTCATCTGACAGTAGATGCTTTAAATGGCTACAGTAAGCAGAAAAAAAATAAACAACCAAATTCTACTGTGGAAGAGAAATGCAGACAAAAGAAGAGAATAAACCCAGGTGTTGAAGGGATCAACACACACCCACAGAGTGAGGGAATAGTCCTGAAAGCAAATATAGATCTATACATTTTGAGGGGAGATGATCATAAACCAGCCTGGTTGTGAAGATACTATAAAAAGTCTTATTTTATTGTTTAAAATGTCCCTTCCTTATTATTAATGTAACTGTACTGAAAACATGCATAAGGTTTCATTAGAAGTTCTATTAAGTTTCGTTTTATTCTGTTGGTGTAGGTTATAAAAGTTCAATCTCCCTTATCCTCCCCCCTTTTTTTTTACCTTCTTCAAACAGGAATTTGCATGAGAGAGCAGAACAACTCAATTCTAAATAGTGTTCTTATCTCTGCATAATGTTATTATGCAAACTATAATCAAACTAGATGACAGTCCTCCAGACAAACTCTTAGTATTAAGAGGTTTTAAAGCTCCCAGGCAGATTGTTGTTAGTGGGATAGTTAATTAAATGCAAGTTGTATTTTATTACTTTATATGAACAACTAAGGGCAGCTGGAATGATGTTGGTCCTCTGGGTTTTATTCCTTTCTGTTTGACAAATATTAATTGAACTCATCGTTCCATGAAATCAGCAAGTTTGCTTATGGCAACACAGTTTCTAAAGAACATCAGGTAGCTGTTGATCTCTTCTGTCCTTTACGCATCACCAGGGTAAATGGGAACTTTGGGACAGTGCAGTGTGCTGGGTTTTGCTGGGATAGAGTTGGTTTTCTTCACGGTGGCTGAGACGGGGCTGTGTTGGATTTGAGCTGGAAACTGTTGATAAAATGAGGGGTTTTTGTTACTGCTGAGCAGCACAGTCAAAGCCTTTTCTGCTCCACACCCCACCCCACCAGTCAGGGGGTTGGGGCTTCACGAGGAGTTGGGGGGACACATCTGGAACATCTGACCCAACTGTCCACAGGGGTATTCCCTGTTTTATGGTGTCATGCTCAGCATGTAAAGCTGGGGAAAGAAGGAAGGGGGGGATGCTTGAAGTGATGGCATTGGCATTCCCAGGTGGACACTGAATGTGATGGAGCCCAGCTTTCCTGGAGATGGCAGAACACCCGCCTGCCCATGGCAAGCATGGTTTGTTTGTTCTGCTTTGTTTGTGCACTCAGCTTTCACTTTAGTTATTTAATTGTCGTTGTCTCAACCCATGAGTTTTCTCACTTTTTCTCTTCAGGTTCTGCTGCTATCTGGTGGAAGTGAGCTAGTGGCTGCAGGGGGCTTAGCTGCTGTGGATAAACCATGGCATTCAGGAAGCAGGAAACGCTTTTTCCCTTCTTTAGCTCTCGGGGAGAGATCCCCACTGTGGGCAGAGTTCAGTACAACTTCTGGGTCTGACATTTTCTCATGGATTCCACACAGAGGATTTCGGTGGGAGAAGTACACTTTGTAGCTGGTGGGAGAATCCCCAGGTACAGAGGTGGCTCTGAGAGCCCCGTCCTTGCCTTTAGGGCCGCTCTGCTGCTCTGCCTTGTCACACGGAGGGGGACACAAGCCCACCCTGGGGTGAAGCTGTGACCCTGCGGAGCCCGGCGGGGGCTGTCCGTAGTGCTGGGGGATCGCTGTCCGTAGTGCTGGGGGATCTCTGTCCCTGGTGCTGGGGGATCTCTGTCTGTGGTGCTGGGGGATCTCTGTCCCTGGTGCTCGGGGATCTCTGTCCCTGGTGCTGGGGGATCTCTGTCCCTGGTGCTCGGGGATCTCTGTCCGTGGGGCTGGGGGATTTCTGTCCGTGGTGCTCGGGGATCTCTGTCCGTGGGGCTCGGGGATCTCTGTCCGTGGTGCTGGGGGATCTCTGTCCGTGGTGCTCGGGGATCTCTGTCCGTGGTGCTCGGGGATTTCTGTCCGTGGTGCTGGGGGATCTCTGTCCGTGGTGCTGGGGGATCTCTGTCCGTGGGGCTCGGGGATCGCTGTCCGTGGTACTGGATGTGCCGCTGTCCCTGGTGCTGCACATCCCCGCTGTCCCTGGTGCTGCAGGAGCCGGGAAACCTCCTGGAAGGTCTTCAAAACCCTCTGCACATTCCCACTGTGCTCCAGAGGTGCTCAGTTTCTCCGCCGTGCTGCAGAGCAGTGTCATGGGCAGGGCAGCATTTTGTCCCCCAGCTGCTGGGTTTTCTTGGCTGCCCCAGGCTGAGCTGCCTGCAGGAGCCTGGCGTGTGCAGTGACCCTGACTCCCGGCTGCTCAGGGCTGCAGGGAACAGCTGGAACACGAAATTACTCCAGGGCTCAGCACCCAGTCTGCAGGTGTTTGCGGCAGCCCATTCCCACAGTCTGCTCTGGCTTGGGGCACATTTTTGTATTGCACTCTACATCCCCTCAGGACCTGTGAGCAGAGGAGAAATGCCAGTTTTTCTGGAGTGGTAGGAATTGCTGGATCTGAAAGGTATGCAAATCTGCCTGCATACTTTTCCATTTTTATCCTTCCTTGTAGCAACCTTTAGATCAGAGACATTCAGATACCTTTTCCCAGGTGAGTTCTGACTGAGCTATAAAAACAAATAAGCACATTTCACCACAACATGTTAGGAGTATTGCCTAAAATTATAGATGGAGAAGAAAACTTCTTTTTCTATAATATGATATTCCTAAGATCTAGCTGCAGGGATTTGTCTGTCTGTCTGTTTGTTTCCTAGTCCTATCCATGGGAATGTTGAAGGCAGCCTACTGAAACATAATAAGTGTCCATTTCAGTTGTGGGTTTACAGAAGAATCTGTAGTAAAAATCTGAAATTCTATTGCTGTCTGTCCAGTCAATTCAAGATGGTTCAAAAACAAGAGGCCCTGTTTTTCAGCAAAATTCTACTTCAGCATTCTCAAGCAACATATTAAACACGAATACCTCTTTAGTCATCCTAATGTTCAACCTGTGCCTCCTGTGCTTACTTAGAAATTAAAAAAATACCAACCACCCTTCCCCCCCAACAACAGTACACACACAGAAACAAAAAATATCCTTCATAACCGCACATTAAAACCCAACATTAAAAAAAAAAAAAAAATCAGCTTTTTCTTGGTCATTAATTCCTGCGTAGGTTTGGCTGAGAAAGAAAATATTAAGGGTTTGGGGATGTGGGGAAATCAGGGCTGCTTGTGTCAAGTCTCTCAGCAGCAATTTTGCAGGAAGGCAGATCAGAGAAAGAAGAATCAGTGATTGTACTGACTGAAGTGCCTTGTGGCTGAAATGATTTTACAGAGTGACTGTGCTGACCCTGCCTTTCTCTCTGCTTTGAAAATCAGCTGCTCTGAGCTGGTGCTGAGGTCAGCAGCAGGAAAAGTTTGTCTCGCAAATGTTTATGTGCTGTTCTAGTAGATCTTCATAGGCACTACTGCAACAATCTCCCCACTGAAAAATGACAAAGAATACTAGAAACATACTAAGATTTAGTGTGAGCTGTTCCCATGTGGGTGGGTGTGCAGGTATATAAATTCTAATTCTATCTTTTGAATTTTATCTTCCTATTATCAATGGGAATAATGCCCCATGCAGGAAGTCAGTCCACATGGATATTTTTATCCCCCATAATACACTGGTTGTTTAAAAGGCAAGCAATTACAACGGGCAATTTGTTGCCCTCCAACCTAGAAGTGTTCTACTTTCCATCCTAAATTTGCCCAAAGTGAATTTGTTTTCACTAGTGTTGTTCCTTTCTCTAAATATGTGTTTTCCTGCCCTGGAGTTTACCATCCTCCCCAGTGCTTTTAAAGAATACAGTGCAATTCAGCTCTGGTGAATAGACACTTATAACAAGAAAATTGTCCAGAGGTGGTAAGAAAGTAGAGGCAAATTCAGCCTGAGAACTCTCACAGAGCAGTAGATTTTCTTTTGTTTGCATTTCAAATGCACTGCCTGATCCTTTCTATAGATCCACGACCCAATTTGCTTTGTCATAAGCCACAGTGAAAATTCTTATTATGGTGACCTTGATTTTGTCTTTTATGACAGATTTTCCTTCTCCCTCAGATTTTCCAAGTTTCACTGCTTAATTGTGCAGTCATCTGCCATGTCATCTCTGATTTCAAACTTGGTGTCTCTACCAAATTCACCTGGTTCAGTCCTGCTTTTTGTGTTAATATGGTAAAATGAAAAGAGCTACCAAGGCTGGTCAATCCTAAAAAGGTTCTTGAGTACCATGAATGGTTGCTATATTTTTTTAATTTTTTTTATTTTTTGTCCAATTTCTTCATAGATGCTTCTTTTCTTTACACGCCTCACAGTTCTTAGGATATTTCCCCCAATATAGATGATGGTTTCCTCATAAGTTACACAAATCAAAACTGAGAACTGCTACATATTCTATGTTGAGAAAATAATTTTAACAACATAGATGGAAAGCTAATTTCACAAAATCTTCCTTTGGTATCCTATTCTGTCTGCTCTCTCTCTTTTGTGTGCCTTTTATAAAACTACTATCAGACTACAGGACCTCCACTTTATGTGCTCTTTTTCACCTATAGTGAATAATTTTAATCGAATTCCTCTGTTTATCAAAGTTTGATCCCTTGAATTTGAGAAAAGCAGCAGCAACAATCAAAAAAACTCCTAGCCAACAAAAAACAAAACACGGTTCTTAGAGTTTAGGTACTGTGATGTCTCAGTCCACAGCAGAGACAGACAGGATGCATTTGTATGCTTCAATGGGGGAGGGACAAGATGTCCTGACTTAAAATTGTTGTGTGAAATAAGATTGTTCCCTGGCTGGCCAAAAGAAGAATTTGGTAAAGGAACCACCAGCCTGACATCATTCAAAATATGCAAATAATCTGTTTTTATTATAGGCTCTGCAAGAACTGCGTGATCTGTTCTACACAGAACATTCCTGGAAGAATGTGAAAGAATTTTTAAAGTAGCTCTTTGATTCAGAAAGAGATGTGATTTATGGGGGAAAAAAAAAGGAGAAATAAATAGGAACATGGAAAACTAACAGCTGAAATTGTGAGACTTTAATGACAGAAGAAAATGTTTTGGTCTGTAATACCTAAAAGCAACTCCCAATGTTTGTACTCAGAATTTCTGTGCAAAGCTGGACAGGTTAGCATAAGAGATAATGAAAGTTAAGCTGTGGAACATTTCTGTGAAGTGTTGGTCTAGCTCTAAATCTAACATTGTCTGTTGGCTCAAGACCAGGGCTTCAACCAGACACTCATCATCATTCCTGTGCGTGATACCCTTATACACTTGGAATGTCAAAATAGTTCTAATATGACAGTAATGCAGCTTCTGTGACCTTTTCTCTTTTAATGAGGAAATTCTGTATGTGAAAAGGACTCATAGTCTGTTCAGGAAGGACTCTGTCAGATAGCCTTGGAAATTCTAAACAAAATTAATATTTGCAGTTTTAGAAGGAGAAAATATTATTTCCTTGGGATAAATTGCTGGAATATTTTTCTATTCAAGCTCCTATTAAATATTATCTTTCCTGACCTTGGCCGTGGCACAGAGCTGAACTGAAGACATTTTCTGCCTGAAGCCAAAACAAACAGAAAATCACTCGGAGAAATAGGTGGGAGCCTTCAAACAGAAGGTGTACCGGTTACTGGTTTCAGAGGTGAAGAAAATAAATTTAAAGGCAAGGGAAAATGCAAGATTTCCTGGTACAGCTTGAAATAAAAGAATATATAAGGTTAGTTTTGTGACCTGAGCCTTAAGGTGACTTTGAAGGCTTCTTGAGCTGATACTATGTTTGATTTTTCTCACATAGTGAAGAATAACCTTTTTCTTCTTCATAGGAATGCAATGAGGTTATTTATGGGACCTACTCTGCAGCTCTTGGGAACAAAACAAAAAAACCACTTAGTTAAAAATGAAATTTTCAATTATTTTGTTTGCAATGATATTACTGTGGGGCTTCTTTCCTCACACAAGCCTTGTCATTCCAGTAGGATGTGGGCAGTATGAAGGCCTTTTATATATATATATATAGGTCTTTTCTATATACCCCCCCTTCATTTTTTTATGCCTTGGCTTCTACGAGAGGCCATGGACAAAGCCTACTGCAATCTTACTTTAAACCAGGCCATGCTTTTCTCCCACATTAAATGGAGCAATTGAATTTATGTGGTTTAGGAATTCTGCAGCATGCTTCTTATCACCAAGCAGTGTGGTTGTGGAATTTCCTATCTCCTTGCCTCTCTGCAACCTCTACCCTCAGGTCCCTCTCCTATTCTGGGTTTGGGTACACAGAGATAAACAGGTACCGTATTCTCCCAGGTCCCATAGAGCTCAAAGAGGTGAGACTGGACTCTGAAGTGGGCAATAACATCCCAGTTTTAGTCTGGGTCATGGGTAGGTGGCTGTAGCCATGAAGGGAAGGATGACATTCCTGAGCAAAAGGGCTACATGTTCGTTCTCCCCTCAGGCTGGAATTGCAGCCATGGTCCAGTCCAGGGCATGATCTAGCCCTGGATGCAGCAGCACACAACCAGCACTTGCTATGTTTGAGTTTCCCATCCTTCACAAGCAGGTCTCTGATCAGAACAAGGGCTACACAAGATTAGCTTCTGTTTTAGGATTAGGGAAAGGAGTAGGACAAAGACGAAGTCTGTTTAAACTTCTCATTTATGTTAAATGATATCCAGTCAAAAGGATATGGTTCTGCCCATAGCCTCCTAGAAAATAAAGGGTTAATATTTCCGAAGTCTAACTGACTAGGACATAAACTGTAATTTAAAATTGTGTCAAAATCCCCTGAGTGTCTTGCAGAACCTAACAATATTATCTGTTCTGAAGCATTCAGAAGTTAGGCTGCTCCATGGATTTTTTTTTTTAAGCTTCTGTAGCCAGTACAAATGGATGCCGTGGATTTTCACTGTTTTTCACCAGATGAGGTCCTGGTCCTGGGCTGAAATGGAAAAGAGTTAAGGGAGAATTAGGACAACAGACAAGAGCAGGATGAAGATGTCTAATTAAATGTTCTGTAAGTACTTATCCTGATTTTTTAGCTTTCTAATGTCTCAACCAAGCAAAACAACTATAGATTGTTTTACAGACAGGTTAGTACTTTTGTCTGGTATAGAAAAGGTTAAAAAACCTAAAACAGGAATAAAGAAACACCAAAATATTTTCTGTATTCTGCAGTTCTCTGCAGGTAAACCCTTACAATCCAACCCATTTGGATGCTAATATTTCCTTTGAGATGCTCACATGTTTGCTTTCTTTTAAAGATGTGTAAATCCTACTGAAAATAGTCATAGTGGGTGAGCAAACATTGTAGCACCAGTGGAAAATAAATTTAAGTAAAATAAGATCCTTTGTGCTTCAAGCTAAATGCACATTTCTAATCCTAACTTCGTTCTCAGGTACATAGCTGAGACCCTCTAGTGGCACAAACATTTATTTGCCTTCAGGATGTGATTAAAATTCTGGTTTACAGTCACATAAATTACAAAGCAACAAAAGCAACAAAATTACAGGTAGTATTTTTGGATACTCTGGAGGCTCTGGCAAAGAGAATCTGGGATTAGATACTGTGCAGGCTAATGTTAATGAAAGTAAATTGATTTTTAGCTGTGAGGGGCAATTATAGATGCACTGGAAGGAGAAGGGTATTTTTGAAAGGATATTCTAGAACTAATTACTATCAGCAAAAAACACACAAAGAGCAACGTAATACCCAGGGCAGCCAATGGGGATAAAAGCTTATACACAAATCTGTCACGACCTAGTAGTGAAGACTATTTAAAAACAGTGATCTCCACTTAGCTTGTAAATGCGCATCGCCCTCTTTCTCACTCATATATTCTCTCTCTCTCTCTCTCTCTGACACACACACACACACTCTCTCCTGGATTTGCAGAAGACAGACATCTAGGGCACTTCTTGGCATCCACAGGAAAATCATATGGGATTACAAACCCACAGCAGTAAGTACTCACTGCATTAAATGTTTATTAAGTGGCATGCTGTCAAAAGCTAGATTTAATAGTAAATACTAAAGGAGGACTTTAATGGAAATTGGTTGTATTTGATTTTTCTTAGAAATTGCTAAAAGCTGCCTCTCGAGGATTACAAGTTCACCTTCTACATTTACGGCTGCTTGTTTACCATCCATGTGGTAACCTCTGGACAGCCAGGAATCCATTCATTATCCCACTGACTGAGCGCGGGAGCAGCGCGGTGCTAACTACTTCACTCAGCTGACGGCAGACAACAAAAGGAGGAAAACGATGAATTCGGACAATTTAACCTCCCAAAGCTTCCTCTCTGCGATTCACAGCAACACCAGCAATTTATTCTCGGGGCTCCAGTTTGTTCAGTCCTTCAAGCCACTCATCATCCCCTGCTACTCGCTGGTGGTTTTTATTGGAGTCATTGGGAATTACCTTCTCATTTATGTCATCTGCAAGACAAAAAAAATGCACAATGTCACCAACTTTCTGGTAGGCAATCTGGCTTTCTCAGACATGCTCATGTGTGCAACCTGTGTGCCCCTGACCCTGGCCTATGCTTTTGAGCCCCGGGGTTGGGTTTACGGGCGCTTCATGTGCTACTTTGTTTTCCTGATGCAACCTGTCACCGTGTTTGTGTCTGTCTTCACCCTGACTGTCATAGCTGTGGACAGGTATTGTGCCACGGTGTACCCGTTCCGCAGGAGGCTCACCATCCCCATCTGTGCTTACATCCTGGCTGCTATTTGGCTGCTGAGCTGCACTTTGGCTGCCCCAGCCTTGGTCCACACCTACCATGCAGAGTTCCCGGAGCTGGACTTCTCCATCTGCGAGGAGTTTTGGTTCCACATGAAAAGAGATCGCTTGGCTTATGCCTACAGCACCCTCATCATCACCTATGTGCTGCCTTTGGCTGTCATCTCCCTGTCCTACCTGAGGATCTCAGTCAAGCTGAAGAACCGGGTAGTCCCAGGCAATGTCACCCAGGGCCAAGCTGAGTGGGACCGTGCCAGGAGGAGAAAGACTTTTCGCTTGCTGGTCTTAGTGGTGGCAGCCTTTGGAGTCTGCTGGCTGCCCCTGCACATCTTCAACATGATAAAGGACATCGACATCAGCTTGATTGACAAGCAGTACTTCAACTTCATCCAGCTGCTGTGCCACTGGTTTGCAATGATGTCTGCTTGTACCAATGCCTTCCTCTATGCCTGGCTCCATGACAGCTTCAGGGGAGAGCTGAAAAAAATGTTTGCCTGGAGGAAGAAGAAAATTGGACCCGCTACAAACTGCATTATGGCCAGTGTGGTGCTGTAAACGAGAGCTGGTGGGAGTGCACCTCCTTTGTATATTAACATTGTAAGTCTTTTCTGCTTTTAATTAGCCCTCATTCCTGACATTTGCCCTTAGGGCTCAATTATAACAACACAAGTCCCGTGTGCATCTTCCCCAGCACTTCTACTTCTAATGGAGAATGACAGGCAGATGTCATGCCTCAAAAATATCTTTATTTCTTTGACTGGAGTTAGAAGCCAAGGAGATGTAAGCACAATAAGATACAGGGATCCTTCCTATCTGTTTTGGATATTACTGTCAGTACAAAGATGGGTTTTGGAGACAAAGAGAAGCAAGGAGGAATATGAAACCTAAATACCTCAAAGAGGGAGAGTTTTGGATTGGGTAAAAATTAAATTTGTGTGTCTACCATTCTTTGGCACAGGCTCTAGGGTAGAGGACTCACAACACTCCTGTAGTCCTTTTTGGGTTAGGGCCATTGCCTCATGGAGCCCCAATTCTCTGACCCTACTGCAAGTCAGCTGCATTGTCCTCACAGCCTTGTCAGTGCCAGGATGGGCCCCATTCATTCCTTGAGGAACTGATTTTGACATGTGGCAATGCTGCCATCAGCTTTGATCTCCAGAGAGAGCCAGAGGCTTTGGCTCTGCCCTTCTGGAGGTGCCCTAAGAGACAGAAGGGTGAAGGGGCCATGGATGTTGAGCCAAGCATGAGCATTACATGGCCAGTCAAAGAAAGAGCTGCCAAACAGAGAGGAGGGACAGGCACTCTACTTTGGAGGAGTCTTTTGGGAAGAAACAATTTCCTTTGACATTCACCTTTCAAAGGGAGTCAGAAGCTATAATCAACCTAATGGTTTCTAGTCTCTTCCTCCCTGAAAATATCTGGTATAACAGTTAGGTGTACAGGACAAAGTTCTGACAACAGATATCGGTTCTGAGAGGTTCCTTCCAACCTGCTCAGCTGGAGTCTGGGATAGCATGAGAAACTTCCTGGTACTGAACTGACATCAGCCAAAAAAGCAGCACAGTCCAGGGGCAGTTTTGGCCATGGTCAGCAAGGGCATCTCTCTGACCATACCTGCACAAGGCCAGAGATGTCTCTGCTGGGGGCAATACCAATGGGCATGAGGGGAGGGGAGAGAAAGGATGGTTGCTTTGGTTTGTAAATGCACTCCCACTGTGAATCTGTGAAAAGAATTCTGCTCATTGTGTTTCAGTAAAATTAATCTGATAAAAAATCCCCCAGATCCATATGCACACCCTGGGAAAAGTGTTGGGAAAACATTTGAAATTTCTTTTCACAAACTTCCTTCAATTTCAAGTTTTTCTACTCCTGGTGATGAGGACATTAAGAGCTGATTACAGAGGCACTGAATGAAGAAGGTTCATTTAAATTTGGCATTACTTGCATGCACTCTGATTATGTGTGTCTGCCTTGCTTAGCTCAGTTTAAAGATTTGAGTGACCTTCAAAAGAATGTTTTGCTTTTGCTGAATTTCAGGAAATGGTTTTTCCTTGAAACTCAGTATAGTAACTTACTTGAATAAGTGGTCACTTTGAAAAGTCAAAAAGCCCACTTCCAAACAAACCAACCTAATTTTAAAAGCTTTTCAGTTTCATTTTCAGGACTCTTTTAAAGAGTCACAGAGCAGGACAGCAAGAGAGCACTGAAACAACAATGCAAAAAGCAGCTTCAAATAACAAAAAAATGTTGATTTTTAGAGATTTTTCTTCTGTGGAATTAAGCAAGTTCAAACTGCTAATTTTTCAGTTTGTAAAGGTTAATTAACATTGAGGCAGCTCATAAGGTCTACAACCTCCTGAACTGAATACACACAGTGCTGTCACCCAGGAGGATCCAAAGCCCAGTGGGATCTTCCCAGACTTTCATAACCACAGCAGGCCTGGGATCTTTTCCTCCTCGTTTTTTCCCTCATTTACCATCACTGCAGTTTGGTTTATTCATGTTCTCCTGAATGACAGTGACTGGAGAGGGTGACTGCAGAGAGCTGCATGAAGCAAACAAGGATTTCTCTCTCTGTTTGGTTGTCCTTGAGTCAGAAATGAAGGACTGCTCAGTGCACAGATTGTTCCCACAGTGATGGATGCATTGGGAATATCGCCCTTCCAGCTGCCTCTGGAGCTGCTGTTAGAGCAGTACCAAGGTCTGGCAGCTTCTGGAGATGCCCAGCACAGCTGGCACCCTCTAAGTGCTGGTTTAACCTGTGCATGCCTTGATTCTGTCAGGATGTGAATTTGCAGCAGAGAGCTCAGGGCCTGCCCTTGTTTCAGGCTCTCCTCATTAGCAGGGTTTCAGATGCACCCTGAAATGATCTGCATTCCCCAGCTGTGGGCTCCTGAAGCTCCTTCTCTCTCCTCCACAGCCCCCTTGGTCCACCTCAGTCCTGTAATGCCATTTTTCCAGGCTTTCTCTGCACAAAGGAAGTCCAGTCCTGAGCGTGAGGTCTGGGGGTTCCACAGGGCAGAGAACAAAGCACAGCCACATTTGCTGAGTCTCAATTCTGTTAACTGAACCCCAAGAATCTCTGCCCAATTTAATTATTGTTTTGACTGATATCCTGAGTAATAAACAATAATAAGATTTAGAGGCACATTGATGCATTCTGTAGTCCAGTTATGCAAATAAATATATTGAAAGCTGTCTTGTGAAATGTGTTTGATAATCTCCACCCCTCTCCAGGGAACTGCTGCAGTTCTTGGAAGGACCAGGGCTCATCACTGAAGCAGTTTTGGTGGAATACTTTTTAATTGCAGTTTAAGAAATCATGGCATGCTTTTATTTTGTAGAGTAGTTCAGTTCAAAACTTGATAAACCTTTTTACTACACTACAGCTTGATCAAACATAAGCTATTCCTGTGATCAAGAGCGGGGCTGGCATTAAAAGGCAATGTACTCATGGAACACATAGAAAATAAGTCAGTGTTTGATCAGGAATAAGATTAGGGAGTGGCCAAAGCTTATTAAAGTTGAAATCAGGCAGCCAAAGGAAAACAACAAAACCCCAGTTAGGGTCAGGTAGAGTTGGTCTCTCCCCCACCTCAGGGATATCTACTCAGAACAGTCACCAAAGATTAACTGGTCTGTGTAATGCATCGCCTTAAATAAATTTTCCTTGTTGTTGGCTGCAGAAAACTCAGGGTTACATTTGTACCACTTTTGGGGAATGGCAGTTCACCTGGGTGGGCAAAAGCAGCTCCTGTCAAGGGTCATTACTGACAGGAGCAGGGTGAGTGCTTCTCAGCTCAGAGGTGCACTGGGGAAAGCTGGTGTTTTTCATACCTGCTGAGCAACAGGTGCTCTGTACAGCTTTAAAGGAGCAAACTTTGCTTGTTGAGGTGTCAGTGGTGAGTTATAATTAGTTGTCTAATGGTGAAAATGGTGCACCTGCAGCCGGGGAAGAAAAGCGCAAAACCGGAGAGAACTGTACAATGCATCAATCAATCTCCCCACCAGACGAGAAGAGGGGACAAAAACAACATGCTGGTGGTAAAGCCACTGCCATCCTGGCCATTTCTGCATGAAGAAATGTAGTAAAAACTTTCACCCTCAGCCCTCCCATCTCACTGCTCACTATCTTTTTCTTTTCTCAGAAAAAAACAATCACATTCCTCCTCCTCCTTACCCTGGAGAAAAGGTTGCTCAAGGGTCAAAGCAAGTGTTTCTGCCTAATGGAAAAAATACAGAGAGGGAGAGCTTTCTAAAGCTCTTTCTTCCTTCTGCAAGACACACAAGCTCTGAACTGAACCATTTGCTGTGGGGATCTGCAGCTAGCCTGGCCTGACACTTGTAGCTCTGGCTTTTATGTTTACCTCAAGTAAATACCTCTCCCCACGCTCAGTGACCTCATTTTGGGTCACAACCATCACTAACTCTGATCCTTTGTACCTGATTTCTCTCCACAGCAACAAGATGCTTCACTGAAAGTCCCAGGGAGGAGCTGCAGATGCATCTGAGGTATCCATCCTATACTAATGGGACTTTTCCTCTGGAAAGCATTATCACAATCCCTGTCTCAGGAGCAGGTTTGAAGTTTATTCTTGCTGTTTGGTGACATAACCAGATGGAACAGGCTTCCCCAGGCTGATTTCAATAAAATTTTGTATTAGTTGTTTCCCTGCTCTCCTAACTCTGCCCCAGACTTTTGAAGCTATTGATCAGCTACTCAGTGGAAGCAGGAGCCTCAAGGTTGTTGCCACTGAAATTAGGAATATTGGCATTTTCTTTTAAGAAACCATAGAGATTTACACAAGGATTGGATTTTAGGAAAAACTTCTTCACCAAATATCTGGTCAGGCATTGGAACAGGCTGCCCAGGGCAGTGGGGGACTCACCATCCTTGGAGGGACTAAAACATGTGTAGATGTACCTGGAGACATGGTTTAGTTGTGGGCTTGGCAGTGCTTGTTTAACAGCTGAACTTGATGTTCTTAGAGGTGTTTTCCAACCTAAATGATTCAGGACTGATTACTTGATAGTCAGGCTGCCTCCCTACAGGGCAAAATCTGAGATATTAAGGGCATGAAGCTCAAATGTATCTCATTGGGAGTTATGTCCCTTTAGGATCTATAAATTTACTCTCTTCACCAAGAAGCAGATGGGATTGACTTTCCCTTTCTACAGCTTGCTTTGTCCAATTAAGTTAATGAAACTAGTAATCTATATAAATAATAAAACACACACTCAAGAGCTCCCTGATTCCAGCCCACTGGAAATCAATTTGGGATCACTGCTATCTATTTGCAGCTGACTGGGCTCTCCATCCTTTGCATCTTGTTTATATTAATTATCACATTGTAATTTCCCCGTGTTTTTTTTTTTTTTAATTTATGCAGGGAATATCCAGAAGGAGATAATGGCAAAAATCTCTACACCTACATTTCCTACAATTTCTGCATTTCCATGAGGCACTGGAGACACACAGCAGCAAGAGGACTGCAAAGAGAAGCTTATGGCTTTCCAGCGTGGAGATGGGATCTGCCCCTGCTGCTGAGCTCGGCTCTGGGTTTCCAGATGCTGGAAAGGCAGCTTGTGGCTCCCAGCAGCAGGAGGGGTTTGAATGCTGTGGTTTGGAAGGAGCTGGTGCTGGGTGTGAGGCTGAGGATCACTCAGTGCAGCTCAGGTTCTCCCCAGCAGCATCACCAGAAAAGTGACGTGCTCAGCTTGAGGCAGCTCTGCTCTGGGGGGGTTGATCGGCTCGAGGTGTTGTGCCTCTTCCTAGAGCTTCTCAGCCACAGGGAGATGTGTTTGTTTACTCCATCACACCCACAAGACAGGTGAAAATGTGAGAGCAAACGACACAGGAGTCACGGTGCACTGTCCCAGGCTGCCACCACCCACAGCTCCAATTTGGGAGTGGGAAGGAGAAGCACAGACTGTGCTGTGAGCCAACCCCATCTTGGGCCCGTGCAGGGCAACAAAGAAAGAAAAAAAAACAAATTTCTGAACTTCAAGCTAACAATACCAGCCAAAGGGTAAATCTGTAATCACCCAGAGGCTGTTCCTGAATGAATGTAGGAGCCACTCAAGCCTTCTTGGTCCCTCACTTGTGGCGTGTCAGCTCCATGTGTTTGCTTTGTGGTATCTTTCTTCCCTCCCCTCAGTGCAACAGGGGCAAGCCAGGCAAAAGCAGGAGCATTAGGGTGAGGTCCACATCCCATTTCTGTGCAGTCTAGAGGCAGAGGAGTTGAGGGCAGATGCACTTGTCAAAGGGGTTTTCTAACAAAAATAATGGAAAGGTTTGGGATGGAGTTCCAAGGCAAGTGCTCAACCCACTCCTCAGCAACTAGAGGAAATGCTGGAGGAACTAAGGTGACAAAAATTAAATATCATGTGCAAGAGTTATGAGCCAAATATTCAATATATAACACATACAAAATATTTCAAATCATTAACATGACAAAATTATCACTCAGCTTTGGAATGATTTCCCCTCAATTATTGGATCATTTTAAAATTCAACATCTGTTGTTAATATGCATAGATTAAAAAAAGAAAAATAAATTTGAAACCATCTGAAGCACTAGACAGCATATGGCAGACCTGTTTAATCTTAACAAATCAATTATACTATCATTGTGAATCACTTCTTCATTAAAACATGTATTAATGTCTGTTGTATAAAATAATGTCTATTTGTAAAAGCCTTTTGTGCCACCCATGCAACTGTCACTTGTCACAGCTAATTCTAGATTGCTTTGATACTGTCTCCTCTTGGAAAATTGTCACAGACTGAGGGTAGAGGAAATGCAAATCATCACCTGTCAAAGTTCTGACAACAACACAAAGTGCAGGGAAGATTTTGAAGACCTGTGTTTTGTTGCAGTGACAAAAATATGGGTTTCTTTGCTTTTAAGGCATTGTGAAAAGCACTGTTCCAAAGAGTTCTGACTCAAAAAAACCCCCCTTGTAACAGTGTCTGACAAAACTTGCATTATTTCACAGTTCTTAGCACTCTTTGTTTATTGCTAAATGATGAAACTGTTCACATGAAGTAGTTTGGAATGGCACTACCCACCTGTAAGTGCTGCCTAAATGACGGTAACACCCGAAAATTTAGAAGAAATGGGGATTAAATACCAGACTGCCCAGATCCTGAAATCATTGGTTGGATAAAGCCGTCAGAACACTGAAAAGTTATCTTTCCACTATTCCCCGAGAAGACTTACCTCCTCCCCCTCTCCCTCCTCACTTATTTTAAGGAAAGGCTCTTGAATTTCAGGCTATTATTTTCCATGCAGAGATCTCCCTTCAGCTCAGTATGAGTCACCCAAACTCAGAGATGCAGGATTTGAAGTCACACCTTCCCTTTGCACCCTCAGCAGGGGCTGAGAGCTCGTCCAGGCCAGGCAGGAGCTTACTCTGCACATCTGCATTCAACGTTTTGGGTGAAACCTGGCCTAGAGCATTGCACAGACAAGTGCCTTGGGATGTTCTCTATGCTCCCCTGCATTCACTCACTCTTAAAAAGTTTAAATCTGATTTGTGGGTTTAGTTCAGATCTGCTTTCCAAAAGTGGTACAGTAACCAGCAGCCCCAGGCTAAATATCTTCTCTATACATGAAATCTATAACCCAACAGAAAAACCAAGCAACCAACCCCAAACCCCTAACATGTTAAAGGAATGGATCCACATAAAAAAATTAATAGTTCTTAAAATGCCTTGGTTCCTGGGGATTAGATGACTTTTAAGAGGGCTAAAAGATGTTCTCCTGTTTGTTCAACATTGAAGAAGGCATGTCTGAGAGGAATATTTGGTAGCTTTCTAAACCATTATGGGTTTGCTGAATAAACAGAAAAGCACAAAAGTTTTGAGGGCAAGAAGGAAATACACAGGATTTTTAGTGTTAAAATTATTTAGCTGGATCTGCAGCATGATGTTCAACAAACAGCTTAATTTGCAGTGCTGAAAATAGAGGTAATTAGGAAAGCACTTTCTTTTCCAGTCCTAACATGAGGTATTTAAAAACAGGGGTGGAAGGCTGGATTGACACAAGAATAGTTTTAAAATTTTTAAGCAGCTATGAATGAAAACTAAATGAAGAGTGCCAGTACAGCTTTCTAAAACTGAAGCTATATATGTTCAAATATTGAGACCCAGTGAGGTGGACAAAAGGTTATGTGGAGCTAGACTGAGTTTCACAGTTCACCTATTTAAAAACAGTAGTAAAAATGGCAAGCCCTACAGATTAAACTGCATTAGCAGAGGGAAAATAGAATACATGGGAAGTTCCAACTGTTTCCTGCTATACAATATTCCCAAAATCCCTTTTGTGAATGAGAAAAACATTGTCTTGTTTCCCCCTCTAGATCAGAGGCCCTCAGGATGCATCAGTCCCTCCCTCCACACATTTTGTACAGTTTCTAGAATGAGGAAGAATCCAAGATCTGAAATATCTCCTCCAAACAGCTCAGGGAGATTGGAGTCCACATGGATGGAGTCCACCATGAGGCAGAGCACATGTATTTATCATCCTAATACAGAGTTAAAACTAGACTCTGAATTGGAGCTAATAGGTTTGTCAAGCACCATCTCTTCACAAGAAATTAATATCAGTTTCCCTTCAGCATTCAGCATTAACACATTTGATAAAGTGGCTGGGTCTTTATTCATCAAAGTATTCTTGTAAATTATTCCTCCTTTCCCTGGAACCTGTTAGTCAGCTGTTTTCTCACTATTTATTTCTTCATTAGAGAAACAAAACCTGTTTTTCCTACCCCCAGAAACCCTTACATCACATTTCCCAACAGAGCTCCCCCTCTGATGACCATGGTGCCCTTCCACCAGCACCAGCTGCCCCCCAGCCCTGCCAGAGCCTTTAAACACACACAGGACCCCCCTGCCAAACACTGATACTGCTGCTGCAGGCTGGGCTGGATGGGAGTGTTTTAGAGAGGGTTCAGCTTATTAAACAACAAGTTTCCCAAGGTTGTGTCATCAGGAGATGCAATTACATGAAGCCAGGTGGAGCCTACGTATGCAAGACAGTGATTAAAGCAATAATCTGACACTAATAAAGCAGCCTATTAAAAAAAGAGTAAAAAAGTATTTTCTAATCTCTTGGGAAAATAAATACAGAAAATTATTAATGAAAATTGATAAAAAATATTTGTGTGTGCATGAAAAAAATTGACATTCCACATAATTTAGACCTCACATTTCTTTCACAGTCCTAAAATGCTGTCCACAGTTAACATTCTTTCTAAAAATGTTTCAGATTTCATTCCCATGGATTTATGATCCCCTTTCTTGTTCCAAGTGGGTCTCTTGCTCGTATTGAAATTACCTCATCCATTTTCTCTTGCCCAGGCCATCTAATAGAGGCATTAGAGGACCACAATCTTCAGACCATGTCATGTGTCCTCTGTTTGCAAACCTGGGATCTGCCTGAGCAAAGAGACAAATCTATACTGATTACTTTTCTCCCTTTTCAATGAGAAGGTATCAAAGCTCATTCTGTGACTTTAGATGGTATTCATTATTCCTCTCAATCCAGGCCCAGAGCCCATTTGTAAAGAGAATTGAGTTTGTCCTGAGAGCATTTGCAGTTGAAAAATCCATTTGACTCTTCCTCATTGCCTTGTTTTCTTTCATTGCTCACAAAGACTTTGTCCTTTCCAATATTTTTCTGGTATTTGAAGGTAAGCTAATTCTTCTTTTTCTTCCATTCTTAAAAACTGAATATATTTGCTCCTTCCCAGTCTTCTGATGCTTATTTACACCGAATTACTTCCCTAAGATAACCCCAGGTGGTTCTGACATTAATTGTGTCATATCCTTCTGCAGTATTTTGGAATGAAATGAATCAGGCTCAGGCCATGTGAAACTTTCCAGTTCTTTAATACCTCCTTGTGCATTTCCATGGAGGCAGTTTTCCCAGCATGAGAGCTGTTAAAAAGGGGGCTACAGGATCACTGAAAAATATGAACTCAAAACATGATGTTGGAACAATTCTGTTTAGTTTGCTTCACTGTGAGAATCCTGTATGGTTTTAGTCATTTGTAGTGGATTTGATATGCAGATGTTTTACTCATTTGAGTAATTAAAATGATTAAAACCATCTTGAAATCTAATTCTTAGCAATTACACACGCAGAAGAGCTTTTCTCCTCCTGGCTTTCGAGTGAACAAGTTTCCTCACGCATTTCCAGGTTATTAACTATGGAGCCACAGATTCTGGCACTTGGGGCATGGCAGATAGGAGGTACCTGTTAAAACACCCTGAACTGCAGCTGTTGGCTGTGCTGTGATGTGCAGCAGCCCTTGATCCTGCCCTTGGTGAGCCGTGAGCTCTGAGCCCTGTGTTTGTGGAGTGATGGATGCTCTTCCACTGCCACCTCCTGGACACGACCAGGGGGCTTGAGAGACTCGCTAATAAAATCAGTAAATTAACTTGAGAAGATACTAAACCACAGACAAAATATCTAACTTTGGCGGGGAGCTTTGGCATTTTAAGTCTTTCACTCTAGCCTTTGTGGCTGGCCCCAAAGCACAGCAGTGGGGGCTGCTGCAGACAGAAACACCCTCAGCACCAAGAGATGACTGAACTCTTCTGAAGATTTGCCTGTAAATTAGAGATTTTAAACAGTGTTTTAAATGTTCAGCTGGACACTTAAAAAAGAATACTTATAAACCACCAGGAGTGGGGGAAGGCTGGGGGGTGGGGGCTGCATAAACATAAACCACTCCATTCCCCACAGCAGAGACCAGCGAGGTCTCTGAAGACATCCCCCTCTGACTTGGCCACCCTGCCTCTAATGATGACTTACTTTTAATTAAAACAGCTTTCAAAAGAAGATGCTTGATTAATGGCCTGGGAGACCTTGAAAATAGAGTCATTCCTGCAAGAGATAGGTAATTAACTTTTTTAATCAGTAGGCGCTGACCTCAAGGTCTAGTGAAGGGAGTCATCAGCAAACTCACTCCCACTGACACATAGCAGAGCCCTTCTACATTACTGGAGACCCCAGGGAAAGGACAGGGAACTGGGCTTGGTGCACCCCAAGCTGCAGAGCTGCCTCATCACCTCATCCCACTGCCTGGCTGGGAGCAGTCTGGGCACTCCCCTGGGCCCTTTTCCTCCCTCACCTCTGACATGAACAAAGCTCTGGCTCTTCTCATCTCACCATGTCTCAATAAAGATGAAAACATCCAACTTGCAATCAGAGGCAGCATCAGTCTCTGGAGAGAACTCCTTAGCAGCCCAGACTGCCCTCACTGTCTTACAGGGAAGAGCCTGGCAAGCAAGCTCAAACATCAGGACTAAAGACTTTCCCTTGGCAGATGCAAACAGTTCTGCAGCATAAACCTCAATTTCTGCTTTCTTGTTCCTCACCTGGCCCAGGTGGGGATGCCTGGCAGGGACAGTTAATCAGGCCTTGTCTGAGGTTACAGGAACTCTGGCCTTTCATGGCCTGCATCCTAAACCTACTTTCTATTTCCCTAAAGGAGAGGGATTTATGCTTTCAGTTTTATCTCCAGTTAGTTAATGGTCCATTACTGTCAAAAGAACAGCTAGAAGCAAAGTCCTACAGAATTTATGTTAAGTAAAACCCAAAATCTGCAGGAGAGAATGTAGCAGAGCGAGGGCACAGGGATCACACAGAGGAGTTTGAGTGCTGTGACATTCGTGACTGTGCTGTGGCTTGGTGCCAGCTCTACAGCAAGGCTGCTTGGGCTGCAATCAGGCAGCACAGAGCAGCCCTGCAGTGTGCAGCCATCAGGACAGCTCAGAGTCCCTCCCCAGCATGGTCCACACCTGCAGAAGGAGGGCACGTTAGGCCAGGAAGGACAATTCAGGACAGCTCCTAATTCTAAACCCCTCACTGCCTCACCACCACTGGCATGCCAGCAATGCTGAAAAGCCTGGGACAGAGAATGTGAATTTCAGTGCTGTTGTGTGGCTTTCCAGCCATGCTGCAATTCTCTCCCCACTGAAATCTGCCTCACCCTTTGGATGCATCACACATCTTTGAGGAGCCCATTGCATGCAAATCCCTGCCAGCACTCAGAAATTTTACTGCTGTTGTTTTAAGCCACCTGCTAAACTGCTAAGAGATCACAGGTTTTTATATTTTTCGCCACTCCCTCTTCCTGCACACCTAGGAGCACTCCTCCCCAAGGAAATCTGTGCTTGTCCAGCAGAGCCCTGCCCACTAGCATAGCCACCAAACAGAGCTGTGCAAATCAGGACAGCACAAACCCATAAAGCTCACTTTCATCCTACATCCTTACCCCACCAGGAAGACAATGTGAAACCCCCAAAACTGGAGGATCATTAAAATAAAAACAGACAACAAATAAAAACCCAATCAAAACTCCCCCTGCCAATGGACTTCATCTATAACCAGGACTTGGGTATTCTACAATGTGTTTTGTGTTTGTGCAGGACCTTAGGGTGCAGCCTGCTCCACCCCAATAAGCCTCACCATGGGGAGAACAGGAGCACCACACTGGTTCCCACCAGCACACTCCAGCAAAAGGTACCCTCTGGTGTTTCCCAGCAGCACATCTCTCCAAAGCTGTTTTCTTCCTGTTCTCCTGACTCTTTTCATCTGCCTTTAGTGCAAATTCCTCTGTACATCTCCAAGCAAAACCAATTAATGTAATATTCGCAGCAAAGGATGAAGAAGGTAACTTTACCAACTCGTTGCTTTTCATGAGCAGGACACACAGAGACTTCAAGGCAGTCTTTGTTGTCCCTTCACACTTGATGGATTCATACTTACTACACTTCATTTGGACTCTTTTGGTGATTTATTTCTAATACATTTTCAGAAATGTAACCCTGGTCTGCCAGCACAGACAGGAATTGCATTAAAATAGGCTGTGATTTGGGTCCTAGCATTTATTTACTATTTCTGAAGTAAATAACAGGCTCCATTGTTTGTGATGGTTGATGTTTTTGCTGTGTTCCTATGTAACTGGACAAGAGATGTTAAAATAGATGGATAGATGATGTTAAAATTCAGCAATGTTAGCTGGTGAAGGTTGCCTCTCACACACTATGGCAGAAAATCCTGGGGTTTTGTGCCCATGCTAAAGGGTTTGTGAAAGTGCTGAATCAATGTTCCACTGACTTCATGTGCAGCTCAGAGGGAAGGCTCAGTACCATAGGAAAAGGAATTTTGGAATGTGTCAGGCCCCTTAATTACTGATGGTCACTTCATGATTTCAGCTTTTGGGAAGTGAGTCCATGCCATTAGCGGAGGCAGATCCTTCCTTTATCACAGTCCTTTCCAGCAGGGTTGGCTCTCACAGAACATTTTGTTTAATTGCTCTGTCAGGGGACAGGGCATTAGGAAATGGATCTTCATGCTCTGGCTCGAAGGTGTGTTTGAATGTTGTGCTGCATGAATGTCACTCCATTACAAGCACATGTCGTGGCTTTTGTTCAGAAAAGAGTATCCTGGATTGCAGGAAAATTGCTACATTTTCATTAGTCCGGCTTGTTTATTCAGCCTTTCGGGCCTGTGCCATGTCAGAGTCTGATGCAGAACCCACTTTTCTCCCTGTTGGATGAGGAGGTACCAAAGCTCACTCTGTGACTTTAGGTGGTGTTCATTGTCTCCTCTCAATCCAAACCCAGGACCTATTTCTTTTAGAAAGAAACTACTCTATAGAAAATTAAATAAACCCAAATATCCCTCAAACAAAAAATTAAATAGGAGGTTTTTTTTAGTGTTTATTTATGAAAAGACATCAAGCTGATCCTGCTGTCTTTAGCAGAAAATGAGACACACTTGGTAAGGGACACATCAGAACGCCTCGGCTGCATTTCTCTCTCTGCTTTTCCCCCGAGCCCGGCTGCGCGGACAATCCAGGCACGGTTTGTTCCATCATTCAGCACCTGACAAATATGTCCAAACACCCGTGGAGCTGCCCCAACCCTGAGTCCCGAACCCTGAGCCCTGTATGAGGAGGGATGGATGCTCCTCCACTGCCACCTCCTGGATGCGACCAGGGCGACTTGAGCCACGAGGTAATAAACTCTTTACATGAAAAGATGCTAAGCCAAAAATTCAACCTCCCTTCCATTCTTAGAAGGAAAAAACCCCACCCTCACCTTAGATGGCCCCTGTTGGGCAGCACTCTAAATGCAATAATTTGTTGTACAGACCTCTAATTTTTTCACCAGTCTTGAGAATTCAATGAAAATCTAGTGCTATGAGCTAGATGCTGTGAGATAATCCTGGAAAGGCATTTTCAGTTTCACACAGCTCTTAGTGTTTACAAAAGCACAAAATGTGATGTTAATCTGGAAGTGAAGGAAAGGTTCAGGTCTATCAGACTGGCTCTGTTCCCTGGATCAGCAGAGCAAGAACACTTTACACCAGTATAAACAACCTACTGTAAAAATTGACATGCATTTTCTGTTTTTCAAAGTTCTAGGACTGTGCCTATATTTTAATGGTTTGTTGTTTTGTTTTTTGTTTTTTTTAGTGTAATTCCCTAGATTGCTTCAAATGTTCATCAGAAGCCTGCTGAAATTTCTAACATGAAAAGAGTTAGGAGGGACATAAAAGGTCACCTAGTTTCAATACCCTGCCATGGGCAAGGACACCTTCCACTGTCCCCCTATTCCCCTATTCAGGGCTCCAAGCCCTGCCCAGCCTGGCCTTGAACATTTCCAGGGATGGGGCACTCACACTTCCCTGGGTAACTTGTGCCAGGGCCTCACCACCCTCTCAGGGAAGGAATTCTTAGTAATGTCTAATGTAAACCTGCTCTCTGTCAGTTAAAAGTTATCCTCCCTTCTGCCATCCCTCCAGGCGCTCTCTACCTGTTGAGGCACTGGAAGGGGCTCTCAGATCTCCCTGGAGTGTTGTCCAGGCTGAAGAACCCCAGCTCTCCCAGCCTGTCTCCACAGCAGAGGTGCTCCAGATCTCTGAACATCTTTGTCACCTCCTCTGGACTCACTCCATGTCCTCCTTGTGCGGGGTGTCCCAGAGCTGGACACAGCAGTGCCCAGCCCATCGCAGTCGGGAGACAGAATTCAAATGATAGCGCCTGCCTCCAGCAGGTGTCAGTGGAAGCTACAGAATGGAGAAACTACAGCAAAGCCAGCCTTTATCTACCTTTCATTCCTACAAGGTGCTCCGTGGCCCGGGGACAGAGGGAATGCTCCATTCTATGAAAAAATGTTATTGCCAGGCAGGTTACTTAATAATTTTCTTCCTTCTTTGAAGTATGGCTCAAAAATTTGCAAAGTGACTTCAGAAGGGGCCAGTGATTAGGCAGGTGTTAAATATTTATTGAAGGGACAGTAGATATGTTTTAAACATTTGAATTAGTGACCCAATTCACTCATTTTGCTACAGGGAGTTAAGGATCTCTGTCTTTGCTCACTGGAGTAGTGCTTTACCCTGTACAGCACAAACACACAAAAGGGCAGAGATAAGGTTCTCTCAGCAGCTTAAATCCTGACATTTCCTAGCATTTGAGTGCTTTAGATGTGACTGATGGCTCTGCAGAGTATCTTCCAGTAGGGATTTTGGTTGCAGTCCCCAGGCTCTTGGAGACAGGAGTGTGACAGCTTGGGTGGACTGTGAGGAAGGGCACTTAGGTGAAACTTTGCAAGGTTACGTACAAGGCAACTTTTTTCTGTTTCCCAGGGTATAAAAATATTTTCATCTTAGTGCTCTGTTGTTAATGAGTTCCATACACTGTCCTGGTGACCTGTGATCTTCTCTGAGCCCTCGGTTGCCTCTGTGCATGCGAACACAGTCACCTAAAATTTCAACTTGAGATCCTGAGAGAATTAGAGCTTCCAGTGACAGAAAGCACTGGTGATGAATAATAACAGACAAACAGTGATGAGATGTAGGACAGTGCAGAGTTGGGGTTCAAGAGCTTTGGTATAGCTGGAGGCAAACAAAAATCTGAAAATCTATGTTTCAGCTTCTTGGCTTTACTGAAACATCCACCTCCTAGGCACTGAATTCCAGCAGGGGCTGAGCTTCTGAATACTTTTTGGAAGATGGGTGCCTGAATTCCATAAGGCTGCAGGATGTACTCAGTGCAACAAAGCTCTGCTACCCTGTTAACTGCATCCAACAAGTGCACATTGCTACAAGGGCTGAGAATTGTAGGTTCATCACCCCTGGGGAAAAAATAGGTTCATTGAATGTTTATTAGAGAAAGTAAGAGATGAAGAAATATCAGTCATCTTGCAAAGGGTGAAAAGAGCTCCATGCTGAGAATCTTCCACTGTGTTTTTAAAGCAGCTATTAAGAGATACCTCACTTGTGAAGTGCTGCTTTCACTTGGGGAGAAGTGTTCAAATGGCAGCAGCATTTCAGTGACACAATTTGGATAACATGTGTGACACAAGATAAACACTTTAAACACTGATATGGCGTGTTTCCCCAGAAGGTTTTATTAAAAGAAGTTCCTACCCCATATCACTTGAAGATCATGATGCCTCAATGCCACTTCCCAGGAATATTTTAGCTTTGCTGAATATTAACAAGGGGTGAGACTACCTATCTTGTGTGAATAAAACATTTTGTGTGATGTTTTATTAAGAGGTTCATCAACACACATTTGCAAAGCTTTTCATGATCCTCTCTCAATTAATCCATTTACCTATTCAGAAATGCAAACTTTTTAAAACATGCATCCATCATTGAATAATGACTCTAAAAGGCTTTACAGACACTTGGACTAATATACAACCTAAGTTTCTATTAACATCAAGTATTGCAAAATAAATTAAAAGAAGACTTAATCTCAATATCAATTAACTTAATTTACAGTTCTTCTGCAATAGAATCTCATGCTCATTTACTCTGAGATTTAAAATTAAAAGCTCTGTCATGAATTCCCAGCATCTTCATTTCTACTGCATTTTATTCAATAAGTTACATCAAAATTCAGAGGAAGAATTTACAGATGATTCTTGATGCATTATGTAAATTTCTTTTTCTTGAAATAGATTCAATGAGGGTTACAGAATCTATCTTTAAGAAGCATTCAATAAAGTGTATGAGGAAATAATTTGGAGTTGACTGTAAATAAGAACCATTCTTACTCTCACACAGGAAATTGCTGTCACCAGTTTCCATAAAATCGAGGAGCTGCTCTGTTGGTGTTTCGCATCTAACATTTCTCTGTACATCCAGTGCCAGCCTTTACTTTTGAAACAAGGTTTGTTTGCTAAAAATGGCAATGTGCCACTTCTAAAGTTGCAGAGATTTCTCACAGGCTCCTTTCCAGGGACAAAAGGGACGGGGTTTGGGTGACAGATGGAGAGAGAGCAGCTGTGGGTTTGGTGATCAAGTGACAGTCGACAAAGGGCTGCTCCTTTCTTCAGGAGGGTCATTCACAGGAGGTGCTACACCTGCAAACACTGGATAGTGCTGCCAGATCTCCTGGGCCCAAACTAAGGTGTTTGGACACCTCCATGGTGCCAGCATTTTGGCAATCCTTAGAAACTGAGGCTTGACAAATTTTTTTTATCAGATCTTCACAGACACCACCAAATGGGGATGGAATTCTTTACCTGTAGTCATGTGAATCACTAAAGCGAATACCATGAATTTGACAAAAGCTTTCCTCATCACCAAACTTATGAATCTTCCTTAGCCTCAGTGGGATGGGGAAGAGTGTGGCTCACCCAGGGTGGATTTTCAGGTGTGTTGTGTATCCAGCTAAGGACTCCAAAAGAGCCAACTTTGAATGAGGGTGTTATACAAGATACCAGAGGTGAGCATCCCTGTGGAGCTGCTGTCCAAAATTTCCACGGGGCCAAAGGCCACAAAACAGGTGCTTCAGGGAGAGAAAGGCATGGGAGAGTCTGTTGGACACTTTTCAGGTGGGAGAGGCAGAGCCCTGAGCTGCCCAGGCTGGGTTAGAGGGCAGTGGGGTCTGAGGTGTGACAGGATTCCAGCAGTTCCCATCCTGTGGGACAGACAGGCATGAAGGGTTAAGCTGGTGGCTGTGGTGTTGGCCCTGTGACACAGCCCTGACCTGAGAAACTGCACCAGAACTGCCCCAGCTCAGGGCTGCCAGCTGCAATCCCAGCAGCAAAGTGGGGAAAGAGACACAGGAGAAGTCCCAGCTACTGGAACGGTTTATTATGAGGTTGTACCTCTTGGGTTGTGAATGTCACATCACAAAGTGATCTGCTGCCCTCATTTTCTAACAGTCAGTTGTGCTTTCATCTACCTTGGTGAGGTAATCAAACCACGCTGTGAGGATAAAATTTAGCAAGGCACTGTGTGTATCCACATGTTTAGGGAAAACTATTTCTTTTTTATTATTATTTTTATTTTAAACATGTGACACTGATTATCTGCAGATACTTGATGTGCTTATGATTTCAATCAGCATTTTGTTCATTCACTGCCTCTTGGTTTATTGATTTATAAGCCCTTTAGAATGGTATGATTAGTCCTAGCATTTTATTCTCAGTGGGGGTAAAACGGTATTTCATTATTAACGTGTTAGAAGCTATTTCACACTGACAGTTTGTTTTGAATCCAGGCAAGAGAAGTGACATTTATATTTGGAAGTGGGAGATTGACATAGAAATTATTCTGAAACATAATTACAGTAAAGGCAAATGCAGAAGAAGATAGAAATTCCAGCTAGAGTTTCTGGGGGCTGCTCTGCCGTTGGTAACTAACTCCTGCTCTTTTCCCAGCTCAGTGTAATGAGACACAGCGGTGGTCCCTGTAGGCACTCACAGGAGATACAGGATCAAGATTTTTACGCATTTAAGCAACTCAGCACAGGGCTGTGAGTGAGGATGGAAGGCAAATGCTGTTCTGCAGCCCATTCTGGCTATCCCAGAGAGCTGTGACAACACCCTGTGCTGGGAAAAGGAGGAGAGGGTTAGTGGCAGTGAGCAGACAAAGAGCAGCTGAGCAGAGTCCAGAGGAGGATGTGGGGACTGGAGCATCTCTTACAAGGAAAGCTGAAGCTGTTTATCCTGGAAAAGACACGACCACGTGGGCACAAACTGAAACAGGAAGTTTCATCTGAATATGAGGAAAAACTTCTCTACTGTGAGGGTGATCGAGCACTAGAACAGTCTGCCCAGAGAGGCCGTGGAGCCTCCTTCCCTGGAGATATTCACAAGCACCTGGAGGCAATCCCAGGTCACCTGCTGTGGCTGAACCTTCTTTAGCAGGGGGGTGGAACCAGGGGATGTCCAGAGGTCGCTTCAACCATTCTGTCCTTCTTTATGCAGTATTTTTTATTTCTTTGCAGTCAGGCTGATTTAGTTCAGTGCTTTACAGGGCATCTGGGTGCCTGAACCTCCTTGCTGCCTAGCTGGTCCTGCACCACCTGCACCTGCCCCAGGCTCTTTGTGAGTGCCCAGAGATCCTCCTGGATTTTCCAGGAGTCAAGCTGACTTTGTGTGCATTCTAGGGCTGTTAATATAAGTTCTTCCCATTTTTTCCCCCAAACTAAACATCTATCTTACATTACAAAGATGCCCTTTCTTGCCAGTGTCCATTCTCAAGCTACTATAAGAGAACTCAAAAGGATTTTGGCCTTTAAAAATAGATTGTAGTAGGTTTTTTCTCCAAAGGATTTTGATTTTAGTGACTGACCATCTGTTACTGAGGTCTAAAGGAACTTTTCCATTGATGTGAGCAGGAGCAGAGAGGTCAGGGCTGTGTTAGAGTGTTGGGAATTTCCATCTTGGCACTAGGGCTCATGCAGTGGGGACACTGCAAATTTCATATAGAAGTTATGCACAACCTATTAGTCATGGTGTGAGGAATACACAGATCCAGAGAGCAGCAATAAGTCAACATATTACACAAAATTAGGTGCCAAACATGACCTGATTTGTTGCTCTCTCCTGGATCTGAGGAGCAGATTGAGTAAGAATACAGATTGGGCACCATTGCATTTTTTGTGTATGGGGTGATTTTTGTGGTTATTTCTCAAAGGTACCTAAAATCTAGTACAATGTAGTTTTTAATATTTAATATGTTGCAAACAGATTAAATAAAAAAGTGCAGGGGATCAAAATTCTTTTACTTAAATTCATCGGCTTTTGTTTGTGCAGGACTGAAACCTTATTCTACGCCAGTGAGCACGCATTTCTGCTTGAATTTAGAACTGCAGTACTATTAAATTCTCAGGATGAAATCCTAGAATCCTTGCTGAAGTCAGCCAGAGCACTGCCTCTCATTCTAGCAGGACTGAGATTTCAGATTCTGCCCGGTCCAGTCCTGTTTTACCCCTCCTGAGCTGCTGTGTTCTGGTGGCTGATCTCATTACATTGCACTGTTTCACGTTCCTTTCCAATGAATGAAGTCAAATGTGTATCCATTATCCATGCAGACTCACTCCATAAAAAAGGAAGGCAACCAAACCCAAACATTACAAATGAATGTCCAGCTTTATCTGAATAACACAGAGGTGACTCAATGACTATGGAAAAACAAATATATTTGATACTAGAACTATTCAACTCTAGATGAAGAAGAGTTGAAGGAAGCAGAATGCAATTAGATACAATCATGAAAGATATACAGGAAATTACAGCTGATTATCGATATTTTTCCATCTAACATTTGCCTTTCACTGGAGGAAAACTTTTAACTGAAAATAACCACCAGAATTATGTCATGTCAAGCAAAATACTGATTTCTTCTTTATGGGAGAGAAAAACAACACAAAAAACTTAACAACCCACCCTAAAGGGGTTTTCAGGGATGAAAAATTCAAAGACTGAAAACTGTTTCTTATTTCAATGAGCAAAATCAAAATTTCCATGAATAAATTCCTGGATGAAATAGTAGAACTCGTCTTTATCCTAATGATGACATCTGTTTGCAATAACACTCCATGCCAGTAAACGATGTTATTTTAACTAATCTATTGGCGTGGCGATGAAAGTGACAGTAAAATGTTGATATGGAAGCTAATTTCTGTGTTTGGCCTTGGGATCCATCTTCACAGACACAGGGTGAGCGCAGAAACTATTTTTGGTAACATCATAGCCATCCAGATTTAATTCTGACACTTCTCTGCCTTCCTGAAATCCAAGGAAGACATCTGGCTGCGTTTTCTGTGTGTGTTTCTGAAGTGCCATTGGAATCATTTGCATCAGAAGTGAATCTGGAGATAGAAATGTGACAAGAAGGTGCATGTGAGGAGGAGGGGACCCAAACCCTGGGTTTATGAAGAAAAGAAGGAATGGCAGCTCCTCAATGTATAATGTGCTTACTGAAAGCTGGGAATAAGATGTCATTCTGAATGTGTTTCTGTGACCTTTTAACTTTGTTTAGCGCTTCTATGTTGTTCAGACCCATGATTTATATGGAACTATGCATATGCATGGCCTGTGAGGAACGAGAGGGGGGCTCTGCCTGATTCCCAGGGAAGTACCTGCCAAAGGCATTTGCTGTCCCTGCCACGGGTGTGCTTCCTGCAGCCCTTCAGAAGAATAACTGGCTGAAGTGTTTGTGAGTTATCAGTTAATCTGGTACTATTTAAGGTGGCCACAGTCTCCTCATCATACTTTTTAAGCTGGGAGAGTTTGTTTAGGCAGAAAGTAGCCCTGTAGCCTTTGTGTTTGCAGCCATTCCGCATAACCCACCTGTGTCTTACTGTCTTCCGCCGGGAGCCGAGCCTGTGAGTTACTGGCAGCGTGCTCAAGTTGCAGACTTGCTAAATGAGAATGAAAAACCCCATGGCAGTGCTCCTGATGTTCAGGTCTACCTGCAGGCTGTCCTCGCGCCGCAGCGGCCAGGCCGTGCCGCGTGCCCAGCGCATCACACGGCCTCCGTGTGCTCGGGCATGGCTGCAGCGGGATCCTCCTGCCAGCAGCGCTGGCCTGGGCTCTCCATGGCCTCCCCACATGGCAGCCATGTGGGCGGAAGGCGGGCGAGCGGCGGAGCGAGCTGGCTTGTGGCTGCTTCGCCTCGGAGAGCGCTTTTTTCCAAGCGGCCTAAACACGGGCCTTAATCATCAGCACTTCTGAAGCACTCATCGTTCTTGTATCCAGGCAAGGAGCCTTGTTATTACCCCTTGAGAGATACCACATTCCCTCATTTCCGAGGGAAGGGGCCTGCCAGCAGAATCAATACAGGCACAGCTTGGTTTGTTTCGGATTAAAAATGCCCCCAGGGAAGGTCTGAGTTCGTCTCCAGCAGGGTATGGGGAATGAACCCCTGCTGTTGGTAACTTCCAGGAAATGAATAGATGTTCACCTTCACTGAATACTCTGCTTTGAAAATATTCTGGGCCTGGGTTGGGAAACCCTCCCTCTCAGGCTCCTTGTTGATAAAAGGGTGTCACAGGAGGTCACTGACCGCCCTTCACTGACTGTTCTGAACCTTCCCGTGTGTGGGGGCGGGTCGTGGTGACTTCAGTCCTTGGGGTGGTGGCTTCTCCTGGGTTGGACAAGCCTGGCTTGGCTCCAGCCAAATGCTGGAAGAAATTCTTGGAACAAAAGGAACCACAAAACAGTGTCTGCAAGGCCTTCCGGAGCATGACTGCCCACACTCTGACCTGCTCTGCTCTGAGCTCCCAGCCATGGAGAGAGCAGAAGGAGCTGAAAGGAAAAGTTGCATTTCCAGCAAAATTTAAATTTGCCTCCTGTATTTCAGAGAGTTACGGGATGCACACAGTGTAACTGCACACACTCCTTAGAGGGATCCATAAACACCACGTGCCATGGCTGTCTGCACAGGGAAACCATGGGATGCTGCAGTCCAGGTTGTGTATGAAAAGGCCAGCCGTCGAGGGGGAGGAAAATACTGTATAGATGTGATATCACAAGTTATATAATATCATGGCCAAATCTCCGCAGCTGGATATCATCAAATCAAAATTAGAAACTCATTGGAAGCAAAGGACAGTCTTTGCACAGATTGCCCATAAATCTGCAATAACTAGTTCTCCCTGGGCGTAACATCAAAAACATTTTTTAGTGTCTCATTAGTAAGAAAATTTATTGCTCAACTATTGAACTGTGTCGATTTTTGAAAACATTGTGTGAATAATTCCAGAAAGCATGTGTTTGATTTGTATTCGTTTTGTGCCGCTGGATAGAAAAAGTGGCTTTTCCCCCATGATGAAATGACACTAATCATGAAATTATAAGGTGAAGCATGTCTACAGTTTCAGAACAAGGTAAATTTTTATAAATATGCTAATGCCCTCCCTTTCCCATAAGTCAAACTAAGATTAAGGAGTTCATACCCCAACTGAGCTTAAAAAAAAAAAATAATGAAAAGAGAAGACCCAATTACAGTTCTGTAGAGGGGAAAAGAACTTCTCCCAGCCTTTATTATTTTTTCTTTGTGTTGCAGTGTGTTTCCCAGCTGTGTCTGTTGGCTAGTTTTGTGGCTCAAATAGCCTGGAAAAAAAAAAAAAAAAGAAAGAAAAGAAAAGAAGATTGAGAAATGGGAGAAATTTAATTCAAGCAGCAATGTCTGTATAGGATGGATGGAAGGAGTTTACAAGTATCTGTTGGGTGGTGAGGATTTACTGAGGGGGTGGTTGGGTGCAGGCAGAGGTGCTGTTTTTTCTCATGTTTTAGCAATAGTGAGAGCAGAACCAATGGCTCCAGGGAGATTCACCAGCGAAGACCCCTGTGTGCAAAATTCCTTGAACGATTTGGGTGCTGAGTGGTTGTTCTGCACCCAGGCATCTCCCTCAGCTTCAGCAGAACTGCACACGTGAGTGTGGATAACAAAATTGCACAAAGACACCCTTACCCTTCACCAGCATCCCTTTGCTGGGTTTTCCTCTGCAAGAAAATGCTTGTCAGCAGCCTGGAAGATGTAGGAAAGCCTCTGAGCATGAGGATTTGTGATGCTGTGCTGTCCCTGCAGGTCCCCAGGGCCCAGCTGCAGGGATGGCAGGGGCATGGCAGGGCTGCCATGAGGTCTGGAGTAGTTTTTGGGGCAAGCCCAAATCTGGACTACCCAGAGCTGGTGAGCAAAGGGAACAGACAAATCATGAAATTAAACCTCCTTGTCTTCAGCAGCACATTAGGTTGATTGTTTATATCACACTGTTGGCAAGCTTTCCTCAGTGCTTTTGCTTTGGTCCTGCCCTCTCCCCCGTCGCATGACACACCCCACAAATGCAAACCAACAACCAGCTCTTCTATCAAGGACATCATACTGCAGGAAAATAAAAGAGAAAAGAAGAAACCGAGTCAGAGGGGCCAAGTGGTCTGGTCAGGTTTACTCACACCTCAGTGGCAGAGTCAGAAATAAACTCAGGCTGGGGAATCACAACCTGATGCCCTCCAGACTATGGAAAATACAACTAAACTCTCAGCTGTCTTTGCAAAGTGAGGTATTGGGGATTTTTTTCAGAATTGATAGAGACAAGAAATAACTGAGTCTGTGTAGCATTTGTAGTATGTAATTCGTTTTCATGAAATAGTTTTGGCATCATCCAGTCAGGGAACTGTGGAAAGCACAAAATACTAGGCATTCCTATTTGAGTGGAATAAAGCCCCACTCAAATCTGTGAGCAGCTCCTTCCAAGTCCTGCCCTGTAAATGCCTGCACCAGGATCATGGATGCAGGTGAAGCAAACAACAATCAGAAAGGAGTGGAGGCAAGCTGAGACTTTCCCAAAAAGGTGTTGGAGGCTGGCAGTGCAGCTGTCCTGGTTCCTGTGCTGGCACTTGGCATCCTGGCTGGCAGAGAGTCTGGGGTGCAGGTGGGTTTCCCCCCACTTTCAGGCATTGCCACCCTAAGCACATAAACCCCTGCACCACGGACATTTCTCAGCCAGGGCTCCCCTCCCTGGGCTCTGTTGTGGATGAGGGGTGCCCTCCCAGAACTGGGGGAAGCAGGGAATGGGGTCACTCCTGGAGGAGCTTAGCCTCTGGCCCCAGCAAATCTCACCAGAGCACCTCTCTGGTTTGCCTAGAAAGGCCTCCAAGCTGGGCTCCAGAAGACACCAGCAGCGCTCTCCTGCTTTCTTCCAGCTGTGCTGGCAGATCTCTTTCCTGAGCACTGATGGGAAATGAGAAAATGCAGGCAGAGCCCTGGCCTTCACTGGAACGACAGTGAGCCCCTCTGTGACCCCACTCCCCCACGCCAGGCCCCTCCAGCCCAGTTTTATGGGTGAGAAGGATCAAAGGGCTCCAAGTGCTCCCATATGGTAAATGGCCCTATACGTTGTGTATAATTACACACAAGCATCCCCACATCCATGTTCTGTCTCTATTAAAGATCCCTGGGCAGCAGCCAGCGCTGTTTTCCCAGGACAGGAACATTCCAGACGTCATGGCAGTGGCGTCACACTCTCGCACGCACGGCCTGGGGGCCAGGACGCACCTGTCCAAGGCACGGGATCCCCCCCACTGCCCTTGTCCTGCCTCCCAGCACTGGGATGGGGCAATTCCAGGGGCAGTGGAGCCCTTCCTCTGGACACCAGCTGGGAAAGGTGTTTTCCAGCCACAGGGTGGCAGCTGATGGAAGCGTTAGTGGTGAGTTAATGCTGCCTGGGTGAGTCTGACTCTGACCTTCCTTGAAATCAAATTTGCTGCGTGAATAGAACTTCCCAAAGGGGATGTTTGCTTTTTATTAAGACTGGGCAGAAACGGGAAGAAAATCAGACCTTCAGTCACTTATTTCAGGCTGCTTTAATCCTTTTTTTAAAGCAGTGGATGCATGTGTGCATATGGCAGCGCTCAGGGCAGGACTCTCACCCCTCACCGGTGCTGGAACCTGCAATGGCACTGGTTGCACCAAAAGCATCATCTGCCATTGGAGACTTTGGGAATAGGAGGCTCAGGCCATAGGAAACAGGTTTTTTCTGATTTTAAAGGCTGAACTCTCTGGAATGCAATTCTGCCTTGCTAGCTGGGTAGAAGGACACAGTTTCCTTGAGGCACCAAGATGGAAAGGAAGTGACGGAGAAATGGATGAAAGAGGTATGAAGGAGGTCTAAGACTGAGACACAATATTTTTTATCTCATGTTCAATCAGCATAAAAAAAAAAATTGGGAGATTCAGAGGGAAGTAGCCCTTGGTTCCATAAATTATATTTGGCTTGGGAATGAAAATCCCAGTTCCCATTTTCAATTTCATGGTGAAGCTTTGTGATGGCACCCAGAGGTGGGCGGTGTAGGGCCTGCATTGAGCCTGGTCACCCACCACCTCTAGATTGCTCCCTGATGTTTCCTGGGCCAGCTCATATCAGATATAGGAAGAAAGCTTATTTTAGCAGAGGCATCTTACGTGGGTAGGTCTGTGCTAGAGCAGAAGGGCACACAGTCTGCTGTCATTGTAATTAATCTCTAAGTGCCAAGCTGCCATCCCTGGTCATCCTCCTGGACTGGAAATGGAGAAGTTCCATCACCAGAGTGAGTGCTCAGGTCAGCCTGAGTTCATTTCAGGCAGGCTCTGTTGCACATGTGGGATGTGTTCCATGTCAGCATGCACCACTGCAAAACTGGCACTGCAGACTGCTGGGGTGAACTGGAGTCTCAGATGAAGCTCATACAAAGATCCACATGAACACCTGGGCTGATATGGGAACCTCCTTTTCATAAATACAACGACTGTGGAACTTGGGTGGTGCCTGACTTTTGTTTTTAACTGAAGAAATTCCTCCCTCCTACCCCTTCCAGCTATTCTTACCTTGGGTCACCTTCTGCAGGAGCTTGTAGCAGATCTCATTAGGGATTTTCCATCAATGAAATGTTTCCAGGCAGAAAATATACTGGCAAAGGAAAGCCTGTGTTTTGGGGTGGTCTGCCCAGCTAAGAAGAAAGAACAACCAGGTTTTTTTCATCAGGAAGATTCCCCTGCTTCTCAGAGGGAGACTTTTGGCCATGACTTCCTGAAGGACTGAGTTTCTCCCCCATTTTTGTGAAGGGTTTCCTTAGGGTCACCCTGATCCTCTACAGACCCAGCAGGAAAGAACATTTTCCTTCTTCGCTCTCTACTTTCCCCTATTGTGTGTTAGCTGGCTGCTGTGGTTGGACTGACAATGCTGAATGCAATGTTGATACCTGGTTTGAGTCCAAGCAGTGTTTTATTCAAGTAATTAGTTGGGGAAGTAAAAGCCTTCATTGCTGTGCTTTTTCAGGGACTGGTGTGTTAGGTTACCTGCTGAGTTAGAGAAGTTACCTGTTTGGTTGTTTTTTGGTTTTTTTTTCCCCAATCCTAGACTTGTGATAGCCTGAGAAAAAAAATTGCCTTTGTAGAGGAACCCTTTAAAAACAGCCACAGGCACTCCCACCTTTTTCTGCTCAGTAGCCCAAGGGAAGAGTTAATTAAAAGTTCCTTCAAAATATACTCCTTACCACTCTCCTGTGTTTCAAAGGCTCTGGTGCTGTGCCAAAGTGGGAGCAGGCATACATTAAAGTGACAGGTACAAAAGAGGTTGTTATATTCCTTGTGCTCCCTCCTTCTCTGATCCCTCCAAGCTAAAGCCCCATAACCTAAACATTATTGAAAATAAAGAATAATAGTCCTTCTTCTCCCCTGCCTGTATAACAAGCAGATCATGACTGAGGGTTTGGCTTTTGCATGCAGCCTCCTTGGGCACAGGTTCCCAATCCCCTTGGGAACGTTTTCCTGGAAAGAGCAGCTTGGTCCCACCACGTCTCTGCTGGCAGCACATCCCATGGAAAGCTGCCTGTGCCAGGATGATCAGGCCAGGACACCTTGATATCTACCAGCTTCTTGTTAATAGTTGAGATAATAAAAAGTATCCCTCTTTATTGGGATACTTTGAATTTTCCGAGGGCACCCATACACATCAGCCTTTCTGAACAGCACATCCCAGGTGCTACTGACTGCCAGCAGCACAAGCCAATGTTGGGTTAAGAGACAGTGATTTCAGAGAAAAAGATGGGATCATCACTTCTCCAGCCTAAGAGAGAAAGGTAATGACAGCCATCTCAAGGCAGTAGGAAGAGATAAACATCCTTCCCTGAAGACTGAAGAGAGAGGAGCATGAATTGGAGCACATTAAATTAATCTAGCAGCTTGGCATGGACTAGCTTCCCATTTTCACAGTAAATGGGAGCCTTATTCTGTCAATGTGCTGAGGATTTTATTTCTAGAGATTTATAGCCACAGGTTCTGGAGTGCTCTGTAATTACATGAGTTTACACTTGCAGGGACAAAGGCTGAGTAAATATTTTATTAGGCAATTTTTTATCTTATTGAAACTAAATACGCATGTGATAATTTGCCTGGTGAATGGGGGAAGGATAGTGAAATAAATAAGATAGTTTACACAGAGCCTTTTTTGTGGGCTGCATGCAGAATCAGCAGCCACACAGGCGCAGGAGTGACACCAGGAGTGACACCCACAGCCAGAATGAGAGCCTGGGCAGAGCCATGAGGATTGGGCCACTGCTGTGGGGTGAAATGTGATATCCCACAGGATAAAAGGGACACTGAAACCCCTAACAGATATTGTCCTGGGACAGATGGATTTTTTTGGCCTGGTGGGTACCTGCCACCACACCAACACAGGCTGAAAATACCAGATGCCCTTCTGAGTGTCCCTGAGGGATGCTGGCACTGCAGCATCACACTCTGCTGTTGATTATGACAGAAATAATAACCAAATAAATTAAACATCAGCTTTTACCCAGGACCTCTTGTTAGTGCAAATTTTTCAAGGTTTGTCTGCTGTGGAATCATCCAGCTAGTGGAGCTGTGGAACAGACTCACATGGGAAGTGCTGTACAATTAGCTGGGACACTGACCCATGAGTGCAGCAGGTTTATTTCACAGTGGAGAAATTATTGCAGAAATTGAAGTATTCAAGAGCTCACCAGCAAGGCTGCTCTGAAGTTTACAGTTCTCATAAAGATGAGGGAGATCTTACAAGAGGAACGCTTAATTTTGTGGAAGTTGCTGAAATGAAATGGTTGTTACTGTCTAGCAGGTAAGGGGCCCTGGAAGCCAGGAATGGATGGAGCCAGCTGGGCTCACTGCTCTTCTCCTGGGCTGCCCCATGCTGCAATTCTGTGGTGTTATAACACTTTTTACTGTCATTTTTGGAACTCTGAGAGTGGGTCCCAGCCCTGTGGCTCCTCTGGCAATGAAATCAACTTGCTCTGACACCACAAAGCCAGGGAGGTGCTGGCACTGGCTCCTTGGGGTGCTCCAGGGTCTGCTTTGCTCCTCAGCCCCAGTTTGCCAGTAGCAGTGGGGTAGAGCTTTGTGCCATTCAGTGCTGGGATTCTCAGGAGAATCTTTGAATTTACAATAAGTATCTACAATAATTTTGCATTTACACTTTGCATGGTCAGAATATGGCCTGCCTGGGAAGGAGCCCTTTGATTTTAAGACAATTTACAATGAAGGGTGAACTTCTAGCAGCTTTCTGATGAGCAGATAATAAATGTTTGAATATGGCAGTTGTACGTGAAACTCATATTTGAAACTCTTCGTGAAGAAGCATTGGTATAGTATTTTTTAGCAGCAAGATGTTTATTAAGCATCTTCACAGACCCACATAGAAATGACAAAAAACAAAGATTCCTATAGTATTTCTGAGTTTCATATTATTATTCTATTCACAAACAACTGCAGCCTGTTATAAGTCCCATGGCACAAAATTTTCTAAGAATAGTCAAGGAACCTTAGAATTAATTTATAAAATTTGGTAATCATTCACAACTTCATTAAATACTCAGATGCCTAATAATACATTATTCTTATCTTGATTTTAAATTTTAATTGCATGAAGTTTGGTCCCTCAATAATTAACACTTTGTATATCCCACCTAATTCATGAACTAATTGTAATTTCCTAGTTCTTAATGTTACTCACTAATTCTGCCAGTGATAAAGAATTGTATGTCAGAACTCCAGAATAAGTGACATTCTACATGCACAATAATGACAAAACAAGTTAATTTACTGCAAAGTTGCTGAAAGACAGAGCTTTTTTAATTGCATATTTGTTACCTTCATTAAAAGGTAAGTGCCTCTTCAGTTATGTATTTGCCCATTTCTTACACATTAAAAAAAGTGCTAATGAACCTGATTAAAATTAATTGAAAAGGTCCAAGATCTGCAAAGAGATCCTAACACCAACAGACTTCTAATTACTGCTGAAAGATGGACCTAAATGGGGTTTAGCGGGAGACAGAAAATCGTTTTCCAGCGGGGAACGCGAAAGCAGCGCAAGAACTGAAGCGCTTGGTTATATCAGAGAAAATTCAGAGTGTCTGGACACTATTTCCTCTCCCTCATCCCTGCTGGGAGCTGCTCTTCCTGCCCATGTCCCCTGGCTGGGCAGGCTGTGTGACAGCTGCACAGGGCAGGGCTGCAGCTCCAGCCCCTCAGCATCAGCCGGGAGGTGCCAGGGAGAGCCTGAATTTGGGCAGATCCAAGGAAATGCCCACAGAAGCGTGGCTGGAGGAGTCAGGGGAAATGAGATGTTGTGGATAGAAAGGGGGAAAGATGCAGGAGAGGGATGGGTGCTAGGGGGAAGGCTGGGGAATGGTACTGGATGGGGATTCCTGAACCCTGCAGAAGGTGGGTTGTGCTGGAAACCTTGTTTTATCCCACCCTGAGCATTCCTGGAAGCTGTGGTAGTGCTCACAGCCATCCAGGATGCTGGGAGACAACATTCCCTGCCATATAGGCCTTATTTACACTGCCAAGGTGAAAACTCTTGTTGATTCAGGGAGTCAAGGCCTGCTTCAGGCACTTTTCTGACTTACTGGAAGCATTTTGTCCTGCTGGTTTTGTGTTTCCAGCAGTCAAAAACCTCACCAAGCCAGAATATAGAGCTCATTCCTTGTTATCAGCAGGATTTCTGTCTAAGGTGGGGAGATGGTATAATTATGTGTTTATAGCAAGAATATAGAGGTGTCTTAGACAACAGTCAGTCTCAAACTTAACAGACAACTTTATTACTTTAACCACACCCTTTATAGCTGCCCTTTTTCTTCTGTGCTTCCCCACTATCCATTGCCATTATTCCAGGATATTCTAATCTTATAAAAAGTATTTTTTTCCTCTCTGTTAATAACACACACCACTTATCTTGCTACCACTGTATAAATGTAAAAGAAGAGAGAAACATATGAGCTATTTTAATTTTTTTTGTTTTGATTGAATTTAAATCGCTGAATGAAAAAATAGCTTCTTCTAGTAATTCTGCTGTAACTAACTCAGTTTGATATTGGTTCTATTAGCCTTCTAATAGCATGAAAGCTAAAAAATTAAATCGTTCCACTTGCACATTCATAATTATGTGCAATTAAAATCTTTACATACCCAAAAGTCTTATATGAAGCCCTGAACCCTTCAACTGTCACTCTTCATTATCTCCAAGCCTAACAATTTTACAGTGACACATTGTACACAATGAGATGTGCTAAAGAGGAAATATTATATTTTACTGATGTATGTGTTCTTTTAATTTCTCTGAATTAGCTTTTTGATATGGATGCTAATTGTTTTCTTTGAAAGGAGTCACCACAGATATGTGATTTCTCTATGCCTGTTGCGCTTCAAAAAAAATACAGTTAATTGCAGGAAACAGGAATTTCTCTCTTTTTTATATATTAAAAAAAATAATCAGCTGCATATCAAAGGAGTGAATCTTAATCCAACTTTCTGATTGTACATTAAAAAGAAACCTTCAGTTTGTGACCAGCACAGAGTATTTGGCGACTTTTGATGTTTCCCCTTTTCATTTATTCATGAGGCGAGATGAATAATTAAAACAGGACGTTTGGCAAAACCGACGCGCACACAAAAAAATATTTCCATATGAACTTCCAGTTCCAGCCCACGACAGTCTAGGAGACACGTTACTGCAGGGTTGTCCATATGGCAAGTGTGCAGGGAGCTCTGAAACCATAGACCTGGCCCTGACTTGGGATGGGGCCATCAGTGGCTGACAGCTGTTACTGCTCCACAAATGCAAATGCTGCCTGGGGGGGACACAAGAGTGGCAGAAAGGTGGAATTTAGGCCCAGCCCTGGGTGTGAGGAAGCCACTGATAATGTGTGATATGCAGGAGGAACTCAGGTTACAGCACAGAAACATCCCTGATGGAGGAGCAGGTTGCTCCACACTCTCCAGAGACAAGGTCCTTGGGATGGAGAGGGAATGTTTGCTCTCTGGTTTCCTACAGGCTGCTCACCAGCTAAATTTAACATTTAGTTTCAGCTACGATGTTACAGCAAGTGACACTTTTCACCCTAAATCTCATAAAAGGCTAATTTGACTTAGCTCTTATTCAATATAAGGAAATATTATCGGGAAGTGACAATGTATCATGCATAGCAAAATGTCTTGATCAGTCTGAGCTGGGCTGCCCTGTCTCACAAATCTTCAAAGGAACTTGTGTGTTTTACTCGTCACATCCTGCTCTATTTCACATCTCTGAGAACTCTGCAGCTGAAAGGCTCCTTCTCTTCATATCTAGCTCAGAAATTCCCCACTGCTTCTAACAAAAGTCTACATTTCTGTTTGCAACCTTTCTAAATGTATTCTTCAAATTTTTTTTGTGCAGCTGCAGTCCTCCTGAGCAGTGAGCTTGTGCAGCAGTGTTGGAATCACAAGTGGAAAGGACTCAGTGTAATATTCCATCACTGTATGTAGCTGTCTCTTTAAAATTTCCCACAAATTTTTCTCATCTGGGAAAATTACAAATATTTAATTTTTTTTCATTTTATATCTGCAGTCAGTATTTAGCTTCTTACACAGACAAAATGACAAAAACTCCAGAATGTGGCTGGTTTGTGCTCGTCTGTGCACACTTTCAGGATGCCTCTGGAAAACAAACTCTAGGTTCACTCTGTCTCCTCCTGGAGCTTCACCTTTGCCTCTGCATTTCCTGAAGCGGAGTCTGTGGTTTCTGAATTGTTTTACTATGACTTTGCCTTGTTTTCCCTCCAGAGCTGTGGTCTTTGCTTACATTCTCTGAATGGCAAAGCCCATTTGTTTCTTTTTATACTTCTGTCAGCTTAAACTTCCATCAGCCCTCTTCTCTGCTTGGGGTCTCTGATCCCCACTCAGACCTTATCTCAAATTAGGGATTCCACAGGCTTCTGTAAAATGAGGATCAACTTAAATTCTCAGATTAAGTAAAATGAATAATTAAAATAAAATTCTGTCTCTATTTTTCTGTTCCTCACCCAATGTGAGGATCATCTCCTATTTCTGATCTGAAAATATAATTTTAAAAGCTAGCTTTTTCCTCACTGATGTTTTTGGTAGCTCCACCTGCACAGATTGCTTTCTCAAGCTTCTTCCTGAGGCCCATGGACATTAGGATGGGGGAAGCTGAGTACAGATATTTGTTCCATATTCTCTCTGTGGCCTCAGGGTATATTTAGCAGTGTGGTAGAAAGACAGTTTCCCAGAGACAATCTTCTTAGAAATTAATAAAATTTTAATAACATTTATAAAATTAATCAAAGTTGTTTTGTTTTTCCCAGACTCCCTTTACTCGTTCTCACAGAAATTTAGTCAATAGCTGTGAGCAGATGAATCCTCACCAAGCGTGAATTCCCTTCCCATGAGCTCTGTTCTTCCAGCATCTCCTGACTGCCCATTATGGCCATGAAGGACACAGACCCACCATCCAAAAGAGAAATATTTAAAGGGGTGGCTGTAAAAGGAGTGATCTTGTGGTGTTTTCTTTTCCACAGAGACTTCCTGAGGGCTTCTGTGTGGAAGACTCACTCACTTTGCTTATATTGTTATTAATATAAATAAGTTGATTAAGTGTCTTGTTTAAATTGCATTTATCACATTCACCCTTGCTGAAAAACCCTCTTCAAAAATCTGAGTGTCTGGAGCATTTGAAGAGAAGTGTTATACTCACAAGAGTGATAATGAGATAGGTGCAGCTGGGAATCAGGTATATGAGAATCACTGAACACTTGGCAAAAACTGTTATTCTCTTTTTCCCCCTCTTTCCCTTCTAATGATTAAAAATAAATTAGGACAGATATTTGTACACCACCAACAGAAGCCTGTTTGTTATGTCTTACACAGTTCTTTCAGGTTGTAGGTTCTTTTTAATTTCTTTTTTTGTTTCCTTAAATTACTGAGGAGTATTTTCTAACACCTCTTCATGCCATCCCTTTCCTGGGAAATTGATGGTGTCTATGACCCTGTGCCTCCACACAGGAACCTCAGCCTTTCCTTGGATGTCACCTACATTTTTTCTGAGATTTTGATCAACATATATATTTTTCTTTCTACATTGTGAATATGGTAGTGGCCTTAAGCAAGTGGAAAACAGCCCAGCCTCCCTGAATGGAATTTCCCAGGACAAGCTGGGTATGGCATAGCTTCAGTGCCATTCCCTGGCTCTCCTAGTCTCAGATGGGTGGAGGCAGAAGGCATCAAGAGCACTGAGCACTCAAACTCCTCTGGGCTGAAGGGACATCCTCTGTGCAGTTCTCCAGCTCAGAAGATAAATGAGACTCTGGTAGTCTTCTGAAATTCTTTTGCCCAAAGAAGGGATAAAATTGTTTTCAGCGGCTCCAGAATCCGTGAAATAATGTAAACAAGAATCATGATTCTTCTTGCAGATCCATTGATCCACATGTGTGGTAAGAAAGATTAAGGATGAGTTTCTTGTAAACCCATCACTGATGAGTTTTAACCACCTGGTGCAGGAATAGCTGTTCCATGAGTCATGTACAGCACGCACAAATCCTCTCAACAACCACAGCCAGAGGGTTACACAAGCCCCATTCAGCACCACCCCTTCTCGTGTGGGTTCTTCCCTGCTTTTTGGCATATTCACTTTGAAAAGATTGATAGAAAGATGAAAATATAAGAAAGAAAAATGGCAACATAAAAATCTGCTTTATGCTTCTAATTTCTTGTTCCTGTTAGTCACTCTGGTCATATCCTCAGCTAAGTGGAGTCTAACTGAACAATAGATCAGCCTGGATGGCAGCTCTGCTGCTGTATTACCAACCCAACAAACAGCATTTTTCCTTCTAGCAAGTTCCTTTATCAGACCAGTAACAAGATGTCATACAGATGTTAAAAGACTACCCATTAGTAAAAATACCCCAGAAAAAAATCAATATATTTAGACAGCATTCCTATTTGAGTAAGAAAGAAATGCTGTTGCAGGCGTAAGAAATCAGCTCAAGAGTTCCTAGGAATGTGTTTTGAATGGTTTTTTTTGGCCTACAATCTGTTGAGCACATTTGCTCCCACAGTTGCATCTCTGCCACACCACGGTGTCGAGGCACGTAAGGCTTGGGGGGACAGTGAGGATTCACTGCAATAAACAATTGAAACATCACAGAGACCCGGTCCAGTCACCCAGGCACTGACAACTGACAGCAGCAACAAAAGTCCTGGGCAAAGCTGCAGCTCTGGGCCCTCACCTGCCACAGGCTGAGCAAACAAAGGCAAAAGCATCCCCTGGTTACAGGTTTCCTCCAGTTCTGCCCAGGAGCTTCCAATCTGTGCATCCCAAACTGTTTTCCCCAGTGTTTTACTCTGGCCATCCCTCTAACGTGGGAGATGGACTTGCAGAAAGCACCTGAATGGCCTCAGGAGACATTGGAATTGAGTCTGCCAGAAGAATCTGAGGGAAGGGTCACAAGGAGGGGACAGATATGGTGACTTGGCATCATGAAGGAAACTTCAAACTTGTCTCACAAGTCTGCTTGGAAGAGTAGGGCTCTTAAACACAACCTCTCACCCCAGTGCTCCAGGACCTAGTGCTGCTGTGGATGACCAAGATATTCCCTCCCAGAACAACAAAGAAGAAAAATCAAAGTTCTGCATTTGGTCACTGAACTGAGACATATCTGTTAATCCCAAAAGAAAAATATGCATTTCAATCCCCAGTGTTAAAGTCTTGAGTTTCATTTTTTCATTTTGAAATAAAAAGTTTTTAACACAAATCTAAAATTATTTTTTAACAATTTAACAAAAACAACTTATTTTTTTTTTGTTCTTCTGAAATTTCACTGAATCTAATGCAAAGTCACCACTTTTTTGTGTTTCTTCCAGTTTACTCTCCATTGAAAAAACACTGAAGGGCCCTGATAAAATTTGGAATGGACAGTTCCTGTTGTTTTCCTGTGAAAGAACAGTGAGTGACTCAGGTAAAAATCCCTGGCAGGAGGAATAGGTGGTTCCTGCCCTGGAAAGATATTGAGTCTGCTCTGAGAAGTTTCCAAACAGAGGTGAAGCAAGCAAGAAAATGAATCAAGAGTCTGCAAACAGCAGATGCCACGTAAGAGACAGTGTGAGTCAGCAGACAGGTGAGGCAGGACCTCAGACACGTTTCAAGATCAATTTTATGTTTTCCCTGATATTAAAAGTCAGAGGACAGCTCTGTGTAGCTGCAGGAAGGCTCCAAATCTTTAGATTTTGAAATGAAGTGTTTGTAGATCGCTGAAGATCCAAATTATGCCAAAATTATGTTATTAAAGCGTAATCATCTTGTTAGCTGCTTAGAACATTTTCTTCATTATCACTTCATTCATACTTATGATGATGAACAGATGGTACCAGTGTCACAACGCAGCATAAATCACTCCCAAATGTTGTTTGAAAACACAGTTGGAAGGTGGTAGGGACATCCTCCTGCTGATGAGCCTGGCTCACTCTGCTTGCTCTAAGAGGAATTACACAAACCTGCTTTGCCACTTAACCTGCTGGCTGCTGGCACCAAAACGCTGCCAGCCCTGTGCCAGCACAGGTTGTAGTCATACTAAGAATGAAGTATATTTATTTTTTCAGCAGAAACTGGTGATTTTAAGCCCTGAGTAGCCAAGGAAATGGTGCAGTTGGAAGCTGCCTGTTGCAGTTTTAGCAGCAGTGGAGCTGGGCCTGAGAGGGGAGCAGTGGGACTGTCCCAGGCGCTCCCTGCACCCACAGCCCAGCACACGGTTCAGAGGGAAAACCCAAAGTTGAGGTTTATTCCAGAGATCAGTGCTCTTTCAAAAAAAACCCATCACTGATCTCTGCAGTATCCCCCAGGCTGCCTGCACGCTGCCCCTCTCTCCAGCCAGCAGCTGGAGAGCCACGGAGCTCGGCTGGTTTGGGACATCCCCCTGGGATGGCTGCTCGCCCTGCTTTGGGCAGGTGCACCACGGCACCAGCAGGAGGAATGGAAGTGCTCACAGCAAACACTCCCAAATTTCACCCAGAACCACAAAACACACACTCCAGACCCCAGTCCCCAAATCCAGGAGATGCAGGTGGAAGTCAAACCCAGAGGACCGAAGCAGACAAAGGTGCACAGGCACAAACCCCCCATGGAAGCCGAAAAACAGCTACCATAAAGCTACTGAAACCTATTTAAAAAAAACTCAACTGAACAGAAAACTAAAGGAGCAAAAAATGACTGTTAACACTTTTCAAAATTATACAATATAGAATTTTTCCGATTCCTTCTTCACCCTAATTCTGTCTCTCACCCTCAAGATGCACCAAACATGGAGCAAAGCTTTTGTTTTCTAGGTGTAATCTACATTACTCAGGCCAAAAGAGCAATTTGATCTCTACCTACAGCTCAAGGGGGGTGAGTTTTGTCACTGCATGAGGTAAGAACCCCCTGCTTAGGTTGTTAAAAGTATTTACATCTCTAATTCCCCTTCATTTCCCTTTGTAAATTTGGTTTTAGCTCTCAGAAGAATTTCCTCACATAAATCTTTTACCAGCCACTAGAGGGGAATGTACAACGCAGTGAGAAGGGAGACAGTGACATGGCATTAAAGTTGCAGCCAGTTTGCTCTCTCAGATGAAGCATTTAGTGTCATGCTGGATCTTTACAATTTTTAGGAGCTAATTTCACGTTTATCAAGTGCCTTGCTATTTTACTCTTTTCTGTCATATTGATTCCTCTCACCTTCTTCTAGTTTAGGCTAGTTTATGTTAAAGTCATGGGCTCTTCAGGTGAGAAAAAGATCCTTACAGACACTTAATTTGATGCTTAATACCCTCATAAGCCCATAGATCATGCATTTGAGAATGTGATCTCCCCTGAAACACTGTCCTATTCAAAATTGTTTACAGTGTATAGCAAGTACAGCATTTCTATCCCAGGAGAAATGTTGGTATTTCAGCCTTTCTCTCAATTTAAAACAGTATTGAAAGTAAGATTCAGATTTTTTTTGTGTGTGTGGGATGGAAATTCCACATTAATTCTAGTTCGGAAATGACAAACAGATTCATTTGGGCGTTCCTCTACCAGAATGAAACTTTCAGCTCTTTTGAAACGGATGGCTTTTTTTACTCCAGTCTCTGATAAAACAATGTGAAATGTCCTGCGTCAGGAATGCGTTCCTCGGGAGCGGATGGGAGCCAGGCACTGCTGCTCTGGAACCGGGATCTGCCCTTCCCTGCAGCCCAGACTTCCTGCAGAAGGGACTGGAGCATCTCTCCTGCAAGGAATGGCTGAGGGAGCTGAGGATGCTGGGCCTGGAGAGGAGACAGCTGAGCAGGAACCTCATCAATACATACAAATATCTTAGGGGTGGGTGTCCAGACCACCTTCAGTAGGATAGAACAGGGGGCAACAGGCACAAACCGAGACACAGGGAGTTCCATCTGAGCAGAAGGAAAAACTTCTGCACTGTGAGGGGGACTGGGCACTGGAACAGCTGCCCAGAGAGGCTGTGGAGCCTCCTTCTGGACATTATCCCACCTGGACATGATCCTATGCATCCTGTTGTAGGTGCAACAATGCCTGTGTTGGCAGTGGAATTGGGTCAGATGATCTCCAGAGGTTCCTTCAAACTCCAACCAATCTGTGAATCCGTGATTCAGAGTATGTTCCAAGTCAAATGAAACAGTTAATTTCATTTTTCTGTGCAAATTGCAAATATTCAGTGAAAAAAATCTTTCAATAGAAAATTCTGATCTGGCAGTAACTGCATTTTTATTAGGGGAAAAAATACTCTTAAAAAATATTATTTATTGTCCTGATAAAAGATTCTCAGTCATCTCTGGTTATTTGCATCAGAGATTTACATTTCAAATATATTTTGTTCATGAGCCAAATTTTTGGCAGATAGGAATTAGCAGATTCAAGTCAACAGAAATAGAGGGACTGACCAAAAAAATAAAGGAATATGCATCTCCACATTTTCAAATGCTCTCTCCTGATACCATACAGATGCATGCTGAATTAAACTGTTCTGCAAAGAGGCTTTCATTTGAGCACTAGAAGGTCGCAGTAGCCCTTCAGCCTTCTCCAAACCCCAAAAATCCCCATGCATGCTCTCTAGGAGATGTGGAGCTCTCATATATTGCTGAAGTTGGCCTCTGCCTACAACCTCCTGTCCAGAGACATGATCTCTGGATTTACCCATGGCACACTCCTTGTGGCCCAACAGAAACTTTGCCATGCAAATAAAAGCAGGTGCTTGACTTTGGACCCTCAGCTTTTGTATTCAGAGCGCAGTTTGTGAGGAGATGAAGGCAGAAGTTTCAGATATTTCTCCCAAAAAGGGCAGGTAAAACTCTCCACTGGAATTTGCCATGTTTTAGGTGTGTCTTCTGCTGGGGGCCCCGTGAGACCACTCCTGTGTGTGGTGAATGGCCTCAAAGTTAGACCAAAGCTCTTCATTGGTATTCAGCTGATGCCAGGGAAGCACCATTAGGAGCTGACGGAGCAGACAACACACACTTCTCTAAAATTATCACATTTAGTGTGATTCCCATAATAAAATCATGAGCCAGCACGGGGAGCCTCCTTCAGTTTACACAGGGAGACTTGGGGTCTCCAGACAGTCAGAACAGAGCCAATGTTTCTGAGTAAACTTTGTCAGGAAAACAGATTAAAAACTCTAGAGGCTTAGCTAAATCTTATGCAGGAAAACACCTTGTTACCCTCCTGATTTAGAATCATAATTTAGTGGCAGTGAATAATACATATTGAGTGGTGTCAAATACGCCTTTGTAACAAAGTTTACATGATGAATTTTTCATCTGAAAAGCGCAAAATTGGCTTTTCCCTTCTGATTATTTTTATTATTATTTCACTGTGACTAGTTGTGCAATAGTTGCTACAACCAAGTTTTGATGGCTCATTAATGAGTTGTTTACTGAAAATAGTCAATTCTCCATATGTAAATTCTTCTGGTTGGACACATTAGCCTTGTCATATTGATGTGCCTCTGACTGGAATATTATCACATCTAGAATTAGCATTTAGGTTTTAAAGCAATGGAAATAAGCCCCCCTGCATTTCAAGAAAACAAGAAAATACTTCCTTAAAACTGTCTCTTTAAAATCTGCTCTAAACTCTGCTCATTCTGTTGGTGATCATTTATACAGGATGAATGGAAAAGGAGAAAAGAACTCCTCCAGTCTGAGATGGATTTGCAATCTCACATTCCTGTTGTTTTCTAGCACTAACCAAGTATTTACCTCCATTTTTACTTGTAAGTATTGGTGTTAACTGCTGCAGTTCACCCTTTCACATTGGTACCATGGGGCAGATGGACATGCACAGACTGATGCTTTAAAACCTGTCCTGAGACATGGTTACCCCTGGATTCCAGACCCATGGCTGCTCTTGCTTCATGGCTTCCTTGACCTGTGACCAGGATCAGCCAGACCAGGGAAGGATCATGCTGGCTTACAAAACCAGCAGTTCAGGTTTTATAATTCCTTGGAAATGTGAATGCTGGAGACAGCCAGAAACTCTTACATTAATGGGATGTGCTGCTGTTATGCTGGAGATCAGCTGCTCCTCTCTCCATTTTCTGTAGTTGAAAGAGAAAGACATTTTTCTGATACACTATCACCCACATCTTTGTTTAAATAAAGATGGATTTTGGATTCTTATAAGCAACATGCCCATGGCAGGGTGTTGCAAGCAGACCATCTTTAGGGTCCCTTCCAACCCAAACCATTCTCTGAGTCTTTACTTTCTGCTGGCTTTTCTGCCTTGTTGTACCTTCCCCAAACCCTGTTGTCCCCTCCATCCCAGCACTCCCCCATTCTGTCCCAAAGAAAGGGGTGTGTTTATCCAGACATCCAGTACTGCATCTTACCTGAACTGAATTACTGAGTGTGAATTCTGTGTGGGCTGAAAGTGAAAATCTAAGCCACATTCCCTTTCTCCTTGCTTTAGGAAAAAAAAAAAAATCCCAAACAAACCACCCAGATTCTAACTAACTGCTCTGCAGGGATTATTTTACCTTTCTATAACTTAATTTCATTTTACCCCTGACACAATGGACTGTTTTTGACAGTCTGTATGTTTCATATGTTTCAATATCCTGCTACCTCTGGCAGGGAAGAGCTGAAATTTCATGCCAGATACTGAAGGTGATGTGCCAAGAGACTTTTCTGAAAATTTGCTTAAAAAATAAAAAAAAAGCTACCTCTATCTGCAGCAACACAACTTCCTAAGCAACTACTGGTAATGGTTAGCTAGGCAAGAAATTGGGAAATAAAAAGTGAATAGTCCACTTCCCAATGCTCCTTGTTTGTTGCCTACACAGAAAAATGCAAATTACTTATGAGGAGCTCTGTCATCCTTTCAGTGCAAGGCAATGTGTCAGCACTGGGTGACAAAAGCTGATGCCCTTGTCCCCCTGCTTGTTCCACACAACATTCCATGTTGCTGTGTTGTGAGTTGTCTCCAAGGTTCTCACCCTCCAAAAGACAGGGCTGAAGGTTTTGGTTTTGAGGTTTTGAGACTGTCCTATCAAGAGGGTTGGGGAAAGAATAGATCTGAATGTAGAGATTATGACAATCATGGCTCATTCTTTGGAAGAAATACGATCTGGGCAGGCTGAGGTCACGATTGTACAGGCAGGCAGTGAGTGATTTGCCACACTTTAAAGTCAAATTCATAATGCTCAATATTTCATATCCTGCAAAAGAAAAAAAATTCCCCGTGATTTCACAAGTAAGTTGTTTGGCTGTTTCACAGATGGTGCTAGAAAGGAGACATTGAAATCATTTGCCTAATGCAATTGCATTACCAGAAATTTTAAGAACATCCCATCTCAATTTACTCCTGCCTCTCAGATAGAACTCCTCGCTGAGTTATTTGAAACTAGTTTATTCAAGTATGCAGTGACTCTGGGACATTTGCACAGCAATGTCAGATGCTATCTGGGAAATAAGTAGTACATTTGCAGGCTCTGAAAGTAATTTTTGATGACACCCTTAAATCAACTTCATGGTCAGTTTTCTCATTTTGAGCAAGAACTGGGATTCCATTGTGATAACTGAAAGCTGCATGTTACTTGATCTACAGTAATGTAGAATAATTACGAGTCCATTGCACTTCATTACACTACTGTAATAGGCAGCAGGTCAGTGTTTGAGCTACAGCTGCTCTGAAAATTGAGCTGACACTGATACTATGGTAGAAGTGATAGCAAAAGGCTCTCATGCAAATTGCTGAAATTAGCTTCCACTCAATGGGTTTTGAAATGCAATACATGGCTCTGATCCGAACACCTGGTTTTGACTAACATTTTTTATCTTGGATACAATGGGATGGTCATGAAATAAATTAATTGTTCCATGCAATCTGCCTTATAAAAGGTCACTGAAATGCCAAAGGATTCTAAATACCACACGACTGCTGGACTCTGACTAATAACATTCCCTAACACGCCATTGAAGGCTATCTGATGGTGGTTTTATTTAATTCAGATGATTCTCACAATCATTTGCAAGCATTCTGCTCCTATATTCACAGGACATTTCATTGCATAAGACACTGCTATTTTTATCAATTTACCTAATTTGTCAAGCCTTCAGGAGAGAGAAGTAGGCAGAGGCTATGAATAATGAGGTGCTTTCCTTTCACAGCCAGCCTGAATCTATGGATTCAGAATCTATGGATTCAGAAGGATCCCCTGTGCAATCTGTCTTTTAGTGACATGGAATGATGCATGGAATGATCCTCATTTCAAGTCAAATATTCCCACAAGATCTCCCAAGAGCACTCAGGCTAACACACCACTGAAACACTTATTGCTGTTCAAAAATAGATATGGATGTTTTTAAGGAAAATTAAATATTTCTCCTCTGAAACATTAATGTAATTAAACCATTCATTTCAGTAAGTTTAGTTCTGCTGGAAAACAACTGTCTTAGCAGACATACCACATCCACACTCTGGGGAGTGCTTATCAATACATGGAAAAAAAAGAGAAATTTGACACGTGGAGAAAGAAATCTTATCTCTAGAGTTTTTATAAAAAGATGTACATGCACATGTAAATATTTTCTTTACTGCAGCCTGCCCAGCCACACGCTGTGTGTTTCTCACAGAAGATGTTGAGTAGCTCCAGCCCTGTGACACTGGACTGGTGTGTGTGTTCCATCCTGTCCCTGAACAGCCTTGAATCAGCTTGGGGGATCCCAGCTGGGATCTTCCTTTCTTCTGAGCTGAGACACTGCAGTACCTGTTCTGTTTCTGCCTCTGGCATTTGGTGTTCAGTGTGATGAACACAGGGCTCTTTTTCCTCAAAAAACCCTGAGTTCAGAGGGAATCCTTTGTCAGCTGCCAGCACATCATTAAAGAATAGCCATGCTGCTTTTTATATGAGGTAGAATCATTTAAAATGCTGGAAATATTTTACTGAAAATATTCCCTTAACATTTGTATCTATCAGCTTCAATACATAGACAAAGGGATATTGTGAACATACACACAGATATCTGAAATCTTACCCCATTAATGCACTGTGCAATGCCTTTAGATTGTGCACTTGTCTGTATCTTTCCTAACCTCCTGGGGGATTATTCCTAGAATTGACTACCACTGTTTGTTTGAACTGTTTATAAATTAATAAAAAAATCAATACCTGGTTGTAAATGCCAGCTAATCACAAATAGCTTTGTACAAATTAGAGCAGGGATATAAGAAGAAAGTAAATGGACAATGCCTGTGAGGGTGAAAAAGTCAACACTCAAAGTTCATCTGCTACCTGAATGATTCCAGAGACATTCAGCCTATTCCTGTGGTTTTGTTATTCATGAGAAATGGAAGAGGAGGAGGAGAGCTAAGCAAACATAGCCCATGCTGTATAGGCAATGAATACAAAGAGCCACTAAGCCACGAGAGTAGCAACTCTGGCAGACAGAACTGGAAAAATCATCATCTGGATTTCAAAATGGAAAATAAAACCCAAACCATTTTTAACAATTTCTGGATTGATACTTGGGAAGGAATTACCTGTCAGATTCAGCCTCATGGCCTTTCTACCTCAGGAAACATTTCTCTGGTTTAGCTATGATAATTATGATATAGCTGTGCTGGCCATGAGGTGGGATTCACACTTATTGTACTATAGAGTTATTAGAAGATTGATGTATTTCCTCCAGAAGTTACATCTGTGACACATGAAAACATTTCCTTTTCTCCATATAAAACAATTCTTCATCTCCATATAAAACAATTCTTTGTAAAGGGAATTCCCCAGTTTTCTCAGGTTCAAAGGATGACAACCAAACAGAAAATAGAAATGTATCATGTCATCATCTGTGTTTCACCTCACTCAATGAGATCCCAGGGATCTGTCAGTACATTTGCTGCCCAGTGTCAGGCCCTGCCAGGAAAGGGTCAGAGCAGGCAGCCAAATTGGCAGGGTGAGGACACAGCCTGGGACTTCTGCATCACACAGTGGGATGGACTGGGCTCCAGGAATGGCAGATCCACTGGGAAATGAGGGGTCTTCCTAAAGGATCCTCCACCTTTTGTGCTTCAGTCTGCTCGGTCCATCTCCTCATCCTGTTTTGCTGCTTTGCAATGATAGCACCAGCAATATGGTGCAGTAAGAAGTAGTGGGGACTAAAATGTCAGTACAATAGAATTTCAATGTTGTAAAGCAAAGGGACTCTGTACAGACATCTTCTGTGTCTAATAAAACCTATTTCCTGCTTAGAATTTTGTGAGGTTTCTGTTTGTCAACAGCATTTTTCACCAGTACAACTACCTGCTGAAAATGTGCTAATTTTTTTCCATTTGCCAGGCAAGAGTTGTATTCTTATTCATTTTTCTTATTGATGCAGATGTATGCTCTAAAAACCCTTCAAAAAGCATTTTGTTTGGTTGGTTTTGTTTGGGTTATGTTTAGGTTGGGGTTTTGGTTGGCTGGTTTTTGTGTGTTTGTGGCTTTTTTGCGGTGCTTCCAAAATGGTAAAATCCTGTCTGAACTGATGTGGGAGCTGCTGGGCAAGACTTGCATGAAACTTCAGTTCACCTGCTTTAGGCTGTGAAAAGCAGTTGCAAAAGCAGATTGCAGCATCCACAGAAGACCCTGTAAGCACATCCAAAATCTTACTCTTTTGGAGAAATTGCTCTTTTCATGTACTCCTTTTCCTCACAGCCACCATCCTTTCAGTGTGTTTATTCTCATTTCAAATTACCAATTGAGCCTTTCATCTACAATACGAGGGACATTACCAAGGTATTAGTAGTTAAGCTGCTTTGTTAATTACAGCCAGGCTCCTCTTATTCCTGCCTGTCAGTTCAGCAGCAACAGCGGTGCCAAATGGGTCTCCACTTGCTCTGCAGTTTGTGTTCACACACAAATCTCTGCTGCCTGAGATTTCCAGGTTTCCAGTTCAGGCAGAAGACCTGCCAAGGTCACCACTCCAGGCTGAGCTCAACACCCACTCAAAAGGAAATCACTGAAATTTGTGTTTGTGTCACCCTTCCCAGGCCTTCTCCAGGTCTACACATCCCGTTGTGTCCATCCTGCATCCACAAAGGGGCATGGTTATATTTCCTGTGTGGTTCTCTATTGCTTTCCTCATAACAGAAATGTTTTGGCTGGGGTCAAAGCTTTAAGCTTGTATTTCTGCAAAACTACTCACTATAACATCAACTCATACTTAAAGACAAGCAGGACTTCAGTACATGCACAGTCAAGTGTTTTTCCATTTTCGTCACAATCCATTTACTTACATCAAATTTCAACATCAGTTCTCTTGCCCTATCACTCAAGAAGTTGACAAGACCCTTCTTCAGGTTTTCACAATTAACCTGCATGTTTAGTATCCTGGATAATGTAAGTATCCTCAGAAGATTTCACTAAGAGAATTGCTTTATTGGTGGCTGGTGGCTGCAGGGTCTGGAAGCTCTGGGAACCAGGCAAGCCCCTAAATTATGATCCAGCAGCCCTGAAGGCAGGCACTTGTCACTGCTCCATCCATCCTGAAGTCTGTTCAGATGAGAAATCTGCCAAAGCTTAGGACAGCACATTCACCAGGGTATCCATATTTAAGAGGATGGAATTTTGCGTGGTACTGCCATTTCCAGTATTTAGAAGCAAAAATAGGGGAACACAATTGTAAATGACAATATTGCTATCACTGAATCTCTTTCAAAAGACCAGATACAGTCTGCAGACAGTTGCATTGTTTATATTTTTAAAGAAAGCTCATGTAAAATAACAAAAATAAAAAAAAAAAAAAAAAAAAAAGAAAGAACAAACTCTAATCTTTCGGGGCCAAATGATAGCTAAGGAAAAAAACAAAGCCAATTTATTTTTCCCTTCTGTAATTCTGTTTGTGAATAGAATGTAAATCAAGTTAGCTGGATAATTTGCTAAAACCCATGGATGCAATAATTCTTATGTTGTTCTAACAGAGAAAGAAAGTAGAAAATGTTACAGGGAGAGACAATATGCAATTATGTATGAATACTAACACCCTAAGGGACAAATTACCAACAATGACAGTAAAATACTGCAGATTTCTTTTTGTGCTACAGTATAATTGACTTATACTTTGACGAGAAAAAACAGCTTAGCTTTGGAGAAAATTTTAAAAGTACAAGCTATGTATTTTCTGGGGAGTATATAGTCACTGTTTTTTTTACTTTTCTTTACCTGTGATACTGACTGCATTCTTTTATTTTTAATTTACATATGTAACTTTATTTCGGAATATATTTTTTTATCTGTTCAAGAAATCATTAACGTTTTATTTAATGGTATTAATTATGCGACTTCAATTACTTAATCAAACTTAGTCAATACATTCAATGTAAACACTTTTAAAATCACATGTGGGAAGCCTCCTTTGTTGTTAAGTGAAGGAGAAATAAATCTTTCTCTAATAACTCACATGAGCTGAGCCTCAAGGGGCTGCTCCCATCCATCAACACTACACCTTGTAGAATCTGCTGCGTGGTTACAGCAACTCCTGGAGCAGGAGTTGATGTAACCTGATAAGCAGCAATCTGCAAACACCAATCTTGGGGCAGAATAAAGACCATAATTTGAATTTTATTGTTAACTTCAAGGAAATTTAAGGAAACACAATCAAAGTGGGCTGGTCAGCATCCAAGGTATTTTTTGAGTCATTTTTGCAAGGTCAATGTGATTGTTCTTCAGATTCCCTCCACCCTACTGCATAAATGCTCTGATTTTTCTAGTTTTTGTAGGGTAAAGAAGTTGAGTTGTTTGTTCACAAGCAAGTTTATATTTCATGTTTAGAGGTGTGATACTTTTATAAACACAGGGTACCTGGATATGACCATGAGTAAGGCCTCCAAAGACTGCTTAAAATAGACAACACTGGCAAAGACAGAGCAATTTTGCTTGTAAATCAGTTTACAGAGTATCTTGGAATGTCTTGAGCTGGTAAAGAACCAATAAACAAAACAGCAGATTCACAGCAGGGCAGAGCCAGGTTTGCTTTTTCTGTCTCCTTGATATTTTCAAGGACGGTCCCTTCCAAAAGGATGGAAGAAGAAAGGCAAATATATGTTACACTGTTAAAGACAATTAAGTCAAATTAGCTAGAAAAGTTTTGAACTGCAAAATTGGTAACTAAGTTATGTAATATCCAGAAGAAAATGGAAATTAGCAGGGCTTAGCCTAACCTAGGGAGGTACAAATTGTTGAATGTAGCACTATGCTGCATAACGAGGCACACCCCCTCGCAGGAGTCCTTATATTAATTAAGGCTCTTTCGGGGCTGACCATCCTGACACTCCTGATCAACCTTACAGTGGAAAAAAATGACAGTTTGAACAAAAAACCTCTCTGAATCATATTCAGTCAGCAAAATTTTTCTGGAGGAAGCTATTGATGGTAACTCACTCCCCATCTGGAGCGAATACTTACCTGCATGGCAAAGATATATTTTGCTCTGAAGAGACAGAGATGCTGCAGCCTCAGTCCCTATGGAGGAATTTTTGTGGAAGGCACTGAACTTCAGAGCACAACAAATGCAGAGTCCTGCTGAAAGCTCTGCACACTGGGCAGTGTGACAAAGGAGACCAGTGGTTCATCAAAGCTGCTTTTCTGTGTCTGTGAACACTGGGCTTTAGCCTTGCCCAGGGGGCAGTGAACATCATTTTGCTACCTCTCACACAGGTAACAGCTCATTCAGAATGGTCCATATTCTCTTTTTTCTGTACAGTCACAATGAGTGGGTGGAAATACTGCAGCTGAGAAATATTCATAGACATTCCAGTTTCAGCTGGAGTTAAAAACAAAGTACAGGAAAGCAGTGACCAAATGTATGTGAGACTGATTGGCATGGACTCTGTTCTACTTGACTTAAAGCATCAACCACACCTGGTCCCAGAGCTCCCAGTTGCTCCTTCATAGTTCCTTAGGGGCTGCTCTACTGACTTCCACAGCCAGAGCAATTGGAAAAATATTTCAGATCTCAAGATGTCACTTGTACATCATCCCATGCTGCAAATACTTGTGTTAGCACCCAAAAACCTGTTAGAACCTTACACAAACAGAAGGTATTTTGTCCCCTCACAATAATGCCATTACTCTACTGTGCAATGTACACCCAGAGTGCTGCAGAGTAACAAAGCTTTGAAATTATATCAGAAATTTGGTTGTACATCTATATCTACGAGTGGTCTGAGCACTGAAACAACTTACCTGCTCTCTGAGCAATATTAGAGTTTGGTCAGTCAAATTAATTTCCGTTCTTTGCTTTCCTGAACCAAGGCTTTTAATGGGCTGAGGAGGCTGGAAGAGATTTGACAGAGACAAGAAGTGAGCAAACTCAGAGCTGCTGTTGCCTATGAGGACACCAAGCATTTTCTCCCCTGTCTTGCCTACCCAGTTTAGTCAATATGCTCTTCCTCAGGCATGGAGAAAGAGAGAGATCATAGCTTGATAGCAGCAGACACAGCATCTGACAGCAGATTAGAGGCAAAAAGAAAGTGATAGAGGTGACTTCTTCAGAACATAAGTAGTTCTCCTGTAACACTTAAGCCCTTATCAGGTTCAGGTACCTTCCCTGTGCCTTTGACCTTAAGCCCCAGTGAGATAAGATTTGATGACTGTCCCCACAGCTGAGCAGGATGTTTACCTGTTACATTACATATGCACTGCATATGAATCCTCTGGAGCTCAAAATGATTATACAAATGCTAATAATCAATTAAAGTCTCACAAGTCCTGAGATTAGGAAGGGTTATTATCTTCATTTTACAGATAGGAAAAAAAAAAAAGCTTTGAAAGGTTACATGATTTTTTCCAGAGGTCACTTGGGTGGTGATATACAAAGGGCTCCTGAGTATCCAGGCTGCTCATAAGGACTCCCACACTTCAGTGTTTAAGGCCTGGGACAAACTCTGATCAAGAGTTGGACTGATCTCTTAATATGCTGCGCACCTCGCTGTAAGTCGGAAGATTAGCGCTGATTTAGTTATATCCAACGTGTTTAGCACCATTTCATAGTCTAACACTGACGATGAGCGTCTGAAACTTCTGTTTTTCCATCCTCTTACTTTTGTGAGACATTAAAATCTCCTTACCACCTGGTAAAACTGGCAAATATCAGCTTAAACACCTGTGTTCCTGATATATCTATTAATATCACAGCATGCAGCACATGCCAGGTGCATTACTTTGAGAGGCTTGGGATAGGGATTCCGTCTAAAACGATGCTGGTCTCATTAAGAACCATGTTTTCCTCTTTCTCACTCTGTTCCTCTAATCTTCTTACAAGGCAAACAAGCCAGGTGTTTTCTGAGTACTTGTGAAAATACTGTACTTTGAATTTAGCTTCAGATGTTCCCAGACTGAGTTTTGTGCAATTATATTATTGTTTGTGTGATGAACACTTTGAAAGGGCCAGCTGAGAATAAAATAATGCTCTTTACCTCTTCCACATAACCTAAAGAGAAATAATGATTTTGTGGACGTTCATAAATCATTTCAAACACGCAGAGCAGAAGTGCAGCCATTTAGTAACTCTCAGTTACATCTTAAGAAATGCTTTTCAATACACACAGGCTGTACTTTCATAAAATAGACAAATTAATTTTAAGGGAAATATGCAAAGAATTTGAGATGGGAAAGAGTTATGTGGCAAATAAAGCTTCTGTGAGTGACTTGTCACTCCAGAATGAAGCCAAAGGCTGTCCAGAAGTTGTGAGAATACAGCACTAAGTCTCTCATTTTAGAAACATTGCTGGATAACGGGAGCAGATTCCAGACTAATACAGCTGCACACCCCTCTATCACACCGCCACCACTTCCTAGAAAATTCTGCAATATAGTGACAGTAATGGAAAGCAAAATGATCTCTAAATAATGGTTTAAGATGGTTACTTGATAAAGGGCACCGCAATAATTATGATCAATGGAGCATGGATTCAATATATATTGCCCATTTAGATGCACCAGATTAGCTTAACAGCTTTCTTTAATGTTCTGAGTATTTTGTGTGTGTGTGTGGTTGTGCATGTGTATATGAGAGGGACAGCACTGCACATTTTTGGTGTATTCCTAATTAGATAAAATTTATCAATGCAGCTGAGCACCTTGCTGCGTGGGAAAGTGAAATGTAAAAGTTAAACTACCAGAAGCAAAGACAAAGTATCAAGAGCTATGTGTGGGGGTTTTGTGGGGATTTTTCCTTTTTTTTTTTTTTCCTTTTTTTCCTATTTTTGTGAATACAATAATTTTTTGCTCTTACTGCCAATAAGTGCAGAAATAGTAATTTTTTCTTTAAAAAACAACTCACACACTGAGAAAGAAGGGGACTGAAAAAATTGTGCAGCTGGACTGAGTGCCTCTTGGTTCCTCCAGCCATACTGAAACACAATGAAGGTTTGAGAAGAAGCAGAGCCAGTGATGGGTTCTGACTCCTCCAGGGATGGCCTAGGGAGGCACTGCAGATTCCCAAGTTTCTAGGAATTGTAGTTCTCCACAAAATAGAAGTTTCTGAACTAAAACTCGCTGCTGGTTTTCAGAGCTCATGAAGAGGGGTTAAATTATTAACTCTAGGACTATTTTCTCCACTGAGCTTCCATGGATGGTTGTGCCTGGGCTGCACAGGGCTGAGTGGGGCTGTGTCATGATGTGCTTTGGCTGGACAGAACTTAGTGCACAAACCCTTTCTGCTCCTTGTTGGCCCTGTCAGAGCAGTAGGAATGGCTCTCACATTTAAAGAACAATTGATCCATAATTTTGCTTGATAAACTGAGGCACAAAAGGGATGAACTTTTCCCAGAAACACTCAGGCACTGTTTTTGCTGGAAACAGATGGCTGAGTTCCCACTTTCAGTCTCATGCTAACCACTGGCATATGCTGCCTCTCATTACACAATGAAATAACTATCAGATGAGGTTTGGTTCCACACTGAACAAGGACATAATTTTTGTGTCCTAGCTTTGACAAATTTAGGGCTGTATTTTGACAGAACACAGAAGTACAATGGCAGATGTCACAGTCTCTATTAGAACTCAGCAACTAAGGAGGAAAAGCTATTTTTGAATTGTACACTGGAGGCAAAATCTGACTGTGAACACTCCTAAAAGTATATATGAAATTAAAGCCAAACAAAAAAAAAGAAATATTTTTAGTGTAGTTCAGTTCGAGGATCAATTTGGATCAACATAAAGATTTTATTTCAGAGGTACTACAGCACAGGGTTTGGATGAACACTGATGCTGAATTTAGGGAATCCACTTTGGCAGAAGCCTCTCATGGCATTCATTCCAGAATAATGGGCAAAGCAAATGAACATTAAATGCAGTGCTTTAACTGTGGCACCACACGCTAGCTCTGTTGTGTGAAAAACCGTGGCAATTGGTGAAATGATGGTAATGTGTGATATACAAATATTTTGGGTGAAATATATAATCAGTTAATTGGTTTATTAAATTATAAAACTTTTGTTTGCCTGAAAGAGCAATAAAACTAACTGACTAAATGAATATTCGCCCCTTTGAAGACTTCTTACATTAATTATGTTTATGCATCACTTGCAGCAGTAATGTTAGACAAAGGAAGCTTTATCTTTATATGCCATAGCTACATTGTATTGTGGTACAAATGATGGCACCGACTTTGTGTCTACATAATTACTGAAATCTTATCCCTTTTGTGTTTGCACATCATTTTCAGTTTTTTGGAATAGTTAAACTCCATTTTACTTTTTAATAACATTTTAGAAATCATTCTGATTCAGGTAAACAGAATTTGATTGCTTTGATGGATTGAAAATGGTTAGCTCAGCCAGAGCTTATTTGATTTGTTTCTTCAGGGATTACAAAGAATAGGATTTTATCTATGAACTGACAAAAGAGGCAATCTCTGCATTTTTGCCTATGAAATAGGAGATCCACTAAGCCATTGCTCCTTCACATAGTGAATGTATTAGTCACGGGGTTGCTTTTTATTCATTTTCAAAGATTTTATTCCACATTGTATGGGGTGTCAAGCTCCTTTGTTCTTAAAAAAAATTAATCTGGAAAAATAATACTGTCAAATGGAGTTTGGGGAGATTCAGTAGCCCATTAGATTTAAAGCAGATTTTAAAAACAAACAAACTCTTTGTCACCAGTGACGGACATCTTAGACAAATGCTCTTCAACTAATGCCATGGATTTAAAAGCCTGAAGTACCTGAATGCTGATTACCTGGCAAAGTTCAGGCTGAGAGTTCTCCTGTGGGTTTCCCAGGAGCTCAGTCCCTGACCCAGTCAGATTATGTGGTTTTCCTGGTACTGCTCTTCATTTTATCCTGTGTGACATGACATTTGCAAAGCAGACAGCAGCAAGAAAATGTCAATATACGTTATAGAGATGATACAAGACACCCTGAATAATGTGTTTGGAATTGTTCTTTCACTGTCTGGTGCATTCACTGAGTCACTTCAGAGGTGCTGCTGATGCCTGGGGCCTTGTGCCTGCTGGGTTTGGTTCATGGTGAAGAGATTGTAGACTGGTATGCGGAAAAACATTGTTTTTTTTCAGGGAATTTGTAGTTTACAGGCTCAGTGCTTGTCTCACACTTGGAAAATATGGTCTGCAGGCAGGTGTTGGAGGATACAAATTAACACACTTCTGTTCAATAACCCTTGATTGTTTTTCAGTCATTCTCCCTTTATTTCTGTTTGGGCTAGCAAAGAGAGAGATGTTTTATCCTTCAATGTGTAAAACGTTTAAGTACAAATTCAACTTTCAATAAGAATTACTCACTTGCTTAAAACAGAAGTTTTTGTAGTCTGGGACCTCGTGTCCCGATGGTTTCCAGATTTCATCCTCATGCTCTGCCTATTGGAACACAGCAGGATTTCCTGTGTGCACTTAAAAGCTCCATTAAGTTCTGCATCCCATACAGTCAACCCTCAAAAAAGTCCCTTAACAGTAATAACTTGATGTTCTTTCTCAAAATTCCCATTTATGGCCAGACATGATGGGAAATGTACAGAATGCAACATCTGCATTATTCCTGTTAAGTATGAGGCTTTAGATTTGCTCTGTAAAATTTAACAGGCGGTTTTCAAGCGCCCCAGATTAGAAGAACAGCTCATGAAAATCAGGTTTGATCCATTTTCTCCACTGGTTTACACTGCCTGGAGATTTGGCCCAGCATGGGGTTGTTTCTCTTCCCTTTAATACACAAATAAAGGAGGAGCTGCTGAATTTGGTAACTCAGGTTCTGGAAGAAAGCTTTGGGGAATGTGCACACAGCTGCTCTAGGACAGCTCAGCTGCACCAGCGTGTCCCTGCACCCACAGCTCTAACCTGGGCAACTCCTTGCATCCTAACACCCCCAGAGATGACACAGGATGGTGTCTGCTTCACAAAAAAATGCAGAATCCAACACATCCAAGGCTGTTATTTTGTTTTATTTCAGTTAAACAGGAATGCTCTCTTAACATAAACATCAATAACTTTAATTTTTTTTGGAGAAGATTACTCATTCTTGTGCTTACAGAAGAGAGAATTGTGTTATATATACCTCATTTTTATAATTAGGTGTCCTTTTTTGCTGATTTATGACTTATTTTAGCTCTAACTGGTCCGTGTTTCTGACGGCAAAAAAAGATAATCCATGCTTCCATGAGAGCGTCAAAGAAATGCTGATTATCTACTGGGGCTGATCCTGAGACCTGGCAGCAGAAAACTGGAGGAGGAAAACAATGTGCTGATTAAAATGATTGAAAAACCTCCTCAGGTCACTGGGGTAGCACTCAGAGCCCTTAACAGCCTCTCTGACATTGAACTCCTCCCAAACCTGGTGGTGAGACTTTGTCTTTCCCATTTTTACCATGGGGAAAAATGGTAAAAAATCCATGGATTTTTAAATACCATTTAAAATACCATTTTAAAATTACCATTTAAAAAATGGTGAAAAATACCAATGGGTTTTTCCCCATTTTTCCCATTACTTTTTCCCATGATTCAAGGAAGGCAGCTGCCTCTGTCCAACCCTGTGCTGCTCACACCTCTCCCATTCTCCTGCTTCTCCCACCCGGCTCCATTCACGGGGAGCAAGATTCACCACGAAGGAGTTAAAACCAGCTGCCCTTTCCAAGCACTTTGTGCTGTTTTACAAGGCCAGGTGAGCTCATTCATGAACATCAGACAGTTCATTGCCAGCGCTCTGAACTCCCTCTGCTTTAACCTGAGATTTGAGTTGGGTTTAATCCTGTATTTAATTAAGTGAAGGTCAGGAGGAGGGTCAACTACACTACTGAACTTAATCCAAGACCCACAGGTTATACAATAGCTGCTTTGGGGAGGTATAATTGTAGATAGGAATTGAGACAAGAAAAGACAATATAATTGAACAAATTATACGATAAAGGAGGAGGGGAAAAGCAGGATGATTTTTTTTTTCACTGTGTGGCACTGGATGTATTTTTAAGAATAGCCACTAGATAGCAGAACAGGCATGATGCCCTGAGAGCTTCTGGGGCCAAATGCAAGACAAACAGTGACTCGGTCCCAGCAAATACAGAGTGTGTGACTGTGCTCAGCACTGTTTCACAGGAGAGAGGGATTTTTAAGATGCTGTTCCATTGTGCTACTTCCTGCTTCTCTGATCTTTGAGCATTTTTCCTCCAGCATGCTGAAAAGAGAGCTGATCTCCTGAACGAGCAATCAATCCTGACTTTTGTTCTAGGGAAGACTTTCTTCATGAGCAAGCTGATCATTTGCTGAGGTCAGGGAGCACCAGCCCACTGGAAGTCAGCCCACGAAAATGGTCCTGTATTCAAACTGAGAGAGAAAGCCTCTTTAAACAGCTGGGTAAGGAGAATTGAAGTGGGTTCCCCCCAGCTGCATCTCTGCTGCAGCAATAAAAAGCTGCATTGCATGGGTACAGACATCTCTCAGTCTTGCTGTGAAAATTTCAGTCGTGACCTTGCTGAGTTTGAAGCTTTGCAGCCACTCTCCTTCAAGACCTAAATTTCAAAAGTCTTTTCTAGATCAAAACATTTTGGAGCATCGATTGATGGACTCATCCAGCCCCCCCAAACAAGGGGCCAGATCTTCAGGGGAGAGTTGGAGCACTTCTGTCAGTCAGAGGAATAAAAGAAGCAGCCAGAGCTTTTTCCAGTGCTCCAGGTTTTGCACTGCACTGTAGCAGCCTCATGAATGACTCAAATCCTCATCTCTTAATTCCTATGCAGCCAGACCTGCTTGGGAAAGTCTAGAACTTAATTATGTAAAAACATTCCAAGATACCAATAGTAATTGATCCTCATTACAGATTCAATTTGTCTGCAATTGTTTTAACTAAATAACAGAGCTGTTTTTCAGCTATAGCAGATGAGGGAAGGGGGGCGTGGAGACTTAAACAAGGATACACTTTCTAACTCACTGCCTCAAGGGGAAAACAAGATTTTTCCAGAAAAAAAAAAATGTTTTAAAGTAATTAGCTCCTGAGCTATTTTTAGCCTGCTGTGAATTTTTATGACAGTGCTGTTAGACTGCTGAAAATATGGTTTCCTAGTTTATCTCCCAGAATTTTAACTATGATGTGCAAGTAGTATTGAGGAGAAGGAAGTAATTATGTATCTGTAGCCATATATACACATGCATATATGTCCCCAGATATTTTAACCTGTCTCTTGCAAGAACTGAACCTCTTGTGCTCAGTGAAAGAATGAGCTACACTGCACTGCTCTTTAATATTTTATCTGCTTAAAAATGAAAATTAAAGAAAAAAAAAGAAGATAAATCTTGCTTCAAGTGGGCTGTTCAGTGAGTAAAGGACCTGGTGGATCTCAGAGAATCAGCTTTCAATGCCCTCAATGTCTGACTCTGGTCTAGGTGAATTTGCTGTCTCAGCCTCAACCTCCTGGTTTGCAAATTGAGGATAATGATGCTGAACTCATTTGAAAATCGCATGACAGTGAAGGTGGAATAAGACCAAATGCTCTTAGTTGAAATGAATCATGTAATTCTATCTAAAAAGAAGAAAATAAAATATTGTGCTGGACCCTCTTGGGTCCCCAGTCCCCTCAGTGCTGAGCTGCAGACCCTTTGTCAATTGTACTTGTGTGCTCTGTGACTTTTGTCACTGTCACGACGCCTGAACCCCTGTGCCCAAAGCTCACCTTGTCTCTGCTGAGGCCTCTGATGATGCTCAGACATCCTCAGTCCCCTGCCCCTTTCCACAGCCTGAATCCCAAAGCAATCGCTCTGCAGGCAGAGAGGGGACGAGTTCTGATGTCAGGAGCTGTGGCACAGGCGGTGACACCTGGCTGAAAGCTTATGGGGAACAGAAGGGTAAATACAAGAACAGTACATTTTTCAATAAGCCAATAGCCCAATTAAATAAAGAAACAAATAGAGCAGCCATAGCAGAGCCCCTTTCCTCAGAGAACAGCTTTCCCTGTCCCTTTTTCCACCTCTTCCCAGGAACTACCAGCCTGTAGGTGACACCAGGAATCTCCAGCCTGAGTGAGAGAACAGTAAGGAGGAAATAATACTGCCCTGCCTGTGTAATTAGGGAAGCTGATGCGTGAATCATTGTTATAACGAGTTTAATTATAAACATGATTAAATAGGCAATTAATGCGTATTCTGCCCCGGATAAACAGAATTAAATTCCTGCAATATTAACATCTTCCACAAGGTTTGTTATTAGATTGCTGCAAGTCCTGTGTACAGGAACATTTTCATCGCCTATATTTGTTGTGAACCAACACAGTTTTTTATTTCCACTTAACTGGATGTAAAGGACAAAATTTGCCACTCCTCTAAACTGCCAGGGTGTCTGGAAAAACACCATCCTGTGCATTTTAAAAAATGTATCACAAAATAAGTCACAGGCAGTGCAGGCTCTCCAAGTTTACCTAGTGACAACTCACCACAGCTACAACTGGTGATGAGCAGAAATACATTCAAGTCCAAGGCAGGAGGCTTTTTAGTGGGTATATTTTATTTCCTGCCATGTGCCTCTATATAGAAAGATAACTTCAATATATAGGCAGTCTTTTATCTGAGTAGCTTCAGAAAACGGTATAAACATATAAACATCATTTTCTGTTTGGTGATTAGAGATTTGAGAGTGTTGAGGAGACAGAAAATGCTGAATGTTCATCTATCTGAGAATCAGGTCCTGTTTGAAACCTCCAGTTAGCACAATTCTGAACAGGTTTTAAGATAGTTTTTAGTTCTGTTTTCAGATTAACAAAAGGGTAACAAGAAACTATCTGAAACTGCTGGTTACCAGCTCCAAAAGGATTTAAGCATTTTTTTCTTTTTTCAGCAGCACAGTCCCTGTCCATTTTTACTTTGGTTTTCCTTGAGGATATAATTTATGTTTTCCCAAGTTTCTAAAAAATTTAAAATTCCATGCATTGTTTCATGCTTCCCAGCCAAATGGGATGGGATTTCACACCAGTGACTGATTTAAAGATCATAAATAAAGGGGAGCTACACATATTGTTTATTTGTCCTACTTGAAGCCCACATCCTCCTTAATTGCAAAACTTTAGCAAAACAGTTGCTAAAAAAAGAGGAAGCTGCTGCAGTAACATTTAGCTGTAATATCACATCCAGTGGTATTATTCCTGACTGTTGAGATAACCTAGATTCTTTCTCTACATCTTTTATAATTGCCCTGTGAATCCAGAAAGGATCCAAAATAAATTGATATACCAGCCACATGCATAAATCTGTGTCAGCAGGAATTGATTCAGCAAATTTTCTGCAGTAGTGAAGCCAACCTCACCACCCCTGCACGTTGTTCATTGTATGCTCAGCTTTTGGAAAATAAGCAGCATTTATATAAGGCTGTTATGCTGTGCAGTTAACATCTTCAGCAGTGATGGAATAAGCAAGCAGCTGGTTTATGGACTAGGGAAAATCTCAATTTGGATAAGAAATTGCCAGAAGTAATTTTAGCTCTACACTGCCACAGTCCCTTCCTCTTTCATGAACGAGGCAATCTCCGTCTAATATAGCATGGCATTCACATCTCACATGATACATAATGATCTTCATACCACAAGAAAATGTGTGTCTCTATTTACAGCTGTTAGTGATGCTGCAGCATGTAAATCCTCAGGTGGATGACTCAGGCAAATCCCAGCTTTCTCCCAAATCAAAGTCAGGGCCAGATGGAACTTTGCTGATCAATTGACTCAGTCAGCCAGGCTTGGCTGGAGTGCCCATTCCAGCAGGGAGCTCTGTGCTGCCACTTGAGAGGAAGGCAGGCAATGTTTTGGAATTTGGGTGAGGAGAGTGCTCTGGCTTTAGGCACAGGGTGTTCTCCTGTCTGTGCCCCTCACTGTGGCACTCCAGAGCGATGCTGGTGTCAGCTCTAACCCTGAGCTGCTCTACAGGAGCGAGCTTCAGCGTGAGACCGTGGTGGAAAGTGCCCTTGCTGGCCACTGCTGGCTTCAGCCAAACAGCATTTCCTGATGGGATGGCCCTGCCCTGGGCCTGTGAGCAGATTTATACCCAAAGAAAGGCTGCACAACCAGGCACATATTACTTTGTGGAAAGAAGTAGGTGACACACTGAGATGTTCCTCCCAGACAGAGCACACAGCCAGCACAGCCCTGGCTCAGGAGAAAGCTGCCTCCTCCACTTGTGCCTTTATCACATCGTCAAAATCAGCAGCAGCTTCAGCTTCCTGATATCAATATAACATTAACTTGTCTTGGGCCAACAGTACCTCCTAAAGAGCAGGGAGGAATTTCAGAATTCCCCAAGACATAAGCACACTGAAAAGCCAACTGAATCCCCAAATATGCTTTTCCTCAAACCCAACAGGTGTACTTTTCTTCCTCTTATTTCTAATTGAACTTCTTGGCATTCTAGTCAATGCTCCTTAGTGTATTTTGGAAAACAATAAATCCTGGTAACATGAGACCTTGCTGCAGTATTTCACTGTTAAATCTTTGCTGAGATTTGGGAAGAGTGTACTGGGGTTTGTGTGCTGAATTATGGGGTGTGTGGATGAATGATTTTCCTCCCCTTACTTTTTCCATCACAGAATCAGCACACCAGGAAATCTCTGATGAGTCAGATTCCTACTGTGTCTGCATTTCAATGTGTATTTCAAATATATTTAAATTTTTCCTTGAAAGTAAATTATTATTTCCAAGTAGAGAACACTGATGCTTTATTTTGCAGGGCTAATCAATGTTTGATTTTGTTCCAATTTTGATTTTGACAATAGTGTGTTTTCTCCTTAAAGGGAATTTTGTTTTAATTATCAAAGAACACCTGGAGTTTTTCTGGTTTAAAAGTTCTCTTTAGAATTTTAAAATATTTTCAAATTTCATGCACAATTCTTGAAAAGGAAAAATATTCTTTAAAGTATTTTTTAATTTAAAAAGTCCCTTCCATTTTCCCTGGAAATGTTTGGAGAAAGAAAAAATTTTGTAAATGTCATTAAAACCTTTGTGTTTCAAAAAGGTGAATTCATTATGAATTTCATTATTTGATTATTGTGCATCCAAAATACCTTTCTGTTTAACTATTGTATATATCATTGCTACTCTGACTTCCTGGAAAGAAATCAGGATATTTCTGACTAATATGGTATTCATGAAGCTCCTGAAATTCTCTGAAATGGCAGGTTAATGAAAAAAACACTTAAAAAAACAAATCCACAAGCAAACCTGGGAAGATTCAAAATCTTGTATATATTCTTAAAGACCTATTGAGGAATTCTAATATGATAGTGTGTTAAACATCATTGAGGTCTAAATCTCACAGAGGCATAAGGAGACAGCAAAGAGTTACCCAAGACTCTGCACTAACAATGATTAAAAACTGTGAAATCGTATTTAATAGTTTATAGTCTATATTTTAACTGCAATATCATGAACAATAATTCTTTTTTGACTATTTTTTTCCAATTTAACATCACTATTCTTCAAGAATCAGAGAAGCATAACTCTAATCATTTTCCTATTTCATAGAAAATTGTTATGCTGCTTTAACAGACTGTCCTAAATGAACTCAACTCTTTCTGTCACAGACTTCAAACACTCTCCAAACTTTTTACCCCAAGCTGACCTGAAGATCAGCTCTAAGTTTTAATTCTTCTAAAAGCCTTTGTATGTCAAGAGCAGCTCTCATAATAGCACATTGGGTTTGTTTTACCTAAGCATTTTTGGCCATTTACAGGATCCCTCAAGTTCAGTCATTAATCCTGGAGCTTGATCATAGCATGGCTATTAAAATTGAAGATTACTGGGAAAAAAGAATTCATTCTTTCCAAATCTTTACCCTGTAGTTTCACTGACACTTGATGTAAAAATTAGGATATATATATATATACTTAATTTTTGCCTTTATTCTTAAAAGTTATGGAAAAAGCACAGAGCCCAGAAAACCAGTTGCCAGGTGTAATATAAAGCAGGATACTACAGAACCTGAGAACTGGTTATGGCAGATATCCTGTCAAAGGAATGACTTATAATCTGGAAATACAAGCAGTAAGAGAGGCCCACCAGCTAGACCTGTATCATCTGGGGCAATCAAATCCTGCAAATAGAAAGCAATTTAGTATTACCATTTCCAAGTGCTCCCCACAATAAGGACTCTTGTATGGCAAAGTTTAATATTCAGAGCAGAAACCACAAACTCCAGCAGCCGCTTCTGGTCGGGCCAGCCAATAACAGCTCCCAGGAATGGCACAGTTGTAATGGTTTTGCACAGAGCAGCTGGGGATTTACTTGTATGTCAGCTTCTACATCTGAGAACCACCGTGGGTCAGACATCCATTTGCTTTATATATTGATATAATTTCATCAGAATTTATGATGTGGGAATTATTGCACTGGCAAGAAATGTAATCTAACCTTCATCTTGCACAATGTAGTGCCGATATTATGTTTTGAAAGAAATATACTGACTTGTTGAATCAGATTACTTCAAGTACATTCCTAATGGATTTCAATATTCCCTTGGATAAACCAGTGCTATTTGCTTTGTATTTATTACATTAAAAAAAAATATACAGAAGATAAAACCTCTTCTAACACCATATATTCTTTCATTTTGCAAACTACAAACATACATTTTTTCATTAATTTTAATGGCTAAACTTTTCCCTGGGTAACAGTCACGACATTTACTGAACTACCTATATTTCAGCTGCACACTTTAAATGTATAAAGAATTTCAATTCTAAGTATTGACAACTGTATTTTTTTTTCTCCTTCCTCTCATGGATTAGGCAGCTTGTCCTTGCATATCTGCAAGGATCACACGGTGTAATTGTTAGTGCTGGGATATTCCCAAATGCCAGGGCATGCCACTGCTAATAAGTGATATATTTGGGATATTCTTTATTATGACACTTCTAATGTAACATAACTCTAGGGGATTTTATCAAGAGATAAAAAAGTTGGATCAGTCCTGAGACTGCTTTACATCATGAGTCAAGAATGGGGAAAATAATAATAGCAACAAAGATTTATATAAGAGAGAGCAAGATCTTGAGAGGGAATCCTTCAAACAGATCTGAAAAGACCTTAAAAAACCCTATGAACTCCAGTCAGGGAGTTAGATTTTTTATAGTTAGATTTTTCCCAAGAAGAGTAATTATTTTCAAACCCCTGTGTATCATAAATGTGCCCACTGCTAAGTTATCTTCTCCAAGCTCTCATTTGCCAATAAAAACATACTGGCAAGTGCCCCTAAGGAGATTCTTGTCTGATGGTGGAACACTGAGCTTGGTGAACATCATGTGCTGGGAGCTCCTGGGCAGGAATCACTCTGAGCTGGACACAGAGCACTCTGTGCCTGCCAGCTCACCTCAGCAGCTCCCTCAGCCCTGGGTAAAGCCCAAAAAGGCAGGAATGCTGCTGGGCTGCAAAACTGGGAACAAAGCTTCTGAGAAGCAAAGCAAGAAATCCATCTCTTTTTGGGGATGCAGCTTTATCCTCCTCAGCTGTTCGTCCGTAATTCCTGTGCAGACAGTGTGGGACAGTGAACTCTGAGGGTGAAGGGCAGCAAATGTTCTCCAGAGAGGATAGCAGCTCATGGAATTATCTTTCACCTCCCTCACTCTCCATCTTAATCAACAGCTACTGAGTGGAAATGGTTCCTCTCCCACCCCATTTAGAGAGCTCCTCAGTCTCCTGGCTGCTCAGCTAGCAGGTTGTTTTATATTCCTGCTTCATTTTATTGTCTTTTCCTCCTGCTGTGGTGATCAGACAAGACAGAATAGGTTTGTATATCAATAGAAATGCAAACTGCTGTGCAGAGTATGTAAATATTGATATTAGGAATGGGGAGACTGAATTAATACTTCCATATGCTGTCAGTTCCAGGGTACTCAGTCATGTCCAGACAGTTTTATAAACAAATGTACAGAGAAGAAACAAGTGATTCAGACAAAGATCTTATTCCTCACTGTTATTTATGTTTGAGCAAAATTAGAGTCAGAAGAAAAAAGTAGACAATCCACCAACACCTGCTGGTGCACAGCACTGGAAATTGCATTTTAGTTGGAAATTCCCTTCTTTGTGAAGAGCTCCACATTTTTATGGTCCAGTCAAGCCAAAGTTGGTTTCCCATTGACACTGGGTTATATCTTAAGTTCCAGATGATATGAGACATTGTAATGTGAGAGCATTCATTGGAGCATTTGTAAAAAATTACCTTTTTAGCTCAGCAGTCCATCTTGCTGTTATTCTCATTGCATTCACTGGGCTGATTTGGTGATCCCACAGTGAGGAGCTTCATGAGCTGAAATGTTCCTCAGAGAGCAGAACTGAAAGAGAAGTCAGATCACAGAGATGATTGCCTTGCTTGGAAATTCTCTTGTAAGGAAAAACAAACAAACTTTTCCCCAAAAGAGCACACAGGGGGTTTCTGTGAGCCCAGGCTGAGGGTTTCTATTGAATTCACATGCAATGCTAATGGATGAAACAAACAAATTTAGTATTTTACCCTTATTAAGTGGCAAAGCCATTATTGGAGAGCCAGGAGCTGAGAATGAGATGGGAAATGCCTCCAGAATTCCCTGGGCATGGGTAGAAGTGCTTCAGAACACATGGATGGTGTGTCCTGAGATGGTCACCACTGTTTCACTCACCTGCTCTTTACTGTCCTTTGATGTTCACTGGAAAGAGTCATTATTTACTGATGCAGAAACAATTGTAGCAGGACAGACTCTCCTGAGGTTTGGTTGGTAATCTCCTGCTCACTTCACCACTCCTGGCCTCCTCCCCTTTGCCCCTGAGTCACACACAGGTAGCAAATGTCACCATCCACTACGACTGATAAGATTTTCCTCGGAGGAAAAGCTCTGTGTTACGAAGTCCACATAACTAAATCATGGCTAGTATTAAGTATTGCACTTGGAAAAAAGGTTTCAGCCCAAAATTAAGGGGAAAAAGAATAATGGTAAAGTTTGAGCCTGCAGTCACATGAGTACATCTGTCTGTGCTTTACAGAGGCAGGTTGAGGTATTACCTAAAAGCATTCATTTCAAAGCAGGGTAGTGAAGCCTGAAGGAGCACTATTTTAAAACAAATCAGTCAGCATTTTATTGGTGTCGGCCCAGCTTTGTACTAAACACTCAGATTAATGTTAAATCACAGCTCAGGAATTATTCATGAGATCTCATACAATGTAATTGCTGATTTTGGCATCAATAGTCTGTATCCCTTTATTTCCTAGATTAGCTTCCCTTCCTGAACTACTGTATGTCATGCCAGAGACAATGATTTTATATGACATATTTAGGAAAGAGGAACCCACCTATTTTACATAAAAGGACGTCTGAGAAACGTACCCTCATTGCTGAGATGCCAGTCTGTGCTGACACGTTCCTGTGAGAGGCAGAGCCTGCTGGGAGAGCAGAGAGCACAGTGCTAAATGTCTCCTTTCAAGCTGTTGACTGAATGGTTAGTTTTATTCCAAACCTTTATAAAAACTAATGAAATTACCCTTCACCTATCTTTAAGGATTAGCATTAATGCTCAGAACAAACTGCATGACTACTAATCTCTTAATGTCCCTAAAGATATGTACAAAATGAAATTTATAAATAATAAATGAAACCCAACTTTTTCTAGAAATACTCAGTCTTCCTGCTCTTTCTCTCTCTCTCCCTGAGAGTTGTGTGCTTGTGAATAAGGTCAGGCTGATACAGAGAGTTGGAGAAAGGCGACTTTGAGCATGGAAGTCAATGAGCTCCCTGCTTTGGACCTCCACCATCTTTTCTCCTCTAAAAATACTTCCTTTTCTTTCTACAGCAGCATGTTTAGATCTAAATATCTTCAGCCTCTGCCCTGTTTCATTCCCTCATGCTCCAAATACCTGTAGCAGTGAGAGCAGGAGTCCCTGAAGACACAGAGCATTTCATGCTCAGGTTGCTACATCCTGAACCTTCCAGAAAAGGAACACTACCACTCACACCATCCCCTCCATCTAAATTTCCATCCAAAAAAAACCCCAAGACTTACATTCTCAGAGCTGGTGAGAAGAAATTGTTGAAATTTATAAGAATTCATTTCATGTACTACAAGAAAAGGGTTTCCCAAGTGGGACACCCAGCTGTTGTTCTCTACCTCGGAATGCAAAGCCAGTATTTTTCTAAATGATGATACTGGGGGGATTAGTAAATCTGATTTTATAATATCTTCAGTCCATCCACTGCCCTTTCACTCCTGCTTATAGACACTCACACTTGCCTACTTGAGGATTTTGGTATCTACTTTTAAAGAGTTGCTTTTTAAGCCACAGAAAATTATAGATTTTTAGTTTAATGGTTAAAGGTTTTTACAGGGTTTTTAAGCCATAGAAAATTATAGATTTTTAGTTTAATGGTTAAAGGTTTTACTCTGACCTCCATCCCTTGGATGCTTGTTTTTGCAACAAGTACACCTGAAATGTTTTTATCACACTTGTACATATTTTAGAGTATACCAGGCACAGAAAATATATCAGTAACTATTTCTAAAAGATTGTAGCAGCGTCACTTTGAGCTGATTGTAATGATACATTTTTGACTGAAATTTGCTCACATTGTCAAGCCCCCATCACTGCAGTCCAAACACAGTTTGCCCAAGGCTTCCTCCCAGGTCATTATTTAATTTACATTTTCCATATTTCTGAGAATCTTTTCCCAGGGAAATGTTTCAGGATGAAGATTTTGTCCTTTCCAAGGCACAACTCATGGAACACTGAAACTCAAGCCTCAGTGGATCTTTGGTTACCCAGATTGTCTGAGACTCATGCACGTTTTAATCTCTGAGCTCTCACAGCAAAATTTGGAACTCTAAACAAGGCACTTAGGCTTCACATCCAAAGCAGGAGCAGAATTATGTGCCTCAGGGAGAGAATACACAAAACTGGTGAGCTCCAGAGTTGACAAAAGAGGCATGAATTCATCCTAAATCCTTCCCTGTGCCAAGGGGGAAGGACACTTCACCTTGACTGTCAAGGAAAGCGATCCCATCATCACTTTATTTTGGGCAGGCTGATCTGTGTGGGTAAAATTAGCATGTCCACATCTTCTTGTTCCCTCTGGAATCAACAGTCCCCACTACATTTGTACAGGACTGCTCTGATATTTAGATCCACTGGCTCAATTCTCTCAGATGACAACCTCTAAGAAGCACCAAACCTATGGATCCCAGTAGAGCCCAGACATTTTTAGCTGAGGACTGGCAAAAATCAGTATTCTGTGCATGTAGAGAAGCAGAATTTTTGAACACTGGCAACTGAGATCACACAGACACCCACAAGAGTTGGCATTACTTGAAAGTTAAGCAATAGTGCTATGATGATGATACAAGATTGTTTCACTCCTCAAGATTGGTTTACTTTGATTCTGTCAACAGCTGTGGCATGAGAAAACAGGAGTGCTGGCTCAGACCAAGGTTTCTAACCCATCTTCTTCCAAAATCTCAATTGCTCTCAGGTCTGTTTGGATACTTAAGGCCTCAGAAGCCTGAACCCCTCTCAAGCAGGGTTTGTAGGACCTGTTGTAAGAAAATAATACTTATCCATGATAGACAACCTTACTTTATGGTAATTTTGTCTGCTCATATACATCAAAAAGTCTGTTTTTTTTTTTTTTTTAAATACTTCCCAAATGATCATCATGGCTTGCAAGGCAAATAGGGATTTTGTTAAAATAAAGCAGATCTGTTTCTGAAAGTTGTAAGACTCCCATAGGCATTGAGTGGAGATTTAAAGACTCAGAACCCAGAAAAGCAACAGCACTTATTTTTATACTCATAATTTTGCAGTGGCCAATTGTACAGTCTTCTAACTTTACAAAAATTGCATAAATTAATAATACAAAATAAAAATAGTATGATCCAACTTACCTCAAGGCTGAGATACCATGTGCCTAATTTCAGCCCAATTTTCATGGCTATGTTATCTGGGGCTGCATATTTATAATGGAATTATTGACAACCCTTTTTTCACAAGATGTTCCTCCTGCTTTAAGATCAATATGAATATAGCTGGACAGATTTAGTATGCAGGAAAACAAAAATCAGTGAAGATTTTGATACGGAGTAATATAGAAGCGACAACATATTTCTGACTCTGTACAAAAACATGCATTCATCTGTAAATGATTACACTTCTATCTGTGGTAGAATGGCAGTGTGGGGCATATGAATCTCACCTTCAAAAGATATTCTTTCATTCTACAAAAAAACGCCGGCAAGCACAGGAAACTTCAATCAATGTCTTATATTCGAAAACTATGACACTGTCAAACTGGTGTCATTAAAGCTAACTAACCATATTAAACGAATATTAAAATATAGGTTTCTTTGCATAACATAATGAGTAAAACTGCTTTTAAGTTTTTCACTATGCTTTGAGGTGTAGGTGGCATTTTCATTCCAAAACTTTGAAGTCAGAACAAAATGTACAGGTAGAGGGTACTAGATCAAATAATAATCAACTTCAAAAAGCATTTTGGCTGTTAGATGTCCCAAGGCTAATTTCCTCTAGACATTTTAAATGTAAATGTCTAAACTCATTTAAAAATTGTAAATTGGTCTAGGTTCAATCAAAAACCATCCTGACACAGAACAGGGAGACTGGGCTAATTGTCATTTGTTTGTCAAATGAATTCCATTTGGAAAGCAATGAAACCTCCAAGCTAATTCTTTTAAGGTGAGCTGGTAGTTGTATTATCAGTTAAATGCAGTAAAATGGATAATCACATGATGATAATGAAAACTGAACCTATGTTAGCACTCAGGCTTAGTCTGCCACAGGGCATATGGTGATGGAACTTAAGTACTGTAATGTTCCACTGGGCACAATGGCACCAAGTCTGCTCTTTAGCCTTACAGACACTTTCTTTGCATTTTAAAAAACTTTATCAAAGCACCGTGGCAATGTAGAAAATGTCAAAGTGAAATGCACTGTAGGCAAATTGAGATTTCATTAAGTTTAAATTTATTGCTTTTGACTGATGTATTACCATGCTTGTTAAGAACCAGTAATTTGGAATATCTGCCTGCCTGGTAAAATAGCTTTGTCTCCTTGCGTAATACTTTATATGGACTTTGAAAGACCACAGTAATTCAAAAAGAGTGTGGGTTATTTTATTTTTCTAAAGAACAATTTCAAATATTTTCATGTCCCTGACCTAGTGGATCAATAGACTTCTGTGTGTGTCCCAAGTGTGTTGTTGGTGCACTTGGTAGAAAATTACACCAGTAATGTCTGGGTTTTTTCCCTTGGTATAACACTGACAACAGAACCTTAGGAAGCACTTAACAATTCTACTTGTTCTGTCACTCTCTGATATATTGGAATTAAATTAAAATATCTGTGAGAGATAAGGAATTGAAAAATTGGTGGAAGACTATGTGCAGATGCGTTATTTTTTATATAAATATATATACCCTCACATAAATTGTATGTCTAAATGAGTTTGTGCATCGATTTATTAACAGACAAAGCAGAGATACAGCTGTATCTGTATCAGGGCAGGCACAGGTATTCTTGGTGTTGCATAGCATAGATTTTATTCAGTTTGCTTCAGCTGTGGCAAAAGCTACATTTGAGATGTTGACATAAAATCTCTTAATGTACTCTGGTGCTTTTCTCACCTTTGGAAAAGGATTGAATCAATAGAGTAGAACTAGCAGAATTTCTGACTGATGAGGAAGGTTAGGCCTTCAGGAACAGATTACTGCCCTTGGAGAGAGACCTGGATTGAATTTAGTATATTCTAGATATATTTATTTACACTGGGTGCCAGGGTTTTATGGCAGAAGTGACAAAGTTTGTGAAACCCAGGAATGCATTATCATGTTATCTGGTATCTCAGATGGACAGTCAATATGAACAGACTGCAGACACACCTGTCCCAGTATCCAGTTCACCAAGTAATGAAATGGAAACAATAAAAGTCTTTGAACAAACAACAGACATTTGAATCTTTGGGTTTAAACAAGAGGGTTGTAGAATTCAAATGGGTTTCCTCTAGTGCTGCCAAGGCAGCCATATCTGTATTGGTGCCAACGCTGAGAGCCACACAACAAAGCTCGACTTGTGTCTGCCCATGTGCTTTTATCCCACACACTATGGATATATGTACTTCTTGGGGTGGGGGCTGAGGGAAAGAAAAGAGTTCTAAATGATACTTATTTTACCTACAGTTTTGATGGAACTTCCAGTTGAAACCTGAGGAGAAAGTGATGTGTGGGTTTCTATGAATTTAAACTGCATTTTGTTTGTTTACCGTTTAAACATTACGTTTTGAGGAGTAGGGTAGGTTGTGTGAATTAATTGAATTAAGACACAATCATTTGTCCCTGGAAAAACCTATTTCCTTCCTCATATGGAAATAACCTGCACCCCTCCACACCAGTGTTCATTTTCTCTCAAGCACTCCCTGCCTGCCACTGCAGGGTCAGATTTACCAAGGCTGGACATGGCTGCATCTGCAGAACCTTAGCACAAATCCACCTAAGAGAGATTTTCAGCAGGGGTACTGACCCCTCTTTCCAGTGGAACACCCAAAATCTTCCTTTTTCTCCTCCTTCAGGGGATAGTTTGCCAAGGGAATCCTCTGACACCAGTCCAGGCTGAGCAAGGGACTTCCAGAGCCACAAGAGATCCATGTGCACCACCAAGTCCTGAGAGCAAAGGAATCCCACCAAAGGTGGATCCAAATTTCCAGGCCTACTAAAAAAATAAAGCTTTAGTTCTGTTTGTGCACATTGTACAAAAGCTACACCAACTCTTAACAGGAAGGGTGCAAAGTAGGAGCTGAGGTAAAGCTTTTTATTTGATAAAACATCTGGGTTTTTGCTTTAAGACACACACTGGCTGGTCTCTTTGAAGTCCAGAGGAGCTATGCAAGTCTACACTTGAGGGCAGAATTTGGCCCAGTGTGATAACACAGGAGCCTGCAATTGAAAAAAGGAGTGTGTTTATTACATTTTAAAGATTTTGTGGGTTAACTCAAATTAGCCAGGAAGAACTAATGCTTCTGAGTAACTCTCCCTCTCAACACACACTTCAGAATAGTATAAGGATTTCAACTAAACTCCACCTTTCTAAGGCACTGGACAAAATTTGCATTTTTTTTGGAGTAAGCCACTAGCTGGAGCTAAAGACCTGTAGAGCAAATTCAGAGGGAGAAAAAAGAAAAAAAAAGGGTAAATCCACAAACCTGAGGAGAAATCCAGACTTTTTAAGGCTGGCCTGGAACAAGTTTTTGAGGGAGGTGTGAATACTGACTGTCATCTGTTAGAAGGACAGAATGATCAGCCTAAAAAAATGAAAACATCCATATTCCTGAGTTGATGGCTAGCTGAACTAAACTGTGCAAAGTCTGGTATTTAATAGAAGAATGAATCAAAACAAATATTGAGCTTTTGAAAGCACCCAAAGGAGCACTGAAGCAATGAAAGCTAAGAAAATCTGACTAAAGAAGTAATTAAAGGCAGAAATTGTTAGTTAACTTGCTTGGAATTGAGAAGGGACTACCTAGAAATACAGAAAGCACCTAACAAACTCTCTGACCTATTTACTTTTAATTATTGATATTGCAAAGGTTCTTTAATATGTAATTGTTTAAACATCATCCCAAAAGATGCATTCATGGGAGCAGAGAGAAGAAAAGGTCTCGTTTTGTAGATAAAGATCGATTTATCTTTGGCAATCAGATACAATATATCAGGTGGGAACTGAGCACTTCCTGGTTCTGAAGGGTCAGAGTGAGACAGGGAAACACAAAGAATATTCTGCCCATTCTCCCAGCTCAGTGGCACATACACAGGGTTTGATCTTCCTGTGTAAATTGTGGCACTGAGATGGCTCCAGCAAAAACGCGAATCGCTCTGAGTCATACGGCTGCAAGAAAATGCAATTCAACCTCTGAAAACTTTTCAAAACATCGCCAAATAAATGCCTCATGCACCAAATGGGATTAAAAGGGCCAGCTTTCCCTGCAGGCTTCCATAGAGGGAAACAAGGAGTGAAATGCTGCTGGGGAGACGGCAAAAAGTTTGTATTTGTGGCTCCGGTCCCTGGGCTGCAGCAGGCACACCTGGGGTAAGGATGTGTGTGTGTGCATCAGCTCAGTGTTCCCACAAGGGTTACACGTGTCACGCTAATATCGTGCTGCCCTTGCCATGATTCAACAAAACACAGGAATGTGAATGCAGATTTGAACACCTGGGGAAGAGCTCTCCTGGAGCTGCCTGATAACCGCTTGTTAGTCTCGAGCCAGGTGTTGAATGTGCGGCTCCGTTTCTATACGGAGGCATTTGTTTTCCACAGCAAATTTAGCAAATTTCCACAGCTTCCAGAGGGTCACATACTCATCCTGGAAATGGCTGTGGTAATTTCACCCTTGGGATGATTTTTCCAATTAAAGTAAGTCCTGTTCCTTAGGCACCTGGTGTTTGCTGGATCCCTGGAGCCAGTTTGCATGGGCAGCACCCACACCAGGAGCAAGGCAGCTCCCAGTTTTCAGCAGAGCTGGGGAGGCACTCTGCTCTCTGGGCAGTGCTGGGGTGCTGTTCTGAAGCAGCCATGTATGGCAGGCTACACCACCCATCTGCTTATTACACTGAATGTGACAGATTCCTTAATCATTTTAATATGCAACTTAATATTTTTTAATATGTATTCCCTCTTTATTCATAGGGCTAAGTGCATTACACATGGCTAGTTACTATACCTTGAACTGGGCCTTTTGTTTCACTCTTTAAATTTAAACAGCGCTGCTTTCACATGAACATGAGACTTTCTTTCCTGACTCAGGATAGGATTTTTTTTTTTTTAAAGCAATTTCCACTCAACTACTTTCCCAAACCAACAGCCTGCAGACATAGTAAACAGCAACATTTTCTCAACAATACCACAATTCTGACCATTTCTCCTTTTCTTTGAATTGCACAAAAAACCTTTGAGTTAACACCACCTTCAGAACTCCTTTACAACACTATGCCAAGTGTATTTATATGCTGCTCCATAGGATTCACAGAGAAATCACATTATTTCAGTGCTCCAGGCAGCATTGCAAATAAAGCTTTTTATATTGACACATGTAATGATTTAGAAAAGTTTCCTCCTGGGTCAATTTGTGGTGTCTTTAACTTCTGAAAATCAAGGCAGAGAAAGACATAAAAAACCACAAGGAATTGTGTGTGAACTTATGTATGTTCTACTTCAGTGTTTGAAAAATTCAGCCAGGGAAAAGAACTCCTGAAGAAGTGACTGCTTTTATTCTATTGCACACACACTTTGAAAAGTCCTGCATCAGCCTGAACACAGGAATGACTTTTTATACATCTAGGTGGTGATAGGACAAGTGTGAGTGGTTTTAAACCTAAAGAGGAGAGATTTAGATTAGATGTCAGTAAGAAATTCTCTGCTCAGAGGGTGGTGAGGCACTGGCACAGGCTGTCCAGGGATGCTGTAGATGCCTGGAACACATCCCTGGAAGTGTTCAAGGCCACATTGGATGGGGCCCTGAGCAGCCTGGTCCGGTGGTGCCATCCCTGCCCATGGCAAGGGGTTGGAACCAGATGGTGTTCAAGGGCCCTTCCAAGCCAAACCATTCTATGGTTCTGTGAATTTAGGATGGAGTAGGGCAGACTCAGGTTTACTCAAGGCCCAGACCTTCTCTAGTGAAGGGATTTAATGAGTTGAGAAATGTCCAGAGGAGGTAAACTGAGAGAAAGGAGCCTTGGCTGCAAATCCAAGGAAAACACAGAGTGACTCCATTTCCCTATGACACCCTGTGCAGCCCTGCATGAATTCAGAGCCCTTGGGCAGTTGTGCTACAGCTGATCCTATCTCTTGTGTATATGATCAGATGTCATTCCCTAGAAAGGAGAGGAACAGCCCTTTTAAGCTGAATCCCGTCAAACTGATTCCACGGTCCCGTGACTTTTTGGAGTATGGATGGGAGACAAGAGAAAAGCAGAGCTGTGCTGCACAGAAAAGCAGCACATGGTGCAAGAAAAGCAGGTCAGGAGCAAAGGTGCAGGCACGGTGTTTGTTTTGGGGAGGAGAAGCAGCAGAAAGGATCCAGAGGCGTCAGGCACAGCAGGTAAAGGAGCACCGAGGGCTGGCTGTGCCCGTAAGAAATGGCACCTATGGCACAAAGACATTGGAGTCATTGACACAGCCCCGGCAGCAGTGCGAAATGGCTCCTCACAGAGTCAGACATTTGGGAACAGATAAAGCCCCTAAAGAATGCTTCTTTTCTCCCTGAGAGATTAATGTAGATGTGAACGCATTAGCGCTGTTTAAGGGAGAGTATTCTCTTTGACAGATAACTGGGATTGGGAATATTAGATTACCAAATAATGGACCTTTTAAATTCTGTCATCATTACTTATCAGGTACATTAGTTTAAAACCTGCAATTTTGAACTTAGCATTATTGAGCTTTTGAAAGATTAAATTACGGAGCTTTTGTTTGTGAATGGCTCTGTGAAATTTCCTGAAAAGGATAGTCCTCGTCCTTCATTGTGTCAATGTGAATGCCAAATAACATACTTTATTGATATTTACAGACATACAAATGATAGTACTAATGCACCTTAATGTCTGTCTCCCCGAGTGAAAAGCCAGAGCTCTGTTAGATAATATGGTGAACTGTATCTCTTTTGTAAACCTGTCTGGAAGAGTTAGTGTTTACCCCCCCTCCCCTTCCTGAAAACCTCATTTGCACAAGTAGCCTCACATAGGCAGGTTTGCAGTACAGGCTTCTCTTAAGAGTCACTTTCTTCTACTCAATCAGAAAAAAAAAATCCCAAAAGTTACAGACATAGCTTGCATGTATGGGTTGGCAGGAGAGCCACGTCCAATGCATTAAAAATGAGATATTCATAAGCACACCCACAATTTCATTAGATAGGGAGGATAAAGGCCCATATTCATTAGGTGATGAGTCTCAGCCAAGGGTTTAGGAGCAAAATTCCCTGCTGAACTGTGAAATCTCCCAGCTGCCTGCCAAGGTGGGTGAGGAACAGGGTGATTCAGCACCAAGAGCCATCACCTGGTGACCCAGGTACCATCGGTGTCCTGGGCACGGCAATCTGTGACCTTCCCCTTCTCCACACTCAATTGTGAGGCTGAGTCTTCATGGCAGGATTTTCAAAGCTGAACAAGGAATAGAATCTCACGAATCCCTTAGACACAGAATGCAAATCGGGTGTTTTCTTTATACCAACACTTTTGAAAACTCACACTGAGTTTCTCAAAGTTGTTTGGTGAGAGCAAGACTTTTTATTTTTCAAACTTTTCCAACTTTTGAAGAAGTCAATAGAGTAGCGAGCCAAAAAATATGAAGAATGATAAGCTACAACCATGAAATGCAAAAGGAATGTTTGTGAGAAATTGTGTTTGTTTAATGAGGTAGGTTCAAGTTATGTTCATAAAACAAAATCAGAGAAAAAGAAAAGATATCCAGGAAATATCCCTGACACTCCATTAGACCCCAAATGTAGGTACCGCCTCTGCCTAAACAACTCAAAACACTTGGAAACAGTTTAAAATATATTTTGTTTTGCTTGTTCAGTCTCTATGTGGGGTTTTTTTGTTTGGTTTTTTTTTAATTTACCACATTTTTTCATGCCTCGGAGATAAAACCTGTTATATTTGGGAGGCAGACTTCAAATAGATTAATGTTCTGTAAATGTTAAAAGAAAGAAAATTATTTCAAAAACAAAGTCTCTTCTTCTGAATGATGCTTTTTTTCCCTTTTTTCCCCCACAAATGAAATATACTCTCAATTCAGATGAAAAAACCTGGACATCTATTCAATTCATCAATTCAGCCAACAGTGAGGAACAAACTCTAGCTACAACATTAAAGAGTTGTTTATCAGGTCAGCCTTAAAGCTTGTATGTTTTTATATGCTCTTCCAAACTCTTGTATGTTCTTAGGTGTCTTTGCCACAGAGAGAAGCTTCATTGTTATACTTGGATACTTTTAAGACTTGCAAAATGCCACATATCCATCCAAAAAAAGCAATCAAGTTACTTGTCAAAAATCAGTTTCATTCTCTCCTCAAAATGGTATTTCTCTTGTCTGCACTCACTGAGAAAGATCAAGATAATAAACTTGTGCTTATTTTTCATTTAGAGCAATTTTGCTGAATCTCACCTGAATTTCTCCAGGTATAATTTGTGGCACACAACAATGACATTATTTTCTACAGATTTAAACTGCCTTAGCTGTTTGACTCCTAAATCATTGACTGTACATCACTCTGCACTGGTACATTTTGCATTGTACCTTCCACCTTCCAGTGGAAAATGTCCCTGCTTGTGACAGGGGGTAGGAACTGGATGATCTTTAAGGTCTCTTCCAACCAAAACCAGTCGATTATTCAACGGAAAGATAATAAGGATGTGCAAACATAGGAAAAAATTATCAATCCAAAAGGAGTATAATGATTTCCCAGCCCCAAATTAACAAAGCTATGGATAAGAGCACTAGAATGAGGCTGGAGACATGAGAACATCCCCTTTCTGTATGACATGAGGGGATTTTGTGCAAAATGAAGCAAGTCAATATGCCTCATTCCAGCCAAGGCTAACATCTGCTTTTGTATTTGGGGAGTAACGTGACTCAGAGACCCACAAATGCTTTTTTTCTTGCCTGTACAAGCTCTTTTCATTATGCTAAAGGCTCATTACCATTTTAATTTTTAGATCACGATTCTCATTAATTGCTACTTAAAAAGAAAAAAAAAAAAGGCTTAAAGTTTGAGCTGTGTGTAGTGCTGGAGAGCTCACATGAGCATCAAAACTTTTTCCCCACAGTGCCTGGGAAATGCCTCAATGCCTCAGATATTGGATTATCCAGAACTCCAAGGAAAGGGTGGTGAAACTGTTTCCTCCTTGAGCTATTCCTCATGAAGGTGTTTTCCACCTTCTTCGAAAGGCATGGTTAGAAATGGATGCTAAAATCCAAATCAAGATTTTAGGATTTTGGGGGATATGGTTCAGGGGTGATTGTTCTGGGTTTACAGCTGGATTTGATAATCTTGGAAGTCTCTTCCAAGCCCTGATGATCCTGTTATTCTGTTATCAGTTAGCTGAAAACAGCTTTCTCTGGTGTCCTCCTTAGAGGGACAAGGTCTCTGTCCCAAGGGTGGTGAATGTCTTCAACTCACACGAAAGCAGAACTGCTTGAAATTAATTTTTCTACTGTTCAAGATGAGAGGGGATATATTCAAACTGCTTGACATGATCTTACTCAAATTTACAGGAGCCTGTTTAAAGAGCACAACCTACTTCTACCATCCCAGAGCAATTTTTAAGCATCTCAAGCCATGTTCTGTTGACATGTACAACACCACAAACACCCCCTGCCATTCATACAGGCTAAATGACATGAACATCTCCTACCCTGTGGAATTTCACAGTACTCCAGTGAAAATGATGGGAAAGTAAGGAGATCCAGCTTTTCATTGCTGTCCCTCCTTCAGCCTCCTCTCTTCTGCTCCTACAAATCTTTACGTACTGAATGGATGAAATGAAGTTTTTAACCTGCATTCAGCTGCACACTGGCCTTGCAATGCCCAGCAGGAAAAGCCTTTGGGCACCTCATAGGAGCAGTACTGACACTAGAGCTTTGTGCATTAGGCACTGGCACTGGCATTTATGCCTATTTATAAAGAGACTTTCAGATAATGACCGACAAATGCGCTTTAGTTTAGGGCACGGAACAGAAAGATTACATGCTAATGGCAACAGCCAGGAAAGAAACACGATAGGCAGGGACAGAGAAGAGTAAACAAGAGAGACAGAATTTGAAAATGGCAAAGATGCAAGCAAATATTTGTGCAGGCTAGCTAATGTCAACCTACCTCCACAGTGCCTGGGGGATGGCCCTAAAGAAGGACCTCATCTGTCTCTCAAGGGGAACAGGCTCATTCAGCCAGAAAATGCCCCAGCACTTTGGGGAAGAGGAGAAATTTCTCAGAGTGGAATATGCTTCAGAGTGGAATTCTCAAAGAGATACTTGAGAGACTTTGCTAAGCACAAAAACTTGGAAGCATGGCTGCTAGGGTGCAGACAAAGCCCCCAAGTGAGTTCTGAGCGAGCAGAAATGCTGACACGTGTTCCTTGAGGTGTTTGTATCTTGTTAGACACAGGACTAAAATCCAGCTAAACAGAAATATCCCACTTGAAAAAATAAAGTTTAAATAAGCTCAGGCCCCAAATGCCTGTGTTTAAAGCTCAGGTACATTTGAAGTCAAAAACAGAGCAAACATTATTGGAAGACACGATGCAAATTAGAGAGTCTAATCTGTGTGCATTGATCAGCACACTCACTTTATCAGGTTTCCATCTGTCATCTGAGCTGCAAGTTTACAGGCAGTGTACTGTCTGTCCTGAAATCTACATCTCTGATAAGGCATTTGGGTTTCTGTATTGGAGAGTCTCCTCCACAGAGATAACCAGTCTTTTATTTGGGGAAAAAGGGAAAGGAATTTATTCACAAACATACTGGGAAACTGACAGCTTTTCTATCTGTTTTTACTTTTAAAAGAACGTTGCAATTTCAAAGTTTTCTCCTAGAATGGGAATAAAATTTCCAAGCTCAGAAAAAGCTCAGGGTTTTTTTCAGGTGATGATGAAGAGTACTGTCAGTGGAACTACATGGAATTTAAAAGACTGTAAGATTAAAAAACTTTTCTGAATATTTTTCCTGGAAGTTATTTTTCTAGTAGATCACAAAACTCCCTGTTAAAGAGTCAAAGATATTACTAAACAAAAAAAATTGGCACAGGTGCCAGGGTGCCATGCTGGACAGAAGTCTCTGTGGTGAATGTTGAGGAACTAGAAATGTTGACATTTCTGAGTAGTGGGTTATAGCTGACCACAGACAACTTGGGTACTATTATAACATAGAAAAGATGAATTTGTACATCTGTAGAATTCAAACACCTTTTTATTTATGCATATATGCTTTTGCAAAAGGAAATAAATATTTCTGAAACACAGACCCTCGGTGAGCAGCCCCTGATAACCAATCTGAATTCCCTCTAAATAAATCTATTTCTGCTCTTTGTCCACATATTAAATAGAATTAAAATTAAAAAATAGAAAACCAAAGTGCCAAAAACTTGCATAAAACTGATTAAAAACTTATAAGCCCTTTGTGCAACAGGTGTCAAACCTAGATGCAATGTGCATTATGTTACCACCTGGGCTCATCTTATTCTGTCCAAAACAATATCCTCTGCAGGAGTGCAGGAGAAGCAGGAATGTAACAGTGCTTTAGAGAAAGGGGAGAAAGTGGCAGCTTTGGCTGAGCCTTTCACATCAAGTGTGCAGTAAAGGAACTTTGAGCTGCACAGCAAAGGATGAGCAGGTCTGTATGCAGAAATCTCAGTGTGCAGAGCCACGTGCAGGTGGGGGCACCAAGAAATACCTTTTCGCCAGAAACATTTCTCTGAGTACTTCTGCTGACCCAGCTGGAAATGGCAGCACATGCCAGTAGCAAAATTCCCTGGGATTAATAAAAGAAGGCTCAATTAGACAAACATAGTCTTTCATATTTATCATAATCACCATATTTATGAGCTGATTCTGACATTTCTTTTTCTTTCCACTTTTCTCCTTTCTGCTGCAGAAGTAGCTGAAGAATGCTGATGAGATATGAATGACAGTAACTCAACCCTTAGCTGCACCCAGTGCATGAAGTTCAAACCCAAATGAGAGGGGTTTGGGTACAGAAGTAATAAATTTCACTGGTGATCCTGGTTTCTCAGCTTCTGTGAAGCACCAGGTCCATCAGGAAAGTGCTGGCTGCTTGAGGAACACCTGGTGTTTCTTCCTCATCAGTTCAAAATTCATTAAAACTCTAAGTGAGACTCTAGAAGAATTTTTTTACATTTCATACACCTTCTACATTATTTCCTGTATAGGAAATGTATATTTCACATACCTCTCATTCAGCTGAGAGAGGTTCTCAGCAACATTTCTCCACAGTGACCCACATCACTTCTCTGTGGCTACTTGGAAGGTAGAGCATCCAAGCCAGGGGAAGAGATACACTTTGAGCGTTTGCAAGACTTTGTTATTCAAAACACAGTTTGAAAATGGCTGTAGGAATTTAATTAGAAACTTCCATTAGGAGATTAGATGACTAGAACAAAGAAAACCAGTGAAAAGGCTTCTTATTAAAACCAGTGGCACTGCAGAATATTGATAATATAACAAAGGAATGAGTGGATATGCATAGCAAATTATTAAAGGTTACAGATAAATGTCCAAAACTTGCTTAGTTTCTGGTTGTCCTGGTACATTCAGAAGTCATGAGAGGAGATGACACGTGGTCCCTGCCCCTGCAGAATACAGTGGCTGAGGCAGCCAGAGGTATCAGAGCACAAAGCTCAGCAGTGCTGTGCAATTACTTGTTTGCATCTTTCCAGCTCTAGTGCCTAAGTGAAGCATGAACAAACACACACAAGTCCACAGGCTGCAGCACGAACTCTAGCCACAGAGATTAGCAAATGCAAACTCCTCTGATAAAGAATCATGCCTGGAAGAAGGTGAGGAAGAAGGGAGCAAGACGAGACTCACAGTTCTGGACACTGCAGAATTCCTAAATACCATCATTGGGCAATGTCAGCTCAGGTGAGCCTAAGCCCTAGAAGCTGCTGCCCAGAAAAGTGTCTGACAGATTCCCTGGGCAGAGAGAAAGAAAAAAAATCAATGAAAGATTTAAGATCAAACTTGAACTGAATTTGATTAGGTTCACCTTTCTGGAATGCAGATGAGTTGTTGCCATTTGTGGTCAGTATTTAGGATGTTCTTACTCAAAACAGTCCTGTTTCCATCCAAGAGTGGTTCGTTTTCTCAGTAACTACCCAACCCCAAGTTCTTATGGTTCTGTCCTCTACAACCACTTCATCTGTGCCTAGTTTTATAATTTCTATAACTAGGACCTCAGCTTCATTCAAATCAATCTTTCTGATGCAGTCTGGGCCACTTTTGAGTCTGCACTGCAAATTTTCCAGACTCAGCTAAGAGCAGTCAGTGAGTTTGCAGTATGTGGGAACAAACAAGCTCAAAGCACCTTCCTTTTCAGATCAGAAGAGCCAGATTTCCCCAGCCATCAAGGGTGAAACTGTTGGGTATCTCTGCACAGCCTTGCAATCCTGACCTTGCCCAGGGCTCCTCAGCCAGCTCAGCACTCTGTTGATGTAGGTGCTTTGCTGTCAGTATCTGAGTTAGGTCATGCAGCACCTGATCAGATATCTTTGCATGATCCTTCAGAAAACAATGAATGATGAATTGTAATTTTTCAAAAAAATGCCTCTCTTACCAACAATACAGAGTCAATTAATACGAATACAGATAAATATGCTATTATTGCTTGAGAAAGAACCCTCAAATAATCAAGACAAAATCTGTACATGAGTAGCACTCAGCCTCGCCTCAACCAAGGATCCTCCCATGTTTTCCACATTCCAGTGGGCTCCAGTGAGCCAACACCAACTGCCTTGTGCCTCGTTCCACTGCTGTGAAAGATCCTTTTAAAGAGAATAACTTGCCTTCTACCACCCTGCCCAGGTGGAAGTCAAGGCAGTGCAGGTAGCAGCTGCCATTGGCAATATTTGGACAATTTTTGCCAATAAAAAGGGGGGGTAAACCAATAAATTAGCACATAGTAAAGCAATAAATTAGCACACAAAGATTGGCACAGACAAGTTTCCTCTTCATTAATTCAATACAGCGTTTTGGTGGTTGCCAGTTACTAAAAGGTTAATAAATTTGAATATTTCCAAGAAAAAGTAAGGGTATTACAAGATGAACAGATAGCTAGATGGATGACTGTAAAATACTAGAAAATTGCTGATTGCTTTGCTAAAGGGCAGAGGCAAATTACAATCATTGTCTTTTGTTCTTGTGAACCCAAGGCATTCCTTTTTTTTTATTTTTTTTTTTTTTTTGTAGTCAAGTTATTTTAAAATGAACCATTCAAGAAACTATGATGTCCTAGGAAAAAGTGAATATAGCCCAGGATATTTAAATGGGTCACAAAGCCAACCTGGAGCAATACTGAAACACCCCAATATGTTTGCACATTTCAGAGGCTTCATGCAGTTTGGAAAAGACAAGAAAACATTCAAATGTTTTTGTAACAGTCCTACAGTATCTTAAGGTCAATGTTATGGAGAAACAAGCTTCTTCCCCTTTGAACACAGAGAGGAAATTGTACAGCTACTGCAATACAAAATCTCATCTAGTTCAGTAGTCCAAAAATTAAATTTATTTTTTTTTATAATGCTTGCTGATGAAACTAGATGGGCTTTCCAGCTTAGAAAAGCAAGAACTAAGGAAGAAAAGCATGTGATGGTGGCAGAACAGCTCTGAAACAGACCTTGCTTGGCACTTACAATTTTTCCATAATGCTTATTATCACCCTACTGAAACAAACCAACCGCCTCAAATCCAAACATCACAAGTCCTCCACTTTTTCAAAAGCCTTTGATGGTTCCTGAAAAAAATCTTGGTTATACTGTGACTATTTCTTTCAGAAACTCAGAAGAAGAAACAAACTCTGAAATAAAATTAACCCATCTTTAGTCCTTGAGGCTGTTACACACAAGAGTACAGCTGCCTTAGCTGGATGCCCACAGGAGCTGGTAGCTTCTCACCCAGCAGCAATCTGGACTAGAATGACTTTTTATTTGAGTACACCCTTGTTTTGCCTTGAAGAATGACTGAATCACTGATGAAAATGATTTCATGCAAGAGGATAGTAATAGTTGGGAGCACCACCCCACCCTGGCCATGGCTGAGAGCTCCCTTGGCTTGAAGCTCAGCAGAGGAAGGTTCACTTTGGTCTCCTTGGTCTCTGGCAGCAGCTTGGTGTCAGCACTGGGGAGAGCAGGGCAGCAGCCCAGGCAGGCTCTCCTGGCACCATTCCCAGTGATGCTGAGGAGGAGCCTGGCAGCCTTTTCCAGAGGCAAGGGGGAACCCTGGAGGCAACTGGGACCTTTGGAAGTCAGCAGGGAGTCTCTCGGGCCCCCTTCTTTTAGGCAACAGTTCCTTCGAATTTCACTCAAAATAACTCTACTGTTCCCCCAACCACACAATATCTACTTTAAACTTATGTTTATATGGCAATATTTAAATTATAAAGCGCTGGCCTTTCGCCTTTAGGTTCCTGACTGGATTCAAACCCTCTTCCTATGGGAAATGAGTTTGGTGGCCTAAGCGGAGTCTCAAGTAGACAAAAGTCCTTATCTCTAAACTCCAAACATAATTCAGCACAACATGTCATGATTGGAATTCCCTGCTCAGGAAAAGACAAGGAATGAGCTTGTGTCAGAAGTAAATTACCTAAGTAATCAAATCAATACTGAATTCAAAGTGGAAATATCAAAATTATCAGGTGGTGCTGTGGAGACTACAAAATTGCTGTTTAGCACAATGTTTTCCAGCTATATTCAAAATGAGAAATGTCATTTAGAGCAGATAAACTACAAAAAATGAGGTCAAAGCTGCAAAGAAGCATTAGCTGAGAACCTTAATAAATTAAAAAATTTCCTTGAATAGCACCTTATCTCCCCTGGAAGAATGCATACAGTCTGGAACTGGGTATCTCCCCTCCTCACGAGGATGAGCCAAAGAACCATGATCTACATCTCAGATACATTTGAAGATGGCTGAGCATGGGGTAGAAATACCATTTAGAGGTGAGTCCTTACACAGATTTGATGAGTTTAAAGTTGGACATTGCGTGTTGTGGTAAAATACCTACAGATGAACTATGGTAACTTTAAGTTACAAGAAATTCAAGAAAATACAGATAAGTACAGTGCCTTTCTCAGGCTGGAGGGGATAAAAGGATGTAACAGGCTACAAACCTTTTCACCTGATGGTGGAAAAAGCAAAACAAAGTAGCTCTTAGCCATGTTGTGATCCTTGAAACACCTCGTGGTCAAGTTCACGTGGCATCAGATATCCACTTCATCCCTGGATGTTTGCTTTTTAGTCTCTACCCTTAACTCACAAAATGGATGACAGTTTCATTGCAGAACGGCATCTTGTCAAACTTTGAATTACTGATCATAAAAATATCGGTTATTGTTTGAATCATTGTTTGAGCACTCTTTATTTTTTATTTTTTTTTTATCAGCATTACTGTTTAGTGCAACGTACACAAGGGGTTGAGTGGGGGAGCGATGGTGGAAAGAAATCAAACCTGGCTGAAGAGCTAAGAGTTTGCAATACCCTACCCATACAAACAAGCTTCTATCGCAGTTATAGACAGCAGAAATAAAAGGGAGCTTTTTGGCTCACAGCTATAAAAAAAAAAAATTATCATAGTGATGAAGTTCCTCAGCCATCAACAGAGCTGTGATAACGCTGTTTGATGATGATTTTCCCATGAATGTTAAACAGCCGCCACTGCGGAGGAAAAGGAGCTTATCTGCACCTAATACTGATCTCTAATTCCTGCCCTTCTTGAACCATCCATTTTCTAACAGCATTAACTGGCAAATTTACATCCCATCTTAATGCTGCTAAAGAGGACAGGAGATGAAGAGTAAATGACAGCAGTGTAATGAGGATGGCTTTTTTCTCCTTTCTCTTTAATGGCTGAAGATTTACACAATTGTCTGTAAGCTTATATAGAGAGCTTACCTGAACCTTTTGCCAGCATGGATTCAACTTACAGGAGCTTTTGTTAACTAAATACACATAAATATTTTTAAGGAGGTTTAATATTGTGACTTCAAAGAAAGCTAAAAGACGGGATGAGAAAAAAATATTTTTTTAGCATTTTGATTCTGGATAAAAATTGCTAATATTTCTTTCTTAAGCAGATGCAGTTGTATTTACAAAATACAAATATCAGATCCTAATAAAAATTCTTTTTCTGCTAAAAAAAATACTTGTCTTTTTTTCTGTCACGCAGAAGAAGAAATTTTTTTCCAGTTGCAGAATTTTAGTGAAGAATTATCTCCAGAAGTCAGAAATCAATGGTTATCCAAGTACATTGTGTGGAGCTGTGTTTCACATGTCACACACAATATGGATTGCTTTCTGATCATGTCGCTGCCATTGGAATAGAAGGCGCTGCCCTGCTTGGCAGAGAGGAGAGCAAGGAGGGAATGTTCCAATAGAGGAAACCACAGCAACAACACTTGGCCAGATTCAGTCCAAGTGTTTCTGCAGATCTAGATGATAACTTCAGTGGAAATTAAAAACAGTTCAAGATGTTTTATTGATATTCAAAAGGCTCTTGGTCTGACTCTGATACAAAAGGCTAAATTTAATTAGCAAGAAATTTTCTTTCAGATAGGTTTTTTCCCCCCTATTTTTAATTTGTTTCATATATGCTATTTCTTCAGGGTATGTAGAGACTGGAGTTGAAAGCTAAAACAGAAAATATTGTTTAGAAATGCAAGGGTAGAGGCTTCAAATCTCACTCTGAGTATAACTCAGGACAGCAAAGGTGCATGAAAGAAGTGCAAGATGTGGACATTGCTATTTTTCAAAGATTTTTGTTATAATCTATTCAATTTAACCTTCAGAAATTTCAGTGTTTGTTTAATACATGTTGCCACAATTTCCATGTCAGGCATGTCTCAAGTATTTAATACAAGGTAAACATGCATCTATGCACACATGCATATATATACAGACATACACATGCAAGTTTAATATTGTACCAAGTGAATACGACCAAAAAAAACCACAAACCAAAATAAAATATTCAAAATTAATTTTTATTCTTCTGTCAGTAATATTGGAAGCCTGTAAATGTACCTTGAGAAGAGCAGTTCAGCAGTGCCCTGTGTGTTGCCATGTCATGGCTCAGCTGATGGAAGTTCAGGAGCCCTGAACCATTTCTGGGCTGGAAATGGGAGCAGAAGCAGCCCCAGGCCAGGGCTCTTGCTGTGGTGCCTGTGGTGACACTGATTCCTGGGAGCACAAGCATCTCACAATGCAAACTTCCTTCACTCTTAGGATAATATTTAACAGCTGCATTTATAAAGCGTTCTCATCTAAGGCTCCAGGGCCTCGATTTTCTAAGATGTTCAGGTTTCTAAACTGCTTTAATACCTTTGATTACTTTGGCATTTATTTTCAGGCCATTGGAACATGCTGGAGGTAGAACCCAAGACATCCAACACAAAATGCACAGGACTGATCAGTGAAAGACATACTTTTTCATTAGCTATGAATGAAAATTTGGGTGTCTGTTCCTCTACACCAATACCTTGGTTCTAAAAGGCTGGTAAAATAAAGTAAGCTAATTTGTAACCTGTCTTTACCCTCTACAAAAATCTAAACAATGTGAGCTTCAAGCCAATCTAATCAGCCCTCAACCCCAGCAAATTGTGCACAGCTTTCTTCTTTTCTAAGGACACTTTAATTACCCATTATAAGTAGATCTCAGAGAGTGAAACAGAAGTCCTACATACCCAGAATAAATAAGAGGTTCATCTGAGGGTTTCTGTTTATTGATAATTTCAGATTTTTTTCCAAACAATTGAGTTTTAAGTAGTTCATTGCCATGGCCCAACACTACTTAGGTTCCAGAATCACTAAGGAACTTGTCACAATGAGATCTTCACAGAAGAAACAGAGAAACTTGCATTTTGTGATGCATAGATCAAACCCATTTCAGAGGCTGGGGAGATCTGTATAATCCTCTTTTGGTTTTGATTCTCCTCTGAGCATCATCCAAGCCTCCACTAGAGCTGGTTTTTTGGCAGACAGACGTGTCCTGTCACAGACTTGTTTGCCTCTTCCAAACTGGTCCCAAACTGAACCTTTTTCCTCACCTTTCAGATATGAAATAACCACATGCTCATTAATGGAGCTGTCTCCATAACATATTAGTACTGTACAGTCTGACTTTCCTGGCAGCCCAACCTTCTCATTGAATAAATCTTCCTGAAAGCCACAAAGGAAGGGCCCTAAACTCAGAAGAAAATGAGAACCTAAATACACAGCAGGATATAGATGTAGAGGACACTGGAAAGGATTCTAGGAAAACAATTGCCATTCATGTTTCACTCTCTCTGCAAGGCTGTAATCATGAAAATATCTCACTACAGCCGGGTGAGAATTTTTTACAAAATACTGTTTCCAGGAAAAATTGTGCTTTTGTCATAAGAATCAAAACATTGTGATTTTCTTATAAAATCTGAATGTATCTGTCAGGCAGGAACTCCCTTTGAAATAATGGGAGGAGGTTTGGGGATTGCTTTTGTTTTAAAATGAAACTGAAACTGATTAATTGAAAACTTCTGAATTATACTTCCCATGAGTCACTGCAGTGTATTGTGAAGAAAAACAGTTCAAACTACACCATAGAAAACATCTGTTCAGTGTAACAAACTAAAATGAAACATTTTAACATTTTTAGATTATTTCTTTTATTTCTATTAAACTGATAAAACAGTGTGATATAATGAACCAAGATACATCGAAACTTAAGCATAGTAGATGTTTCTGTTTTCAGCCAGTTTCTCCACCCACACACACAAATTTAGATCCAGAAATCAAATTGGTTTACAGGTGGCTGGATGGTAAGAAGGTGCAAAGCCATGGCAGCATTCCAACAGCCCAGCAATGACCATCCAATTTTCATTTTGCTGCTCCCCATAAATAAATAGAACAGTATGAAAGAAAGGAAACTAGAAGCAGCAGCACATATCCACCTGCATTACACATTTGAAATGAGATTAAAAGATGAAATTTTGTCACAAAATTTCAGTGTTTCAGCATGTAGCATCAGAATCACTGCTGGAAATGCAGAATGCCAAGTGTACCAAAACTCTACCTTACTATAAACTGCAGATCTTTTTCTGTGCATGTAACAAACATTTTAGCATAACAGGACACAGCAAAAATGCACCTTCAGCTGTTCTTTCCAAAATACTTTCTCCTAGGCTTTGTATTTGGGAAAATTAGGAACAGGGAAATAATAGAGGAAAAAATACAGGAAAAAATTAGGGGTTTTAGAGAAAAAGAAGACACACCCTCACAACACATAAACAAAGAAACAAAAAGTGGTAAGTGCCATCCAAATTGCTTGAATACCTCTTGAAGCCCCCTATTCTGTTAGCACAAATCCTTACAGTGAGAGATGGGAAATATGAGGTAACATAACTGCATTTAATCAAGGTGAATCCCTCTGATGATTATCAAGCAAGGATAGATTTCTTGCTCCACTCTCTCTGTTGTTGTACATGAAGAAAGATACTGAGATAACATCTAAAACCATAGTAAGGAAAAGAGATTATATTAACTGTTGCTGAAGAAATTTCTTTGTATCAGAGTAACAAACAAATTGAAGGCTTTGGAAATCAAAGGGCAATTTAATGTAGCAGTTCTACACAAACACAAAAGGACTAATAAAGAGCTGCCTCCCCTTGTTGCAGGTAGATCACAGAACTCTCACTGTTTCCAGCATGTCAGCAGTGGCTTCCTACTACCACCACCTCATACCAGCCCTGGGCTGACTGGCTTTATCTTCAAAACTGGATTATAGGCTGTCCAGTTTAGCTTTATTATAGTACCTGATAGAAGAAAAATGCACCAGGAGGAAAACATTCAGCGTATCTGCATAAGTAAGGTGTGTTTTTAATTTGTGATGTGGCTGTTTGAGACCTACCACCTATCTAGAATATCAAGCCAGAGATGCCTCCTGAACAGCAATGGTACTAGATTGTATAACAGAAATGGATTTTATTTGGCAGAAAAAAATAAGCTAAACACAGAAGGAACAAAGCTAAACACAGAATGAACAGGCTGCATCAGAGACCCCTATGTCAGGACCCAGAACAACAAAAATCCCAACATGCTTCACCAAACTGAAAATCCCTTCTCACATAAAGGCTGTCCTGGAGACAGTCTGAAGGTATAATATCTTCAGAACAATGAACAGCTGGATTCTGCTGTGGTAAGAAATGTTTCTGACTACACTGAAGCCAGGGAGGGATTGCAGTAACTGCTCTGTAGTGCCACAAGTCACTGCAGGACATTGCAAGATTTCCCTGCACTGGGTGTGTGGCTCACCTCAGGTGATCGCCCTGATCTTTGTCCCTCTCTCCCTCCCACACCCTGGCTCAGAGATGAGGATGTGGACATTCAGAAAGTTCAGTGCCATCAGCTTTGATCTTTCCATCAGACATTCTAAGGCTGTCCTAGGAATCTTCCACATCCTCATGAGGCCACATGTACTTCTAGTATGATTTTTTGCCTTATTTTGTAAACGAATATATTAATTCCAGTTAATGTGAATAGGAAGTAGAAGAAAAAGAAAGAAAGAGGGAGTCATGCCAAAGTAACTTTATCTCCAGTCACTCAATATTGGGCATCCAGACTTGGTCAAATAGATGGAAGCTGTCAGTTAATTTTTCATACACAAAATCCACCGTGTTTTGCTTGTAGCTGCAGACCTACATTAATTTTTGTGAATGTGTCAAATTATGATGCTTATAATGCAGTATTGTGGATTCAGCCTCTGCAAAATATCACCAATGGCATTTTTAGTGGTCCAGTTTGAAAATGTGACCCTTAGAGACTTGATGAATAAAATTAGTCAACTCTGTAACTTTAAAATAGCTCTTTTCTAATTAAAGTGTGATGAAGCTTTCAGCCTATCTAGCTAGGGATGCAGAGTGCACGAGCAAACCAATTAGAGATAGTGGCAAAAACAAAATGGTGTCACAAAAAGATTTACCACATCAGTCCCTCCAGTAGCTGTACCATTTCTGCTGATAAAGGTGAAACAACAGCTACTGCTGCAGCTAAGGCTGAAGCTAATGTTAAGCTGACAAATCAACTTTTAGAGTCTTGGGAGATTCAGCAGAGCTATCAAGAGGCACAAAGGCTACTAATGCTTATGTCATACTTCTCAACTCTCACATTTTACCCAGGAGACGCCAGATTTTTTTGGCTTAAAATTTTTTTGATTTTTGTATTCTCTTGGGCAAAAAATCAAAGAAGCCCATTAATTCAATGAGAATTTCACATATCTCGCCGCTTGTTTTTTTTTTTTCCACAAGACTCACACTGTTTGAGGTTGAGAAGTATGCTCTACTTTGACAATGACACCCTGAAGGATAGAACTGGTAGAAGGATGAACACAGAACAAAATCCCAGCTGCTGCCATTCAAGGCAAACCTTCAGGACATTTGATGTTTGAATTTAGGTGGAGAGACCACCACATATCAGTGCCATTGTGGGGAGCCTGTACAATCAGACCCACATTCAGCCAGGGTTTAAAGCACACAGCACAGGCAAAAGAGCTTGGCCTGACTCCTGTGAGCAAGCACACAGCTAGTAATAATCTGTCAAACATTTGCACGCCTTGTGGTAATCTGGTTCACCACTTCTTAGAGGATGTGATTACATGCTTACTTGAACAAATCTCCCTGGCTGTCTAGTGGTGAGCATTAGTAGCAATGTGAGGAAACAAACAGATATGATGCTACAAAAAAAAAAAAAAAAGCAAAAAAAAAAGCAATGATTTTCATGGCAGACATTCCTTATGTCGTTCCAATCTTTCCTGTATCAAAATACTGAGGAGTGAAAACAATTTTTTGTAGAGATTGAAGATCTAGACAAAAGCTAAAAGCAAAGTGAGTGTTAGAGGCTGAAACAAGTAAAGTACTTGTCATGTTAGGTTCAAATTAGGTTCCAAAAAGCCCAAGAATACAGGTCCTTTGTGGTCAAAAATACACAGGTTTGGGCACCTGAGGGCAGAATTACTGGACCTTCTGCAAATTGTGTGTTACCAAAATCACCAGTGTACTCTGTATTACATTTGATGTTATTCCACGTGGCAGAATCTTAGTAGTGCAAGATTAGGAAGCAGTACATGGCTTACATTTTCAAGATCTTCAAACAAAACCAGCTTCAAACAAATACATTCTCCTTTGCTTCAGTTCCAGATAATTCTGTAAAGAAACAGCAAGTGCCTAATATATACATTATTCAGATATTAAGGTGAACTATAAATTGAAACACAGATGCAAATTTTCAGGACTCAGTAACCCAGTGTAGCTCACCTGTAAAGTTCAGATCTCAAACCTAATTCAAATTGTACACGTGTAGCTCTTCAAAGCCATAGATTTATTTCAAGCTTAGCTGAAACATTATTATTATGAAGAAATAGTAATTAAAAGACTAAGTTAGCCAGAGGAATTGCGAGAAAATGTAGGACAAAGCGTAATGTTAAGATGTAGGTAAATATGGAAGAATGATGTCTAGTTAATTACATGCAGGAGAATAGAAATAATATGAATTAGGAGCATGACAGTATTGAAGGTAATAACATCCACTAATACATCACAGATTATATGAGATAAGTGGAAGAAGACTCTTCTCAACGCATTCAGAAAAGGCTACAAGAAAGTAACCACTATGTAGATTCCCACCTATGGATGTGATATGGAAACTGCTTTAGAATATAGCACAGGGATGATGGCTGAAATTCTGTGTAATTCCCACTCAGTTTTTCAGAGAAGGCAGGACAAAAACTATTTGAAGATTTTATGACTCATTGGGTTAGCAATACTTACCAAACATGGTGAAAACATCTGCATTTTACATATGATGATGTAATCATAGCAGAGGAGACCTTTGGACACAGGGAACTGTGTTATTGATCTGGTGTTGGAAGCAGGAACTAGAGGGGAGAGTTACTAAATGCATAAAAACTCATAAAAAGAAAAGATAAATTCTCCAAATCAATATTTTATTTTCAGTCTGTATAAAAGGGATGAAAAACTTCAGAACAAATATTATTACATGTCCAACAAAAATACATTTTTAAATGACCTAGGCCATTCTGCCTTCATTATGCTGATACCTGTGTTTCTGATTTTGTCTTACTAAAGACATTTTCTAAAACTGTCATTTTAAGCAGCACGTGCAAAATACAATCTGGTTTTTTTTCCTGGGGCCAGCTTTTTTTTCTGGGCTCTGAAAGCACAGCTTTTGATACAAATCTACATCTCTGTGTGCCTGCTGCATTAGTGATCATACGCAATGGCCTGTCTGCTGTGTGAGATTATGGGGATACTGCAGGCAGGGGGCAAGGGATCAGCCAGGATGTGTACAAACTTCAAATTGCTGGCTACACCCCTGACTGAAGTCTACATAAATTATGTCCACCACGTTCCCATCATTTATTTCTTTTGTCATTCCTTCAAAGAACTCGGTCATATTCTGTCTGACAGGATTTATTCTTGGTAAAACCATTGCTGATGTTCTTTTAATAACCCTTTCTCCGATAAATACCCAGCGCTTTCATCCCTAATGATTGATTCTCGTATCTTAACTTTCAGCAATATATCTGAGGAGAGCCATTGAAAAGCAAGTTTCATCTGCCAAGGCAAGTTTAAAGATGAACTCAGGTGGCTCTATACTTAAATGTCTGTGTATCTATTTATCATCTGTTAAGGTACAAACAGCTCATCATTACAACAACAACCACTGAAGATGAAAACGATATCCTTCACTCAGTCAATTCTAAAGCAGGAATCAAGTGTCTGGAAATAAGAGTTTAACTTTTCTGAACATGAAAAGGAAAAACCCTTTATCACTGACATTTTTTCTGTCAGAAAACCATTTCCCACCCCCTCTCTCAATACATGTCTGGTACAGCTAACACGTATGTACTAAAAATGTGACTAGTTTGTTCTAACAGAGAATCCAAACTTTTATAGATTCAAGGTTCAAAAGGCACTGGTTTAACATATTTGATTGGTGAGACTAAATGACATAATAGCAGACAATAAATGAGGCTGTTGCATATTCTAGCATTCATATTGAGGTAGTTACTGACAGGTTTATTTCCTTCTGTTTTAAAACACAGAGAAACCCCCGCGGTATCTGCCCTTGCTGATACAGGTTTGCAAGGCTGTGCCCACTCTAGAACTCGATAATGCAATTCCATGTCAGCATTCTGTCAGCCTCACTATTGCACTGGTGAAGAAACTTCAGTTAGTCTGGAACTCAGCTGCTGAAATTTTGACTGACACCATGCATGAAAATCACATTACTCTGGTTGTAAAAAACCTTCTCTGGCTACCTGTAAAGTACAGGATTATGTGTAAAGTCCTAGTTATTAACTTACAAGTCCTTAAATTGACTTGGGTTTGAATACCTCAGAGACATTCTGGAACCATACATCCCCAGTCGTTTTCTTTGGTCTCAGTCAATTGGATTAGTTCTTTTTGGCTGAAGACATTGAGCTACAGGGCATTTTTAGTGTTTGCTCGCTCCTCATGGAATTCATTAACCATGGAGGTCAGACTGGCTGACTCTCTAACATGCTCTAAATCTGAACTTAAGGTACACATTTTCAGGATGTATAAAAGGTATATGTTTATCTCTACTAAGTTGCAATAGTTTTTCACATCTCTACATATCCCTGAGTGTCACTATTTCAGAGCAAGGGTTAGTCTTGTCTCAGGGTTATTTTTCCTCTGTGCACCCCAAGAAAAAAACACTTTGTATTATTGCAACTTTCCCTGATAACTTTGTAAGGATCTGCAGAGAAAAGACTTGGCAGATGGAAATCCAATGCTTAGACAAGACATTCCTACTTTTAAAGCCCATTTGACAATATGATCTAGATCAATATTTCCAGGAAGCACAGCAGATGAAATAGAGAACAACTGTCTTTTTAAGTTTTTGAAGTATTTAGTGCAAATTTGCTTTTGAGATATTTATAACTTTGCCTTTTTCTCATGACTACACACCCAAAGAAGTTTCCTCAGTTTAGGTGGTCTGCACAACAGTAAATGAGCACTGAATTCAGAGAGATCAAATTAAACTGTGATATAAATAATTATTAAGACTTGAACAGATCATAATTTTACTGTACTAAGAGATCTTCCTATGAACTCCTGTGTGGTGTGACGAGACTTACATTCCACAGTGATACTGCAGGTGGACATATTCTAAATTATGAAAGCATAACAAACTTAAAAGGTTGACTAACAAGAGTCTAAGGGGATTTGATTTGACCCTTCCCCTGTGTCCCAGGGATAAGTCAACTGGCTGCAGAGAGGATGATGCAATCAAAAGAGAAGGCATGGATGCAGTTAATCCATCAATGTGCTCTCTATATTGGTATATCATAGAAAGAACAATTCCCTATCAGCAGTGTATGAATAACTGTGTCTTGAGCTTGCATGCCAACAGTTATGGGTAGATGTCATCACTTCAAAAAATAAAAGCTGTTTCTACAGACATGCAAGACAGATTGGTGAATTTGCCTGGTTTAAATTAGGCTGAGTGGTTCATGATGGTGTAAGGAGAGGAAAGATATTTTAATAAAACCAGCCAAATCAAACCTTCCCTGCCCAATCGACTTTTCACAGAACAGGTTGACAGGGTATTAAAAGCTGTTCCATTGCATTCTGCATGTGAAAAGGGTGCCTAGCATCTAGATTTAATAGAGCCCTAAATAGCTATAGATAATTTATTCTAGTTATAGCTTTAAGTTCTGTTTTTCAGAGAATACGAGTCTTACAAAAATGGTTTCCATGCAAATCAAAACCAGCTGAAAGCTTGCCAAGGCCAAGATGTAATTTAAGATGGCATTTAAGCTGCTCTGTCTTTTCTGTCTCTAGAGATATCATCATAAAATAAAAGAATTCATCAGGTAATGTTTTCTTCATTATTCAACTGCACAATTCTGAAGTGAAAAAGTTAATTAGACATACAGTGCTGTCGACACATAGTTTATTAGGAGATTCTGATTAATTAGCTTGGTAAAAGGTTTTTATATAGTCATAATTAATTTATATTTCAAGAAAAAAGGCAGACAGTACACAGATTTTAATATTTCTTCCCTCTGACAAATTTATCAAAGTAATTCTGAAGTTCTGTTGAACCTACTGCCCTTCATTGTTACTTTATAAAGTGGGAAACAGACATCTAAGAGCATAACTAACACTGATTTCTCTGGGAGTCAGCTTAACACTCACACCATTTTGAAAAATGCATTTTTTCCCTGCTGAACCAGCAAATGAAACCATTGTGAACTGCTCACCAAGACACATCTTGGTTTGGAATAGACTGAATCAGCAACGTAAGATTTGGATGCAACACACGAGTTGCTTTCTGAATTTTTGTATTTCCTTCTATGCAAGTGACTTGATTTATAGGTAAAAAGTTGATTATTCCATATTGCTTTAATTTTTCATATTGAGTATTATATACCAGAGTTAAGCATATTCTCTTAATCTATTGTCATGTTAGCTCCAGACTCGTGCTCACACTCAAGCCCAAACTCCCCTGACAGACCACACAAGTGATACACATTGATTTATTGTTTGGCCAGCACTGGAATGAGTCACCAGATGCAGCACGCAAAGAGAAGGATGAGACCAACTCCAGCAAATTCAAGTACATAGAAGAAATGCAACTTCTTCAAACCGTATGGTAGAGAAAAAATGAACCTTGACTCAAGCACAGACAACAAAGATGAAGCCACAGAGTTCAACTGGTTTATCTTCACTAAATTACTTGCAGGGATTAATTTAATCCAAATAAAAGAAAAACTCTCAGAGAAAATCTCACTGATCTTTGAGATGATCTTTAAACTGCATCACTGTGTATTCAGGTTTATTAGCCACAGCACCTACATACTATGATATAAAGACTCATTTCTTGTGAAACAAACACGTTATGAATCCATGTTTGGATATGAGGCTAAAGGTAGAAGCAGACATGCAATCACCAGATACTGATCAGGGTTTGCATGTCACTTATTCTGAGAGATTTAAAGCGTCTTCTCAGGATGTTCATCAACAACTCCTGGACACAGCAGTTTATAATTTCACTCAATCCTTTGAAAATGCTCAGGTGGCACTTCAGCCGTGGGTAGAATTAGAAGGACTGCCAAAACCACTGGTTCTACTTTTGTTTCCACAAAAAACCTTAGTGATAAAATGTAGTTCAGAATAGCTGAATGCAAGATTCTAAGTAATGTCCATTCAGTTTCTGGTTAAGCTTATTTGATGCAGTCCATTACTCAGAATCATTTAGAGCTATAAAAAAATGTTACAATAGTGAAGATTCCTGAATAAATAATTCTCAATTAAGTGTTAGCACCTAATTATATTAACTTATAGTAATTACTGATTCAATTATGAAATTGAAGATTAACCTGAAAATGCAGACTGGCTCATTTATTTTTATGATAGCTATACACTAATAGCACATGTAATTGGGCTTCTTTGGGCACAAGCAAGGTAGGGTTAATTTTAACACTCTTTTAGGAAGCTAGATTGTCTTGCCACACTTGAACAATATCTGACTAGAATACATACTGGATTGTGTGTGACACAATGTTCCATTTATTATTCCATAGTCTCAGCACAGAAATAGGAGAAGTAATAGACCTTGCTTTTTACTATCTCTGTTTATGGTTTTATTTTTTTCAGTCAAAATTTGCACAGGGCATTTCATGACATATTGAGTATAAGAAGCAAACCTATTTCTTGATATATTTGTGTTTGGAGTTTTGTCTTGTGAACAGGAAAGTTAGAGAATGGTTATGGGTCAGGCTTGGTTTAGAAGGGAGAATAGGTTCAACTGTCAGTCCAAATGACATCAGTTAAGTATTTAGGGAAAGCTTCTGACTATTAACAACAATGAGGTAGAGTAAGATAAAGATGATATAATTAATCTTTTTTTGGGTTGTGCAAGATAGAATAGATGAATTTTAAAAGTTCCTTCCAGACCTCAGATTTTAGGAAAGTGTGCAAAATAGGACTTCTGGTGTTTTGATCTCTCATGTAATCTCATGATTACATATTCTCTTTCCATATGGGTAACAAAGTTACAAAGAACAAAGTTTTGTCACTGATCTGTACTTTTACATGACGGAAAAAATAACAGTGTGCCTTGGAATCCCAATCAGCTAATTTCCCCCAATCCAAATTTTCAGTGATGATTTACTTATTGTGCTACTTACAATAAATATCATGATTCTCAACTACAAAGATAACAAGCTGCATTTGTGAGTGGTGCATGTCGCATTTTTAAGAAGTAACAAAGCAGTAAAGATTACCTCACGTGTACAGATTATGCACTATTTGTTAGTGTGTCACTTCCAGAACTCTTTCTTTTCCAAGAGAAAGTGTAAAAAACATGTGATTAGCTATGACGCTTTATATGTTAGCTTTTACCCAGATAAATGTCAGATTTAGGTAATCCTATAGGATCTATGCTTCAAATGCTTAGAAACATGACTCTGGAAGTTTAAGAAAATATATACATACATACATATTATTGAGATTAGTACACCAAATAACACAGTCCTGCAGTAATAATGTATGGGGCAGGTTCAATTTAACAACCATCTCTGAACATTTTCTATGTGAATCAGTGGAAAACAAGTATATGGGAAAGGGGAGTGGATTATTCACTAAAGACAACTAATAAATACATAATTACTCCCTAAACCATCTCTATTTTAGCGTGTTTTTTAAAAATTTCAATCTTGAGTATATTCCTAACTTTCAGGAGGATAAGATATAGTACAGATGGCTTCCCAAAGTGACTGCTGTGGATAATTTCTTTCATTTCAATGCATGGACTTTTGCACAAGTAATTGTTTTTTTTTCTCTGTCATCCCTTTTTGTTTATATTTTTTATAAGTGTGAAGAGAATACTTGAGAGGACTGCTGTATAGCACTTCTTTGGCACTTACCTCACTGCTATACAAGAAATGGGAAAACTTCAGGCAATTTGTGCTTTCGAGGTGTTTCCCTAATCAGAGTGTCAAACCAGAAAAAGATAAAGAATGTAAAGGTAATTTTTTAAAAATTTTTTGGTAAAAACCCGTTTATGTTTTCAAGAAATTCAGCTTGTTCCATGATTATACATAAACCTGCCACTACCCAACACAATGTAAACAAGTTTTGTAGAAGTTCACTGTCCCTTTCCACTTCATGACTCATGTACTGCATGTTTCAGTTACTTCCAAAACACACTGTATTACTCTGCATTCTCATAAACATGAAATATTTTAACAACTCTTTACTGTTAAGAAAGTGACAATATGAATGCATGAAAGCACCATAGGGGAGGCAATTGAGCTTTCCAATACAAAACAAAATTTGACACTGGCTGTGTAGAAGTGTGAACAGCAAGGTGAACCTTGCACTCAACCCCTCCCTTTCCCATTGTTGCTAAAATCTATTCCTTGCTGATGGTTAACTCACAAATGCAAAAATTACACACCTGGCTGCCAACCACACACAGCTGCACAGATCTCACTGCTGATCCAACCATCTGCAAAATGCAGCAGCCACTTAATGAAGAAATTCAAAGCACTCTTAAAAATCAATATTTTATTTGCCAAGGGGTGCCTGCGCCTCAAAAGAGGCATCCATTCTTTGAGACTCTTGGTTAAAAGCATTGAATTCAATTTGGGAACCTAACCACTGATTTAGAATTTCTGAGTTTCATCAAGGGCCTGACACAAACCAGCATGGATTTGATTCCTACACCAAAATACCAGCTAGAGCAATCAATCTTACTGGTGTCTACCCGTAATAAAACCATGGCGGTAAAGAAGGTGCAAACCTTAAAAAGAACCCCAAACCACTCAGAAATCCACTTCAGATAGACTTCTGCTGTTTATATATAGTTCAATATACAGAAAATATGTACTGGGGCTTTCTGACACTTTGAAATAGATGAAACTAAATATATGAAGAATTTAGAGTAGGAACACTAAATTCAGAACTTAAAATACTCAGCACTAATTTAAGTAAGCCCTTATCAAAGCATGTATTTTTCAGGGATAAAAAAAAAAAAGAAAAAGGAAGAAGCAGAGCAATACTATGCAGTTTTGAAGAAAAAAAAAAGGGGGGGATGAAGAAAATATCCTGGGTTCTTACAACATAAATGATGGGCTGTTAAAAGATAAGAGGTGGTATAGATGATGTCTCCATCGCTTAAACTACATCCTTCTCTTGGAATCCAGCTCTGAGTAAACTGCAAGTAGGCAAGACAAAGCTTAATGAGAAAAGAATAGGGTTTTATTTATTTATTTTAAGCATCACATTCAATTTTTAAACAACGTTCCAACCTAAAGCTTTTGGAAAATTACTCTTGAAAAATGATGAGACACAGTAAACCTATGGTTAAATGCGCTAAATTATGATGATCTGTCTCAAGTTTCTTAAGAAGAAACATTTTCCAAAATATGTGTTGATTTACAACCATTAATTCCTTTCTTTATTTAAGTAAATAATTCTTCCTGACATGTTTATTTCTAATCAAAGACCATTTAAGATATTAAAAGAAATTAAACAGCACTCACTTAACAATGTGTGTTCAGGACCCTATCATCCCCCCCAAATATACACACCAATTACCTTACCTTTTGCAGTGACTCTTCTATCCCAAAGAATCCCAACATGCTTCGCAAATATAATTAACAATATGGCATGTCAACGTCCACTGTTGATATGCAACTGCTATTTCTGAAGCTGTCAGCACTTGGCAATACTGTGTAAATGTTTAAAACTAAAGTGAAGAATTGGTTATCAGTCTAGGGGGAAAATATAATCATTGAATTTGGAATTTGATCGGGATTAAGCCCTGGGGTTTACAACCCTGCTCTTCCTATTGCATTCCCAAGGTATCTTGATGGTTAGCATCCTTTAGCTGCACGAAGAATAATGATGTTTGATTGGGTGACTGCATCAGAAGGAAGGATAATTCACAATGGAAAAGCCTGGGTTATGTTTTCCTTTTTTGTTCTACTTTAATATAAGAGTTCAAATTTTTTTCCCAAAATACCTTTTGGTATAACTAAAAGGAAAGCAGTTTTGGGGTAGGGATAGGTAGGCTAGTTGCAGCTGTAGCATCTGGAAGCTGCTCACTCCACCTCCTTTCTGGACATGGCCCCTTTGAAGGGATTAGCAGCAGCCAGCTCCAGGCAGTCCCCTGGTATCAGCTAGCATGTTCCTGACACACTGCTGACAGCAAAATGAGTTGATTATTGCAGCTACAGAGACCTGACACTTTGGAAGAATCTCAAACTGGTCACTCAGGCTGTCCATACAGCCTGACACGCTGGTAGCCAACAAGGACTATCACAGCATACACTAAAAACCCAGCACGAAGCATTGCAGCTGGGATGCCCAATGATTGTGTGACTCACAAATTGTGTTTTACGAAACAATAAATGGTGTTTACTTTCCCTGGTTATAAAAGAGGATACGAGAATTCGTAGGAATGTAAAACAGGATCAGCAGTAAAAGATGTTGAAGCAGCAGCGTTTCCCTGAGAAGCAGCCAACTTAGAAGTGGAATATGGATTAGTGTCATCAGGAGCAGCAGCAAGAGCTGCACAGGCAGTCTGATGGGGCACTTTCTTCGCACATCATTCTGAGGCTCTACAGCTGATCCACTCAGAAAATCACAGCTGAAAAAATTTTGTCCAGAACTATCAAGAAGATTTGCACCTTCTCTACACTCTGAATTTTACAGGTTACTGAATAAAGATGAATGAATATCTTATGTAGCAGGTGGAATTTCGATCTCCCAACAAGAAAAAAATAGCTCCACTACCATAAACAGCAAAGGCATGAACTAGAGTTTGATGTGCCATACTGGGTCTTTGCAGAAGTCTCTAATCTCTTGTCAGATAAAAAAAATAAAAGCTCTTTTTAAACAATTCAGTCAATCCCTTCTTTCTTTCTTTTTTTTTATTTGTAAAAAATGTAAGTGGGAAGTCTCTAGCACTGCAATGTAACAAGGAAACACTCACTGAATTTTCTTCTTTAACATGCTATTTTGGGATTATTTAAATATTCACATTAAATATAAACACAAAATATGCTAGAAATCCACCTTTCACACTGATTCAGTGGTAGCATTAATTTCAGTCTCTAACTGACTGCCTTCAACAAGCCTTCAGAGAGCTTGTGAATCTCCTCTCTTAGTTGAAACTGGCCATCAAGATCAAAAACTATAAAAGCATTGGTTACTGAATGATTGATGTCTGACTGGAAGACAAACACTGGAAGCTTTTGAAGTGGCAAAATATATTTAAGCTCCAAAAGCTCAATAATGGGGGTTGTTTTTTTTTCAATTTTAAACCATTTGGAGTTGCCATAGGACAAATTTAGATCACCTGACAAGGTTCTGCTTAAAAAAAGTATTCTACAAGTCTGGGGTTACTTTCTAAGATGTCTCAAGGCAAGCACCTGAAATTGCAAGTACCAGAATAGTTTAGAAAACATAAGCTTCTATTTCCAAAGCACAGAAAGTTATTATTCTTACTGACTTCCAGACATGAAAAAGCCTTATTTATTCACCAAACATACTCAGAAACACATGACTACTTTCTTTGCCCTGGTCTGGATTGAGTTGTATTTTCATGGTGCCCTTATTTGGGTCACTTGAGTTTGCTCCTATATAACTTTTTGTGTTCTTATTCACACTCTAAAGAAGTTGAAGAATTCAAAGTATTAAGTTTTCCAATATGAAGATCTATAATATTTACCACTACAAAGTTAGCTTTAAAAGACCTTCATGCTACCTAAAGCATTGGTCATCCTTTGTTTTACAGACTCCTTGTCTTGACATTGAAAACTTTCCTGTGTTTTTCTGCTGAAGGTGAAATAGCTCTGGCCATGAAGAACCTAGCCCTGGAAGATGGAAAGGTAATGATAGAATATGAAATTCCTCCTTGGTCATAGACTGTCCACTCCATGGTGTAACAATCCCATGCCTTTTACTACCTGGCACATCCTGGGAGCAGGTGAAAAATATGGCAATTCCCAATTTTAATACTAAAGAAAACCTAGAGAGTTCTTTTACCCCTATATGTTATTCCTTTGTGCCATCAGGAAACAAGGCAAACTTCTGATCCTCTTCTTAAAGATGGGAACAAGCATTGAGGAAGCAGGACCAAGTGACCTATCAAATCTGTGGGTGATAGCAGCATCACAAGCTGATAGAAGCTCATAACTTCCAAATCAGGCCAGTAACCTCCAACTGTCATCACAGGCCCCTTGAAAATAGTCAAATTGACCATACAGTCATAATAACTATGCATTTAAATTTGCCAGTTTGTTATAATTACAAGTCTAATCTGAATTCTGTGTGTGTAATAAAATTTAGAAGTACCTCAAATATATCTCTTATAGCAGATTGCAATGTTTAGTTTCTTGACACTGCATAGATGTCAGGAAAGGGTTACTATGATCCTTATGTCTTTTAATATGCCCTAAAGATAAGTGAATCAAGATGAAAAAATCCAAGAATCATAGGCAACCTCATAATCCATACTCCTGTGCTGTTCATTTCCTAAGGAGTGTTCTGTATGAGGGAAATTATCTATATTATATATATACTATAGCAGAACAGATCTATTTTCCATCTGCTACATTTTCCCCCCTTCAAGCTCTACTCCCTCTGTTGGTATAATCAAAAGATGGCCACTTGACCTCAAAGAGAAAAATACAGTAAACATTTAAATTTATATTGTTTATTCCATATTTTTCAGCAAAATTCACAAAAAATCAACATAATTATTACAGATTCTTAGAAACGAGTTAGGCCTTAACAGTTAGCTACCTCATTTTTTTCTAAAATTCAACAAACTCTGAGAAAATCTCTTTTTTTATACAATCTTTCGGATATGTCATTTGCCATTTATATTTGATGGCCTTAAGGAAAAAAAAAAGTTACAAAAAGGTATTAATGCAAGTAGATAATAAAGCTGCATTCTATAAATCTATAGCAGCTTACAGTAATCATTAAAGCATGCAAAACTCTTTCATCTATTCAAAAATATGCAGTGCACAGAATGCCTGCTAAGGTGCATGACAAGTCAGAGTTAAATATATATTAATAAATGAATTAGCTTCATAAATAATAGCCATAATGACATTTTAGGAGACAATAAGTCTGAGGATTGTCAGAAAATGGTTGATGTATGAGCTTCACGTCTCAGTGATTCTTCAAAATGAATAGGCTTTGCGAGATAGTTCAGACCCACGACCAGCCTATTTCCTTGAATAATTTACTTGTTGTCAATTTGTACAGCCACATTACACATGCAAATTGTGCTGCCTGTGCAAACACCACTTGGAGATGATAAAAACAAATTTACGAAGGCTATAGAGGAAGGATTTATTTCACTTTCTCGCCCAGGTCAAGCAATACATGTATCTGACGATTGTGTGTACCCAATTTTGTTGTAATTATATCAGCAAATTATTCTTTATAATCTTATTATTTTTAGCAGTCTCCTTGTGCTTGGGATAATTAGCTTTCTTCACTCAGTGTAAAAACAATTCAACTTGCCAGCTAGGCAGGGCACAGCTCCATTATCTGTTTTGGGTTTAAATTTATTCCCTATATTCTTGGACACTTTGTGTAAATTAAAAATTTCATAGTCCCTAATACTGTACACGCTGTTCATTCAGTGATGAATTAAGGTCCCTAAACCTCTACGTTTGCTATTAGATATCTCACCCACTTTATATGTTAATCTGTGCTAATGAATTCCACAACCCCTAGCCACAGCGAGATGACTAAAATTATTACCACTTACAGAGATATGCCTTTTTCATTTAAAGTTCAATTCAAATTGCTCCCATAAACAGTCTGCCACACAAAGATACCTCCTTTAAAGAAGAGTTACTTACCTGTAAGTAGAGTTCTCTGAAGGTAGCACTATCTGTGGATACACATTCCTCAGCCACGTGACCCCTGGTTTGTGGCAGGGGGGAGTGGATCCATCCCTTGATAGTTAAGACTTTTTCCTCAAGGCACTTCATTATCTCTGCAGCTCCTGTGCCTCAAGGGCTGTTTATATCACAGCCTGTCAACACAACCAGCCCGCACTTTTGGCAGGCCCTGGACCAGGCTGAAGAGCAGGGAGGCTCCTTGGAGCGGTGACCATTGTGTTGAGGGAACATCTACACAGCAGCTCCATACTGAGCAAGTCTCAGGTGTGTGTCTTCTTCCCTCTCAGGACTGCTACCTGTGAGCCTTCATAGCAAATCCACTGAAACAAAAACACAGGAGGCAATGAAAAAACTGGCACGGAATCACGCGTGTAGCACAAGAGTCACTCAGGTGTCAGCTTGACTATGGTGCAGCTTCTTGCACTTCACAGAAAGCCTGGCTACACAACCAAAATTCTACTGCTCTCAAAAGGAAAATAATTTAAATATTACAGTTTCCTCAATAAAGGAGAACAGCAATACCCTCTGTTGAGCGATTGTGTTTCAAACCAGTAGAGGGCATTGGCATACACAGAGACTAAATAGGTTCGTTACAGGAGCTTGAAAAATCAGCTGTTATTTATAAAAATGAAACAATAACACACTTCAAATACAGTACAAAGTAACAAAACCAGCTCTTCAAAGTTAAATCAACCCAAAAATAAAACGATTGAGATTCTTATAAGACTTTCCAATTATATAGACCTTCATTGCAGTACAAATACCAAACTAATTAATTTTATCTAATATCCTTGAAAAGTAGTTAAAATAGTGTTGTTTGTTTCACAAACTAAACCAAGGAGAGGTTAAGTACCTTGCCCTAGCTCCGTATCTGAGTGCCACATGAGCTGTAAAACTCCCTATTGTACTTCCAAACAACATCCATTAATTCAGGAAGCAAAACTCTCTGAGAGGTTAAGAAAACTGCTTTCTGAGTCTTTTTGTGTAAAAAAAGTCAGGTGCTACTCACTTTGGTGATATGGCAGAAGGGTGTTTCTCTTCTGTTCCAGAGAAATGCATCCAAGATCCCAATCCAGCATAAAGATATTTGGGATTGATATATTTGGATCAATGAAATTTGTCCAATACTAGGTGAAAAACCTCACAGCGTAGTGAATTACATGACTTCAGGTTCCATAAACCATATCCTGCACTCAAAACAACACATACAGCAGCAGAGGGGTCAGGTCAGAAACGACAACAGTCCTCACGCCCCAAAGGAACACCAAAGGGATGAGTAAGTGCTGTGGCCAGTGAGCAGTGAACTTCACAGCCTCACTCACACAGCCTGCCCCTGCTGGGATCCAGTCGAGTCAGGTTAAGGTTGGTATGGGCACATCTACAACAGCTCGCTTGTGCTTCTGCCTTCCACAAAAAACTTATTCTAGAGAACCCACATCATCAGCACCTTGAAGTGCTTACTTATTTCACAAAAGTGAAGACTTTTTTGTCAGACCTACACTGCCAGATTAACTTGTGCAATTGTTATTTGTTCCTTGGCTTGACCCTCTGAAATCCAGTGCAGCCCTGGCCAGTGTCTGTTGATGCCCTGGAGTCCAAAAGGGCTCAAAACCTTCCGAGTTTATGCTCACAACAAACAAGGGTGATGAAAACTCTTCCACCCACACCATGAGATGTTAAAGTTGAAAATACCTCCTTCATTCTTCACAGGAAGCCTGTGGCAAGAATGGGAACGGAGTACAGATATTCCAAGCTTCAATCTGGAATTTTGAACAGGTCTTACTTCCTCCCTGAGTACTCACTGTGTGTTAGTGCTTTAGAAATGCCTTTTTTACAGAGTAGACAAAGCTTGTTCATTGGTTGCTGATGCTTAAAACCACAGACATTTCTTTCTGATTCTATGGTCAAAATTTTCATCAGAATGCAAACCTCTGAGAAGCAAGGACATTGTAAATGGTGACACAAAAATATTCACATTAAAGCTCAGGGCTTGATTAAAGAGTTATGTAATTCTCTAAAATAAGAAAATTTAAAAACATCTGGGCAGACTTGCTGAGATCTTATACAGCAGAGTATGTGGAAAAAATCATCTGTAAACCTTTTAATGTTCATTTGACTGTAATTATTTCAAAGGATTGATAAAAAGTGTATTTTAAGTTAGCAACAAATTAAAAGTTTAGGAAAGAAAACTCAGAGACTACATTATTGTCTTTACATCTCTCTTTAAAATCACACTAATTTTCCTTTCCAACACTATTTTATTGCAATAAAATATAACCATGCTAGAAAAATTTCTCATTATGTTAGCAAAAATGAATACAAGGTAGATAGTATACTAACACAATGACTGTAATCTGCTAATACAATAAGGCCTTCCTATTATGTTTAAAGAAGAATCCAGTTCTTGATCATTTTGACACAGTTTGAAAACACTGTTTCAAAAGGATAGAATGTGGCATATCTTCTGCTTAAGAAAGTTTCTTATGTCCTCATTTACTGCTAAAAAAACAGATAATAATGAAAAATTTATGTTGGAGTAGATTTCATTTCTGCACTAGGAAATTGTGTATATTTTGTGGAAACAAGCATGTACAGGAGTCTTTGTGATTAGCTAAACATGTTTTCAAACCTATATCCAAGGAACTAGTACAGGCCTTCCGTATGTTCTATAACTGGCCTGAAAATGTGAATTACACAGTGAGAACCTGCCGTGGGGACCTGGCACATACACAGCCATCAGCTTTTCTGGGATCTGATAACTCTGACCATCTCTGTGACTGGTACCCATTAAGAGAGGTTCAAAAAGAAATCTGAAAAAATACACCATCAGAACTGGGACTCCTGGTAGTATCTGTAAATATCCAACAGCAGGTAGAGGAAGAGATAAAGAGAAAATTGCCTAGAACTTGACAAATCGTAGAGTTTAATTGCAGTAGTCCTTCCTTCTAAAGTTCAAGTCATTTTTAATAACAGCATCAGAAATAGCTAAGCTGTAATTACTGTGTTGTGCCAGTTTGATGTTCCACAGGAATCTCAAAGGCATGACTCGTTTCATTCATGAGAGTTGTTGTTTGGCAGGTCTCCAGGACAGGAATTCAAGTGAGAAAGGAAATTAGATCAGTTGACCAAAAGGAAATAAATCAGATTATTTGAATATTTGCTCAATGGGGAACAGTAAATTGCCATCAGAAAAATTCGACACTGAATCCAATGTTGGCCACAATAGCAACGCTCACAAATTTGATGTAAGGACATCAGGATTGGTCACAAAGTTGTGCTGCCTTGTATTTTCTTCTGCAGATAAAAAGACTTTATATATTATTTCAACATAAAAACCCAGCAGTATGTTGCAAATTCTGATAAGCAGCCAATAATCTCTTTTGTTGTTTCATCAAGCATTGACTACGTGAATACCAATACTTCTGGACTGATGAAAGTCCAGCAGCACCATTTTTGACCTCTTGCCACCATTTTTCCTGTGGAAAAACCTGCAAGAAGTCAGAATTTTTTAGTGGGAGGACTGGAGATTACCATGAAAATGTGGCTTTTAAAATGACAAGTACATTTAATTTGTAATTATAAAATGCAATTAATGTGGATATTTGAGTACTTCATTTGTGTGCACTACCAGTGCCATGCTCGCTACAAATTGGTTGTGGATACTAAATAAAGAGCACGATGTTTGGATACAGATTAAGTAATGAAATTAAATATGCCTTCTGAAAATGCATCCCTACCAAATATATAAATTTACAGGTCATAAAAGTATCACACACCTTTTAATTTTTTTGAGTGTGTTCAAATTTGGTCACATTAAGAAAATCTCATGGAGCTTAATGGTCTAACAGCTCATTAGAACAAATGGCAGTGAATATCCAGTATCAATACAGTTATTAATTACCAGTTATCTGTGTACCAAATACAACCAATTATTCAATGTAAATAAAATAACTCTCTTAAAAATTGATTTCCCAGATGAGAGGAAAATCTAGTTAGCAAGCTGAGTGTGAAATTTACATGTAGTTCATGAAAAAATGATTACTTACGGAATTAATTGATTTTAGAAATGAATCTGAGGATGTAAAACTATGGCATAAAAAGGAAAGCAATCTGAAGATCTGTTTTATGTCCATGAGAAAGGCATTTAATTTTTCCTTCCATGCACAGCCAATCCCAGAAGCTGGGATCAACCAAGAAATCCCTACTCAAATCCATAATCCAAATTATCCATATTCATAACACTTGCCCCTTCCTCACTCCCCTCTTGCTTGTCCACAGCTGGGTTGTGTTGTGGTTTGGGGTCAGCAATTCCTTTCTCAAAAGTCTCATTATCATATTGAGATACAGTTTTCAACCTGTCAAATTGCCACTCAAAAGTACATCTTCTCACAAATTATTTGGAAGATGGGAACCTCCTGTCTTTCAGACACATTTCAGTGCTAGTGATGTCAGCCTTGTCCCTTCATCTTTTCCCTGTGCCTCCCTTCCTGTTGCTCCTTCTGTTCAAGATGTTCTTGCTGAATCAAATTCAGGCTGCTCTTAAATACTTGTGTTGTCTGCCTCACCTGTGAAAGCTGAAAGGACAAGGTGCAACAGAATCTTCCAGATAAACAAGTCCTTTGCTCTGCACAGACTTTGCATTTTTGTGGTTTTCTCTTTACCACATTAATCCAAGGCACTACTTGGAACTTTGGAAGGATTTTTCAGTTCCTGAAGATTATGACCCTCATCATTCTGTCCCAGTTTAAACATTTTGCTGTGGCTTAACTACAAGACTTACTGTTGGAAGAGATTTCATATTCCTTTATGGCAGCAAGGATTGCTGTACAACTTGATGCTTGTCCTGAAAGAAGCTCAAGTCTGATGAGGAGCAGCTGAGGGAGCTGGGGGTGTTTATTCTGGAGAAAAAGAGATTCAAGGGGGAACCTTATTGCTCTCTACAACTCCCTGGCAGGACTGTGGAGCCAATCTGGTGTCAGGGTCTGCCCCCAGGGAAAAAGAGGTATGATGGGAAGATATGATGGCCTTCTGCTGCATCAATTGACATTTAAACCGGACATTAGGAGTAATTGTTACACTGAAAGAATGACTGAACATTGGAATGGGCTGTCCAGGAAGGCGGCGGAGTCACCGGCCCTGGCTGTGCTCAAGGACACGCTGCACATAGCACCCGGCGTCATGGCCTGGCTGACACCGCAGCGTTGGGTCGTAACTTGGACTGGGTGATCTCGAAGGCCTTTTCCAACCTAAATGACTCTGAGACTCCCAAAGCTGCTAGCCGGCACACGCCGCCCCCTCAGGCCCCCATATCCCCGCTCAGCCCCCTCAGGCCCCCCTCAGGCCCCCATTTTCCCGCTCGCCCCCTCAGCTCCCCCGAGCGCCGCCAGCCGCGCCCGCCTCGGCCCGGGACAACTCGGCCCCGCCCCGCTGCCATGGCGACCGGCGCGCCCGCTGATTGGCTGCGCCGCCCCGCCCAATCCGCGCGCGGGGTGTTCCGGCGGTGCCAAGATGGCGGCCAGGTAAACACGGCCGCGGGCGGCGGGCGCGGGGCCGGGAGGGCTCTGAGGGGGCTCCGGGGGGGCTCCGGCAGCGCCGCTGGCCGTGCGGGGACTGGCGGGACGGCGAGAGCCGGCTGCCTTCCCCTAGGCTGGCGTGGAGCTGGGTTTCTCTTCGCGTCGCTGCCTCCGGAGCGGGCCCCCCTCGCTTCCCCGGCCTGCCGTCTCCCCGGAGCGGCTCTTCCCTGTCCGGCCCGGCGGCCAAGGGAGCTGCGTGTGCTCCTCAGGGAATTGCCCCTGCGGAGGCACGGGACGCCTTTGCTACAGTGTCGCCCCTAAACTGAAAGGAGCTGCCAGCAAACGCATAGGGACGCAGCTTAAAAGGACAAGGAGTTAGGGGAAAAAAACAGTATTCTCAGCCTCTGTAATCAAGTTGTCTTCTTCTTTCTGAAATAGTAAGTATTAGGACCTTTATAATGTGCTTGTCAAAAACATGTAATGATAGCTATGTAAGGAGAAAAAATATTTCTGATGACGTGTTTTGCTGTTTCTGTTTCTCTCTTCTGCAGGTTGTTTTTGTGTTGGGCTGGGTAACCTGGTGTCTTTGCAGTGACTTGAAATAGTTTGGACTTACTTAAACTGGAAGATGTGGAGTGGACTGTTGCCTCCAGGACTGAATGAAAGTGATGTTGATCTGAGTTCTGATGATGGAGAGGAATCGCCTGATTCCTGTTCAAAGCAAGAAGCAAAAGAAGATACTGAAAGAGTTCAGGGGACTGGGCAGGACAGTAATGCCAGCAGTGAACCTATTTTACCAGTGACAGATGAAGAAAGTGAATCTCAAACGTGCCCTCCTGGAGTTTCTGTAAATATCTGGAATGTATGTATCATTACAGGTCTCCAGATGAATGTAATTCAGTGTACTCAAATGGCTGATTTTTAGCTTAAAATAATTCAGTGTTGGATAGTCAATATACAGATCTGAAATTAGATAAAATATGATCTCAGTATACAAACCTTAGATAGTTTAAAGCAAGGTGAACAGGAATTTATGAAGTGATTAGGTGGTAGTTTGGTGGTGATTGAAAGCACAGCAAGGAGTTGTCATAACTATACAGTTGCATAGAACTTGTGTTCTCAATGGTTTATGGGCTCTGAGCTGCTTGGTAGGGGCTTTCTGCATTATTAAGGATTTACAGCTCAGTGTTTCAGCCTCTCTGGGGGTGCTGCATACCTGGGAAGGGGAGGTGTGCCCTGCTGCTTGCTGCAGGGCTTAATTGCAAACAATCAGACTCAAGAGTTCCTTATAGCCTCCTGATTTTGCAGTTGCATGTAAAGACTGGGGAAAGCAGAAAACCCTTATCAAAACAATGTATTCCAGGCTTTGGATTCAAAGTAAGAATTGGCAAAAAATAGTTGCCCTCTTTCATCCCTCAATCCTTGTAGGCAGCCTGCTGTGCAAGGACCAGGCTGTCACTGATTTGTGGATTACAGACTGCCAGCTGGGCAATAGAAACACATGGTGTAGCTCAGGAGTGCACAACAAGCAAAAGTGTGTTCTATGTCACATCCCATGAGAGAACTGTCAGATCTGAACAGTCATGGCATGTAGGGAGGGCAGAAAGTCAGAGAGAGGTGATCAAAGATTAGCACCAATACCAGTTTAACACCATCAGAGTCGTGTGGTCTCAATTTATAAATTGGGATGTAATAGGTAACACAAGGCATTGTGGATAATTAAACATTTCTCTATGTAATTTCTTAAAAATGGGGGAAAAATTAAAAATACTGACTTGCTTTTTCATAATCTTGTAGAAATTTGTGGAGCTTCAGAAGAAACACCGTGAAATGAAAATGCAAGTAAAAGAGGAAAACAGATGCCGAAAAAGAAAGCGCCGCCGAAAAGGTGTTTTTTTTTAGATTAACAGAATTCATATTTTTCAAATTGAATTAGTATCAATACATGCTGTGTTGTAGGGTTGGTGTTTTTGGTTTTTGAGGGTTGTTTTTTTTTTTAAATTAATAATTGTATTCTAGCTGTTATCTAGGATTTTTATTTTTCCACTTGCATACATCACTTGCAGGGTTGTAGTGAGGTTATTGATTGCTACATAGAATGCAAGTAATATATTTGTCCTCTCCTTAAAAAGGAGGCAGAGCTTACTCAATTAATACTGATTTATAATGGTGAAGTGTATTGCAGTAGTTCTATGAAACTTAATTTTGTACATTTGGTTAAAACTTCACAGATATTGCAGGAATTTCTTACAGCTAAGTGGTTTAAATCCACATGAACGTTGGGTAAAAATCCCAGTATGTTGATCTTTCAAAGGAAATGTGACCAATTACAGCTCTGTTAACTTCACTGGATGCTGTGAGGTATCACTGTGTAATGTTGGATTTTTTTTCTTTTTTCTTCCCCTTAGCAAAACAGAGAAAGACCGATGAAGTGGCTAAGAGGTATAACCAGGTCAATGGGATTACCTGAGGTCTGTTAGTAGCAGGGAAAACTTGTAATAAGCTCAACCACATTCATAGCCAAAGCCTAGCTTTCAGCACTGTGTAAAATACCTTTTAAATTTCAGTGTCTCTGTTGGGCAGGCTGAATTTTTACTAATGATTTCTTGTTGGAGTGTTATTGCTTGATTTTAAAAATCACCACAAATATTTAATGTAACTTTTAACAGACTTGCTATGTTCTTGCTAGTTCCTTCATACAAGTTCTTGTTCACCCTGCTCCTTCCCTTCTTTTTCCTCCTTGGCAGTGTTAGGTTTATGGTTAGACTCGATCTTAAAAGAACTTTTTCAGCCTAAATATGGTGTTATGATTCTATCAGCTTGCTTTTAAGATTGTGAAATTACACTTACAAAGGGGAAGGAATAATTAATTTAGCTTCATTTAAAAACTGAATGGGTGAAAAGGCCATGTCCACCAAATGGAAGTGTTTATTTTATCTTTGAAAGGTTGTGGAAGGGGAAGTGGTTATAGTAATGACTTGTTTATGTGTTTGTTTTTAGTAGTCAGCTGTTGGAAAACGAAGACAAATGGAAAGAACTTACACAATACTTTGGAATCAATGATAGATTTGAATCACCTTTGGACAGCAGGGCTCCACAAAAGGTGACTGTTCTTACAAAGGCAGTGTCATCTTGTATGTGGCAGTAAAAGAGCTTGTCCTTAACTGAGATAGGAATGAAGCAGATGCTATTTGAGAGTAGAACATACAATCACTCTGAGGAAGGATGATTTTGTGAACTTTTAAAATAAATGTCCTTAAATGGTTGCTGTGCTTCCTCTTAAGACCATATCCAGGCTTGTTTCCTGTCTAGTTTTGTTTTCTCCTGTTGTGAGAGAGAGAACACATCATATGCATTGTTTGACTTTTCCTTTTGTTTTGCTTCATCGTTTTTTAACTTTAAAATGTGTCACATAAACCTTCAGTTGTCACCAGTGGCTACAAGAATTAAAGGGGCAAACCTAGCATACATTTTTACTGGATTCATAACACATTATATTCATAAATATTACAGTGTAACTAGTCATATCTGAAATAATTGGCAAACATGATGGATAAGTTAAGAATCTCATTATACTGTGAGTTTCTGGTAGGGCTGTTGGTTCTGTAGTATCTCTTACAAAGCTCTTTGTAAGTTCTGTTACATGAAATGTTCAGTTAGCTCCCTTTAGGATAATTTCTGTATTTTTTCATTTTCTTAGAGTTTCTATGTGCAGGTCATGAAGATTTGTTTGCTTCTTACTTTTGGTGGCTATTTAGTTGTCATTAAAGTGCTCAGGATAGATCTGGAATGAGGCCTGAAGTGTTAAAATGCGGATGGTTTCATTGTAATTTCGGGGACATTATCACTAGTGGAAGATACGTCTTGTTATTTTCAGAAAAGGCATCTTAACAGAATTTGCCATCAGTGCAACCACCAACTGTGCCTTTTTTTTCATCTACCCCCTGAAGTAATTCAAATGTAGTGTTTGCAGATCACTGTTTCTCAAGAATTCCATTAGCTTTTTCACTTTTTATCTCTTAAAAAAGTGTATGTTATGGAACTGTCAAATGTATTGTCTTCAGCTTCACTAATATTTAAAACCAGTGAGGCTGTAAATTCTTTTGTTATGAGACTGAGGTTTTTTTGTGAAATTCTGAAGTCAGTGCTACCCTTCTGTATTCCATCAGAAGTTTAGAACTATGATTTCCAGCAAATAGTTACTTTTTATTGTTATGTTATTAGTAAGTGTTGCCATTAAACAACTTATGTTTACCTCTGAAAATAAGAAAACAACCTTTAAATCCTGAAGCTTTTTTGTTGTTTTCCACAGAGCTGCTAGAATTTTTAATTTATTAACACAGTGGAGTGGCTTTGTGCCAGAACTCTGTTTTTTGGGTAAAGATAAGATCTTAGAGCTGTAACGATACAGTGGTAATTGCCATTCTTCATGTTACCTGACACATATATTTCACATTTTGTTTAGAAAGCTCCAGGGATGGAAGAGATAAGCCAGATCTTCAGATGAAATTTTATTGTGACAGGCATAAACTAGCCCGTGTAATTTTTTTAACCTGTAGTATTATCCTGCACATAAGGTGGAACTAATGCAATGATTTGTGCTCTGGTGGCCTCTCAGTGAATTCTTAATTATACTGTCCATTACAATGCACAGACAGAGTGATTTGTGGTACACAGAAATTACAGGTTTATGCAGTGTCTTAAAGAATTTTATGAAAGAAATAATTTTAGAAAGGAGGTATTCCCTTTAAATATGTTCTTTCTGTTCTAAAGGCATTTACCTTTTTTTATTTTCCGTAGTCTGGCCTTGAACTGAGCATAGAGAAGTGTGTGGCTGACGGTGACATTACCAGGGCTGAGGAGCTGAGTGACAGATTAGCCATTCGTGAGGTAAGTGAGCTGTTAACAAAAACTCAGAGAGGTCATTTAGTTTTGCACATCTGGACTAAAAGTGTCATGAGTAAAACAGCATTAAAGATTGTTTGCAGCATCTTTCCTGTTTCCTGAGCAGATTCCTGTCAGTGGCTGAAGGACTTTGCTGCTGATTTAGCAATGCTTGGACAGCTGTAGCTGTGTTTAAGAACTGAAAATACAGCCATGACAGTAACATACAATACAATACAGTAACCTTGCTTTAGAGCCTTGCTGCTCACTCCACAACTCAGAGGAGCTGGTATCTGGTCATCTGCACTGAGCTTTTGATTTTCTCCACATTGCAAGCCAAGAGGGCAGGAGTAGGATATTCCCTTCCTCTCAGTTCCCTGAGGATACTTATGAGGATAAGTTTTTTTTTTTGCATTACCTCACCCATGAGCTTGGGAAACCTGAAGACAGGTAGAGATTTAGCAAGCCTAGAGCAAATAAGGACATATGAACCCCAAGCTGTATGCCAATACTTTCCTGTGTATTCATGTGTTCAGGAGTTAATGGCTGGAAGAATTCTGAAGAAGAATGGGAATAGATGGATGTCTCTCTGTACTACTGTTGTAGCTTTAAAATTGTGTTGGATATTTTTTTCTCCTTGTCACAATTTTTCAGTGTATAAATACATACCTAAAAACAAGTCCAATTTTTTAACACAATTTTTTCAAAATGTTGTCTTGTTAGTTGGTGTAGTTGAGTAATTTCATGAAAGCTGTGCTCTCTTTGCCACAAAAAACTTTAAATCTGTATGCTTAGTGAATATTATTCACTGCTTAGTGAATACTTAAAACTGGTGAGGAATTTATCAGATAGCTCTGGTAACTTCATTTAAGAAATTGTTCAATTTGTGCACATAGGGTAGGTGGTAACAGCTGAAGTAAAAATAGCTGAAGTCCAGAAAGGCTGTTTTCCCCACTGCTAGTTGTACATAGGGGAGAAAATGCAGAGGGAAAAATTAGGATAAAAGGATAGTTGAATAGTTTCGAAACCAGGTAAGAAAAATAAAATACTATTTCAGTGAGTGAAGAAGCAATCTTTTTTAAGTCACCTGAGTAGTATGATTTAAGCTATAAATTTTCTTGATTTGTACTAAAAAATAATTATATAATTTCTGCTTTCATTCTTTTATCTTGCATATTCTTCCATCTTCATAGAGGTAATGGGAATTTTCTGTCCACTGTATATGCTTGCAAAATTCAAAGGTATTAGAAAAGGATTAGGAAAGCAAAGACAAATTTTGACTGCTTCTCATTCTCATACAAATATTTTAAATGTTTCTTAAATACAGTGTTTTAAACTAAGCTTTAATGTAAAATTGCAGATTTAAATCTGTGTAATGCAATGTATTACAATATTGTGATGGCTTTAAAAACAGATGGCTTTTGAAGTGGGAAATACAATTCTTAAGGTTCTCTGAGGTTAGGTAAAAGTAACCATTCCTCAGTGAGTGTTCTTACAAAATCATTAAACTCCTCCATTTAGTCACTCAGGGCAGTTTCTAATGACTAGACTCTTATCTGCCTTGTCACCAGTGATCACAAAACTTCAGTCTGCAAAGATAACAGCTATTGACAGTGATAGGAATGTGTCCTGATGTTTCCTTTAAGTGTGACCAGCTTCTGACTGTTTTATTACCTTTCATGTGTACAACATGAAAAACACTTGCTGTTCTCCTTCACAAATGTCATTATCCCATCTCCTCTAAAGTGGTTGGAGTATTATAATCAATAAAACATACTGAGGTTCTAGTGCAAATTGTTTGACTATAAAAACAAATTAATGTAAGAAGTTTTAAGGTTTTGTAATATTTATGATAAACTGTTATCTGATTTTGGTAGCCATGGGATTATACAACATCTAGCATATCCCAGGTGCTACAGCAGTGTATTATTATTTGTGGAACATTAGCTCCAAATTGTTGACTTTCAAATATTAGCATGTTGTAATTCTGAAAACAAAATGCTTGAAACATTATTAGTATTCACAGCCTTGACTTGGTTTTGGTTAAGTGGGTTTATCTGAACAAATAGTATGTTGAAAGAAGGAAAACTCAAATGACTGGCTTGATCTCTCATGAGGAGTTCTGTGGAGGCAGAATCCATGTGAATTCGCTGGGGTTCTCTGCTCTTGTAAAGATGTGCTCCATTGCTCACTGCAAGGTTCATTTTGCTTTGTGATTTTCAGAACCTCTTTTCTTTTTAAATTGACTTTTAATGGATCTTTTAAAATACTTTTTTTTTTCCTAAGGAAATTGTTGTAAAAGTGACTGTTTCAGTGAAGAGCTATGAAAAGAGGATTTGATTATGGAAGAGATTGATTGAACAGTCATTGTTTCGTATACAAGTACAGTTAATAAAATATTGCTTTCATGTTGTATAGTATTCGTTGAATTGCTGCTTTTCTTCTCTTAGCAGTTTACAGAAATGTCCATTTTAATATACAGTGCCTCTAAGAAGTGAGTTAATTTTTAAATTAGGTGGCTATTTGTATCCCTCTAACTTCCAAATGCAGCACAGCTCTGAGCAAGTCAGGCATGGAACTGTACTGTGGCTGTATTGAAGTACACCGCTTCTGAAGTGGAGTAATAAGTGGATGAATTATTGTTCTTTTATCTCAACTTCATCTCTTTATGTATAGTTTTCATTTTTCTTGAGCAGTGTTACAGGGCTGGGGACAGAGAGTGTGTGAGAAACAGCTGTCTGGTGTTTGGGGTGCAGCCCCCCTTGCAGCCATGTGAGAAATGTTCAGTGGGTAGGTGTTCTTTTTGAAATCAGGTGTATGGGGTTTTAATCGGCACCATTTTCTTTTGCAAGAAGCAGTGACTGGAACCTGCTGATAAAGCTTTTGCTTTGAGGCACAGATCCCAGAGTTCTTAAAGCCGTTTCCTGCCTTAATAAGTGAAACTAATTTTTGATGTATAACATTTATAAGCCTGTGAAACTGATAGGGCAGCTTCAGTATTTAGAAAAATGAAGCCAAAAATAAACAGATGATGAGTACAGACGGTAAAAACATGTCCTAAAAAGCAAAGGAATGTCAAAATGATGCTGTCAATATCGTATCGTTGTGACACAGTGAGAAAAGGTTTTTTAAAATCAGATTCATTTAAAATCAGTGATGACTTAGGCAATATGCATAATCTAGCAGCTGTCAGTGCATCATGGAATTTTACATTCTAAAAACCTAAATGATACCACTTTCAGGTTTTGGGTCTTCAGGTTTCCAAGTGGTACTTGTTGCAGGTTCTTTAAGGAACATGTTACTGCGCTGCATTAAATGAGGCTTTGGGCAATATAGTATTTGTTGTTTTCTTTGCTTTGACAAATACACACAAATGCTGATTTTAAAACAAAGCTTATCAATCCAAGAGTATTAAAGGTTTTGAAGTGAGAATTAGAACTTGGGTACCTCCTGCATGAGGCTGTATTTACTGGTGACTGCATGGGTGGGTTCATATGTAGCTTTTGAGACTGGCTGGTGTGTTCCCCCTTTTTTGTTGGCAGTTGCATTTCTATTATAAAAATGAATTGTATGTATAACTCTGCTGAGTATTTTGTCTAATCTCTGGGCACACCTCACCACCAGGTATTACCCCTTTTTCTCCTGTTGTCAGTCATCAGGGTAGCAGATCTCTACCTGTGGCATCCTTGGCCATCCCCACAGCACATTCTCGTGTGGGCTGTTCTGCTTCCCTGAGAGGTCTGGTGATCCTGAAGTTCTTGATTTCCTTATTTTATATTTGAGTGAAGCTTTTACTGAAAAAAATATGGGCATCTCTGCATTATGTTGCAGAGAATAATTTAGGCCTTCAGTAGCTCTGCTCCTTCAGCTTCTGGCTGGAGCACCTCAGTGCTGTGATGCAATTACAATGTCCAGTATCAACAGTGCTTTGATAAATGTGCTGAGCAACAACATGATGCAGGTGGGTCTTACTCCTTAATTCACTGTAGATCTTCAGGCACAGTTAGACTACTGAATTATTTCTTTCATACCTGCAGTACAGTACTGTTAGTATTAAATAACTGAGCAATTCATTGCAGTGTGCATAGTACAATATGCACAGTTAGTGTTTATTATTGTAATCCAGCTGCTGCCCTTTTTCATATTCCAGGGCTTCCAGCATTGGCAGAGTCCTTCACGTTTTATAGTTGTGCTTTTCAGATGTAGACTGGCATACCTAAGGCTATTGTTTGAACATTGCATTTAAGGATGACTTCACTTAAGAGATGCCAATTGAAATGTTAATGTTAATGTAGGAGTTACCCCCCAAAAATCTGAGCCTTTTAGAATGAAAGTTATTAAAAGAATAAAGTTTATGTGAACACTTATCTGGGCTGAAATGACATGGTTTTTTGGTGATGCCTTAGGGTAAGATAGCTGAGATCTAATAGTAGCAGGGACTTGGGATATGGAGCTGGGAACAGACACTTGGAATTATGTCAACTTTTTAATGCTTTGTAAAAATCTTTCTGGAATTCTATCTTGAGATGTAATTAACTTGTTCCTACTGTGTTAGTGGGAATCCACCTAGATTTTTTGAAAGAATAAATGTTGATAAATTAGAGCACTGTGACTATGCATAGCTGGATGTGTTTATCTCTTTGAGTAAGGATGGTATGTGCAGATAACTGGTAATTTCACTCTGCTATAAATCAGTTTCAATTTGGGGTGATACTTGTAAAAATTATTTTCATAGGTAAACCAGAAAATCTTAAAAGATTCCCCACCACCACTCCTTAAATATATTTTCCAAGCTTTTTTCACCCTAGAGAAACAGGTTTTTTTCATAGTGCTTTTGTGCTCAAATCATGGTTTGGTATCTCAAAATGCAGAATAGTGATTTCTTCTGGCTCTAATATTGTGAGAACTAATCTGACTAAAGCTCAAACTTTGCATTTGTTGGTGTTTTTTGTGAGCTGCCTGGTAGGTAGGTAGGTGCCACATTGTCTAAGAACATATTAGCCTGAGGACTGTAACTTGAACACGATTAAATAATCTTGACCGTATTAGACTTTCCTGTCAAATGTAACTTTAAAATATTTTGCAATTTAATGTGCTAAATTGCTGTAGCACTTGTCAGTTTCTAAATAGCACAGGTTTGTTCACAACACTTCCTAAGCACTTGGCTTGGTGGCTTCTGGCATTTTGGGGAAAGACTTAAAAAGCTGCAATTTATAGGGACACTGGTATTTAATCAAACTTAAGTGAAAGATCTACATTGTAATTGATGAAATTAATTGGCTATTCAGTGGAATATCATCCTCATGTTACAGCAAGATCAGTCCTGCTGTCATCTTTGCATTGGTTTTGGCCATTTTCTCATGATCAAATTGGTATCTCCTGTCTGCAAGTAACCTCTAGTCATATAAATTAGAAAAGGAAGTTCACAAGGCAGTTTGTTGGTCATAACTGCTGAGAACCATTCTGGAAACTGGTTTCCGTGTGAGGATCTGGGTAGGAAATGATTGATTGTGGTGACATTACTGTTAGAGATGGACAGGAGTTAGTACTTGATGCTGCTCTGTTGGTAAAATAAAATTTCTAAGTCCTGTGCAATGTTCACAATTTCTCACAGTGTTTTTGTGTACCTGCAGTGATGCAGTTTTATATGGGGTGTAACCAAGCACAAATTAAGTTGAATCTCTTGTTGTGGAAGAGCTGCCCACCAGCTCCCCCCTAAAAAAAAAAAAAAAAAAAAAAAAAGAGTTTTTTTAATCTGAGAAGGATTTCCTTTCTTACCTTAGTGAAGGTGCTTCCAAAGACTCTTCATTGAGGTGGTTTTCTTTTAACCTTTGGAACATGGCAGGGTTATCACCTAGAATTACATTCTTATGCTCCCTTAATTATGTATATCTTTTCCTTAACAAACCTTAAAAAAAGATTTCAGATGTTACAAGTCTAATTAAAGAGACAGACAAAGCACAGTTTATACTGTAGATTTTTTCTGCAGTTCAATTAATCAGCATGTTTTCTCTTTTAATTAAAACCATTTTAGTAAATTAAAGCCCACAGCAAAACACATATATAATTTGTTTGTAATTAGCTCTTAATTGGTGGTAGTTGAAGCTTAGCACCCTTGGTTTCTTTCTTCATGATTGCCATTTTATTAGCAGCCAGTCATTAATTAATCTTTTTTTCTAATTAGCTTATAAAACTGTTGATGGCACATTATTGTAAATGTGATTTTAAGTTCAAAGCTTGTTAATAAGCTTTCTTACTTAGAAGAACAGAGATAAAGAAATTGCTGAAAACAGTACTACAGTTCTTTTTTTAAAACTGCCTTTGTTATAAGGGGGCTCTGTAAAGCATCTAACAGCTTATGGTTAATTTTTTAATGCTGTGTTTTCTCATGAATGGAGGAAGTTACTTGCATTTAAATGTTTAAGTCTAGCAAAGAGCTTAATATTAGAACAGTTTTCTGTCCTTGCTCCATTACTGTGTCATCCAAATATAATTTGATGTTGTAATACACAGCATAAAAATACAACAAAGGTATTACAAAGTATTTTACAGGGGAAGTTGAGCACATCATTGAAAGGGGACAATTTTCACTGCAAAATCCACTCGGTATTCTTGTTTGCTTTATATATTTTATATACGTCAGCAATGGATAACATTCCATAACATAAAAGGAGAAAATCATTGCTAGAGGCAAGCCTGAAATAACTAGATTCATATTTGATGAGAAACTGTAACACTATATTAAAAGGCTGTTTGGCTTCTCTGCTATGATCATAGGATATTTCCGGACCTGTTTGAATATAGATGTTTTGTTGGAGCTTTTGTGGGTTTCATATTTTGTATTTCGTGCCTCAATATTTCTGGAGCAGTTCTTGATTCCGTTGTCTCAGTAATTGCATTATTCAGTGGTTACATTTTACAGTCCTATCTTAAAGACAAGTCTTTGTTTTGTGATATTTAATGTTAAGTCTTCTGATTTGCAAGGAAGTTTTCTGGAAGTTACAGTAGATTTCTGTTGCAACTTAATAAAAATGTTTACTCTTCTTCCTGAACTTTACATTCTATTTCAACTCCAGCCATTTCTTTGCTTGTTTTAAAAGTGTTTTATGATGCTGTGCAAGAAACACTAGAAAGGGATAGCTGACAAGGAAAAAATTAAAAATTGGATAAAAAGTAAATGAATAATGTCATATTACTAAAAAGATGAGAGGCTAATTTGTGCCGACTTTTTGCTAATTTTGTTCAAGCCTCAAAATGAGGAGCTGTCACCCGTTCTGTGTAGCACTGATGACAGTGCCAATGATCCATGAAATAAGCTGCCGCTGGCTTTGTTCTGATAAGAATGAACAAATCTGCACAATGTACGGCTCCCAGAATCTCATTTTCATACTTGCATGCAGGCTAAAAGAAATAAGCTGTTTGCAGGCTTGATTAATCAGACATTTGAGGGTTTTTTGTCTCTTTGATCTCTTTCGTCTCCTAGGTAACTTGCTTGACATTAATGTTGAGCTTGAGTAAAGACAATCAGGAATTGTAGACCAAACTGATATAAAAATTAAAGACCTTAACACTTTAAGTACTCCAGTAATGGTTCCGCTTTACTTCAGAAAACATCTGTTTTCATTTAATTAAAGAACAAAAGAGAATGGCATAAATATTTTTCATAGAGACCTGTTATTCCATAAAAAGTTAAAGTATGATAATTGGTATTTTTAAAAAAATGCCTTGAAAGTGTTCAAAAAGAAGCAAAGCTTCAGATATTTGTTACAAGGTAACAGTTTCAGATGAGTAGGACATTTTCATTTATGCTACATTAAACATCTAGAGTAAGATATTTGACATGATTATTGGTCAACTTCAAAATGGAAAGGGCTTTGCCCTGTCGAAACTAAGTTGTTTTTTAAGTTTGTCTCAAAATACACATATATGATGTTACAGGGATGAACCATTATATCAGCTTTACTACCCAGTATGATTTACACACTTTAAACCTGTAAAATTGAAAGGAATTAAAAAAAAAAAATGTCGCAGTGCGTTTGCTTGAGGTTATGCAGACGCTTTTACAAATCTTCCAAGTGGCTGTAAAGATGAATGCCTCAAGGGTCTAGCCAGGGCCCTGCTTTTCCAACCAGCTAAAGCCCTTATCTTAAATCCAAGCAAAGTACCATTAATCTTTTTGAAAGACCTTTTATGGCTTTTAATATATCCCAAATTAGAACATTTTACACCCTTGGTTCCTGAAATATGGTGATAAAAAGCCTTTAGAGCTTAATTTTCCTTACTGCGTGCTCTGACCAATTTGCAGTTCTTTGTGATAATGTTTAGACACCTTAATTAAAATGCAGCAAAATATTGGATGTTCTATATGGAAAATGCTGATACTTTGACTACACAAGAAATTGTTGTATATATTTTTATTCATGCTTTCTTACTTCTTTTAAGATTGTATTTTACTGAGTTATCTGATGACCTGAAATGTTAGTGTGGGGTTTTTTTTGGTTTTTTTTTTTTTTTTTTTAATGTAAAATCCATTGACCAAGCTTTTATGGATTTCTTCTGTGGGGGGAGCAGGGAGTGAAGAAATATGTCTGGGTTTGGGTGGGAGCAGAAGACATTTAATCTGACTAAAATGTTTCTGTGTTTTTGTATGCAACATTTGTTTTCATGTTGTGAAAATTTGACTCTGTGTAGCCTAAAAATTATAACAATGCTACAGAATGTTTCTGCTTTTACTTCCAGATACACTGCAGAGGATCTTATTATTCCATTTTTTTCTGTACTTTTCAAAGATGGAAGAACTCATTCTTGTCTTCCAAAAATGCAGATAAAAAGAATTTTCTGCAACACTCTGTTAGAGCTCGCTTGTGTATATTTGTACGTGTACAAGTGCTCAATAGGCAACTAGAATACATTTTAAGGAGATTCTGTTATTAATCAAACAGTAAAAGTTAATTTTCAAGTGTGTTAGTAGGTAAAATACCTCTAATAAAGGTATGGTTCTGCTGACTGACTTCAGCCATCAGATTACTCTATTGTTTAAACTAATAATTACTCCTGTTTCAATTTAAAAGTAAACATTTTTTGAATATTTTAGGTGAGTTTTCTTAAGCCTTTTTATACTGTGATTATATTAAGGTTAATAGCTGCCCTTAACTATTAAGTGACAATGCAATTAAAAGAATGTTATGTTTTAGTCTTTGACCTGAAATGTAGCAGTTCAGATGTCAGCATTGAGTTACTGTTAATAAAAAATGTTAATGCTCAGGGGAAAATTGTATAGACAATAGAAAAGTTTTGAAATAACTGCTCACAGTATTTTATGCATCAAGGTGATTGCAAAGGTACATATTTATGACCTTATAACACATGCAAATAGTGGATGAGAAACTTATTCAGCATTCTTTTTTTTTTTCCTTTTTAAATTTTATGTTTATGGAAATATCTATTTTCCTTTTAAACTGTTATGCTCAGCTCCTAACTGCTCGTGTTGCCAGTGTTTAGAGCCTCAAACAAAGCACAAGCTGATGTGCTTGCTGCCTTTCCTTAAAGGCTGCTGCAGAAAGGCTGCTTTCTTCATTCTTGAGCCCTGAGAGGACCATAAGGTAGAAGAGCTTGTAGTGATGCTGGTTAGGGTTGCTTTGTTTTTAGCTTTGTTAACAGAATGATGACCTACCTATTGTGTGTTTGATGGGATAGTTGTGGAAAATGTGTCAGTGCAGATGTGTTCTTGAGTTCTCTCTCATCTTACCTGAATAAAGCATTTCTCAGAGTAAATATTTGTCTGCATAGATGCTGCAGATTATTCAAGTATATTACCATTAATAGTGGAACTTCAGCCAAGGTGTTAAAGAGTATTCTTCTCCTTGGGTCTCCTGTTCCTTGGTGCTCCCATGACATTTTGGGGGAAATTTAGAATATCCAGTCAGAAACTGTTTCCTACTTTCAATTGATTTAGGTGTAGATTGAAAGAAAACCTGTTTGTCCACATCAGTTTGTAGCAATTTGGGGTAAATGAATTGCGTGCTTGTCTTGGAGAATGGCAGTAACTTCTGAGAATGAATTCCTTCATAACTCATAATGTCAAGTCAAGGCAGCAACCACAAAATGTAACTACAAGTTATGAATGCTGATTAAGGGAAATAAACTGTTCATAGTTCACTGTATCTTCCATCTTTTTTTATTTTACTTTTCCCTGCCTTTCCCTCCTGTGCTTGACATTCACTGAAGTGAACTTAATTCTTACAGTTTGCATCAGTTTATGGAAATGCTATTCACCTACATGGAAAGCTGGCATATCATACCCTTACCTCTAAAAGCTTGTAATGTGGAGATAGACACTAAGGACATTGCATAATTTATTTTTGGACAGACTGATTAAAACATGTCTAGTGGTTCTGCTAAAAAATGTGTGGTGGTAGCAGCTCTTCCTGTATAAAAATGTATTTTTGGGTGTTTTTGACACTGGTAAGACCTGATTCTATTGTTTTAGCATAGCTGAAGTCACAGACTGGTCCCAATAATGGAGACTGTATTTGAATATGTCTGTCTATGTAAAAGAAACAAACAGAAGGATCCAGTGAGCTGTTGCCCTTTGCTTTTGTTTTTGAAAATGAAGGATTTGGTGAAAAGGACTGCTTTGCCCCAGGATCCTACACGCCTTTGTATTTCCCTCAAGAGACATTCTTGTTTGTCCAGTCTAATAGTGCATCATCAGCCTAATATTTAAAAGATATTTTAGTATCTATTGACTTTCGAAAAACAATATCAGACTAAGTAATTTGTGAGGCTTAAATTTCATATGAACCATTTGCATCTAATCAGTTTTCCTTTGTTCCTTTTCATGTCTTAGCTTGGTGTGAAAATTGCCAAAGCTGCCGCTTGCCGCAACTTTGTAAAAGCCAAGCAAGAAGCAGAGGCTGCCCAAGAAGCTCAAAAGAAAAAGAAGCTTGCTTGGGGGTAAGTCATTTGAGTATGGAATTAAACATTTGTGGTTTCATTGGCACTAAGTGTGTACAATACACTCTCAGTTAAATGTTTTCTTAGTTGAAATAGGCTTCTGCTAATCTTATTTGTTTAGTTTAACATTGTTGGGTTATGGTGAGCTTTTTTGGGAGTGTATCAGACTTAAGTACAGAGGCTTTATCAGAAATAAAGTGATGGTTGTATCACTATATTTGTCTTCATATCTTTATTACAGTATTAAAAATAAGTTTTTATTTTTGTTGTTGTTAAGATTAACGTGGTTAAATAACTGAAACACATACACTCATCATTGCTAATGTGGATTTTGTGCTCTGTTTCAGATTTGAAGCCAAGAAAAGATGGGAAACAAAAAGCAACATGGGATACATGTAATCCATCCTGTTTTGCTCAGGAGTCAAATACCTGTTGTTACTTGAAGAATTTTTGTGTGCAGCTTATTAAAGCTAAACATAAAACCCCCCAAAACAAAACACAACACATAAAATGCCTTGTATTTATCTTAATGTTTTTAAACTGCACTATCTTGTTTTAGCACTCTCCTATAAATAATACAGCAAAAATATTATCTAAACATCAATAATGTGTTAAATTTTCCTTCTAGATGTGAAACCTAAAGGTAATGCATTTCAGGATGCATTTGGAGTCTGGTAGAGAACTCTCTGAAGTTGAAATAAAATCCTTGGTCCAAATGTGTTTTGTGCTGTACTGCAATTACGTGTGGGTATATAGACCAGGGTATGTTTCTTCTGGGGCTGCACAGACCAATGCAGTAAGTACTTCTTTTCTGCTTGAAAGTTGGGGGAAGACACTAAATAAGGAAGAGCAAACCCAACCTATCTTTTTTAAACCAAGGGCATTTATAGCCTTAGTAAATATAAACTATTGTTAAAAAAAGCTTAAAAAAAAGTCCATCCTCCCTCTCCTGGAAGGTTCTGGTACTATTGGTCATATCCTGGTGCGATGTTCTTCAGAATATTTCAGATTCCCAGTTTTCTTTCCTTCCTAAGAACACAGGTTTTAAAAGTTCCAGATAAAAATATATAAATACATATCTTGGAAAAATATCTGAACTGTTACATTGTAATGTTAATTGCACCCAAGATACAAATGCAGATTTTACGCCAAGTCAAACCTTTTACAGATCAATTAGGATTTGAACGTTTATGTTATAAGATTATAACAAGAATTGATGATAATGTTTCTTCAAAATTGTTCTCAGAGAAAAGTAAGTACACATTCAAAACTAATAACTTGTCTCCCCGAAGCTCTTGCATATATGTTTAGTCACCACAATGCCTGAATTGAATTGGTAATGTAAATGTCAGTTACTGTTAACCAAGATTAATATGTTTCAGGCCAAAGGTATGGTATTAGTGTAATGGTGATTTACTGTGTAAGTACTTGAGGCTAAAACAACTTGCCAACAAATAGCAATTTGAAGTTTTACGGCAGCAATTCGAAGAGTTCAGGTTTGTAGTCCAAGATGGAATAGTGCATTTTTGTTCAGTAGCCCTCAGGATATTTAGTTCTTTTTTTTAACATCATATTTCTTTCACACAGATGAGAGTTTGCAATATGGTAATCTGCAGTTAGCTGTAATTAGTTATGATGACAGAGTTAAATACAATTGCCAGGATTGTAAATTGGGGGCTAAACAGGTTTCTGCAGCATAACGTCATAAATCTCACACTATGGTTTACAAACTACATTGCTTTGTAAACTTTGGTGTGGAGGGAAGCAAGTGCTATCTCTAATGAAGTGTAAATGTGTAATGAAAGTAAATTGCATGTTTGCATGTGTAAACACACAGGTTGCACCATGACCCTACATCAGGATCTTTCTCAGTTCCAAATGTTCCTGTCGAGAGGTTACAGGCACTCTGTCCATAATTTCTGGGTTTTTTTAAGCATCTGGAAGATGGAAGATGGGTGTTAGATACCGTTAATCTTTGTTATATACTGAAAAGTAGAATGATGTTGATAATTAATGCCAAACACATCAGCATTCCATTCAGCTTTTAAAATTTTCTTTTTTGCAGTAGTTGCTCTTAAGAGTAACAGTATTTGTCAAATCAAGGTCTTCATCTAATTGCAAGAATTGGTGTTCTTTGTTTGAAAAAGTGCATTAACAGAAAGCTAAGCACTCAAAAAGGAGCAATTGCCCAGCTACCTGTAATATTTTACACTAAATCAATTAGTTTTATGTTAGGCCATTAATGATGGAACTGTTTAGGAAGTATGCAGAATATTTGCATCAGGTCACCTGTGTGATGAATTTAAAAATGACCACATTTATTTTATCCAGCTAAAGTGTTTGCTTAAAATATTAATTGATTTCCAGAATTATACCGTGTTCAAAAATCTCTAATGGGGAAAATGCAAAAGCCTATTACAGCTTTATAGTGTTCATATAAATACATAAGAAATAAATTAATGGAGAACTGTACCTTTAATAATTATCTGCCTGAATTGTTGATCTGTTTTTAAATTTCTTGCATTGTGCTGACACCTTTTTTTTTTGGTAGTTTTGGTGTGTAATGTAAATTTTGGCCAACAAGTAAAAGTGCATTCTGAGACTTAATGTTTCCTGTTTAACAGTGTTAAACCTATGCAAATGCTTGTTTTATTTAACTAAAAGCTTTTTAATCAGCTTAAATATATAACCTCTTACACTAAACTAAATTTGAGATATAATTCTTTCAGCAGATGAAAAGTTTACAATATCTCCTTGTTTGAGTGAAATTACTGATCTAGAGGAATGTACTTAAATTATAAGTACCAGTACAAATCTGTTGTGAAGCCACATATTTATTTAGAAGTTCATTTGATGCTGTCTTGAGTTGGGCAGCTGTTTAAAGACTCGCTGAAGTGCTTCTGTCCTCTCAGAAGTCCTGAAAAACTTAAATGCATGCACTGGGTTTGCTCCAGTTTTTTTCTCCACTACAATTTCATATTTCATCCAGCATCAATCATGGTACTCTCCTGGATATCCTGAGTAGCCTTAAGTCTTTTGAAGAAAAGTGTAGCTTCCCAAGTGTGTCTCTGGAGTAAACCATGAAGCTGCCTGGGATGTAGAACGTGCTCTCACAATTTCTGTTATTGTTTGAGCAAGGCTGTCTCTGGAGCATCCTGGCCTGCTCCAGCCTTGCTCTGTTCTGGGCCAAGCTTTTTCAGTCTGGCCTCTGAGCTGGGTTTATCACTCAGGTGCTGTGCCAGGGTGAGGGGTTTGCTTTGGGGTTTTCAGCAGCCCTAACAATGTCAGGTTGGATGGCTCCGCACAGTTTCACTGTTGATCAACACTGAGTGTTGATGCTCCTTGAACACTTCTCACTCGGGTGCCATGTCTTCATTTCTGCTCCCATCTCATGTTCTTGCAATTCTATTGAGTTTTAAGGCCTACACAAGAAATTCTTTTATCAGCTCCTGTGATAAAATACAGCCAGTTTGAAGTTTGACAACAGCATGCTAATACAATTACTTGTATTTCTTAATACCGCATTCCTGAGCTCCTTAACCAAAGAGTGGCTGCAGGGACAGTTTGACAGATAAAAACATATATATAGTTGTTAGAGTTTTAATAGTTTTTTGCCTGCAACCATAATCTGTATCATTATTTTTTTAGTTTAATTCTGTTGGACAAGTTTCAAAGATAAATGTGGTGTGTAATAAGTCTTTGCAGCCTCTAATTTGTGAAGGAGTGTCTGTCCAGTTAATACTTGCTCATTGAAGCAAGGGGTTTTGAAATAGCTGAAGTACAAACTGTAATTACTGATGTCTGTTTCCTATTCACCTATGGCTTCTGGCATTTGATCAAAAACTGAAATGTATTGCTAAATCTCAAAGCATTCCCCACTTTCAAAAATATTTACCTCATGAGAATTGCACAGCACTAAATGACCTTAGCAAAACCAGAGTAGATTTTTATTTGGCATTGATCATATGTAGCTAATCCACCAACAAGTATTTTTCCTGTTATATTTGAATGTTGGTAATTTAGGTACAGATAGATGTGCTCATAGTGTACCTTTAATGCAAGCTCAAAGCATCTTTAAAAGTATTAAATATATTAATAATAGGGTGGGATTTTTACTTCACAAATGTGGTTACTAAAAAGAGGAGTACAAAGGTTGAGCAGTTTATGTGAGGGCAAACTCCTGGCTGGCAGCAAAGTGGTGAGTGGAAGGAATGTCCTGCTTTGCTGTTTTGTCAAAGCTGAGAATAACAGAGAGAAACCAGTCTTGAACAATTTTGTGGCAGGTGCCTGAACCTCTTTGAAAGTCACTGGGAATTGGGCACCTCATTACCATCTGTCCCACCAAGAGAGTAAAAGAACTGCGATATTGAATGCAGATGTTCTGAGCATCACAAGAGTAAGTAAAAGCCCAAATTTCATTTGAGAAAAGTTGTCATTTTTCTTGTTGAAAAATGTCTGCATTGCTTTGATCTGTCTCCAGCTGTGTTTATTTTATCATCAAATCTTGTCTTCCCAGTTTCCGTGGGATTGTAACAGAGTTGAGTTTCAATTTCTTTACTTGTAATAAATAGGACCTGGAATAAAACATTTTACCCTGAAAAAGCATAGGAGTTAAACAGACATGAGGAATGCAAACAGCCAGCTTTATAAAAGGAGTCCTACCTATTTTACATGTGATGCTTGTCATGTTCATTCTCTGATATTGAATCATCATCCTGACTTAAATAGTATGTTCATTTATCTTGGAGTTTCCCAGGTGTGCTGGCTGCCTGATTCACAGATGGAAGTGACTTCAGGCTGGCATGAAGTGACCACAGATTGAAATGAGCTTTTGTATTTCCATGTTATGTGTCTTGGTGGGTCAGCCTTTGGCAGCTTTTGCTGAGGAAAACAGATGAGATATAAGAGAAAAGATAGATACAGAAATAAGAGTTTTTACCCAAATGAGAGCGGACTGCTTTCTGATAGCAAAAGAGGGAATTTTGTTCATCCTTTTTTCACAGCCTTTCTAAGTGAACCATACATTCATGTAGCCCAAACTGCAAATTCAGATATCAAGCAAAGTGTAAAGGTGTCTGTGGAGTCTCTTCTCTAGATAGTGTTTATGGTATTTTCAGGATTTCTCTGTGAAGAAGTGGTTGCTGACTTTGTCAGATCTTTAATGCTGAAATGCCAGTTGGCCTCTGCTGGTACAGACCAATATTAATTCCAAACTAGTAGTGCCCTGAATTTATCACTACTGCTCAAAGATAGAAAAATAATCTGCATCCTCTCTGATTACTCTGATTCTGTCCAGTCATCTGCACCTGTGATGAAAAAGAATCATTGCATTCTTTTATGAATTGAAAAGATTCCCAGCATTACCAAGGATCACTGAGATTGTTTTAACATTGATTCCTCTTCTGTGGAACATACAAAAATACGTTTTCCACAATTTTATTTGAAGTATGTCACCACCTCCTCAAAATTCACTCTGTAATAGCACAGGATTGTAAGAAAGCCCTGAGTAAAACTAGGTGTAATGTGCTGTATAAAGTGTAAACACACAAAGAACATCAGAAAGTTGACGTATCTCATGATTCAGCTTCTAATTACTATCAAACAATGTAGGATGGAGCTTTTATTTTTTGCAAGTTAAGAGAATGTTGAGAGCAGCCTGCTAGAAAGAGCTGTCCTCTCTGTTATCTGCTGGAGGAGTACACAAGCTGCGAAGGGGGAGAGTCAGCCAAACAGGCATTTTCAATTTGAATACTTCCTCTTTTTAGAAATACATTTATAAAATGTCCTCTGCTCTCGGCACAGCAATGCCAAGGGCTGTTCTCACAGAAATACAGACATCACAGAATGCTCTTTGTTAAGAATTACTGCCTTTGCTTCTCTTGCTATGTTGTTTGTTTGTTTGTTTAACAAACAACACTTTAAAATATGCTTAGCTTTAGGTCACTTTAATTTTTAAAGATCAGCTCAGGGAAGGGATTTGGGTGCACTTTAAGCAACAGCACATTTTTCCCAGCTCCGTGGGGCTGCTGTTTCATGCCATACTTTTAGCAGGCTTTTTAGAGATCACAGACACATCTCACAGGCTGGTGTGCTCTGCCTGCCACTGGCGTCAGGCCTCAAGGTTAGCTGTCTCGGGTGTGTTTGAGCAGTCACTGCTTCCTTTCCAATCTCCTCTTCCTAAAGGAAAAGTGTCTTCTTTTAAGACACTCCTTCAGTGATATGGTTTAGAATGTGCATCCACAAATAATTGCTCAGAGCTTTTTTGGGGAGTGGTAGAGAATGGGTTGAGGAGTGAGAGCAAAAAGATGAGATTCCTGTAGAAGAGGAAAGAGGGAGGGAAAAATGTCTTAAACTGGCATTATTTCAGGTCATACTGTACTCAAGGGCCCTGTGCTCAGTTTTAGCCTCACAGCATTCCCACTGGAGTCACCTTCATTGTTTTGGATAGCTGATGATAATGCTGGACACTGTTGTTGTTAAATATAATTATGGATTTGAAGCATAGAATTATCTGATGTAATTAATTTTCTGATTTAATCAAAAAGCCTTAGCTCTAGGAATATATTCCTGGATTTTTTCATGATGGAAGTGGCACAATTCAGCCACAGACTAATCTCTGGGGATCATATTCTGCTGCCCTCAATCAAGGAGAGCCTTTACTCCAAAGCTTGTCAAACTAGGAACAAATAAGAGTGACAAAATTTGTATGAAAACAAAGGACTGGAGACATGGACCTGCATTTGCTATGGGGTGTGGATATTAGCTCCTATTTCAATGCTGACTGCAGAAGGGTGTATAAATCTTTAAAATCTGAAGGCAACTGTTAGGTGGAGAAAATTAAGCAGTGCTGTACTTGGTGCTGCTAAATAATCTAGCACTTCAGTGCTGACACAGCCTGTATAGAAAGAGCTCTCCCACATTTTAACTGCCTGCAGGTGTCTGAGCTCTTCTTCTGCATTAATTTTCATTGGTCCCAGCACTGCATGTTGTCAGAGTTCTAGCAGGTGTTTACAGATCCTCAGACTGAGATTCCCAGTGGATTTAAGGGGCTCCATCAAAAAATCTGTGCCTCAGCTCTGAAGTTCTTGGAATATTTGCTTTCTCACAGTCTTGAGGAAGCCAAAGTGGAATGAGTTCTGGAGAAGAGACTGTTGTGAGATGTCTTCAGATCCTATTTCTTTGATGCAAGGAAAAGGATATATTGAAGCAGGGGGAGGAGTGGAGAGTGACAGAGATCAGAAAAGGCTGGAGGACCAGAGATAAAGGCAAATGTCTTGTGGAAACTCTTCCAGCTGCACTGATGTCAATGGTGAGTGTTAAAAAAAAATGAATCCTTTGTGCAAGTTGGGGGTGCATAACTTGTATTATTTAGGTACAGGACAGTACTAAACACCTTCTTCAGGGCTGTCTGGATGTTGTTTATACTTCAGCATGTGATCTCTGTGAAATTCAGCACAACTACTGCTGTCATAACAAAAAAAAAACCTTCCCAGAAATGTTTTTTTTGTTGTTCAACGAGAGCTTATCACAGCTGACACATCACTTTTGTTACTGTCACATAAGATAACCAGATGACTGCTAGCAGAACCTTACCAGTCACCACTGCCACCTCTGTAGAGAGACTGGGAAGAGCTGGAAAAGCTCCCAGAAGGATCATGCGGGACACATTTTTGGTGCTGATGTGAAATGCAGGCACCTTCATCAGCAAAGCCCCTTAATTTAGGAGGACGTTCATGGATTATACAAACTGTTCAGGTTGTCAGTGCAATCTAGTGAGAACATTTCTGTAAATGTCTCCCTGTGGTCATGCAATATGGAAAATAAAGCTGTAGCATAACCTCGTCCCTGAGCTCCCTCTGGTGTAGACAGAACTTGTGCTGCTTGCACAGAAGTGAGCTAAATACTCCTGGAGCTGGATTGCCCCTTAGTGCTGTTCATTGCTGCCACACTGGCCATGCCCACAGCTCAGTCAGGACCATTCACTCACAAGGGCCCAAGTATTGTAGTGAAAACTCCTTGTTTTAATTCCCAAATAATAGCACAGACAGATTAGGAAAGTTGGCCAAGGCTGTGGAGAATATGACTCACAGGGTAGAGAGAGTTGATCTCACATAATTGTAACCAAGCATAGGCACTCTGACATTTGACTTTTACATGGTGAAAACCTGGCTGCAGCTCTCGTGATTCACACCTACCCTGCAGTGAGCACCTATTTTCCACCACTCCTAACCCTCTTACACGTTCTGGCTGCATCTTGTATTGAGTGTTTCAATTGACTTAACTATTGTCCTAAGTAAATGTTAACTGGAACTTTATGAGCCATCATGACAGCAAGGATGCAAATTTTTATTGAAATCGGTTTTGGGGAATAATTGTTAGACATTCACAATTCTTTTGTTATTTGTTTTGAAATTCATCCATTCTGATGACATTTCAAGAGCTGTTTAATCCTTGTTGCACTAATTTGCTGGTGGAATATGCCACAGACAAAAGATTTGCTTTACCAAGACTGAGCAGATGCTTTGTTTGAAATCTCTTACAGAGCCCAGTATTTCAGGTGGAGCATAATGGCACTGCAAATGTTAATGCACCTCAATTGATCCTTCCAGCACTGCTCAGCAGTGCAATTCATCCTCTAAGCACAGAATCGTACTTCTAGAAAAAATAAGTAGAAGTGCTTAGATCACATAGACTCCATTAGAAATAGGATGTCCATCTAATAATAGAAAAAAATGTGTGAATTCATCCCGAGGATAAATGGGCACAGATCTATTGAAGCAAGCAGTCTTTTTATGTAAGTGGAGTTGCACATGTTTTCTCCAGGGATCAGTTCAGTCCACTTTGCCTTTGTAGTTTATGCTGAAATTCTTCAAGATAGGAAAAAACTTGTGGAGTATTTGCATGTACTAAGTGCCTGGCATAGATCAGAGTCTTTACTTCTCACTTTTGCTAGCAGTCCAGTCATTTAAAATTAAAGAAAAAAAATAAAACAAGTAATTAATCCTGTATGCATGTTCAAACATTTGGTTACTAAGAGTTATTTTCTCCCTCTAGACCTTGGACTTCCTCTGTGTATGATCCAAGAAGGCAAGTAGAAGTCCTTTCCAGGAAAATACAATTTTCAAGCGCCCTGATTGTGCTATGATACTTGCTCTACCTGAATCTTTTTAGATAACAGGCATCATGCTGCCTCTCATTTATTTATCTCTGATTGAAGAGCAGGGGAACATAGAAGTGGCAGTCAAGGAACATGTTAGAGGTGTGTATACAGTTTGTGATAGTGAGATCAAGCAGAACTTGTAGCAGGGAGAATTTACCTCATCTAGAAACTCAGCTGTGCTCATAATAAGATCTTCCCTCACAAAGAAAAAAAAAAAGAACAATCTGGAAAATAAAAAGTCTTCCTCACCCCCTTGAAATGACAGTCTGATATTGTTTTTAAGGTATGGATTGGAACTCTGGATATTTTTCCATGGTCTTTTGTGGGCCATGGACAGATCATTCTGTCCAAGCTGGCAACCAGCCAGCTCCACTCCCAAGTCTGTGCAGCTCTATTAATGTGGTGCTGTGTCCACTCCATTAAACCTTCTGAGAAAAAATCTGGATTGACATTCCTCGAGCACAGTTCAGTATCCAGCACTGGCACCATTTCACTGTGAGACCCTGGAAAAAGTGCTCTGAGCCAGGTTTTGAGGCACACAGAACCATCTCAGAGCCCACTGGTGAAATTCTGCTGATCTTTTAAACGCTCCTGCTCAGCTGCAGTCTGGTTTTGCCAGAGGGGTGTGCAAAGCCACTCAAACCCTGACACTGCCTCAGGGGAGGCTACGAATGAACTCCTGCATTAACCCCTGAGCACTGGTGTTCTTGTTCAGATCTGCTGGAAATTTAATCATTTACACAAACCAACTTGACACTTTTAGGGACGATCAGTCAACCCTGGGTATCTGGTGCCTCAGTGGCTGGATATTTCCTTAGCTGTGGAAATGGTGTCCTCCAGACTCCAGTTCAGATGGGAAGCTGAAAATTCAACTGCTGCCTATAGGGAGAACCCTGGTGAGAAAGGACCTCCTGTTTGGTCTGAGCAAAATGCCTGTTTTCAGGCTTATTTGTACGATCTCAAACTGCTTTCTCCACAGTTGAGCTCTTCAGGTTCTCTGTAAGGGGGACACATGGTCAATTCTGCCGTGATTTAAACAAAAATCTGTGGAAGAAGGTAGAATTGAGTCTGCTTTACACAGGGAGGCAAGTAAAGGTTCACGGAAATCTCAACTTTCAAATCCTTTCAAGATGACATCTAAGAAGACTGCTTCAAAAAATATGACCTTTTATTTTTTTTTAAGCAAACTTTTTAATTAGCATGAATTAAATTTTGGATTTGCTTGTGTGGGAAGAAGGAATGTAAAGGCAATTTTTGGATATCATCATGCAATAAGTACCTCTGAAGAGGGCTGCACTCAGTTCAAAAGAGGCTTGCACTTGAGAGCTCATAGGCCATACTTCCAAATTGTATTGCAACCAGGGTTTTAATTTTCTTCTAATTCTAAGACAGGAAGATCAACAAGACGGTTATTTGCAGGAGATATTGGACATAGAATCTCATTTAGGAATATTTATCTGATCTCCTTATTCTTCTTTAACAATGGGGCTTATGGGGTTGTAGAAGTCTATGAAATGAGCTATTTTTGTGGGAGAAAGGTAATGCTACCTTGTCTTTTCTTCCCCAGGGAGGCTGTTGTCCTCCCTGAAGAGCCCAGCAGCGCACAGGGAACATCAGAGAGGTTCATGTATTAGAGGGAGGGAGGGTGGGGTGCAGAAACAGCCAAATTTTTGCTCCAGCATAGCCTGGAAGCAGCTACAAAATGAGAAACAAGGGTTGTGGCTGGCCCCACCTTGAGAGGATGGCAGCACCCACACAAACCACGGCAAGCTCCAGCAGTGCCTGCTCCCTGGCCTGTGCCAGTGCAGGGATGTGCTTTCCTGGCTTCCCCCGGTGGCTGCAGCTCTGCCATTGTAATTCTGCTGCAGTCGCGCATGCCATCGGAATTCATTTGTCATATTCCAGGAACTGGAATCCATCAAAGCGTATTCACTGGCCTTTTAATTAGTGTTAGATTAGCATTTTAAGATATGGGTAAATTCCCAAGTCTAACTTTGTTTAAAGGTGCATATTCAATACAGTAGCCAGGAAATCGTGTATTCTCATGTACTTATTACCTTAGTAATGGAATGCTGTGAGGGAAAAAGGCAGATAATACTTCCGACAAATATTAAATGTTATTTGTATAGCTACTGTCTGTGAATTTAAACAGAAAATCATTCCTCATGCCTCGCCATGAAACACACTCAAATTTCTTTTGTGGCTTTCATGTTTCATTAAAGCTTTGTATGTGGAGGAGAAGAAAATCTAAATTGCTACTTAATTAAAGGGATACTGTCAGATTAAATATATTTTGAAGAAATGAACTTTGCTTTTTTACCTGGGTTGTCAGTAACACCTAGGATTATTAAAAATGAAATATTTTTTAACATCTAATATACTTCTCACCATTTATCAAGCTGGGTCTTTTCTTCTCCTTGGCTGGTGAAACTAAAACAGTCTCTTGCTTTTCCCTGTAGTCAGCTTCATTGTCTGGATCCTATTAGCTAACCCAATATTGGAGAGCTTTAGGTTGTAAATACCAAGAGGTGAACCTTACATCTAAACCAGAAAAAGAAAATGTATGGCTCTTTCTTTATTCCATTAAAATATTTCTCTTAAGCTGGACATAATGTAATATACTCTTCTTTAATCACGTTTTCATCACCACACAGCATGTGCAGGGCGGGTTAAATCCTGGAAAGTGCTGAGCAGTGAGGTGTGTGTGCCTTCCCCCCTCACTGGAGGCCAAAGGTTCTAAAGGTGCTCAGTTGCATGGAAAGGGGTCAGACATCTCTGTCACAGTGTTTGGAAACCGGAGCTCAGCCCTGCTCGGTGAGCTACTGACTCTTGTGGTAAAGGATTTAAATTAGGAGCAGGGCAGGGCAGGAAAATATGTGGGTACATCTGAAAAGTGAAAATGAGATGTGAAGCCCCTTCAGCACCTTGGCTTTTCTACAACATCTTCATGGTCCTGAGTAGAAGGGCAGACAAAATCTTACCCAGGCAGATGCCAGGCGCAGCTGTAGAGGAGACTGGATTCTGCATGAGTGGCTTTGTTGATTTAACAGGAGCTTCAGAAGGAGGATAGAGAAGGTGTGTAGTATGGGTTAATATTATTGTATTTGGAAATAATAATGCATTCAGCAATCCCAGAACTCTGCAATATCAGAAAGGGCATTATTTACAAAATGGCCCTATCTATGTACACCAGTGAAAGCTGGTTTTGGAGTTTCATATTAATGCACATTAGCATCCTCATGAACCTATCTGATAATACTTATACATGGAGACTTAAGCTCCTTAAGCAATGTTCACACCTCCATGAAAAATAATACAGTTAAGTTCTTCCTTTAAATAAACTTTCTGAGCAAGTCTATTAACAGTTATCTGCTATCTGCCACAAGGGGAAACGTGTAGACAATTCTGTGGTGTCTTATAAATCTTGGGCTGCTGAGTATTAGGTAGTAAATTAAATGAGAAGCAAGAGCTCCTTTCACTGGATCCTCCTACTTCATTTTACCACGTGGGAATGTTTGAGTCCTGAGGAAACAATCTGCATCCCCAAGGGATATGTTCCTGCATTCTGAAAAATAACTCTCCTATGTAAAAGGCATTTTAGAATGCTTTTGTAGTAAAGATTTACCATGGCCTGGGTGTATAAAAGCCTGCCTCGGTGTTGTACAGTGTTGTATCATTTTAAGATGAGTGTGTTCATAGCGAGATCACTCACAAGATCCAACTTCAAATATCTGGGGATGTCCAGAGGATTCTGTAGCAAACAATAGCCTGTGGTTTGGCTCCTGTTCGAGGGCTGAGCAACTGGAGCTCAATTCCCAGGTCAGCTATTTCCTCTGACTGTGAGCAATTCACTTCATCCTTCCCTGCTCCACTGTCCCCTCTCATTAAGGATGGTGAGGAGGGTGAAGGAATGTATTCCTGGCCTTGCAGTGGCTGTGATGGGATCTCCAAGGTGGAAACCGTAAGAGTCACTTTGGGGACAGAGGTTCTGGACAGGGCCATGGAAGCTGATGGGAAATTCTGTCTGCTGTGAAATGCTATCACATCATTAAAAAACAAACTCTAAAGAAGGGCTGTCATTGCAAATTAAACCCCACAGATTTTTTGATGCATTTTTATGAAATCTGACTGTTTTCATCCCGTTTACTGCCGCATAAACTTTCCACAGCGGCAGTGGAACTTAATTTGAATAAAAAAAACACCCTCAACAACCAGAGGATTTGGATTCTAACCATAAAAGTTAAGTTAGCTGGATTTATAATATGTCATAATCAAGTAAAAACACATAATCAGGGAATCAGACATGTACAGACAGCACAGAACATGGATAATTCCTTTTAGGATTTAGCATATGGCCAGCAGCTGGCAGATCCCTGTGAAACTGAATGGTAACGTAGACATCCTTTGCTGTGTGTTCCTGGGTGACAATAACTAGTAGGAAGGAAAAGACTGGCCATTCATAATCTTTATTTTATTTAGTGAGACTTTTATTTCTGTTTTGAAAGGGAGAAGGAAGACATGGAAAAGCAGAAGCTTCCTGGAAAGTAGAAGCCTGTATAAATGGCACCAATGGGAAAAATAGGCTTTTATTTTCTTTCAAAGACATAAAATTAAACAGAACTTTCCAGCATATGTTAGTATTCATAACTCTTGCAGACCATGCATCAGAACAGAAGACTTGTGATGATTATTAGTCCTTTGTATTGCGGTAGGTCCTAGAGATCAGGGTACTATTGTGCCAGTTGCTCATAATTAGAGATTGTGTACTCCCTGGAGTAGTGACTATCTCAACAAACAAGACAAAGGGATGAGAAAAAGGAATTGGTATTGTTCTCACTGCACAAACAGTGCACTGAGAAACTGGCAAATTAAATCATTTGCCCAAGTTCATGTGAGATTTGGCAGAATTTGGCAGGAAATTCTTATTTTTTTTATTTTTTTTTTGCCATGTAGGTAGGTAGTGCAAAAGAAAGTAAGCATGGTTTTAAGTGGCAAAATAATTTCAGATTTAAGAAATAAATTTATTTTTTTGTCCTCTAAATCTGTTATGGTCACATGAATGTCAGGATTTTATATCTAAAAATTTTGGTTTTCTTTTCAATTTCCCCTGTTTATTCCCACCCACCTTTCTCTTTAAAAAGAGTTGAGTAGGAAAACTAGGAGAGGAAAGAGTTGAGAGGTATAGCGAGGAAAAACAATGAATCAAAGTTCTAATTAAAGCAACACAACATCTCCATAGTGTCCAGCTTCATTTAAAAACTCAGAAAACTGGTCAATGTAGAAAGAAGCACTCATTTCATGAGGGACAGAAAAAATTTGCTCTTATTTCCCCTTCTTTTACCACATACAGGAAAGCCCTCAGACCCAGTTGGAGAGGAAGCAGCAGAACCTTTTGGCCATAGGCCCATGAGGCTGCCCAGGCAGATCAGCCCAGGCCACCCTGCACATTGCCATGGCTGTTCCTTCTCACCTGGGGGAACTCCAGCTCTCCCCTGCCCAAACTGGCAGGGTGGGACAAGTGCTGGAGTCAGGATGGTGCCAGAGCTCACAGCACACTCGGGTTTGTGAGATTTGTGCTGCAATCTGGGGCAGGGTGAGGGTTTGGGGTCTGAGCTGGGACTCCCAGCACTGGAAACATTCCAAGAGGAATGGCTGTGACAGAAAACTGATGATCCTGAGCTCTTGTTCATTTTAAGCCCATAATTCGGTCTCTTCCCTACCTGTGGCACGGGACCTAGAACAGGCTTCTGACAGCAGTTTCCTGCCATGTCTGCACCAGCCAAAACCTGTCCTTTGGCTGCAGAGCTCTCTGGAGCTTATTTCACTCTTCCAGGTCTTCATGTGATTTCAAGAGTCCAGAATACCATGAGGAACTTGTTGTTTATGCTTTTAAACATGAACACATGAAAGAGAGGTGCTGAATGCACAAGGGAAGGGTACCTCCTTCCATCCCTTTATCCGTCCTGTCTCTCCTAAATGGCTCCAATTTAGCCATTGAAGGCAAGTAATGCAGGTTTTTTTTCTTCTTATCCTTGTTTCTTAGTGCTAGGATCATTGTGGAATGACTCCTGTGCTCATACTGAGGTCAAGGGTTTCCCCCAAAAGGCAGGGCTGGGGGTCCTTGGACATCATCCTGGAAAGTCCTGCAACATAAACAAGTTTTAAATATGTTCTGAGAGCTCCCATCATTTGAATGATAATGATGTAACATTTTTATAACACTTAGCGACTTCAAAACCTGAAGGAAAGCAACCAAATTAACAAAACAAAACCTTTTGCTCAAACTTAATACTTTTTAGAGCACTAAGTTGCCATAACAACTTGATGCAAAAGTCTTTGGTGGCAACTTTGTATTTGGTCCTTCTGAGGCTAAAATAACCTTGCTCTTGTGTTAATACTTAGCCAGCATAGTAAATACTATTGGTTACAGAAAATTAAAACTTTTAAATAGTGAAACTACTTTTACTGAAGTAAAAGAAACCTCTTAAATCTAAGTGTTTTTCTTCTTTTAAAAAAAGCATAATTTGTCAGACATTAAAATAACAAAAGGTCTTTGAAAAAGGATTATGGTTTCTGATGTTTCACTACGAGAATGGATTTACTTTATATCCTACTGATGTTGTAATCTTGAATTCTGAGGTAATGTTTTAGCCCTTTCTTTTCACATAAATAAAGATTTCAATGATAGCACTTCATTTCTTCTGTAGAACTTTCCTTTATTTTTCAAACTACTCATTTTCTCTCGCTTAAACCATTTCATCAGAATAACATACAAATTGGATGCAGTGCTTATTAGGAGGAAGGGAACAGTTAGAAGGGCAAAGCATTTCAAATCAACACACTGCTGACTGTGAGGCAGATTTTAAATTAAGTATTGCCATATTCCATATTGCTTATATGTTTTCCTCCAAAATGTACTTTAAAAAGAAGTCTTAGTTTTAAGATTTCCTTGTAAAACATACATTTTTTTTTTTTTTAGCATATTGTGGAGTATTTTTAAGTCACTTGAACTTTCATTGCTATGGAGCACAAACAATTGTTTTCCATCAGTAGCAGGCACTGAATTTTAAGAATCAAAAAGCATATTTTAGCATGGTAACAAAACACTTGCTAATCATACTGACTTCATCCCTCCTTGAAAAACGGTGCTATATTTCTCTTTGGGTTGCATAGCTTTTAATTAACACTAAGTGTCTTTAAAGAGTTGCAAATTCCCACCCTTTCTGAAAGGAAATCCACTCTTTGCACACAATTGGGCTGCTTTTTGGGGTTGTTTAATATCTCATAGCAGGGTGAGTGGTGGAGACAGCAGAACATCTTTAAAAGATAATTGTTTACTACTAAGGGAACAAAGAGTGCTCAGGGAGGCTCGACAAGAGATTTCCCTGCAGCAACTTCATCATTATTATTAGCCTGATTCCCAAATAGGGACCATTCTCCTGACTCTCACCCTACAACCTGCCTTTGAAAGTATAGAAAAAGTGGTGTTTATAAACCAGATTTTTTTTTTTCTTTATTTTGTATAGTGAAGTGAAGGCCAAAGCCTTTTCCGCTCCAGCAGAACCAGCAGGGAGGAAATACAAGTAGTAATTACGTTAAACAAGCAGGAGATAAAGGCAGCCGCCTCTCCAGCCGGGTGCTTGAAGGGTACGAGGAAAGGTTGAGGTGTCAGCACTCACAGCCCAGGACAAGAGGCTGGAAATCTGACATTCTGCTTCTCCAGCCCTCTCCTGTGGGCAGGAGTCCTGGCTGGGATACTGCAGGACCTTGGTCCCCAGAGCCAGTGGATGGCTTTGTTCAGGTGAGCGATCCCACTGATGGGCAGGGTGTCCTTGAGTGAGAGAAATGACAAAGCATCTTGAAAATCAGCTGTGGAGAAGACAGAGTTTGGCTCAATCCTCTCAGAATAATTATCTTTAGAAATCTTCAGTCACCTCACTTTTTGGTGTGGTTTTTTTTTTTTTTTTCTTTCTTGAATAAGGATCAAATTGACTTTAATTTCATATTTCAGAACAAAATATTCTTCTTTATTTTTTCCCTTTCTTCCTAGACACGGCTTCTCTGCAATGGGGAATTTGCTGACAGAAGCAAATCCACCACAAAGGACCTGGGCACGGGACACAGGCTGGGAGGTTTGATAGGGAGCACATGCTGCTTTGTGGGTTCAGTGCAGAAGAAAGCATGGTCCTTAAAAATGGTGAAGAGACCTTCTGGGCCCCACTCATGGCCTTTCTGCCTCCTGCAGCCCCCACCACGGCCCTGATGGACGGTCACGCCCAGCTTGTGGCCATGGCAGGTGGGATGGGGCAGCACTGGCCGTGCTGGAAGGGATGGGAGCTGGATGGGTTCTCCCATTAATAGGATTCACTTTGGAGGTTCCCACCCCAAACAGGCAGATCTTTGCTACCCTCCTGAGATGTGTGGCAGATTTATTTCTACTAATGTTTTAAGTGCTGAGTGTATCTAGTGTACTTATTGCTCCTAATTAATGTGAGAATAAAGAATCAAAGAGAGCATTCCTCCAATGAGTTGTTTTTGAAGAGTGGCAAATTAATCCCCTTGGATATGGCTGAAGTCAGGGAAGATCTTTTTGTTCCTCTAACAAACTGCAGCAATTAGATGTCCAAAACTCTGCTCATGATAAATAGATTTTAATACCTTTTTATTCTCTTTTTGCAGGCCCAAATCCCTTGCACCCTTCAGCCACAGGTCCTTGCAGGTGAGATGTTGGAGTGTGTTTCCATTTGTCAGGACCTGTGTGCACACACATGTGTGAGACACTAATGAGGGGTTGCACAGAGCCATTTAAATGCAAATTTTGTTAGAATTTTCCTTAGGCTTTTGTGAGTGTTGGACCAAACCCTCAGCTTGGTCCTCCGTGTTTTCCAGGCCCCGTTTGCTCTCACAGCTACCTGCCTTCAATTTCCCTGAACATACATTTTGCAGGGCAAAATCTGATGGCCGGGTGTTTTTGTAGGGCTGTCTCTGTAAATGCACACTGACATTTCATGGGGAATACTTGTAATCTGCTTTAATAAGGATCAGGTGGTGTTTACCAGAACTCGCTCAGACTTCACGGGTGCAAGTTTAAATCTCCCAGAGTCCGGGCGCTGGGCCGGCCCTCGGCTGTGATAAGGCAGAGATGAGGCTGACAGCCCCTTTTGCTGATGGGGAGATTTCCAGGCGGAATTGTCTCTCCCCATGCTCGGTGAGGCTGCTGGGGAAGGCGTGGGAGCACCTTTGTGCTGATTCAATGCTATCAGCCCCGAACAGACCCGCGGGGCTCCTGCACCTGCCGGCCCCGCTCCTTTGTGGCGGTGCCACGTCCTGCCCCACAGCCCGGGGTGACAGAACCCACCGTGCCACAGGCTGCTCCCGGCACAGGGTAATCCTCAATCCCCCTGTTTGTTCAGGCGGCTGCCGAGGGCCAGCAGCTGCCGCTGGTGGCCACGGATGTGCAGCTGGAGGCGGCCATGGCTCGCACAGGGTCAGGGTGGAAGGTGAGATTTCCCCCCGTGCCTTGTTTCTGCTGTGGGCTTTTGGTGTTTGAAAGTCTTTTCTGTGGTGCTGGAGATGAGCCCTGTGTTGCCCTTGAATTTGCAGCTGGCTAAATGTAATATCCTTACAAAAGTTTGCGACCCAAGGGAAGGTAAGGCCCACGCTCAAGAGGAGGAAGACAACACTGGTGTTTCACTGCAGCCATTCATGGCAAAGTAGCATAAAGCAAAATCTTTCTGCAGTGCTCAGCTTCAGAAAAAGTGATACTTTCACAGACTTTTTCTTCTTGGAAATCAGACCTTTTTCAAATGGGAGCAGGCTGTAAACAGCTGTGAAAAATCATTGAAAAGGGGAATTTCTACAAAGCACAATTTATGACGGGATGTCACATGAATGCAGACACAGATATATAAATTTGTTGATTTTTATCTCATATAATACAATTTAATAGTTGGGTTTTTTTGTAGCCTCGGTTAATGAGGAGTTCTTAAACCTAATTCTGTAGAGAAATTCTATAGCTAGAAGATCATGATAGCTCAAAATGAGGCTATATTCTACTCAGTGCTGTTTGAAACTTTTGGGCCAAATCTGAGCTATTCAGCTCAGGAAACCAAGGTAAATGTTGAGGCCAGGCTGGTGTGATTGTGGTTCTTTGATGTTGTGTAGTGCACAAAAAGGAATTTGCGATGTCACAAGGGAGGGAAAATGGTTTTTGAGCCCAAAGAACCAGTGAGGCACAGATGGAAGGTCTAGTGCTGTTACTGGGGGAGGAGTGTCAGAGACAGTGGGGACAGCCAGATGGTGAAAGACACTGCAGAGACACACAGAAACCCTTGCTCTTGTTCCATACTTAAAGGTGATTGTAGAACTTTGAGACTGCAAGACTACTTTTTAAGTAAAACACCAAAATATCCAAACATGCCACATAGCCTCGGAAGCAGAGAATGCTACAGTCCCTGGACACAAGGGTGAACAGAACCAACTCTCACCTCCTCTCTGATTTCTCACTCTCACTATCCCAAGCCCACATCGATTTTCACCCAGATATTGTATAGAGAGGGTTGCACAAATCAAGATATTTCTTTGCTTCTTTCTACTTCTTCCCACCTGTGGCTGCTGTGGTTCACACTGGCCTTGCCTTTCCCTCGGCACAAATCCTCACTGCTGAAGAGCAGGGCTTGACTGCAGCGCAGGCACTTATCACTTTATTTTCTCCTATGAGCACGGAGTGGGAATGTCTCATCTGGCATGTTGAACTCAGATCTAAGTGCTAAAATGTTTACTGCTTCCAATCTGCCCAGCAGGATGCTCTGAGAGAAAGAGAGGGTTGTGAGCCTGCTGCTGATGGAACCATCCGCCTCACAGGGCTGATGAGGAAACTGCACGGGATCTCTAACATTAGGCTTTTAATTATTTTAGGGGACTTGTTCCACGAGTACTTCAGGTGCTTTTCTATTAACATTTGACAGCATCTCAGCAATTGAAGTATAGTCAGTGAAATTGCAGGGTTTAGATTGCTGTCTGAGAACTTCCGACCAAATCCTGCTTTTCCTAATTAATGCATTCCGGCACCTCCTTAATGACATTCATTTCAACAAATAATTTCTTCTCTAATGATATGCACCATACTTGGGACTAGAGTACAGATAAATACATATATATGTTTTTGCTATTCTAGAGGAAAAATCCATATGCTCTGGATAATGAAGGTTAAGTGACAATTTTTCTTTACAACCACTCATGTCTCACAATCTGTGAACTGAAAACTGGATTAACCTTTAATTACCCCCCATGATCTCTCAACCCTGAAACAACATTAGCACTCCTCCTAGTGTTATTTGCATACAGCATTTAATGAGAGAAACATCTGTTTGCATATTTCATATCATTAATATTATGCAGATGAGGTGAGTTTTCATGATGCAATGGGCAATTGTGCAGAAATCTCCTTTTCTTTCATTTTTGGTTTATTTCCCTCCTCCAAACAATTTGCTTTGACATGTATTAATTGGAAAAAGAACTGCCTGGTGCCACTAGCCTTGCATATATAATACATAGGTGCTATGTGATCTGAACGGCATCATGGCAATATCCTGGTGAATTTACAAAATAATATCTGTCTTGATGCTGTTGGCAAACCTGTTGATATAGTCTGAGGCAAATGTACCCTTCTAATGAAATGTGCTGCTATGGCTGAAAATTAAATGAATACAAGTAAGAGTGCTAACAGGTGACTGCATTTATAAAAAAATTGTTCTGTCTATAAAGACAAAACATATTCCTTAGGTACCTGATCTGACAGCCATTTGACTGACTGGAATCTAGGTTAGATTGCTGTTTGTGTCTCTTCTGAAATGCTTCATATGGCCCTGCAATGAGATCTTTATCTGTATGAAGCCAAGGCCATTGAAAACTGGTGGGTCACTGCTTGCAGTGAGTGCATAAACCTGGGAGAAACTCCTGGTTTTTCTTGAGAACTAAGGAGAATTTTCCACTTTCTTTAGCTTGAATCTTGTTTTCTTGGAGGTGTTTCTAAGAAGATTTTAAGCCATTGCTGGTATTACAAAAAAACACAGCTGGGGGAAGGGGAGTGGGGATTGAGCCATGGACAGTGATTATAGGGGAAAACAAGGTATCGATTTCCAGTTTGCTACTTAAAATTCCCTAAGTCCCAGATGTTACAATTTGCTGAATGTTTAGCCAGCCCAAGGTGTGTGTCACCTCCTGGATGTATTCCCAGTAAACAAGGTACATTATCTTTAAAATTAAACTTTTAGAGGCAAAGCTGAGGATTTGGTTTTGTGCTGATTTTCTGAGGGAATTTCCACTAATTCAAAAGCAGGAATTATTTCCTACAGAGATGTGCAGAATGGTTTTCATAGGTCCTAAATTTGTCTAACTCATCACAAATTGCTTAAATTACCCTTTGTGCTGCTAAGCCAATGCCAGTGACAACTCAAAATTCACAAAACTCCTTTTGCTAGACTTTTATCTGGATAAAGGTGAGTCTGGACCAGCATGGAATTCACTTCATTGCCTAAAAGGACACCTGAGCTATATTTATCTCCCAAACTGTTATTCTGCTGAAGAGAATTGATTTGGTTTCTGTGGGACATGGGGTTCCTACAAATTGCTTTTCTAGAGTGCAGAAGCAAAAGGCTTTTCATATTTGGCAGTAACTTCTATATGGAGACAACCCATGGTCCTAATTGTCAAGGGCTGGCAAACTTTCAGTGAGGAATAAAATAGAAATTTGAATAACCTACAGGCTTATCTGCATAGCAAAAAGTCGTTGTGTTATGGAAAAATGGGATTACTCTGTAAAATGGGTGTTTACATCAGGATGACTTCTCTCCAAAACATTTGTGGTGATCCATGGCTCAGTGGCCTGGGATTAGCTGTGCCCACCTATTCCCAAAATAAAAGAGATACCATAGGTAATACATACTCTGTGACTAAATGAAGATTAAACATGACTGAAAAGTATAGGTTTTTTTCCCTGCTTGTGCTGCAAAATAATAATATGCCTCACTTCTAATTCATGACATAAATTTTATAGGAGAAATTTGTGGGATGTTGCCTTTTCTGATGGGAATCATTTTCATGACCAGTTACATGCTTTGTGAGAACATGTGTTCATTTAAAGCAGATTTCCATAGTTTAAGAGCTGCTTTAAATAAGTAAAGCTTGTTTATCTAAAGGTCTGACTTGCAGGTAGAATTACTGTGGTTTTGTACACAAGTCATTGCTTTGGCATCTACTGGGCCTTTTATGCAAAAAAGGAAAAATCTTTAATGTATGCAAACTGTTGTGCATGCAAATTATAGCCCTGCATGTGGAATTTAGGCATGCAAAGGAGTGCAGTGCTTCCCACATGGAATTGCTCCTGCTTTGAAAATCATCTCACTCCTGAGCACCTACAGTGCATGGAGTAGTTTATGGAGCCAAGTCATTGCTCTGGAATTCAGATTTATTTGGGTAAACTGATTGTGGCAATCAAGATTTAGTCTGGCATAAAACTTTATTTCATAATTCCTTTTGTTTCAGGAACTGCTGTGCACAAGGAAGGAGTTCTTTGCATCGCTAGACAGAGACCTGGAGAAGTACATGAAATCTAGGGCAAGGTTGTATGAAATCTTGACAGAGTTTAGGAGCAAGAGAATTTCTATTCCAAAGCTGTGCTTTGTATTTCAGCTACACAAGCAAATCTCAAGTTGCCAAAAATTTTTGGATAAAAAAGGATTTTAGCCTATCATGTTTAGCTTTGTTTATGTGATATTATTTAGATTTTTTCAGATATAAAGCAGATGGTCTTAATTCCCAGCAGTATGAATTTAATGGGTGAGGACTATCTTTGAGACCCTGGAGAGGATTTAGGAAGGCAAAGGGAGCGTTTTTTTTATTTACAACAAACTCTTTGTGCATCCCAAGGCGCTGACACTTCCAAGGCAGGGATTCCTCCAACCACTGACTGCAATCCAGTGGCTTCTCAAGTGAAGTAAAAGTTGTTGATTGAGCTAGTTAAGAAATAATCCCCTTGATTGTTCAAGAGCTTTTGTCAACACAAGGTCAAATAAATTTTTGTTGGCGTGGCTCTATTTTCACATATTGCAACCAAGAAAAACAAAACCTGCAAGCAGTGGCTCAGCACTGGCAAAACAATTCTTGCTAAAATCAGCACCTTCTGTGCCAAGATTTAACTGAACACCAGGTACTTTTAGCAGGTTTTTGTTGGCATTTGATAGAGGGGTGCACTCTCATGCTGGTTCATGAATGCATTTTCCTCAGAGCACTGATATCACTGATATCTGTACTTTAACATGAATGAGATTATTTTGGAATTGGTGAAATATTTCTCCAGTTAATCACTTCTTTCATTTTGCTGTGCAGCTGTTTGCCTGAAAAGCTTGTCTCCATGAAATAGCTCTGTTTGCATGTGTGTATTGAAAATCACTAAACAAGAAAAACAAGAATAATATCTGTGTCATAACTGAGTTTAAATGCAGCACAATTTGTGTTAATAGTGGCTTTTACAGGCCCTGTTATATAGTAAATTAAATTATATCTTTATTCTTGTATCTAAGATAAACAGTAAGTACGTAATATATCAGTAATAGAAAAACTTTTGGCATTTAAGGAAGAATTGAGCTTTAATGTAAGGACGTTTTTATACCTCAGTAATAAATTAACATTTCAAAAGTACTTTAGCCTGCTGAGATGGATCATTCTATGAGTATGGGTAACACCATGGACTCCAATAATTAGTGTAAATTGCCTTTGAATAATACAGAGCTGGGAACAACTTTCAGTGCTTAATGCCCCTTGCAGTACATGATGAAGAGTCCTTAATGGAGCTTGGAAAAACAAGTAATACCTATAAATCAAAGAAGAAAAGCCGTTTTTGATGCATTTGTCTGAGAGTGTGAGTTTTAAACCAAATTGTTAACACTCCTCCCTGCTGAGGGTCATGGATTAGCTAGGGTGGGAGTTTCTTATAGGATCTTTCACACTAACCAGCAGAGGTAGGGGGTTTCAAATACAAGTGTTTTCTTAACCCTAATCCCTGCCTCCCTGACCAGTAGAGCTCTGAATTTCTCTCTAATTAGGTGGAGAATTAGTAGGTGGATAAATGTGTTAGTGGATGAGGATGAAGTGATTAACTTGCCCCAGACTATGATAGTGAGTTCAAGGAGCTACAGAATTCATTTTGTTTCTAATAACTTTCTCCCTAAATTCTAGCAGCACCACGGCAGAGGACTTGCATTTATATCTACAATCTTACAGCAGTATATTCTCTTGCCTCATTCCCATGGCTTTATCTGCTATATTTAAACAGCAGTGCAGTATATTTCCCAATGTGCCAGCTCACATTTATGTGCACTATTTAATTATCTCAACAGTTTTGTAACCTAATTTAGATATATTTATGTTACAATAAGACTGCGTGTGTGAGGAAATATGAATTTTATTGCAAGATAATGAGACTGGAATACTTCCTCCAAGTATTTGCTAACTGTACTTTACAAATATCTGCTGCCTGGCTGTTGCTGCCTGCTTGCTGCTCTTTGTTCAGCGTGTGGGGCTGTGCTGTGGCAGAGGAAATACAATTTCACAGCGCTGTAGCCAGATGTGACTCTGCTAAACTGGTGACATTTTCTGTCTCTGAAGATGTGTCCCTGTTGATTAAGCAGGAAGGATTTGTCCTGGTGGAGGACAGGATCTGCTCCCTGCCATCTCTCCCTCAGTGGGGGACAGGCTCTGGCTTCACCTTGGAAAGTTGGTGTGAACTTCTTCCCTTTGACAGCCGTGCTGCATCCTCCACTTCCAGCTTACTTTTACTCATGGCCACAAGAGTGTCTCAGCTAGCCCAGCACGCTCCTGTCCTGAGGTCTGCTCACACCTGTGAATTCACTTAGCCTCAAAGAATGAAGTGTGCTACTTGAAAAACAAGAAAACCCAGCAGGAAAGGGACAAGATTCCCAAGATGGCTCAGTGTTGTGACTCAGACAAGCTGGGATCTGAGAAAAGCTTTCCTGGAATAAAAGGCAGTGAGTTTTTCTGGTGTATTCAGAGCAAAGGAGAGTGGTAGAAGATGCCACAAATAGGAGTAGATCATAAATGTGCATTTGCTGAGAAAACAGTCTGACATCTACAACTCATGGCACTGGATGCAGACCTTAACCAGTAACTAAAATGAATTAGTGTCTTTCAGAAAAGATCAGGTGCTTCTCAGCATACACACTGAAGGGAAGTAAAAGTGCCTTGGGGAAACACTTGCCTCAGCTGAAATAACATGTACAGACACACCACACTTCAAAAAAAGGTGTGGAGGGAGGAAAGGAGCTTGGATGATCAGAAGTCTAGGGAAAAAAAAAATTGGGTAAAAGAGTAATATTAAAGAAAAGGGAAAGGTTCTGTGTTAGAAGACAGATGGGAGTGTGTCTGTGAACTGAAGAGCTGTGTGTAAGGAGATGGGTAGAAAGTTATCCTCCACCACCACAGTAACATGACAAGGATGGTGCAGCTGAAACGTGGAAGGTTTATTTTAGAGAGTAGCCAAAACATACTATTAATAAAAGGATAATGAACTCTTGCCTAGCTGGGATTGAAAGACAAATAATAAGATCATTTCAAACTCACAGTGGCTTAGAATTAGTGGTGTTAGAAGGTAGCTATTCTCTGCACACACGGAGGGAGCTCCACCACTGCAAACCCCACCCTGGGAGAGGGCAGGTGGGGCTGGGCCAGAGGCTCTGTGGGTCAGCCAGGGTAGCTCTGCTTGCATGATTGAGTCATTAGCAGGGTATTGTGTGCGTATCCAGGAACTGAGGCAGGCAGGAAATTTAAAGGGAAGTATATTTTCTATGCAGTGCAATCAAAGTCGATTTCACCCTTATCTCAGTTGTTTGCTCCAGTGAGCATCGAATGCCTGGGGAGAGCGCGGCTGCTGAGGAATCTGAGGTCCAAAAGGTGCACGGGGATGGTGCCAAGGTTAGCAGGAATCAGCCCTGTGACTGCCAGACACTGCCTGTCCCTGGGGCTGGCTCCTCACTACCCAGGCAGAGGATCTGGGTACTGCAGAAACACCTTAGGGTTCACCTTCAGAGTGAGAGCCCAGTCACCTCAATCCCAGGTGTCTGCAAAACCCCTGGACTGCACGAGATCCACAAAATGTCAAAACAAATCTTGGATGGATGCTCTTCTTTCATGTTTCTGTCTCTTCCTGTCCTTTTTGCTGGTAGAAGCCTCTGCCTAAGTGTCTCACTGATAAAACTCCAGGGTACACGTTTGGGAAGGAAAATGTTGGGGTTTTGATGTGTTTATGACGGTGGTTTGCAGACCATGGTGTGGGAGTTCTGAGCTGCAGATAACAATGGAGCTGTGAGGTGCCAATGCACAGCTCCTAGGACAGGTAAAACACTTCTTTAGACAATGGCTGGAAGGCTCAGCATACTCAGTAGGTGAAACCTGTCTATGAAACTATCAGTTTAGGTTCAGGGTTAGCCCTCAAGAGGGTATTTTCCCTGTGCCAGCCTCCCCAGGTGGAAGGATTGTCTTTCTAATGTTCAACTGCATCCATACAGCACATAAAAAGTCACTCTTCATTAGCCAGGATTATGTTGTCTCTTGATCTTATCAAGTTTTGCTCTGCAAACTGCAACAGAATGTAGCCTGGTGCATGCAGCAAGCCAGGAATCTCCACTGAAAGCAGGAATTCCACTGCCTAAAATCTCTCTACAGAGCCTGTCTTCATTTTTTAACAGGGGTACATCTTCTTAAAGCGTTGGGAGCCAGAATTTTGCTGGAAAGATACAATTCTCTCCATTAAAAATGGGAGTGGAAGTCAGTGAGTGATCCTGTTTTCTAACTGGCTACCCTACCCCTTGAAATAGTTTTATATATTTAAATGGATGAGGATGTAAATTGTACTTCCAAACTATTAAAGCCAATGGCACATATTATAATATGCTGTGAAAAGAAGATAGCTCCGGCCAGTAACTCTTAAGCCTAAATGAGTTTCTCCTAAGAGGAGAACAGCTGCTTAAAGTACATATATTTAAAATTAAATTTCTTTATTACAAGTTACTTAGCGTATTTTGGACTTATATGTTCTCTTCCTTTTTTTTTTTTTTTTTTAATTGCACAAAGCTGTGGAAAATAATCGGAAACTCAGTTAGCATTACAAATTGAAAATCAGAAATTACAGAGATGGTTTTTTTCAGGTTCTCAAGCTACATAGGTGTATTAACCCTCATTAGTCATTTTGTGGCAGTGAGAGATTTGAAAACAGAATTCCATTATGGTATTTATGGTCAAAATCTGATATGATCAAATAATAGGTTTCCCAATAGAAATGTCTATGTGCTATGTAGTAAACTTGATAATTGTAAGAATACATTTAATGCAGTAGAACTGAATACCGAACCAGGAGATTAACATTTCTGTTATATAATTACAAGTTCAAGGAGTTCAGCTTCTTATCATACTACAGTAAGTATAGAAAGTAGAAGTGATCCTCTTTAATTTGTAATTATTTAACTGAAATAGAATGTCTCCCAGTCTTATTCTTACTCTTCTACACTGAAGACATTGGTATGCAGAAACCATGCACCAAGGAATAGTACACTATCAGAGTAGGACATGTTTGAGTATTCTTTAAAACCAACTAAGAGAAGTTAATCTCATTGAACTTCTTTTTATTTAACAAAAGAGTTAGATGTTTCCAAGTCTAATGTGACTATAATGTTCATTAAATGGACTTCTTCACACCTTTAAATGGATTAACTGTACATCTTCACAGTCTAATTATTATACATGTCGCTCACAAATCACAGATCTAATTCAAAGCACTATAAAAGCTCTGTTTATGAGCATTAGGAAAGAAGATACAGTGAGAATTGAGTGTGATTTTTATCTGGGTCATATAAAAGAATAAGTGTCGTCCACATTAAAGTGTGTACCTTCACTTGTTGGGTTTTCCTTCAGCTCTGGACTGGTGAGAGCCTTCTTTGAAAAGTTAAGCCACTTTGTCATCTCCACTCCCTCATTTGTCCAGAATCCAAGATGATCCCTGACTAAGGTCCCTGCAGCTGTGTTGTTCATAATTTTTATACAATAGCTGTCAGTCGGATAAAGGGTGATGTACAATTTTACCAGTGTGGGAATAACTGTGATTTAGTGTCTTATCTGAAGTTGGGTTTTCTAATAAGAAGATACCAAGAGTGTTTGCAGTGATCAGACTTTAATAGGTAGCTAGGTCCTTAACTCCCTGGTGCAATCAAGCCTGAACTTCAAAAAGAGCCTTAATCTATGTTTTTGCTATATGCAAATTGTTGTCAGTTCACAGAAGTCAGTGGAGCTGTGCCAGGATATGTGGGCTTGGCTATCAGAGGGGCTAACAGAGCTGTAAAACAAACTTCACTGTCTGGGCAAGAGCTTATCAAAAGTTTTGGGAACATGGTATGACAATACAGTCCTCAGTGAAGATATGACATCTGTAGTGGGAGCAAAAGTCAGATGTTTGCCCAAATTTTCTCATACTTTCATCTGTAGAAGAAAAAAGGGATCTCAAAATAATTAGGAAGATGTTTGCAGGATTATCTTAGGGCTTTACAATGAGAGGCAACAACAAAAGTTACATATATTACAGAAATATGTTTTGTATGAGATATATTTCCACTGAATCCTGACATGGCAAAAATATCCTCATTTCTTACAGACGTGTGCTGGCAGCAGTTACAAGTCTGTTTGTGTTTATAATGTGATGCCAGAAATATTTCCCTTTTTCTCTCAATTACAAAACCTTAGGTATTTCTCTTACAAGAGTGTGCAGATTCTTGGAGTAGATGAGATTTCAGATAATTGCAATTCCCAACTTGAAGACCATCAGTTCCCTGGCAAGGCTCACAGACCCTTTCAGCCAGCAGGGCTCTCTGAGCAGCAGTGGTGTGTCTGATGTAGTGCAAGAAGCACAGGTAGGGTTTTTTTTGCAAGGAAGGATATTACAGTGCAAAAAGCACAGACATTTTATTACCGTGCAGAAAGCACAGACACGCTCTGGTATGGCAAGATGGAAAGTGATGAGCCTCTGTGCGCCTGTGGGTCTGACTTTTCTCCTGTGTTTGGACAATACAGATCTGATTTCACTGGATCATCTAGCAGCTGCTGTGAAGCCAATCTCAAAAATGCAAGATGCAGCCTCAGCAGCCTGGCAGTGCATCCCCTTTGTACAGTCACAACCACACGGTGTTTGGATATCCAGACTTAAATGAGCAAAGACCTTGAAACGGGGAATTTCGCACATCAGGAGAGTTGTTTATTCCTTACACAACCACATCCAGGTGATTGAAATGTATCATTATATTTCAGTCTGAAATGAATGTCTGGAAATAGGCTTTTGCATTCCTGCCTTGCCAGGCTGCCTGCTTCTGTTCTGTTCTATCCTGTGCAAAAGCACTTCAGTTCATAAAATAAATAACTACCTGCAGCTCTCTCTGCACACAGGCTCCCCTGGCCCCAGATATTGTCATGTTTTCTGCAGTGACTTAAAATAAATGTTTGCTCTGCTTCCCACATGTGCCTGTGTGTCCCGAGCGCTGGTGGCAGGTATGTTAGCGAGGATGAGAACCAGGTGTTCCCCCACAATTATTCACTTGTTTGCAGACACGAGGGCTGCAACATCCGCTGGAGCAATTTGACAGTGATTTACCTGCTGCTGCCAGCTGCTCTCTGCTTGTGGGGGCTGAGCTGCTCAGGCTCCTGGGGCCAGCACTTGAGTACCTCGGGTTGGTATCAGAGCATTTGGAGGCCCTGCTCATCATTTTGGTGAGAACCAGGTTGCTCTGAGCTTCTTCCAGTGTCTAAATAAATTGCAGTGACTTAGCTGATGAGCTTTCCAAGAGGTTTTATTGCCTGTGGTCTGAAGATGCAACTTCCAAGCTGTTCACATTTCCACAGACTCCCACTCTAGGGATGCATCTCAGCTTGAGACCATTGTCTCACCACCAGCAGTATTCTTGTGTGGACCTTTTTACTTCAGTAAAAAGATGTTCCCACAGGTAAATTTTGTGAATTTCTGCAGCAATGTATTATTTCTTTGAAGGAACTAGTGTTATAATGGCATCAGGATTAAGTATCACAAAGCTTTGTGAGCTGGATCTTGATGAAGGGCAGAAAGTATTTTTAGTTTCACTGCTGTATATATGAGCAAATGTCTGGATACAATTCCAACCTGCTGGCTGTTCCCTTGACACCTTAACTGAGGGAAATCCAATTCTTGCTCACTGTGCTCCTACAGATGCATGGTGTGTGGCTGGGGACTGGTGTAATTGCAGTGGATTGGATTTTAAATTCATGGGGTTTTGGCAGGGAAGCAGCAGCACAAGGAATTAATTTTTTAGTGCTCTTGCTCTGTTTCACTCTGCCACATTTTTTGACTTTGGAGCAAGTGGGCTTTAATTCAGTTTTTCTTGTATTTTTTAAAGTATTTATTTAAAAGAAAACAACCCAAAAGCGAAAAACAAACTGCTGTTTACAGCAAAGTTTCCTATTAGGCTGAACCAGTTTAGATAAAATGACCAGACTTTCAAAGTCTGCAGTCTCATTTTCTGTATTTTTTTTCACCTGATACATTTTTACTTACACAGCTAAGTAAGCAAAGAGATTCTGAAGAAGTTTTGGGTTTTTTTCTGTGAGTAAGGATGGGGGTCCAGGAGGGTGGAACTGACAATGGAAGTCTCTCCCAGAGATGAAGATTGAGGGGAAAAGAGCAGAGAGCCTAGAGAAACACAGGACAGATTTAGTTAAAAATACAATGTAAGGGAAAATATAGGGTGTTTTTTTATTGTTTTTCTTTTGAGCTGAAATTTCCATGAGAAATTTGTAGGGTTGTCGTTTTTATGTTTTACTAAGAGTATGGAAAGTTTTTTCACCCTTCAGACAAGAATTTTCAATTCTAGTTTTGTGCATGTGGCAAAATCTGTAAATATTTGAAGTAACTTTGGAGAGAAACAAGATTCTTTTTCCTGTGAATTCTCAGTGATTCAGGCTCTGGAGATTTGTGCTATAAGGTAACTCAGAAAAAGATGCCATGCACATCTTTTCCCCCTTCCAAAGACCTTTGACCTGTCCAGGTTCATCCAGTGCCTGGATTTCTTTCTTCAGGAAGGATAAATTAGGTCAGTTTGTAGAAGATGTTCACAAATGTTTCTTTGCTCTCCACACTCCCAGATTTTTTAAGGAGTTTAATGAGTGTCAGTTTAAGATTAAATGCTGACTATGTAACCTGCTTATCACTAGAATATCCATTCTGGAACAATGTAT